>NC_134080.1:127307185-128698690 GCF_000715075.1 Nicotiana tabacum | reverse complement strand
TGTATGTACTTTGAGCATAAAATGGCCTCGGAAAATGTTGAAATTGCACAAGATCCTGCTCACCAAGTTGTGGAAGAAGAATATTTTGATCAGGCCAGATTTATAGATGCTGAATGTGAAAGAAATTATGACAAACTCATGTCAAATAGTAGTGTCAAAGAAAGGGGCATCCGTTTGGACAACGTTGAGACTAAGATGCCGGATTTTTTCCGAATATTAATTGACAGTGGATGGATGTGCTTTGCTCCTGAACCAATTAAAGCGAACTACATAGTAGTTCGTGAATTTTATGCCAACGCCTTGAAAACAGATTTCCAAGGGGAAATATTCATTTTTGTTAGGGGCAAGCGGGTTAACTTTGGTCCCGAGTTAATAAATGAACACTACATGCTTCCCAATGCTGACAATGAGGTATACAGAGCCAGATCAAGAGAGAGAGAGGAAGCCAATGGTTTTTGGAGAAGCTTCTTGACGGGATAACACCGAATTGGGAACGATTGCACAAAGGGGTTGATTCTTATGATTTCACACCTGAAGCCAAGACGTGCCTGTCCATTGTTTGTGCTAGAATCGTGCTGGCTAGACATGAGACTGAGGTGACGCCTAAGAAGGCAATGATGATTGCTGCTGTTATGGATGACTTTACGGTGAACGTGGGCTAGCACATAGTGAGTGAAATTGAGGAAGCATGCAACGGGAGGTCTAAGAGTTAATTCTTTTCCTCATTGATCACTTAGTTGTGCTATGATCCTGGGGTGCTAAGGGACCTGCAGGATTCTATGAAGGACCCAGGCACGACTATCTATCCATTGCTCAAAAAGGGGCCAACTGGCAAGAAGAAGAAGAGAAGAATTGATGTGCTATCTCCTTCATTTGGGCGGTTTGCTGAGACTGCCGAGGGATCTAGTGGTTCCTCCATAGCTACAGCGGGACCACATGACCCCACGGCTCCACTTCCTTATGGGCCTCCCACTATGCGCCACATTTCCCATCAAATCTACGGCATAGATACTCACATTCAATAGCTTTACGCTAGCCTTCCCTCTGGTCCATCTGGAGAGAGCACTTCGACTGGGACTGGTAAGAAGCCACCAACTTTGGATGACGTAGTTCAGGAACAAAAAGCAACCAAAACCAAGTTAAAAGACATGAGCCGGAGACAAGTAAAAGTTGAAAGGAGATAGATAAAGTTCAAGGAGCATGAGAAGAAGAAAAGCAAGTTACTGTCAAGGAGGATGCACAAGCTGAGTTCATTCTGTGGCTCAAATTATTCTGAGGACGATGATGATGAGGATTTAGCGCTCAAATTTCCCACAACCTCCAGCTCCAAGTGATGCAGTTTCAGGGAGCACCTCCTTCATTTTATCTTGTTTTATTTAGTTGCATTGAGGACAATGCAACAATTTAGGTTGGGGGTGACTCATTTACATGTGATGATGTAGTTGGAGCATGATTTTTTTTTGTTTTTGTTTTGTGATAACTTGCGTAGATTGGTTGACTTTGTAGTTTTCTAGTGATAATTTGAAGTTTAATTCTAGCATGTTAGAATTAGTTCTTATATTATTTTTTATTTATTTATTTCCTCTTTTGATACTTTTATTTACTTATAGTAGTATTAATTAAAATCCTTGGTTTTTCTTTATGCCGCGATTCTTTTCCTAGGAAATAATTTGTGTCGGGCCGGGTGACTTTTCCCTATGATGGATGGTGTGACATCTTTCTTAAGGGATTATTCTTGTTTAGGTAAATATTTTTTTAGTTAGTTTAGTAGCTAGTAGTGAATAAAGTGGTTATTGGGTGTAATATGTTGTCCATAAACCAATATGTAGCTTGTTTGATACCAACATAATTTAAACTTTGGCATATGATGTTTTGATATTTAAAATAAAAAATGTTTGAAGAGATAATTCTTGTTGTGACTTTTAGGTTCTATTTTGGCTCTTTGATTCATTAAATAGTCTTTTAGGCTATATGTGATTTTCTTCGGGTTCATTGGTTTTAATTGGATTTTGGATTTATATGTCACTTGAGTTTGCATGTGTCATGTGTGGTGAGATTTTTTGTGAACGCTTTTGCATCATTTGTAGTCTAGAACTTGTCCGGAATGTGCTTCAAGGCGAAATCGTAGACTAACTTAGTTTGAAAAATGATATTAGGCCTTCCTTGGACCGTTATTGTGCCTTAATTTTCCTACCCTTGCATATTTTCCCTAGTCAACCCCTTTTGAGCCTTTAAACTTTTTCTTTGGCAAACATGTTACAAGCTTTAACCCTTAGTTATTTATTTATCTAGCTTTGGGCACCGTACCTCCCTAAGTACTTTGAAACTATAAACATAGGCTAAAAGCCTAAGTTTTGGGGTGAAGGTTGGAAAAATTGTGATGTGGAAGTTGCTTAAAAGGTGAAAGGTAAATAAAAAAAATCAAAAAATGGAACCTTCCTTGATTTTGAAAAAATTAAAAATAAAACAAAATAAAAAAAGGGGAGAAGGAAGGAAGAAAAAAGAAGAAGAAGAAGTTGTGAATAAAGGGAAGATTACGTGTGGAATAAAAAGTAAAGAAAGGATGGAAAATGTGTTGGAAGGAAGTGTGCTTTAATTGTTGCAAAGTGTAGTGCTTAGGGAGGTTTTGAGTCACTCTTATCCAAATTGTGCCCTACCTTAACCAAAAACCTACATTACAATCCTTTAAATCCTACTTGATTTTGAACCAAGTGTCTACATTAGTGTAGAAATACATGAAGGGCAAGCCTATGACACTACTTTTGTATATTTGAACATCTTTGAGAGTGTGTGAGTTAATTCTTTCCATTTGATATCCTATGTGTGTTTAAATTGCAATTTATAAGTTGGGATTCTCTCTTAAGTGTGAGGGCACATGAAAATTTTGAGTTGTGAACTTAATCTAATCTCCAATTGGGAGGAATGAACAAAAGAAAATTATTTGTGATAATGAGGCAAATTTTGAAGCTTTAGTATCATGACTTGGTTGCCACTTTGATTAATGTAGTGTTTGAGCACTTGAATAGAAATAAAATTTGTGAGAATTTTGTGATTCATATGCTTTGGATTAATTGTTGGTACCAACCAAAGTCACTAGATTGTGTTTAATTTGTACTTTTTTGACTTGAAATGATGCTTGGTATGCCATTGAGCTTAATCGATGATTTTAGTGAAGGATGTTATTTGTTTTTGAATTGCTTGAGAACAAGCAATAGTTTAAGTTTGGAGGTTAGATAAGTTGGTATTTTACCAATTTATCTCTTCTTAATACTTAAGCTTTTGTATGATTTTGATGAGAAATTAAGTTATTTTCTGAGGTTTATTGGAATATTTCAGGTATCATATGATTTGGAAAAGATATAGAAGAAAACAAGTCAAATAATGCTAAAAAAATAAAAAATGGACTGCCAGTGATTACCCTATGCGATCGCTAGAAACTGTACCCGATCGCATAAGTCAACGATGGCAAAGCTACGCGAACGTGTTTGAACCAGTGCGAATGTAAAGAAGAAAGCCTGGTCAGCGGTTGGTCAACTGAGCTATGCGAACGTATGACACTGTACGCGATCGCCTACCTTGGAGAAGTTACTCAACGTGAACGCATGAGAAAATATGTGAACGCATAGAGTATTTTCTGGGCAGTTTTGGGTAGAAATGGAATTTTACGTTTTTAATCCCCAAACCTTGTAATACACGACCTAGCAGATCTTTGGGATATATTTTGGCTTATTTTCAGTTCCAAACACTATAGAGAACAAGGTTGGAAGCTAGGGTTTGCACACACACTTTGATTTTGAAGATTTGAAGCTTTTGGTTGAAAATTTCTTACCCTTTTATGTTCATTTCTTCATTTTCTTGTTTCGTATTGTATATCTAAGTCTGTAGCATTTTATTCAACACTTGAATCTTGTTTACGGAAATAATCATATTTAAAGTGTAGATTAAATACCTTGTTGTGCTTATGTATTGAATGATTTTTATTCTTTTATGAAGTGAGTTATTGTTACTTTAATTATTTTTGTTCTTTAATGTTTCCAAAGGGATTAGATAACCATAGGACTCACCCATTAACTTTGAATTAACTTTGGGAATGATTATTTGGGGTTCGAAAATATTAATTAACAAGAACTTGAGGCTTTAACCCTCATTTTATAGATTCTACCTAGGGATAGGATTGAACTACTTGTAGCCATATCCGGGTGTGGTTAATCTCTTAATTATTTTAGGGATAATTCAATTAGGAAGTCTTGTTAGTCCTTTGAAGAAGCTAATATAGAATTATTACCCACGACTAATTAACATAAACTCGCTCATAATTGTAAAATCGTGAAATTTCATTGGATCATTACTTGAGTGTAATTCCCGATGCATCCATACTTGTAGACATTGATCAATTTACTTGCTTTCTAGGTTAGTCTACATTTCCGCATTTAGGTATAGATATTTTCTACAAACAATTCCAAGTGTTTGGCATTGCATGACAAGTGATAATTATCTTACATTCCTAATCGCCTATATATTGTTTTATGTGGGATTTGACCCCGACTCATTGTTGGGTATATTATATTGCATGCGACCATGTCCATTTACTTTTTAGTAGTAGATTTGGATATCATCAACAAGTTGGTATCAGAGCTCTACGTAGGTGTTATGATTTATAAGTAGGTCTAGTAGAGTCTCTCAGATCGATACAAAGACGTCATTACTTATCTTCGAGAGGCTATGGAACTGTTATGAAAACTTCACTTCTTTGATTCCTTATCCTGCGAATTTGTTGACTTCGAAATTCTGAATCTTTATCTTTCTATTCTTTCACAGATGGTGAGGGTCAGCACCGCTGAATCAGACGATCAGGCACTCGCACCCTTACTAGAGCCGCGAGAGGCCGGGTCAAAGGCCGAGGAGGAGCACGTGGTGAAGCCAGAGCAGCTGCCCACGTGCGACAAAGGAGCCACCAGTTGCTCTGGTTGGGGGCAGACACCTAAGACGCCTATTACAACCTCTACACTTCAAGAGACCCTCACATAGTTCTTGAGCATATTTGGTACCCTAGCACAAACATGGTTTATTCCACTTGCACCGACCACATCTCAGGGTAGAGGAGGAGCTTAGACTCCCGTGGCTCGTACCTAGAGTAGTGGATCCATGTTGACTAGGTACTAGAGGTTATACCAGTGAAACCGGTTGTTCCAATTCACCACGAGGTTAGGGCAGCGACATCTGAGGGGGAGAAACTTAGACTTGAGAGGTACAAGAAGTACCACCCTCCTACTTTCAACGGCCTAGGTACAGAGGATGCACAAGGTTTTTTAGAGAAATTCCATCGAAATCTCCGTACCATGGGTATAGTGGAAACGAGCAAGGTTTCTTTTACTACATTCTAGCTGTTGGGACCAGCGTATTAGTGGTGGCGGGCTTATGAGGAGGATAGTCCAGCCGATGCAGCTTCACTCACATGGGCTTAGTTTCAGAGATGATCCTGAGAGAGTTTATTCCCAAAGCCTTTGGGATTCTTGGCGTGCATATTTTGAGCAGCTACGCCAGGGTAGTATGACTGTGTTAGAGTATGCTATCAGATTAAGTGAGTTATCCAGACATGCACTTGCCTTGATTTCCACAGTCAGAGAGCGAGTCAATCGATGTATCGAGGAGCTCAACTATGGTATTAGATTGAACATGGATCAAGAGTTGGAGATAGACATCCCATATCAGTAGGTGGTAGAGATCGCATGAAGATGGAAGGGTACGCGAGGATTGGAGAGAGAGGACAGGGAGGCCAAGAGGCCTCGAGATTTTGGTGGATATAGTGGTGCCCGTGCCTCAGTTGCATCCCATCATTGTAGTGGCTATGTGAGCCGTCCAGTTCATTCAGCACTTCTAGCTTCTATTGGTACTCCGGCTACTCCCAGGTCTCAGGTTGCCCATTATGCACCACCACTGTCTAGTGCACCTCCTACACGGGGTGTTTTCAGTGATCAGTCCAGCTGACCAGGCTCGGGCCATTTTCAGTAGCGGCATCCTTCGAGAGCTTGTTTTGAGTGTGGCGATGCTCGTCACATGGTGAGGGACTTCCCCAGACTCAGGAAGGGTGCACCTCCATCGACTATTCATGCTCCACGTATTCCATAGGGTCCTCAGATTTCTCAGCTCATGGTTACCGAACTAGTTGCCGCTCCACCTATACAGCCAGCTAGGTGTGGAGGTCAGGCGGGTAGGGGTCACCCTAGAAGGGGAGTCCAGGCTAGATGCTATGTTTTTCCGCAGGACAACGACAATTGTATTAGATGCAGTTATCAAAAGTATTATTTATGTTTCTCATAGAGATGCATCAGTCTTATTTGATCTAGGCTCCACTTATTTATATGTATCATCTTACTTTGCTCTATATTTGGGTATTTCTCGTGATTCTTTGAGTTCTCCTACTTATATGTCCATGCCTATGGGAGATTCTATTATTGTTGATCGTGTGTATTGGTTGTGTTTAGTTGTTATTAGTGGTTTTGAGACCAAAGTTGACATTGTTTCTTAGTGTGGTAGACTTTGATGTTATTTTGGGCATGGACTGGTTGTCTCCCTATCATGCTATTCTTGATTGTCACGCCAAGATGATAAAGTTGGCTATGCCAGGTTTACCACAATTGGAGTAGAAGGGTACTTTGGATTATGTTCCTAGTGGGGTTGTGTCCCTGCTTAAGTCACAACAGATGGTTAGGAAGGGGTGTGATACAGATGGTTGGGAACAGTGTTGATACTCCTACCATTGAGTAACTTTTAGTTGTAAGAGACTATCCAGATGTATTTTTGACAGATCTTCCGAGCATGCCGCCCGTCAGTGATATTGAAATTGGTATTGACTTGTTGCTGGGCACTCAACCCATTTCTATACCACAAAATCATATGGCCCTAGTAGACTTGAAGGAGTTAAAGGAGCAGCTACAAGAGTTTCTTGATAAGGGTTTTATTCGGCCTAGTGCGTCACATTGGGATGCTCCGGTTCTATTTGTGAAGAAAAAGGATGGTTCTGTGCGCAGTGTATTGACGATCGACAGTTGTACAAAGTTACAGTGAATAACAGATATCCATTGACACACATTGATACTTATTTGATCAGCTACATGGTGCTAGAGTGTTCTCAAATATTGATTTGTGGTCAGGGTATCACCAACTGATGATTTGGTATTTGAATATTTTGAAGACTGCCTTTATGACTCGGTACAGTCACTACGACTTCCTTGTGATGTCATTTGGGCTGACCAGTGCCCAACGACATTCATGCACCTGATGAATAGTGTACTCCAGCCCTATCTTGATTCATTCGTCATTGTGTTTTTTAACGACATCTTGGTGTACTCATACAGCCGGGAGGATCATGAGCAACTTTTGATGATTATAGTCCAGACCTTGAGGGAAAAGAAGTTGTATTTAGAATTCTCAAATCTTGAATTCTGGCTTGATTAGGTGGCGTTTTTGGGTCATGTGGAGTTGAGTGAGGGGATCTAGGTAGATCCGAAGAATATTGATGCAGTACAGAGTTGGCCTAGGCCGTCTTTAGCTATTGAGATCCGAACTTTTCTTGGTTTTGCCAGGTATTACTATCGTTTCATAAAGGCTTATCATTTGCTACACCTATGACCAGATTGACCCAGAAGGGTGCTCCATTCAGATGGGCCGAAGAGTGTGAGGAGAGCTTTCAAAAGCTCAAAAATACTTTGACTATAACCCAATGTTGGTGTTACTTATGAGTTCGGGGTTTTATACTTGTATTGTGATGTGTCACATACTGACCTTGGTGCGGTGTTGATGCAAGATGGTAGGATGATTGCCTACGCGTCTAGACGGCTGAAGGTTCATAAAAAGAATTATCCTGTCCACGATTTGGAATTAGCAGAGATTTTTCATTCCTTGAATATTTGGGGCACTATTTTTACGGTGTTCCTTGTGAGGTCTATACCGACCACTAGAGTCTACAACATTTGTTCAAATAGAAGGATCCTAACTTGCGGCAGCAGAGATGGCTAGAGTTGCTTAAGGACTATGATATCACTATTCAATATAGTCCCGGGAAGGTCAATTAGAATATCTACCGGCAGCGAATAGGCCATTAGCATTGGATGTTCAGGCCTCGGTCAACTAGTTTCTTAGATTGGATGTTTCGGAGTCGAGTTGAGTTCTGGCTTGCGTGCCTTCTCGGTCTTCTTTATATGATCACATCAGAGAGTGCTAGTATGATGACCCCCATTTGCTTGTCTTTTAGGATACGGTAGTGCACGCCGATGCGAAGGAGACGTATATCGGAGATGACGGTGTGTTGCGGATGCAGGGCTGATTATGTGTGCCTATGTGGATATGTTACGGGAGTTGATTCTTCAGAAGGCCCACAGTTCGTGATACTCCATTCATTCGGGTGCCTTTAAGATATATCAGGATCCGAGGCATCACTATCGGTGGAGAAGAATGAAGAAAGACATGGTGGAGTATGTAGCTTGATGCCTAAATTGTCAGTAGGTGAAGTATGAGCACAGGAGGCCAGGTGGGTTACTTAAGAGACTTGATAATCTCGAATAGAAATTGGAGCGAGTTACTATGGACTTTGTTGTTGGGCTCCCACAGACACAAAAGAAATTTGATGTTGTTTGGGTGATTGTGGATAGGTTGAACAAGTCGACTCATTTCATTCCGGTGGTTACTACTTATTCTTTAGAGCAACTGGCTCAAGTCTATATCCGCGAGATTGTCCGACTTCATGGCGTGCTAGTATCCATCATCTCTAATCGGGGTACACAATTTAAATCGTGCTTCTAGGGAGCCGTACAACGTGAGTTATTCACACAGGTATAACACAACATTCCACCCCAGACAGATGGACAGTCCGAACACACCATTGCAGGAATGATTCACTAAGGCATAACATATTCAAACAGGTAGATAATATTACATGGCAGCTTAAAGACATCAAAGAAGAATCAAACCAACAGTCATAGTCAACAGTTGTTATCGAGGGGTTATCAAGGTGTCATGCCCCAAAAATCGAGGAGCGCGACCGGTGCTCAACCGAGTAAACCCGACTGAGCAAGCCTTCTAGGTTTCATTCTACCCAAACTAATTCATGAATAAATAGGAGATGGACTCAATTAATCATACTTTGTAAGTATTTCATTAACAACACCCACTTTATTTCCATTAGCAGCTTAAAACATAATTATCAAAATATTACAAGTTTTATAAATCTTTGCCAAACATCACTATTTCTATTTCAATTCCAATACCCGACACTACCCACAACCTGTCTACGGAGCCTCTAAACATAACTGAAGAGTAATGTAATATGGAAATGCCGGTAATAAGGCACCGACTGTGCCTCAAATACAAAGTACATGATAAATAGATGAAACAGAACCTCTAAATGAAGTGGGGCTCACCAAGTCAGCTGAAAGGATGATGCGACACTAGCTGCGACCAACACTGCCTGCTATAGAAATACCTACATCCATTTAAAGATGTAGCGCCCTCGGCAAAAGGGACGTTAGTGCTATCGAATAGCACTAATATGTATAACTAAACACTATCTAGTTAGAAAGAACTTTCATACAATAATGAGGAAATCACAAGTATAACTCAAAAACTTTAAATGATCACAACATTATCAAATAAAAGAATCATGCAATTTTCACATCATTTTCCCATAGCTTTTGGTTTTGGGGAATTTCATACTGTTCCACATTGTTCACATCACCACCGCTATCTTGAGCGAAGTCCGATCTCGACCCGATCATCGTCTCCCAGAGACGTTACCAATATTCCATTCACACTTTCCAGTTTCAATTATCAATACGTTACCACCATATGTATATATCATGGCGTCCGATCACGGCCCGATCAACTAGGCAGCCTTACCGAGGCGTTTCCCTTTTCCCATATCTCATTTCAATCTTTGTTCCCACAAATCATTTCATAGGCACTTGGGGCCATAACTGTCACATCATATATTTGGCATTAGGCCACATCTCACATCATTCCCAATTTCAATGTTAGGTTTGGAACTTAAGAGAGTATGGGTACACAAGAGCAAATAAGATTGTAAGCGTAGATGAGATTGCACATAGATGGCACAACAACGCACTTCAATTTCCAAATACACCCTAGATCCAAATATTTACAATACGAACATCATCCTCATAAACCTTAGGTGCATCTATTTGGAATAGATGCCCCATTAGTTGAAACTCAACCATCTCGAGAACTTGCCGCATACCAGCCATCTCAGAGATTGCTAGGTCAAACGTATGACCCAGCAGAACCTTTTGGTGCCTTAGGCGTTCTGAAACAGAATTGCCTTCACTCTTCAGCCTCTTCACAAAACCAAGTTCCTGACCAGTTTCAGACTTTCGTTTGCCGGACTTCCCACCACTTGATTTCTCTTTTCCCTTAGACTTGACTAACACATCCTCATCAGACATCGAGGACTCACTCATAACATCCTTCAACTTGGAACTGGGGGTTGAAATTTTCTCTACTGAAGCAGACTGCTTTTTATTCTGGGACTGTCCTACCAGTGAACTAGGTTCCTCTGGTGTTTCCTATTCCACTTCTACCATAGGGACCGCTTTATCACACACGGGTACATTATCTTTCACCAACCTTCTCTTTTGCTTCTTACTATTTTTCTGCTTGATAGGATTGATAGGTTTTCAATATCTTTGACTTGTGTTTCGATGACCTAAAAAACTTAATGTCTAGAACCTGATAGGGAACCTGACTCACTTGGATTACACTGTATCTAACGAATTCCAGCAAAATGTGAACTTGATATAGCTTTAGGAGTTAGGAACCCAAACAAGGACATGATACTCTGGTGAGTTCCTCACGGCAGTACAAAGTCAATTGGACACAGCTGGAAACAAAGACTCTATCGCACTGCACTGTTTCCAGCGCCCACTCATTCTCTGACCAACTAAAGTTCTCACATCACTTCAAGTGATGTAATCAAGGTGTACCTATAATGAGTTTGTACAAAACACCATTCAGTGGACTCAACTCAAGACAATCTGAGCAGTGTGCACAAGAACCAGATCAGGAACCTAATCCCTTGGTGCTCCTCTGATAAAAGTACAAATCAACTATACAGCTAGAACACAATTGCAGGAAGTGACTGCCCGCAACTGTACAACGAGGAACACAACAGGGACCTGGTCCCTTAGAGTTCCCTGACAAAAGTACCAGTCAACTATACAGCTGGAACACAACTGAGTGATTGTCTGCAACTGTACAAAAGAGGAACACAATAGGGACCTAGTCCCTTAGGGTTCTCTGACATAAGTACCAGCCAACTATAGCTAGAAAGCAATTACAGAAAGTGACTGCCTGCAACAGTGCAACAGACAGTGCAATCAACCACTTTCCAACAGTCACTTCCCATTGAGATTGGACATCACTAAGGATGTCTTGTGTAGTATAAACCTTATGTAAGGCACAAGTTTCAGGTTCCAACACTTGCAAAATCAGAAAAGGAAAATATTCTCTCAACTGTTCAAGAACCTCTCTCAAGTACAAAGTTGTTGCAAACTTAAGGACCTGATCCGAGATTGATGATATCTTCAGTCCTTAGAGTTGTTGAGTCTTTGTTATGTGTTCTTCATTGTAACTCCTATCCATCTTTCTTTGAAGCATTGATTAGGTTGAGTCATAAGAAAAATCCTTTGTAACCGTAGTGTGACAAAGTGGCTTGTGGTAGAAACATCACAAGTTAGTCAAAGCCTTTGTAACCGTAGTGTGACAAAGTGGCTTCTGGTGAAATACCACAAGTTAGTCAAATTCTTTGTAACTAGGATAGTTATAGAGTGGCTTGTGATGAGAGCATGACAAGTTAGTTGATGTCTTTGCAATAGAGTTATTGTAAAGTGGCTTGGAATAGGGATATTGCAAATTAGTGAAGTTAAAAGCCTACAGGTGTAGGTCATGATTTTTTTATTCCCTTGTGAGGGATTTTTCCACGTAAATATCGTCGGCCTTATTTAAATTCAGCTTTACTAGCATTCACAGCAGAACCCAATAAAGGACCAGGTACTCTACTATTTGGTGGATTTGCACAAACTTAGCACCTTATCAAACTGATATAGGACCCCAGTTCTGTATACAGTCTGGTGGACGCATAGTTACTAAAAAGTGGTATCAGAGCAGGTTCCTCCAATCAGGCTAACACCTAGGAAGGATCCTCATGGCTGCTCCACCAACTCTTGAAAGGTGAAAACCAAAGAAGGAAAAGTACCAGGTACTTAAAGCTGCTAACAATGATTCGAGTGAGGAAGACAGTTACATGTCGTACTTAACCAAAAGGTTTCAGAAGATGGTCAGAAGAAATGGAGAAGTGCTAGAAAGGGATAGCTCTAAAAGATCAAAGAACAATGATCTTTGTTACAAGTTCGGAAAGGGTGGACATTTCATGAAAAATTGTCCTCTCTTGAAGCAAGAATTCTCCAAGAACTTTAAGAGAAAAAGATCAGCTGAATATGACTCAACCTTTGCGTTGATGGCACAACCAGATGATGATAAAGATGATGATAACAAAGAGGTAAATTTCAGGGATGTTCAGAGAAATCTGAAATCCTATTCTCCAAGAAAAACTCATGTTTTTAGCTAATGTATTAATCAATACCTTTCATAGTTTTGTGGAGGATAGGGATTCTTTCACCTTAGAATTAGCAGCATCTGAACAAACTAGAGACAACTTAGTGGATGTAGTTACTGACCATAAGAGAACCATTGAAACTTTTAGAAAAGAAAACAATGATCTTTTGGAAGAAATTATAGACCTAAGGAAATCAATAGTGAAACATGAGATTAAGTCAAAACCTGAAAATTTTGGAAAAGGAAATGAGAGAGCCAGTGAGGAACACATTAGGCTAGAAAATGAGTTGAAAGCTGCTAGAACTAGGATATGTGGTGAACTTGAGAAAAATAGGTAGCTTCAAGATGAATTGAAGAGAGCAAAAGGTGATCTTGAGAAATCTCTCAAGTGGACCTGGTCCTCAGATGCTGGCACTGCCATGTACTTCAACAATAGTGGAAACAGGCAGGGAATCGGGTTCCAAAAGGAGAAAACTCCTTACAACCCTCATAGCAAGTACGTCACAGTTCCTAATAAATGGCTATGTACTCACTGTGGGAACAATAGGCACATCAAAGAAAATTGCCAGGCCAGAGCTCAATGCGTTCAGAAAAACAAAGTGCTGACTAACAAAGTGACTACTAACAGGGGGCCAGGTACTGCTCGCAAGAAACAAATGTTGCCTGCATGGACTAGAAAAGCCCTTATCCATCCTTTCTATCATAACAAGGGACCCAAACTAGTTTGGGTTCCTAAATCTAACCCATAATTTAGATGTGCAGCGAACAGTGGGAGGAAGCGGACTGCAATAGATCATGGACAGTAGATGCTCAAAGCACATGACCAAAAATACCATGGATTTTCTCTCACTAATAGCCCTGAAAGGAAGGGATGTGCCTTTTGGAAAATGGAAAGAAGGGGTACATTCAAGGTATGGGGAATAAAACAAGGTAGAAGTTCGTGTCTAAGCTGGTGATATGAGCTGCTTGAATGTAGTTGATAATGATTCGAAGGCATGGCATAAAGGAGTAGTGGGGGTACAAGTCTCTCACTTCTGTATATATTGATGAAGAAGGACCTGGTCGATGGTCTGTCAAATTCAAAGTTCAAAGAACGCGGAGCATGCAATTCCTATGGGAATACTGAGCAAGAGTAAAAAGAGGTGCATGATCAGACCTCTCCTAAACAAAACCCCCTATGAGTTGCTCAATGGAAGAAAACCAAAGATAACCCATTTGAGAACCTTTGGATGAAAATGCTATGTTCTCAACAACGGTAAGGACCAGATTGGGAAGTTTGATGCAAAAAGCGATGAAGGAATCCTTCTAGGATACTCCCCTCAAAGCAAAGCCCACAAATTTTACAACAAAATGGCACACTGTGTGGAAGGAAGTGTTCATGTGCTATTCAACGAAAAATCCTCATCAAAGGAGGAAACAGTGATGATAAAGATAATGAACCACTTTTTGGTCCATGGGAAATATCTGGAGTTTCAAATGGGAAGGCTGATTTGATGAGTAAGATGAAGGAGACAGGTGAGAGACAATGCAACATCCTCTTCTACTTCTCAAGAGGAACCTAGTTCTTCCATTCCTACCCCTAGTATTCTCAGCATTTCTATCCCAAATAAAACACAAAAATATCAAAGAAGCCTTGCAGGATGCAGACTAGAGTACTAAAATGCAAGAGGAACTGCATCAATTTGAAAGAAATAAGGTATGACACCTGGTACCTAGACCCTCAAACAGAACCATTATAGGGACCACGTGGGTATTCAGGAATGAGCAGGATGAACATGGAAATGTTACATGGAACAAAGCAAGGCTTGTTTTCCAAAGATTCAAACAAGAGGAAGGGATCGATTATGATAAAACTTTTGGCCCTGTAGCTCTCATGGAAGCTATTAAGATCCACATTACCTTTGCTTCACATATGGAATTCACCTTATTCCAAATGGATGTGAAGAGTGCCTTCCTAATTGTTTTCTCAAAGAAGAAGTCTATATCAAGCTACCTCCAGGTTTTTGAACGGCATGTACATCCTGAACATGTATTCAAATTGGATAAGGCACTGTACGTATTGAAGCAGGGCCCTAGAACCTGGTATGAGAGACTATCCAAGTTTCTCTTGGAAAGTGTCTTCAGAAAAGGAAAGATTGACAATATATTGTCTTTGAAGAAACATGGAAGGAACCTGCTCATTGATCAGATTTATGTGGATGACATCGTATTTGGAGCTATAACTAACTCATTATGTGAAGAATTTGCTAAAATTATGGGAAGTGAGTTTGAAATGAGTATGATGAGGGAGCTGAATGTATTCTTGGATCTTCAAGTGAAGCAGTCCATAAAGGGAACATGTATCAGGCAGCAGAAAGGCCTCAAAGAACTCTTGAAAAGCTGTGATATGAAAGCATGGGAATCATTGGATCTCTACTCTACCTTACTACCAGTAGTCCAGACAATGTATTTAGTATGAGATTATGTTCAAGGTTCCAATCAAATTCTAAGGAATCTCATCTGAAGGCTGCTAACAGAATTCTGATATTTTAAGGGCAAACAAAACCTGGTTCTGTACTATCCTTCAACTGAAGCAGAATATGTTGCAGTTGCCTCGTGATGTGCTCATTCACTATGGATCAAGAAACAATTGGAAGATTTTGTTGCACAGAAGATCAAATTGCAGATATCTTCACCAAAGCTCTGATCAGGGAACACTTCGAGAAACAAGAAGGTGCTGGGATTACTTAAACCTAATTGAGAACCTGGTTCTGCTGACATGGCTATGATGGTCACACTAAGGTAAAATTGGCTAAAGTATTTTCTGACTAGGCCTAACTCACATCTACATCGTTGCAGGTGAATGCGCATGATGATCATAGAAGCTAAAGGTACAATGTTGAACTTTGCAGGAGAGTTGCAAAAAACCCTTTTACATAAACAGGTCAGGAACCTGGTTCCTGTACCACAGGTTAGTAGTAATGTGTTTTTCGCATGCTTGTTCAAAAAAAGGATAGCAAAATTAATTTAACTTCCACATCATCCGACTTTTCAGACCAGCAGTTCTAAAACAGTTGTCTCCCTTTGCATCTTTTTAGTTTTTCCATCAGAACTCTCTACCACTTCTCTCACCATGGCCAATGAATAATCATTTTTTTAATCTTGCCATCAACATAACTCCCACATCTCCTCCTTCCTTAACACCATCACCAGAAACCCACTTCTTCACTATCACTGATACTACTATACACATACCAATTTCCTCCTCATCTCTAGTCTCACTTCCATGTGTTGCAAACCCTATTTCTTCTCTGTTCCTGAATCTTAGGGGGGAAAAATTCCATTCTTGTGGGATGAAAGAACTCTGGTGCTTTTTGAGTCTCCGTTTCATGACACCGTCATAGAAGAATCTGTTAAAGAACCTAATTATTTTTTAGCTGAAACAAACCAGGTGGTTGTAGAATAAAGAGGCTTTTAAGTCTGCCTTGCAGAAGATTAAGCAGAGTATTAAAAAAAATAGGGGGAAGTTGTGGATGATAACCATCCAGTGGTTGAGGTTGATAAAGATGTTGTGGAGGAACCTAGTTCCTTAGTGAAAAGATCTACAAAAGGTTGTGACTGAGAAAGATTTGTTTGAGTGTGACATTGTGGCTGTTGCAAGCAGAAATGGAAAGTTTATTGAAATATCTAGAAAACAAAAGTGGGAAACTGTGGAAGGAACCTGATTCAATGAAGTAACAGTGGCCTTGGGCAGAAGAATTAACTTAGAAAAGTCTTGTGGGGTTGCACTCTTGCACAACAATCTAGGAGATAGCAGGTTTGAGACAAGCCCTGAACTTAGGCAACTAGTGGAGAACCTGCAGGAGAAACTGCTTGACTAACAATTGTCTGCAACTACCCGCATGGACCTAGCTATCAAAACCATTGCTGCCTCCTCTTCCAAGCCTCCCTCTTCTAGTAACCCCTAGGATCCTCTCAGTGTCCAGTTATCTTTTACTCTAATGATTTTGTGGCTATTGTTTTTCTTTTTGTTTGTCTTTTTGTGATGGCGTGTTGGATTTCACCGTTGATGTTCCTGTTGAAACATTCATCTTTTTTATCAATAAAACAGCTATTATTTTGCTTATACAATGTTGGCTTTCCCTATTGGTTCTTTTTTCTATCATGACTGTGTGCACATATGTGGCATGAGACTTCTTTATGCCTTTTTTCTGACTGTGTCTTTTTGTTGATGCCAAAAGGGGGAAGAAGAATATAGAGTTAGAGGGAATATATGTCAAAAGGGGGAAGAATAGAGTCAGGGGGAACATACGCAGTTGCATGAAGAATATAGAGTTAGGGGGAATATATGTCAAAAATAGGGAAGAATAGAGTCAGGGGGAACATATGTCAGGGGGAACATAAGTCAAATAATCATCAATGTTAAAAGTTTGTCATCATCAAAAAGGGGGAAATTGATGGGCTTAAGGTCTTTTAATCTATGTTTGGATGATCTAACAAACTTTCTATATGGAACCAGATAAAAGCCCAAAAACGCTAGTAAAAAGTCAGGGGAACCAGTGGTCTCCTGTTATTCAATTTGGTTCTCTGAATTCTAACTCCTTGTTTTCAATGCTAAGTTTGTCATCATCAAAAGGGAGAAATTGATAGGATTGATAGATTTTCAATATCTTTGACTTGTGTTTTGATGATCTCACAAACTTAATGTCAAGAACTAGATAGGGAACCTGACTCACTTGGATTACACTGCACCTAATGGATTCCAGCCAAATGTGAACATGTTACAGCATCAGGAGGTAGTAACCCAAACAAGGATCGGATACTCTGGTAGGTTCCTCACGACAGCACAAAGTCAATTGGACATAGTTGGAAACGAAGAATCTGTCGCAGTGCACTGTTTCCAGCGCCCACTCATTCTTTGACCAACTAAAGTGCTCACATCACTTCAAGTGATGTAATCAAGGTTTACCTACAATGAGTTTGTACAAAACACCATTCAATGGACTCAAATAAAGACAATTTGGGCAGTGTGCACAAGAACCAGATCAGAAACTTGATCCCTTGGTGCTCCCCTAACAGAAGTACTTAAAGCTGCTAACAATGATTCGAGTGAGGAAGACAGTTACATGTCGTACTTAACCAAAAGGTTTCAGAAGATGGTCAGAAGAAATGGAGAAGTGCTAGAAAGGGATAGCTCTAAAAGATCAAAGAACAATGATCTTTGTTACAAGTTCGGAAAGGGTGGACATTTCATGAAAAATTGTCCTCTCTTGAAGCAAGAATTCTCCAAGAACTTTAAGAGAAAAAGATCAGCTGAATATGACTCAACCTTTGCGTTGATGGCACAACCAGATGATGATAAAGATGATGATAACAAAGAGGTAAATTTCAGGGATGTTCAGAGAAATCTGAAATCCTATTCTCCAAGAAAAACTCATGTTTTTAGCTAATGTATTAATCAATACCTTTCATAGTTTTGTGGAGGATAGGGATTCTTTCACCTTAGAATTAGCAGCATCTGAACAAACTAGAGACAACTTAGTGGATGTAGTTACTGACCATAAGAGAACCATTGAAACATTTAGAAAAGAAAACAATGATCTTTTGGCAGAAATTATAGACCTAAGGAAATCAATAGTGAAACATGAGATTAAGTCAAAACCTGAAAATTTTGGAAAAGGAAAGGAGAGAGCCAGTGAGGAACACATTAGGCTAGAAAATGAGTTGAAAGCTGCTAGAACTAGGATATGTGGTGAACTTGAGAAAAATAGGTAGCTTCAAGATGAATTGAAGAGAGCAAAAGGTGATCTTGAGAAATCTCTCAAGTGGACCTGGTCCTCAGATGCTGGCACTGCCATGTACTTCAACAATAGTGGAAACAGGCAGGGAATCGGGTTCCAAAAGGAGAAAACTCCTTACAACCCTCATAGCAAGTACGTCACAGTTCCTAATAAATGGCTATGTACTCACTGTGGGAACAATAGGCACATCAAAGAAAATTGCCAGGCCAGAGCTCAATGTGTTCAGAAAAACAAAGTGCTGACTAACAAAGTGACTACTAACAGGGGGCCAGGTACTGCACGCAAGAACAAATGTTGCCTGCATGGACTAGAAAAGCCCTTATCCATCCTTTCTATCATAACAAGGGACCCAAACTAGTTTGGGTTCCTAAATCTAACCCATAATTTAGATGTGCAGCGAACAGTGGGAGGAAGCGGACTGCAATAGATCATGGACAGTAGATGCTCAAAGCACATGACCGAAAATACCATGGATTTTCTCTCACTAATAGCCCTGAAAGGAAGGGATGTGCCTTTTGGAAAATGGAAAGAAGGGGTACATTCAAGGTATGGGGAATAAAACAAGGTAGAAGTTCGTGTCTAAGCTGGTGATATGAGCTGCTTGAATGTAGTTGATAATGATTCGAAGGCATGGCATAAAGGAGTAGTGGGGGTACAAGTCTCTCACTTCTGTATATATTGATGAAGAAGGACCTGGTCGATGGTCTGTCAAATTCAAAGTTCAAAGAACGTGGAGCATGCAATTCCTATGGGAATACTGAGCAAGAGTAAAAAGAGGTGCATGATCAGACCTCTCCTAAACAAAACCCCCTATGAGTTGCTCAATGGAAAAAAACCAAAGATAACCCATTTGAGAACCTTTGGATGAAAATGCTATGTTCTCAACAACGGGAAGGACCAGATTGGGAAGTTTGATGCAAAAAGCGATGAAGGAATCCTTCTAGGATACTCCCCTCAAAGCAAAGCCCACAAATTTTACAACAAAATGGCACACTGTGTGGAAGGAAGTGTTCATGTGCTATTCAACGAAAAATCCTCATCAAAGGAGGAAACAGTGATGATAAAGATAATGAACCACTTTTTGGTCCATGGGAAATATCTGGAGTTTCAAATGGGAAGGCTGATTTGATGAGTAAGATGAAGGAGACAGGTGAGAGACAATGCAACATCCTCTTCTACTTCTCAAGAGGAACCTAGTTCTTCCATTCCTACCCCTAGTATTCTCAGCATTTCTATCCCAAATAAAACACAAAAATATCAAAGAAGCCTTGCAGGATGCAGACTAGAGTACTAAAATGCAAGAGGAACTGCATCAATTTGAAAGAAATAAGGTATGACACCTGGTACCTAGACCCTCAAACAGAACCATTATAGGGACCACGTGGGTATTCAGGAATGAGCAGGATGAACATGGAAATGTTACATGGAACAAAGCAAGGCTTGTTTTCCAAAGATTCAAACAAGAGGAAGGGATCGATTATGATAAAACTTTTGGCCCTGTAGCTCTCATGGAAGCTATTAAGATCCACATTACCTTTGCTTCACATATGGAATTCACCTTATTCCAAATGGATGTGAAGAATGCCTTCCTAATTGTTTTCTCAAAGAAGAAGTCTATATCAAGCTACCTCCAGGTTTTTGAACGGCATGTACATCCTGAACATGTATTCAAATTGGATAAGGCACTATACGTATTGAAGCAGGGCCCTAGAACCTGGTATGAGAGACTATCCAAGTTTCTCTTGGAAAGTGTCTTCAGAAAAGGAAAGATTGACAATATATTGTCTTTGAAGAAACATGGAAGGAACCTGCTCATTGATCAGATTTATGTGGATGACATCGTATTTGGAGCTATAACTAACTCATTATGTGAAGAATTTGCTAAAATTATGGGAAGTGAGTTTGAAATGAGTATGATGAGGGAGCTGAATGTATTCTTGGATCTTCAAGTGAAGCAGTCCATAAAGGGAACATGTATCAGTCAGCAGAAATGCCTCAAAGAACTCTTGAAAAGATGTGATATGAAAGCATGGGAATCATTGGATCTCTACTCTACCTTACTACCAGTAGTCCAGACAATGTATTTAGTATGAGATTATGTTCAAGGTTCCAATCAAATTCTAAGGAATCTCAACTGAAGGCTGCTAACAGAATTCTGTTATTTTAAGGGCAAACAAAACCTGGTTCTCTACTATCCTTCAACTGAAGCAGAATATGTTGCAGTTGCCTCGTGATGTGCTCATTCACTATGGATCAAGTAACAATTGGAAGATTTTGTTGCACAGAAGATCAAATTGCAGATATCTTCACCAAAGCTCTGATCAGGGAACACTTCGAGAAACAAGAAGGTGCTGGGATTACTTAAACCTAATTGAGAACCTGGTTCTACTGACATGGCTATGATGGTCACACTAAGGTAAAATTGGCTAAAGTATTTTCTGACTAGGCCTAACTCACATCTACATCGTTGCAGGTAAATGCGCATGATGATCATAGAAGCTAAAGGTACAATGTTGAACTTTGCAGGAGAGTTGCAAAAAACCCTTTTACATAAACAGGTCAGGAACCTGGTTCCTGTACCACAGGTTAGTAGTAATGTGTTTTTCGCATGCTTGTTCAAAAAAAGGATAGCAAAATTAATTTAACTTCCACATCATCCGACTTTTCAGACCAGCAGTTCTAAAACAGTTGTCTCCCTTTGCATCTTTTTAGTTTTTCCATCAGAACTCTCTACCACTTCTCTCACCATGGCCAATGAATAATCATTTTTTTAATCTTGCCATCAACATAACTCCCACATCTCCTCCTTCCTTAACACCATCACCAGAAACCCACTTCTTCACTATCACTGATACTACTATACACATACCAATTTCCTCCTCATCCTAGTCTCACTTCCATGTGTTGCAAACCCTATTTCTTCTCTGTTCCTGAATCTTAGGGGGGGAAATTCCATTCTTGTGGGATGAAAGAACTCTGGTGCTTTTTGAGTCTCCGTTTCATGACACCGTCATAGAAGAATCTGTTAAAGAACCTAATTATCTTTTAGCTGAAACAAACCAGGTGGTTGTAGAATAAAAAGGCTTTTAAGTCTGCCTTGCAGAAGATTAAGCAGAGTATTAAAAAAAATAGGGGGAAGTTGTGGATGATAACCATCCAGTGGTTGAGGTTGATAAAGATGTTGTGGAGGAACCTAGTTCCTTAGTGAAAAGATCTACAAAAGGTTGTGACTGAGAAAGATTTGTTTGAGTGTGACATTGTGGCTGTTGCAAGCAGAAATGGAAAGTTTATTGAAATATCTAGAAAACAAAAGTGGGAAACTGTGGAAGGAACCTGATTCAATGAAGTAACAGTGGCCTTGGGCAGAAGAATTAACTTAGAAAAGTCTTGTGGGGTTGCACTCTTGCACAACAATCTAGGAGATAGCAGGTTTGAGACAAGCCCTGAACTTAGGCAACTAGTGGAGAACCTGCAGGAGAAACTGCTTGACTAACAATTGTCTGCAACTACCCGCATGGACCTAGCTATCAAAACCATTGCTGCCTCCTCTTCCAAGCCTCCCTCTTCTAGTAACCCCTAGGATCCTCTCAGTGTCCAGTTATCTTTTACTCTAATGATTTTGTGGCTATTGTTTTTCTTTTTGTTTGTCTTTTTGTGATGGCGTGTTGGATTTCACCGTTGATGTTCCTGTTGAAACATTCATCTTTTCTATCAATAAAACAGCTATTATTTTGCTTATACAATGCTGGCTTTCCCTTTTGGTTCTTTTTTCTATCATGACTGTGTGCACATATGTGGCATGAGACTTCTTTATGCCTTTTTTCTTACTGTGTCTTTTTGTTGATGCCAAAAGGGGGAAGAAGAATATAGAGTTAGAGGGAATATATGTCAAAAGGGGGAAGAATAGAGTCAGGGGGAACATACGCAGTTGCATGAAGAATATAGAGTTAGGGGGAATATATGTCAAAAATGGGGAAGAATAGAGTCAGGGGGAACATATGTCAGGGGGAACATAAGTCAAATAATCATCAATGTTAAAAGTTTGTCATCATCAAAAAGGGGGAAATTGATGGGCTTAAGGTCTTTTAATCTATGTTTGGATGATCTAACAAACTTTCTATATGGAACCAGATAAAAGCCCAAAAACGCTAGTAAAAAGTCAGGGGAACCAGTGGTCTCCTGTTATTCAATTTGGTTCTCTGAACTCTAACTCCTTGTTTTCAATGCTAAGTTTGTCATCATCAAAAGGGAGAAATTGATAGAATTGATAGATTTTCAATATCTTTGACTTGTGTTTTGATGATCTAACAAACTTAATGTCAAGAACTAGATAGGGAACCTGACTCACTTGGATTACACTGCACCTAATGGATTCCAGCCAAATGTGAACATGTTACAGCATCAGGAGGTAGTAACCCAAATAAGGATCGGATACTCTGGTAGGTTCCTCACGACACCACAAAGTCAATTGGACATAGTTGGAAACGAAGAATCTGTCGCAGTGCACTGTTTCCAGTGCCCACTCATTCTTTGACCAACTAAAGTGCTCACATCACTTCAAGTGATGTAATCAAGGTGTACCTACAATGAGTTTGTACAAAACACCATTCAATGGACTCAAATAAAGACAATTTGGGCAGTGTGCACAAGAACCAGATCAGAAACTCGATCCCTTGGTGCTCCCCTAACAGAAGTACAAATCAACTATACAGCTAGAACATAACTGCAGGAAGTGACTGTCCGCAACTGTACAACAAGGAACACAACAGGGACTTGGTCCCTTAGAGTTCCCTGACAAAAGTACAAGTCAACTATATAGCTGGAACTCAACTAAGTGATTGTCCGCAATTGTACAAAGAGGAACACAATAGGGACCTGGTCCGTTAGGTTTCTCTGACAGAAGTACAAGCCAACTATAGTTGGAAATCAATTGCAGAAAGTGACTACCTGCAACAGTGCAACAAACAATGCATCGGCCACTTTCCATTTAGATTTGACATCACTATTGAGATTGGACATCACTAAGGATGTCTTGTTTAGTATAAACCTTATGCAACAAACAAGATTTAGGTTAAACGCTTGCAAAATCAGAAAAGGAAAATATTCTCTCAAGTGTTCAAGAACCTCTCTCATGAACAAAGTTGTTGCAACCTCAAGGACCTGATCCGAGATTGATGATATCTTAAGTCCTTAGAGTTGTTGAGTCTTTGTTATGTGTTCTTCATTGTAACTCCTATCCAGCTTTCTTTGAAGCATTTATTATGTTGAGTCATAAGAAAAATCCTTTGTAACTGTAGTGTGACGAAGTGACTTATGGTGGAAACATCACAAGTTAGTCAAAGCCTTTGTAACCGTAGTGTGACAAAGTGGCTTCTGGTAGAAATACCTCAAGTTAGTCAAATTCTTTGTAACTAGGATAGTTATAGAGTGGCTTGTGATGAGAGAATCACAAGTTAGTAGATGTCTTTGCAATAGAGTTATTGTAAAGTGGCTTGTAATAGGGAGATTGCAAGTTAGTGAAGATAAAAGCCTACAGGTGTAGGTCATGGTTTTTGTATTCCCTTGTGTGGGATTTTTCCACGTAAAAATCCTCGGCCTTATTTACATTCAGCTTTACTAGCATTCATAGCAGAACTCAATAAAGGACCAGGTACTCTACTATTTGGTGGATTCACAAAAACTTAGCATTGTACCAAACTGATATAGGACCAGATCGCTACACAGTTTGGTTCATTAGTATTTTCAGAGGAAATAGATAGAGAACCCGGTTCTCTATACAGTTTGGTGGACGCATAGTTTTTAACACTACTTATTTGAAGGGCAGAGTCGTAGGCCACCTTAGCTTGCAACCTAGTAGTAGATCGCTTGGTGGAAGACTCAAGAGTGGACACCACCCTTCTCTTAACAATGAATGCATCAAGAGCCAGATTATCTAAATTGCCCTCATCTTAGGAGCTTGAATGTCCAGAGGTGCAACAACGTCCTCAACGATCACTATGGCTCCATCTTCCCCCAGACCATCTACCTCATTTTATTGAGAAATTATCTTATGGAGGATACCGTCAGCAGATACCACAAAGATGGTTACAACATTTTCTTCCTCAATCGGCACTACTGCCACCATGGAATCTGCAGTAATAATGGCGGAACCCTCTACGACTTCATGGCTTTGACCTTGTTCTCCACTTATTCTTTGATTAGTGCAAACCTCATAAGAGAGAGAGGACGGATCAACAATTTTAGGGGTTTCTAAAATGGATAGAGACGTGAAATATGGGTGCGGTGTGATTTCAGCGGGGAGAGTAGGAGTAGTTATAAAAGACTCAGAAGGGAGGAGGAATCCATAGTTTTTCAGTACCAGAGATGACTGAGGCTGGGATGCCAGAGTTTGTATCAGCCATTGAAAAGATGACATGAATGTACTTTAGGAAGTTTTAATAAAAGACTTATGGTTTCTGGAGAAAGGAAGAGGGTTTTATTAATGATGGATAATTATGAAGAGGGAGATAGTGTCCGATTCTGAAATGGTGGTTGTGCATGGAGAAGTCATTTTAGAGGGAGATGGAAAATTTGAAGTGAAAAGATGTGACAGCAGGATCTGAAAAGGAGGATGACATGGCAGTTGTGTTTTGTACCTTTTTATGATATGTATTAAAGAATGCATAGAACTACTAAACTTTGGTACAAGAACCAGGTTCTTGACCTGTTATTTGAAAGTATCAATCCTCTTTTATCGTCCATGCACTGCATCTACAGCTTCTATACTCATCATGCATGTTTACCTACAACGGTATTGAAGTGAGTTAGACTTGGCCAGAAAACACTTTAGCTAGTTTTTCCTGAAGGTGATTTTCATAGCCAAATAATGAGGAATCAGGTTCTCAATTGGGCTTTAAAATACCCAACTTCACTCTGTTTCTTTCAAAATGTTCCGTACAAAATGCTTTGGTTAAGATATCTTCAATTTGGTCTTCCATGCTATAGAACTTCATACATATCAACCCTTTCTCCATATTGTCCCTTAGAAAGTGATGCCTCACATCACTATGCTTGGTCCTTTTGTATTGAACTGGATTCTTGGCTATGTTGAGTGCACTGGTGTTATCTCATAGAAGGGGCACACTCTCAGTGAGTACCCCAAAGTCCTCTAGTTGCTTCTTGATCCATAAAAGTTGAGCACAGCAGGATGCTGCAGCTACATATTCTATTTCAGCTGTTAAAAGATCTACTAAGTTTTGCTTCCTTGTGCCCCAAGAGATGAGACATGAACCTATCAAGTGAGCCATTCCAAAAGTGCTTTTCCTATCCATAAGATAACCTATATAGTCTACATCAGCATATCCAATGAGATTAAAACTGTCACCTAAGGAATAATAAAGGACTAGGTCTTGTGTTCCTTTAAGATATCTCAGAATTCTTTTGGCAGCCTTGAAATGAGATTAATTGGGATTTGATTGAAACCTTGCACATAGCCCCGAACTAAAGACAATATCAGCTCTACTGGCAGTGAGATAGAGAAGAGACCCAATAATGCCTCTATACATGGTTTGATTCACAGAGGATCCAGGTTCATCCATGTCCAGTAGAGTGGACGTAGCAATAGGAGCGTCTACCACCTTTGATGCTTCCATGCCAAACCTCTTCAAGAGCTCCCTGATGTATTTTTGCTGACAAACAAATGTACCCTTTGAGGACTATTTTACTTGAAGACCCAAGAAGAAGTTCAATTCCCCCATCATGCTCAATTCAAACTCACTTCCTCTGAGTTTTGCAAATTCTTCACACAGAGAATCAGCTGCCAAAAATGATATCATCAACACAGACCTAAACAATGAGCAGGTTCCTTCCCTGTTTCTATAGGAACAAGGTGTTGTCAATTTTCCCTATTTTAAAGTAATTTTCTAAGAGGAACTTTGACAGCCTCTCATACCAAGCTCAAGGAGCCTGCTTCAACCTGTAAAATGCTTTGTCCAGTTTAAATACATATTCACGGTGTTCATGACATTCAAACTCTGGAGGTTGCTTCACATAGACTTCTTCCTTAAGAAGTCCATTCAAAATGCACTTTTGACATCCATTTGGAACAAGGTGAATCCCATATGAGATGCAAAAGCAATTAGAATTCTAATAGCTTCCATGCAAGCGACCGGAGCAAACGTTTCATCATAATCAATCCCTTCCTCCTAATTGTAGCCTTGAACCACTAGCTTGACCTTGTTCCTTGTGGTATTTCCATGTTCATCAAGCTTGTTCTTGAATACCCACTTGGTTCCTATAATAATTCGATATGAGGGTCTGGGCACTAGGTGCCAGACATTGTTCCTTTCAAACTGATGTAACTCATCTTGCATGGTTATAATCCAATCTGCATCTTTCAGGGCTTCCTTTATATTCTTGGATTCTATTTGGGAGAGAAAGGCTAAGAAGGCAGGTGAAGTTTTGGCTTTAGACCTAGTTTGTACTCTTGAATCTAGAGGGGTAATTATGTTGTCGAGAGGATGAGATTTTTTGTGTCTTCATTTAGACGTCTGAGGTTCATTTGTAGAGAATGTGAGTACATTTGACTGGTTTTCATGTGTTCATATCTCAGGTGCTAGTAGAGTACCCTTAACTGCGTCAACCACTCTTTCTTCAGCTTTAGTGGTTGTAATTGAAGTACCTGGTTCCATTTAAGATGAGGCAATATTGTCTTCACTTAGCTCTTTTACTTGGCTCATCATATCTGCCTTTTTGATAGGTTTTAAATGTCTTTGCCTTTTGTTTTGATGATCTAACAAACTTACTGTCAAGGACCAGATAAGGAACTTGACACACTTGGACTATACTGCACGATTAACGGATTCCAGCTAAATGTGAACTGCTATAGCTTCAGGAGATAGGAAACCAAACAAGGACTGATACCCTTGTGGTTCCCTCATAGCAATACAAAGTTAATTGGACAAGCTGGAAGCCGTGACCACCTGCACTATTTCTAGTGCCCAATTATTCCTTGACCAACTAAAGTTCTTACATAATTTCAAGTGATATCATCAAGGTGTATCAACAATGAGTTTATATCAAAACATCAGTTGAACATTTTTGTTTCTCATTCAAGCCTTTAGTAAAACAGAGAAATTAATTCTCACGAGCTTGAAGAACAAAGTTAAACGCTACTACGGACCAGTTCCTAAAGTTAGTATTTGTTGTCCTTAGTTGAGTTGTAACTTTGTAATAGTTCTTATTGTATCTCCTAAATTGCTTAGCTAGAAGCGTTGATTAGGACCCTCTTGTAAAATCCGTAAACTCTCTGAGTTTATGTTGTGAAAACATTTAGTCATAAGATAAAGTCTTTGTAACTAGAGAGTGACAAAGTGGCTTGTAGTGAGAGTACCACAAATTAGTTGAGTTAAATCCCTTAAAATAGAGTTATTACAAAGTGGCTTGTAATAGATGTTTACAAATTAGTGAAGTTGAAAGCCTCCAGGTGTAGGTCATCATTTTTGTCCCCTTGAGTTGGGATTTTTCCATGAAAAAATCTTGTATCTTGTTTACTTACAGTTTTACTAGCTCTCTTAGCATAACCTCATAGACGGGTCAGGTACTCCACTGTTTGGTGGACTCATGCAAACTAACAAATGGTATCAGAGCGGGTTCCTCCTATCAAGCTATCACCTAGGAAGGATCCTTATGGCCGCTCCACCAAATTTTGAAGAAGGTCAATCTACATACCGACCACCCAGGTTCAATGGACAATACTATGGGTGGAGGAAAACAAGAAAGTATGATTTTATCATGGATGAGGATTCTAAGTTATGGGATGTAGGTCTCGATATGCTCACTACCGAGAATGTAGGTCTCGATATGCTCACTACCGAGTTTGAACTCTTCAGGATGAAGGACGATGAATCTATTCAAGATATGCACACAAGATTCACTTCCATCATAAATGAGTTGCACTCACTTGGTGAAACCATTCCTAGAAACAAGCTAGTGACGAAAATCCTCAGTATTCTGCCTAGCCGTTGGGAAAACAAGGTGAATGCTATTAATGAATTAAAGGACTTGCAGGAGCTGACCATAGAAGAGTTGGTTGGAAATCTGAAGACCTACGAGATGAAGAGGAAGATAGACAGTGAAAGAAGAGAACCAAAGAAAGAAAAGAACCTGGTACTCAAAGTTAATAGCAATGAATCACGTGAGGAAGATAGTGACATGGCTTACTTAACCAAAAGATTTCATAAGATGATCAAAAGAAATGGAGAAATGCTAAAACAGGGTAGCTCTAGCAAACCAAAAAACTATGATCTCTGTCATAAGTGTGGAAAGCCTGGACACTTCATCAAAGACTGTCCTTTCTTGAAGCAAGAATTCTCCAAAAACAACCCTGAAAAAATAGCTAAGAGGAACGTGGTTCCTTTCAAGGACTTCAAAAGAAAGAGATCTGCTGACAATGTGGTAAAACAGGCTCTTACAGCATGGGGAGATTCCTCTGGTGAGTCTGAAGATGAAACTGATACTGGTGATAGTTCCATGATGGCAGTTGAAGGCGAAGAAAATGAATATGACTCAACTTTTGCTTTGATGGACCAATCAGATGATGATGTAGACGATGATAATAAGAATGTAAATTTCAGGGATGTTCAGAGAAATCTGAATGTTACATCTCGTGTTTTTTGTACGTTAAAATTTCTTCTCCGTTTAATTGATGTAGATTCGGGGGTGACATCATCTTGACGTTAATGCATTTACGCTATTTATAACAAGCGATAAATAAGTGTCATGAAGGATAAAGGATGCACGAACTACAGAAAACGAGTTTCGTTTAAATTGGCCAATTTGGGATAAAATACGGATCAAGTAATAATACCCAATAAATGTAAACTAGTACCATCCAAGGTACCATATGACCACGATAGTGTAATATATAAAGTATATATGAAGTATTTTGAAAATAAATAAAATTTTAAGTAATTTGTGATAATTAATGTCCTTGACCAACGTGAAAAGCAGAAGCATTTTCAATCCATCCAAACGTCCAAGCCTCACTCCAAATCAGATCAATTCGTTCCAAACTTTTAGGAACCAGAAACAAATTTCATCCGTGAATCCTTAAGGAGCAGAGGCAAATTTCGTTCAATCAACAAAGGTTTTCCAACGAACTATTATATGGAGTTTTCCCCACTCCAGGTATGTTAAGGCTAAGTTTTTCCTTCATTTTAGCATGATAACGTAATTACACAAGTTCGATAACGAGACATAAAGAAAAATTCATGTCCTGGAATTTGCGTATATTTTGCTAGTCTCACAAATTACATATATTTTCCTAGTTTGTAAGTTAAAATATTCTTCTTTTCAGGACTGCATATTCAGTTTAGTATTTCCTTCTTCCGATCAAAAGAGCAGAGAGTTTACATAGATACAGTATTAAAAGTATTTTCATTACCATCGAGCTATAATCGATGGGTAGGCCTCTATTGGGCAACCTCTGATCAGATGGTAAGTTATATACCAATCCTACTGTGGTCGAACGCCTATGAGCAAGCCCAGTTGGTCGAGATACAGAGCCTAGTATGGCCGAATGCTTATGAGCGAGCCTACTACGACAGAGCAGATATATATGTATACCGAGCCTTATAGGGCCGGACAACTATTTTACTCACTATATTGAGAGAATTGAGTTAGTATCAATAGATGAGCATATGATCAGATTTTCTTTGACTCCAGTGGTTTTAAGTTATTATATAATCAGTTCAGTTTTAGCTTCAGTATATTGCCTTACATACTCGGTACATTCTTTCGTACTGACGTCCCTTTCTGGGGATGATGCATTTCATGTGTGTATATTCGGACATACAAACGAGTAGACCTTCTCAGTAGGTGTATACCCGAGTTCAGCCTTATCGGTAAGCTCCTCATCTTTCGGAGTTGCCGGGTCTAGCAGTTTGGAGTACATCATGTGCATATATGTAGATAGGTTAAGGGTAGGTCGGGGCCCTGTTTCGATCATAGTACATCTATCAGTAGAGGCTTGTAGATATATCATGTCAGTTAGTGCAGTATGTTGGGCTTGTAGGCCCTGTATGTATATTTTGTTGGCATGTCAGTTGTAGTAATTATGACGGCCTTGCCGGCCCAGCTTTATGTTGACGTTTAGTCTGCGTTGGTCTCTAATAAGTTTTATATTTTGCATCGCACATTATCTTGCAATGTGGCCCATGGCCAAAATATGACATTACATGTTCAGAGTCTCTTAGTCGCCAGTGGTATGCAATGATAGGTGAGGCACTAGGTGCCGGTCTCGGCCCAAGCTCGGGGAGTGACACAGAAATCCTACTCTCCTAAGTAACGGATGTCTTTAGCTAGTGTATTGACTGATGCCTATCATAGTCTTGTGGAGGATAGGGATTCTTTGACCTTAGAACTAGGAGAAGCTGAACAAACTAGAGATGACTTAGTGTCTGTAGTTATTGACCATAAGGAAACCATTGAAAACTTCAAAGAAGAAAGAAATGATCTCACGGCAGTAATTGCAGTCCCAAGGGAAACAATAGAGAGACCAGGGACTAAGTCAAAACCTGGAAATTCTTTAAAAGGAAAAGAGATAGCCAGTGAGGAACACATTAGGCTTGAAAATGAGTTGAAAGCTGTGAGAACTAGGATGTGTGTTAAAACTGAGAAAAACAAGCACCTCCAAACTGATATGGAAAGAGTAAGAAATGATCTTGAAAATTTCCTAAAGCCGACTTGGTCCTCAGAAGCTATCACTACCATGTACACTAATAATGATGGAAACAGGCAGGGAATAAGGTTCCAAAGGGAGAAAACTCCTTAAAACCCGCATACCAAGTACGTCACGATTTTTGATAACTAGCTTTGTACCCACTGTGGGAACAATGGTCACTTCAAAGAAAATTGCCAGAACAGTGTTCAATCTGTTAAGAAAAACAAAGTGTTTGCTGAAAAAGTGACTACAAAAGAGGGACCAAGTTCAACTCACAAATAGCGCACATTACCTGCATGGACTAAGAGAGCTCTTATTTATCCTCTTGCCTACTACAAGGGACCCAAACTTTCTTGGGTTCCTAAGACTAACTCTTGATCTTCTTGTGTAGGGAACAGTGAAAGGAAGTGGTCAACAAGATGGATAGTGGGTGTTCAAAGAACATGACTGGGAACACCATGGACTTTATTTCACTAAAAGCCCTGCAAGGAGGGAGTGTATCCTTTGGCAATGGGAAAAAGGGGTACATTCTTGGAGTTGGAAAAGTCGGGAAGTCACTTACTCATTCTATTGAAAATGTGTACTATGTCAATGGCCTTAAGTACAGTCTCTTGAGTGTCTCTCAGATCTGTGATAAAGGAAACAAGGTGGAATTATTTGTCCATGATATGTACAGTTACTGATCTGGTAACTAGTGAAGTGGTACTTGTGGCCAAAAGATACAAGAACATCTATGTTGATGATTTCGAGTCCTTACAAAGTGGTGATCTGAGTTGTCTGAAACTGTTGATGATGATGATGAACTGTGGCATAGAAGACTGGGGTACGCAGGCTTTTCTCTTCTGAACAAACTAATTTAGATGGACCTGGTCCATAGTCTGCCCATGTCAAAGTTCAAGGTGCAAAACATTTGTGATGCATGTGCTAGAGGAAAACATGTGAAGTCCTCTTTTAAGTCTAAAAGGAATGTGAGCGCCTCAAAGCCACTAGAGATTTTGCATATGGACCTATGTGGTCCTATGAGAGTGCAAAATAGAGGAGGAAAAAGATACATTTTTGTGATAGTGGATGACTACTCCAGATTCACATGAACTCTATCTCTTAGAACTAAATATGAAACCTTTGAGGTGTTTGTGGACTTTGTGAAGAAAATCCAGGTGAATATGGAGTCTACAGTCGCATGCATTAGGTCATATCATGGAACAGAATTTGATAATGCCAAATTTAATGAGTTTTGCAATAAAAATAGCATCACCCACAACTTTTCAGCTCCCAGAACTCCCAAGCAAAATTGAGTAGTGGAAAAGAAGAACAGAACTCTGGAAGAGATAGCAAGAACAATTCTAATCGATAGTGGAATTGCAAAGAACATCTGGGCTGAAGTGGTCAACATTGCTTGCTACTTAGTGAACAGGGGCATGATCAGATCCCTCCTAAACAAAACCCCATATGAGTTGCTGAATGGAAGAAAAACCTAGCTGACTGACCTAAGAACATTTGGGTGCAAATGTTATGTTCTCAATAATAGAAAGGATCAGCTTGGTAAATTTGATGCTAAGATGATGAAGGAATATTTCTGGGCTACTCTTCTCAAAGCAAAGCATACAAGATATATAATAAGTAGACTCAATGTGTTGAGGAAAGTGTTCATGTCATTTTTGATGAGCCTTATCCATCCTATGAGAAGAGTGCTGAAGAAGATCAAGATGGAGAACCCTTACTAGTCCCTAGTGAAGTCATTGACATGACAAATGGAAAGGCAGATATGATGAGCCAAGTAAAAGAGCTGATTGAAGACAATACTGCCTCATCTTCAATTGAACCAGGTACTTCAATTACAACCACTAAAGTTGAAGAAAGAGTGGTTGATGAGTTCAAGGTACTCAACTAGAACCCGAGAGATTAAGATAGGAAAACCAGTCAAATGTACCATATTCTCTCAAAATGAACCTCAGACGTCTAACTGAAGACACAAAAGCTCTCATCCTCTTGACAACATAATTACCCCTCTAGATTCCGGAGTACAAACAAGGTTAAATGCCAGAAATTCACTTTCCTTCTCAGCCTTTCTCTCCCAAATACAACCCAAGAATATCAAGGAAGCCTTGAAAGATATAGATTGGATTACAGCTATGCAAGATGAGTTATATCAGTTTGAAAGGAACAATGTCGGGCACCAGGCACCGAGACCCTCAAATCAAACCATTATAGGAACCTGGTCGATATTCAGGAACAAGCTTGATGAACATGGGAATACCACAAGGAACAAGGCCAAGCTAGTGGTTCAAGGCTACAATCAGGAGGAAGGGATTGAATGTGATGAAACGTTTTCTCTGGTCGCTCGCACAGAAGCTATTAGAATTCTAATGGCCTTTGCATTTAATATGGAATTCACCTTGTTCCAAATGGATGTCAAAAGTGCATTTCTTAATGGACTTCTTAAGGAGGAAGTCCATGTGAAGCAACCTCCGGGTTTTGAATGTCATGAACACCCTGAGTATGTGCTTAAACCGGACAAAGCATTGTGGGCTAAAGCAGGCCCCTCGAGCTATGTACGAAAGGCTGTCAAAGTTCCTCTTGGAAAATGGCTTTAAAATAGGGAAAATTGACAACACCCTGTTCCTAAAGAAATGGGGAAGGAACCTGCTCATTGTGCAAGTCTATGTTCATGATATCCTTATTGGGGCAACATCTGATTCTCTGTGTGAAGAATTTGTAAAACTCATAGGAAGTATATTTGAAATGAGTATGATGGGGGAACTAAACTTCTTCTTGGGTCTCCAAGTAAAACAGCCCCCATAGGGTACATTCATTTGTCAGCAAAAATACATCAGGGAGCTCTTGAAGAGGTTTGACATGAAAGCATCAACAGTGATAGACACTCCCATTGCTACATTGCTATGGCCACTCGACTGGACATGGATTAAAATGAGCCTCCTGTAAATCAAACCATGTATAAAGGCATTATAGACCTTATATTGTCTTCAGTGTGGGGCTATGTGCAAGGTTTCAATCAAATCCCAAGGAATCTCATTTGAAGGCAACCAAAAGAATTCTTAGATATCTTAAAGGAACACAGTTCCTAGTCCTTTATTATCCCTCAAGTGACAACTTTAATCTCATTGGATAGGCTGATGCAAACTATGCAGGTTATCTTGTGGACAAGAAAAGCACTTCTGGAATAGCTCACTTCCTAGGTCAATGTCTCATATCTTGGGGCACAAGGAAGCAAAAATCAATGGCTCTTTCAACAGCTGAAGCAGAATATGTAGCTGCAGCATCGTGCTGTGCACAATTTTTATGGATCAAGCAATAACTGGAGGACTTTGGGGTGCACACTGAGAGTGTGGCCATTCTATGTGATAAAACCAGTGCACTCAACATGGCCAAGAATCCAATTCAACACAAAAAGACCAAGCATATTGATGTGAGGCATCACTTTCTGAGGGACAATGTGGAGAAAGGGTTGATATGTATGATGTTCTGTAGTACAGAAGACCAAATCACAGACATCTTCACCAAGGAGTTAAGTAGGGAACATTTTGAAAGAAACGGAGTGAAGTTGGGGCTTTTAAGCCCAATTGAGAACCTGATTCCTTATTATTTTGCTATGAAAATCACCTTCAAGAAAAATTGGCTAAAAGTGTTTTCTGGCCATGTCTAACTCACTTCAATACCATTGCAGGTAAACCCGCATGATGAGTATAGAAGATGTATATGCAGTGCATGGATGATAAAAGAGGATTGATACTTTCAAATAACAGGTCAAGAACCTGGTTCTTGTACCAAAGGTTAGTAGTTCTGTGCATTCTTTAATACACGTCTTAAAAATGTACAAAACACATCTGCCATGTCATCCAAATTTTCAGACTCTGTTGTCACGTCTTTTCACTTCAAATCATTCCATCTCCCTCTGAAACATTGCACTTCTCCACGCCCAACCGCCATTTTAAAACCGGTCCCTATCTATCTCTTCATAATTATACATTCTTAATAAAAAACCCCTCTGTTGTCCACAAACCAAAAGTCCTCCATTAGAACTTTCCAAAGCACCTTCACTCCATCTTTCCAATGGCTGATACAAACTCTAACCTCCCTGCCTCAGTCATACTTGTTACTAAAAACCCTATGGGGTCCTTCACCCCTACTGAGCCTTCTTTAACCACTCTTACCCTTCCCGCTAAAATCACACCTCACACAAATTCCCCCTCTCTCTCCATTTCAAAAACCCCTAAAATTTTTGATCTATCCTCTCCATCTTCTAAGGTTCCCACTAATCAAAGAATAAGTGGAGAACAAGGTCAAAACCCTGAGGTCACAAAGGGTTCTGCCATAATTGCTACAAATTTTATGGTGGAAGTAGTGCCGATTGTAGAAGAAAATGTTGTAACCGTCTTTGTGGTGTCTGCTAATGGTATACTGCATAAGATCATCTCTTAGAAAAACGTGGTATAGGGTATGGGGGACGAAGGGGCCATTTTAATTGTTGAAGGCATTGCACAAGCAGAAACTACTGGGCCCTCACAAGAGGAACCTTACCCCTCTCCGAAGGACCCAAGTTAGGGTTCTCATTCCTAGGACAGTTCGGTTCCAGGTTAAAGGATGTTTTTAGTGAGTTCTCGATGTCTGATGAGGATGTCTTAGTCAAAACCAAGGGAAAAGAGAAATCAAGTAGTGGGAAGTCCGGCAAACAAAAGTCTGAAATTGTTTAGGAACCTTGTTCTGTAATGAGGATGCGAAGTGAAATCAGCCTTGGTTCAGAACGCCTGAGGCACAAAAAAGTTCTGTTGGGTCATACGTTTGACCCAACAAACTCTCAAATGGCTAGCATGAGACAAATTCTTGAAATGTTTGAGTTTCAACGATGGGGGCATCTATTCCAAATAGATGCACCTAAGGCTTATGAGGATGAGGTACAAAGTTTCTTTGCTAGCCTCTTTCCCATTGAGATCGACCGCATTTGTGCTTTGGTGAATGGAGTAGATATCATGTTTGATGTAAAGTTGCTTGGAGAAATTCTAGTGTAAAGGATGTGTGTTAGTTTAACTTCAGAAATGCCGCGATAAAAGACAATGCAAACCAAAAGAGGGATCGGATCCATAAGAAGGAATTACTTCATGTCTATCAGTTGCTTTTCGAATTAGGTAAACAAAGTTCTATTGCCTCGAGCTGAGAGGAGGTCTGTGACTTCTAAGTCTGACCTGTTCTTGATTGAGTAACTGGATAGCGTTAATCCTGTAAGCCTGCCTACTATTATGATTGAATATATGCAAAAGGTAGCCACCTTCAAAGATGATAATCATGGCCTTCCCTATGGGTTTTTGCTTACGTGAGTGTTTAAGTTCTTTGAGGTGCCACTGGGGCAAGGCAAGGTGGGGACTAAGAAGTAGACTTTCTCACAGACACCATTGAATAATGCGAGTGCATAGAAAAGAATGGGGGGGATAGGAAGTACATCAACCGTCTCATAGCTCATTAATGCTCAGAATAGTGCAACTGAGGATATTCATCGGTTAAAGTCTAGGAATGCTATCCTAGAAGGTCAGCAAGCCCAAGGGGTTCCTGCATCAAAAGATGAAGTAGCTCATTTGACAAAAGAGAATGTTGATCTCAGGGCGCAAGTAGAGAACCTGAAAGCAGAACTTCTTAACGAGTAAAAGTCGGCCAATGCCTGAATAGACCTCATTCTCCAAACACTTGCTGCAGCCTCCAAGCCCACTACTCCTAATGCACCCTAAGTACCCCTTCAGTGACCAAATTCTGGAAATGTTCTTTTAAGTTCTTTTTGTTTTGTTTGGCAAATGTTTTGTTTTCTTTTTTGATGTGGTTGGGATGAAATAGTACTTCTCCCGTCTTAACAATCTAATGTTTCCTTTGCTTTTTAAGCAAATGCATATAAAATTTTCTATCTATATCAAATCTATCCTCTTTTATTGTATCATTGCTTAAATTCTATATTTCTCTTCACTATCATGTTGTGTGCACATATGTGGCATGAGTTAGCTCGGCTAGACTTCTTTAATTTGTTTATCTATTTGTGTCTTTTTAATGATTCCAAAAGAGGGAATAAATAAGTGTACTAGATATAATGAGAAATAAGGAAGGCATAAAGTCAGGGGGAACTTGTTGAACTTCTGTTCTCCAGTTACTTAATCCGGTTCTCCTTTCTCTAAATCCACATAATCAATGTTAAGTTTGGCATCATCAACAAAGAGGAAATTGATAGATTTTAAATGTTTTTCCTTATGTTTTGATGATTTAACAAACTTACTATCAAGGACCAGATAGGAAACCTGACACACTTGGACTATACTGCAAGATTAACGCATTCCAACTAAATATGAACTTCTGTGGCTTCAGGAGATAGGAAACCAAACAAGGACCCAAAACCCTTGTGGTTCCCTCATAGCAGTACAAAGTCAATTGGACACAGCTTGAAGCGACGTGACCACCTGCACTGTTTCTTCCTGCACTACACTGTTTCTAGTGCCCACTTATTCCTTGACCAACTAAAGTACTTACATCATTTCATGTGATGTCATCAATGAGTTTATATCAAAACATCACTTCAACATTTCTGCTTCTCATTCAAACCTTTTGCAAAACAGAGAAATTAATTCTATCGAGCTTGAAGAACAAAGTTAAACGGTACTATGAACCAGTTCCTAAAGTTAGTATTTTGTTGTCCTTAGTTGAGTTGAAAGTTCTTTGTGATTGTTCTTATTGTATCTCCTAACCTGCTTAGCCGGAAGCGTTGATTAGGAACCCTCTTGTAAAATCCGTAAACTCTCTGAGTTTATGTTGTGACTAGGTTTAGTCATAAGTTAAAGTCTTTGTAACTAGAGAGTGACAAAGTGTCTTGTGGTTCGAGTATCACAAGTTAGTAAAAGTCTTTGTAACTAGAGAGTGACAAAGTGGCTTGTGGTGAGAGTATTACAAGTTCGTTGAGTATTACAACGTGGCTTGTAATAGGTGTTTACAAGTTAGTGAAGTGGAAATCCTACAGGTGTAGGTCGTGGTTTTTGTCCCCTTGAGTTGGGATTTTTCCACTTAAAAATTCTGTGTCTCATTCACTTACAGTTTTACTAGCATTCTCAGCATAACTTCATAGAGGACCATGTACTCTACTGTTTGGTGGACTCATACAAACTAACACTTTCCATTTGTCATGTCAATGACTTCACCAGGGACTAGTAAGGGTTCTCCATCTGAATCCTCTTCAGCACTCTTCTCACAAGATGGATAACACTTATCAAAAATATCATGAACACTTTCCTCAACACATTGAGTTTGCTTATTGTATATCTTGTATGCTCTGCTTTGAGAAGAGTATCCCATAAATATTCCATCATCACTCTTGGCATCAAATTTACCAAGCTGATCTTTTTCCATCATTGAGAACATAGCATTTGCACCCAAATGTTCCTAGGTGAGTCAGCTTGGGTTTCCTTCATTCAGCAACTCATATGGGGTTTTATTCACGAGTGATCTGATCATGTACCATTTCACCAAGTAGTAGGCAGTGTTGACCGCTTCAGCCCAGAATTTCTTTGCAATTCCACTGTCGATTAGCATTTTTCTTGCCATTTATTCAAGAGTTCTGTTCTTCCTTTCCACTACTCCATTTTGCTGGGGAGTTTTGGGAGTTGAGAAGTTGTGAATGATGTCATTTTCATTGCAGAACTCATCAATGTTGGCATTGTCAAATTCTGTTCCATGATCTGATCTAATGCATGCGACTCTAGACTCATCTTCACCTGCATTTTCTTCACAAAAGGCCACAAACACCTCAAAGGTTTCATCTTTAGTTCTAAGAAATCGAGTCCATGTGAATCGGGAGTAGTTATCCACTATCACAAAAATATATATTTTTCCTCTCCTGCTTTCCACTCTCATAGGACCACATAGGTCCATATGCAGAAGCTCGAGTGGCTTTGAGGTGCTCACATCCCTTTTAGATTTAAAAGAGGACTTCACATGTTTTCCTCTAGCACAGGCATTACAAACTTTTTGAACCTTGAACTTTGACATGGGCAGACCATGGACCAGGTCCTTCTTAATTAGTTTTTTAAGAAGAGAGAAGAGTGCGTGCCCCAATCTGTTGTGCCAGAGTTCAGCATCATCATCAACAGCTTTCAAACAACTCATATCACCACTTTGTAAGGACTCGAAATCAGCAACATAGATGTTCTTGCATCTCTAGGCCACAAGTACCACTTCACCAGTTACTAGATTAGTAACTGTACATATCTTGGACAATAATTCTACCTTGTTTCCTTTTTAACAGATCTGAGAGACACTTAAGAGACTGTACTTAAGACCATTGACATAATACACATTTTCAATAGAATGAATGAGTGACTTCCCAACTTTTCCAACTCGAAGAATGTACCCCTTTTTCCCATTGCTAAAGGATACACTCCTTCCTTGAAGGGCTTTTAGTGAAAGAAAGTCCATGGTGTTCCTAGTCATGTGCTTTGAACACCCACTAGCCATGAACCATTGTTGACTACTTCCTTTCACTAATCCCTACACAAGAAGATCACGAGTTAGTTTTAGGAACCCAAGCAAGTTTGGGTCCTTTGTAGTAGGAAAGAGGATGAATAAGAGATTTCTTAGTCCATGCAGGTAATATGCGTTTTTTGTGAATGGAACTTGGTCCCTTTTTAGTAGTTACATTTTCAGCAACCACTATGTTTTTCTGAGTGAACTGTACCCTAGTTTGACAATTTTCCATGAAATATCCCTTGTTCCCATAGTGGGTACTCAACCAGTTTTCGGGTACAGTCACACATTTGCTAAGTGGTTTGTAAGGGGTTTTCACCCTTTGGAATCCTATTCCCTGCATGTTTCCACCATTATTAGTGTACATGGTAGTGATATCTTCTGTAGACCATGTCTACTTTAGGGACTTTTAAAGATTATTTTTTACTCTTTCCAGTTCAGTTTGGAGGTGCTTGTTTTCTCAGTTTCAACACACATCCTAGTTCTCATAGCTTTCAATTCATTTTCAAGCATAATGTGTTCCTCACTAGCTATTTCTTTTCCTTTTCCAGTATTTCCAAGTTTTTGACTTAATTCTTAGTCCCTCAATTGTTTCCCTCAGGTCTGCAATTTCTACAAAGAGATCATCTTTTTCTTCCTAAATTTCAGTCACTCTTTTTGCTAGGGCCTCTTTTTCTTCACTAAAGTTCTCAATAGTTTCCCTATGGTCAAGAACTACTACCACTAAGTCATCTCTTTCATGATCTAGGTTAGCAATCCTTTTTGGTCAAGACATCTTTTTCTTTCTTCAACTTGCAAATGGTTTCCTTCAAATCCACTACACACGTTACCAGATCATCTCTGGTTTTATCAGCTTCCCCTAGTTCTAAGATCAAGTCATCCTTATCCTCCACAAGGTTATGACAGGCATAAATCATTACATTAGCTAAATATATAAGTTTCTTAGAAGAGTAGGATTTCAGATTTCTTTGAACATCCCTAAAATTTACCTCTTTGTTGTCATCGTCTTCATTATCATCTGATTTGGCCATCAAAGCAAAAGTTGAATCATATTCATTTTCCTAGCTTTTAACTGTCATCATGGAACTGTCGCTAGCATCATTTTCATCTTCAGACTCACTAGGGGAACCCCCCATGCTACAAGAACATGTTTCACCACATTGTCAGCAGATCTCTTTCTTTTGAAATCCTTGAGAGGAACCGGGTTCCTCCTAGCTACTTTCTAAGGGTTGTACTTGGAGAATTTATGCTTCAAGAGAGGACGGTCTTTGATGAAGTGCCCAGTCTTTCCACACTTATGACAGAGATCATAGTTTTTCGGTTTGCTAGAGCTGCCCCTTTTTAGCATTTCTCCATTTCTTCTGACCATCTTTTGAAATCTTTTGGTTAAGTAAGCCATGTCACTATCTTCCTCACTTGAGTCATTGCTATCAGCTTTAAGTACCAGGTTCTTTTCTTTATTTGGTTCTCTTCTTTCACTGTGTATCTTCCTCTTCATCTCGTAGGTCTTCAGATTTCCAACCAGCTCTTTTATGGTCAGCTCCTGCAAGTCTTTTGCTTCAGTAATAGCATTCACCTTGCTTTCCCAAGGGATAGGTAGAATACTGAGGATTTTCCTCACTAGCTTGTTGCTGGGAATGGTTTCACCAAGTGAGTGTAACTCATTTATGATAGAAGAAAATCTTGTGTGCATGTCTTAAATAGATTCATCATCCTTCAACCTGAAGAGTTCATACTCGATAGTGAGCATATCGATCTTAGATTGTTTTACTTGGGTGGTTCCTTCATGAGCTATTTTCAAAGCTTCCCATATATCTTAGCAGTGTCACAAGCGGAGATTCTATTGTATTCATCAGGTCCTATTCCACATACCAAAATCTTCTTGGCATGAAAACTCTTCTTCACAGCTTTCCTATTTGCGTCAGTGTATTCTTTAGTGGTTTTTGGCATTGAGAATGAAAGTTCTTCAATTACCTTTGTCGGTACACAAGGACGGTCACATATGACATCCCATAGCTCAGAATCCCCAGCCTTGGTAAAATCATGCATTCTTATCTTCCACAACCCATAGTATTATTTATTGAACCTAGGTGGTCTATATGTAGATTGACCTTCTTCAAAATTTGGTGGAGCAGCCATAAGGATCCTTCCTAGGTGTTAGCCTGATAGGAGGAAACTGCTCTGATACCAATTATTAGTTTGTAAGAGTCTACCAAATAGTAGTGGTCCTCTATGAGATTTTACTGAGAATTCTAATACAATAGTAAGTAAGTAAGACATGGGATTTTTACGTGGAAAAATCCCAACTCAAGGGGACAAAAACCACGACCTACATCTGTAGGCTTTCAACTTCGCTAACTTGTAAACACCTATTACAAGCCACTTTGTAATGACTCCATTACAAAGAATTCAACTCAACTAACTTGTGATACCCTTACCACAAGCCACTTTGTCACTCTCTAGTTACAAAGACTTTAACTTATGACTAAACCTAGTCACAACATAAACTCAGAGAGTTTACGGATTTTACAAGAGGGTTCCTAATCAACACTTCTGACTAAGCAATTTAGGAGATACAGTAAGAACAATCACAAAGTTACAACTCAACTAAGGACAATAAAATACTAACTTTAGGAACTGGTCCGTAGTAGCATTGAACTTTGTTCTTCAACCTCTTGAGAATTAAGTTTACAGTTTTGCAAATTGTTTGAGTGAGAACTGAAGTGTTCAAGTGATGTTTTGATATAAACTCATTGTTGATAAACCTTGATGACATCACTTGAATTATGTAATCACTTTAGTTGGTAAAGGGATAAGTGGCCACTAGAAACAGTGCAGTGCAGGCACAAATAGTGCAGGCAATCACGTCGCTTCCAGCTGTGTCCAATTGACTTCGTACTGCTATGAGGGAACCACAAGGGTATCAGGACATTATTTGGTTTTCTATCTCCTGAAGCGATAGCAGTTCACATTTAGCTGGAATCTGTTAACTTGCAGTGTAGTCCAAGTGTGTCAGGTTCCCTATCTGGTCCTTGTTAGTAAGTTTGTTAGATCATCAAACCATAAGACAAAGACATTAAAAACCTGTCACAGGGCTTGAAGATGGTCCCGACCCTGATGCCTCTTTCATTTTTTGATGAGTCTCGTAGCCTCTTTAATCAAGTGATTTTTCTATTTTTTATGCCTGTGCCTTTGTCTTTAGCTTTTCTTAATCTATCTTTTTCTATTTTCATGAAGGCTGTGGTGCTCCATAAAAGGGTATTTTCCATGTCTCAAGTTGATCTTGCTTGATGTGAGGCTGAGCTTAAGAAGACTTTGAAGGAAAGGGACGTCATCAAAGCCCTCTATACTAAGAAAGAGATGTAGATCTATGATCTTCGAGTTGAGCTGACGCAGGCAATGCAAGGTCGTGCCGAGTATGTTGAAAAGGTAACACAACTCTCGAGGGTTTGTTATGCACTAGTTTATTCTGGAGACTAATACTTTTAATTTCGTAGTTTCATCAGAAGGCCGTCTTGGAGAAGCAGCTTTGGAAGGATCTTAAGATGAAAGAAAATGAGACCCTGGGGTTGAGGCAAGGTATGGAAAATCTCGCCTTTGAGAAGGAAACTCTAAGAGAGCAGGTATCTTTGCTTGAACACCTACTTCGAGGTGTGAAGGAGGAGAGCCTAGCTCTAGGCTTCGAAATCGAGGAACTTAAAGCCAGATCTGCTGCTGATCTGGCCAAGGCCAAATCTGATGTTGCGGCAATTATGACTTCGTATCGAGCCGATGCCGAAGCCGCTAATTCTCGGGCAAGGGATATTTCTTCTACAGTGGAGGCTAAGTTATGAAGTGCCATTGACCATGCTAGGCTACAATCCCAGAGGATGACCCTAGACTAGATCCATACATGTGGCTTCGATCATTCAATAGATATTAAAGCGGAGAATATTTTGGAAGAAGAGGCGGCCTCTCTACTTTACGATGAGGATGATTCAGCCGGTATTTCTAAGAGTGAAGGAGATGGGGATGAAATCCCCAAGGGTGAAGCTCTTGAAGATGTGACTCCTGAAGATGCAGGTGCTAAGGATGTGACCCCGAAGTAGTTTTAGGTTACTTTATTTTGTTTCCTTGTAAGCCTCCCTTGTGTAAATATTTCCTATATTCATCTTTTGGAAATACGAGGGGAACTTTTTATCTCGTCTTTGGTTAGTGCTAGATTTAATATTGCCTTTATTCATGGTAGGTTGTGTTTGAATGATTAGTCCGAGGATTTGTTTGGGGTTCGGGCCATTGTAAACCCTTTGATCTTTACCGATAGATATAATAATCTTCGAGCTAAGTTTAAATCGATCCGATGTAATCTTGGGATATTGTGAACCATGAGTTCAGATCAAAGTAAGAGCGGAGTCTCAAACTATAAGTTTTTGGCTCTTAAGCCTTTCGAAGTTGGCCCTTGGGCTCTTATATATCGGCCCTTAGGCTCTTTTATGATTGGCCCTTAGGCTCTTGTATATTGGCCCTTAGGCTCCATTAAGATTGGACCTTAGGCTCTTATATATCATCCCTTACGCTTTTTATGTTGGGTTGTTTCGGCCTTTAAAGTGGCTATGTAATTTTTCCCTCATTTCGGCTAAAAGACTTAGTGAAATTTTAGTTATGCCTTAGCATGTATTTTTGTACCTGTTGGGTTTTTCGAAGGCTCGGGGTATCAGAACCTTATTAGTCATTTCGTTTGCGTAAGCATAATCAAATACCTCTAAAGGTTTTTTCGAAAGGCGGTGTTATCGAAGCCTTTGGATTTTTTGATGGCTAATTTATCGGAGCCCTTAGGTTTTTCGGTGGATGAATTTATCGAAGCCCTTTATATTCTGCTTTTGCCAAGGGTAGCCTGAATTAACTAGTTTTTTAATAGTTGAGGGCTTTTAATTTATTGCGGAAGTCGAACATCTCCGAACCACATTATTTTGGTCGTAGCATTATTTTGCTCAGTCTATGTGTGGTGATTTAAGGTTGAATCCCTATCATATCTGAATGGGGCCAAGCAATGCAATCTATATCATCAATAATAAACTAAATGAGTTTTTTTCCTGAGTTCGGGGGTTAATCTCGTTCCCAGGTGTACCTTTCTTTTGAGCGGTTGACTTGGTAGCATCGGGCTTCTCGGGGACAACGGAGTTTCGAGGAGCTAGGAAGTTCCCTTTTTAACCTTTGGTTACATGTTTATACTACTTCTGTCTAGACTTGGAGATGTGATTGCTACTTAGCCATCTATTTATCTTTGAGGCTCAACTTTTTCGAGGTCAAGAATTCCGGCATCGGCATTGCTTCCTCGATTGCAAACATATCTTTTATAGCATGTTGTTCTCCGTGGACTATTTTCACTCCTTCCTTTGTTGGGAGCTTCATCATCTGATGGAGGATCAACGGCACTGCTCTCATGTTGTGTATCCATGGCCTTCCAAGGAATGCATTATACCTTATGTCACCTTCGATGACATAGAACCTGGTGTCTTGTATGGTCCCGGTTAAATTTACTGGCAAAATAATTTCTCCCTTTGTTATTTTACTTGACATGTTGAAACCATTCAGCACCCAAGATGCAGGTACAATCTGATTTTGCAGGCCGAGATGTTTCACGACCCTCGATCTGATTATGTTCGTAGAGCTACCTGGATCCACTAAAACATATTTAACCTGAACTTCATTTAAAATGATAGAGATTACTAGGGCATCATTGTGAGGTTAGGATACGTCCTCTGCTTACTCGTCACAGAACAATAGGGCATCCTCGGGCATATAGCTTCGAGTCCATTTTTATTTTGTGATGGATACTTTTGTACGTTTGAATATAGGTCCCTGTGGGACGTCGACTCCACCGATGATCATGTGTATGACCTATTGAGGTTCTTTAGGTTCATTTTTCCTGTTTGCATCTCTTTCTCAGAAATGGTTCTTAGCCCGATCACTAAGGAATTCACAAAAATGCCCTTCATTGAATAATTGGGCTACCTCCTCCCTAAGCTGCTTGCAATCCTCGGTCATATGCCCGTGAGTACCATGATACTTAGATATTATCTTGGTATTCCTCTGAGAAGGGTCGGTCTGTATAGGCTTGGGCCATCTAATAACTCTAATTCTACCAATGGCTGAGAAGGTACTCGAGGCATCGACACTAAAGTTGTATTCTGACTATTTGGGTGCTTCCAACGGTCCCGCGCGCTTGTCGAACCCGGTTTTTCTCATGAGTCATTGTGCATTTTGACCTCGATCTACTCTTCGATCATTCCAAGGTGTATTACGCCTTGAAATTTTCCTTCTATCTTCGACGTACGGTTGATATCTTTTCTTGTTGAATCTTGATCCCCGGTCTGAGTCCTTCGGGGGCTTGGCTGCAAATCTATTAGGATGAACTGAACCCGAGGGGGCTCCCAACTGGTTGTACTCGACCCTAATATTTTACTAATAACGATTGTGCACATCCGACCATATCACAATAGGATATTTAGTCAAATTTTGCTTCAGTTGTTGAGATGAAATTGAGCTTTTTTCATTCAAACCTTGCATAAAAGCCTGAACTACCCAGTCATCGGAGACCGGTGGTAATTCCATTCTTTCCATCTGAAACTGGGACATGAACTCCCTTAGAATCTCGTCATTCCTTTGTTTTATTTTAAAGACATCTGATTTCCTTGTGGCCATCTTTACGGCCCCGACATGTGCTTTCACGAAGACGTCCTCCAACATAGCAAATAAATCTATTGAGTTAGGAGCTAAGTTTTGATACCATATCATAGCTCCTTTTGATAGTGTTTCCCCAAATATTTTCTAAAATATTAACTCGATTTCATCGTCATTTAAGTCATTTACTTTGATTCCACAAGTGTATGAAGTAATATATTCGTTAGGGTCAGTTGTTCCGTTGTATTTTGGTATATCGGGCACGCAAAATTTCTTGGGAATGGGCGTCGGAGCCGCACTTGGGGGGAAAGGTTTTTGTATGAATTTTCTGTCATCTAGACCTTTCAAAACTGGAGGTTCTCCCGGTATTTGGTCTACTTGGGAGTTATAAGTTTCCACCTTCTTATCATTGTCTTCTATCTTCTTTTCTCCTAACTCGATTATTTTAGTCATATCCTCGAGCATTTTCATGATTGTGGGGTTAGTCCCCAAGCCTCTTTCATCGGGCCTTTCTAGCGCTGGCTCGTGTCGGGCTTCTACTAGTTCGGCGGTGTTAGGAGTTATATTCTGACTCTGAAGTTGAGCGATGGTGACTTGCTAATCTTGCAGCATTTTTAATATCACTTGGAGGCTGACTCCTCCTTATTCCATCCCTCGTGTTTCTTGGCCTCCTGCTCGGGCTTCCCTGTGTGCATTCCTTACAGGGTCTATCCCTGTGTCCGTGTTTAGAGCGTTGTGCAAACTGATATCAACTGGTTCCATATTTGGTACTCTCTCAGGGTTTATGGGTGGTACACCGAACCCTATATCATTATTTTCGCCAAAACCTTCGTCCTCGTGAATAGGTGTATTATATGTGCTAGACATGATTAAGCCTGAAATCAAAGAATCTTTCACAAGAAAAAGTGTGAAGAATAATGTGTGTTATCAGAAAACTAGCACTAAAATAATCACTATTATCTTTAGCCCCATGGTGGGCGCCAAACTGTTTACCTCGAAAAATGTGAGTAACAATTAAAGATAATTTATGGTTTTAAAGATACGTGATATATTTTAATACTAGTGATTATACAAATAATGTTAAGCTTAAGTAAGAAAAGTTGATGAACCAAATCAATGTTATTGAAGCAATAGGGGCCTCGAGCTTGATTATCCCAGGGTCACTAGGAACAATAAATTATGGACTATAAACTAAAGACAAAAAAGCTGAAGAACAAATGTTGAGCACGTTAAGCAAGAAAAGCAGAATGGAATGTTCTATTGCCGTGAATAATGTGAGATACTCCTTACAAAATGATTGGGGTCCCCTTTATATAAGAATGGAAAATCCTAATATGGTACATTTCCAATTATGGCCAAGAATTCTATTGGTATAGTTGTATAACAACCTAGTAAGGACTTGTACTATTTCGTACAGATCTTATCCTATAATTTATGCCCTGACCCACGTGTCCTTGAGAAATTCCCGCTCTTTCTTGAATGTCATCGAGATTGTACGACCCTCGATGTCAGTCATGCTAGGCCTTCGATCTTCTTCCTCGAAGTGTGCATCCCTCAATTGGGTCCGACCACTATTTCGAGTTGCCTGGACTTGGACTCATAGCCCAATTTAAGACTTCGAAATTAGGCTCTTTGATTTTTACCATATACAGATAGACCCTGCGTTTCATAAAATAAGATGATAAGAAACAATTCGAACCTCAATCCTCCCAAGCTTCTCGTGATGGCGTTATGCTCGTGACATAGGCGCTTGAAGTGATCGAAAATGTCATGTCAGCATGCTTCCCCAAAACACCAAATATGATTCAGCTTTTGTCGGCGACTTGCGGCGCCGGTTCCGTCATCGGCTTTCTATAAATAAGGGGTTACTTGGCTGAACAAAACTGCACTCATTCCTTCTTTATCTACTTTTAGCCATTTCCCTGCTCTATCTCATCCTCTAACCACCTATTTCTGTGGTTCAAATCTGTGACCACAAGGTCACATGACAGCAATTTTATCAGTTATGCCAAGGCTTCCTTTTTCAAAGTTTTGGCTCGAGACAACGAGAGAAGGGCACTGAATCCTTCCCGTATCAAAATATATGCAAACTTTACACTGCTGCTTATCTCTCTTAACTTCAACCTGGTGTGGCGATTTATTCCTTTAGCTTTCCATGGAATGAGGTGGCACTATCATTTACTAGCTTTTGCATCCCACACTAGAACAGAGTTCCGAGGATGAACACTCTTGGACCCGTGCATCTTGCAACCCCTTTTGGTTTTTTCCTCTTGCTTGTTCTTTCTTAATATTTTATGTCCCAAAATTTCAACGGAATGCTCAATCTCATATACCAAATATATAATTGCATTTATCGAGGGCCTTCTGCTAAATGTTTCAAAAATCGGCAATGGTACCCCCTAGAAGAGGATTTCCGTAGACGCTGCTCTCGAGGTCGTGGCCTTTAAAGTGAATTTGGATCTTTGGCTTTTGTTTTTTGCTTCTTTGTTCCCGTGTAAGTACCCTTCGTGGGTGTCACAGTTATATTTGGTAATCATTTCTTGGAAGTAGAAAAAGGATCCTTCTATATTCCTTTTGTCTCATGCTGAATTTTATTCTATCTTTATTCGTAAAAGACTCGGTTTTATGATTTCAATGACTATCCCAAATATTGAGCTTAGGAAATAATAATCTCTTAGGTTTTTAATTGATTAATACAATACACCTCGAGGTTTTCGTTAACCCTCGAGCTGGACCCGAATGTGAACTCGAAACGTCGAGATTCTCGAGCCCGAGTTAGGTGAGAGCAAGATATAAAGATGAAGTAAATCCTTAGATTTCCTTGCAGTCCCCGGGTGCGAACTTTCTCCACATCGGGTAGCCCTAAGGCTTTTACAGTCTAGCGGGCATTTGCTTGAACTTGTAATAAGGACAGCCCTTAGTCCTTTTCACAGTCCTCGACTTAGTGATTTCTCAAACTCGAATAGCCCTTGGGCTTAGTGACCAAATGGATACCCTAGCTAATGGTCTGCCTCAGCACGCTTAAATGGCCTTTATAAATACACAGATTCCACAAACTTACAAACTTTATTCCCATATTTTTTGCAAAGTCTCATTACCCTTTCATCAATCTCTTTGAGTTCTCCCTTCTCTTCACTATCAACACTCTTCATTTTCTTAGATCTTCCTTATTGCGATGGCTAAAACCTCTAAACCTGTTTCCCAAAAGGAAAAAGCTTCATCATCTTCTCGATCGACCAAGGGTAAACCGGTAGTGCCTCCTCGTATGGAGGAGTGTATTTCCCCGCCATGTAAAATAACATCCGATTTTAAAATCGAGAAATCTGTTTTGACACCAGGCCGATCTTTATCCTAACTTTTCTTTATCCTGAATTTTCTAACAATCTCCAAATCTAAGCTCTTAGGTGTTTATGTTCAGTATGAACTTCATAATTTTTTATTGCCCTACAACAAACTCATCTCTATTTGTTACACTTCTGTAATTTTGTGAGTTTTGGAAGCTAAGTTTACTACCTGATAGTTATTGCTAAAAATGAAACCTGAACATGTTCAAGACTTATATCTCCTTGCCTCTTAACCTTGAGCCTAAACTTGAGTGTCTCTTCTTGTGTTCGTCCAACTATCATCATTATTGTTGAACCAATCATGCTCATCTAAACTTCATGCATTTCCCTTTATTGATGATTCTGCCAAGATTTCATCTTGTTGCCCTGCACCTTATTTACCTTATAGTTGATTTTATTATTTGATAACCTTTGCTGATATACTCCTGAAAATTCAGTTTGCCCCGATCACCTAACTAAGTTTAAAAAATCGAAGTGCTTAGATGCTTCTCTTCTCTATATCCATATCCACTAACTTTGAGGGTAATTTTTGGGCTATCACTATAACTTTCTCATGATTATGCTCTACTGTCTTATGCATAGGAAACTATCTTATTTGCATCAAGCTTTTTTCTTTTCATGAATCTTTGTTGAATGTATATTCTATTAAGGCTAAGATATTTTCCTCTTCTCAGTGTGAGTCGTGATTTTGTTTAGATAAAGTCAACTAGTAATTGTTGCACAACTAAGTTTGTTTGTTCCATAATCAGTTGAGATCTTCACACACATGTGCAACACATTTCTGTCCTTAATCTTTTGAGCCCCTGTTAATTTTTGTAATGTTTGCATGCACATATATCAACTTATCATCCATGAGAGTAGGATTTAGCCATACTTTTATAACCAATTGATACTTTTGGGAACTGAAGCATGGTGACTCCATACTTACATGCTAAACGAGACTTGTGTTTGAATTAAGCTTGTATTATACAATGTTTCCATTTCCTTTCTTCATTTGTATGATCAACTTGGTTATGTAATGTGTAAAGTTCATATGCCTATTTGAGGTCACTACTTCATTTATTCTTCCTATGAACAGTTGACTGAATGTTGTTAGCTCTTTTGCTTAATTCTGTAACACCATATTCTGCCTTGAGTTATGCTCAGCCCTCCTTCTTATTGTTAACCTAAAGATGAACTTGACTCTCAAACCTTATGAAGCTCATTGGTTGATATTATCTAAACATATTGACTTGTTAATAATGTTAGAAGCATGATTCTTTTAGACCTAAGCGGTGTCATGCTTGAACCTGTGAATTTGTAGTCATGATGAGGTCTTAATTCTATGACCTTGTGTAAGGCCCCGAAAAATTTCGCTAAGTAATTTAGGATTTCGTGGTGCCACGTAGGCTAATTATAATATTTTTTGTGCTAATAACATGGTGGGCATCAATTATATTTGGTATATAAGTTTACAAGTCTTTTGTAAGTAATTTGGGGTTCAAGGAGAGGCCTAAGTATAAGCCAAATGGAAACGTTTCATAATAGGATAAGATTCCAAAGGTACTTGCACTAGTCCCCACTTTGAACGAATATATCTAAATATGTATAAGGTTTTATGTGATGCATAACCTATCAAATTAAAGGACTTTGAGTCTAGTTTCCAACACTTCAAACCGTTCATCACTTGGACATTCCTACACAAAGTTATGGTCAAATTACCAAAGACTGGAAAAATGCGATCCTGTGTCAGATATGCGATCGCAAAAACCATTATACAGTCCGCATACTTGATTTGCGATCGCAAATCTAGTCGCAAACTGAACCAATGTAGCCTAGTTTTGGGCACCAAGTTTTGCGACGCGTTTGCGGCCAGCATACCCATTCTACGGTCCATTATGCGACCGCAGACCCGCGTTCCGAGGGTTAATCTTCCTATTTTTATAACCCGACCCCATTTTAATATATAGTACTTGGGGCTTCATTTGGGGCAATTTTTCTACTGATTTTAGAGAGAGTTGAGAGCATTTTAGAGAGAGAAGGAGGAACCAACATTCAATCACCCAATCTTGCATCAATCATCAAGAATGAAAGAACCCAATCACAAGTTCTTCATCTAAGAGGTAAGATTCTATATATTAGACTTAAATTTCGAGTTTGGGGTATAAGATGGGGTATTGAGGTAGGATTCTTGGGTGTAATAATATTATATATTCATGCATGTACAAATTAGGATTGTGGAAAGATTGTCGAACATAAATAAGTAAAGATTGGGTTGGGGAATGAAGGAAATCTTGTAAAAGAGATTTGAAATCAAGATGCTCAACTAGTATTTGATAAAATGCTCAAATGAGTTGAACCCATGAATACCTTTCTAATTTGTGTTCAATTTTATTATGTCTCAAAGTAGATTGAGATTTCTAGGATTTCCGAAATGTCCTAGTAACTTAAGGAAAGCTTAAACAAGGTATGTATGGCTAAAACCCTATCTTTTAGAAATTTAGCTTCGTCGGTGTTTGTGTGAATACAGTAAGATTAAAAGCTGAATTGTTAAATTGATTATTGTTCCACATGAATTTGGGGTTTCTAAGTTATATTTGTGAAAGATGTATTCCAATATGATCAATGTGCTATTCTTGATAATTTGAAAAAAATGCAAGGACTATGAATCGTGTATTGAAACGCTTAGACCTTAGATTGAAATTGAAGTGTGTTGGTGTGCCATCTATGTGCAATATCATCTACGCTTACAATCTTATTTGCTCTTGTGTACCCACACTATCTTAAGTTGCAAACCTAACATTGAAATTGGGAATGATGTGAGATGTGGCCTAGTGCCAAATATATGATGTGATAGCTATGGCCCCAAGTGCCTATGAAATGATTTGTGGGAATAATGATAGAAATGAGATGATTTATGGGAAAAGGGAAACGCCTCGGTAAGGCGGCCTAGCCAATTGGGCCGTGATCGGACGCCATGATATATACATATGGTGGTAACGTATTGATAATTGAAACTGGAAAGTGTGAATGGAATATTGGTAACGTCTCCGGGAGACGGCCTAGCCGATCGGGTCGAGATCAGACTCCTCTCAAGATAGCGGTGGTGATGTGAACAATGTGGAACAATATGAAATGGCCCAAAACCAAAAGCTATGGGAAAATGACGTGAAAATTGCACGATTCTTTTATTTGATAATGTTGTGATCATTTAAAGTGTTTGAGTTGTACTTGTGATTTTCTCATTATTGTATGAAAGTTCTTTCTAACTAGATGGTATTTAGTTATACATACTAGTGCTATTCGATGGCACTAACATCCCTTTTGCCGGGGGCGCTACGTCTTTAAATGGATGTAGGTATTTCTATAGCAGGCAGTGTTGGTCGCAGCTAGTGCTGCATCATCCTTTCAACTGACTTGGTGAGCCCCACTTCATTTTGGGGTCTTGTTCATCTATTTATCATATACTTTGTATTTGAAGTATAGACGGAGCCTTGTTACCGGTATTTCCATATTACATTACTCTTCAGTTATGTTTAGAGGCTCCGTAGACAGGTTATGGGTAGTGTTAGGTATTGGAATTAAAATAGAAATATTGATGTTTGGCAAAGATTTATAAAACTTATAATATTTTGATAATTATGTTTTAAGATGCTAATGTAAATAAAGTGGGTGTTGTTAATGAAATACTTACAAAGTATGATTAATGGAGTCCATCTCCTATTTATTCATGAATTAGTTTGGGTAGAATGAAACCTAGCAGGCTTGCTTAGTCGGATTTACTTGGTTGAGCACCGGTCGCGCTCCTCGATTTTTGGGGCGTGACAAACTTGGTATAAGATCCTAATGTTTTAAAGTGTCCTAGGATGTCTCGGAGCCATATCTAGTAGAGTCCTTCTTATCGGTGTGTAATTGACCACATCTATAAGTTGGAGGCTAATTGGACATTTAGGAATTTCACCCTTCTTTGATACACCAAGATCGTGCAGTAGAGCTCAAGATAGGGAGCTAGTTTCCATTCTATGTCTAAATCTTAAGATGAGTAATTCATGATTTTGAAGTAGTAAGGAGGGAATGCCCCCACCATTGAATATGAGGGAGATTTTCCAAGTGTTTGTTAGGAGAATGTATAGAGCCATAGAGGGATTGGTAGGACTTGTTGCTAAGGGGAGTACCCTTGTTCCTATTAATGTCTCTGCACCACCAGATCAAGTAGTATATCAATATGTTACCTACATACGTTAGGGATAATGAGTCGAGGATTATTGATTAAGCTATTGCCCTACCAACCTAAAGTCATTAAGTGAGTCAAATCAAAATTTCTACTCATTGTATATGTACATCCATATTGAAGAATTCTGATAAACATGGTCTTAACAAGGTGTTGCATAACAAAACATTGCAAGTATCGACTCTTGAAACGAGATGCATTATTCGTGATTTCACTCTATTACAAATTCTCTTATTTACAACCTCTTATGGAATTAAGTTCTATAAATACGTCCTTCAATGGAGTTTTAACTCTAGGATTAATACTTCCCACTTTCTTTTCCTAAATTCTTAACGAGGGGCTATACCTGATGATTCTTACAGAATATTTTATTGAAATGGACAACATCTTCCCACTTGTGCCTATGCATGCACCGTCATAAAGTTTACCTATGTGGTGTCGAGTTCCATGTAAAGCATCCCGATGTTGCGATCCTTCTCGAGTCACCCTTTTACTCTCTTGTGTATATGGATTATATGGTTTGAACAGTCAATCTACTCTCTTGCGAATATCATCATGAAAGCTTCTCACTGCCTAGTAACATAAGAGCCTACCTTAACACCTATCACATGAGTGCATGTCAATCGAAATGGTCACCGTGTGCATAAAGTTTCTCTGAAAATTAGGATCCTCACATCCCCGTCATATGAAGATATTGTGTTGCCATAACTTTTGTGTCCACTATGGACATCCCGCAGTAAGTAGCTCACTTTGTCCTAGTATTGTGGTTGCTCGTGGCATGGTCGTATATAGCAGTTGGGAGTTAATATAGCAGAAGCATGTCCAGCTTATACCAGATGTTTAGTTTCCTTTTACACCTCCATAGCATGTGTTAATTGTGTTCTTTAGTTAGTGAATTCATTGTGCGAGTTTCCCCACACTCTTTCGATATCCATGAGATAACATATCCTTCTATGAGTCATTGTAACACTTCCTTTCTCGTAAGGACCCGTACTAGGCTCTCCGTCAAGACCAAGCACACCTTTTGGGGTTATTATAGCACAACGCATGTTTCTCATGTTTTTCTATCTTTCATTAGCATCTGGGTAGTTCTCAAGTCAAAATCCATGAAGAACTCATTATTAACATTTGCAAACCCTCCATGATTATTCTATACTATCTCATTGGGTTCCCGTATCACTTCAAGTTCATCAAGGGTTGATGGCATGTCGCAATTGCTGAGAGTGAATGATCTCCTTTCGATAATGGATTATCTACACATGCGCTAGTCCAATGATCTGCTTATCTGTCTAACTCTCACCTTTAGGTTTTGGGTTGACCAAGGAGAAATACACCTAGTAACATATTCATATGTCAAAGCCTTTCTCTCAGTCAAGTCTTATAGCATTTCCCAATGTGGTTTGTAGTAGCTGGTTGTGTAGAAGCGTGTTGTAGTACTTCATTATGAAGTAGAGTAGCTAAACATAATTGGATTTTAGAATTCTGGAGCTATACATCACGTGACTTCATACAGAGATCTTCTTTCAAAAATGTAGCTTCTCGTAATCGCTTTATATTACCACCCTTCCTAGTGGTTACAATGTAAAGGTTACCTCCATAAGGCTCTTTCACGTTCTTTTCATTTGTCTTGCATCGTGTGTTGTTTACCCGTAATCTTCAATGCGATACTATCGCAATGTCTCGACTAGTTATCACACTATACGATTCAATTAAATTCACCTCATTTTTAAGTACTCTACAAGTACCCTTTTCTAAAAGGACACTGAAAGTGGGTAAATCCCCCTTTACTATAAACCTCTAATGTCTTCGACTTAGTTTAAGCTTGTTGGTTACAAATGGTGCTCATTAGTTTTGCTACCCTACTATCTATTTCATCTGATAACTCTCATTGTAAAATTCATTTATGTTTCATGGCATCAAAGAGGAAGTCTTGTATAATCAAGGATGGGGACATATTCCTTTTGTTAGAATAAATAAATATTGATGGTATTCCTTGTAGATATTCTTCTAACAACCATTTACCTGCTCTGCTTGTCTCTATGACTAGATAACCTAGGTTACCTTTCCCCGATAAATGCATTTAGATGTCTCATTCTTTCAAACTTATCCATGTGGGAACTTTGAGGCCTTGTTTTATACCAACTCGTAATGGTTTTATGTACTTTCTCGCCATCGTTATCGATTTTCTAGGGCTACGTGGGCTTGTCTCGTGGGTTCCAAAAGTAATTATTTCCCCTAAGTTCAAGCTTATATTGCCATAGTTTCAAACCAAAGTTCATCCCCTTTTCAAAAAATTTAAATGGGTCGGATTGGATGGGTTACGTATCCTTTTACTCACTCGGCTTCTAGGATTATTGACAATGTCATTGCCATATGCGGGAAATTTTGCTACCCCTGGCGTTTCACCTCCTTAAGGAGGATAGGAGTTTTAATTGTCTTTTCTTCCCAGAGCATTACATCAACCATTGAAACTCCTCTAACCAATACATGATTTCACCCCCATGGTAGAATGTCCTAGGTATATGGTTTCACTCGTGAAAGGTTGAGATTAGATGCCTTCAGATTTTTGCACATATCATGAGCATATTGATTTGGAAGACAAGTTATTGTATCTTTAATCCTCTCATATAAGATCAATTATCAGGAAGGGTTGAGCTGTTTGAAGTATGATAATCTTATAAGTGTTCCACTTCTTTTCATCCTCATGGGCTTGTGGCATAGATTCCTTATGTTAGTTAACATTAAGAGTGTAATTCAAGTTCATGTGTTTTGAAACCTATATCACATTCAAGGTGCCGGAATATTCTCATTCTTGATAACAGGATTTTCCCTACACTCTAGGAGCCGACTGGGTCACATACTTGAATATTTCTCCTTAATGATTCATATTGCCAAGGTACTAGTTACCCATATAACCTTAGGAAGTACTCTACTCAGCGCCTTAATAGATTCTTGAATAATTCCAGCCCGATCTTGAACTCCGTTGCTCCTCATTGTATTAAATCTATTGGGTATTGAAGGTTCAAACATGTCAAAAAGGAAGCATCCCAGCGTGATCACATATATTTGATAGGTAATTTTGTAGTCAGTTTATGATAGCACATCTTAGAGTAATTGTGGAAGGTCATCAAAGGTTTAGCATGGGCGTTTGTGTAGAGATTTAGAGTTTAGGAAGGTGAAGGGGTTATTCTCAATACTTTCCCTTAAAGATGTTATGTGAGTTGATAATGAAGGTTGCATAAGTGTAGTTCACATTGGGTCATGCTATGAGTATGGTGTTTACCATCGTTGTTCTACATGTATTATGTGTTTTCATATGTCTGTGTCTAAGAAGGTAGTTGGAGACCTTTTGTGTATCATCCCGATGGTAACTATTGAACGTGAAGTTAATGGATAGTTAGCTTATGCGAGGTATCTAGTTGTCATCCTTGTTAGATAAGTTTGAAGGTTGGGATTGTTTTTACAAATGGGTTGTGGTAAAGCCTGTAAGTCGAGGAGGCCACCTTGAAGGCCGAAAGTGTCATGGAAAGATTCGCTTGATTGTGTAACAATGAGTTTATTTGAAAGGTACCTTATAGGTGATATGATTTAAAATGTGCAGTCCATGTACATGTATCATCGTGATAATGTGGTGTTTGTAATGCTGAGGTTCTTGTTATTGATATATACATTATGGTACTTTGTCGAGTTGTGGATGTGTTTTTAGGATGGTTTTGGTGGTTCTCTGACAGGTGGATAGGCTTAGTTACAAAGGAGACTCTGCCGAAATTTCTGAAAAATTTGGGAGTTAGTCAAACTTTAGGGACTTGAGGTAGGTTAGAAAGAGATTTATTATGTTAAGTGTTTAAGTAGGACTCTACTCCTCATTCGAGGATGAATGATCCTAAGGGGGGAGAATGTAATGCCCCGGAAAATTTCGCTAAGTAATTTAGGATTTCGTGGTGTCACGTAGGCTAATTATAATATTTGTTTTATGCTATTAACATGGTGGGCATCAATTAAATTTGGTATATAAGTGTACAAGTCTTGTGGTAAGTAATTTGGGGTCCAAGGAGAGGCCTAAGTGTAAGCCAAATGGGAAAAGGTTCATAATAGGCTAAGATTCCAAAGGTACTTGCACTAGTCCCCACTTTGAAAGATCATATCTAAATATATATAAGGTTTTATGTGACGAATAACCTACAAATTTAAAGGTCTTTGAGTCTAGTTTCCAATGCTTCAAACCGTTCATCATTTAGACATTCTTACACAAAGTTACGGTCAACTTACCAAAGGCTGGAAAAATGTGATCCTGTGTCAGATATGCGATCGCAAAAACCATTATGCGGTCCGCATACTTGATTTGCAATCGCAAATCTAGTCGCAAACTGGACCAGTGTAGCCCAGTTTTGGGCACCGAGTTTTGTGACGCATTTGCGGCCAGCATACCCATTCTGCGGTCCATTATGTGACCGCAGACCCACATTCAGAGGGTTAATCTTCCTATTTTTATAACCCGACCCCATTTTAGTATTTAGTCTTTGGGGCTTCATTTGGGGGCATTTTTCTACTGATTTTAGAGAGAGTTGAGAGCATTTTAGAGAGAGAAGGAGGAACCCAACATTCAATCATCCAATCTTGCATCAATCATCAAGAATCAAAGAACCCAATACCATTTTGGGGGGGTTGTTTGAGTTCATCTTATTTTTCATAGGATCTTTTTTATGTAGTTGTGGAATTAAATGCTTTTTCATGATTATCTGTAGCTAACGAAATTAACCTTGAAATTTCTTTTATATTTTCAAGTGTGTATTCTAAGTATTTAATATCTTTAGTTTTTTGATATTCTTCTATATTTTTTTCTAATATTATTTTTGACATATTTATATGTTTTAGAATTTCTAACCAGTACTTAAAATATTTGTAACTATCAATTTTTGATTTGTTCATATTAATACTGAGATGTATACCTGTTGATACATATATCCATGGTTTCTATATTTCTCAGTGTTATTTCTTTTCTGTGTTGATAACTTTCAAGTTTATCTTCATAAAATTCAATTTCATTTTCTATAGTTAATAAAGCTTTATTACGTAATTTATTATATCTAATAATATCTTTGCAGGTTTTAATATTGTATTTAACACAATCTATTTTTCTATTTATGTTACTGAGGTTTTTAAGAAGTTTCCATTTCTGGGTATTATAGAATCTTATATAATGAAAAGTGTTATGTTTCATTTATAAAAAGATTTTATTAACTTGATATGTGATCATTAGTCTGAATATAAATCTAGTTCATATAGGTTTGAGTTCATCTTATTTTTCATAGGATCTTTTTTATGTAGTTGTGGAATTAAATGCTTTTTCATGATTATCTGTAGCTAACGAAATTAACCTTGAAAACAGGCTAACAAAGAAGCTTCGGGGGGGTTGTTTGAGTTCATCTTATTTTTCATAGGATCTTTTTTATGTAGTTGTGGAATTAAATGCTTTTTCATGATTATCTGTAGCTAACGAAATTAACCTTGAAATTTCTTTTATATTTTCAAGTGTGTATTCTAAGTATTTAATATCTTTAGTTTTTTGATATTCTTCTATATTTTTTTCTAATATTATTTTTGACATATTTATATGTTTTAGAATTTCTAACCAGTACTTAAAATATTTGTAACTATCAATTTTTGATTTGTTCATATTAATACTGAGATGTATACCTGTTGATACATATATCCATGGTTTCTATATTTCTCAGTGTTATTTCTTTTCTGTGTTGATAACTTTCAAGTTTATCTTCATAAAATTCAATTTCATTTTCTATAGTTAATAAAGCTTTATTACGTAATTTATTATATCTAATAATATCTTTGCAGGTTTTAATATTGTATTTAACACAATCTATTTTTCTATTTATGTTACTGAGGTTTTTAAGAAGTTTCCATTTCTGGGTATTATAGAATCTTATATAATGAAAAGTGTTATGTTTCATTTATAAAAAGATTTTATTAACTTGATATGTGATCATTAGTCTGAATATAAATCTAGTTCATATAGGTTTGAGTTCATCTTATTTTTCATAGGATCTTTTTTATGTAGTTGTGGAATTAAATGCTTTTTCATGATTATCTGTAGCTAACGAAATTAACCTTGACATCTATTATACCATTTTGGGGGGGTTGTTTGAGTTCATCTTATTTTTCATAGGATCTTTTTTATGTAGTTGTGGAATTAAATGCTTTTTCATGATTATCTGTAGCTAACGAAATTAACCTTGAAATTTCTTTTATATTTTCAAGTGTGTATTCTAAGTATTTAATATCTTTAGTTTTTTGATATTCTTCTATATTTTTTTCTAATATTATTTTTGACATATTTATATGTTTTAGAATTTCTAACCAGTACTTAAAATATTTGTAACTATCAATTTTTGATTTGTTCATATTAATACTGAGATGTATACCTGTTGATACATATATCCATGGTTTCTATATTTCTCAGTGTTATTTCTTTTCTGTGTTGATAACTTTCAAGTTTATCTTCATAAAATTCAATTTCATTTTCTATAGTTAATAAAGCTTTATTACGTAATTTATTATATCTAATAATATCTTTGCAGGTTTTAATATTGTATTTAACACAATCTATTTTTCTATTTATGTTACTGAGGTTTTTAAGAAGTTTCCATTTCTGGGTATTATAGAATCTTATATAATGAAAAGTGTTATGTTTCATTTATAAAAAGATTTTATTAACTTGATATGTGATCATTAGTCTGAATATAAATCTAGTTCATATAGATCTAATATATCTATTTCATGTGATACAATTAGTTCCGTAAATGCTTGTTCCATTACATATATTATTTCAAAAATAACTAAAATATCGTAAATTTTTCTTTTAACATCGTTATTAAGTCTCTTAAAGATATATAACATAAGTATTTTGTAGTCAATATTTTCTTCTAATAAATACGTGTGGTTGTTCATTTAGATTTATTATTTATCCTTATCATGTGTTTACTAAACATATTCCCTCTAACCTCTTTGTTTATCATAGAGTTTATCATATTTTAATAAGTTATACTGAACAATCTTTTCTGGTCACTACCATGTTTTTCATGCTTCAATCATTTACCCTAACAGCGCCTCAACTCTGTGTACTCCCCTAAACGGCTTCCTTGCCTACTGGTTTCCAGTTTAGGATGGCATAGTCTGGGCTTAACTACTCTCAGCATTATTAGACAGGCAAACTTTCTCAAGATGTTCTTTATAACAGTACTATAACATGATAAACAATTATGATTTTTAAGAGATTATAAGGAATATAAGAGTTTAGTTAAACATGATTATAAATAAACTTACCTGGTTTTGTAACTCGTTTGAATGCTCCATAGTTGTTTTAGATACTTGTAATTAACTCAGATATTTCTTACAAGAGAGAAGATAAGAGAGAATATTAGAGAGAGAAGGTAAGGGTGAGGATGTCCTCCTTCCTCGGATTTACATTCTATATAAAGAAAATTAAAACGACTCTTACTGTTTACAAATGACTCCTACTATTCATGAACGACCTTTACTGTTCATGATTATGACATATACTATTTACTTTATGACTCTTACTATTCATGAACGACCTTTACTGTTCATGATTATGACATATACTATTTACTTTATGACTCTTACTATTCATGAACGACCTTTACTGTTCATGAATGCGACTAGTACTATTTACTTTACATTATATGTTTCCAGTAGCTGTCTTCTTCTTTTGTCTTCTTGTTGATACCTTCATTCTAGTTGGACTTCTGGTACATAGTTATCATCTCCGTTGCACTTTGAACATATGTGGTCTGGATATTTGTGTCCTACTAGTTTGCAGTATCTTGTTAATAACTCGTTTGAAATAAATTCTTTTTTCAATGCTCTGGTAGTTGGTTGCATTTCTGGTTTTAATAATGATAAAATCCATTTCTGGACTTCATCCATATCTCCTTGTCGTAGTTCCTTCGAGTTGGCATATATCATCAATTGGTCTCTGGAATAGTAGCTCCAGATAGCATTTCCTTGTAGATAATTGTTAGCTAGTTCTTGAATAATAGTTGCTATACCAATTATTCTTTTATTAGCATAGAAACTTGGTATCTCCATTTTCTGTATCTCCGGTTGTTTCTCTATCTCTTCCGGTATTATCATATCTCGTGTTAGTCCTATTTTTATCACCTGTATTATGGTTTTTATTTCATCATATAGTATTTCCGCTGGTGCTGTATAGAATTTGATGAAGAATAGGTTTGCCTTTTGTAATTCTCTTGAAGGTGACAAATGCTTTGTATAGCTCTGGTATTCCAATTATTTCTTCTCCGTCATGGGTATATACTGTGCTAAGTAGTCCGTAGTTGTAACATGTTTTTACTAGGTTTGCTTTTGTTTTTGGCTGGGCTATAAGCCTATTATATCCCTGTAGTTTTTGGGTTACATAATCTTGTGTTGGATCTGTAGTAGTTGTTGATCTAGGGTTTAGGTTCAGAAATGTCTGGATTTTATATATATTCTCAATATATGTTTGAGTAATATGGTTATATACCTTTTTGTTGTGGTGTAGGCTATTAGCATAGGTTGAAGTTTGTGGGGCTATAACTATTGCTTCTCTTGGCTTTTTTGATGTAAATGGCTTATCAAATACGGTATTTAGGTTTACATTGATATGTGGCTTTTTGCTAACTTGTTTGCTTGTACCTGCAGCTGTATATAAAGCAACTGTGTTATGGGTTTTTTGGAGTTTCCCAACGTCTCCTTCTACCTCTGGAAGTTTAGAGTCTTCCGATTGACTTAGCTCCGCATTTTTATAGTCATGCTGCTGACTTTCTAGCTGTTGTAATCTTTTTCCCATACTCTCCATCTGTAAGGATAGAGTAGTAAGGATTGTAAATATGTCTTTTGATTCTTGGCTTTCATCTGTTTGGGTACCTTTGTCTTGATAGGTAGTCTGCAATAACATTCTTGTCAGTCCGTATTACTTCAATTGTAAATGTAAAATTTTGTATATTTAATACAAGTCTCCTTATTTCCTTTGTAGTTACTGAATCTTGTACTTTCCGAGTTATCCACCATTTTACTTGTGTATTATCTGTTCTTACTATAAATTTGTTATAAACAATATATGGCTCAAATGCTAACAAACATTTATATAATCCAAATAGTTCTTTCCTATTTATTTCCCATTTTAATTGTGGTTCCGTGTATGATCCGGAATAATATCTACAATGGTGTTCAATTTTTTCAAATATGATAATGAAAAAATTGAACACCATTGTAGATATTATTCCGGATCATACACGGAACCACAATTAAAATGGGAAATATAGTTTTGGTAATTTTTTACACATATTTTTTATCTTCTGTATATGTATTTTATCTTTTTCGTCAAAATGATATTCTATGTCCTTTTTTAATTTTTTCTGTAATGGTTTTAAGTTTTCTGCTAATTTAGGAATATATTCTCTTACTTGGTTAACCAATCCTAAAAATGATTGTAACTTCTTTTTTGTATCAAGTGTTTCATTCAAGTTAATTATTTTTTGTATTACATGGGTTTGCATTTTTATTCCGTTTTTATCTATTTGTATACCTAAAAATTCTATTTGATTTTTCATTACTTCTGCTTTCTTTTTACTTAAACTTATTCCTGATATTTCTACAATGTGTATGAATTTTTCTAGTAGTTTTATATGTTCGTTCTCTGTTCTAGAATATAGCAATATATCATCTATATATATTATACAATTTTCTAATTGGTTGAAGTAATTATCCATAAAATGTTGATACCTACCTGGTGCATTTTTATATCCAAAAGGTAATACGTTCCATTCGTAAAATCCTTGTGGTACTGTGAATGCTGTTAACTTTTTAGATTCATCTTCTAGTTTTAAATGGTAAAATCCTGATTTACAGTCAAATTTACTAAAATAGTTATATCCTTGTATTTGTCTAATTTTTAGTATTTTATTTGGTATCGGATAATTATATGTTTTTGTTTTTGCATTTAAGTTTCTATAATCTATAACCATACGGTTTTTTCCTCTTTTTTGTTCACTATGCTTATTTACTATAAATGTTGGGCTAGTATGTTTACTATTACTTTCTTGTATGTAGTTATTATCTAATAATTCTTTTATATGCATTTTAAATTCTGTTAAATCATTAAAATTGTATTTTAAAGGTTTTTGTGTTATTATGCTATTTTCATCTATTAGTTCAATCTTTATTTTTGTTTGATGTTTTTCCCATCCTTGGAGTGGATTATCATTATATAGTAATTCTAGTTTATCTTGTAGTGGTTTTATCTTATTTATTGAGAAAATGATTATCTCTATATTATGGTTACTTTGTATTACATTTTCTAATTTTTGGGTAATCTTTTCACTTCCTTTAATCCAGGGTGTTGTTTTTCTTACTTTATTATTTACTCTTTTTGCTCCTAATTTTTGTTTACACGGGGTAGTAAACCACCAATGTGTTTTTGTTATAATATGTGGGTATAATTTATCTAAAAATGGCATTCCTAATAATATATCTTTATTTGTGAATTCGTAACTATATATTTCTTCTATGGTTAATATTTTATCCCATATTTGTATTTTTATATTTCTTGCTTTATATGTTATCATACTTCCTTCATTATTAAATCCTGTTACTACTATGGGGTTTTTAGCTTTTCCCATTTACTTTCTGGTAAACAATTATGTCTACACATATTAGCTTCTGCTCCTGTATCCACCATAGGTGTATAATATCTATTATAATATCCTTCTACTATTATTTTGGAAAGTATGTATATCTTTGGCATTATATCAAAGTTCTTTTTATTATTATTTTCTTATTTTCATAACTTATTGTTAATTGCCTATCTTCTAATTTATATGGTTTGACTTTTTCTAACCATTTTATCCCTAGTGTAATATTTTTATCTCCTTGATATATTTTAAAATTTATTAATATTTGTATTCCTCCAATAATTAATTCTTTTTCAGTTGTTTCTTCGTTTTTTCTTAACGCTTTTGGTAGTTCTGAATTTTGTTGTTCTATTGTTACTATCTCTTGTTCTGGTATTAGTTCTCTTATAACATAATTCTCTTCCTGCCCTGTATTTATTAGTATTAAATATTTTCTTTGGTCCATTATTCCTGTTATATAATAATGATGTGGGTTTATTTCTTCTATTTTTTGTTCTATTAATTTTTGTGGAGTGGTATAATTTATTCTTTTTGATGTACTTCTTGATGTACTTCTTGATGATGTTTCTGGCATTTCATTATTTATTCGTTTTGATGTGCTTAATCTTTCTTTTACTATTTCTAAATCTTCATCCATGTCTATTTCTGTATAACTGTAATCATTGTTGTCTATAACTGATACTATTCTTTCGAATGGATTTTCTATTTTTATTTTATTTATTTTATTTTTAGCTGTTATCTTATGTTTTGTTGTTAAGACATATAGATTTTTACATCTTGCTGTGAATATTTTACTTCCTGGTGCTAATTCTATTCCAGACATTTTCCAGTATAATACTAATGATTTATCTATATTTTTATCATCTACTGCTACTGAATAGTTAGCACTTACTATAAATTTAAATTTTTGGTATATTAAGTTACCTCTTACAGCACTTATTATACTCTTTTCTATAGGTTGTACAATCCTATCATCTGCCAAGTATATTTCTATAGGGGTATCTATTCCTTCCCTAAAACATGCTTTTATTAGGATCTCCGTTCCTCCTAAGTGTACATATTTTATTGGATTTTTTGCTTTTATATCTTGTATTTCTTTATTTAGCAGTCTTTTATTTAAAATTGGTATTTGTGCTTTACCTTTGATGTATTTACAATCTATTATATGTTCTCTTTGGCTTACTACATAGTATTCTTCTTTTTGTCTTTTAAACCAATTCTTTATTGTTGGTACTTCTAATATTTTGTCTATACTTAGATCCAATTCTTTTCCTTTTATTTGTTCAAATATATTAGCGTCAAATATTATTTTTTGTTCTGAAGATTGTTCATCTTGGTGTTCTTCTTGTTGTATAATTTGTATATCTTTTTCAGTCATAATTTTCTTCATCTGACTCTTCTATATCCTTGTTTATTTCATTTTCAGAGAACTCGTTTTCTGATATCTCATATATGCTGTCTTCACTGCTTAATTCATAATCTACATATTCTACTTGTGTATATTTATCATTATCTATCAATATTTCGGTAATTTGTTTCTTCTTTGGGTTTTTTGGTAATTTACAATCTTTGGCTAAGTGTCCTAGCTTTCCACAATTATAGCAAGTACATTCTGTTAGTTTTTTCTTTTTCCTATATGGTTTTTTATGTTTATAATTTTTTACATAATATCTTCTTCTTGGTTTCCTATATTTATATTTTGAATATTTTGATTTAAATTTCTTTTTCTTTCCTTCTTTTTTGTAATATTTATCTGTGCAGCCAAATTGGGGTGCTATTCTACTTTTGCAACATGCCAAATTTTTTACTAATATTTGTTCCATTTCCATGTTTTCTTTATATTTTTCACATAATTCTATAAACCAGTTTTGTAGAAATTTTATCCTTACTCCTAATGTATCTGCTAGTCCTGCTTCGTTCCAACTTTTTATTATTTTTGAGCTAAAGGGTTCTGGTAATTTTGTAAAATATAATTTTCTTATCTCTTTACTTTCATCTGGATTATATGTTCCTTTATAATAATAGTCTCTAAATGCACAAGTATATTCATCTATATAACACATATTACATATTGCTAATTTTGTCATTAAATTTCTATTTGTAATTTTTTCTTTATTTTGTTCTTCTACTTCTCTTGTCATACTACTAAATTCATTTCTTATTGCTATTTCATATTTATTTAATATATCTGTAACTGTTGTTGTAGTTGTACCGTCAAGTTTTTTATTACTCCTAATGTAACTAAGCTTTCACTTGATAAATTTTGTAACCATAATTTTACAGTTCCTATTAATGTTCTTTCTATATATCCTGGTGTTTCCGTTATTGTTATTTTATTATCTATTAGTTGTTTTGAGATATATCCTATCCATAATTGTATTGTTTTATTTATATCTGCTACACAATCTAGATCTAAAAAATTATATTGTTCAGTTATCTGTCTTGGTGCCCATTTCTTATTTAACCTTTTATCCCATAATGTTTTGTTTCTGTCATATGCATCATAACTTACTCTGTAATAGGTTGGGTTTAATTGTTTTGGATTTTTTATTCCTGATATGCTTGGTTTATCTTCGTTCATATCTCCTGTATTTATTTCTGGGTTTATTTTTATCTTTTCTGTTTTTTCTATAAGTTCTGTGTATGTTTCACTTGTTTCTGAATAGTTTTCTCCTAGTTCTGTGTCTTTATCACTTTGGTCATTTATTTCGTTTATACTTATTTTTGATGGACTCTCCTGTACTTCTTCTAACTGTAATTTGAATCTTTCTATCTCATTTGTTAGTTTTAGTTCTTCTTCTTCTTCTTTACGTTTTTCCTTTTCTTTTAGTTTATTTGCATACATCTGTTTTAGCATCTCTAATTCTTTTTCTAATTCTGTTATTTTAGTATTTTTTACTTCCTCTATCTGTTGTATTTTTTCTTTAGCTTGCTGTTGTATTTCTTTAATCTCTCGTTTTCTATCTATTTCTTCGTTTTCTTTTGTTATTCTAACCATGGCGGTTAAACTATCCTCTAGTTTTACAGTTTCTTTTTCTAACATTAAGTTTAGGTTATTTCCTATTTTTTTATATCTTCTTCCTAAGTTAGAAAATATTATTGTTATTTTTAATCCTTCTGGATTCTCATATGTTTTCTCTTCTAATGCGAATTCTTCTTTATTCATCTTTTATCCTTTAGATAACAAACATATTTATATTCTGTTTTAGATATTATATCGATTAATTTGGACAGCCTAGCTTTGTTTATTTTTGTGATACTTAAGTATTCATATTCTATATATAGTTTCTTTAGTTTCTTCCTAATTTTCTGCGATTTCTTAGTTATTTTGATTGTTTCACTGTTTTGCGGGTTTGTACTATTAATGTCAGTGTTATTTTTCATGATTTGCTTCTTAATATAAATGTTTATTTTTCATAGCTCTGATACCAATTTGGGGGGGTTGTTTGAGTTCATCTTAGTTTTCATAGGATCTTTTTTATGTAGTTGTGGAATTAAATGCTTTTTCATGATTATCTGTAGCTAACGAAATTAACCTTGAAATTTCTTTTATATTTTCAAGTGTGTATTCTAAGTATTTAATATCTTTAGTTTTTTGATATCTTTACAAGTATCTAAAACAGCTATGGAGCATTCAAACGAGTTACAAAACCAGGTAAGTTTACTTATAATCATGTTTAACTAAACTCTTATATTCCTTATAATCTCTTAAAAATCATAATTGTTTATCATGTTATAGTACTGTTATAAAGAACATCTTGAGAAAGTTTGCCTGTCTAATAATGCTGAGAGTAGTTAAGCCCAGACTATGCCATCCTAAAGTGGAAACCAGTAGGCAAGGAAGCCGTTTAGGGGAGTACACAGAGTTGAGGCGCTGTTAGGGTAAATGATTGAAGCATGAAAAACATGGTAGTGACCAGAAAAGATTGTTCAGTATAACTTATTAAAATATGATAAACTCTATGATAAACAAAGAGGTTAGAGGGAATATGTTTAGTAAACACATGATAAGGATAAATAATAAATCTAAATGAACAACCACACGTATTTATTAGAAGAAAATATTGACTACAAAATACTTATGTTATATATCTTTAAGAGACTTAATAACGATGTTAAAAGAAAAATTTACGATATTTTAGTTATTTTTGAAATAATATATGTAATGGAACAAGCATTTACGGAACTAATTGTATCACATGAAATAGATATATTAGATCTATATGAACTAGATTTATATTCAGACTAATGATCACATATCAAGTTAATAAAATCTTTTTATAAATGAAACATAACACTTTTCATTATATAAGATTCTATAATACCCAGTAATGGAAACTTCTTAAAAACCTCAGTAACATAAATAGAAAAATAGATTGTGTTAAATACAATATTAAAACCTGCAAAGATATTATTAGATATAATAAATTACGTAATAAAGCTTTATTAACTATAGAAAATGAAATTGAATTTTATGAAGATAAACTTGAAAGTTATCAACACAGAAAAGAAATAACACTGAGAAATATAGAAACCATGGATATATGTATCAACAGGTATACATCTCAGTATTAATATGAACAAATCAAAAATTGATAGTTACAAATATTTTAAGTACTGGTTAGAAATTCTAAAACATATAAATATGTCAAAAATAATATTAGAAAAAAATATAGAAGAATATCAAAAAACTAAAGATATTAAATACTTAGAATACACACTTGAAAATATAAAAGAAATTTCAAGGTTAATTTCGTTAGCTACAGATAATCATGAAAAAGCATTTAATTCCACAACTACATAAAAAAGATCCTATGAAAAATAAGATGAACTCAAACAACCCCCCCCCCCCAAATTGGTATCAGAGCTATGAAAAATAAACATTTATATTAAGAAGCAAATCATGAAAAATAACACTGACATTAATAGTACAAACCCGCAAAACAGTGAAACAATCAAAATAACTAAGAAATCGCAGAAAATTAGGAAGAAACTAAAGAAACTATATATAGAATATGAATACTTAAGTATCACAAAAATAAACAAAGCTAGGCTGTCCAAATTAATCGATATAATATCTAAAACAGAATATAAATATGTTTGTTATATAAAGGATAAAAGATGAATAAAGAAGAATTCGCATTAGAAGAGAAAACATATGAGAATCCAGAAGGATTAAAAATAACAATAATATTTTCTAACTTAGGAAGAAGATATAAAAAAATAGGAAATAACCTAAACTTAATGTTAGAAAAAGAAACTGTAAAACTAGAGGATAGTTTAACCGCCATGGTTAGAATAACAAAAGAAAACGAAGAAATAGATAGAAAACGAGAGATTAAAGAAATACAACAACAAGCTAAAGAAAAAATACAACAGATAGAGGAAGTAAAAAATACTAAAATAACAGAATTAGAAAAAGAATTAGAGATGCTAAAACAGATGTATGCAAATAAACTAAAAGAAAAGGAAAAACGTAAAGAAGAAGAAGAAGAAGAACTAAAACTAACAAATGAGATAGAAAGATTCAAATTACAGTTAGAAGAAGTACAGGAGAGTCCATCAAAAATAAGTATAAACGAAATAAATGACCAAAGTGATAAAGACACAGAACTAGGAGAAAACTATTTAGAAACAAGTGAAACATACACAGAACTTATAGAAAAAACAGAAAAGATAAAAATAAACCCAGAAATAAATACAGGAGATATGAACGAAGATAAACCAAGCATATCAGGAATAAAAAATCCAAAACAATTAAACCCAACCTATTACAGAGTAAGTTATGATGCATATGATAGAAACAAAACATTATGGGATAAAAGGTTAAATAAGAAATGGGCACCAAGACAGATAACTGAATAATATAATTTTTTAGATCTAGATTGTGTAGCAGATATAAATAAAACAATACAATTATGGATAAGATATATCTCAAAACAACTAATAGATAATAAAATAACAATAACGAAAACACCAGGATATATAGAAAGAACATTAATAGGAACTGTAAAATTATGGTTACAAAATTTATCAAGTGAAAGCTTAGACACATTAAGGAGTAATAAAAAACTTGACGGTACAACTACAACAACAGTTACAGATATATTAAATAAATATGAAATAGCAATAAGAAATGAATTTAGTAGTATGACAACAGAAGTAGAAGAACAAAATAAAGAAAAAATTACAAATAGAAATTTAATGACAAAATTAGCAATATGTAATATGTGTTATATAGATGAATATACTTGTGCATTTAGAGACTATTATTATAAAGGAACATATAGTCCAGATGAAAGTAAAGAGATAAGAAAATTATATTTTACAAAATTACCAGAACCCTTTAGCTCAAAAATAATAAAAAGTTGGAACGAAGCAGGATTAGCAGATACATTAGGAGTAAGGATAAAATTTCTACAAAACTGGTTTATAGAATTATGTGAAAAATATAAAGAAAACATGAAAATGGAAAAAATATTAGTAAAAAATTTTGGCATGTTGCAAAAGTAGAATAGCACCCCAATTTGGCTGCACAGATAAATATTACAAAAAAGAAGGAAAGAAAAAGAAATTTAAATCAAAATATTCAAAATATAAATATAGGAAACCAAGAAGAAGATATTATGTAAAAAATTATAAACATAAAAAACCATATAGGAAAAAGAAAAAACTAACAGAATGTACTTGCTATAATTGTGGAAAGCTAGGACACTTAGCCAAAGATTGTAAATTACCAAAAAACCCAAAGAAGAAACAAATTACCGAAATATTGATAGATAATGATAAATATACACAAGTAGAATATGTAGATTATGAATTAAGCAGTGAAGACAGCATATATGAGATATCAGAAAACGAGTTCTCTGAAAATGAAATAAACAAGGATATAGAAGAGTCAGATGAAGAAAATTATGACTGAAAAAGATATACAAATTATACAACAAGAAGAACACCAAGATGAACAATCTTCAGAACAAAAAGTAATATTTGACGCTAATATATTTGAACAAATAAAAGGAAAAGAATTGGATCTAAGTATAGACAAAATATTAGAAGTACCAACAATAAAGAATTGGTTTAAAAGACAAAAAGAAGAATACTATGTAGTAAGCCAAAGAGAACATATAATAGATTGTAAATACATCAAAGGTAAAGCACAAATACCAATTTTAAATAAAAGACTACTAAATAAAGAAATACAAGATATAAAAGCAAAAAATCCAATAAAATATGTACACTTAGGAGGAACGGAGATCCTAATAAAAGTATGTTTTAGGGAAGGAATAGATACCCCTATAGAAATATACTTGGCAGATGATAGGATTGTACAACCTATAGAAAAGAGTATAATAAGTGCTGTAAGAGGTAACTTAATATACCAAAAATTTAAATTTATAATAAGTGCTAACTATTCAGTAGCAGTAGATGATAAAAATATAGATAAATCATTAGTATTATACTGAAAAATGTCTGGAATAGAATTAGCACCAGGAAGTAAAATATTCACAGCAAGATGTAAAAATCTATATGTCTTAACAACAAAACATAAGATAACAGCTAAAAATAAAATAAATAAAATAAAAATAGAAAATCCATTCGAAAGAATAGTATCAGTTATAGACAACAATGATTACAGTTATACAAAAATAGACATGGATGAAGATTTAGAAATAGTAAAAGAAAGATTAAGCACATCAAAACGAATAAATAATGAAATGCCAGAAACATCATCAAGAAGTACATCAAGAAGTATCATCAAAAAGAATAAATTATACCACTCCACAAAAATTAATAGAACAAAAAATAGAAGAAATAAACCCACATCATTATTATATAACAGGAATAATGGACCAAAGAAAATATTTAATACTAATAAATACAGGGCAGGAAGAGAATTATGTTATAAGAGAACTAATACCAGAACAAGAGATAGTAACAATAGAACAACAAAATTCAGAACTACCAAAAGCGTTAAGAAAAAACGAAGAAACAACTGAAAAAGAATTAATTATTGGAGGAATACCAATATTAATAAATTTTAAAATATATCAAGGAGATAAAAATATTACACTAGGGATAAAATGGTTAGAAAAAGTCAAACCATATAAATTAGAAGATAGGCAATTAACAATAAGTTATGAAAATAAGAAAATAATAATAAAAAGAACTTTGATATAATGCCAAAGATATACATACTTTCCAAAATAATAGTAGAAGGATATTATAATAGATATTATACACCTATGGTGGATACAAGAGCAGAAGCTAATATGTGTAGACATAATTGTTTACCAGAAAGTAAATGGGAAAAGCTAAAAACCCCCATAGTAGTAACAGGATTTAATAATGAAGGAAGTATGATAACATATAAAGCAAGAAATATAAAAATACAAATATGGGATAAAATATTAACCATAGAAGAAATATATAGTTACGAATTCACAAATAAAGATATATTATTAGGAATGCCATTTTTAGATAAATTATACCCACATATTATAACAAAAACACATTGGTGGTTTACTACCCCGTGTAAACAAAAATTAGGAGCAAAAAGAGTAAATAATAAAGTAAGAAAAACAACACCCTGGATTAAAGGAAGTGAAATGATTACCCAAAAATTAGAAAATGTAATACAAAGTAACCATAATATAGAGATAATCATTTTCTCAATAAATAAGATAAAACCACTACAAGATAAACTAGAATTACTATATAATGATAATCCACTCCAAGGATGAGAAAAACATCAAACAAAAATAAAGATTGAACTAATAGATGAAAATAGCATAATAACACAAAAATCTTTAAAATACAATTTTTAATGATTTAACAGAATTTAAAATGCATATAAAAGAATTATTAGATAATAACTACATACAAGAAAGTAATAGTAAACATACTAGCCCAGCATTTATAGTAAATAAGCATAGTGAACAAAAAAGAGGAAAAAACCGTATGGTTATAGATTATAGAAACTTAAATGCAAAAACAAAAACATATAATTATCCGATACCAAATAAAATACTAAAAATTAGACAAATACAAGGATATAACTATTTTAGTAAATTTGACTGTAAATCAGGATTTTACCATTTAAAACTAGAAGATGAATCTAAAAAGTTAACAGCATTCACAGTACCACAAGGATTTTACGAATGGAACGTATTACCTTTTGGATATAAAAATGCACCAGGTAGGTATCAACATTTTATGGATAATTACTTCAACCAATTAGAAAATTGTATAATATATATAGATGATATATTGCTATATTCTAGAACAGAGAACGAACATATAAAACTACTAGAAAAATTCATACACATTGTAGAAATATCAGGAATAAGTTTAAGTAAAAAGAAAGCAGAAGTAATGAAAAATCAAATAGAATTTTTAGGTATACAAATAGATAAAAACGGAATAAAAATGCAAACCCATGTAATACAAAAAATAATTAACTTGAATGAAACACTTGATACAAAAAAGAAGTTACAATCATTTTTAGGATTGGTTAACCAAGTAAGAGAATATATTCCTAAATTAGCAGAAAACTTAAAACCATTACAGAAAAAATTAAAAAAGGACATAGAATATCATTTTGACAAAAAAGATAAAATACATATACAGAAGATAAAAAATATGTGTAAAAAATTACCAAAACTATATTTTCCAGATGAAAAGAAACAATTTACATATATTGTAGAAACTGATTCTAGTGATCACAGCTATGGAGGAGTTCTAAAATATAAATATGATAATGAAAAAATTGAACACCATTGTAGATATTATTCCGGATCATACACGGAACCACAATTAAAATGGGAAATAAATAGGAAAGAACTATTTGGATTATATAAATGTTTGTTAGCATTTGAGCCATATATTGTTTATAACAAATTTATAGTAAGAACAGATAATACACAAGTAAAATGGTGGATAACTCGGAAAGTACAAGATTCAGTAACTACAAATGAAATAAGGAGACTTGTATTAAATATACAAAATTTTACATTTACAATTGAAGTAATACGGACTGACAAGAATGTTATTGCAGACTACCTATCAAGACAAAGGTACCCAAACAGATGAAAGCCAAAAATCAAAAGACATATTTACAATCCTTACTACTCTATCCTTACAGATGGAGAGTATGGGAAAAAGATTACAACAACTAGAAAGTCAGCAGCATGACTATAAAAATGCGGAGCTAAGTCAATCGGAAGACTCTAAACTTCCAGAGGTAGAAGGAGACGTTGGGAAACTCCAAAAAACCCATAACACAGTTGCTTTATATACAGCTGCAGGTACAAGCAAACAAGTTAGCAAAAAGTCACATATCAATGTAAACCTAAATACCGTATTTGATAAGCCATTTACATCAAAAAAGCCAAGAGAAGCAATAGTTATAGCCCCACAAACTTCAACCTATGCTAATAGCCTACACCACAACAAAAAGGTATATAACCATATTACTCAAACATATATTGGGAATATATATAAAATCCAGACATTTCTGAACCTAAACCCAAGATCAACAACTACTACAGATCCAACACAAGATTATGTAACCCAAAAACTACAGGGATATAATAGGCTTATAGCCCAGCCAAAAACAAAAGCAAACCTAGTAAAAACATGTTACAACTACGGACTACTTAGCACAGTATATACCCATGACGGAGAAGAAATAATTGGAATACCAGAGCTATACAAAGCATTTGTCACCTTCAAGAGAATTACAAAAGGCAACCTATTCTTCATCAAATTCTATACAGCACCAGCGGAAATACTATATGATGAAATAAAACCCATAATACAGGTGATAAAAATAGGACTAACACGAGATATGATAATACCGGAAGAGATAGAGAAACAACCGGAGATACAGAAAATGGAGATACCAAGTTTCTATGCTAATAAAAGAATAATTGGTATAGCAACTATTATTCAAGAACTAGCTAACAATTATCTACAAGGAAATGCTATCTGGAGCTACTATTCCAGAGACCAATTGATGATATATGCCAACTCGAAGGAACTACGACAAGGAGATATGGATGAAGTCCAGAAATGGATTTTATCATTATTAAAACCAGAAATGCAACCAACTACCAGAGCATTGAAAAAAGAATTTATTTCAAACGAGTTATTAACAAGATACTGCAAACTAGTAGGACACAAATATCCAGACCACATATGTTCAAAGTGCAACGGAGATGATAACTATGTACCAGAAGTCCAACTAGAATGAAGGTATCAACAAGAAGACAAAAGAAGAAGACAGCTACTGGAAACATATAATGTAAAGTAAATAGTACTAGTCGCATTCATGAACAGTAAAGGTCGTTCATGAATAGTAAGAGTCATAAAGTAAATAGTATATGTCATAATCATGAACAGTAAAGGTCGTTCATGAATAGTAAGAGTCATAAAGTAAATAGTATATGTCATAATCATGAACAATAAAGGTCGTTCATGAATAGTAGGAGTCATTTGTAAACAGTAAGAGTCGTTTTAATTTTCTTTATATAGAATGTAAATCCGAGGAAGGAGGACATCCTCACCCTTACCTTCTCTCTCTAATATTCTCTCTTATCTTCTCTCTTGTAAGAAATATCTGAGTTAATTACAAGTATCTAAAACAGCTATGGAGCATTCAAACGAGTTACAAAACCAGGTAAGTTTATTTATAATCATGTTTAACTAAACTCTTATATTCCTTATAATCTCTTAAAAATCATAATTGTTTATCATGTTATAGTACTGTTATAAAGAACATCTTGAGAAAGTTTGCCTGTCTAATAATGCTGAGAGTAGTTAAGCCCAGACTATGCCATCCTAAAGTGGAAACCAGTAGGCAAGGAAGCCATTTAGGGGAGTACACAGAGTTGAGGCGCTGTTAGGGTAAATGATTGAAGCATCAAAAACATGGTAGTGACCAGAAAAGATTGTTTAGTATAACTTATTAAAATATGATAAACTCTATGATAAACAAAGAGGTTAGAGGGAATATGTTTAGTAAACACATGATAAGGATAAATAATAAATCTAAATGAACAACCACACGTATTTATTAGAAGAAAATATTGACTACAAAATACTTATGTTATATATCTTTAAGAGACTTAATAACGATGTTAAAAGAAAAATTTACGATATTTTAGTTATTTTTGAAATAATATATGTAATGGAACAAGCATTTACGGAACTAATTGTATCACATGAAATAGATATATTAGATCTATATGAACTAGATTTATATTCAGACTAATGATCACATATCAAGTTAATAAAATCTTTTTATAAATGAAACATAACACTTTTCATTATATAAGATTCTATAATACCCAGAAATGGAAATTTCTTAAAAACCTCAGTAACATAAATAGAAAAATAGATTGTGTTAAATACAATATTAAAACCTGCAAAGATATTATTAGATATAATAAATTACGTAATAAAGCTTTATTAACTATAGAAAATGAAATTGAATTTTATGAAGATAAACTTGAAAGTTATCAACACAGAAAAGAAATAACACTGAGAAATATAGAAACCATGGATATATGTATCAACAGGTATACATCTCAGTATTAATATGAATAAATCAAAAATTGATAGTTACAAATATTTTAAGTACTGGTTAGAAATTCTAAAACATATAAATATGTCAAAAATAATATTAGAAAAAAATATAGAAGAATATCAAAAAACTAAAGATATTAAATACTTAGAATACACACTTGAAAATATAAAAGAAATTTCAAGGTTAATTTCGTTAGCTACAGATAATCATGAAAAAGCATTTAATTCCACAACTACATAAAAAAGATCCTATGAAAAATAAGATGAACTCAAACAACCCCCCCGAAGCTTCTTTGTTAGCCTGTTTCCCATTGATACCGACCACATCTGTGCTTTGGTGAATGGAGTAGATACCGTGTTCCATGGGAGTTTGCTTGGGGAAATTCTTAAAGTCCCTACAGTTGGTGTGTCCAGTGTGAAGGATGTTGGCCAGTATAATTCCTGAAATGTCGTGGTTAAGGAGAATGCGAACCAAAAAGGGGGACCGAATCCACAAGAAGGCACTACACCCTGTTTATCAATTGCTCTTCGAATTGGTAAACAAAGTCGTATTGCCTCGTGCTGAGAGGAGGTCTATGACTTCTAAGTCTGACCTATTTCTGATGGAGCAACTGGATAGTTTTACTCCTGTAAGCCTGCCTGCTATTATGATTGAACACATGCAGAAAGTAGCAACCTTCAAGGATGGTAATCATGACCTTACATAAGAGTTTCTGCTTACTCAAGTATTTAAGTTTTTCGAGGTGCCGCTGGGGCAAGGCAAGCTAGGAACTAAGAAGCAGACTTTCACACAAACAACGTTGGAAGAATGCGAGTGCATAAAAAAGAATATGGGAGTAGGCAGTACATCAACCGTCTCACAACTCATTAATTCGCAAAATAGTGCAACTGAGGAGATTCACCGGTTGAAGGCTAGGAATGATATCCTAGAAGGTCAGCAAGACCAAGGGGTTCCGGTGTCAAATGATGAAGTATCTCATTTGATAAAGGACAATGCTGATCTTAGGACGCAACTAGAGAACCTGAAAGCAGAACTACTCAATGAGCAAAAGTTGGCTAATGCCCAAATAGACCTAGTTCTCTAAACACTTGCTACAACCTTCAAGCCCTATACTCATAGTGCCCATTAAGTACCCCTTCAGTGACTAGTTTCTAGAATGTTCTTTTAGGTTTTTTTTGGCATATGTTTTGCTTTTTTTTTTGCTGTGGTTGGGATGTAATAGTACTAATCCCATCTTAACAGTCCAATGTTGCCTCTGCGTTTTAAGCAGAGGCATATAAATTTTTTATCGATATAAAATCTATCCTCTTTTATTATCTCATTGCTTGAATTTTAGATTCTCTTCTCTATCATGTTGTATGCACATATGTGGCATCAGTTAGCTCGGCTAGACTTATTTATGCTATTTGACTGCTTGTGTTTTTTTAATTATGCCAAAATGGGGAATAAATAAATAAGTGTAGATAAAATTTTAAAATTTTAAATTGAAAGAAGTCATAAAGTCAGGGAGAACTTGTGAGCTCCTGTTACATTATCTGGTTCTCCTTTTTCTAAATACATGTTGTCAATATGTAAGTTTGTCATCATCAAAAAGGAGGAAATTGATAGGTTTTCAATGTCTTTGTCTTATATTTTGATGATATAATGAACTTACTGACAAGGACCAGATAGGGAACCTGATATACTTGGACTACACTGCAAGTTAACGGATTCTAGCTAAATGTGAACTGCAATAGCTTCAGAAGATAGAAAACCAAAGAACAACCTGATACACTTGTGGTTCCCTCATAGCAGTATGAAGTCAATTGGACACAGCTGGAAACGACGTGACTACCCGCACTATTTGTGCATGCACTACACTGTTTCCAGTGGCCACTTATCCCTTTACCAACTAAAATGATCACATAGTTCAAGTGATGTCATCAAGGTTTATCAACAATGATTTTATATCAAAACGTCACTTGAACACTTCAGTTCTCACTCAAGCCTTTTGCAAAACTATAAACTTAATTCTCAAGAGCTTGAAGAACACAGTTAAACACTACTACGGACCAGTTCCTAAAGTTAGTGTTTTGTTGTCCTTAGTTGAGTTGTAACTTTGTGATTGTTCTTACTATATCTCCTAAATTGCATAGTCAGAAGCGTTGATTAGGAACCCTCTTATAAAATCCATAAACTCTCCGAGTTTATGTTGTGACTAGGTTTAGTCATAAGTTAAAGTCTTTGTAACTAGAGAGTGACAATGTGGCTTATGGTACGAGTATCACAAGTTAGTTGAGTTAATTCTTTGTAATGGAGTCATTACAAAGTGGGTTGTAATAGGTCTTTACAAGTTAGTGAAGTTGAAAGCCTACAGGTGTAGGTCATGGTTTTTGTCCCCTTGAGTTGGGATTTTTCCATGTAAAATTCCCGTGTCTTATTTACTTACTATTTTTTTAGCATTCTCAGTACAACCTCATAGAGGACCAGCTACTCTACTGTTTGGTGTAGTCATACAAACCAACACCCGGCGAGACATTTACGAAAGATGTCATGACCTTCATGGCTTGCATCCACTTTAGAAGACCTCATATTATGGGCATCTCGGATTTGTCCCTCGGAGAATTTGGGGCCAAGAGGCGAATCATCCACATTGATCACCTGAAGTGATCCACTTGGTCATTTTCTCTTATCTGAAGAGGCTCAGGGTAAGGTCGTTCGGCCTCGCCCTCAAAATGATCTCCTAGGCGAGGTCCCTTCTTTATGGATGATGGTTCAAGAACCTTGTTTGAACTCCCCTTAGAAGTTTATTCAACTCTGGATTGAGCCACATCAACCGCCGCTGGCTTGATGGGCTTCGAAACATCAACATTCTTTCTTTTTTTGTGGGTCACCACCAGGCAGTCATCATCTTCTTCTTCCTCCTAGTCTCGAAGGCGTTGGGCTGTTTCCGGAGATAAAGCCGTTGTATCGACCTTAGGCCTTCGAGCCACACTCTTCTTTGGCTTCCAGGGATTTTCAGATATCTCTCTTCTTATTTTTCTTTTTTTGGAAGGCTTCAGAACCTCCACTTCATCATCCAGGGCCGACCGCAGATCAACGGCGTCTCCGAGACCTACATGAAACCGAGGTCAGTATCTCATAGCAGAAGCACATGAAAACAAACAAAGAGCTCACCATGGTTTTAGGCCTTCAATCGAACCTTGGCCAGATGTCACCAGCCACGCTCCGAGTAAGAGGAGGGGGAGGCCAGCTTTCGAACCCAGACCTCGAGGTCCGGGACCCTACTAGGAAACTAAGCAGCAGCTGCATCATAGTAAAGGGTTAGACCAATGAAAAATAAAACCCATGGAAAAGAAAAGAAAGTCGGGTATAAACCTACTACGTACTCACGTTTCATATTCCACTCCTCAGGGAACGACATCCAATCAGTAGGAATCATATTGGAGGTTCTGACTCTGACAAACCAGCTCATCCACCCATGGTCCTTGTCCTTATCGATACTAGCAAAAGGAGATTTTAAGGATAGGTGTTGCAATTTTTTAAGCCCCTACGATAATGTCGGGGACTGTATAGTCTGATCAGATGATCGAGGGTAAAGGACAACCCCTTTATTTGGCTCGAAAAGAACCTGATTAAGTTAACAATTCACTAGAAAGAGGGGTAGATCATGCCAAACGTCACTCGGTATTGTTGGCAAAAGTCAAGGATAACTGGATCTATGGGACCTGAGCCGGAATTGCAGGTCCCAACGTAAATGGGTTGGTGTATACACTGATGATTGGTTTTCAATGTCTTTGCCTTATGTTTTGATGGTCTAAAAAACTTACTATCAAGGACCAGATGGGGAACCTCACGCACTTGGACTATGCTGCAAGTTAACGAATTCCAGCTAAATGTGAAATGCTATAGCTTCAGGAGATAGGAAACCAAACAAGGACCCGATATTCTTGTAGTTCCCTCATAGCAGTACAAAGTCAGTTGGACACAACTGGAAGCGACATGACCGCTTGCATTGTTTCTGCCTGCACTGCACTATTTCCAATGCCCACTTATTCCTTGACCAACTAAATTTCTTATATCATTTCAAGTGATGTCATCAAGGTGTATCAACAATGAGTTTATATCAAAACATCAGTTGAACATTTCAGTTTCTCATTCAAGCCTTTTGCATAACAGAGAAATTAATTCTCACAAGCTTGAAGAACAAAGTTAAACGCTACTACGGACCAGTTCCTAAAGTTAGTATTTTGTTATCCTTAGTTGAGTTTTAACTTTGGGATTGTTCTTATTGTATCTCCTAAAACTGCTTAGCCAGAAGCATTGATTAGGAACCCTTTTGTAAGATCTGTAAACTCTTTGAGTTTATGTTGTGACTAGGTTTAGTAATAAGTTAAAGTCTCTGTAACTAGATAGTGACAAAGTGGCTTGTGGTGAGAGTATCACAAGTTAGTTAAAGTCTTTGTAACTAGAGAGTGACAAAGTGGCTTTTGGTGAGAGTACCACAAGTTAGTTGAGTTGAATCTTTTGTAATAGAGTTATTACAAAGTGGCCTGTAATAGGTGTTTACAAGTTAGTGAAGTTGAAAGCCTACATCCTACAGGTGTAGGTCGTCATTTTTGTCCCCTTGAGTTGGGATTTTTCCATGTAAAAATCTTGTGTCTCATTTGCTTATTGTTTTACTAGTATTCTCAGCATAACCTCATAGAGGTCCAGGTAATCTACTATTTGGTGGACTCATACAAACTAACAATTGGTATCAGAGCAGGTTTCTCCTATCAGGCTAACACCTAGGAATGATCCTTACGGCTGCTCCACCAAATTTTGAAGAAGGGTACCGAACACCCAGGTTTAATGTACAATACTATGGGTGGTGGAAAACAAGAATGCACGATTTTATCATGGCTGAAGATTCTGATTTATGGGATGTCATATGTGATGGTCCTTATGTTCCAACAAAAGTACTGGAAGAACTTCCATTTTCAATGTCCAAAACTAGTAAATAATACGCCGACGAAGACAGGAAAGCTATGGAGAAGAATTTTCGTGCCAAGAAGATTCTGGTATGTGGAATAGGACCTAAAGAATATAATAGAATCTTCGCTTGAGACACTGGTAAAGAGATATGGGAAGCTTTGTAAACAGCTCATGAGGGAACCACCCAAGTAAAACAGTCTAAGATCGATATGCTCACTACCGAGTATGAACTCTTCAGGATGAAGGGCGATGAAGCTATTCAAGATATGCACACAAGATTCACTTCTATCATAAATGAGTTACACTCACTTGGTGAAATCATTCCTATAAACAAGCTAGTGAGTAAAATCCTCAGTATTCTTCCTAGCCCTTGGGAAAGCAAGGTGAATGCTATTACTAAATCAAAGGACTTGGAGGAGCTGACCATAAAAGAGCTGGTTGAAAATTTGAAGACCTACGAGATGAAGAGGAAGATAGACAGTGAAAGAAAAGGACCAAAGAAAGAAAAGAACCTGGTACTCAAAGCTGATAGCGATGACTCACGTGAGGAAGATAGTGACATAGTTGTCTTAACCAGAAGATTTCGGAAGATGGTTTGAAGAAATGGAGAAATGCTAAAAAAGGGCAGCTCTAGCACACCAAAAAACTATCATCTCTGTCATAAGTGTGGAAAGCCTGGACACTTCATCAAAGACTGTCTTTTCTTGAAGCAAGAATTCTCCAACAACAACCCTGAAAAAGCAGCTAAGAGGAACTTGGTTCCTTTCAAGGACTTCAAAAGAAAGAGATCTCCTAACGATATGGTGAAACAGGCTCTTACAACATGTGGAGATTCCTCTGGTGAGTCTGAAGATGAAACTGATCCTGGTGATAGTTCCATGATGGTAGTTGAAGGTGAGGAAAATGAATATGACTCAACTTCTGCTTTGATGGCCCAATCAGATGATGAAAATAAGGAGGTAAATTTTAGGGATGTTAAGAGAAATCTGAAATCCTACTCTCCTAAGAAACTCATGTCTTTAGCTAGTGTATTGATTGATGCCTATCATAGTTTTGTGGAGGATAGGGATTCCTTGACCTTAGAACTAGGAGAAGATAAAGAAACTAGAGATAACTTAGTTGCTATAGTTATTGACCATAAAGCATTGAAAACTTCAACGAAGAAAGAAACGATCTCTTAGCAGTAATTGCAGACCTAAGGGAAACAATAGAGAGACTAGAGACTAAGTCAAAACCTAGAAATTCTAGAAAAGGAAAAGAGATAGCCAGTGAGGAACTCATTAGGTTTGAAAATGAGTTTAAAGCTGAGAGAACTAAGATGTGTGTTGAAACTGAGAAGAACAAGCACCTCCAAACTAATCTAGAAAGATTAAAAAATGATATTGAAAAGTTCCAAAAGTGGACCTGGTGCTCAGAAGCTATCACAATCATGTACACTCATAATGGTGGAAACAGGCAGGGAATAGGGTTCCAAAGAGAGAAAACTCCTTACAATCATCATAACAAGTACCTCACTATTTCTAATAACTGGCATTGTACCCACTGTGGGAACAATGGGCACTTCAAATAAAATTGCCAGGCCAGGGTTCAATCTGTTCAGAAAAATAAAGTGTTTGCTGAAAAAGTGACAACAAAAGAGGTACCAGGTTCCACTCACAAAACACACACATTACCTGCATGGACTAAGAGAGATATTATTCATCCTCTTGCCTACTACAAGGGGCCCAAGCTTGCTTGGGTTCCTAAAACTAACTCTTGCTCTTATTGTGCAGGGAACAGTGAAAGGAAGCGGTCAACAATGGTTCATGGATAGTGGGTGTTCAAAGCACATGACTGGGAACACCATGAACTTTCTTTCACTAAAAGCCCTGCAAGGAGGGAGTGTTTCCTTTGGCAATGGGAAAAAGGGGTACATTTTTGGAGTTAGAAGAGTCGGGAAGTCACTCACTCATTCTATTGGAAATGTGTACTATGTCAATGACCTTAAGTACAATCTCTTGAGTGTCTTTTGGATCCATGATAAAGGAAACAAGGTGGAATTCTTGTCCAAGCTATGTACAGGATATGGTAACTGGTGAAGTGTTACTTTTGGCGAAGAGATACAAGAACATCTATGTTGCTAATTTCGAGTCCTTACAAAGTGGTGATCTAAGTTGTCTGAAAGTTGTTGATGATGATGCTGAACTGCGGCACATATATTGGGGCACACAAGCTTTTTTCTTCTGAACAAACAAATTCAGAAGAACCTGGTCCATGATCTGCCCATGTCAAAGTTCAAGGTGCAAAATTTTTGTGATGCCTATGCTATAGGAAAACATGTAAAGTCCTCTTTTAAGTCTAAAAAGGATGTGAGCACCTTAAAGACACTAGAGATTTTGCATATGGACCTATGTGGTCCTATGAGAGTGCAAATCAGAGGAGGAAAAAGATAAATTTTTGTTATAGTGGATGACTACACCAGATTCACATGGACTATGTTTCTTAGAACTAAAGATGAAACCTTTGAGGTGTTTGTGGCTTTTGTGAAGAAAATCTAGGTGATGATGGAGCCTAGAGTCGCATGCATTAGGTTAGATCATGGAACATAATTTGACAATGCCAAATTTGATGAGTTCTGCAATGAAAATGGCATCACCCAAAAATTCTCAGCTCCTAGAACTCCCCAGCAAAATGGAGTAGTGGAAAGGAAGAACAGAACTCTGGAAGAGATAGCAAGAACAATGCTAATTGACAGTGGAATTGCAAAGAACTTTTGGGCTGAAACGGTCAACACTGCATGTGACTTGGCGAACAGGTGCATGATCAAATTCCTCCTAAACAAAACCCCATATGAGCTGCTGAATGGAAGTAAACCCAAGCTGACTCACCTAAGAACATTTGGGTGCAAATGTTATGTTCTCAATAATGGAAAGGATCAGCTTGGTAAATTCAATACCAAGAGTGATGAAGGAATATTTCTGGGCTACTCTTCTCAAAGCAAAACGTACAAGATATATAATAAGTGGACTCAATGTGATGAGAAAGTGTTCATGTTTTTTTGATGAGTCTTATCCATCATGTGAGAAGAGTGCTGAACAAGATCAAGTTGGAGAACCCTTACTAGTTCCTGGTGAAGTCATTGACATGACAAATGGATAGGAAGATATGATGAGCCAAGTAAAAGAGCTGAATGAAGACAATACTGCATCATCTTCAATGGAATCAGGTGCTTCAATTACAACAACTGAAGTTGAAGAAAGAGTGGTTGATGCAGTTCAAGGTACTCCACTAGCACCTGAGAGAAGAACATAGGAAAACCAGTCAAATGTACTCACATTCTCTCTAAATGAACCTTAGATGTCTAACTTGAGACATAAAAACTCTCATCCTCTTGGCAACATAATTACCCCTCTAAATTCTAGAGTACAAACCAGGTCAAAAGCTAGAAATTCACTTGCCTTCTCAGCCTTTCTCTCCCAAATAGAACCCAAGAATATCAAGGAAGTCTTGAAAGATGCAGATTGGATTACAGCCATGCAAGATGAGTTACATTAGTTTGAAAGCAATAATGTCTGGCACCTGGTACCTAGACCCTTAGATCAAACCATTATAGGAACCAGGTGGGTATTAAAGAACAAGCTTGATGAACATGGAAATACCATACGTAACAAGGCTAGGCTAGTAGTTCAAGGGTACAATCAGGAAGAAGGGATTGGCTCTGATGAAATGTTTGCTCTGGTCGCTCGCATCTAAGCTATTATAATTCTAATCGCTTTTGCATCTCATATGGAATTCACCTTGTTCCAAATGGATGTCAAAAGTGCATTTCTAAATGAACTTCTTAAGGAAGAAGTCCATGTAAAGAAACCTCTAGCGTTTGAATGTCATGAACACCCTGTATATGTGTTTAAACTGGATAAATCGTATCGGCTGAAGCAGGCTCCTACAACTTGGTATGAAAGGCTATCAAAGTTCTTATGGAAAATGGCTTTAAAAGAGGGAAAATTGACAACACCCTATTCCTAAAGAAATGGGGAAGGAACCTGCTCATCGTTCAGGTCTATGTTGATGATATTATTTTTGGGGCAATAGCTGATTTGCTATGTGAAGAATTTGCAAAACTCGTGGGATGTGAGTTTGAAATGAGTATGATGGGGGAACTAAACTTCTTCTTAGGTTTTCAAGTAAAACAGTCCTCAAAGGGTACATTCATTTGCCATAAAAAATACATTAGGGAGCTCTTGAAGAGGTTTGACATGGAAGCATCAAAGGTGATAGACACTCCCATTGCTACGGGCACTCGGCTGGACATGGATGAAACTAGGCCTCCTATGAATCAAACCATGTATACAGGGATTATTGGGTCTCTTCTCTATCTTACTACTAGTAGACCTGATATTGTCTTAAGTGTGGGGCTATATAAATGGTTTCAATAAAATCCCACGGAATCTCATTTGAAGGCAGCCAAAAGAATTCTAAGATATCTTAAAGGAACACAGGACCTGGTCCTTTATTATCCCTTAGGTGACAGTTTTAATCTCATTGGATATGCTGATGTAGACTATACAGGTTATCTTGTGGACAGGAAAAGTACTTTTGGAATGGCTCACTTCCTAGGTTTATGTCTTATCTCTTAGGGCACAAGAAAGCAAAACTCAGTGGCTCTTTCAACAGCTGAAGAAGAATATGTAGCCGTAACATCTTCTTGTTCATAACTTTTATGGATCAAGCAGCAACTGGAGGACTTTGGGGTACTCACTAAGAGTGTGCCCCTTCTATGTGATATCACCAGTGCACTCAATATGGCCAAAAATCCAGTTCAACACAAAAGGACAAAGCATATTGATATAAGGCATCACTTTCCGACGGACAATATGGTGAAAGGGTTGATATGTATGATGTTCTGTAGGACATAAGACCAAATTGCAGACATCTTCATGAAGGCATTAAGTAGGGAACATTTTGAAAGAAACAGAGTGAAGTTGGGGCTTTTAAAACCCAATTGAGAATTTGATTCCTCATTATTTGGCTATGAAAATCACTTTCAGGTAAAACTGGCTAAAAGTGTTTTCTGGCCATATCTAACTCACTTCAATACCGTTGCATGTAAACACGCATGATGGGTATAGAAGCTGTAGATGCAGTGCATGGATAATAAAAGAGGATTGATACTTTCAAATAACAGGTCAAGAACCTGGTTCTTGTACCAAAGGTTATTAGTTCTGTGCATTCTTTAATACACGTCTTAAAAAGGTAAAAAACACAATTACCATGTCATCCAACTTTTTAGACTCTGCTGTCATGTCTCTTCACTTCAAATCATTCCATCTCCCTCTGAAACATTGCACTTCTCCACGCCTAACCACTGTTTCAAAACCGGTCCCTATCTCTCTCTTCATAATTATCCAATATTAATAAAACCCCCCTTTGTTCTCCACAAACCAAAAGTCCTCTATTAGAACTTCCCAAAGAACCTTTACTCCATCTTTCCAATAGCTGATACAAACTCCGACCTCCCTACCTTAGTCATACCTGTTACTGAAAAACCTATGGAGTCCTCCGCCCCTTCCGAGCTTCTTTAACCACTCTTACCCTTCCCGCTAAAATCAAACCTTACCCAAATTTCCCATCTCTATCCATTTCAAAAACCCCTAAAATTGTTGATTTGTCCTCTCCATCTTCTGAGGTTCCTACTAATCAAAGAACAAGTGGAGAACAAGGTCAAAACCCTGAGGTTACAGAGGGTTCCGCCATTGTTGCTACAGATTCTGTGGTGGCAATAGTGTCAATTGAGGAAGAAAATATTGTAACCGTCTTTGTGGTGTCTACTAATTGTGTACTACATGAGATCATCTCTCAGAAAAATGAGGTTCGGGGTATAGGGGATGAAGGGGCCATTTTAACTGTTGAAGGCGTTGTACTAGCAGAAACTACAAGGCCCTTACATGAGGAACCTGACCCCTCTCCGGAGGACCCAGGTCAGGGTTCTCATTCTCAGGACAGTTCTGCTCCTGCATTCACTGTTGTGCCTTTGGACATACAGGCACCTAAGATGAGGTCCAGTGATGAGGAGGATTTAGATAACCTAGCTCTTGATGAGTTCATAGTCAAGCGAAGGGTGGTGTCCACTCCTGAGTCTTCCACCAAGCAATCCACTACCAGGTTCCAAGCTAAGGTGGCCTATGACTATGACCTTCAAAAGATCATAAAAGTTAGTAAGAAGCAAAGGAGGAAGCTGGTGAAAGATGGTGTGCCCGTAAGTGATAAGACGATCCCTGTGGTATAGGTGGAAGAGGAAACCCCAGATGAACCTGGTTTGCTGGTTAAACAGTCTCAGAAAAAGAAGTAGCCTGCTTCAGTAGAGAATGTTTCAACCTCTAGCTCCAAGTTGAAGGATGTTGTGAGTGAGTTCTTGATGTTTGATGAGGATGTGTTAGTCAAATCCAAGGGAAAAAAGAAATCAAGTGGTGGGAAGTCCGGCAAACGAAAGTCTGAAACTGTTGAGGGACCTGGTTTTGTGAAGAGGATGAGAAGTGAAGTCAGCCCTGGCTTAGAATGCCTGAAGCACCAAAATGTTTTGCTAGGTCGTATGTTTGACCCAACAATCTCTAAGATGGCTGGTATGCGACAAATTCTTGAAATGGTTGAGTTTCAACGATGGGCTCATCTAATCCAAATAGATGCACCTAAGGCATATGAGGATGAGGTACAAAGCTTCTTTGCTAGCCTCTTTCCCATTGAGATCGACCACATATGTGTTATGGTGAATGGAGTAGATATCGTGTTCGGTGTAAAGTTACTTGGAGAAATTCTTAAAGTTCCTACAATTGGTGTGTCCAGTGTAAAGGATGTGTGTCAGTTTAACTTCAGAAATACCATGGTAAAAGACAATCCAAACCAAAAGGGTGACCAGATCCATAAGAAGGCATTACTCCCAGTCTATCATCTGCTTTTCGTATTGGTAAACAAAGTTCTATTGCCTCGAGCTTAGAGGAGGTCCTGTGACTTTTAAGTCTAACCTGTTCTTGATGGAGCAACTGGATAGCTTTACTCCTGTAAGCCTGCCTGCTATTATGATTGAACACATGCAAAAGGTAGTCACCTTCAAAGATGGTAATCATGGCCTTCACTACGGGTTTTTGCTTAGGTGAGTGTTTAAGTTCTTTGAGGTGCCATTAGGGCAAGGCAAGGTTGGAACTAATAAGTAGACTTTCTCACAAACAACATTGGAAGAATGCGAGTGCATAGAAAAGAATGGGGGGGGGGGAGTAGGAAGTACATCAACCGTCTCACAACTCATTAATGCTCAGAATAGTGCAACTGAGGAGATTCGTCGGTTGAAGGTTAAGAATGTTATCCTGGAAGGTCAGCAAGCCCAAGGGGTTCCGAAAATGTCCTTTAAGGTTTTTTTGTTTTATCAGATGTTTTGTTTTCTTTTTTTGATGTGGTTGGGATGAAACAGTACTGCTCCCGTCTTAACAGTCCAATGTTGCCTTTGCTTTTTAAGCAAAGGCATATCAAATTTTATTAATACAAAATCTATCCTCTTTTATTATCTCATTACTTAAATTCTATATTTTTCTTCTCTATCATGTTGTGTTCACATATGTGGCATGGGATAGCTCGGCTAGACATCTTTATGCTGTTTATCTGTTTGTGTCTTTTTAATGATGCCAAAAGGGGGAATAAATAAGTGTAGATATAATGAGAAATGAGGAAGGCATAAAGTTAGGGGGAACTTGTGGAACTTGTGTTCTCCTATTACTTAATCTGGTTCTCCTTGCTTTAAATCCACGTTATCAATGTTAAGTTTGTCATCATCAAAAATGGGAAAATTGATAGGTTTTTAATGTCTTTGCCTTATATTTTGATGATATAACAAACTTGCTGTCAAGGACTAGATAGGGAACCTGACACACATGGAAAATACTACAAGTTAACGGATTCCAGCTAAATGTGAAATGCTATAGATTCAGGAGATAGAAAACCAAACAAGGACCCGATACCCTTGTGGTTCCCTTATAGCAGTACAAAGTCAATTAAACACAGCTGAAAGCGACGTGACTGCCTGAACTGTTTCTACCTGCACTGCGCTGTTTCCAGTGCCCACTTATTTCTTGACCAACTAAAGTGCTTACATTATTTCAACTGATGTCATCAAGGTGCATCAACAATGAGTTTATATCAAAACATCACTTGAACATTTTAGTTTCTCATTCAAGCCTTTTACATAACTGAGAAATTAATTCTCACGAGCTTCAATAACAAAGTTAAACGCTATTACGGACCAGTTCCTAAAGTTAGTATTTTGTTGACCTTAATTGAGTTGTACCTTTGTGATTGTTCTTATTGTATCTCCTAAAACTGCTTAGCTAGAAGTGTTGATTAGGAACCCTATTGTAAAATCTCTAAACTCTCTGAGTTTATGTTGTCATAAGATAAAGTGTTTGTAACTAGAGTGACAAAGTGGCTTGTGGTGAGAGTATCACAAGTTAGTTAAAGTGTTTGTAACTAGAGACTGACAAAGTCGCTTGTGGTGAGAGTACCACAAGTTAGTTGAGTTGAATCCTTTGTAATAGAGTTATTACAAAGTGGGTTGTAATGAGTATTTACAAGTTAGTGAAGTTGAAAGCCTACATGTGTAGGTCGTGGTTTTTGTCCCCTTGAGTTGGCATTTTTCCACATAAAAATCCTTTGTCAAATTTACTTATGGTTTTACTAGCATTCTCAGCATAACCTCATAGAGGACCAGGTACTCTACTGTTTGGTGGACTCATACAAACTAACAGCTGAGGTACCCCGCTTTATACGTGGTGATGTCCTCCTCGGAGGAAGGACTCACTATTTCTTTATCGCCCCATTTACAATCCTTCTTTACTTGCTTGAGCTCGGCCTTGGTCACCAGATAAACATATCTAGAATGGGCTCACATCGGCCTGGTGTCGAAATAGATTTCTCGATTTTAAAATCGAATGTTATTTCGCATGGCGGGGGAATACACTCCTTGATACGAGGAGGCACTACCGGTTTACCCTTGGTCGATTGAGAAGATGATAAAGCTTTTTTCCTTTTGGGAAACTAGTTTAGAGATTTTAGCCATCACAATATGGAAGATCTAAGAAAATGAAGAGTGTTGATAGTGAAGAGAAGGGAGAGCTCAAAGAGATTGAAGAAAGGGTAATGAGACCTTAAAAACAATATGGGAATAAAGTTTATAAGGTTGTGGAATCTGTCTATTTATAAAGGTCATTTAAGCGTGCTGAGGAATCCAAAAGGCCGACCATCAGCCGCCTCCAATTAATGATTTTGGGAATCGTCCAAAAAGGAACTTTTTCATTCGCTTCAACAACTGACGTTACGATATTTGCGTCAGGACTGAAGCATCAAGGATTAATTCGCCAAAAATCATAAAGGGCAGCCTATAAGTCAAATTCGAGCAGGGTATCCATTCGATCACTAAGCCCAAGGTCTATCCGAGTTTGAGGAATCACTCACTCGAGGACTGTGGAAAGACCTAAAGGCTATCCTTATTACAAGTTTGAGGAAATGCCCGCTCGACTATAAAAGCCTAAGGGCTACCCAAGTTGGAGAAGTTTCCCACCCAGGCACTGCAAGGAAATCTAAGGATTTACTTCATCTCTAAACCTTGCTCTAACCTAACTCGATCTCAAGAATCCCAACGTTCCGAGTTCACATACAAGTTTAGGTCGAGGGTTAACGAAAAATATCACGACCCAAACCGAAGGTCCACGTTGGGCACCCGGTACCTTACTCAACCGAGTACCAACGTAATATATCTTTCTTATTGTACTATCATTGATAAATGGGCCAAAAGGGCAGTCATGAGATAATCAGAATAAAACATAAGGAAATACTAGACATAGGATGACCTAACATGATATAGAAACTTATACATGTGACATACGTGTCTATAGGCTGACATAATCATTTGTAAACATAAAATGTAGGCGGACAAGGCCATACAAGTATCTGTATACCTGACATCTATCTACAAGTCTCTAAGAGTACAAACCATTATAAAGGTTGGGACAAGGCCCCTCCATACCAGCCAATACATGTCCAAATCAAACTGATAAAATAGGCAACTCCGGAGCAAATGGAGTGCACGAACACCTTTCGCTGAGCTGAGCCTACTAGGAGAACTGTCAACCTGTCTTTCAGGACCTGCGGGCATGAAACACAGCATCCCTGGCAAAAGGGATGTCAACACAAATAATGTACCGAGTATGTAAGGAATGAAAAGTAGTATATAAAAGACATGAAAGAAATATGGAGTAAGTACTTAACCTGTAAGTCAGAGTAGCTCTGTGAATCTTAAAATATTTATAATGTCATGCATGTGCATGTAAATGTCATATCATGCATAAGTATATGCGTACATATCATCATCAAGCCTCTAAGGGCATCCCATCATATCATCTCGGCCTCTATGGGCAAAATCATCAATGTATACCAGCTGATCAGGTGGTGGTGCATATATAACGCCGTAACCTTTTCCCATATCCCATATACATATATATACACGTATATAATGCCATCTGGTCATGGGTCAGTGTACATGTATAAATGCATGAAATGCATAAAAAATCATGGGTAAATGCACATGTAAATGAATGCAATGCATGAGAATTACGTTAATAAAACTTCTCGGAACATCATAAGATATCTCTGATTAATATCATGAAATAAACTTTTTTAACTTACATTTTTTTCTGAGACCCATGAACAGAAGACGTAATAATAAGACACATGGGAATTCAAGAGCATAGGCACCTCTAATACTTCTATGAATAAAGTTATTTATGAACGTTGTGCATTTGCTCATTTCATTTGTATCATTTGGATAGCCTTAACATACATGCATGATATATTCCTTATTACTCATGATAAGCCTTAACATACCTGCATGATATCTTCTTTATTACTTAACCAAGCTCGACACAATATCTTGCATCTACAACAAGTGAAATGATATTGTCGTTAACATATAATGTCGTACCATGGAATAGAACTAGTATGTATAACAAAACACCATGTCATTAGAAAGAACTATCATACAAGAACAAGGAAATCACAAGGAGTCAATCAAAGGCTTTAAACGACACCAAATCATCAAATAAAAGGATCTATAGCTTTAGGTTAGGGTATTCCTTATTGTTGCATCATCATTCTCAATACCACCGCTTTCTTGAGCGGAGTCCGATCACGGCCCGATCGGCTAAGCTTCCTCATTTGAGACATATACCTCAATCATTATTTCATTTCACTTTCCAATATCATTTATCAACACAATGCCACGATGTATATAGCTTGGCGTCCGATCACGGCCCGATCGGCTGGGCCATCTTACCAAGATGTTACCCTTTTCATCAATCATCTCACTTCAATTTTTGGTTTCACATACATTAGTTCATCGGTACTTGGAGCCACAATTAACATATCATACTTGGCGCTAGGCTACATCCCATAACTCACATTTCACATTATTCCCATTTTCAGCATTTTAGCACATAGTTCATGTTCTCCACACAATCTCAATTTTACAAAGAATAGCACATTAAACAAATGGAGACGCACCTTCCATATATATTCTCACAATACCAATTCATTTGATATAACAAGTACTACATCAAGCAGAGTTTGGACTTACAATATTTGCACGGACACCATGGAAGCTCAATTTCTAAGAAGAGGGGGTTTTAGCCATACATACCTCAATAGAGCTTTCCTTAAATTGTTACAATAATTCCGGAATTTCCGAGCAACTTCGATCTATTTTATGAAAATTACAAATTGAACAAAGAATTAGACACATGATTAAGGTTCTAGCTCATTTTATTATTTTATCAAGCACTAATTGTGCATTGTGATTTTAGGACCCTCTTGTGTGAGATTTTCATCACATTTTGCTATCTTTTCAACTCACAACCTCCCCATACCCTATTATCATTTATGCATGCAAGAAAATTCATTCTCATACCCATGAACCCACTTGCTAACTATTCATTCTAGTGTAAATTTCAAAATTAATGGTTAGGGCTCAAGTTCTTACCTCTTGGGGTGAAGGCCTAGCAACTTTACTTGATAATCGTCAAGGGTTTAGACAAGGATTGAGTGGGAACTTGGTGAAGATCACTCTCTCCCTCTAGAACCTCCTCTCTCACTCTATTTGCAGTAATATATAAAAAAAAAGGAACCTAAGGAGGTGTTTTTAATAGGATGGGGTCGGGTTTTAAAAGTTAGAATATAGGAGCCTCGACACACTCTATGATCGCATATGCGATCACATAGTGGACATGCATCCCGCAGAATGGACCGCAAAAATGGTCCCAAAAACCTGAACAAACTGTCCGGGTATGCGGCAAGAATGCGGTCCGCATACTTATTCTGCAGTCACACAATGTACCGCAGAACTGCCCCTCGCAAAAATTCCAAGGGGATTATGCGATGACTATGCAGTCCGCATATTGATTATGCGATCGCATAATTTGCCGCATAGTTGACCTCAAAATTAACCATCAAACTATCTGACTCTACGGTAGCTATGCAGTCCGTATAACTATTTGCGACCATATAATGGATTGCGGAAACGCATTTTTCTGGAAAACATTATTCCTTAACTTTTTAATGCTCAGATCAGTCCAAAGGGTACTCTCGGCGCGAAGAATTTTACAAATTTCTAACACATATTCATAACTTCGCACTACGAGCTTTTGGGTTTTGATTAGAGATTTTCACGGGGCCTTACATCCTCCCCCACTTAAGATCATTCATCCTCGAATGAGGATCAAGGTTCACTCATTAGCAGTCTTTATGCAACCTCACCTTTTCACAACATGATACATATCAACAACCCCAAAATTGGCTAACGTCCTAAATTTCCAAAAATTTTGCCGGAGTTTCCTTTGTATTTAGGCGTATCCATATGTTAGAGAGCCCTAGAAACATATCTTAACAGTATATACACAATCCATAGACATGACATAACCAAAATAGAACAGTTTTAATTAGACCAAATCAAAGGACACAGAGTTCATAGGAACCAAATTCATAGAAGCTATTACAGGGCTATTCAAACAAATGTGGGTACTTTTTTTCCATATCTTCCCCGGCTTCCCAAGTGGCTTCTTCAACCTGCTGGTTCCGCCATAACACTTTCACGAAGATAATTTCTTTGTTTCTGAATTTTTGGACATGCCTGTCAAGAATGGGAACTGGAACTTCTTCACATGACAATTTTTCATTAGCCTCAATAGTTTCAACTGACACAATAGTGGATGGATCTCCCACTACCTTCTTCAACATAGACACATGGAAGACTGGGTGCGCAGCTCGAGCTTGTACGCCACCTGACCATTCCTCTAAATGATTCTGTACGGTCCGACATACCACAGACTCAATTTTTCTTTCTTTCCAAACCGCATGATACCCTTCATGAGGGAAACCTTCAAAAACACCCAGTCATATTCTTTGAAATCTAAATCTCTGTGACAAATGTCCAAATAAGACTTTTGGCGACTCTAAGCAGTTTTCAACCTTTCCTTAATAATTTTGACTTTCTCCATGGCCTGATGCATAACGTCTGACCCTATTAATTCAGCTTCTCTAACCTCAAACCACCAAATTAGAGATCTACATCTCCTACCATACAATGCCTCGAATGGTGCTATCTGGATACTAGCATGGAAGCTGTTGTAATAAGCAAATTCTATGAGTGGCAAATGGTCATCCCAGCTACCTTTGAAATCAAGAGTGCAAGCACGCAACATGTCCTCAAGCATCAAAATAGTCCGATCCGCTTTCCCGTTGGTCTGAGAATGAAAGGTTGTACTAAGATTTACCTGCCTATCCAAACCTTGCTGAAATTTCTTCCAAAAGTTTGTCGTGAACTGAGCCCCTCAATTTGAAATGATTGAGACTGGAGTGCCATGCAACCTGACTATTTCTTTGATATACAACTGAGCATACTATTCCGCTGTATTGGTAGATTTAACTGGAGATAAGTGCGATGATTTCGTGAGTTGATCCACGATTACCCAAATTGAGTGGAACTTGCATGGAGTGCGCGATAATCCTACCACAAAGTCCATGTTGATTATTTCCCATTTCCATATTGGAATTTCTATGCTTTGAGCCAATCCATTGGGCCTTTGGTGTTCGACCTTCACTTGCTGACAGTTCGAACACCTTACCACAAAGTCGGCCACATCCCTTTACATGTTTCTCCACCAATAAACTTTCTTGAGAACATGATACATTTTCATAGAACCTGGGTGTACGAAATAAATGGAAGTGTGAGCTTTTGCCATGATCCTCTCCCGAAGACCGTCAATATTCGGAACACATAGGCAGCCTTGGTACCGTAGGGTACCATCATCCATGCCAACGGAAAAAACTGTGGTCTTGTGTTTATGAATCCCCACTTTCAGTTTTGCTAACAATGGATCGTTGAATTGCTTCTCCTTCACCTCTGCCACAAGCGATGATTCAGCCCTATTCTGCACAATCACTCCTCCTTCATTAGAGTCCGCAAGGAGAACTCCCAAACTAGCCAACTGGTGAACCTCCAAGGCCAAGGGCCTTTGATATGTCGCCAAATGAGCCAAACTTCCCATAGGTTTCTGGCTAAGAGCTTCCACCATAACATTGGCCTTTGCGGGGTTATAGAGAATATCGATATCATAATCCTTTAGTAACTCTAGCCATCTTCTCTGTCTTAGATTCAACTCCTTTTGCTTGAAAATATATTGATGGTACTTGTGGTCCGTAAATACATCCACATGGACCCGATACAAATAATGCAAACACCACTGCCGCAAGCTCTAAGTCATGGGTTGGATAGTTCTTTTCATGGTTCTTGAGTTGCCTAGAAGCGTAGGCTATAACCTTGTTGTGTTGCATTAGCACACAGCCAAGCCTAATTCTGTAAGCATCGCAATACACCACAAATCCCTATATACCCTATGGTAGGGTTAATACCAGTGTTGTAGTCAATTTTGATTTAAATTATTGGAAACTCCTTTTAAAAGCATCGAACAACTAGAAGTTAACTACTTTCTGCGTCAATTTTGTCAACGGAGAGGCAAGAGTAGAAAATCCCTCCACAAATCTTCTGTAGTACCTAGCCAAACCTAAGAAACTGCGAATCTCTGTTGGAGTGGTAGGTCTAGGACAATTTTTCATTCTTGCAAGCTTTTGAGGATCTACCATAATTACTTCCCTAGAGACGACATGACCCAAGAACGCGACAGATTCAAGCCAAAATTCACATTTTGAAAATTTTGCATACAGTTGATGTTGCTGAAGAGTCTGCAGAACTGCCCTGAGATGGTTAGCATGATTCTCTCGACTTCGGGAATACACAAGAATATCATCAATGAATACTATCACAAAGGAGTCTAGAAAACGCTTGATGACTCGATTCATAAGATCCATGAAAGCTTCCGGGGCATTTGTGAGCCCAAAAGACATCACCAGAAATTCAAAGTGCCCATACCGAGTCCTGAAAGCTGTTTATGGAATATCCTACTCCTTATCTTCAATTGACGATACCCGGACCGCAAGTAAATTTTTGAAAAACACGTAGCACCTTGCAATTGATCAAACAAGTCATCTATCCTTGGTGGAGGGTATTTATTAGTGATTGTGACTTTGTTGAGTTGACGGTAGTCAATAAACATCCGTAGCGACCCATCCTTCTTCCTTACAAACAAAACTGGTGCGCCTCATGGTGACACACTTGGCCGGATGAAACCTTTCTCTAGCAAATCCTTCAATTGTTCCTTTAACTCTTTCAATTTTGCCGGTGCCATTCTGTAAGGTGGAATTGATATAGGCTACGTGCCTGGCATCACATCGATCCCAAAATCAATCTCCCTGTCTAGTGGGATCCTAGGGAGCTCAGCTGGAAAGACATTAAGAAATTCATTCACAACTGAAACAAATTCAAGGTTGGGCGCCTCGACATCTATGTCCGTAACACGAACTAAATGATAGATGCACCCCTTCTTGATCATCTTCGCGGCCTTAAGGTAAGAAATAAACCGACCTTTTGGCAGTACATTATCTCCCTTCCATTCAACAATGAGCTTATTAGGTAACTAAAGTCTCATATCTCTAGTTCAACAATCGAGTTTGGCAAAACATGAATAAACCTAATCCATTCCCATTATTGCATCAAAATCGACCATCCCCAATTCAACAAGATCGGCCATGGATACCTACCATGCACCGTAACGACACAACCTCTATAAACTCGAGCAGCCGTAATAGACTCACCAACTAGAGTAGATACTGAGAATGGTTCATGAAGCTATTCTGGTTCTGTCCTAAATTCCATAGCAACAAAAGGGGTAACATAGGACAAGGTGGAACTAGGGTCAATGAGTACATACACGTCTTGAGATTGGACAAAACAGAATACCTGTAACAACATCTGGAGAAGCCTCTGCAGTTTGGCGACCACTCATAGCATAGAACTAGTTGGGTACTCCTGATCTCTGTGCACCACCCTTAGCTGCACCATGCCCTGCGGGTGCTGGGGTACCTCGAGCTGGAGAGGGGGCTGAAGATGTAGGAGTCGCTGAACTGGATGACTGTGTTGTGCCCCTACCCGCACCGTGGCGGGATGCATGACAATGCCTCTGAATGTGGCCCCCCATCCTGTATCCATAGCGTACAGGTAACTCCATCTAGCAAATACCTGAGTGCATCTTCCCGCAACCGGGGCACGGGAATCTCTGCTGCTGCTGGGATCTCTCTCCTGACCGACCTCGCTAGTGGGATCCCCTGTTGCCCTGATTGGGCCTGAAACGACTCCACTGCTGCTGCTGGCTGGGCCCTGATGGCGGTGCACTAGCTGAAGACTGTGCAAGAGACTGGGACATCCCTGATGATCCTTCCTGGAAAGCTGATCTTCCCCCACCTAGTGACTCACCCATGTTGCCCGTAGATCGGGCCTTTCTGTTACCCTCTCTCTCCATCCTTTTCTTTAGTTTATAGTTCTCTGTGGCCTGAGCAAATGCCACCATCTTCTCATAATTCATGTCAGAATTCAAGGCAGCTGTAGAAGCCTCATTAATAGTCAAACGATTAAGGCCCTAAACAAATCGGCGCACCCTGGCCTCCATCGTTGGCAACATATGAATAGCATATTTGGACAGGCAGGCAAACTCCATGTGGTACTCCCACACACTTCTGCTACCTTGCCTCTGATTCTCAAACTCTGCTGCACGGGCTGCCCTTGTCTCAGCATGTAGGAAATGTTCTATAAAGGCATCGGTAAACTTGCTCTACCTCGCCGGAGGGCTCCCCTACTCACGGGAATCTTCCCACAATTAAAACCATGAATAGACCACCCCTTTCAGATGATAGGCAACCAACTCTACTATCTCTATCTCAGTTGCACGCATAACCTGGAGGGTCTTGTGCATCTCATTGATAAAATCCTGGGGGTCCTCTTCTGGATTTGCACCTGAAAACACCGGAGGGTGTAACTGAAGAAATCTGTTCACCCTAGAACTAGTGGAATCCCCTTGCTGGCTAGATGAACTGGGTGCAGCATTTGACCTCTGGGCCTGAGAGGCCACTAGCTGGGTCAACATCTGAATAACTCCCCTATGATCCCCATCAGAAATACCGGAACCGGAAACTGGGGCTGGAGGCAGAACATGAGTATCAATGAGAGGGATAGTGGCACCCTCCATAGATGTAGGAATTGGGGAAATCTGCTCTGTAATAGAAGAATCAGGTAGGGGGATAGCAGGGCGACTACCCTCACTCGCAGTATCAAGTAGGGAATCATCAGCCACTCTTGAGGTAACATTGGCTTCTTGGCCAATTCTAGCTATCTTCTTTGGTGTCATGTATTGAAAGTTGAAAGACTGCACTAGTTAGAGGGGAAATAGTCTGACAATTGCCGCACGATTCAGAATATCAAAGAAGGGTGTTATTCCTAAATGCCCAAGTAGCCTTCAACTTATAGATGTGGTTGACTACACACTGATAAGAAGGAATCTACTAGACACGGGTCCGTGATATCCTAGGACACTTTTAAACCTTAGGCTCTAATACCAAGTTTGTCACTCCTCAACCTCAGGAGGCGCGACCGACGCTCAATCGAGTGAACCCAACTGAGCAAGCCTTTATAACACTTTCTACCCAACTCAATATGGTTAAGGGAACCATGCTTTTGTTTATTTAGACATTAGGAGAGATCATATATTCAACATTGATAGTTTATTTTATATCATAAACCTTAAAGCGTGGTTATATTCCCAAAACATTATGCAGTTACAGTTTAGAGGAGACAAAAGTTTAGAATTACAACATAGTCTAGAGACCCATCTAGTACCTGAACATAACCCACACAAATGTCTACGGAGTCTCTAAGGGTACAAAAGACAGTTATGAAAATGCCGAAAACAAGGCCCCGGCTATACCTCAAAAGTGGAAATTTACAATAAAATATGTAAAATATAACCACTTGAAGGAAAAAGGGGCTCACCAAGACTTGGAGAGGAAGATACTCTGCTACGCGCGATCGGCACTGTCCGCTATAGAGCCACTTACATTCATTCAAAAATGTAGCTCCCCCAGCAAAAAGGAGCGTTAGTACCATGGAATAGTACTAGTATGTATAACTAAACACCATCTCATTAGAAAGAACTATCATACAAGAACAAGGAAATCACAAGGAGTCAATCAAAGGCTTTAAACGACACCACATCATCAAATAAAAGGTTCATATAACTTTCACATAATTTTCGTAGCTTTAGGTTGGGGCATTCCTTATTGTTGCATCATCATTCTCAATACCACCGCTTTCTTGAGTGGAATCTGATCACGGCCCGATTGCCTAAGCTGCCTCAATTGAGACATATACCTCAATCATTATTTCATCTCACTTTCCGATTTCATTTATCAACACAATGCCACTATGTATATAGCATGGCATCCGATCACGGCCCGATCGGCTAGGCCGTCTTACCAAGATGTTACCCTTTTCCATTAATAATTTCACTTCCATTTTTAGTTTCACATACATTAGTTCATCGACACTTGGGCCACAATTACCACATCATACCTGGCGCTAGGCCTCATCCCATAACTCACGTTTCACGATATTCCCATTATTCAGCATTTTAGCTCATATTTCATGTTCTCCACACAATCTCAATTTTAAAAAGAATAGCACATTAAACACATGGAGACGCACCTTCCACATATATTCTCACAATACCAATTCATTTGATATTACAAGTACTACATCAAGCAGAGTTCGGACTTACAATATTTGCATGGACACCATGGTAGCTCAATTTCTAAGAAGAGGGGGTTTTAGCCATACATACCTCAATAGAGATTTCCTCAAATCCTTACAATAAATTCCGGAATTTCCGAGCAACTTCGATCTATTTTATGAAAATTACAAATTGAACAAAGAATTAGAGACATGATTAAGGTTCTTGCTCATTTTAGTATTTTATCAAGCACAAATTATGCATTGTAATTTTAGGACCCTTTTGTGAGTGATTTTCATCACCTTACACCCCAATTGCTATCTTTTCAACTCTCGACCTCCCCATACCCTATTATCATTTATGTATGCATGAAAATTCATTCTCATTCCCAAGAATCCACTTGCTAAAGATTCATTCTAGTTTGAATTTCGAAATTAGAGGTTAGGGCTCAAGTTCATACCTCTTGGGGTGAAGGCCTAGCTGCTTTACTTGATAATCTTCAAGGGTTTAGGCAAGGATTGAGTTGGAACTTGGTTAAGATCACTCTCTCCCTCTAGAACCTCCTCTATCACTCTATTTGCAGTAACTATTTTCCCTCAAGGATTTGTATGCACCAGAGGTGCAGGTATCACAGTAGAGCTTTAATGTGTAATTTCCACCATGTTGAAGGGAGGTTATTAATGAAACAGAAGAGACGATGTGGGATTGAAAAGTAAGTAAGTTAAAGGTGAAGAAGGTACGAGATACTCGAGTACAAAATATTGTGAATAGTCAAGGCTTCAAATATAGTTTGGGTTTTAAGTTTAATTTACAGAGGAGACCCTAGTAAAAATTTTGTAAATCCCTAAAAGTTAACATTCGAGGACAAATGTTCTAAAGGGGGGAAGGATGTTACACCCCGTAAGTTTAACAACATTGACACCGTTATATCCGTTTGATATGGTATTTTGAGTGGAATATTTTTGTAAAATAGTTTGAAATAAAAAATAATTTCATATAGTTATTAGTATTACTACTTTCGAATATGTTTTAAATTATACACTTCATATGAGAAAAGTTTATGAGATTTTCTTTATTGTAAAGATAGAAATATTTTTTTCTCAAGAAAAGAAGGTCATCTTTTTACCATTTTAAGAATTAAGTGTACGAAAATTTGTACTATTTATATGAGATGAGGAAAATTAGAAGTTGAGAAGATATATGTATTTTTACATGGGTGTTTTAATGAAATAATAGTACATGTATTAATTTTATGTGGTACCACATAAATATGATAGCAAGTTATATAAATTCTATTAAAAGTGAATAGTATTTTACGTAATTTGAGATAAGTCTTAATTATGCGGGTAATTGATTAATTACCGGATAGCGGGATACTAGCTAATTAATTATTGGATAAGCTTAAATTCTCCAACAAGGGATTACGTGGCAGCACCATGAATCTTCGTCAAAGCCAAGGGGTGACTCTTATTTCATGGGATTATATTGCAAATCGACGAGATTGATTTCAGGAGAGAAAAGTTCACTCCCAAGATTGAATGGTGTAGCTCAAGATGGGATGAATTTGCGTCAATCACTCCAATTCGAGCTTGATCTCTTAGCCCCACAACTCCCTTTTGATGATCATGTTGTAAAGACTCAGTCGTTGGCTCAATCTTGGAAAACCCAAATCCAAAGGTAGCTTTTTAAGCCTTATTTTTGTTTTTTGTTTCGTTTTGTTTTGTTTTAGATACAATGATACTGTGTAGAAGAGTATATTCTCAATATCCAGTTTGCCCTATTTAAAACAGTTTCATTCCTATACTGTGTGTAAAAGTAATGTGAAGGAATTCAGCAATGTGGGGTTTCAAAGGTTGATTAGGAAATGGGGATTTTTAAATTTTCTTGTTTTCATGTGATCAAATTGAAATGTTTTAGTCTTTGGCACAACTTTGGAAACTCAAATCTTAATGTGGCTATAAAGTAAACACTTCATACATTTGTTCCAGGTTGATGCTATGATACTATGTAGAAAAATAGTTAGGGCTGCAGAGTTATTCGGTAGCTGCGCTGGTGGGAGGTAGCAGGTATCCGATGAAATAGCCAAGGTGTGCCCAAGCTGGTCACAATACCACCATCATTAAAAACAAAGAAGGGAGTAGTTGGGTGTGGCTATATATAATCTCTATATTTCTTCTACACTATTTGGATTTATTTCGTTCCTATACTGTGTAGAAGAGTAATGTGAGGAAGTCAGAGATTTTGGGCGTGAGGTTGGTTCAGAATAGGAAAGATTTTCACTTGTCTTGTATTTTAGTTTATAGATAATGAGTCGGGTGATCATTACTTGGTAATACAATGTGGAACCTGACAAAATATGGGTGCGCTTGTTTGGAAGACAGATTTAACTGAATTGGGTTTTTGGAATTAACTTAGTAATTACGTTATAATGGAAAAATTGGTATCCAACAAGATATCATTTTCCGAAGTCTGTATTTTCAAATGTGAATATGATTAATGTAATGCTATTCCATAAGCGGAACTGCTAGCAGAAGTAAGAAATCGACTAGCGCCGTCGTAAGGTGCAATTTTTCTCTCATCAAACTCTCTCTCTCTCTGTATCCATCTCTATATATATATATTCATGAAAGCCTAGGTTCTCACAAGTTAGGGTTTCTCTTTACTTGCGATGATACTACATTAATTCGATATTTACATTGAGCTATAGAGTAACTTTTGCGAGGATGTGTAATAATAGTTTCAACTTTATACCCAAATTTGTAATGGAAATTAATTCCTAAAGTTTTTTATTTTGAGTGTATATGCTGCTGAAAAACGAGCATTATGTGATGGATTACGATTGTAAAAGGCAAGGAACAACTCAACTCTATGTTCTTGATTCCCCATGTGACATATATTATATCTTTTGTTTATGGGTTTCAGAATAATACGCAATTGATAAAATTTATCCGAAGAGAATGTTGATATTATTAACATATTCTCATATGCATTTCATGCATTTATACTTGCACATTGACCCATGACCATATGACGTTATATACTCGTATATATATGTATATAGGATATGAGAAAGGTTATGGCGTTATATACGCACCACCACCTGATCAACTGGTATACGTTGATGATTTGCCCATAGTGGCCGAGATAATATGATGAGATGCCTTCAGAGGCGTGATGATGTCATGGCATTATATATGTATATATATGTATATGGGATATGAGAAAAGTTATGGCGTTATATACGCACCACGACCTGATCAGCTGGTATACAATGATGATTTTGTCCACATTGGCTGAGATGATATAATGGGATGCCTTTAGAGGCTTGATGATGTTATGAACACATGTACCTATGCATTACATGGCATTCATACGCATATGCATGACACTATAAGTATTAAATGATATACAGAGTTATCAAGACTCACATGTTGAGTCATGCACTCCATGTTTCTTTCATGTCCTTTATGTATTGATTTACATGCCTTACATACTCGGTATATTATTCATACTGACGTCTTTTTGTTATGGACGTTGCATTCATGACTGCAGGTATAAGTAATCAATTTGATGAGCCCCCATAGTAGACGAGTGTCACGACCCAAATCGGAGGGCCGCAACAGGCACCCGGTACTTTACTCTACCGAGTACTAATGTAACGTATCTTTCTTATCATACCATAATGGGTAAATGGTCCGGAAGGGCCGTCATGGTATAACCAGAATAAAACATAAGGGAATACTTGTCATAGTACGACCCAATATGTAATACAAACTTATACATGTGACATACGGTGCTACAAAACCAAAATGAACACTTGTACACTGAACATAGGCCGACAAGGCCATATAATCTTTCATATACATGACATATGTCTACAAGCCTCTAAGAGTGCATACGCATCATAATGGTCGGGACAGGGCTCCGTCATACCAACCAATACATGTCCAAATCAAAATGACCAAATAGGCAACTCTGGAGCAAGTGGAGTGCACCAACACGTTCCGCTAATATGATAGCCTACTAGGAAGACTGTCAACCTATCAATTGGGACCTTCGGGCATGAAACGCAGCGTCCCTAGGAAAAAGGAACATCAGTACGAATAAAGTACCGAGTATGTAAGGCAAGAAAGCATAAACAAGAACAGTAATGGAAAGAGAGATAGAGGAGATACAACCTGTAACATCTGAGTGCCAATGGGGGCTACTGACATGAAATGTATAATATATATATATATATATACATAAACTTTTAAAAACATACGCCTCCGTGGGCATCATCATCATCATCATATCGTACCCCGCCTCAAAGAGGACTTGGTAAAAATGTACCCGTCCATCATAAGGCTTGATAGAATTTTACCCGGCCACGTGGAACTCGGTAAACCCAACTTATCAGAGGTTGCACAATAGGTGTCGTACCCGACTGACTATAGCGTGGCTCGGTAGAGTAAAATAGATACTATATATAATGCATGCTAGACTCATGGAATCACGTTCTAAATCTTTCGTAGTCACTTAAGGTCGTTGCACCTTCGATTAAGATTATGGACATCCATACCCTTAATATGAATCTCAGTAGGATTCAAGGATCATACACACTTGCTTAGAATAATTTTATAAGGAAATAACAACATAGACAACCTTAGTTGCTAGGAGGAGATCCGTTATGAAATAGCGTATTCATTTCACTTTAGATCATGCCAAAAGAAATAAGGAAGTGCCTTAACATACCTTATCACAATCTTTCTAATCACCAAGTTAAACTTGCTTATTCGCACCTTTATCCACAACAATGATAATAATACTATCATCAAGTGATGTATGGTACAACTATCGCACAACGGGCGACATGCTTATTTTGTATAAAAACGGGCAGCATCTCCCCTATAATCCTTATTTCCTCCAAATTCATGATAACTCCAAAAACACAATAACAACATATATACATTATTTTCCGCCCTTATATTACACCATCAAATACTACAAAATAGCCCAACACACACCAATCTTTTCATACATAAAACGACCACCGTACTAGTGTCAAATGACCCGAAAATGTTACGACGCATGACCAGCCCACCATACTATATCTATATGGTGTTTCTCCACACCCTTCCTCCTCCAAAACTCCACAAAATAGTAGTAAAACATGCAGCCCAACAGTAACACAAAATAGTTCGTTACAAGTGAATAACTCGAACTCACGGCTTTCGATCACCGCCCCGTGAGTTCTTACAAGTATAGAAAGACTTACCATGTATTTACAACAGAAAAAATGGATGAAATAGGGAAATAAACTTACCTTATTTTCTGGATAACTTAGCCTTTATCTTAGTTCTTCCAACTCTAGGATTTACTCCCAATTAGAACTTGAAAGGGAGAGAAAATCAATTAGGAATTGTGGGTAATTTTTGGGAGGAAGTTTGCAGGGTTTTAGGTCTGATTAATTGTGATATATAATGAGGTTTATATTGCAGGATATAATCCCTTAAATGGGACCTTTGGGTGACCCAAATATGCCTCTTTTTGGGCTGTCATTTAACCAAGTAGGTGACAAACCTACTTGTCGTCTAGTAGCATGCGCAGTCTCGCAACACTGCATATATATCTCTACTCAAATATTTTATAGATAAACGGATTAATGCGTTGGAAAATAGACTCATAGAGCTTCAATTTGATAGGTGTAACAACCCATAACTCTAAGTATATTGGGAGAAAAGCGCAGTTATAATTGACCTAAGTTTCAACACATTTATGAATGTAACTTGTGATGACGTTTTTCAACTTTTGTTCCACAACTCGCTTGACTTCAAATCATAACACACGTCTATCATACGACTAAAATAACTCATAGCACAATCTCCTTATAATTTTAAACACCCTATTCTCGCCCCAAAAGTACATGTTACAACATTCCCAACTTGTCGACTTTTGACGAAACTTATTTTCTTCAATTCATTTAGCTTCTAAGCCTTCAAACCCTCTTGGTACTTGGTATTCATGATATTAAATATTTGTAACCTCCATTGTAAAATGATTAACTTAGTTTATGTACTTTCAATTTGATCTCATTTTTGAGCTTACATCAATTGACTTACGAATACTCTCATGTACGAAAACATGGGGTGTAATATCATTCCTCTCTTTGGAACATTCGTCCTCGAATGTTGACTGGTGCGCCTATTAGTCTCATAACCCATAGCTCTTGCAAATATTTTAATGTTATCCTTGCCATCTTGGCATCTGTTTTGTGTATGAATTCGAAGGCTAGGGCATTCCCCCCTTTAGGTCTATTTCTCACACCACGACTTGTCGTTGAAATTCTTCAAATCTCGTAGTTGTTCCGACCTTCTATCATGCAGCCTGTATGTGTGCCTATGCGACTCTTCTCTCCTACTTCCTTCAGCTTTTATCCAATCTCTAGGCCTTACTTTGTGAATATAAACAGAACTATGGCAAGTTGTCCCTTTAGGCATCTATAGGTGTACTAAAGTCTTTTCGCTTGGTACTTTATCTAACGTACGACTATTGCTATCTCTTGTTTCATACCCTTGTATATCTATCCTTATGGCTTTCCTATATCTAGGTAGGTTATACTATACCACAACACTTACTTCAGTTTATTATTACCGAGGTTTGCTACCCAACTACAGCTTACTCTCTCGTTGTTTATCCCATATGTATAAATCTAAGTCTTTTAGTGCTTCCTCATTGCTATTCATCTTAAGAATAACAAAGAAATCTCATCTCGTACTTTGGAACTTGCACACATCTATTGTTGATTCAACTTAATGTTGATCTATAATCTATCATTGATCACTTGAAACCTCTTTTGTAAAACATATCGTTAGGGCTCACGTCGCATCGGGGAACATCTAAAGTTATTTGCCTGATCCACCTAGGGACAATATAATACTTCATTTACTATATTTCATACCATTCCAACGTGATTCACCTTATGGGGTATTTTAATCCTATACAATTCATGAAATCCCTTTTCTTTGAATCATCACCCAATCAAAGGTCTAAACGTCATCCTCTTATCTATCACAATTGCACCCTTATTCTACCATTAGGGCAGCATTCCATCTTTTCTAAATTCTCCTAGCCATAAACTCCTTTGAGTTACTCATGCTATACTGAGCTTTTTATAACTTTATGGAAACCATCAGCTATCTTGTTGTTATTGTTTTAATCTGAGGACTTACATATTCTTGTCACATTCTCACTCACCTTTTCTTATCCTTACTCTTGTCTAGCTAAAACCTTGTCGCTCTACCATACTTTAGCTTGCGATCTACATATAACTATTTATACTACTCGCAACCTTCCTTTAACTTGCAAGCACCATATATTTCCTTATGTTATTTTGGAACCTCAAGCAAGACATCATATCATCTCTAACTCTTATTTACTCTCTTCACTAGACCTCTCTATATCTGGAAACCACATGCTAAAAAATATGCCACCAACGACACCACTATCATTTCTTTGATACATAATTGTGATGTTTCCAGCCCTCTATCTGATATCTGGATTATTCGTAACATTCTATACTTGGGCATCTCGTACTTTCTTCACACGTACCTTACTTACCTTTAAATCTTGCATCGTATCTTATATCTCTTTCATAACTCCCTTCCACATAGGTGGAATTCACATCCCCACCATAAAGCTCTACTATAATACTTGCACGTCATATGCATACACAACCTGCCGAAAGCTTCATACTGACTTCTTGTGAGGTTGGTACTGTTCTATCTAGATTTATTGTAGAGCCGTTATAGAATATGTCCGTTGTACTATCTCTTTTGTACCTCTAATATTTATAGTGATTCTACAATGTTCTGAATCACGATTTCTATACTCATCGGGGTCTAGTAATCAGACTCCTAATTCACTTTGCTGATGTAACTCTTTAGTTTCCTTCTTTATCTCAGCCTTTAAGTAGGCTTACTTTATCTTTTTATCTGTGGCTCAGGGTACTAGTTATTACTTTAGCCCCTCATCTACGCTATGGAACATCCATGATATAACCTTCTAGTAATACAAGCTTTTGTCTGTGACGTGGAGTCAATTCTTTCTTTTAACTTATACTGGAGTCTCCTATAGCTGTATCTTTGTCAACATATATGCTGCATGGATAACACTCTGAAATCTTAAATGTGTTCATAATGTAACTAACTCTAGTTCATAGATCTAATAATTCCTTTCGTACCTTCTCAGCTTTCGTTAAAAGTAAGCAATTATCTTTTTTGGTCGTTCTGCCACTTGTTGCATGAATACTTGCCTTATCTTAGTGCCCACATATATTGGAATTTTGTATAACTCATATGATATTGAATATTACTTTGGATTTTACTTCACGTTCCTTAGTTTCGACAGATGCCACTTTGTTATGGAGAGCATACAATGTCGTAGTGAGACTATTGTTACAAGACCATTATTTATTTAGGTCACTATGCTTTGTTTGAAGCCTTCTTCCTTATTTCCTTATCTAGTCTTTCATTGTAGTATTTATGGAAGACTCTCTGACTCTTATAAAGCTGTGAGATTATCCCATCATATACCTGACAAAATATTTGAGGTTCTTACTCACTTCAAATATCCTCAATTATATACCTTCATGCCCTTGTTCTCGCAGGGTTACTTCTGAACTCAAATTTTTTTTCTCCCCAGTGGCACTCTCTTTTATTTTCGTAACACTGTTTACGGCAACTATAACTACCTCAACTCCTATTTGAATATTTCTCAAGGATTGGGATGTCGTATCTTTGAGACTGAATTCCCTATGCTGGGGTTCACTAGGTTTATCTTGCACGATCAGTTAATTTATCTATATCCTCTTGTCTAGCCATAACTAGGCTCTTCCTGAATCAACTACTAAATACTCATTGATCCATTCTCGTATCTATATTTCGCATAATCTCTCTTGGGTTGTTTCCTTTGTCTTAACTTACCTCTCGCATTGGATCCTTATGTATCAAGTGTTCATTCGCACTTAGTATCAATAACATCCTGGTCGGGAATCCTTACTGCCTCTCCCCGACATCGAGCTTGAATAATGTTCTGGAGTCATAGCATATCTGTAGGATCTGAATAAATGTAATTTCATTCCTTACGCTTTTTTACCATATTCTTTCTTTTACTATTCCATAGTTACTTGAACTATATAACTCCGACTTACTACCACATCACACCATCTCCCCCCCTTTAGGGAAGTACTAGCATTTAATGTTATGAAGATTTACCTATATATGGTTTACATCTTCATCTTGGCTTTTTTTCACGTCTTCACTGACTCTTACTCGCCTTGAGGTAACCCTTCTCTACTAGGGATAACTGAATTCCTTATGCGCGAGAGTGACACCTAATGTAACTGGCACACTTAGTCCCTTGAGCATAACTTTGCTCACATTGCTTACTTTAGGGAAGCGTCTTCCTGAATGACCTTTAAAGGTTATTCTTCCACTGTCCATTCTATTTTTGTTGGAACATGGTCTCTAATGATGTCGCGATGTTGACTATTATCGAATCCTCCGGTCCCTATCATGTTCGAATTTTTTTTCTTGTTTACTAGCCTATGTTGATTTATATTACTCCAGGGGTCTAACTTAGCTTTATAGTAATCATGTTGGAGTCACCAACTCATTTCTCAAAATAAGGATATGACTTTATGGAATATACTATTTTATAGTGTCAAAACCTTTCATCTTTTGCCTTTCCCTTCACTTGACCATAGACTCTATCATCCTACCATTATTTGATTTACCGTTATTACCCATTTATCATACCTTACTCATAATGCTTCATTTACTCTCTTTTTATTCTCCTGCTAATACTTCAGTCTGTCGCATTATTCTGAAAACTTCAAAAAACATTGTTTCACCTTTGGCTCCCCCAGCTCAATCCACCATTTTGGGTTACTCTAACCCAAGTTGGATCGTGATATGCCATCTTTCTATTAAACTATATATGTTAGTTCCCATAGGTCATAATTGAGATGGGTTTGGTCAATTGTATATATCTTTGTTATTGTTTAATGTAACTCAAAATGTTTATACTTTTCTACCTGAATTGTAAATACTAATAATCTTCACTAACCAGGACATCATATCCTTCTTCACCTTGCTTCTTTTACTTGTTGAAACTCGTATCTACCTTCTGATTCTCTTATTGTTTCTTACCATATGCCCATAAACAAGACTCTACTAGACTTGTTTATAAGTGTGGTGCACAACACACCCATAAACAAGACTCTACTAGACACGACTTGTAGACTCCCTAGGACAAAATTGCTCTGATACCACTTTTGTCACGACCCAAATCGGAGGGCTGCGACAGGCACCCAATACTTTCCTCTACCGAGTACCAATGTAACGTATCTTTCTTATCATACCATCATGGGTAAATGGGCCAGAAGGGCCATCATGATATAACCAGAATAAAACATAATGGGATACTTGACATAGGACGACCCAACATGTAATACAAACTTATACATGTGACATATGGTCCTATAAGACTAAAATGAACACTTGTACACTGAACATAGGCCGATAAGGCCATACAATCTTTCATATATATGACATCTATCTACAAGCCTCTAAGAGTACATACGCATCATAAAGGTCGGGACAGGACCCCGCCATACCAATCAATACATGTCCAAATCATACTGACCAATTAGGCAACTCCGGAGCAAGTGGAGTGCACTAACACCTTCCGCTAAGATGATAGCCTACTAGGAGGACTGTCAACATATCAATCGGGACCTATAGGCATGAAACGCAGCATCCCCAGGAAAAAGGAACATTAGTACGAATAAAGTACCGAGTATGCAAGGCAAGAAAGCATAAACAATAACAGTAATGTAAAGAGAGATAAAGGAGATACAACCTGTAACATCTGAGTGCCTCTGGGGGATACTGACATGAAATGCATAATACATATATATACATAAAATTTTAAAAACATACACCTCTGTGGGCATCATCAACATCATCATATAGTACCCGACCTCAAAGAGGACTCAGTAAAAACGTACGCGGCAATAATAAGGCTTGCTAGAATCATACCCGGTCATGTGGAGCTCGGTAAACCCAATTGATTAGTGGTTGCACAGTAGGTTCCGTACCGGCCAAGTATAGCGCGGATCAGTAGAGTAAAATAGATACTATATATAATGCATGCTAGACTCATGGAATCACGTTCTAAACCTTTCGGAGTGACTTAAGGTCGTTGCACCTTCGATTAACATTATAGACATCCATACTCTCAATATGAACCTCATTAGGATTCAAGGATCATACACACTTGCTTAGAATAATTTTATCAGGAAATAACCACATGGACAACCTTAGTTGCTAAGAGTAGATCCATTATGAAATAGCGTATTCATTTCACTTTAGATCATGCCAAATGAAAGAAGGAAGTGCCTTAACATACCTTATCACAATCTTTCCAATCACCAAGTTGAACTAGCCTCTTCGCACCTTAATCTACAAAAATGATAATAATACTATCGTCAAGTGATGAAAGGTACAACTATCGCACAACGGATGACAAGCTTATTTTGTATAAAAACGGGCAGCATCTCCCCTGTAATCCTTACTTCCTCCAAATTCAAGATAACTACAAAAACATAATAACACAACAATAACAACATATGTACATTATTTTCCAGCGTTATATTAGACCATCAAATCCTACAAAACAGCTCAACACACTCCAATCTTTTCATATAAAAAACGACCACCGTACTAGTGTCAAACGACCCGAAAATGTTATGACGAACGACCAGCCCACCACCCTACATATTTATGGTGTTTATCCACACCCTTACTCCTCCAAAACTCCACAAAATAGTAGTAAAACAAACAGCCCAACAACAATACAAAACATTCCACAAAATAGTCCGCTACAAGTGAATAACGGGAACTCACGACTTCCGATCACCGTTCCGTCAGTTCTTACAAGTATAGAAAGACTTTCAATGTATTTACTACAGAAAAAATGGATGAAACAGAGAAGTAAACTTACCTTATTTGCTGGATAACTCAGCCCTTATCGTAGTTCTTCAAACTCTAGGTTTTACTCACAATTAGAACTTGAAAGGGAGAGAAAATCAATTAGGGTTTGTGGGTAATTTTTAGGAGGACATTTGCAGGGGTTTAGGTCTGGTTATTTGTGATATATAATGAGGTTTATATTGCAGGATATAAGTCCTTAAATGTCACCTACAAGCCTGTGCAGTCTCACAACATTGCATATATCTCTACTCCTGTGTCATATTGATAAAAGGTTTAATGTGTTGGAAGATAGACTCATAGAGATTCAATTTGATGGGTGGAACACCCTATAATTCTAAGTATATTGGGAGAATATTGCAGTTACATTTGACCTAAGTTTCAACACATTTATGAATGTAACTTGTGATGACGTTTTTCAACATTTGTTCCACAACTCGCTTGACTTAAAATCATAAAATACGTCTATAATACGACTAAAATAACTCATAACATAATCTCCTTATAATTTTAAACACCCTATTCTTGCCCCAAAAGTACATGTTATAACATTCCAACTCGTCGACTTTCGACGAAACTTATTTTCTTCGATTCATTTAGCTTCTAAGCCATCAAACCCTCTTGGTACATAGTATTCATGATATTAAATATTTGTAACCTCCATTGTAACATGATTAACTTACTTTATGTACTTTCAAATTTGATCTTATTTTTGAGCTTACATCAATTGGCTTACAAATACTCTCATGTACGAAAACATGGGGTGTAACAATGAGGTTAACATTTAGTGAAGGATCGGTAAAACACCACCTCATTTGGAGTGCAGTCGAGTCTATGAGACATCATGTTAGTGTTTTGCTTCAAATTTATGGGTAGGCCGGTACCTTGTCCCATTTGATGTCAAATAATCTTAGAGGCTTTGTAGATAGAGGTTCAGTTTGTACAACATGTCAGAGGCCTTGACGGCTCATATGTATTCACATCTTAAGAATGATAGTTAATTGATACAGTGTTGCCCACTTACAGTTGTACATACCGAGTTGTGGCCATGTTGGCCTATGATAATTACAAAAGGAATGAATAAGTTACAGAGTGGTTCGCTCGGGCCAGTGCGGCATCGAGTGCCAGCCACGCCTCCCCAGGTTTGGGGCGTGACATCGTATTGACAAACAGTTTGCAACGTTCGAAACTAGACACATAGAGTTTTAATTCCATATAAATATCTCCATGTAATTCTCTATATATTAGGAGAAAACTGCGTCGTAACTGGCCTATAAAACTGCCAGTTTCTCCAAAGTGCAGCAACGTGACTTGGCGAGCCTACTATATAAATTCATATTTATCTACCCCTTTGCCGTATGAATAAATTCATTTTGGTATATAATATGTCCCAAAAATATTTCATATTACACATGAAATATATTGCTCAATATTTACCGTGAAAGTAGTAATAACAATTAAATTTGTTGATGAGACTCTAAAAATAGGTGATTTATTTTTATGCTAGTTGTTAAAGCAGTTGATGCTAGGTACGTGAAGTTAAAGACAAAATACGAACGAAATTAGACTTATAACCAAACCGAGGGTTTCGCTATTCGGGCCTCGGACTGACCAATGAATGGCCTCGAGGTCGATACCTGGACTTGGGCTCGCGCTATCGGGGATAATCGGGAAAGGGCTAACAGTTAGGATACAATTAAGGGAGGATCTTTATGGCCACCGATAAGCAGTAAATGAAGAACAAGTATGAACGTAATAAGAAACAATACCGGGAGAATGCATGAGAAAGCAAAGAGAGTGTTCTTCCATATTTTTTGTGCAGCGGATGGAACAACAGAGTTTACAAACTGCCAAGGATCCCCCTTATATAGGAGGCGAAATACAAACATAGTACAAGATACATTAATGATAGAGAAAGTGCGATAGGACAGCTGACTAGCTTCATGATGCAGGCGTAGACCAACTTTTAGACTAGTATGATCGACTTAATCAGCCCCGACTGCATTCTTCGAAAAATCCCCATGCCCGTTGAGGTCTTGGCCAACATTATCCCTAGGCCGGGTGTCGATAGATCTCGAGGGGGGTACTAGGTGTGTGGGCTCGAGCCTCTGAGGTGACCTCCCGAAATGCCTTATTAATGAGAAATTGGTTCCCCCGATTTCACCGTATACAGATAGTCCCCGTATTTCTTAGAGAGAAGATACATGAAACGGTTTTGACATTCCACTCTTCAGGCTTCCCGTAATGAGGTCGTGCTAACGACGCAAGTCTCCATAATTTCCGAAATGTTTCGATTGTCCAAGACCATTCAACACGTTGCAGTTTCTCATTCGTCACAGCCATAATGTCGTTATTGATTCGGCTCCCATGGACGCATTGAATGCGCCTGTTGTTATGTTTTTCAAGGACGATAATAGCGTTGTCGGTTACGTTACCTCTTTTTCTATAAATGGGGGCCTCCTGGGAGCAGTCTTTTATCTAAGTATCTTTCGATACCTAACCATTCCTCATTTCTTGCTATCTTTACTCCTTGTCGCACACCATGTTTGAGGCCCATGGCCTCAAGATTTTATGGCGATATCAGGCATGCTACGGCCTATCTCCCGAACTTTCTCTGGTCAAGCGAGATTATGCTGTTTTCATGTTGTTGTTGTTGTTGTTGTCTCTGTTTGATCTGTTGGCTCAGGATGATGAAGTAGAGGGCCAATTTCCTCCGACCCGAGGAAATATTTGGATTACATACCGCTGCTCAAGAAGTGGCTCGGATTATACATTGCTGCTCACCTTCCTGCCCCGACTTGGCATATTACACCCCTATTTGGATTCCTTAGGGTGTGGCGGCGCTGTCTACTATTTGTTGCCTCCCATGCCGGGGCAATGTCTCAAGAAGTGGCTTTACAATAATAGCCTGGCGAAATCCATACTAGCTAGATTTTTTACTCAGCCACTTCTTCATTCCTTCTTGCCTTTTTTCGCGTCACTTTGCTCTTCTCCATCGCTTTCCACTTCGTTGTCTCTCCTTTTTAAAATGCCATTTCGGGGAATCGAGATAAGACTACCGAGGGGATTGTGCTTGGAAGATATTTTCTTTGAGGACGCGTGCTTGAGGAGATGATATCGATAATGTTGCTATTGAGGACACACCTTTGAGAATAGGCTAGGTTCTTAGGCTTTTATTGTGTGTACACCCTTCTGCTTCATTGTTCCCGTGTAATGACCTGTCATGGGCTTTTGTAAACATATGTAAGGACCCCTCGTGGGCTTTTGTAATATAATATTTCATGCATACAAAGATTTTTTCCCTATTTGTCTTCAATGCTTGCTACATTCATTTATGTTTGTTGAGACTCCGAATGCATGACTCTGTCTGTTGTTTCTAATACAAAACCCAGATGTGGGTATTCCTTCCGGCCTTTGGTTGATAAAAATGGCTTCGCACGGAATCCTTTGCGATCCCTTGGATCAAACCTGAATAGGGTCGATAGACTCGGGTCACCGGGACCTTGATTTCGAGTATAATGAGAATAACGCTTCGGGCCTTGGAATCAGGACTTACTAGTTAAACTCCCTAGTAACCTTTGAGAAGAAATTTGCTTGGGGGCCCGTGGACGGGGGCTACCTTTGATCTCTTAAGGGCAGTCCCCGAGCGAAGATTCGTTCAAATTCGGACCGCCTGGAAATGCGCTCTGGGCTTAGTGGGAATAGCCTTATGGCACTGTAGATAGATTTTAAAAGAGGGTTTGTCCGATCTTTGACGGTACCCACGGCCAAGCCCATACGAGTGGAGCTCAAATGCTTATTTCCTTGGATCCTGATTTACTTTTGACAGAAAACCTCCGAGGTCGAGTATCATCTCGGGTCTCGTCATGATGCTATTGGCTTCCTGGAGCCTAAACATCCCTTTGATGAAGATCCTTGAGGTCGGGTACCACTTCGGTGTTGGAGAAGGTGTTATCAGCTTCCTTGAGCCTAGCCTTGTCTTGATGGAAGTCCTCCAATTCGGGTAACACCCCGGGACTAGTGATGCTGCTATTGGCTTCTTGGAGTCTAACCTTGTTCTGATAGAGGTCCTCAAGGTCGGATACCACCTCGGGACTATAGAGGGTGTTATCGGTTTGTGTTTTTAACCGGCTTTGAGGCAGGCTAATCATCGCTGTTTTTTCCATATATATAAATAGGGTTGTTTTTGCCTTTTTGGGGGTTACCCCATATTAAACAGTTGTCCTTATCTTTTTGCGCCAGCCTTTTGACACTCCAGCACTAACGTGTCTTCGTATATTCATACTTTTTAGTTCTCTAATTTTGTGAACGCCATGGCGTCTACGTCAGGGTCTGCCCGACAAGGAGAGGAGAGCTCCGCCTCTGGTCCTCAGGACCATCGAGGTCTGATAACTTTGCAGTGTCAATCGACTACGCCTTTCGTTGTTGATGACGAGGAAAATGGAGACCGGTATGGATGAGTCGCCCGAGTGCGAAACGATGACATTATACCCGAGGAGCTCTTGCCATTCACTGAGGAATGGATCTACTCTCATAAGTGGTACATCTTTTGCTTTATCAGTTCTGTATATAGCGAAAGCTAGTTTCGTAATCGCGTCTTCCTCCCTTCCTCTGTAGTGGTTTCATGAGCATCGGGCGATGTTCTTGATCTGCCGAACTAGGTCCGTAAATTGGAGACCCACTCGACCTGTGAGGAACGCAAGTGGCGAGCTTTGTCCTAGGGTAGATGGGAAGCAAAATACCATGGTGAGTGTTGTGCTATTCCTTCCTTGCTATCACATTCCTTTTCCATTGATAGTATTTCAGGAGGTACTAGAAACCCGGGGTCACATACACCGAGTGACCGGCTTTGACCGGAGCAATCTCTTTTAGGGCTAAAGGGATTGGATTGGCAGGTGTGCGTTTGGCCTTTGAGCAAGCCCAGCGGGTTTACTTTGCGGTGAGTTTTGGCACAGGTTTTTTGAGCTTTGCGCCTTCCTTTCCTTACTGAATTTTCTTTTGCAGGCATCTGACAAGCTCGGGCCTGGGTTGCTTCGTTATGAAGCCAGGCTATGGAAAACTTTGGATGAGGAGAGATCCCTGAGGCTCCTTTGTGGTGAAAAAGAGGTCAAGTTGGTGCATTTTGCAGTGTGAGGTGAGTAAGAACTTAAACTACAAAAACCACCTGAAGGAGCAGGTAGTTTTCTATCCCCAATGAGTGTGCATTCTACCTTCTGGCTCCTGGGGATAATACTTAGTTTAGTTCAGTTGCAGAAAAAGACGGAGGCCCTAGAACGCCTTCGAGGTGAAGTTGGCCGGGCCAGGTGTGAGCGTGATGAGTTGAAAGCTCGGGCGAAGGCTCAAGCTTAGGGGGGCAGGATGCTCTGGCGAAAGTTCCTACTTTTGAAGCTCAACTTCGCCTAGCTCGCGACCATTCTTTGGTTCTGACAAAAATGATCATAGAGCTCGAGTTCGAGCGTTCAAAAGTTAGGGCTAAAGTCGTTGATGCATAGATCGAAACAGCACTGAGCCGGACTAAGGCTGATAAGGAGATGGCAATTTATTTGAAGGATGCTATCGATGCCCAAGCCGAGTTGAAGAGGTTCCCCGATCATGGAGGGAGGATCAAAGAATATGCTCGTTGTAGATACCAAAGAAAGGTTATTGAGGAGATTGGTGCCAGGGGTTTTGCTCTACCGGAAGAGTTGGCGCGAGCAAGGGCGGACGAGCGTGGTGCTTGGTCACTCCTATTCGTAGCACTCAGGGTCGGGGCGTAGACCTTCCCATTTTGTATGCGATATCTTTAGAGCGTGTATGTAGATGGACAATGCACTTTTTCACGTCTGTAAATAAAAGAAAATTTGAGGCTTTATTTCCTCTGTACCCCTTTCTGCTTCGCTTTTGACCAGGTGGACTAGTTTCGGAGTTGGTGAGAATCCTTAGATTCGTGATATGGCCATGGGGCTCATTAGGCAGGCCCGGGGGCTCTTACGCGTTTGGTCGATGCAACCTTTATTGTAAGTTGGCGTTAGAGCTCTTATGCTTTTGCTCAATTATTTTGGGTTTAGTCTCCGAGTCGGGCTTCGACTCGAGCTCATTCGACCCTCATGATTTTGTGTTTGCATGGGAGAGTGACAATGGCTCTTACGCATTGGGTCAAAGCGACCTTTTATATGCACGGCCGTGAGGCTCATTAAGCTGGAGACAATGGCTCTTACATTTTGCCCTTAGGCATGAATAGTTAACTATTTTGGATCCGGTCTCCGAATCGGGTTACGACTCGAGCTCATTTTGATGCTCAAGCTTTCAAATTTTAAGCTGGTAACAGTGGCTCTTACGCTTTTAGTCGATGCGACCTCTTATATGCACAACCCTGAGGCTTATTAACCTGGCAGCAATGGCTCTTATTCTTTGCCCTTGGGAATATATAGTTAACCATTTTGGATCCGTTCTATGAAACGGGTTACGACTCGAGCTCATTTTTACCCTCAAGCTTTGAAATTTTAAGCTGGCGACAGTGGCTCTTACGCTTTTGGTCGATGCGACCTTTTAGTGTGTGGCCCTAAGGCTCATTAAACTGGCAACAATGGCTCTTATGCTTTGCCCTTAGGCATATGAAGACTTTGTTTTCCTCTTGTTATGTACTTTTTGAGATTATTTTGCTTGACCCATCGTCGGTTCGGGAAGAACCTCGATTTCAAGTCATTTGCGGCGATGTTCGAGCACCTCAGAAGGTTTGGATCGTAGGCTGAGTTGCTCAAAGCCTTGTGATTTGGAGGTGACATGGTCGAAGGCCTTTTTCCTTTCAAGGGTAGCCTTTTTAACCGGTTCTTTTCGAAGTAGATTCGAAGTAATGGCCTATTATTTTGTAACGACGGTCAGGCATCCCCGAGTCGCGTTAATTCAGTTGGTACTAACATATGACCATAGTCATTTGTGCTTGGTCGGAGCCATTTTTTATCCCGAGTGTAGTAGTTTAGGCGTATATATCAAGGGTATGCCCTTTTAGGGGTTTTACAAATTCGATATATAGCCTAAAATTCGGGATTGAGTTTATGCCTGTAGTAAGGTCTTACAAAATTTTCATGTCGTTGAGGTCTTACAAAATTTTCATGCCATTGAGGTCTTATTGTTTTTTCATGCCGCTGAGGTCTTACAGTTTTTGCATGCTGTTGAGGTCTGACAATTTTTCATGTCGTTGAGGTCTTACAGGTTTTTCATACCGTTGAGGTCTTACAGGTTTTTCATGTCGTTGAGGCCTTACATGATTTTCATGTCGTTGAGGTCTTACAGGTTTTTCATGCCATTGAGGTCTTATAGCTTTTTCATGTCGTTGAGGTCTTATAGTTTAGTTGCTGCCTTATGTATGTCTTTCGAGACCATGTCTGCCCGCTCGGGGTCTTATGGCCTTGTGTTTCTCTAGTGATAGATATTTTTGTCCTTCTCATTACGGGTTCCTACGGGGCATTGACGCCTCCCATGATCATGTGAATGACATGTTGTGGCTCATTTACCTCGTTCTTCTTGGTCGCCTCTCTTTCCCGGAACAGATTTTTGGCTCGATCACTAAGGAATTCCCGGAGATGCCCTTTGTTAAGTAGTCAGGCTACCTCTTCTCGGAGTTGGTGGCAATCCTCGGTCCTGTGGCCATATGTTTTGTGAAACTCGCACACTAAGTTGTGATTCTTTTGTGAGGGATTTGATTGTATAGGCTTGGGCCACTTGGCGTCTCTGATTTTACTGATGGCGCACACGATGTCAGATATATAGACTTTGAAGTTGTAAGTAAGGTGAACCCGTTGGCCCTGCGTTCCTATCGAATCTGGCTCTGTTGATGAGTCCTCAAGGATCCTGTCCTTGATCTATTCTCCGATCGTTGCGAGGTAGGTTGCACCTCGGGGCGTTCCTCCTATCTTCGGTGTACGACGAATATCTTTATTTATTTGGTTTTGGTTCCTTTGTTAGGAGCCTTCCTGGGTATACTAAGCCCGAGGGGGCTCCCAACTAGTTATCCTCGGCCCTGATTTTTGACTGGTACCGATTGTGGACTTCCGACCAGGTCACAACTGGATACTCGATCTAATTTTGTTTTAGTTGTTTTGAAGCCACCGAGCTTCGTTCATTCAGACCTTGAGTGAAAGCCTGCACTGCCCAGCCATCGGAGACTGGCGGTAGCTCCATCCATTCCATTTGAAAGCGAGACACGAATTCTCGTAACATCTCGTTCTCCCTTTGCTTGATTTTTAAAACGCCAAACTTCCTCGTTGCTACTTTGATGGCACCGGCATGTGCCTTTACAAAGGAGTCTGCTAGCATGGCGAATGAATCTATGGAGTTTAGAGCCAAGTTGTGATACCACATCATGGCCCCCTTCTAGAGTGTTTCCCTGAATGTTTTCAGCAATACGGACTCGATCTCATCGTTCTTTATATTGTTGCCCTTTACCGCGCAAGTGTAGGCAGTAACGTGTTCATTGGGGTCTGAGGTCCCGTTGTACTTTGGGAGTTCCAGCATTCTGAACTTTTTTAGAATGGGTTTCGGGGCCGCTTTTTCGGGTAACAGCCTTTGTATGAACTTCATCAAATCCACACCTTTCAGGACCCGGGGTGCGCCCGGATCTGGTCAACCCTGGAGTTGTAGGTCTCGACCTTTCTTATCGTTAGCTGCTATAATTTTCTCGCCCGATTCAATCCTTTTGGTGAGGTCTTCTAGCATTTTCATGACGCCAGGGTCGGCTATCGATCCGTTATTGCTCGATCTCTCAGGTACCTGTTCGGCTGGGGGAGATGTCCCCGGTGCTGCCATGCTGGGAGTCCTTGCAACATTTCAAAAATAACATGAAGGCTAAATTTTCGTTCTTCCCAAGCTGGGGTTTTTTGGGCTTCCTGTTGGTCGCCATGTTGTATGCTCATGTCGGTGTGTGAGGTTTCGTCGACCTGTTGTGCGTCTTGTGAACCCGCGTCTGCTGGAATCAGACCAGGTGCGTTATCGGGGTCCTGTGGTGGTGCGCCAATAATTGGAACAACCACACTGTTTTCTCCGTGGTTTTCAAGGTTGTCGTTCTCAACTCTGTTCACTGAGCCAGAAATTTTCACCTGAAATCGAAGATCTTGCACAAGAAAAAGTGTGAAAGATAACTTGTGTTGTGTAACGAAATCAACAAGAAAATAATCACTATTATTTTTAGCCCCACGGTGGGTGCCAAACTGTTTACCGTGAAAATGGTAATAACAATTAAATTTGTTGATGGGACTCTAAAAATACGTGATCTATTTTTATGGTAGTTGGTAAAGCTGTTGATGTTAGGTACGTGAAGTTTAAAGAAGAAATGCTAACTAAAGTAGAGTTATAACCAAACCGAGAGGTTAGCTATTCGGGCCACGGACTGACCGATGAGGGGCCTCAAGGTCGATACCTGGACTCGGGCTTGAGCTATCGGGGATAATCGGGTAAGGGCTAACAATAAAGATATAATTAAGGGAGGTTCTTTATGGCGAACGATAAGCAGTAATTGAAGAATAAGTATGAACGTAATAAGAAATAACATCGAGAGAATGTATGAGAAAGCAAAGAGAGTGTTCTTCTATATTTCTTGTGAAGCGGATGGAACAACAGAGTTTACAAAGTGCCAAAGATCCCCCTTATATAGGAGGGAAAATCCCAACATAGTACAAGATACATTAATGATAAATAAAGCGGGATAGGACAGCTAACTAGCTTCATGATGCAGGCGCAAACCAGCTTTTAAACTAGCCTGATAGACTTAATCGGCCCCAGCTACATTCGTCGGAAACTCCCCATGCCCGTTGGGGTCTCGGCCAACATTATCCCCAGGCCGGGTGTTGATAGATCTCGAGGGGGGGTACTCGGTCCGTGGTTTCGAGCCTCTGAGGTGACCTCCCGAAATGCCTATTAACGAAAAACTAGTTCCCACGATTTCACTGTATACACTCAAAATGCTTCATTATAAGGCAAATCCTTAGTCGTTTTTTCTGCAACTTAAATCTGATTTTTCCCAAACTTTGTATTTCATATCAAAACATCATATATAGTCATATCCTGACTTTAAACTCATTTAAATCATGATTAACAAGTCTCATATTCATCTTAACTTGCTTAAGACTTCAGTGAACCTTTCTCATCCTAGTAGAATGATTTCGTCCTTTTTGAGTTTCTATTAGATAATCCTATAATGACAGTGACGTCTGAAGTACGAGGTGTAATACCATTAAATCACTTTATATACTTTCAAAGATGATCACATTTTTGAGCTTACATTAATTGACTTATGACATACTTTCACGTAGAAAACATGGGTTGTAACATCATTCCCCCCTTTGGAACATTCGTCCTCGAATGTTGACCGATGTGCTTATTAGTCTCATATCCTATAGATCTCATCAATACTTTAATATTTTCTACCATCTAGGAAATTGTTATGAGAATAATTTCAAAGACCAGGTTATTCCCCCTTATATGCCTCTTCTCACATCACGACTTGTGATCAGAATTCTTCCAATCCCGTAACTTTGACTACCTTCTGTGTTGCAGCATGTATGACTTTATCCTTTTATGTACGGATCTTCTTTTTTTTTCATTTTTTGCTAATCTCTTTACCTCACTTTGTGAACATATACTAAACTATGACAACTATTGCTTTATTTTGTTTCCTAGTCTTAGTCATACCGTACAATGACACTTACTTAGGTTTATCACTACCGAGTTGTGCTACACAAATCTAGGTTACTATCTGACTGCTGATCCCATAACCTGTAGGTGCAACCTTGCCACATTAGGAACACATAATCGACCCCAATATCTGATGACTCCATCTCCTGTAATCTCAAATGGTGTCTTTTCCTTTTGAGGGGTTGTATCTATGTAATGATCTAGAACATGATCTTTTTACTTATGTATGCAGTGAAATCAGAGAACTTGATTTCTCACTCTCACGTCGTTTCGCAGGAAATGCTTCGAGACCCCGAGGACAGGAAGCCACAGCGGAGTTCCCGACCCCGGGGCTCGTCAAGGCCCGACTCAAAGAAAACGGAGATCGAATCCAGGACAGAGGGGGAAACTCCCAAGGCACATGACTAAGTCTGACAGGGCGACCTATCTAGAGCCTATGCTAAGGCGTCACGTCAAGCCATCCCATCTCCATACTTTGTAATTAATCTCCACGTACTTGTAGCCAAGTTTCCCTCCTATATAAAGGGGACTCACACTACCTTGTAACGGACTGATGTTGCTCTATTTCTCCACAAGTGCAATAATTTCTCTCTTTCTCTCTCTTCTTTCTAACTTGTCCGTTCTCTCTGGCCCGAGGTTACCTTGATATCCATCATTTCCTTACTTGTTCTTCATCATATAACTCAGTATTGGACATAAAGAGCCCTGTTTAATTATATCTTCAACTGTTATCCCATCCCTAACTATCATCGATAGCTTGAGTTCGACCCTGACGTTGACCCCGAGGTCCCCCATCGACCAGACCTATATTCAAGCAGCAGGCCCTTCGATCTGATTTATATCTCGATTTAGGTTTCATTTCATCTTTAAACTCCTTATTATCCGCATACACTGCTCTAACAACTAGCTCGGGAATATATCACGTATTTTTAGAATCCCATCTACAAATTTAATTATTGTTACTATTTTCACGGTAAATAGTTTGGCGCCCACTGTGGGGCTAAAAATAATAGTGATTATTGCACAAACGCACATTATCTTTCACACTTTTTCTTGTCCAAGATCCTTTGATTTCATGTCAAAATGTCTGGCTTGGTAAACGGAGTCGAGAACGACAACCTCGAAAATCACGAGGAAAATGGCATGGCTGTCCCGACCACCGGAGAACCACTACAGAATCCCGATAACGCGCCCTGATCGATTCTAGCAGACGCGGACTCATAGGACGCACAACAAGTCGACGAAACTTCTCACACCAACAGGAGCAAACAGCATAACAACCAACATGAAGCTCAAAAAACCCCGACCCGTGAAGAATAAGAAGTTAGTATTCATGTTATTTTTGAAATGTTGCAGGCACGGCAGTTGTCTATCGCTCAGTTGCAGAGCTATTTGGGGATCCCCAACACAGTAGCTCCGGAAACAACTCCCGAAGCCGAATGAGTACCCAAAAGATCAAACAATAGCGGGTTAGTGGCTGACCACGCCATAGTGAAGATGCTTGGGACCTCACCAAAAGGATCGAATCAGGTGAGAAAATAATTGCACCCAACGATAAAAAGGTCGAGACCTACAACTCTAGGGTGGATCAGATCCCGGGAGCACCCCCGGTCCTAAAAGGTTTGGATTCGAAGAATTTCATATAGAGGCCATTCCCCGGGGAAGCGGCCCCAAAGCCTATTCCTAAAAAGTTCAAAACTGCAAAACTCCCTAGGTGCAACAGGGCCTCAGATCCCAACGAGTTCACCACCGCTTACACATGCGCGGAAAAAAGTAGTGACCTTCAAAATAATGAGTTCGAGTCCATCCTGTCGAAGATGTTCATGGAAACACTCTCGAAAGATACCATGATATGGCGCTGCATCCTAGTGCCTGACCTTAGAAACTCGCTTATCATATCAGCAGATCCCTCCATAGGAGCACACACCGATGCCATCGAAGCAGTAACGAAAGAGCCCGACACACCTGGGGCCAAACAAAGAGAGAGTGAAACATCACAGGAAGTCGCGTCTCATTCCCTGATAGGACGAATGAGGTTTCTCCTTGTTTCGGATGACTGGACAACCCAGGCCTTTGCCCAAAGTTTAAACGAAGCATGCCCGATGACTCCAGGTCTTTTCAAACGACGCTTAGTCATACATCAAACCTAGACCTAGATGAATGCCCGTACCTGGCATCGGCCACGAATCAAGGCCATGGACAACCGTCCGGGAGGCCCTACGGGCCCGGTACCCAAGCAGGCTCCCAGCAAAGAAACTAACGCCCAACAAATAGAGGTACCATCCATGCGCCGCAAATGGGAGTAATGCCACAAGATGCAACCTACCTCACAACGATATGGAAACAGTTCGAGGGCAACGTCCTCGAGGAACCTTCAGTGGAACCAGATCTGATGAGGCACAACTGGCAGAGGAACCCTGCCCAGCGGAGTACGATTTCGACATTGCCATGCCAAATATCGTGATCACCATAAGCGAAACTAGGGACGTCGAACGACTTAGACCTATTCGACCAAGACCCCTTTAAAAGAACCACAACCCAACGCGGGGACCACTTTGCACGCGCGGCCACGATATAAAAAATAACCACCAGCTCAGAAGGACGGTAGTCGTGCTGCTCAATAAAAAGCGCTGTTAAGTACCATCGAGCGATCAGGCTCGAGTCCAGCCCCAAGGGAGGAAGGCAATCGGGAAGGATGAAGCGAACGAGTCATGATGTATTACTACGATAGTGAAGGAGCAACGACACACTCCGAGGACTCATAAAATGGGAAGTGAAAATGTTCGCCGTCAAGGAAAAATGGGTCCAGGAAAATATTCCGAAGAGCACCCTTATATCCAGGGAAAAGGGCACCGAGACTCCGCGTCGGCATCACATTGATGCATTGGTAACCCTCTCCCTAATTTGATCTATTTTGAATAAAACATGTGTTCATGAATTCAGGTGGTTCGATCATGTACAACAATGATGTTGGACCAAAGTCAATAAGGCGGTCCGGGCTAACGGACCAAATCACTCCCGCATCCCCGAATCCCTGGCGAATTCCAAATGACGAATTGCCACAAAGACCATTCTCTTGATACAACCCGTCTGAGCTCGGGCCAGGACGTCGAGCTCTGTACCATCAGAGGAGGCGCAAAGCATGGACGTCTTTTTCAGATGACCGCCGGCACACCACCCGGACTCGACCCCATTTTGCCAAAAGCATGAAACCCCTCATAAAGGGTAGAACTAGAATGAAAGGAATATGGAATGAGAGGAAATTCTTCACCAAATGGCGTATTGCCGACATCAATGCCCCCACCCTCGGAAGGATCAAAGGGTAAGCAAACCACATCTCCGGCCAAACCTGATAAGACACAACGGATGGCTTTATTGGGGCTCATACCTCGAAAGGGTAGAAACATACCGAATCTCAAAACATCGCCTACGCGTTCCATGGTGAGGAAGAACTGCTTTACTCCCTTGTTATTTCTAACTCTACCCAGAGATCCATAGGCCTTGAAAAAGGGTCCGCCGCGCTCTTTCCCCTCAATCGAGCTTTCGACCCGAAGAGGGCCTCCTCAGCAAGATTATTAGTGGAGCAACATACCCCCAGAGGAGGATCTGATAAGGTCGCAGGCCTTCTTCTATAGTCCAAAGACAAACGATGATCTTCTTCTAAGGGCACCGTCCCCTCGGGAGGATCGGGAAATAACAGACTATGTCCGAGGGGCTGCGCCTGCACGGGCCGAGCTCACGACAATGAAACAGTGTATGATTACACCAAGCAATAAAAGGACATCTTTTCAGCATCTTATTCTCCAAACACGGGAATCTCGAGTATAATCCTAGTGGGGACCACTCCACCAAATGCATCCCGAAATACCTGGAGACTTAATGTCAACAATTTGGCACTAGCACGACCCTAAGGTCGGAACTCCAGGCTCATAAAGCCCCTACAAGGCAACTTCGAGCTCACGAAAAGCAGTCTTCACACCAATCGCCACGCGCTGGAAAACCTTAAACTGTAAGACCCCTAGCGGGCAGACTCGGTGTAACCTGATCTATTCTACATTGCAGAAAATGTAAAACCTCAACAGGTATGACAAACTGTAAGACCTCAACATGCATGAAAATCCCGAAGTTTAGGCTATACGTCACATTTGTAAGAATCCCGAAAGGGCATACCCTCGGTGTAGACGCCTGAACTATCACTCGAGATCAAAATGGCTCAGGCCAGACATATATGACTATGGTCAAAACGGCTGATACAACAAAACTAACGTTACCCGGGAACGCCCGACCGTCATTAAACAAAAATCATAGGCCACTACTTCGAATATACTTCGGAAAGAACCGGTTAAAACAGACTTCCCTCAACAGGCAAAAATGAGCTTTGACCATGTCGTCTCCAAATGACAAAGGCTTCGACCTACTCAGCCTAGGAGCTATTACCGTTTTGAGGTGCTCGAAACATCGCCGATAACGACTTGAAATCGAGGTTCTTCTAGAACCGACGATGGGTCAGGCAAAACTATTTCAAAAGACCTTAACGAGCAAAAAACAAAGCCTACAAAATAGCCCACGGGCAAAAACAACATAAGAGCCATTGTCGCTAGCTAAGAAAGCTTCCGGGCTACATATTAAAAGTTCTCTACGACCAAACAACTTAAGAGACATTGTCGCCAGCTAAAAAATTGACAACTTGAGGATTAAAATGAGCTCAAATCGTAACCCGATTCGGAGATTGGATCCAAAATAGTTAACTATGCAAGCCTCCGGGCCACATATTGAAAGGTCTCAACGACCAAAACAACGTAAGAGGCACTATCGCCGGTCTGAAAATACTTAATGGTAAATTAAAGCTCGAATCACAATGCAACTCAGAGACTGGACCCGAAATAGTTAAATTGAAAACATGCCTAAGGGCATGGCATAAATGCCACTATCGCCAGCCGAGTGAGCCTCCGGGCCACCCACCTGTAAGGTCACTTCGACCTGAAGCACAAAGGGACATTGCCGTCCGTCCATGAAGGCAGGATAAAACTTTAGGGTTAATTAAAGCTCGAGTTGCAATACGACTAGGAGATTGGACCCGAAGTAGTTAAACTACAACATGACTAAAGGCATGGCATAAATGCCACTATCAACCAACCAAGTGAGCCTTCGAGCCACGCACCTGTAAGGTCACTTCGACCCGAAAACAGAAAAGGCCATCGTCGACCGGCCATGCGGCAAGAAAGAACTTAAGGGTCAAATTATAGCTCGAATCGCAACGCGACTCGGAGACTGGACCCAAAATAGTTGAAACAACAAAACGCCAGAGGGCGAGAAATGAAGGCCACCATTGTCCGGACATACAAGCAGGAAAGAACTCAAGGGTCAATTAAGGCTTGAATCGCAACGCGACTCGGAGACTAGGCCCAAAATAGTCGAAACAGCAAATGCCCAACGACAAGAAATGGGAACAGTTACTACCTGCCTACATGGGCATAGATGATTAAAGGGCAAGAAAGCTCTAGTCAAGGCCTGACTCAGAGATTAAGCCTAAAGAGCTGGGCAAAGCACGGAAGCCCCAACACCTGCTTATGTCAAAGATCGAACTAAAAAGCCTCTAGGCCTGCCCGATCAGTTCCGGACCTACGACGATCTTGCCAAGCACCGAAAGCAGCCCGTCTGGCCGAAAGAAATAACAGAAAGAGATGCAGAAGAAATAAAGCTTCAAATTTCCTCTTATCTTACATATGCAAAAAAGGCGCACTCTCTATCTACAGACATGCTCTACATATATCCAATACAAAGCGGGAAAACAACGAAATCTACACTCCGCTCCAAAAGGCTACAACTTGCCGGCTTCGCTCTTCACGTCGTCAGTAAGAAATGACCGCGCGTCACACTCGTCCGCCATTGCTCGAGCCAATTTCTCCGATAGAACGAATCCCCTCGCACTAATCTCCACGAATACCTGTCTATGTGGAGCATGTTAGAGCAGAAATTCATATTTAATTCTTGAATAGAACTGGATATTCTTCTGAGATGGTTGTGTGTTTACTTTGGGACTACGGGATGATATCCCGGGAGATCCCCCTACTTGGTTACATTGGGAGTACGGATTAGTATTTGGGTATATCCTCCTGCACATTTATAATTGGGACTACAGGACAACACCCAGTAGATTGCTTGTACTGGATATTTACTTTGGAACTACGGATTGGTATTCCGAGAGTTTCCCCTTACATTTATGATTCGGACTATAGGACGATATCCCGGGAGATCCTCTGGATATTTACGTTTGGGACTACGGGATGATATCTCGGAAGATCCCCTGTTGCTATTTCTGTATACTGAGTTAGATTCTTTTTGTGATTTTATTCATTATAGACTATTAGCATTTTAATTATATTGTCATATTCTATACTGCTTTGCCTTGTTTTTCATATATAACCAGTAGGGCCCTGACTTTCCTCGTCACTACTCGACCGAGGTTAGGCTTGACACTTAATTGGTACCACTGTGGTGTACTCATGCCCTTTCTTGCACATGTTATTCGTGTGTAGATCCAGGTTCTTCGGCTCTGCCATACTATCAGTGAGGAGAGAGAATCTTCAGAGACTTCGAGGTATATCTACTGCGTCCGCATACCGAGGAGTCCCTCTTTATTCTCCCCTCTAGCTTTAGCTCTCATGTATTTACTTTTGTTTAGACATTTTGGAGTTAGAACACTTTGTGGTTCTTCAACAGCTTGTGATTTCATGAGATTCCAGGTTTTGGGAGTGTTGTTATTAGTCGAGAGTTTTATTATGTTGTATGCATAGCACCATTTTAAACCTTCTTATTATATTTTCCGTAAATTGCTAGTTCTGTATCTTTATTTTCCTTTTTCTGCAAATTGTTAGGCTTACCTAGTCGTAGAGACTAAGTTCCGTCACGATAGTTCATGGAGGGAGAACTTGGGTCGTGACAAGTTGGTATCATAGCTCCAGGTTCATAGGATTCATGAATCACAAGTCGGTTTATTAGAGTTTCGCGGATCGGTACGAAGACGTCTGTACTTATCTACGAGAGGCTATGTAATTTTTAGGAAAATTTCACTTCATTTGATTTCTTTGTCATGTGAGATTTTGATATCACAATTCTAAACTTCTGTCTTCTATTCTCTCACAGATGGTGAGGACACGTGCTACCGGAGATGACCAGCCACCCGCGCCCCCTGCTAGAGCCGTCAGGGGTCGGGGATGGGGTAGAGGACGAAAACGCGCGCGTGGTGCAACTAGAGCACCTACGCAAGCTGCCACCGAGGAGCCACCAACAACTCCAGCCGGAGTCCAAGCACCTGATACGCCTACTGCTACTACTACTCCAGCTCTTCAGGAGACCCTTGCATAGTTCATAAGCATGTACACTACTCTAGCTCAGGTAGGGTTGACTCCCCTTGCTACAACCATATCCCAGGCCGGGGGAGGAGCATAGACTTCCTCTGCCCACACTCTTGAGCAGCGGGTACAGGTTGATCAGATCCCATAGGTTATACCGGTACCGCCTGTAGCCCCTGTTCAGCCCGAGGACAGGGCAGCAGCTTTCGAGGATCAGCAGCGGAGGCTTGAGAGGTTCAAGAAGTGCAAGCCTCCTGTATTCAGTGGTCTAGCATCAGATGATGCTTTGGGATTTCTAGAGGAGTACTATAGTATCCTCCACACTATGGGTATATCGGGATCGAATGAGGTTTCTTTCACTACCTTCCATCTTCGAGGAGCAGCCTATCAGGGGTGGCTTACTTTTGAGTTGGACAGTCCAGCTGAGGTAGCTTCCCTTACTTGGAATCAATTTTCTTTTTTTTAGTCAATCCGCTAGGCATACACCTAGGGCTAGTTTTATTTATAACCAGATAAAAGACGAAATACAATGTCATGATATCCTACGAACTGAAAGGAATAAAGTTTGAATTTAACAAGTATCCTATTATCAAATTGAGTGTTGCACTCAACATTGATATCACATTAATGCTATTAAACTTTGTAATACAATTTTGCATCCAAGAATGTGCATGTGAAAGGCTTTTACAGCGCACAATGCAACATTCCTTCTATTAAAAAAACCCGGTTGTTTGTAGCAATTTCATATCTTTTTCGACATTTTTGTTTCAAAAACGCATGTTGTAATTTGTTTCCACTCATTTGACCAGATCTTATCGAGTTCCCTCCATTCTCCATCATTAAAACAAATATATACCTGAGCTCCTCTAAAATCCCTAGCATGCTGGTGTTAAATCAAAGCGTTTTGTTCCATGTTCCCCTTTTCAGTAGACTCACATGCTCTCCTCGAGTTACTTTCAGCAATTAGTCTTGGCGTGCAATTCCATTTGGAACTGTCGTGCCTCCCTGTTCGATCACGTCCCAGCTGATTTTGACTAAGCTTCCAGCATTCGTTCGTCAAAAATCTCTCCCACATGTTGATCGCATAACGTTGCACAGCAGAAAACGTGCACGACATCTGCTATCGTGCGTGATTCTGTCCCCATTGCTTCGATCCTTTTGTTTCCTCGATTGAGACGATGAGTAGAGACAACTTTGTGGTGGAAAACACGTGAGCTTCACCTACAGCTGCAACATAAAGAAATATATCCCATAGTACCATCATCCTAGAGTATTGCATGCTTTTATGTATCCTAGATAACTTTCCATGTGTATTACACTTTTCCATGTGATTCCTTTGCTCAACAGCATATGTTGTCTGCCATGCCTTCCACATTAAACCATGTGTGCACACTAAAAGATTTTTATGAATCAGAAAATGCCACAATGCACAGTTAGTTGTAATTCATTCATTTGCATTTTCGAAAAAGTGTTCTTGTCTGAAAGCATATGTATCTTGTGTTTCCAACTCGCATGTTTTATTGATTTCTTTCACTCCTTTGCTCATATCCTTTTTATGCCGTTGCACATTCCAATTCATTTGGCTTCTGATAATATTCAAAATCTTCTTAAAAAAAACATGCTCAGCTTATTTCCCATGCTATTGCATTACTTCCCTTTGATGTGAGATATATTGTGAAAGTGCGTTAACCCATCTTTAATGTCCTCCCAGTGGATTGAATGCACTGCATTCCTACCACCATTTCATATTTTACTATAAGATTAGCCTTTAGCTTCGATGAAATACCTGCAAAAAAGTGAACAAAGTTAGTCGAAAAATTGCTATCCAAACTCTCCTCCAGAATGATTTGAGTGTGATAACAAAATGAATCCTCTTTTCCTCCTAATTCCTTGCAACTTTCACTCTTATGTAAGGACATTGTATCTTATCTTCGTTAATAATCCTCCTTCCTTTTGAGTCTAGATCCCAGAAACTATGGCACTCAGTATTTCCTTCATCGAGGGCGTAATTGGCAAGATGGTCTGCTAATGTATTCCCTTCTCTGAAAATGTGTGTGACCTTGATGTTACTTTGTTCCTTCAATCTTAAAATCTCCTCTACATGTTCAGTAATATACCATGGAGGCTTCCATGATTCCTCTATAATGTTGTTTAATAGCATAGAATCTGTCTGCAGCCATATCCGGCCATAATTAAAATTTTTGCACATCTTCAAAGCCTCCACAATAGCTACCGCTTCTGATTCATTATTGGTTCCTTCAAAAATCTCTCTTCCTTCTGCATATATCAAATCACCTGCCTCATCCCTTATGCATAAACCAATTGAACTCCTCCCTAGGTTCCCTCTACATGCTCCATCCGTATTCACTTTGATCCATCCTCTTGAAGGAAATTCCCATAACACTTTATCATATTTCAGTCGAGGTGTGTATTGCTCCATCATTGTCAGTAAGTCCAGCCACTTGTGAGGCACATGTAGTCCTGGCTTTTTCAGTTGGACCAGCGCTTGCAAAGTAGATGACACCTAGTAAATAACTCTGCTCACTGACACTGCTTCTCCATATTTCAAACTGTTTCTTCTCTTCCAAAGTTCCCATATATTAGCATGCAAGTAAAGCTTGTAAAACTGGCTTAAATCTAGGTACTACTGGTGCTGTCCAACACTTTGTAATTGCTTGATGTAATGACAACCCATCTAATGCAATTCCTGCTCTCTTCAGGAAGTAACTCCAAACATTTCTAGCTGCATTTGATGTGAAAAACAAATGTACTAAATACTCCTCCTTAGGATCAGCACATCACCAACATTTAGATGGCATGAAGTATCCTATTTTATGCAAGAAATCATCAAGTGGCAGTTTTGCTTTCCACACCTTCCACAGGAAGAATGATATCTTGAAAGGTAAACCTTTTACCCATATCATCTTGTAAGCTAATTTTGGGTTGGCTCTTCTTCTCAAGTAACCCCATGCAGATTTTACTTTAAAATGTCCCCTTGTTTCAAGCATCCAGAAAGGAGTATCTAACTGTGAACTTTCAGTTGGTGGTCTAATGTTCTGCACAATGTGGTTTGCCAAATCTTCAGGTAGGCTCTCAAAAATTCTATCCACATTCTACATACCATTTTCAACCAGATCATTGACATTTTGAATATCCTCATCGATACCAAACTCTGCAGGCACCTAAAAATATAAGGCTCCCATCTCAGTCCAATTATCGAACCAGAATTAAGCTGATCCCATTCTCAGTTTCCAGTAGATTTGATGCTCAATCAAATCCCTACATTCTAGCATTTCTCTCCACACTCGTGATCCATGTTTCCAAGGTACAATTACTGCATTTAGTTTCTTGCAGTACTTTTGGCAAATAAATGCACTCCATAAAGTGGGCTTAGTCCTGAAATTCCACCACAATTTATAGAAAAGTGCGTTCGATATGTCATGCAGGGACCTGAAGCCTATGCCTCCCTCGTCAAAAGGCATACACAGGTTAGTCCAAGACGCCCAGTGTCTAGTGCTGCCCCGACATTGCTGCTCCAGAAAAACTTGGCAAAAATGCTATGTAATTTGTTGATCACATAATTTGGAGGATTAACTGCTGACAACATATGAATTGGGATACTCTGCAGGACATTTGCGATTAAAACAGCTCTGCCTCCTACAGACAGAAGTTTGCCTTTCCATGACTGAAGTTTGTCCATAACCTTGTTGATTAATCCCTGGTAATAGTCTCCCCTTCTTTTTGCATAAAAAATAGGACAGCCAAGATAGGTCATAGGGAAACCTTGTCTTTGTATACTTGTAATCCTTTCCACCTTGTTAATCACCTCATTATCCGTTAAAAGATGCAGGTATGTGGCTGACTTGGTTTTGTTCACCAGTTGACCAGATGATGATTCATAAGCTTGCAGAACCTCCATGACAAGTCTCAACGATGTTTCATTAAATGAACAAAAAATGATTGTATCATCAGTGTATGATAGATGATTTATTTTTGGGCTCCATTTTGTCATTCCAAATCCACAGAAATATAGGTTAGTGTGTAGTGAATTCAAACCCCGAGAAAGTGCTTCTGCTGCTAGAATAAATAGAGTTGGTGACAAAGGGTCACCCTATTTAACTCCCCTCGATGATTTGAAGAAACCATTAGGCTGACCATTTATAAGCACAGAGTACCAATTGTTCCCAATCAAATCAAAGATCAAGCCAATAAAAGCTTCAGGAAATCCCATTTTCCTTAGTATTTTGGTCAGGAATAGCCATGATATCTTGTCGTAAGATTTTTCCATATCAAGCTTAATCACAACGTTAGGACATGCTTTTGTTCTCAACCTGATATCCGTAATGATTTCTTGAGTTAACAGTAAGTTCTCAACTATGCTACTTCCCTTCACAAAACCTGCTTGTTCCTCTGAGATTATGTTTGGTAGTAATTCAATCAACCTCTCGTGAATAACCCTAGAGAAACTCTTGCTAACAAAGTTACTAAGACTGATTGGTCTCATGTCTGCAAAGGTCATAACTTCTTTTTTCTTTGGTAATAAAACCAGGTTTGTGTGCGTAACACTCTTTGGCAGCCGCTGACCGCAAAAGAAAGCTTTGACCATTTGGACAACATCTTCTTCAATAATTTCCCAGCATGTTTGGTAAAATGCTCCAGTGAAACCATCCGGTCCACCAGCTGAGTCCCCATTCAACCCCATAACTGCTCTCTTCAATTCTTCATTGGAAGGTAATGCCATCAGTCTTTCATGCTGATCACTATCTATCATTGAAGGTACATGATTTAGAATATCGAAATCATTTGTGACTGCACTCTCAGTAAATTGATCCTTGTAGAAACTTATTGCTTCTTCTGCTATTAAGTGATCTTCTTCAATCCAGTTACCAAGGCTATTCCGGATCCTTGATAATTTCAGTCTCTTCCTTCTCCCATTAACTTGAGCATGGAAGAATTTAGTGTTTCTATCGCCATCTTTGAACCATAACATGCCAGCTTTTTGTCTCCAGAATTCTTCCTTTAATGCAAGATATTTAATCATTTCAGCTTGTACCTGTTGTAATTTTTGTCTATTCATCTATATAGGATTGACTTTATAATGTCTTTCATGAACCAGGACTACCTCCTAAAGGCTTGCAATCTTCTGGAAAATATCCCCATATGTAGCTCTGCTTCAGGTAGATAGTGCTTTCTTAAGCTTCTTTAACTTGTAGTTAAAAATGCAGAAAGGGTTAGCACTAAAATCAGCATTCCAATTCTCCTTTACTAAATCTTTGAAGGTTTCATGCTTAGTCCAGAAGTTAAGAAATCTGAATGACTTCTTAATTGGAGGAGTTTCTATATCACATTTCAGCAGCATTGGGCAATGATCAGACCCAATTTTGGACAGGTGATTTACCTCCAATCCAGGAAAAGTCTGTGCAATTCATGATTGCCCAAACATCTGTCTAATCTTTTAAAAATACAGTCTTCCTCTGATCTTCCATTCCACCATGTAAATATGCTTCCTTTAAATCCCAAGTCTGTCAAGTTGCAGGTATTGATACAGTGCCTAAAGTCATCTACTTCAATGAGAGAAACTGGTAAGCCTCCAAATTTTTCTTCCTCATCCCATATCACATTAAAGTCGTCTCCAACTAGCCATGGTGCTGTCATTTCTGATGCCATTGCATACAAAGAATCCCATAGTTCAATTCTTTCAATACGATCACATTTGGCATAAACTAGAGTAAGGATGAGCTCAACATGTGTTTCATTGTGCGTTAATCTCAAAGTAAGCTATTGAGTCATGTTATACAGAATAGTAACCTCAAATATTTCATCAATAAAATCACAAATCTTGTTTGATACATTCACCACAGCCTGTGCCAACCCAATTCTTGCTCTATACCTCTCCATTTTGTGAGACTGTTGCATAGGCTCAAGGATTCCTATGAACTCAAAGTGATGTTTTCTGTGCATTGTAATCAGCCTTTCAAATGCTTGCATTGTATTTACTGACCTGACATTCCATATAATTGCATCCATTAAATGATTTGGGGTTTGGACAATGTTCTCCTTGTTTGTACTCCACTGGCTGGGACAATAGATGTCTGTTTTGACTGTTTCTTTTTTCCCTTTGTTGCAGATTTTACTCTATCAATAAGCCTTGGTGACAGATCACCCTGCTTGGAAATATTAATGAAATTTTGGGAAGTGGATTCCTCATCCATGTCTCTACCTTTAAGTTCTGCGTGACCAAATTGGTCATGTGCTTCTATTGCTTCTTTTGATGTCACAACATCGTATGCCTGATTGGTAAATTCAGCATCATTTTCCTGATTGATAAGTTCAACATCTTTTTCTTCAAGTTCATTTGTCAACAGCTGTGTATTGTTCGATGGAACAACACTTCGTGCTACATCCTTCCCTGTGCTCAATTTTATAACACTTCTCGCATAGACTTGCACTGTCTTCTCTTGGTTCTTGTCTGACTTTTTCTGTTGGTTGTTGCCTTTATTTTCAGCTTCCTTCAAGACATTACGAAACTCATTATGTGAAGTCCCTCCTGGATCTATAATATTGATGTTCCCCTCTTTTGTCTTTTCTTCTGCTGCATTTGTGCATTCACTTATGGTTTGAATATTGATTGCATTGGCCTTACAATTAAAACTTTGATTCTCATCTCCCACTTCATTTCCTCCAAATTCTTTTTCTCTATGCATTGTATCTGGAATCTATCCATCTGTTAAGATTTCCTCTGTTTGGTTGATCCATAATCTCCCTCCTGACCATTTATCGTTTTCATTGGTCCTGAATTTCTCAAAATATGTATCTTCAATTAATTCATTCTCTTTAATATTTGCTAAATGTTGTTCAACTTTGGTGTCCTGTGAAGGAAAGTTGTGACATGAAGTAATGGCCTGAACTACATTATTTTTGAATGCTTCTTGCACCCATTGGGCAGTTGAGTAATTGTCAAAATGCTGCTCATTCCCCAAATCTTGTTGTACAAAATCTGATGTTGATTGCCTGTTTGCTGCATGATTTCTTATTGTTGTAGGATTGAAAGTAGGTGTTGCATGGTTCAGTTTCTTTGGTTCTGACATAGCTATTGGTCTCCTAGATGAACTAGGTGAATTTACCTTTTGTACCATTTGTCTAGTGGAAAAATCAAATTGCATCTCTTCTGACTCATTCTCCGCAATTGTATGATTTTTTCGGAAAACACTGTCAATGAACTGATTTGTACAATTTTCTTCACTGTTTTCCACTTCTAAACATGCAAAACTGTTTGTTGTTTGAACTTGCTGTGTAATTCCTTTTTGATTGTTTATAGGCATGATTTCTTGTCCAGTATTTGCTAAAACTGCTGCCTGTTTTTCTTTTGCTTGCACTCTCCTATCTTTGACCTCCTTCCATTGAGCAACTTTATTTTCAACAACTTTCCCACTTTTAAGTACTATTATTGGAGCATTGTTTGTTTTGTTGTCCTTGTTGGGCTGCACTACAGCATCAGTTGAAGCCTTCTTCTCATCATTTCTGCTGGCCATTAGTTCAGGATGAATTTTCCATCATTCGAACATATCATGGCCCTGAAGCTTACATTCCTTACAATACTTGGGTAGATAGTCATATTTGATAGTCACCCACTCAGTTCTAATAACTCCAGTAGGCTCGTTAACATTGTCTAATCGAACCTTTTTAGGCATGTCTGTTAGCAGGTCCACCAAAACTTTCACTCGAGCACAACTAGGTTTTGTTTTCTTTACAGTAGCCAAGTCCAACTAGAGAGGTATCCCGACTGCAGAAACTAGAGCGAACAAGCATTCTCTTACAAAATAAGTAGGCACCAGATTAGGGAATGAGATCCACGCCATTACCTTAGGAGTCTCTTCGTCAACTTTGAATTTAGCATCATAAATCAAGGTTCTTAATTGATATTCATTTCCAAGCTTATCCTTTACATAATACACACCTTTTGATGAGAAGTCTACATAATCTTGCCATAATGAAAAACGAATCAAAATGTGCCTATCACGTAGATATCCAATGTTGCATTCAGCTTTGATACCACACTGTAAAAGAACAATGTGACGTATTTCATTGATATTCGGCCATCCGTAAGAAAATTTGCAAACAACAGCCTGTTGCAAACCTTCCATTAAATTCATGCATTCAACTTCTGCTTCAGAAAATCATACAGTTGGTTGTCCTTGAAATATATGGGCTTATCTTGGAGGAATTGGCTCAACTACTGCTGCACGTTCTTGCATTGTCGAAGTGCTGTTTGTAGCTTTTACAGCATTTGCATAGTACATAGGTTTTGTGCCATTATAAATCTTGGTGATGTTGGGGGGTGGTTGTGGAGGTGGCCCAACATGATAGGGTGGCAAGCCACTGGCCATGGCAGCACTGTGTGACTGTCTACCCTAAAACAACCCAGGACACTAAGGACGATTCTAATACTACAAGGATTTCTTCAAGATCTGGATACTTCGCGTAAAGGTTGTAAAACACTGAAGAGACTTACTGCTACATTAATAGTAGCCAAAATCAATATCGAATATCTGCCAGATAATTCACCAAGAGAGATGTGTTGCTACAGTAATAAAACTAGACTTAAGATCTGTAACTTCTTGATAAAGAAATCAGTGAAAAAACAAGGGGAGGTTGTTTGTGATGAGAATGGTGTTCTTTTAAGACCAATTTTGTAGTGATCCCTCGCCGGATGAAAAAGTTATGGCTGATGAATAGTGACTGAATCACTATTCATGGTCTTCAGATATGTTCTTGAGAGAGTTTTTCCCTAAAAGCCTCGTGGATGCATGGCATGCAGAGTATGAGCATTTGCGCCAGGGCACTACGATCGTTTTGGAGTATGCTATCCGTTTCACTGACTTGGTTAGGCATGCACCAGCCTTGGTTTCTACAGTTCGTGAGAGAGTTTGCCGGTTTATTGAGGGGCTCATTCCCAACATCAGTTCTAGCATGGATCGGGAGTTGGAGATAGATATTTCTTATCAGCAGGTGGTGAGCATTGCTAGGAGATTAGAGGGTGTGCGTGCTCGGGATGGAGAGGAGAGGGAGGCCAAGAGGTCTCGAGAGTCAAGCCATTTTTTTGGTGCATGTGCCCCAGCTGGAGTTCATCATTATAGGGTTTATATGAGTCGCCCTGTTCACTTTGCTCTTCCAGCAACCAGTGGTTTTCCAGATCCTTCTAGACCTCAGGAGCCTTATTATGCACCTGCAGTATCTAGTGCGCCTCCTGCACGGGGTGCTTTCAGTGGCCAGTCCAGCAGACCTAGCCCGAGTCAGTCACAACCGCCACGTCCTCCCAGAGCTTGTTTTGCGTTTGGTGAGACACACCATATGGTAAGGGATTGCCCCAAACTTAGGAGGGATTCACCTCTACACACTTCTTAGCCACATCGTGCCCCATAGAGTTCCTAGGCTATGTTTTCAGCACCAATTGCTAGCCCACCTGCTCAGCCAGCTAGAAGTGGAGGTCCGGGAGGTAGAGGTCGCCCTAGAGGGGGAGGTCAGTTCAAATATTATGCACTTCATGCCCGTACTGAGGCTGTTGCCTTCGATTCTATTATTATAGGTATTGTCCTAGTTTGTCGTAGAGATCCATTTGTTTTATTCGATATAGGCTCCACTTATTCTTATGTGTCTTCTTATTTTGCCCCGCATTTGGGTGTATCTCAGGATTTTTTGAGTTCCCCTGTTTATGTTTCTACTTCTGTTGGAGATTTTCGTGTTTTGTTGTGAACCGCGTTTATTATTACTTAGCACGGTAGATTTTGATGTTATCTTGGGCTTTGAATTGTTCTCGTCCCATTATGCCATTCTTCATTATCACGCCAAAATCGTGACGCTGGCTATGCGAGGTGTATTGCGAGTAGAGTTGAGGTGTACTTTAGATCACACCCCCAATAGAGTTATTTCTTTCCTTATGGCTGAGTGAATGGTTGAGACACAGTGTGATGCGTATCTAGCTTATATGAGAGATGTCAGTATTAATACCCCTAGTACGGGATTTCTCTTGTATGTTTCCAGCTAATCTCCGGGAATGCCGCCGATAGAGACATTGATTTTGGCATTGATCTGTTGCTGGGAACTCAGTCCATTTCTATTCCTTTGTATCGTATGGCTTCTCCTGAGTTGAAGGAGTTGAAGGATCAGTTACAGGAATTGCTTGATAAGGGTTTTATTCGGCCCAGTATATCACCTTGGGGTGCTCCTGTCTTGTTTGTGAAATAAAAGGATGGTTCTATGCATATTTGCATTGATTATTGCCATTTGAGCAAAGTTACAGTGAAGAACCGGTATCCTTTGGCTCGTATTAATGACTTGTTTGACCTACTACAGGGTGCACAAGTGCTTTCTAAGATTGACTTGCGTTCAAATTACCATCAGTTGAAGATTCGGGAGCCAAAAATCTCGAAGATTGCTTTTAAGACTCGGTATGGTCATTACGAGTTACTTGTTATGTCATTTGGGGTGACCAATGCACCAGCAGCCTTCAGGCATTTTATGCATAGTGTGTTTCGGCCATATCTTGACTCGTTCATCATTGTCTTTATTGATGATATTCTGGTATACTCCCGGAGTTGGGAAGATCATGAGCAGCACCTGAGGATAGTGCTTCAAACTTTGAGAGAAAAAGAAGTTATATGCAAAGTTCTCGAAATATGAGTTTTGATTGGATTCCATGGCATTCTTGGGTCACGTGGTGTCGAGTGGGGATAAAGTCAGATCCAAAGAAAGTGGAAGCAGTTGAGAGTTGGCCCAGACCATCCCCAGCTACAGATATCCATAGTTGTCTTATCTTGGCGGGTTATTACCGTCGATTTGTTGAGGGGTTTTCATCTATTGCAACACCTATGACTAGACTGACCCAGAAGGGTGCTCCATTCCAGTGGATGGAAGAGTGTGAGGCGAGCTTCCAGAAGCTCAAGACAGCTCTGACTATAGCCCCTGTTTTGATATTTCCTACAGGTTCGGGGTCTTATACTGTTTATTATGATGCCTCGAGGATTGGTTGTGGAGCAGTATTGATGCAGGACGGTAGGGTGATTGCCTACGCATCCAGATAGTTGAAGTTACATGAGAAGAATTATCATGTCCATGACCTTGAGTTAGCTGCTATTGTTCACACCTTAATGATCTGGTGTCATTTTTTGTACGGTGTTCCTTCTGAGATCTATACTGATAACCGGAGCTTGCAACATCTGTTAAAGTAAAAGGATCTTAATTTGCACCAGAGGAGGTGGTTAGAGTTGCTGAAGGACTATGATATCACTATCTTGTATCACCCGGGCAAGGCCAATGTGGTGGCCGATGCTTTGAGTCACCGGGTGGAGAGTGTGGGGACGTTGGCTTATTTACCAGCAGCGGAGAGGCCCATGGCGATAGATGTTCAGGCTTTAGCCAGCCAATTTTTGAGATTGGATCTTTTGAAGCCCAGTCGGGTTCTAGCTTGCGTGATTCTCGGTCTTACTTATTCGATCGTATCAGAGAGCGTCACTATGGTGACCCTCACTTGCTTGTCCTCAAGGACAAGGTTCTGCATGGCGATGCAAGAGATGTGACTATTGGTGATTATGGGGTATTGAGGATGCAGAGTTGGATTTGTGTCTCTAATGTTGATGGGCTTCGGGAATTGATTCTAGAAGAGGCCCATAGTTCGCGGTATTCCAACCGCCCGGGTGCCGCGAAGATGTACCAAAATTTGAGACAATACTATTGGTGGAGGTGCCTCAATTGTCAGCACGTGAAGTATGAGCACCAGAGACCTAGTGGGTTGCTTCAATAGATAGAGATTCTAGAGTGGAAGTGGGAGAGGATCACCATGGTCTTCGCAGTTGGACTCCCACGGACTTTGAGGAAGTTCGATTTCATTTAGGTGATTGTGGATCGACTGACCAAGTCCGCACATTTCATTCCTTTGTGTACTACCTATTCTTCGGAGTGGTTGGCGGAGATATTTATCCAGGAGATTGTTCGTCTGCATGGCATTCCAGTTTCCATCATTTTAGATAGAGGTACTCAGTTAACATCATAGTTCTGGAGGGTCGTATAGCATGAGTTGCGTACTCGAGTGGAGTTGAGCACAACAGTTCACCCCCAGATGGACGGCAAATCCGAGCGCTATTCAGATTCTTGAGGACATGCTCCATGCGTGCGTGATATAGTTATGAGGTTCTTGGGATCAGTTATTTCCACTAGCGGAGTTTGAATACAACAACAATTATTATTCCAGCATTCAGATGGTAGCATATGAGGCTTTGTATGGTAGGTAGTGTTGATCCCGGGTATGTTGGTTTGAGCCGAGTGAGGCTAGATTATTGGGCACAAACTTGGTTCAGGATGCCTTGGAGAAGGTTAAGGTGATTCAAGATAGACTTTGCAAAGCCCAGTCCAGATAGAAGAGTTATGTGGACGGGAAGGTTCGTGATGTTTCCGACATGGTTGGAGAGCGGGTCTTGCTTCGGGTTTTGCCTATGAAGGGCATCATGAGATTTGGGAAGAAGGGGAAATTTAGTCCGAGGTTTATTGGTCCTTTTGAGATATTGAGATGTGTTGTGGAGTTTGCTTATAAACTTGCTTTACCTCCCATATTGGTAGGAGTTTCATCCGATATTTTATGTTTCGATGCTCCAGAAGTAGGACGGTGATCCGTCGCATGTGTTGGATATAAGTTCAATCTAGTTGGACAAGGATCTATCCTATATTGAGGAGCCAGTGGCAATATTGGACAGGTAGGTTCGAAAGCTGAGGTCAAAGAAAACTGCATCAGTGAAGGTTCAGTGGCAGGGTCAGCCGGTCGAGGAGGCGACCTAGGAGACCGAGCAGGATATGCGCAGCCGTTACACTCATCTTTTTACTACATCAGGTATGTTTCTATGCTCATTCGAGGACGAACGAATGTTTTAAGAAGGGGAGGATGTAACGACCCGACCGATCATTTTAAGAAATAACGCCCTGATCCCCTATTAACAGCTTTCCCCGTGTTTATTTCTACTATTATGAATTGTCGGGAGGATTCGTTTGGAGTTTCGGAGAGTTTTGGGCGGGGTTGGAGTAGTGTGAAGATGGCCTCGGTATGGAATTCCATCGATTCCATTAGCTCCGTTGGGTGATTTCGGGCTAAGGGGCGTGTTCGGATTGTGTTTTAGAGATTCGTAGCTTATTTAGGCTTGAAATGCCAAAAATTGAATTTTTTAAGTTTTTGATTCGCTAGTGAGATTTTTATATTGGAGTCGGAATGGAATTTCGGAAAGTTGAGTAGGTCTGTGGTGTCATTTGGGGTGTGTGTGCATAATTTCAGATCGTTTGTGCGAGGTTTGATGGACTTTTGATTAAAAGTGTAATTTAGAAGTCTTTGGTATAAGTTTGAATAGTGGTTTATGACTTATTTGTACTTTTGGTTGAGGTCTCGGGGGCCTCGGGATGATTTCGGATGGTTATCGGGGAGTTGTAAGTTAGAATTTGCAGCTGAAGCTGCTGAGTTCCTGTCATGAATGCACCTGCGTATTGGGGACCGTAGGTGTGAGTTCGCAGAAGTGGAACAGCAGTCGCAGATGCGGCTAGGAGGTAGAAGACCAGAAGTCACAGGTGCGGGAGGTTGCACGCACCTGCCAGACCGCAGGTGCGGTAAGTGATGCGCAGGTGCGGTCCCGGGACTTTAAGTGGAAACCGCATATGCACTTGGCTAGACCGCAAAAGCGGTAAAAGGTTGGTAGGTGCGGAATCCCTGCGCCAGAACCTATATAAGGCTTCCTTCGCAATTTTCAGCTTTATTTCACCATTTTTAAGTCGGATTGGGAGCTTTGGGAGATATTGAAGAGGGAATTCAAGGGAACTTCGTGGAGGTATGATTTTTGGAACCAAAACTCGTTTCTATGGTGATATTCTACTGATTAGGCAAGAAATTTATGGAAATTAGTGGTTAAAAATTAGGGGTTTAGGGTTTGAAATTGGAGATCTTGATTTAGGGATTTGAGGGGTCATTTGTGGTGGAATTTTGATGTTTTTTGTATGTTTGAACTCTTGAGAATGTAAGGATTTTAGTTTTGTGAATTTTATCCGATTCCAAGACGTGGGCCCGGGGGACCTTTTTAGTGATTTTCTTAATTTTGCATGTTAGCTTCGAATTAATTAGTTAAATTATTTACTTGAAGTTATATTTACATTATGCAACTACTTTGAATAGATTTGGGTCATCTGGAGTAGGGTACTCGTGGCAAGAACGTGATTTCAAGTTGATTGATCTTGTTTGAGGTAAGTGGCTTGCCCAACCTTGCGTGGGGGAACTCCCCTTAGGATTGGTATTGTTGCTAGATGATTGTCATGTACGTGAGGTGACTAGTGCGTACACGTGCTAATTGTTGAAAATCCTGTTTTCATTAAGCTAATACCTATGTTTTCTTGTAATTTAGCGAATACTTGTACTTGAAGCCTCTTGTTTAGATTTGGAAAAGCATGCTTACATAACTTAATTGTCTTACATGCTTTAATTGCCTACTTGTACTTTGTGCAGCATATTAGAGTAGAAATTCCTGTTTAATTCTTGAATAGAACTGTAAATTCTTAAGAGATGGTTGTGTGTTTACTTTGGGACTACAGGATGATATCTCGGAAGATCCCCCAGCTTGTTTATTTTGGGACTACGGATCGATATTCCGGTAGATCCCCCTGCACATTTATAATTGGGACTACGGGACAACACCCGGTAGATTCCCCTTACTAGATATTTACTTTGGGACTGTGGATTGGTATTTCGGGAGTTTCCCCTACACATTTGTGATTCGGACTACGGGACGATATCCCGGGAGATCCTCTGGACATTTACGTTTGGGAATGCGGGACGATATCCCGGGAGATCCCCTGCTGCTATTTCTGTGTACTGAGTTAGATTCTTTCTGTGATTTTATTCGCTTTAAACTGTTAGCATTTTAATTATATTGTCGTATTCTATATTGTTTTGCCTTTTTTTCATCTATAGCCAGTAGGGCCCTGACTTTCCTCGTCACTACTCGACCGACGTTAGGCTTGGCACTTACTGGGTACGGCTGTGGTGTACTCATGCCCTTTCATGCACATGTTTTTCATGTGCAGATCCAGGTTCTTATGCTCTGCCATACTATAAGTGAGGCGAGGCGATCTTTAGAGATATATCTGTCGCGTGCACATACCAAGGAGTCCCTCCCTATTCTCCCCTCTAGCTTTAGCTCTCCTGTATTTACTTTTGTTTAGACATTCCGGAGTTAGAACAGTTTGTAGTTGTTCAACAACTTGTGCTTTCATGAGATTCTGGGTTTTGGGAGTGTTGTTTTTGGTTGAGAGTGTTATTATGTTGTATGCTGGGCAGCATTTTAAACCTTCTTATTATATTTTCCATAAATTGCTAGTTTTGTATCTTTATTTTCCTTTTTCCGTAAATTGTTAGGATTACCTAGTCGTAGAGACTAGGTACTGTCACGATAGTTCACGGCGGGAGAACTTGGGTCGTGACACACTAGATCAACCATCGCCACTGATGTAATACACTGTCATTGGGGCTCACGTCTCATTGGGGAACATCTGAAGTGATTTTCCTGATCCACCTAGGGGTGATAATATACTTCAATAACCGTACTTCATATAATCCCAACGTGATTCATCTAAAGGGGTATTCTAATACCGTGCCATCCATAAAATCCCTTTTCTTTAAATCATTACTCAATCGAAGGCCCAAACGTCTTTCTCTTATTTATCAGAATTACACTGCTATTCTACTTCCAGGGAAATATTTCATCTCTTATAATTCCTCCTATTCTTAGACTCCTCTGAGTTCATTCAGACTATACAGAGCTTTCTATAGCTTATGGAAACCATCAGCTCTCTTGTTTTGATGGGTTTAATCTCAAGGCCTTACCTGTTCTCGTCACCTTCTCACTCACCATTTCACACCTTTACTCCTATCTACCTAAAACCTTGTCGCTATAGGATACTTTACCGTGCGACCTACACATATCGATTATACTACTCAAAACCTTCGTTTACTTGGTAGCATCATAGATTTCCTTTCATACCTTCAGTTGTATTTAAATGTAAGCAACGACTTTTCTAGGTCGTTCTGCCACTTGTTGCATTAATACTTGGCTCATCTTAGTGCCCTCATTTGTTGGAATTCCATGCAACCTATATGATCTTGAATATCACCTTTTGATTTTTTTATTCTTGTCGTTCATGAGACACCATAGGTGCCACTTTCTTATAGGCTGCATACAATGTTGTTGTGATAATGTTGTCACAAGACCATATCTTCTTTATGTCACTATGCTTAAGTTGAAGCCTACTTTTTTCCTCGACTAGTCTTAACGTTTCTCTCGCACTGGCTCTTTATGTATCAAGTGTTCATTTGAACTGATCTATCAATAACATCTTATGTCGGAACCCTTACTGCCTCTCCCCGGCGTCGTGCTTGCATAATATTCTAGAGTCTTATCTTATCTGTATGATCTGAATAGATGCAATTTCATTCCTTTCACCTTTTTACCACATTCATTCTTTACTATTCAATCAGTACATCTTAATCTTTGGATTCTTTTCAAATTTTCATGGACCCTTACACACCTTGAGGTAACCCTTCTGTACCAAGGATAATTGAATTCCTTACTCACGAGGGCGATACCTAGTATAGATGGCATACTTAATCCCTTAAGCATAACTTTGCTTACAGTGCTCGCTTTAGGGAAGCATCTTCCTGAATGACCTTGAAAGCTTATTCTTCTATTGTCCATTTTATTATAGTCGGAACGTAATCTCTGAAATTCTGTTGATGCTGACTATTATCATTCGGTCCCTAATTCATGGTCAACTTATCTTGTTCACTAGCCATATTAATTTCTATTATTCTAGGGTCTAACTTTTCCTTCTAGTAATCACGTTAGAATCACCAACTCATTTTTTCTGAAATGGGGATATGACTTTATGGCTTATACTCTTTTATTGCCTCAAGGACTATCACATTGTTTACCTTGAAAAAGGTAATTACAATTAGATATGATTTTGTGGATCTAAAACTACGTGATCCATTTTTATGCTAGTTGTTAGGCAATAGATGCTAAGTATTAGACTAGGAAATGAGATAAGAACTTGAAAATAGTATGTTTAAGCGAACAGGGTGGTGAGAATTGGGGTATTGAGCCTTGTTACACGGGGCCTCAAGGTCAAGGTCGACACTGAGCTATGGACAGCTCATGAAGGTCTAATAGTGTTGACAACTTTTGATGAAGGCTCTTTACCGTCATTAATGAGCAATAAATGAAGAACAATAAATAGAACACAATAAATGTAAGTAATAAATGTAATTAGTAGAATCAAGAGAATTTGTTAAGTTAGAAAGAAGAGAGAACGTTCTTGTATATTCAATATTGTGTATCAGATGGCATCCCAACATAGTACAAATGCATTTATTACAATGATACAAGATTTGTACAACAATTTAATGCCACGGTACGGGCTCGGGCAAGCCCAATAGACTTGATCAGCTTTTAGTCACGTGCCTTGGGAACTTCCCGTTAGTCCATCATAGCCGCTGATTTGTACTGCATCGAGGTCGATCATTGAGAACCCTCAGGGTCGAGCTCCGAGCTGAACTTTGAGCATTCTAGAAGCGATATTTACAATGTGCCTCAATTGTCACAAAATCGGACCCTCTGATTTTTGCCGTATACAGATAGTCCCCGCATTTCTTAGATTAAAATAATAAAAAACAATGTGACACTGATATCTTCGAGCCTCTTGGGGTGACACCATGCTTATGACGTAAACTTTTGTGATAACTGGGATGTCCCATCGATACATCTTTCCAGAAACAATCAATGTAGCACCGATTTACTTTTCTCAAAGCGATAATATCGCCGCTGATCCGTCTCCCAAAAAGCAATTATTGTGCTTGTCGATATGTTTCCCAAAGGCATTGATTGTGCCGTCGGTTACACTACCTCCTTCCTATAAATGGAAGCTTTCTTGAATGAAACTTCATTCGGTCATTCTTCAATAGCATTTAACTCTTTTCTTTTCTTCATCCTCATCCAACTCTATTACCCATGTTTAAAGCGCGTGTCTGAAAGGTCACACGGCAGTGTTCTCGCCAGTTATGTTATGGCTCTTTATAAGAACTTTCCCCTACTGAGTGGTATCGTACTGGGTTTTTTTGTTGTTCTTCTTGTTGTTAGCCCGAAGTAATGAGAGAGGAATCTTAAATTATCTTAGTATCAGAGTATATGTGGACCGTAAACTACTGCTTACCTCTCTTAACTTCCATCTGGTGTGGCGCTTCACTCCTTTTGCTTTCCATGTAGTGAGGTGGTGCCATCTACTAACTTTTGTACCCCACACATGTGAAATGTCTCAATAAGTGGCTTCCCAATAGTAGTGCTGGTGTGACCCATACTCGCCAAATTTTTCACCCAACCACATCTTCATCTTTTTCTGCTTCTTCTTCATCATTTTCTGCTTTTTATAGATCCTTGGACACACATTTGGAAGACTGAGATGATACCCCCGAGGAAATGGTTCTTGAAGATATTGCACCCGAGGGTGTACCTCCGAGAGTAGATTAGACTTTTAGCTGTTTATTTTTTGCCGCTTTGCTTCTGTGTAAGGACCCTCCATGGGCTTTTGTAATCATGTGTAAGGACCCTTCGTGGGCTTTTGTAATAAATTTTTATTAATAAAAAAATATTTCTTTAATTTGTTTATGATTTATGCTGGATTTAACTTTATTTGCGTTTGTGAAGAATCTGAGCATGTGACTTTACCGATCGGTTCAACTACCAAACTCGGACATAGGTATTTCCTCGATCCCTGATTAATATGATATTCCCTGGAACCCTTGGCATTCCTCAGGCTGAGCCTGGACTGAATCGATACAAACTTAGGCCGCCGGGACCCCTAACTTCGAATTAAGTGAGAATAAGGCTTCGATCTTTAGAACAAAATTTTTCCCTTTAGGCCTTGCTGATAGTCCTCGAGGGAGAATTTGCTCAAACGCCTGAGAATCAAGATAGCCCTAAGACTTTCACAGACAGTCCCTGAGTGAGATTTCACTCGAGCTAGGGCGGCCTAAAAACTTGATTTAAACCTAGAGTGAAGATTGCCCTAAGGCGTTATAGATAGGCCCCAAATGAGTATACGTCTGGACTCGGATGGTCCCTAGACTAATGTAATAGAGAGAGTGCTTAACCTGATCTGAAGGCGAAAACAACTCTAAGGCTTTATTAGTAATTCTCGAGTGAGAACTAGCTTGGGCTCAGGTAGCTCGAGGGCCAAAGAATCGGGTGAATGACCCACATTTTTAATAGCAGAAACCCTCGAGATAGAGTACCTCGAGGTTTATAATGATATTGGTGGCTCCTTTGAGCCTATTTTTGTTTTGACAAAGATCCTCGATATTGGGCACCATCTCGAGGTTTAGAATGATATAGATGGCTCCTTTGAGGCTATTTTCACTTTGATAGAGATCCTTGAGACCGAGCACCACCTCGAGGTTTAGAATGATATTGATTGCTCCTTTGAGCCTATTTTCACTGTGACAGAGATCCTCGAGATCGGGTACCATCTTGAGGCTTGGTTGATGCGGGGGTTTTTGATCCCTCGAATGATGTACATTAGTGTTTATTGTATGACATGGTCATGAAATGGTCGAGGTGATCGTGTCGGTACATCTCCCTGAAAGTGATAAAGGCCTAGTTAGAATTAATGGGCCTTTTAGAGTAGGTGGACAGTCGCCGCTTGCTCTATATATGAGTTCATGTAAGGCCCCATGAAATTTCTACTCAAAAACCCGAAAGCTCGTAGTGCCAAATTAGAATTATGTGTTAGCTCGCCGCGGTTCGGACCCTTTGGACTGATGTCTGCATTAAAAAAGTTAGGGAATAATGTTTTTCAGAAAAGTGCATTTGTGCGGTCTATTATCCGGTCACATAGCTATGCGGACCGCATAGTCGCCGCAGAGTCAGACAGTTTGATGGTTAATTTTGAGGTAAACTAAGCGGCCAATTATGCGATCGTATATTCAATATGCGGGATGCAAAGTCATCGCATAATCCCCTTGGAAATTTTGCTAGGGGCAGTTCTACGGTGCAATATGTGACCACAGAACAGGTATGCGAACCACATTCTTGTCGCATACCCGCGCAGTTTGTTCAGGTTTTGGGGCCATTTTTGCGGTCCCTTTTGCGGGCTGCATGTCAATTATGGGATCGCAGATTTTGTCGGGTCTCTTATTTTCTAACATTTAAAACCCGACCCCATCAAATTAAAAACACCACATTAGACCCCTTTTATTCAATTTTGCTGCAAATAGAGTGTGAGAGGAAGTTCTAGAGGGAGAGAGAGTGATCTTCATCAAGTCCCCACTCAATCCTTGCCTAAACCGCTGAAGATTATCAGGTAAGGCTGCTAGAACTTCACCCCAAGATGTAAGAACTTGAGCCCTAACCTTTGGTTTCGAAAGTCACACTAGAATGAGTAATTAGCATATGGGTTCATGGGTATAAGAATGGACTTTCTTGCATGTAGAAAAGCTAATAGGGTATGGGGAGGTTGTGAGCTAAAAAGATAACAATTGGGGTGTAAGATGATGAAAATCCCTCACAAAAGGATCCTAAAATCACTATGCACACTTAGTGCTTGATAATATTCTCAAATGAGCTAGAGTCTTAATCATGTCTCTAATTCTTTGTTCAATTTGTAATTCTCATAAAATAGATTAAAGTTGCCAAGAGTCCCGAAATTTCGTAAGAATTTAAGTAAAGCTCTATTGACGTATGTATGGCTAAAACCCCCTCTTATTAGAAATTGAGCTCCGTTGGTGTATATACAAATGTGGTACGACTAAAATTGGATTGATGAATTGATTGTTATTTCACATGAATTTGTTTTGCAACTATATATACATGAAAGGTGTGCCTCAACGTGTTCAATATTCTATTCTTGATAATTTAAATATATGCGAAGAATATAAACCATGTGTTGGAATGCCTAGAACTCAAGTCAAGATTAAAACTAAGACTGTCATGCCAACTATGTGAAATCTTATCTATGTTTACAACTTTAATTGCTCTTGTAGGTGCCTATTATCTTAAATTGCTAGGTTAGTATTGAAAGTTGACATAATGTGGTAATTGTGGCCCTAAGTGCCTATGAATTGATATATGTGAAATAAAGATTGAAACGAGATGATTAATGAGAAAGGAACAATGCCTTGGTAAGGCGGCCTAGCTGATCGGGCCGTGATCGGATGCCTTGGCGCACACATGGTGGTATTGTGCTGATATTGAATTCTAGAAAGTGAGAATGAGATTGTGATTGAGGTACATGTCACAAATGAGAAAACCTAGCCGATCGGGTCGTGATCGGACTCTGCTCAAGAAAGCAGTGGTATTGTGAATAATGATGAACAGTATGAAATGCCCAAAACTAAAGCTATGGAGATTATGTGAAAGTTATATGATTCCTTTATTTGATGAAGTAGTGTTCGTTTAAAGCTTTTGATTGTCTCTTGTGATTTCCTTGTTCTTGTATGATAGATCTTTCTAATAAGATGATGTTTAGTTATACATACTAGTACTATTCCATGGTACTAACATCCCTTTTGCCGGGGGCGCTACATTTTTGAATGAATGTAGGTGGCTCCATAGAGGACAATGCCGATCGCGCGTAGCAGAGTATCCTCCTCTTAAAGTCTTTGTGAGCCCTTTTTCCTTCAAAGGGCTAAGTTGTACATCTTTTGTTGTAGACTTCCACTTTTGAGGTATTGTCGGGGCCTTGTTGTCGGCGTTGTCATAATTGTCTCTTGTATCTTTAGAGGCTCTGTAGACGTTTGTGTGGGTTATGTAGGGGTGCTGGATGGGTCAATGATTTATGTTGTTATCTAAACTCTAGTTCACTTAATCATATTGAGTTGGGTAGAAAGTGTTAAAAAGACTTGCTCAGTTGGGTTCACTCAATTGAGCGCCGGTCGCATCTCCCGAGGTTGGGGCGTGACAAACTTGGTATCAGAGCCTAAGGGTTTAATATGTCCTAGGATGTCTCAGAGTAGTGTCTAGTAGAGTACTTCTTATCGATGTGTAGTCGACCACATCTATAAGTTGGAGGCTACTTGGTCATTTAGGAATAACACCCTTCTTTGATATTTTGGATCGTGCGGCATAACTTGTTATGAAACTATCCCCCCTTTAACTAGTGCATTACTCTATCTTTCAGTGAATGGCACCTGAGAAGAAAGCAAGAATTGGCCAAAAAGCCAATGCCACCTCAGGAGTGGCTGATGATTCACTACTTGATACTGCATGTGAGCGTAGTCGCCCTACTATCACCCTGCCTTGTTCCTATATTTTAGAGCCGACTACACTAGTTCCTACACCTGCGGAGGGTACCACTATCCCTCCCATTGATACTCTTGTTCCGCCTCCAACCCCAACTTTCGGTTCTGGTATTTCTGATGGTGATCTTAGGAAATCTATCCAGATGCTAACTCATCTAGTAGCCTCTCAGGCCCAGAGGTCAAATGTTGTGCCAAGTTCATCCAGGTAGCAAGGGGATTCCACTAGTTCCAGGGTGAACAGATTTCTTCAGTTAGACCCTCCAGTGTTTACGGGTGCCAATCCAGAAGAAGACCCTCAGGATTTTATTGATGAGATGCACAAGACCCTCAGGGTTATGCATGCAACTAAAACAGAAGGAGTAGAGTTGGCTGCCTACTGTTTGAAAGGGGTGGCCTATTTGTGGTTTGAGTTATGGGAAGATTCCCGTGAGGAGGGAAGCCCTCCGGCCAGGTGGAGCAAGTTTGCCAATGCCTTTATAGATCATTTCTTGCCTGCTCATACAAGGGCAGACCGTGCAGCAGAGTTTGAGAATCTGAAGCAAGGTAGCAGAAGTGTGTGGGAGTACCACATGGAGTTTGCTCGCTTGTTCAAGTATGGCATTCACATGTTGCCCACAATGGAGGACATGGTGCCCATGTTTGTTCAGGGCCTAAATCCTTTGACTATTAATGAGGCTTCTACAACTGCCTTGAATTCTGACGTGACTTATGGGAAGATGATAGCATTTGATTAGGGCACAGAGAACCGTAAACTGAAGAACTGAATGGAGAGAGAGGGTAACAGCAAGGACCGGTCTACGAGCAACATGGGAGAGTCACCAAGTGGGGGAAGATCAGCTTTCAGGGGAGGATCATCAGGGCCGTCCCAGTTTCTTGCACAGTCTTCAGCTAGTGCACCGCCATCAAGGCCCAACTAGCAGCAGTAGTGGAGTCATTTCAGGCCCAGTCTGGGCAACAAGGGATCCCACCAGCGGGGTCGGTCAGGAGAGAGATCCCAATAGTAGCAGAGGTCCCCGTGCCCCATGTGCGGGAAGATGCATTCAGGGGTTTGCTACATGGAGTTACCCGTATGCTATGGATGTGGGATGAGGGTTCATATTCTAAGGCATTGTCATGTATCTCGCCAGAGAGCGGGTAGGGGTATAGCACAGTCATCCAGTCCAGCAGTTGCTACATCTTCATCCCCCTCTCCAGCTCGAGGTACCCCAACACCCGCGGGGCGTGGTACAGCTAGGGGTGGTGCGCAAATTTTGGGAGGACCCAGCCGGTTCTATGCTATGAGTGGTCACCAAACCACAGAGGCTTCTCCGGATGTTGTTATAGGTATTTTGACTATCCAATCTCATGATGTGTATGCACTTATTGACCCTAGTTCCACTTTGTCCTATGTTACCCCTTTTGTTGCTATGAAATTTAGGATAGAACCGGATAAGCTTCATGAGCCCTTTTCGGTGTCTACTCTGGTTCATGAGTCTATTACGGCTGCTCGAGTTTATAGAGGTTGTGTTGTTATGGTGCCTGGTAAGGGTACCATCGCCGATCTTATTGAATTGGGGATGGTTGGTTTTGATGTAATGATGGGAATGGATTGGCTTTATTCATGGTTTGCCAAACGTGGTTGTCGGACTAGAACTATGAGGCTTGAGTTTCCTAATGAGCCGGTTATTGAATGGAAGGGAGATAATGTAGTGTCTAAAGGTCGGTTTAGTTCATACCTTAAGGCTGCAAAGATGATCAAGAAGGGGAGTATCTATCATTTAGTTCGGGTTATAGACACCGATGCCGAGGCACTTAGCCTTGAGTTCCTACCAGGCGTGAATGAATTATCGGATGTCTTTCAAGATAAGCTCCCTGGGATTCTACCAGACAAGGATATTGATTTTGGGATCGTTGTAATGTCAGGCACGCACCCTGTATCAATCCCACCTTACATAATGGCGTTGACAAAATTGAAAGATCTAAAGGAACAATTGAAGGATTTTCTAGAGAAGGGTTTCATCCGGCCAAGTGTGTCACCATGGGGCGAACTGGTTTTGTTTGTAAGGAAGAAAAATAGGTCTCTATTGATGTGTATTGACTACCGGCAACTTAACTAAGTCACAATAAAACAAAAATACCCTCTACCAAGAATAGATGACTTCTTTGATCAATTGCAAGATGTTTCGTGTTTCTCAAAAATTGACTTGCGGTCCGGGTATCATCAATTATAGATAAGAGACCAGAATATTCAAAAAATAGCTTTTGGGACTCGGTATGGGCACTTTGAATTTCTAGTGATGTCTTTTGGGCTAACAAATGCCCCTGCAGCTTTCTTGGATCTTATGAATCGAGTCTTCAAGACTTTTCTAGACTCCTTTGTGGTAGTGTTCATTAACGATATTCTTGTGTATTACAAAAGTCAGGAGGACCATGCTAACCATCTCAGGGCAGTTATGCACACTCTTCAGCAACATCAACAGTATGCAAAATTTTTGAAATGTGAATTTTGGCTTGAATTTGCTGCATTCTTGGGCCATGTCGTCTCTAGGGAAGGGAATTATTGTTGATCCTCAAAAGATTGAAGCAATGCAGAATTGACCTAGACCGACCACTCCTACAGAGATTCGCAGTTTCTTGGGTTTGGCTAAGTACTACAAAAGGATTGTGGAGGGATTTTCTACTCTTGCCTCTCCATTGACCAAATTGACGCAAAAAGTAGTTAAGTTCCAGTGGTCCGATGTTTGTGAATGGAGCTTCCATGAATTGAAATCATGATTGACTACAACACCGGTATTAACCCTGCTAGAGGGTACAGAGTAATTTGTGGTGTATTGCGATGCTTCAAGGATCGGGCTTGGGTGTGTGTTAATGCAACACGACAAGGTTATAACTTACGCTTCTAGGCAACTCAAGAATCATGAAAAGAACTATCCAACCCATGACTTAGAGCTTGTGGTAGTGGTGTTTTCACTAAAGATTTGGCGACATTATTTGTATGGGGTCCATGTGGATGTGTTTACGAACCACAAGAGCCTTCAATATATTTTCAAGCAAAAGGAGTTGAATCTGAGACATAGAAGATGGCTAGAGTTACTCAAAGACTATGACATTGATATTCTCTATCACCAGGGAAAGGCTAATGTTGTGGCAGATGCTATTAGTCGAAAATCTATGGGAAGTTTGGCTTATTTGAAGGTGTATCAGAGGTCGTTGGCCAGGGAGATTCACTAGTTGGCTAGTTTAGGAGTTCGTCTTGCGGACTCTAGCGAAGGGGGAGTAGTCGTGCAGGATAGGGTTGAATCATCGCTTGTGGAGGAAGTAAAAGAGAAGTAATTCAATGATCCATTATTAGCACAACTAAAAGAGGGGATTCATAAACACAAGACCACAACTTTTTCCTTTGTCATGGTTGATGGTAGCCTATAGTACCAAGGCCGCCTATGTGTTCCAGATATTGAAGGTCTACGGGAAAGAATCATGGAAGAATCTCACAATCCCAGGTATTCCATACACTAATGTTAAACAATAATTTATCATGACGTCAACGAAGTTTATTGGTGGAACAACATGAAAAAGGATGTGGCGGACTTAACTATCAGCAAGTGAAGGCCGAACATCAAAGGTCTGACGGATTGGCTCAAAGCATAGAAATTCCAAAGTGTAAATGGGAGATTATCAACATGGATTTTTTGGTACGGTTACCGCGCACTCCGTGCAAGTTCAACTCAATTTGGGTGATCGTGGATAGACTCACGAAATCAGCGCACTTCTTGCCTGTTAAATCTACTGACAAAGCTGAACAGTATGCTCAGTTGTATATCAGGGAAATAGTCAGGTTGCATGGCACTCCAGTCTCAATCATATCATATTGAGGGGCTCAGTTCACAGACAACATTTGGAAGAAATTTCAGCAAGGTTTGCGCACGTAGGTAAATCTTAGCAACGGTTTTCACCCTCAGACTGACGGGCAAGCAGAGTGGACTATTCAGACGCTCGAGGACATGTTGCATGCTTGTGTTCTTGATTTCAAGGGTATCTGTGATGATAATTTGCCACTCATAGAGTTTGCTTATAACAATAGCTTCCATGCTAGTATCCAGATGGCACCATTGGAGGCGTTATATGGTTGGAGTTGTAGGTCTCCCATTGGGTGGTTCGAGATTAGAGAAGCTAAATTGGTAGGGCCGGACCTCATGCATTAGGATATGGAGAAAGTCACGATTATTAATGAGAGGTTGGAAACTGCTCAAAGTCGCCAAAAGTCTTATTCGGACGTTCGTCGCAGAGATTTGGAGTTCAAAGAAGATGACTGGGTATTTTTGAAGGTTTCCCCTATGAAGGGTATCATGCGGTTTGGAAAGAAAGAAAAATTGAGTTTGAGGTATGTCGGACCATATAGAATCATTTAGAGGATTGGTCAGGTGGCATACAAGCTCGAGCTGCCACCCGAGATATCATTGGTACACCCAATCTTCCATGTCTATATTGAAGAAGGTAGTGAGAGATCCGTCCACTATTGTGCAAGTTGAAACTATTGAGGTTAATGAAGAACTGTCATATGAAGGAGTTCCAGTTGCCATTCTTGTCAGGCAAGTCCGGAAATTGAGAAATAAGGAAATTGCCTCCGTAAAAGTGTTATGGCGGAACCAGCAAGTTGAGGAAGCCACTTGGGAAGCCGAGGAAGAAATGAGAAAGAAGTACCCACATTTGTTTGTATATCCATGTAATAGCTTTTATGCATTTGGTTCTTATGACTTCTTATCCTTTGATTTGATATATGTAAATCTGTTCTATTTTTGTTATATATTTCCTATGCGGCCATGGTTAGTGTTGTACAAGTTATGTTATGTCTATGGAATATGTATATGCTATTAGGATATGTTTCTAGGGCTCTCTAATGGGTGGATAGGTCTATATACAAGGGAAACTCTGCAAAATTTTTTGAAAGATGAGGTTGCACAAAGATTGCTAATGAGTGAACCTTGATCCTCATTTGAGGAAGAATGATCTTATGTGGGGGAAGATGTAAGGCCCCGTGAATTTTTCTCAAAAACCCGAAAGCTCGTAGTGCCAAATTAGCAAGCTTACCGCGGTTCGGACCCTTTGGATTGATCTATGCATTAAAAAGTTTGGGAATAATATTTTTCAGAAAAGCGTATTTCTATGGTCCATTAAGCAGTCGCATAATAGCTATGAGGACCGCATAATCGCCGCAGAGTCAGACAGTTTGATGGTTAATTTTGAGGTCAACTACGCGGCCAATTATGCGATCGCATAATCAATATACGGGCCGCATAGTCATCGCATAATACCTTTGGAATTTTTGCGAGGGGCAGTTCTGCTGTACATTATGCGACCACAAAACAGGTATGGGGACTGTATTCTTGTCGCTTACCCCCCAGTTTGTTCAGGTTTTGGGGGCCATTTTTACTGTCCCTTTTGCGGTCCACATGTCAATTATGCGATCACAGATTTTGTCGGGGATCCTATTTTCTAACTTTTAAAACCCGACCCCATCACATTAAAAACACCCCATTAGACCCCTTTTATGTTATTTTACTACAAATAGAGTAAGAGAAGAAGTTCTAGAGGGAGAGGGAGTGATCTTCACCAAGTCCCCGATTAATCCTTGCCCAAACCATTGAAGATTATCAAGTAAAGCTACTAGTCCATTCATGGGTACAAAAATGGACTTTCTTGCATGCAGAAAAGATAATAGGGTATGGGGAGGTTGTGAGCTAAAAAGATAGCAATTTGGGGTGTAAGATGATGAAAATCCCTCACAAAAGGGTCCTAAAATCACAATGCACGCTTAGTGCTTGATAATATGCTCAAATGAGCTAGATTCTTAATCATGTCTCTAATTCTTGGTTCAATTTGTAATTCTCATAAAATAGATTGAAGTTGCTAAGAGTCCCGGAATTTTGTAAGAATTTAGGGAAAGCTCTATTGACGTATGTATGGATAAAACCCCCTCTTATTAGAAATTGAGCTCCGCTGGCGTATATGCAAATGTGGTAAGACTAAAATTGGATTGATGAATTGATTGTTATTTCACATGAATTGGTTTTGCAACTATATATACGTGAAAGGTGTGCCTCAGCGTGTTCAATATACTATTTTTGATAATTTAAAGATATGCGAAGAATATAAACCATGTGTTGGAATGCCTAGACCTTAAGTCAAGATTAAAACTGAGACTGTCATGCCAACTATGTGAAATCTTATCTATGCTTACAACATGAATTGCTCTTGTATGTGCCTATTATCCTAAATTACAAGGTTAGTATTGAAAGTGAAAATAGTGTGATAATTGTGTCCCTACATGCCTATGAATTGATATGACTGTCATGCCAACTATGTGAAATCTTATCTATGCTTACAACCTGAATTGCTCCTGTATGTGCCTATTATCCTAAATTTCAAGGTTAGTATTGAAAGTGGAAATGGTGTGATAATTGTATACCTAGGTGCCTATGAATTGATATATGTGAAATAAAGATTGAAACGAGATGATTAATGAGAAAGGAACAACGCCTTGGTAAGGCGGCCTAGCCGATCGGGCCGAGATCAAATGCCATGCCGCACACATGATGGTATTGTGTTGATATTGAATTCCAGAAACTGAGAATGAGATTGTGATTGAGGTACATGTCTCAAATGAGGCAACCTAGCCGATTGGATCGTGATCGGAATCCACTCAAGAATGCGGTGGTATTCTAAATAATGATGAACAGTATGAAATGCCCCAAAATAAAGCTATGGAAATTATGTGAAAGTTATGTGATTCTTTTATTTGATGATTTGGTGTTCGGTTAAAGATTTTGATTGTCTCTTGTGATTTCCTTGTTCTTGTATTATAGTTCTTTCTAATAAGATGGTGTTTAGTTATACATACTAGTACTATTCAATGGTACTAATGTCCCTTTTACCGGGGGCGCTACATTTTTGAATGAATGTATGTGTCTCCATAGTGGACAATGCTGATCGCGTATAGCGGAGTATCCTCCTCTGAAAGTCTTGGTGAGCCCCTTTTTCCTTCGAGGGGTTAAGTTGTACATCATTTGTTGTAGACTTCCACTTTTGAGGTACAGCCGGGGCCTTATTGCCGGCATTGTCATAATTGTCTTTTGTATCCTTAGAGGCTCCGTAGACGTTTGCGTGGGTTATGTACGGGTGTTGGAAGGGTCAATGAACTGTGTTGTAATTCTAAACTCTAGTTCTTCTAAACTATAACTATATGAAATCTTGGAAACTTAGCCATGGTCTAAGGTTTGTAATATAAAAATGAACTAACAATGTCGAATGTACTATCTTTACTATTGTCTAAATAAATGAAAGTGTGGTTACCTTAATCATATTGTGTTGGGTAGAAAGTGTTAAAAAGGCTTTCTCAGTTGGGTTCACTCGATTGAGCGCATGTCGCGCCTTGGGGCGTGACAGTTTATTTCCTTATTTGCTGAGGATTTTGCTATTTTGAGCCGCTATCCCTTTTTATAGAATTCTTCTTCCTTACGTCAGCTTTTCTATCATTTTGAATCAAAGTTCGCCTGAGTATTCATTTTCCTTCCCTTGTTTTATTATCGTTGTGGCTGCCATGCCTAAATCCATTCACCAAGAAGAGGAGGGTTCCGCTTCTTCTTCCCGCTCAATCGGTGGTATACCGCCGGCGTCTCGCGAGCCAATCTCAAGACACTTTGTCTCAAGGAGTGATATTTTGCTAGAGGCCTCCCAATGTCGAAGGCCATTTGGATCATGCATCATGACTTACTTCATTAATAGGAGAGGAACACCTCGAGGAAGTGAGGAGAGACTCTGGATGGGGAGAAAAGGTGGTACTGCAGGTACCCTCCACGGAAGAGAACATTACGACTCATACAGAGGGGTTTTAACACGTATACGCGTACCCCTTCACATTGGGTCCTATTGATAGAGTCGTGGTTGACTTCTGTCGAAGATATCGGGCTACCCTGGCATGGGATCACCCATCGTTCTGGAGGATAGTGCTGATGATGAGGTTCTTTGTAGAAAGAGCCGGGCTCGAGTTCACCATTATCCATCTCATCAAATTATACCAACCCTTTCATTGACAAGGCTTGATAGCTTTGCGATGCTGATCTACCAGACCCTTTGTTGTTGATGATGAAGAAAATGGGTACCGAGGATGGATGAATCGATTCATTCGAGTAAGGACTATCACTGTTATCCCCGTGAAATTTCGTTCGTTTCCTGAGAAATGGAATTTCACACGTAAGTGGTACACTTGTGTTCTTATTATTTTGCCCATGGTGAAGGCGGACTCTATAAAGATGCTTTCCTTTCCTTTTCATTTTGCAGGAATCCAATGGATGCCATACGAGGTTCCTGAACTGGGGGATTCATCTTGGAAACTAGCAGCTTTCTTGACTTACGATGAGCGTAAGTGGCGAGATCTAGCCAAGGGTGGATGGGAGGCAAAACATCACGGTACGTGGTGTGTGGCTTGATTCCTTTGAAAGGGATTTTCTTTTATGTGTACTAACTCCATTACCAAAGGCATTGGAGATTTTTTTGAGATGAGGTCATGCCCCCTCGGTGAGGAGGAATAATAGTCGACTTTGGGGTCGAGGATCGACAACAAATGGAAGGAGTCCTCAAAGAATGAGAGTTCTTATAGCGAGCGAAGCCCTTCTCGAAGGCTCGAAGAAGATGTACCTGCTCATCCTACGTAATCTGAGGATTCTAGCCTTGGAAAAGTAGTTCCTCTCTTGCCACCGTCTTCATTTTCCGCCGAAGGTACTTTGAGGTATACAGATGTTCAGTCGTCGTCCTCGCCCCCCGTTGAAGGTACTTCGAGGGATGTTCGAGACCAGGGGACGCTTAAATCAAGTAGGGTCTCGAGTGACCGTTACCCCACCGAGATCAGTTCAGCTAGGGCCAGTGAGACCAGGCCAGCAGGTGCACGCTCGACCTTTGAAGAGGCTTAGTGGCTTTGTTCTATGGTAAGCTTTGGTCGACTTCGTTGATCTTCTAATTTTACATTTTTATTTTCTTATTGAGCTTCTTTTTCATAGGCCTTCGACAAGCTAAAGTCTGAGTTGCTCGCCGTGAAGCTAGGTTTTGGAAAGCCTTGTATGGGGAGAAATCCCTCAAGCTTCTTTGCGATAAGAGTGGAGATGAGTTCATATACCTGTGGTACGAAGCGAGTAAGAGCCTGAACTACGAAAGCCACCTTGAGAAGAAGGTAACCTTTGCTCTGAGGGAATGCATGTTTGTTCTTCTAACCTCATGGATTCATATTTTGATACCTTAGTTGTAGAGGAAGGCAGAGGATTTGGAATGCCTTTGGGGCGAGGTCGGCCATGCCAAGCATGAGTGTAGCGAGCTAAGGACTCGGATAGATGCCCACGTTGCGGCCAAGAAGAATGCTCTGGCCAAGGTTTCTACGCTTGAGGTGCAACTTCGGAATGCCCGTGAGAACAACTTGATTCAGACGAGCAGGATTTCAAAGATTGAGTCCAGGATTTTAGAGATGAAGGCTAAAGTTATGGACGCCCGGGCAGAAGCTTAAGAGATTCGGGCTAAGGTCGACAAGAAAGTGTCTGTCTATTTAAAAGATGCTGCCGAAGCTTAGCTTGAGCTGAGAAAGGTTTCTGATCGAGAGAGAAGAAACAGTGAATATACTGGTGTAAATCTCAAAGGGAAACCCTTGAAGAGATTTATGCTATGGGCTTCGATCAATCGGAAGAGATAGCGCAGGCCAAGGCAGATGTATAAGATGCCATGTTCCTTTTGTGTTATGCCGAAGATAGTGGAGACGCGGTCGATGGGGCCAAAGTTCCTGAGGGGTAAATAGACTAGGTTTTTTCCTATTTGATTCTTTGTACAACGTTCTTAGAGAACTTTGTACATGTATCCTTGCATTGTTTCATATATGCGTATATGTAATGAAACCCTTTGGTTTTCTCCTTTCATGAATTTATGTTTGCTCGTGTATGTTTTTCTTTGTCTTGAGTTTTGATGTTTTTGTCAATGATTATCTAGACAAATTAGCCTTCGAGTAAAAACCCTTAGGTTTGTAACTCGGCCCTGAGGCTTGTTGGAATGGCTCGTTGGTTCTTGCTTGTTGGGTCGGTACGACCTCTAATATAGGCTGGAATCTGGGCTATTACGCATTTGCCCTTAGGCATTTTTAGTTAACTGTTTTGGGCTTAGTCTCCAAGTTGGATTTCAACTCGAGCTCATTGACCCTTAAGATTGTAAGCTGGCCTTTAGGCGCTTACGGTTTCGATTGGTACGACCTTTTAATATAGGCTGGAGACAGTGGCTCTTATGCATTGGGTCGGTACGACCTTTAATTTTAAACTGGCGACAGTGGCTCTTACGCATTGGGTCAGTACGACCTCTTATGTAGACTTTATTTTCCCTCTCTAATGACTTTTTAGGGCTTTAGTGTTCGCCCGACTCTTCGACTGTTCGATAAGAACCTCGATTATGAGCTGTTAGGTAGGAGTAATTCAGCATATTAGGAGGTTTTGCTCGACGGTTGAATTGTTTCGAAGCCTATTGTTTGGAGCTGATATGATCGAAGCTCTTTTTCATATGTCAAAGGTAGCCTGGTTAACCGGTTCTTTTCGAAGTTTATTTTGAAGTAATTGAAGGCCTGTGATTTATAGCGACGGTCGGGCGTCCTTGAGTCACATTAGTTGGCTGGACAACCTTGTGAACGTAGTGATTGTGTTTGGACGGGGACTTTTTGTCCCCGAGTGAAGTAGTTTTAGCATCTATATCAATGGTATGCCTTTTTATGGGTCTTATAAGTCCGAATATATAGCCTTAACTTTAAGATCAGGATTTATGCCTTTTGTAAGGTCTTATAAATTTGAAGATGCCTTTTTTTGAGGTCTTACAGATAGGTTACTTGGTACAAGTTTAGTTCATACCTTGCTTGAGGTCATACAGATTTTGTAATGCCTTATAAAGGTCTTACTACCTCGAGGTTGCCCGTCTGGGGTCATACAGCCTCGGGTTTTTGACATATCGTTGGGGTGACAGTTAACAAAAGTCCCCGTGACGTCGAAAGTTTTTTGGCTCTGGAGTCGTTCTTTTGTAAACTTGGTGTTGCCTCATTGAGGGCTTACGAGTTCAAACTTTCCGACCCGGAGGTCTTAACGCTTCGAGTTTTTTTCGGCAGTCCCGAAGTGTTCGGGAAATTCCTGGCTCTAAAGCCATTTCTTGTAAAAAATAGTGGACTCCTTTGAAGCGTAAAGAGTTTTGATGGAGGTAAAAGTATTCTTTCATTACTTGGCACAAGTATACATGTTTTCGTTGTCATGGTCTCAATTATTCTATGCGTACACGGTTCGTTCGACCGTTTGGCCTGATACATTATTTTCATATCGAGACAGTTTTTGGCACATATGGGGGAATGCTCCCCAGTGTTCGAGGTTGATTGTAGAGAAGCCTTGAACAATTGCAAAATTCTCCTTATGTAGCATATAGATGTAGCCACCTTCATGGCACCAGCATGCGCCTTTATGGAAGAATCTGCCAGCATGGCAAATGAGTCTATCGAATTCGGAGCTAGGTTGTGATACCACATCATGGCCCTTTCGAGAGTGTTTCCCTGAACTTGTTAGCAGGACCGATTCGATCTCGTCATGCCTTAGGTCGTTGCCCTTCATCAAACAAGTGTAAACAGTGACGTGCTCGTTAGGATATGAGGTTCCATTGTACTTCGGAAAGTCGGGCATTCTAAATTTCTTCGGTATAGGCTTTGGAACGACATTTGATTGGAATGGCTTTCACACAAATTTCTTTGAATCAACACCCTTTAGGATCGGGGGTGCGCCCAGGATCTGGTCGACCCTCGAGTTGTAGGTTTCCACCCTTTTGCCACTGGCTTCCATCATTTTTTCGCCTGATTCGATCCTCTTTGTGAGGTCTTCGAGCATCTTAATAATAGTAGGGTCGTTTGCTAACCCGTTGTTTCTCGACCTTTCAGGTACCTGTTCGGTTCGAGGGGCCATTTTCGGGGCCGTTATACTTGGGGGTTTTTGGTGGCTTTGCAGTTGAGCAATTGCCAGTTGTTGTGCCTGCAACATCTCAAAAATAACGTGAAGGTTAACCTCCTGTTCCTCGCGAGCTGGGGTTTTGTGAGCTTCTTAGTGTTCTCCTTGTGAGGTCTTCGAGCATCTTCATAATAGTAGGGTCGGCTGCTGACCCGTTATTGCTCGACCTTTCAGGTACCTATTCGGTTCGAGCAGCCGTTTTTGGGGCCACTGTACTTGGGGTTTTTTTAGTGGCATTGCAGTTGAGCAATTGCCAGCTGTTGTGCCTGCAACATCTCAAAAATAACGTGCGTTTACTGTGAAAATGCTAATAATAATTAAATTTGATTATGAGACTCTAAAAATACGTGATCTATTTTTATGTTAATTGTTAAGTAGTTGATGCTATGTGTGAGACTTAGAAAAGAGATAGGAGTTAGGAATAAGGTGATAACCAAACCGATAGGTTAACAATCGCACCATTGAGCTTGTGGATCCGGAGCCTCAAGGTTGATTTCGGGGCTTGGCTGGGAGCTATTGCAGGTGGTCGAAATACGTCTAAAAGTTATAAGTAAAATCAATGAAGGCTATTTATATCAATAAATGGAAGCAATAATATCAAGAGAATGTGTTAGAGAGCAGAGAGAATGTTCTTGTATATTTCCCGTGGAGCAACTGAAGAAACAGAGGTTTACAGAATGACAAGGATCCCCTTTATATAGGAGGGGAATCCCAACATAGTACAAAATGCATTAACGACAGAGAAGCGGAGATGGGATAGCTAGATGACACCCTAACTCAGGGTTATGGTAGTCCACTAGGCTCTGTCAGTCCTAGTCGTGTGCCTTGGGAACTCCCTATTTCTACCATTGCCGCGGTCAACATTTCCCTAAGGTTGGGCATCAACGAACCTCGAGGAAGGAAACTCTACCATAGCCCTGTAGCCTCGAGGCTTCGAGATAATCTTCTATGGTGCCTCGATGATAAGGAATTGGATCCTTCGATTTCACCGTATACCCGCGTTTCTTAGAGAGAAGAGATAAGAAATGATTTTGACATCCGACTCTTCGGACTTCCCGCGATGATGTCATACTGATGATGTAAGCCTCCGTGATTACCGAAACGTCCCGTCGTTTCACCTTTCTAGGATTATTCAAAGCATTATGGTTTTCAATTCTTCAAAGTTATAATGTCGTTGCCGTTACATTTTTCGAGGGCAAAAAATGGGGTCATCGGTTATGCTGCCTCCCTTTCTATAAATGGGAGCCTTTTGGGATCAACCTTTCATCCAAGTTTCTTCCATATCTATCCATCCTCCTCTTCTCGCCTTTGTTACCCATTGTCGTTCACCATGTTTAAGGCCCATGGCCTCAAGATCATACGACAACGTTTCTATGAGTCATGCCATGACCTGTCTCCTAGACTTTGTTTGGTCGAGCGAGACTACACCATTTTGTTGTTGTTGTCGTTGGCTCGGGACGACGAAGCAGGGGGCCGATTTCTCCTGACTCAGGGAAATGTTTGGACTCCACAGTGCTGCTCACGAGGGTGTTTGGACTATACACCACTGCTCACCTCTCCTGATTACCTGGTGCGGTATCTCACTTCCTATGCTTTCCGTGAAGTGAGGTGGTACTATCTACTAACTGTTGCATCGCGCACTGGGGCAATGTCCAAAGAAGTGGCTTTACAATAATATCTTGGTGAAATCCATAATAGCCAGATTTTTCACCCAGCCACTTCTTCTTTCTTTCTACCTCTTATGCGTCACTTTGCTCTACTCCATCACTTTCTTCTTCTTTATCTTCCCTTTTGAAGATTCCATTTTGAAGGATCGAGATAAAACTCCCAAAGAGGTGGTGTTCGAATATTCTACTGCCGAGGATGAACCTTTGAGAATTGATTAGGCTCTTGTCTTTTCTTACATGTGTACCTTTTTTCTTCTTTGTTTTTGTGTAAGGATCCTTCGTGGGCTTTTCTACTCAAATGTTAGGACCCCTCGAGGGATTTTGTAATCAAGTGCTTTCTGAATACAAAGACGGTTTTCCAAGTTTATCTTTGATGCTTGCAATATTTCCTTTCATTTGCAATTATGGAGACTCTGAATGCATGACTATATTGGCTACTGCCAATATCGAACCCAGATGCAAGTGTTTTTTTCTGACCTTTGATTGATTAATACGGTTTCTTGCGGAACCCTTTGCGGTCCCTTGGATCGAGCCTAGATTGGGCCGATAAACTCAGGTCGTCGGGACCAACACTTCGAGTTGAAGGAAAGTAATGTTTTGAGCCTTGAAACCGTGATTTATCATTTAGACCTCACGGTAATCTTTTAGGGGAAATTTGCTCGAAGGCCCGAGGATAGGGACTGCCTTTGACATTCAAAGAGCAGTCCACAAGTGGAGGTTCGTTCAGACTCGGGCCACTAGAAACTTGCATTGAACTTAGCGAAGATAGCCTGAAGGCACTGTAGATAGATCTCGAAAGAGGGTTAACCCGAATTTATATAGCACCCCGGGACCAAGCCTAAGTGGGTGGAGCTTAAATGCTTATTTCTTTGGAGCCTAACTCCTTTTTTGACGAAAGTCCCCGAGGTCGGGTACCACCTCGAGACTTATAGTGATGTCACCGGCTTCCTAAAGCCTAACCTTTTTTTGATGAAGGTTCTCGAGGTCGGGTACCACCTTGGGACTTGCAATGATGTCATTGGCTTCCTAGAGCCTAACATTTTTTTGATGGAGGTCCTCAAAGTCGGGCACCACCTCGGGACTAGCGATGATGTCATTAGCTTCTTAGAGCCTAACTTCTTTTTCATGGAGGTCCTTGAGGTCGGGTACCACCACAGAACTGGCGGTGATGTCCTTAACTTCTTAGAGCCTAACTTCCTTTTGATAGAGGTCTTCAAGGTCGGGTACCACCACGGGACTAGCGATGATGTTGTTGGCCTTTTTAGAGACTAACTTCCTTTTGATGGAGGTCCTCAAGGTTTGGTACCACCTTGGAACTGACGATTATGTTGTTGGACATTTTAAAGCCTAACTTCCTTTTGATGGAGGTCCTCGAGGTCGGGTACAACCTCGGGACTAGCGATGATGTTGTTGGACTTTTTAGATCCTAACTTCCTTTTTATATAGGTCCTCGAGGTCAGATGCCACATCGGTACTGGCGATGATGTCGTTGGCCTTTTAGGCAGACGGATTGTTGCTGTTTTATGCATATATAGGGTCGTTTCTACTCCTTTAGTGATCCCACTATTTTAAGAAGCTACCATTCCTTTTCTATGTTAAGTCTTTCATTACTTCAGTACTAACGTACTTGCACAAATTCCTGCCTTAGTTCTCTTGTTTGACCCTAGCCATGACTGCTACATCGGGGTCTATTTGGTAAAGAGGGGAGAGTTTCGCCTCCGGCATTCATGACCAACGAGATTATACCTTAAACATTACTTCTTTGATAGGAGAAGAGCACATTGAGTTAGTAAGAAAAGACTGCGGATGGGGGGAGAAAGTAGTGTTACAGACATTTTTCCCAGACGTGAGCATCACAGATCGTGTCGATGGATTTTTGAACATGTACAAGAATCCTTTCACACTGGGCCCGCTTGATAATATTATGCTCGACTTCTGTTCAAAATATCGGGTTACCTTGGCGCAGATCCACCCGTCATTTTGCCGAACAATGTTGATGATGAGATTTTTCGCGAAGATGGTGGGTCTTGAACTTACGCTCAATCATCTTATTAGGATGTACCGGGAGTGGAGAGTCGCTTCTTTCGAGTGCGGACCGCTGAAATTATCCCCTAGATCTTATGTCATTCCCCGAGGAATGGAAATATACACATAAGTGGTGCATTCTGTACTTCTCAGTTTTGTCTATGGCGAAAACTGGTTTCGTAACTGTGCCTCCTTCATTTGGAGTGGAATCTTCCCTTTTCGCACATTAATCTTTCTATTCTAGGCATCGGAGAGACTTTCGAGGCGAGGTCGCGCTCCTCTAGAGAGGGGGAAGGGTTGTCAACTTTCGAGCTAAAGAACGACAACAATAAATAGGAGATGCCTTTACAGGGCGATGGTGCTAAAAGCATGGCAAAACGGGAATGAGGCTGCAGAGTGGAAGCATTGTCTGAGCCTACCGCGTCCGTGGTTCCTAGTTCTGTAAAGATGGTTTCTCCGTTGCTGTCACCTTCCTTTTCCGTCGACAATACTTCAAAGGATGCTAGGAACCCGGGGTCGCATATACCAAGCTATCGTGCCTCGACCAGACTCGACACTTTCATAGCAGAGGGAACTGGGTTGGCAGATGTGCGCTCGGCCTTCAAGGAAGCCTAGTGGCTTCACTTCGTGGTGTGTTTTGGCATGGGCCTTTCGAGCTTCGCGCCTTACCTTCCTTATTAGGTTTTCTCTTGCAGGCCTTCGACAAGCTTAAGTATGGGCTGCTTTGTCGTGAAGCCAGGCTGCTGAAAGCTCTGAATAAGGAGAGGTCCCTTAGGCTCCTTTGCGATGAAAAGGAAGTCGAGTTGGTACACTTGCGGTATGAGGTGGGCCGGAGCTTGAATTATGAGAACTACTTGAAAGAGCAGGTAATTTTCTGTCCCGGGTGAGCGTGCATTCCGCCTTCTAGCTTCTGAGGCTAACAATTTGTTTATTTCAGTTGAAGAAAAAAATAGAGGCCCGGGAGCACCTTTGGGATGAAGCTGGCTGAGCCAAGCGTAAGTATGATGAGCTAAAAGCTCGTGCATAGGGTCAGGCTTTAGAGGGGAAGGGTTCTCTGGCTAAAGTTCCCGCTTTTGAGGCTCAACTTCGCTTAGCTCGTGATAACGCTTTGATTCAAGAAGATATGATTACGAAGCTCAAGTCAAAGTCAGGGCTGAGATCGTTGATGTCTGGGTAAAGCCGTAATGAGATGAACTAAGGCTAACCATGAGAGGGTGATATTTTTAAAGGACGCTACCGACATTCAAGACAAGTTGAGAAGGATCATCGACCGCGAATAGAGGATCGAAGAATATGCTCGTTGCAATTCTCGAAGAAAGACCCTTAAGGAGATCCGTTCTAGGGGTTTCACCCTCTCAAAAGAGTTGGCGAGTGAGGGCGGACAAGCGTAATGCTCGGTTTCTTCTGTCCGAAGGCGAAGAAAGCGAAGACGAGGCCGATAGGGCATAGCTCCCAGTGGGCGTAGATTTCTCCATCTGCATATAGCATTTTCAAAGTATGTTTGTAGATGGAGATTGCGTTTTTTCGCATATGTGGATAAAAGAAAACCTTGTGGCTTTACTTCTTCTGTATCCCTTTCTATCTCGAATTTGGCCGGGTGAACTGGTCTTTTCAGTCGACCGGAATCCTTAGATTTACGATATGTCCTTGAGGCTCATTAGGTTGGCCCGTAGGTTTTAATGTACTCGGACAGTGCGAGCCTTTAGTATAAACTGGAGTTTGAGCTCTCATGCTTTCTTTTTAGACATGTTTTGATCAACTATTTTGGGTTAATCTCTGAGTCGGGTTTCGACTCGAGCTCATTTGACCCTTAAGTTTTCGTGTTTGCACGGGCTGGCGACAATGGCTCTCGTGCCTTGGGTCGAACCGACCTTTCAGTGTAAGTTGGTGTTTGAACTCTTATGCTTTTACCCTGGGGCTTTTTTAGTTAACTGTTTTTGGTTTAGTCTCCGAATGGGGTTCCGACTCGAGTTCATTTGACCCTCAACTTTTTGATTTGTGCGTGCTGGCGACAATGGCTCTTACTCATTGGGTATAAGTGACCTTTTAGTGTAAGCTGGCATTTGAGCTCTTATGCTTTGCCCTGGGGCATTTTTAGTTAACTGTTTTGGGTTACGACTCGAGCTCATTTGACCCTCATGTTTTTGGATTTGTGTGGGCTGGTGACAATGCCTCTTATGCCTTGGGCCGAAGCGACCTTTTGTGGGCTGGCAGCAATGTCTCTTACGCCTTGGGTCGAAGCGACTTTTTATTGGCTTTATATTTCCCTCGTTAAGGACTTTCTGAAATAGTTTTTGGATGTCTCTTTGACGATTCAGTAAAAACCTCGATTACGAGTCGTTATATGGTGATAATCGAGCACCTCAGAAGGTTTGGCTCGGAGTTTGAGTATCTCGAAGCTTGTGATTTGGAGTTGACATGGTCGATGCTCTTTCGACTATGTCAAGGGTATCCTGTTTAACCGGTTCTTTTCGAAGTATATTCGAAGTAATTCAAGGCCTGTAATTTTGTAGCGATGGTCGGGCGTCCCTGAAGAGAGTTAGTTTGGCTGGTACAGCCTTATGACCATAGTCAATTGTGCTTGGCCGGAACCATTTTTTATCCCAAGTGAAGTAGTTCAAGAATCTATATCGAGGGCATACCTTTTAGGGGTCTTACAAGTTCGATATATAACCTTAACTTTGAGATGAGGTTTATGCCTTTTGTAAGGTCTTACAAAATTTTTATGCCTTTGAGGTCTTACAGTTTTTAGATACTTGGTACAAGTATTGTATATGCCTTGCTTAAGGTCTTACAGATGTTGTTGCTGAATATGTAGGTCTTACAAGACCGAGTCTGCCCACTTAGGGTCTTATGGCCTCTGGTTTTTTAATGAATGGTGATTGGCGATAGTCCCCGAGTCATCGAGGGCATTCTTGTTCGGGAGCCGTTACTTCGCGACTTGGTATTGCCTCATTGAGGGCTTATGATTCTGGAGATTCCGACCCGGAGGTCGTGCGATTTTTGAGGTTTCGACGCCAGTCCCCAAGTGTTCGGGACACTTTCGGCCTTGGAGACTTTTCGTGATTTTCATGTTGCCTCGGTGAGGGCTTATGAGTTTGGAGTCCCAACCCGGAGGACGTTCAGGTGTTGAATTGTTGACGCCAGTCCTCGAGTGCTCGGGATGTTTTGTCGGAGGAGTCATTTTTTTCGAGGTGCCGAGTTTCTTTTGGAGTGCGAGATGCTTTGATAAAAGATATTCTTTGATTACTCAGTACACATGTACATGTTTTTACCGTCGGGGGCCCGGCTATACGAAAACGGTTCGTTCGACCGTTTGGCCTGGTAAATCACTTTCCTATTGGGACCCCAAGTGTTCGGATTGATTGCAAAAGAAGCCTTGAATACTTGTCGAGTCATCCTTAGGTAGCATGTGAATGTTGCTTCATTAAAAACCTTGTAGGTAAAACCCTTTTCAAGATAAAAAACTCGGTCGAAGGAAAAGATTGCAACATATGCTTTAAAACCTTAAGGTCTTCGGGATGGGTTAGTGCTTTGACTGCTTCCTTCGGGCACCTGCATAAGGGTTAATATGAAATATAAAATGAAAAGGGAGAGGGTTATACCTTAGTGTGGGATGTGACGGCTATGTTTCGAGGTCCGATATGTCCCAGTTACTCGAGATGAGGACGCAGTATGGTCCTTTGCTTTGTTTAATTGGGCTTAATCGAAGATGTTGTTTGATTACGCTTCAGCTCTTTTATGAGTGGAGGTATTGGTGCTTGTGCCAAATCGAGCGCCGCAAACATCTCCCTCGCCGCATGTTGTTCCCCGTAGACGGGTTTAATCGCATCCTTTGTTGGGAATTTCATCATTTGGTGAAGAGTGTAATTTACTGCTCTCATGCAGTGTATCCGCGGCCGTTCGAATAAGGCGTTGAACCTCATGTCTCATTCGATGACATGGAATTTGAAGTTTTTGGTTGTTCCGGCCACGTGGACTGGGAGGGTGATTTCTCCTTTCATTATTTTACTTTCCATGTTAAATCCGTTGTGGACTCGAGTGGCGGGCACGATTTGATCAAGCAGTCCGAGCTGCTCTATTACCCTCGACCTGATAATGTTGGCCGAGATACCTAGATCCATGAGTACATGTTTTATTTGAAATGTATTTATGAGGAAAGAGATTACCAGTGAATCATTGTGGGGTCGAGACAAGGTATTGGTGTCCTCTTCACTGAATGTGATGGCATCCTCGGGTATGTACCCCGGGGTTCGCTTTTCATTGGTGATGGATATATTCGTCATTCTCATCATGGGTTCCTATGGGGCATAGATGCCTCCCAAGATCATGTGGATGACATGTTGTAGCTCATTAGTTCCATTCTTCTTGGCCGCCTCTCTTTCCCGGAACTGATTTTTGGCCCGGTCGCTTATGAATTCTCAAAGGTGACCTTTATTGAGTAGTCTGGCTACTTCCTCTTGGAGCTAGTGGCAATCCTCGGCCCTATGGCCGTGCGTGTTCTGAAATTCACATACTAAATTATGATTCCTTTGCGAAGGATCTGATTGTACAGGCTTGGGCCACCTGGCGTCTCTGATTTTTCTGATGGCGAATACGATGTGTGATACATCGACGTTGAAGTTGTATTCTGATAAGCGAGGTGACTCCGTTGGCCCTGCGTTCCTATCGAATTCGGCTATATTGATGAGTCCCCGAGGATTCTATCCTCGACCTATCCTTCGATTGTTGCGAGGTGGGTTGCGCCTCGGGGGGTTCCTTCTGTCTTCGGTTTATGGTTGATATCTTTCTTTGTTTGGTTTTGGATCATTTGCTAGAAGCCAACTTGTGTATACTAAGCACAAGGGGACCACTAGCTGGTCATCTTCTACCCTGATCTTCGATTGGTATCGATTGTGAATGTCCGACCAGGTCACAGCGGGATACTCGACAAAATTTTGTTTTAACTGCTTTGAAACCACCGAGCTTTGTTCATTTAGACCTTGAGTGAAGGCTTGTACTGCCCAATCATCGGAGACTGGTGGTAGTTTCATTCATTTTATTTGGAAGCAAGATACGAATTCTCGCAGCATTTCATTCTCCCTTTGCTTGATTTTGAAGACGTCGGATTTCCTTGCGGCAACCATGATGGCCCCGACATGCGCTTTTATGAAGGACTCCACTAGCATAGGAAATAAGTCTATAGAGTTTGGGGCCAGTATATGGTACAAAATCACTGCCCCTTTAGAAAGTGTTTCTCCGAATTACTTCAGTAGGACAGACTCGATCTCGTCGTCCCTCAAGTTGTTGCCCTTTACTGCACAAGTGTAAGCAGTAACGTGCTCATTAGGGTCCAATGTACCATTATATTTTGGGAGATTTGGCAGTCTGAACTTCTTTGGAATGGGTTTCGGGGCCGTGTCCTGTGAGAACGTCTTCTGTACTAACTTTCTCGAGTCCACACCTTTCAAGATCCGGGGCGCTCCTGGAATTTGGTCGACCCTGGAGTTGTAAGTTTCGACTCTCTTATTGTTGGAGTCCATCATTTTCTCGCCCGATTCGATTCTTCTGGTGAGGTCCTCGAGTATTTTTACGATGATGGGATAGGTCATCGACCGATTATTGCTAGATCTCTCCGGTACCTATTCGGCTGGGGGAGGTGTCCCCGGTGCTACCGTGCTATGAGTTTTTTGGTGACTTTGCAGCTGAGCAATAGCCGTTGTGCCTGCAACATTTCAAAAATAATATGAAGGGAAACCTCCCATTCTTCCCTAGTCGGGGTTTTCTGAGCTTTTTGTTGATCTTCTAGGTGCACACTCTTGTCAGTGTGGGAGCTTATGTCAATGTGTTGGGCGTCGCGTTAGACTGCGTCCACAAGGATTGGTTCTGGTGCATTCTCAGGGTTTTGTGGTGGCATACCAACACCTGGAACACCCACACCGTTTTCTCCGTGGTCCTCTAGATTGTTGTTTTCACCTCCATTCACTGAGTTAGACATTTTGACCTGAAATCGAAGATCTTGGACAAGAAAAAGCGTGAAAGATAACTTGCGTTATGTAATAAAACCAGCAAGAAAATAATCACTATTTGTTTACCTTGAAAATGGTAACAATAATTAAATTTGTAAATGGTATTCTAAATTACGTGATCTATTCCCGAGCTAGTTGTTGGAGCAGTTGATGCAATTAATGTGGAGTTTAATGAGGAGATGCAAGCTACAACAAGGTAGTAATCGAACCGGAGGGCCTGCTGCCCGGGTGTAGGTCAGGTCAATGGGGGACCTCGGGGTCAATATCAGGGTCGAAGTCGAGCTATCGGGGATAGTCGGGGATGGGATAACAGTTGATGATATAATTAAACAGGCCTCTTTATTGCCAATACTGAGTTATACGATGAAGAACAAATAAGGAAACGATGGATATCAAGGTAACCTCGGGCCAGTGAGAACGAACAAGTTAGAAAGAAAAGAGAGAGAGAGAGATAGACAGATATTATTGCACTTGTGGAGAAATGGAGCAGCATCCGTCCGTTACAAGGTAGGGTGAGTCCCCTTTATATATGAGGGGAACTCAGCTACAAGTACATGGATATTAATTACAAAGTATGGAGATGGGATGTCTTGATGAGATGCCTCAGCATAGGCTCTGGATAGGCCGTCCCTGTCAGACTTAGCCGTGTGCCTTGGAAGGTTCCCCTTCTGTCCTGGCTTTGATCTTTGTCTTCTCTAAGTCGGGCCTCGACGAGCCCCAAGGTCGGGAAATCGGTCGTGGATTCCCATTCTCGGGGTCTCGAGGCATTTTTCTGAAATGACTTGACAGTGATAAATCAAGTCCTGTGATTTTGCCGCGTACAAATAGTCTCTGCGTTTCCCATAACGAAGTGATGGGAAATGATTATGACACTTGACTCCTCGATCTTCTTATGATGATGTCATACTGATGATGCGACTCCTAGCATGAGTTTTATGATAACCGGGCATCCACGGGCTCGTGTATTTCTTACTTCATCCGATGCACTCCCGATTCCCGCTTTCCAAGGTGAAGGTACCACCGTCGATACTGTTTTCCAAGGATGAATTAACTGTGTCCGTCGGTCAATCTTTCAAGGCCTTGACGACCGTGTCGTAATCCCCTATAAATGGGAGTGTTTTGGCATTTTTTTCCTATCCCAGTGCCTTCATTGGCTTGCTTGCCTATTCCTTCTTATCATCTTCTTCTATCCTTGAACATCATGTTTGGGGCTCATGGCCTCAAGGCCGTTTGGGGGAGCTCTTTCAGATCGTGTTGTGGCCCTTTGTCGGGACTTCCCTTTATCGAGCATAATTGTGTTGTCCTGCTATTGTTGTGGTCATCGATATGCTGCCTTTGCTGCTGCTATTGGCTCGATGTGATAATGGGCGGGGAGTCGGTTTCCCCCTCATGTAGACAGTCATTCGAATTATGCACCGCTGCTCAAAAGGGTGCTCGGATTATACATTGCTGCTCACCTTCATGCCCTAGCTCGACGTGGCGCTCTGCTCCAAGTTGGGGGCTTGCACGGCTAGACTCTCCAAGAAGTGGATTCTAAGTAGCCGGGCAAGCAGGACCGAGGGTTGTTCGGTCTGCTGTCTCTCCGAGGTTCTCTTGGCCAACGAGGGTCTTTGAGCTTCGGAGAGCTATGACATTTTTTCATCCCTCCCTGCCATTCACCTTGTCCCTTGGGGATATCAATGTGGAAGGTTGGGATGAAACTTTCGAGGATGCGCGTTCGGAGGCACCTGTTATGGACCTTCGAAGGTGGACCAATTTTCGGGCTTTACTTTGCATGTGCATCCCTTGGTTTCTTCCTTTATGCATAGAGATCCTCCGTAGGCTTTTGTAATTGTATGTAATGACCCTTCGGGGGCTGTTGTACATGAATTTTTATGAATATGAATATACTCCATTGACTTCTGCTTTCGATCTTTGCTTTGTTATTGCATGCTCCCATGCCCTTCGAGGTCTTTTGAATGTCCTCCTTTATTGTTGACTGCCGACATTTTAACTTGGGCGTGAGCATTTTTTCTGATCCTCTGCCGATCGACATGGCTCCCTTCCGAAGCCATCGCCTTACCTTGGACCAATCCTAAATTGATCTGATAGGCACGGTCTGTCGGGGCCCTCCGAGTTGTATGGAGATAGTACGACGAATTCTGGGGCCTTTGAGGATGTTATCCTGAATGAAGGTCAACTTTGGGCTTGGGGGTCCCCTTTTGATTTTGATATAGATAGCCTTCTTAAAACGTGTGGGATGAACTTCTACTGAAGAGTTTCCTATATTCGGGCGTTGCCTCAAACCTTTATGGAGCTTTCATGATCGGAGCTTCCTGTACTTATTCCCTTTTATAGAAAGGGAACCATGGGATCAGGTACTACCTTGCGTTGAGTCATGGCATTGAAAGCTTCCCGAAGTCCAACTTCTTTTGGGCGGGGATCCTCGAGGTAGAATGATGCCTCGAGATTGAAGATAGTACAGACGGTTCCTCAAGTCTTGGCTTTTGTTCGAAGGATGCTTCCTGGATCGGCTCCCACACTGTCGATCTATATCGAGGTTGTTGGCTTCCCGGGGCTCACTCTGGGTAGGCGAGTCGTTGCCGCTTCTCGCATATATGTGGGGCCGCTTTGGCTTCTTCGCAAGACCTCACTATTTCCAGGCAGCTGCCTTTTCGCTTTGGCATAAGGTTCTTCATTTCTTCAAGTGCAAAAAGTGTTGGCACAGCCTTGCTCTAATCTATTAGTTTTAAAATAATCCTGGCAAGCACTTTGGGGCCGGCCCGGCAGGGAGTGGAGTGTGCTGCTCCCGGTGCTCAGGAACATCGGGAGTTCGCTCTAAGGACGGTGCCTTTAATAAGAGGGGAACATCTGGAGATGGTGAGGAGGTATTGTGGATAGAATGAGAGGGTAGCGCTGCAGGTGCTTCCCCCAGATGAGAGTGTTACGGACTCTACTGATGGATTCTTGAGCGTATACCTCTATCCTTTCGCATTTGGCTGCCTTGATAGGGTCGTGCTTGATTTTGGATTGGAGTATCTGGTTACTTTGGCAGAGATACATCCGTCATTTTGGCGAGTGGTGCTGATGATGAGGTTCTTTGTGAAGAAGGATGGGCTTGAATTCACGCTTAACCACCTCGTCAAACTATACTGGCCCTTTCATCACTAGGGCCTGTCGACCCTGAGGTGCCGTTCATCCACACCCTTTGTAGTTGATGATGAATATGATAGGGATCGAGAGTGGGCCAATTGGTTTATCTAGGTCCAGACGGTCGACATTATCCCTTTGGAGCTTTTGCTATTTCCTGAAGGGTGGAATTATGCACGTGAGCGGAGAGTCTGTGCCTTTTCATAATTTGCCTATAGCAAAAATTGGTTGAATAATAGTGTTTTCTCCCTTGTTGCAGAAACTTCATGGACGCCAGGCGAGGTCCTAGTGACCCATTCGACCTGCGATGAGCATCGGCGGTGAGCTATATTCCATTCCAGATGGGGAGCGAAATACCAATGTATGCGTGCACGCTGCTATTGCCTTGGCCTTCGTATATTTGAGGTAACATTTCCCTCCTTTCTTTTGTATCAGTTTTGTCGTTTGTAGGTATTGGGCGGTTCTTCGGGATAACACAGTGCTCTTCCAAAGGGAAGAAAGAGGCATCGGCCTCTGAGCTGAGGGACAATGGTGATAAACAAGATTGGCACCCGCAGCGTGATGGAGCTTTTAGTGGTGCTTAACGGGCTCGTGTTTTCAAGGAGAAGACATTGTCCGAGTCTGCTGCTCCCGGAGTATCTAATTCCCGGTCGGTAGCTCCTCCGAGTGAATATGCTTTGCCCGAGGTCAGTTCTTCTGGGCTGAAGAGGCAGGATCGACAGGAGTATATTCTGACTTCGAGGAAGTTCGTCGGCTTCACTTCGTGGTGAGTTTAGGCGCAGTTTTCTTGTATCCCACATCCTCCTCCCTCTATTGAACTTTTCTTGTGCATGTCTGTGATAGGATTATGTCTGAGTTGCTCCGTCAAGGGGCTAGGCTTTAGAAAATTATGGACGAGGGCGAGTCCCTTAGGATCCTTAGCGAGGAGAAAAAGGTTGAGTTGTAGTATTAGCGATATGAGGCATACCGAAGCTCGAATTTCGAGAGCTATTTGATGGAGCATGTAACCTTTTGCATCTCGCGTTGTGCTTTCTTTGGCCCTTAAGGTTAACCCCTTATTTGTTGTATTAGCTACAGAAAAAAGACGGAGCCTTTGGAGTACCTCAAGGGAGACATCGACCACGTTAGAGCTGCTTATGGTGAGCTAAGTGCTCAAGTGCAAGCTCAAGCTTTAGAGGAGACAGGAACCTCAGCCAAGGTCCCTACCTTCAAAGCCCAACTCTGCTTGGCTCGTGACAATGCCAAAGTTCAAGCAGACATGATCGGGAAACTTGAATCTGATCTCTCGAAGATCAGGGCTAAGATAATTGATGCTCGGGGCTGATTAGGAGATGGCGATTCATATGAAAAATGTTGCGGATGATCAAGCCTAACTAAAGCGAGCCCTCGACCGGGAGAAGAGGGTCGAAGAATATGTTCATTGCAGATCCTGAAGAGAGGTACTTGAGGAGATCGGTGCGAGGGGCTTTATTCTTTCGGGGTAATTGGCTCAAGCAATGGTGGATGAGCGTGATGCGCGGTCATTTCTTACTGACAAGGCGAAGAGCGAAGCCAGCAAGCTGTAGCCCTTTGGAGCGGAGTGTAGATTTAGTTGTTTTCCCGCTTTGTATTTAATATATGTAGAGTATGTTTGTAGATGGAGAGTGCGCCTTTTTTGCGTATGTAAGATACAAGGAAATTTGAAGCTTTATTTCTTCTGCATCTCTTTCTGTTATTTCTTTCGACCAGACGAGCTGGTTTCGGTGCTTGGCGGGTTCCTCGTAGGTCCGGAACTGATCGAAAAGGGTCGGAGGCTCTTAAGTGTGATCCTTGACGTGAGAAGGCGTTGGGGCTTCCGTGCTTTGCCCAGCTGTTTAGGCTTAGTCTCTGAGTCAGGGCATGTAGTAATTGTTCCCATTTTTGCCCTTGGGCATAACTGTTTCGACTATTTTGGGCCCAGTCTCCGAGTCGCATTGCGATTCGAGCCTTAATTAACCCTAGAGTTCTTTCCCGCTTGTATGGTTGGACAATGGTGGCCTTCATTTCTCGCCCTCGGGCGTTTTGTTATTTCAACTATTTCGGGTCCAGTCTTCGAGTCGTGTTACGATTCAAGCTTTAATTCGACCCTTAAGTTCTTTCTTGCTACATGGGCAGTCGACAATGGCCTTTTATGTTTACAGGTCAAAGTAACCTTATAGGCATGTGGCCCGGAGGCTCACCCGGCTGGTTGGTAGTTGCATTTATGCCGTGCCTTTAGGCATGTTGTAGTTTAACTACTTCAGGTCTAGTCTTCGAGTCGTGTTGCGACTCGAGCTTTAATTGACCCTAAAGTTTTATCCTGCCTGCATGGGCGGACGACGATGGCCCTTTGTGCTTTAGGTCAAATTGACCTTACAGGTGGGTGGCCCAGAGGCTCACTCGGCTGGCGATGGTGGCATTTATGTCGTGCCCTTAGGATTGTTTTCAGTTTAACTATTTCGGGTCCAGTCTCCGAGTCTTATTATGATTCGGGGTTTGATTGACCCCGTGGAGATTATGACATTCCCTCTTTTCTTTTTCAATAACAGTTACATGGGCGCCGAGCAACGTTCCTGTTTTGCCGGATTATGCCCGAAAATTAGCGACCCACCAGACATGTGATGAGCGCAAGTGGCAAGATTTTTCCCGGGGCAAATGGGAAGCAAAACATCATGGTAAGTGCTGTAATATTCTTTCCTCTCCCTTCCTTTATTTGGAGAGTCATTTTCCCTTTATGCGTATTAAACTTGTTGTTATAGGCATTAGAGAGACTTCCGAGGCTATTTCATGCTTCTCTGGAGAGGAGAAGGGTTGCCAGCCCTCGGGCTAAAGAACGACAACAATAAGCAAGATATGCTCTTACAGGGTGATGACGCTCAAAGCAAGGCAAAACGGGACCAAGGCTTCGATGCGGAAGCATCGGATGAGCCTGCCGTATCCATGATTCCTGGTTCTTGAAAGAGGGTTTCTCCATTGTCGTCACCCTCTTTTTGCGTTGGTAGTACTTCGGGAGAAGCTAGAAACCCGGGGTCGCATACACCAAGCGAACGTGCTTCGACCGGAGTCAACTCTTTCAGGGCTGAATGAACTGGATTGGTAGGTGTGCGCTCGGCCTTCGAGGAAGCCTGACAACTTCACTTTGTGGTGTGTTTTCTCACAGGCCTTTCGAGCTTAGTGCCTTCCCTTCCTTATTGGGTTTTGTTTTGCATGCATTCGACAAGATTAAGTCCGGGTTGCTTCGTCATGAATCCAGACTGCGGAAACCTTTGAGTGAGGAGAGATTCCTTAGGCTCCTTTGCGATGAAAAGAAGGTCGAGTTGGTATACTTGCAGTATAAGGTGGGTGGGAGCTTGAATTATGAGAGCTACTTGAAGGAGCAGGTAATTTTCTGCTCCGGGTGAGCGTGCATTCCGCCTTCTAGTTTCCGAGGCGAACACTTCATTTATTTCAGTTGCAAAAAAAAGACGGAGGCCCTGAAGCACCTTCGGGGTGAAGTTGGTCGGGCAAGGCATGTGCATGATGAGCTAAAAGCTCGGGTGGAAGCTCGGGCTTTAGAGGGTAAGGATGCTCTGGCTAAAGTTCCCGCTTGTGAGGCTCAACTCAGCTTACTTCGTGATAACGCTTTGGTTCAGACAGGAATGATTACGAAGCTTGAGTCTGAGCCTTTGAAGGTTAGGGCTGAGATCGTTGATGCCTGGGCTGAAGCTGTAATGAGCCGAACTAAGACTATTTGATTATGGGACTCTAAAAATACGTGATCTATTTTTATGCTAGTTGTTAAGCAGTTGATGCTATGTATGTGACACTTAAAAACAAAATGAGGGTTGGGAATAAGGTGATAATCAAACCGATGGGTTGACAGTCGGGCTTCGAGCATGTCGATTCAAGAGCCTCTCGGTCATTTCCAGAGCCTGGCTGGGAGCTATCGGGGGTGGTCGGAGTGTGGCTATTAGTTATAATAAAATTGGCGTATGCTCTTTATGGCCAATGATACACAATAAACGACGAACAAACATGACGATAATAAATGATAGCAAAAGCATCAAGAGAACATGTTAGAGAGCAAATAGAATGTTCGTGTATATTTCATGTGGAGCAACTGGAGCAACAACCCCTTACAAAGTGACAAGGATCCCCTTTATATAGGAGGGGAATACCATCATAGTACAACAAGCATTAATTACAAAGATACGAAGATGCGATAACTAGATGACACCCAAATTCGGGTGTTACAGTAGTCCACTAGGCTCTATCAATCCTAGCCGTACGCCTAGGGAGCTTCCCATTTATACCATTACCGAGGTCATCGTTATCCTGAGTTCGAGTGTCGATGACCCTCGAAGGAGGGTACTAGGTCCATAGTCTCGAGCCTTCGAGGTGATCTTCCGAGATGCCTCAACAATAAGAAATTGGCCCCTCCGATTTTGCTGTATCTAGTAATAACAATTAAATTTGATTATAGGACTCTAAAAATACGTGATCTATTTTTATGCTAGTTGTTAAGGAGTTGATGTTATGTGTGAGACTTAGAAACGAGATAGTAGTTAGGAATAAGGTGATAACCAAACCGATAGGTTAATAATCGGGGTTTCGAGCTTGTCTATTCGGGGCCTCGAGGTCGATTCTGGGGCTCGGCTAGGAGCTATCACAGGTGGTCGAAGTACGTCTAAAAGTTATAATAAAATCAATGAAGGCTCTTTATGGCCAATGACAAGCTATAAATGATGAATAATAATGAAGATAATAAATAGAAGCAATAATATCAAGAGAACGTGTTAGAGAGCAAAGAGAATGTTCTTGTATATTTCATGTGGAGTAACTGAAGTAATATGGATTTACAAAATGACAAGGATCCCCTGTATATAGGAGGGTTGATAGAGAAACGAAGATGGGACAGCTAGATGACACCCTAATTGAGGGTTAGGGTAGTCCACTAGGCTCTATCAGTCCTAGCCATTTGCCTTGGGAACTCCCCATTTCTACCATAGCTGCGGTCAACATTGTCCCAAGGTTGGGCGTCTGTCACGCCCCAAAATACGAGGAGCGCGACCAGCGCTCAACCGAGTAAACCAGACTGAGCAAGCCTGTTAGGTTTCATACTACCCAAATTAGTCTTTGAATAAAGAGGAAATGTACACCATTAATCAAATTCTATAAACATGACATTAATGATTCCATTTTGTTTCCATTAACAACTTCGTTCACAATTTTGAGGATATTACAAGTTTTACACATCATTGCCAAACATCAATATTTCCACTTTAATTCCAATACTCGACACTACCCACAACCTGTCTACGGAGCCTCTAAATACAACTGAAGAGTTAATATGGAAATGCCGGCAACAAGGCTCCGGCTACACCTCAAATACAATGTACATGATAAACAGATGAAACATGACCCCGAAACGAAGTGGGGCTCACCAAGTCAGCTGAAAGGATGATGCGGCACTAGCTGTGACAACCACTGCCTGCTATAGAAACACCTACATCCATTAAAAGACATAGCGCCCCCAGCAAAAGGGTCGTTAGTGCCATCGAATAGCACTAGTATGTATAACTAAACATCATCTAGTTAGAAAGAACTTTCACACAAGAGTAAAGAGGAGATCATAAAAGACAACAAAGTTTCAAATAACCACCATGTCAGCAATATAAGGATGTTCACATGATTTTCACATAGTTTCTGAAATTTTAGATTGGAGCATCCCACACTGTTGCATCATTATCCACTTTGCCACCGCTTCTTTGAGCGGAGTCTGATCACGGCCCGATCGACTAAGCCGTCTCCCGGAGATGTTACAATTATTTTATTCACACTTTCCAGTTTCAATCATCAATACATTACCACTATGTGTATATATCATGGCGTCTGATCATGGCCCGATCGACTAAGCCGCCTCCCCGAGACGTTACCATTTTCCATTATTCATCTCACTCCAATATTTGGTTACACATATGTCATTTCAAAGGGCACTTGGGGCCACAACTATCACGTCATATATTTGGAACTAGGCCACATTTCACATCATTTCAAATTTCAATGTTAGATTTGTAATTTAGGATATTAGGTGCACATAAGAGCAATTTAAATTGTGAGTATAGATAAGACTTCACATAGATAGCACATTATATGCAGCTTCAATCTCAATTTAAGGTCTAAGCATTTCAATACATAATTCATATCTTTTGCCCCTTTCAAGTTATCAAGATAGCACATTAATCATGTTGAGACACATTTTTCACGCATATAAGGTTACAACAACAATTCATGTAAAATAACAATCGATGCAACAATTCAACTTTAATCTTACCATATTCACACAAACATCGATGAAGCTTGATTTCTAAAGGACCGGGTTTTACCCATACATACCTTGTTTAAGCTTTCCTTAAGTTACTACGACGTCTCGAAAATTTTAGCAATTCCAATCTACTTGAGACATAACAAAATTGAACACAAATTAAGAAGGTATTCATTGTTTCAGCTCATTTGAGCATTTTATCAAACACTAGTTGAGCATCTTGATTTCAAATCTCTTTTACAAGATTTCCTTCATTCTCCAACCCAATCTTTACTTATTTATGTTCAACAATCTTCCCACAAACCTAATCTGTACATGAATGTATACATAATACTATTACACCCAAGAATCATACCTCAATAACCTATCTCACAATCTCTACAACACCTACACAACCTAGGTTAGGCACCTATGGCTTCCAATCACCATCCCATGAGTTACAATACTTAATTCATACTCATATTTCCATAATAACTCCATATATGTAAGTCTAAGGGTAAAAGATTACCTCTTGTAGACCAAATCTTGAAAGATAACTTTTGGGATGTTCTTGAGATTTTGAAGAAATCCTATGAAATCCAATCAAAACCATGTTTTAACTAGTGATTGAGAAGTTAAATCACCATGAAAACACACTTAAAACTCACCTTAGGTGTTCAATTGGATGGCTTGGCCGGATTGGGGATGGAGAGGATGCCCTAGTCTAGAAAAATTACTTAAATCCTCTCATTTCTTGTCCTTAGGTGTATTTAGAGGTCTGCTACTAGCGCACCCGCACTAAGGCCACGCTCACGAGGCAGAATGCTTCTCAATATGCGCAGCCGCGCTTCCGCCGCGCACCTGGGCGCGCATAGGACATATGCCTAGTAAAATGGTCGTAACATTCTATATACACCTCCAAATGACGAACGGTCTGATGCGTCGGAAACTAGACTCAAAGAGATTTAATTTGATAGGTTGTGAATCACACAAAACCTTATATAACTGGAGATATGAGTGTCCAAAGTGAGGTCTTGTGCGTACTCATTCACAACTTTAGTCCATTATGAAATTTTCCAACTTGGCTTAGACGTAGGCCTCTCCTTAGACCTCAAATCACTTATAATATGAGTATTATACACTTATTAACATATCCAATTAATATCCATTATATCATGAATCCTCATTTGTACACAAAATAAAATAATTAGCCTACCTTGGCACCGCGATATCTTAATTTACTTAGCAAAATTTTTTCGGGGCTTTACGTTCTCCCCCGCTTAGGACCATTCGTCCTCGAATGAAAATTTGAGTCAATACGCAAATACTAAGTATAACCTATCCCCTTTCTCACATATCTTTAACTTCCAAATTTTGACTAACTCCCAAATTTTTCAGAAATTTTGGCAGAGTTTCCCCTTTAACTGGGCCTATCCACCTATTAGAGAACCCCAGAAACGCATCCTATCAACATATACATAATCCAAAGATGCAACATAATATAAAATTATGCCAACCGTGGCCCCATAAGCAATGCATTTCTAGAAAAGAAACACTATTATCATCAACTAACCATGTGATATATAATTCATAGAAGGTAAGCTTTCAACATCTTCATAGGACACAAATACTTAATTACATAGCTATCCAAACAAGTGGGGGTACTTCTTCTTCATTTCTTCCTCGGCTTCCCATATGGCTTCCTCACTTTGCTGGTTTCGCTATAATACTATCACGGAGGCAATCTCTTTATTTCTCAACTTTCGGACTCGCCTATCAAGGATGGCAACTAGAATTTCTTCGTACAATAATTCTTCATTAACCTCAATAGACTTAACTGGCACAATAGTGGACGGATCTCCCACTACCTTCTTCAACATAGACATATGGAAGACTAGGTGTACCAATGACATCTCGGGTGGCAGCTCAAGCTTGTATGCCACCTGACCAATCCTCTAAAAGATTTTGTACGGTCTGACATACCTCTGACTCAATTTTCCCTTCTTTCCAAACCGTATGATACCCTTCAAAGGGGAAACCTTAAAACATACCGAATCATCTTCTTTGATCTCCAAGTCTCTATGACGAACATCCAAATACGACTTTTGGCAACTTTGAGCAGTTTTCAACCTCTCTTAGATAATCTTGAATTTCTCCATAGCCTGACGCACGAGGTCTGGCCCTATCAATATAGCCTCTCTATCCTCGAACCACCCAATAGGAGATCTACATCTCATACCATACAACGTCTCAAATGGTGCCATCTGGATACTAGCATGAAAGTTGTTGTTTTAAGCAAATTCTATGAGTGGCAAATGGTCATCCCAACTACCTTTGAAATCCAGAGTACAAGCACGCAACATGTCTTCAAGCGTCTGAATAGTTTGCTCTCCTTTCTTCCAAAAGTTGGCAGTGAACAGAGCCCTTCAATCTGAAATGATTGAGACTGGAGTTCCATGTAACCTGACTATTTCTTTGATATACAACTGAGCATATTGTTCTGTTGTGTCGGTAGATTTAATTGGCAAGAAGTGCACTGATTTTGTGAGTCGGTCCACAATCACCCAAATTGAGTCAAACTTGCGTGAAGTGCGCAGCAACCCTACCACGAAATCCATATTGATCATCTCCCATTTCCACATTCGAATCTCTATGCTTTGGGCCAATCCATCGAGCCTCTGATGCTCGGCCTTCACTTGCTGACAGTTCGGACATTTTGCCACAAAGTTCGCTACATCCCTCTTAATGTTGTTCCACCAAAAAATTTCCTTGAGATCATGATACATATTCGTAGAACCTGGGTTCATCGAGTACCTGGAAGTGTGAGCTTCTGCCATGATCCTCTCTCGAAGACCGTTAATATCCGGAACACATAGGCAATCTTGGTACCGTAGGGTACCATCATTCAAGATAAAGGAAAAGCTGTGGTCTTGAGTTTATGAATCCCCTCCTTCAGTTGTGCTAACAACGTATCATTGAATTGCTTCTCTTTCACCTCCGCCACGAGCGATGATTCAGCCCTATTCTACACAGTTACCACTCCTTCATTACATTCCGCAAGGCAAACTCCTAAATTAGCCAACTGTTGAACCTCCCTAGCCAACCACCTCTGATATGCCTCCAAATGAGCCAAACTTCCCCGAGATTTTCGACTAAGAGCATCTACCACAACATTGGCCTTTCCTGTGTGATAGAGAATATCAATGGCATAGTCCTTGAGTAACTCTAGCCATCTTCTTTGTCTCAGATTCAACTTCTTATGCTTGAAAATATATTGAAGGCTCTTGTGGTCTGTAAATACATCCACATGTACCCCATACAAATAATGTCGCCAAATCTTTAATGCAAACACCAGTGCCGCAAGCTCTAAGTCATGGGTTGGATAGTTCCTTTCATGATTCTTGAGTTTCCTAGAAGCATAGGCTATAACCTTGTTGTGTTGCATTAACACACACCCAAGCCCAACCCTTGAAGCATCACAATATACCACAAATCCCTCGGTACCCTCTGGCATGGTTAACACCGGTGCCGTAGTCAATCTTGATTTCAATTCTTGAAAACTCCTTTCACAAGCATCAGACCATTGGAATTTAACTGCTTTCTGCTTCAATTTGGTCAATGGAGAGGCAAGAGTAGAGAACTCCTCCACAAATCTCCTGTAGTACCCAGCCAAACCCAAGAAACTGCAAATCTCTGTTGGCGTGGTAAGTCTGGGCCAATTCCTCACTGCTGCAATCTTTTGAGGATCAAACATAATTCCTTCCCCGGAGAAGACATGACCCAAGAACACGACAGATTCAAGCCAAAATTTGCATTTCGAACATTTTGCATATAGTTGATGTTGCTGAAGAGTCTGCAGAACTTCCCTAAGATGGTTAGCATGGTCCTCCCGACTTCGGGAATACACAAGAATATCGTCAATGAACACTATCACAAAGGAGTCAAGAAAAGGCTTGAAGACTCGATTCATAAGATCCATGAAAGCTGCTGGGGCATTTGTTAGCCTAAAAGACATCACCAGAAATTCAAAGTGCCCATACCAAGTCCTAAAAGCTGTCTTTGGAATATCCTGTTCCCTTATCTTCAATTGATGATACCCAGACCGCAAGTCAATTTTTGAGAAACACGTAGCACATTGCAATTGATCAAACAAGTCATTTATCCTTGGTAGAGAATATTTATTTTTGATTGTGACCTTGTTGAGTTGCCGGTAGTCAATACACATCCGTAGTGACCCATCTTTCTTTCTTACAAACAAGACAGGTGCGTCCTACGGTGACACACTCGGCCAAATGAAACCCTTTTCTAGCAAGTCCTTCAATTGTTCCTTTAGCCCCTTCAGTTCTGCCGGTGCCATTCGGTAGGTTGGAATTTATATAGGCTACGTGCATGGCATCGCATCGATCCTAAAATTAATCCCTTGTTGACAGAATCCCAGGGAGCTCATCTGGAAAGACATCAGGAAATTCATTCACAACTGATACAGGTTCAAGACTAGGCACCTCGGCGTTGGTGTCTGTAACCCGAACTAAATGATAGATACACCCCTTCTTGATCAACTTCGCAGCCTTAAGGTAAGAAATAAATCGACCTTTAGGCACTACATTATCTCCCTTCCATTCCACAACAGGCTCATTAGGAAATTCAAGCATCATGGTTCTAGTCCGACAATCAAGTTTGGAAAAGCATGAATAAAGCCAATTGATTCCCATTATTATATCAAAGTCGACCATCCCTAATTCAATAAGATCGGTCGTGGTATCCCTACCCCGTACCCTAACAACACAACCTCTATAAACTCGAGTAGCCGTAATAGACTCACCCACCAGAGTAGATACCGAAAATGGCTCATGAAGCTAATCCGGTTCTATCCCAAATTCTATAGCAACAAAAGGGGTAACATAGGACAAGGTGAAACCGGGGTCAATAAGTGCATACACATCATGATATTGGACAGTCAAAATACCTGTAACAACATCTAGAGAAGCCTCTACGGTCTGGCGATCACTCATAGCATATAACTGGCTAGGTCCTCCTGAACTCTGTGCACCACCCCTAGGTGCATCACGCCCTGCGGGTGCTGGGGTACCTCGAGCTAGAGAAGGGGCTGAAGATGAAGCAGCGGCTGGACTGGATATGACCCCTTATCCCACATCCATAGCATATAGGTAACTCCAAATAGGAAATCCCTGAGTGCAACTTCCTGCACCTGGGGCACGGGGACCTCTGTTGCTGGGACCTCTCTCTAATGACCGACACCGCTGATAGGATCCCCTGTTGCCCTGACCGGGCCTGAAATGACTCCACTGCTACTAGCTGGGCCCTGATGGCAATACACTGGCTAAAGATTGTGCAACAGACTAGGACGGCCCATATGATCCTCCCCTAAAAGCTGATTTTCCCCCACCGAGTGACTCACCCATGTTGCTCGTAGACCAGGTCTTTTTGCTACCCTCTCTCTCCATCTTGTTCTTCAGTTTACGGTTCTCTGTGGCCTGAGCAAATTCTACCATCTTTCTATAATTTCCAGTCAGAATTCAATGCAGTTGTAGAAGCCTCATTAATAATCAAAGGATTTAGGCACTGAACGAACCGACGCACTCTGGCCTCCATTTGTGGGCAACATATGGATGGCATATTTGGACAGGCGAGCAAACTCCATGTGATACTCCCACACACTCATGCTTCCTTACTTCAAATTTTCAAACTCTGCGGCACGGGCTACCCTTGTCTCAGCAGGTAGGAAATGATCTATAAAAGCATCGGCAAACTCGCTCCACCTCGCCAGAGGGCTACCCTCCTCACGAGAATCTTCCCATAACTCAAACCATGTATAGGCCACCCCTTTCAAACGGTAGGCAGCCAACTCTACTCCCTCTGTTTTAGTTTCACGCATAACCCTGAGGGTCTTGTGCATCTCATCAATAAAATCTTGAGGGCCTTCTTCTGGATTGGCACCCGTAAACACTGGAGGGCCTAACTGAAGAAATCTGTTCACCCTAGAACTAGTAGAATCCCCTTGCTGGCTGGATGAACTGGGAGCTATATTTGACATCTGAGCCTGAGAGGCGACTAGCTGAGTCAATATCTGAATAGCCCCCCTAATATCCCCATCAGAAATACCAAAACCGGAAGCTGGGGCTGGAGGCGTAACAGAAGTATCAATGGGAGGGATAGTGGGAGTGGTACCCTCCGCAGCTGTAGGAACCGAGGTAGTCTGCTCTGGAATAGAAGATCAGGCAGGGTGATAGCAGGGTGGCTAGCCTGACCCGCAGTATCAAGCAGTGATTCAGTAGCCACTTCTGTGGCGGCATTGGCTTTTTGGCCAATTCTCTCTTTTTCTTAAGTACCATTTATTGAAAGATAGAACAATGCACTAATTAGGGAGGGAATAGTTTCATAACAAGTTGTCGCACGATCCAGAATATCAAAGAAGGGTGTTATTCCTAAATGCCCAAGTAGCCTCCAAATTATATATATGGTCGACTACACACCGATAAGAAGGACTCTACTAGACACGGCTCCGAGACATCTTAGGACACTTTAAAACCTTAGGCTCTAATACCAAGTTTGTCACGCCCCAAAATCCGAGAAGCACGACCGGCGCTCAATCGAGTAAACCCGACTAAGAAAGCCTGTTAGGTTTCATACTACCCAAATTCGTCTTTGAATAAAGAGGAAATGTACACTATTAATCAAATTCTATAAACATGTCATTAACGATTCCATTTCGTTTCCATTAACAACTTCGTTCACAATTTTGAAAATATTACAAGTTTTACACATCATTGCCAAACATCAATATTTCCACTTTAATTCCAATAGCTGACACTACCCACAAGCTGTCTACGGAGCCTCTAAATACAACTGAAGAGTTAATATGAAAATGCCGGCAACAAGGCTCCGGCTACACCTCAAATACAATGAACATGATAAATAGATGAAACTTGACCCTGAAACGAAGTGGGGCTCACCAAGTCAGCTGAGAGGATGATGCGGCACTAGCTACGACCAACACTGCCTGCTATAGAAACACCTACATCCATTTAAAGACATTACAGCCCCAGCAAAAGGGATGTTAGTGCCATCGAATAGCACTAGTATGTATAACTAAACATCATCTAGTTAGAAAGAACTTTCATATAATAGTAAAGAGGAAATCATAAAGACAACAAAGTTTCAAATTCACCATGTCAACAATATAAGGAGGTTCACATCATTTTCACATAGTTTCTAAAATTTTAGATTGGAGCATCCCACACTGTTGCATCATTATCCACTTTGCCACCGCTTCTTTGAGCGGAGTCCGATCACGACCCGATCGGCTAAGCCGTCTCCCGGAGACGTTACCATTATTTCATTCACACTTTCTAGTTTCAATCATCAATACATTACAACCATGTGTATATATCATGGCATCCGATCACGGCCCGATCGGCTAAGCCGCCTCCCCGAGACGTTACCATTTTCCATTATTCATCTCACTCCAATCTTTGGTTACACATATGTCATTTCAAATGGCACTTGGGGCCACAACTATCACATCATGTATTTGGCATTAGGCCACATTTCACATCATTTCCAATTTAAATGATAGATTTGTAATTTAGGACAGTAGGTGCACACAAGAGCAATTTAAATTTTGAGCATAGATAAAATTCACATAGATAGCACATTATATGCAGCTTCAATGTCAATTTAAGGTCTAATCATTTCAATACATAATTCATATCTTTTGCCCCTTTGAAGTTATCAAGATAGCACGTTGATCATGTTGAGACACATCTTTCACTCATATAAGGTTACAACACCAATTCATGAAAAATAACAATCGATGCAACAATTCAACTTTAATCTTACCATATTCACACAAACATTGATGAAGCTCGATTTCTAAAAGATGGAATTTTACCCATACATACCTAGTTTAAGCTTTTCTTAAGTTATTACGACTTCCCGAAAATTCTAGCAATCCCAATCTACTTGAGACATAACATAATTGAACACAAATTAGGAAGGTATTCGTTGTTTTAGCTCATTTGAGCATTTTATCAAACACTAGTTGAGCATCTTGATTTCAAATCTCTTTTACAAGATTTCCTTCATTCCCCAACCCAATGTTTACTTATTTATGTTCAACAATCTTACCACAAACCTAATTTGTACATGCATGTATACATAATACTATTACACCCAAGAATCATGCCTCAATAACCCATCTCACAATCTCTACAATACCAACACAACTTAGGTTAGGCACCTATGGCTTCCAATAATCATCCCATGAGTTACAATACTTAATTCATACTCTTATTTCCATAATAACTCCGTATATGTAAGTCTAAGGGTAAAAGATTATCTCTTGTAGACCAAATCTTGAAAGACAACTTCTGGAATGTTCTTGAGATTTTGAAGAAATCCTATGAAATCCAATCAAAACCATGTTTTAAACTAGTGATTGAGAAGTGAAATCACCATAAAAACACAATTAAAAACTCGCCTTAGGTGTACAATTGGATGCCTTGGCCGGATTGGGGATGGAGAGGATGCCCTAGTTTTGAAAAATGACTTAAATCCTCTCATTCCCATCCTTAGGTGTATTTATAGGTCTGCTACTAGCGTGCCTGCGCTAAGACAACACTATGTCCGCGCTGACGAGGCAGAATGCTTCTCAATATGCGCGGTCGCGCTTCCGCCGCGCACCTGGGTGTGCATACGACACATGCCCAGTAATATGCTCGTAACTTTCTTTGTACACCTCCAAATGACAAACGGTTTGATGCATCGGAAACTACATTCAACGATATTTAATTTGATAGGTTGTTCATCACACAACACCTTATATAACTGGAGATATGATTGCCCAAAGTGAGGTCTTGTGGGTACTCATTCACAACTTTAGTCCATTATGAAATTTTCCAACTTAGCTTAGACTTAAGCCTCTCCTTAGACCTCAAATCACTTATAATATGACTTATACACTTATTAACATATCTAATTAATATCCATTATATCATGAATCCTCATTTGAACACAAAATAAAATAATTAGCCTATCTTGGCACCACGAAATCTTAAATTACTTAGCAAAATTTTTCTGGGGCTTTACAGCGTCGACGAACCTCGAGGGAGGAAACTCGACCATAGCCTTATAGCCTCAAGGCTTCTAGATGATCTTCTGAGGTGCATTCATAACGAGGAATTGTATCCTCCTATTTCACTTTATACAACGTGAAGGCTAACATATTGTTCCTCCCGAGCTGGGGTTTTCTGACCTTCATATTGTTCTCCTTGGCGTACGCTCCTGTTAGTGTGGGAGCTTATATCGATGTGTTGGGCATCGCGTGAGACTGCATCTGCCGGGATTGGCTCTAGTGCGTCCTCAGGGTTTTGTGGTGGTACACCAACACACTTGGAACGACCATGCCATTCTCTCCATGGTCTTCAAGACCGTTGTTTTCATATGCATTTACTGAGTCAGACATTTTGACCAGAAATCAAAGATTCTTGGAGACGAAAAATGTGAAAGATAACTTGCATTATGTAGTAAACTAGCAAGAAAACAATCACTATTTTTTTAGCCCTACGATTGGCGCCAAACTATGTACCTTGCGAATGATAATTACAATTAAATTTGATTTTGTGGTTCTAAACATATGTGATCCGTTTTTATGCTAGTTGTTAGGCAATATATTCTAAGTATGAGACTAGGAAATTAGATAAAAACTTGAAACTAGTATGTTTAAGCGAACCGGGTGGCTGAGAATCGGGGTCTCGAGCCTGGTTACACGGGACCTCGAGGTCAAGCTCAACACTAAGCTATGGATAACCGATAAAGGACTAACAGTGTTGAGAGCTTTGATGAAGGCTCTTTACGGTCAATAATGAGTGATAAATGAAGAACAATAAATAGAATACAATAAATGTAAGCAATAAATGTAAGTAATGAAATCAAGAGAATATTTTTTTGAGTTAGAGAGTAGAGAGAATGTTCTTGTCGCTCCCCCTTTTTTTCCTCCTCGTGGAGAGAGGTCCGAATTTTGACATTTGCGGGGTGTAATGACTCGTTTCCTTTTGGGAATCGGGTATTTGAAGAGTCGTCACCTAACGGATTAAGGTGCGTTAGGGAATCTAGAGCGATTAACTCTTAGACTAGTTTGCATTACCAGAGATTAGGGTAAGGGCTCGAAATAACCTCGAGGGGAAGGTGTTAGACACCCCTCGCGGTCCACAACGGTGGGTCCCGGCCGAACTTATATTCACAAATTAGTCCATACAAATAGTTGAATCAAACAAGTTGTAAAGCTCATTGAACAAGTCAAGTAGTGACTTAAAGGTTTGAACAAACAAAAGTTTTAAAAATAAGGAGAGGATTTAGGGTAAGGAGGGGTCCTAGGTTGTTTACCTTATAGGATCACCCCACGCAATGTCTGGTAAACACTCTTCAATGAGGGGCTACACGTGAAATTAATGCATAGTCATCATATCCCATATCTACCCTTCCTATCCCCTTATTGGTTATGCAAAGCGAGTATTGGGTCACTGATTCCTATTGCGTGCTGCTACCCAACCCTTCTTAATAGTCCCGGAGGGAATTAGGACCTCTACCTACAGGTGGTTTTAGACATACCCCTAAGATTTTTAAAGGCAAAAATATAAGGCGACAGTCAAAAGCATTTAGGACTTCAACATAATGGGAGAAATTAAGAGGCTCACAATTCCTCCTCAAACAAGCATAGAGGCAGCACAACTCAAACACAAGTAAGGTCTTTATTAATCAAAGTCCTAAAACAGGATTTCTAAGTGATTATACAGAAATAGACCACTTTCAGATACAGAAGTCATAACCTATTAGTTGCTTAGGGCCTCTTCTTGAAAAGCTTATTAAGACCAGAAATGTTGAATGACAGAAACAGCTTCAAAGAAATGCAGGTTTGAATAATGCCCTACGGCTTGCCTATATGCAGTACTATGCTTATGTTAGTGCATAAACAAACAATTTTCAAAGTAGACCAATTTAATACCTATAGGCAAGATATCTAATGAGATTGAAGCCATTTTGAAAGAACTAGTTTTAGGAAATGTCATTGCTTAATAAGGCATGGTATCTAGGCGTGTTACTAATTTTAGCCAATTTGCAGCAACATACAAAAGGCTTATTAAAGCTTAATCGGAATTAGGTCATATAGGCATGGTATCTATACTTGTATTGATTTAAAACATGACGGCTTGGAACCTCAAAACATGGTTTCTAACATGACAAATGCAGAATTTATGAACGTGGTTTCTATCTGGTGCAAACAAAGTTAAAGTGAAGTCCTTATAGGCATGATTTCTTTTTGATGCAGAGGGAATTAGAAGTGGAACCCTATAGGCATGACTCTATTATGCAAAAGCAAATAAGATTCAACAAGAATAAGAACCCTATGGACATGTTTTCTATTGAATGAAGCAGACAGATTTGAAAATAAAATCTTAAGAGCAGGTTTTCTACCCATAGTACCCTACAAAGTATACATCTACCCACCCTTTTTAAATACCCCAAATATCTATTTACAAATTATTACAGGCCATTAAATGAATTACATTAAGTGGAATAGAAAATCAAAAAGCTATTCTATAGAGAGCCTGCAATCAGGCCCGAGTTCCTATAGCCTCTAATGGTCTTTCAAACCTCGTTTCCATAGACAAATCAGAGTCTAGGTGAATCAAAGTTCCCTAAGGGTCTTAAGGACCACAGGTAATGCTTACACCTAGACTTAGTAGCCAAGCATTAAACCAGTGCAGTGTGGAAAGGCCAGCCTCAGTATGCCAGAGTTCAGAGGGTTCTCAAGAGGATCCCAAGGCAGTACACATACTAGAGGGGGCAGAACTTATTAACTAAGACTAAAGTGAAAGTGCAGGACACATATTGAAAGATGTTGATTAAGGACTAGACTTAAAAGTCTGTTTGAGAGCAGTTAGTAAATTAATAGAGATTGTTTGAAAAGGTTGGAGTAGTAAACAAGCTTAAAACACCTTAGGAAAAGATCATACACAGCTAGTTTTCAAAATTCAATAGTCACACATGGGTCAAAGGGTTTGGAGATACATAAACATTTGGCTGCATAACCCAGCAAGGGTCTTAACACTGGATTGAAACATGCAATGAGATAGTTGACACTGGCATAGTCACAAACCAATCAAGGAGAATACAAACACATAGAAGGGGTGATAAGGATTTGGGGATTCATAAGGTGGTTAGCACACAAGAGGTAAAAGACAACTAACACGGAATGCTTTAATCTAAAGGGAAAGGTACACATAATAGCATGCTAGTAATTTAACTCAACTACAAGTTTCACAACAGAACCACAAGTAGAAGCAGACTGGAAATAAGAGAAACTGAAGCAACAAGAGAAGTATGTTGTTATTGAGGCTTTAAATCAAAATTAGGACATACCAGTGAAGATAGAAGTGAGCAGAATGAAAGAACCAAAGAGCACAGAATGATTAGCCTTGGCTTGCAGCTGGCTAATAGTAGCAAATAGCACAAGAGATAGGGAGAGCAGAGATTTTCTAGTAAGAGAGGTAGTTTTGAAAACCAAGTGTTCGCGTCTTGTTTGTGAAAACTTAGAGAATTTATAGTTGAAAGTAGGTAGTATAATAAGGTAAAATCATAGTAGTGCACTAATTTAAGAACTCTGGATCAATCAATTAGGGAATCAAGGAAGTACTTCGTTAAATTAAGGGAATCAATGTCAAACGGGAAAATTTAGTACCATATAAGAGAGGAAGAGGAATCAGTGCACAATTAAATAAGGAAGGAGCCAGGGTTCAGTAGGCATAAAGTAGGCAAACAGGACCAAATTCAGAAAGACCCAATTAAGGAAAGACTAAGTAAAACAAAGTACCATAGTAAATAGGGTAATAAAATCAGTTAATTCAAACAGACGAGTAGAATTCTAGGGCTTTGAAGGAAAATCTTTCAATTACCAACAACTAATGAAAATTAGAATCAATAATGGGGAGTCATGATTCTACATACTTCAACATATAAATAGAGATGAATGAAAAGAAGTAGCGAACAAACAAGGTCAATTATATTGGCAGAACAAACAAGAGCAAACACAATCATATAGAGGTGATATAAGTAGGCTAAAGATTCAACAGAATATATTCGAAGCATGGTGACCACGAGAGATTAACAAGAACCAGGTAAACAGGCTAACACAGAAAGGAAGTGAAGAGAATCATGCTACGTAGAAACAAAGTAAAGAAAATCATGCTAACACACATAGAAACAAAGGAGAGAAAACCATGCTAATACACTGGAACAAGTAAAGAAAATCATGCTAATACAAGTAAAGAGAATCATGCTAACATACAGAAACAAGTAAAGAGAATCATGTTGTTTACCGTGAAAATGGTAAGAACAATTAAATTTGTAAATAGGATTCTAAAAATACGTGATCTATTCTTGAGCTAGTTTTTAGAGCCGTTGATGCTAAGAATGTGAAGTTTAACGATGAAATGTAAGCTAAAATGAGGCAGTAACCAACCGAGGGTCCTGTTACCCAGATGCAGGACTGGTCGATAGGGGACCTCGGGGTTGATGTTAGGGTCGAGCTCGAGCTATCGGGGATGATCGGGAATGGGATAACATTTAAGATGTGATAAAATAAAGCTCTTTATGGACAATACCGAGCGATAAGATAAAGGACAAGTAAGAGAATGATGACTATTAAAGCGGCCTTGGGCCAGTGAGAACGAGCAAATTGGAGAGAAAAAAGAGAGAGATATTAATGATCTTGTGGAGAAATAGAGCAACATCAGACTCTTATAAGGTAGTGCGAGTTCCATTTATATAGGAGGGGAACCCGGCTACTATTACATGGGCATTAATTATAAAGTATGGAGATGGGACATCTTGACGCGACGCCCCAGCATAGGCTCTGGATAGGACGGCCCTCTCAGACTTAGTCGTGTGCCTTGGGAGCTTCCCCTTCTGTCCTGGCTTCAATCTGCATCTTCCCTGAGTTGAGCCTCGATGGGCCCCGAGGGAGGGGATTCGGTCGTGGCTCCACGCCCTCGGGGTCTCGAGGCATTCTTCCGAAATATCTTGATAGCGAGAAATTAAGTCCTCTGATATTCGTTGCACACAGATAGTCTCCGCGTTTCCCCGAACGAAGCAAAGGGAAATGATTCTGACACATGACTCCTCAAGTTCCTTACAGCGATGTCACACTAGTGATGCAACCTATGGCGCGAGCTTTGTGGCAACCGGGGCATCCCATGGAATTGTGTATTTCGACTTCATTCGATGCACTGCCGATCCCCGTTCTTCAAGGCGACTGTACATCCGTCGATTTGATTTTTCAAGAATGCAACGTCCGTCGGTCAATCTTTCAAAGCCTCAATGACCTTGTCGTAACCCTCGATAAATGGGGGAGCCTTGGCATTGTTTTTCCTATCCCAGTGCCTTCGCTGGCTCACTTGCCCATTCCTTCTTATCATTTTCTTCTATCCTTGAACATCATGCTTGGGGCTCATGGCCTCAAGGCATTTTGGCGGAGCTCCCTTAGATTGTGTTGTGGTCTTTTGCATGGGCTTCCCTTTGTCGAGCATAATCATGTTGTCCTTTGCTGTTGTGGTTGTTGACATATTTGCTATGGCTATTGATGTTGGCCCGAGGTGGTGACGGAAGGGGAGTCTGTTTCCCCCTTATGTAGACAGCCGTTCGGACTATGCACCGCTGCTCACTCTCCTACCGGGGCATGGTGTGGCACTTCATCCCTTGGTTTTTTTCTTTCCTTGGCACTTCATCCCTTAGATTTACCAATCAGTCTGAATACCAAACCCGGGCGTACGAATTTCCTCGGTTCTTGATTGGTTAATATGATTTTCCCTGAGAACCTTTGTCGTTCCTCGGACCAGCTCCGGGTTGGCTTGATACAAACTTAGTCCGTCGGAACCGGCGACTTCGAATTTGAGTGAGAATAGGGTGTCGATTTTCAGAAAAAAAACATAGCCCTTCTAGACCCCGTTGATAGTCCTCAAGGGATAATTTGCTCGGTCATATGAGAATAAAAATAGCCCTTAGACATTCACAGAAAGTCCCCGAGTGAGAGTTCACTCAAGCTAGGGCGGCCTAAAAATCTTGATTTTAACTTAGAGCAAAGATAGCCTTAAGGCGTTATAGATAGACCCCAAATGAGGAGACGCCTAGACTCGGATGGCCCATAGACTAAAGTAACCGAGAGAGCATTTAACTTGATCTGACAGCAAAAATAGCCTTAAGGCTTTATTAGTAATTCTTGAGTGAAAACTAGCTCAGGCTCAAGTAGCTCGGGGGCCAAAGAATCGGGTGAATGACCCATATTTTCCATAGCAGAAATCCTCGAGATAGGGTACCACCTCGAGTTATGTTTGATGAATAGCTCCTTAGAGGTTATCTTTCGTTTTGACAGAGATCCTCGAGATTTGGCACTATCTCGAGGCTTAGAGCGATATTGATGGCTCCTTGGAGCCTATTTTCATTTTGGCAAATATCTTCAAGATCGGGCACCATCTCGAGGCTTATAGTGATATTGATGGCTCCTTAGAGACTTATTTCATTTTGATAGAGATCCTCGAGATCAGGTACAATGTCGAGGCTTATAGTGATATTGATTTCTCTTTAGAGCCTATTTTCATTTTGACAGAGATCCTCAAGATCGAGCACCATTTCGAGGCTTATAGTGACATTGATTGCTCCTTAGAGCCTATTTTCATTTTGACAGAGACCCTCGAGACCCGGCACCATGTCGAGGCTTATAGTAATGTTGATAGCTCCTTAAAGCCTACCGTCATGGTAGAAGAGATCCTAGAGATAGGGTACCATCTCAAGGCTAGGTTGATGTGGGGCCTTCTATTCCTCAAACATTGTACGACAGTGTTGTATACAGTAAAATCGGAGGTTCCATTTTCTCGCCATTAAGGCACTTCGGAAGATCACCTCAAATGCTCGAGGCCACGGCCGAGTATCCTTCCTCGAGGGTTAACGACACTCGACCTCGGGGCAGTGATGATTACGGTAATGATAGAAATAGGGAGTTCCCAAGGCACATGGCTAGGACTGACAGAGCCTAGTGAACTACCCTAACCCTTAATCAGGGTGTCATCTAGCTATCCCATATCCGCTTCTTTGTCATTAATGTATTATGTACTATGTTGGGATTCCCCTCCTATATAAAAGGGATCCTTATCATTTTGTAAACCTCTGTTGCTTCAGTTGCTCCACACGAAATATATAAGAACATTCTATTTGCTCTCTAACATAGTCTCTTGATATTATTGCTTTCATTTATTATCTTCATCATTGTTCTTCATTTATTGTTTGTCATTGGCCATAAAGAGCCTTCATTGATTTATTCATAACTGTTAGTCATACTTCGATTTCCCATGATAGCTCCCATTTGAGCCCCAAAATGGACCTCGAGGCCCCCGAATCGACAAGCTCGAGGCCCCGATTATTAACTTATCGGTTTGGTCATCACCTTGTTCTTAATTCTTCTCTCATTTCAAAGTATGACACATAGCATCATCTGCTTAACAACTAGCATAAAAATAGATCACGTATTTTTAGAGTCCTATAATCAAATTTAATTGTTATTACCATTTTCACGGTAAATAGTTTGCCGCCCACCGTGGGGCTAAAAATGATAGTGATTATTTTCTTGCTGGTTTAGCTATACAATGCAAGTTATCTTTCACGCTTTTTCTTGTCCAAAGATCTTCGATTTAAGGTCAAAATGTCTGACTTAGTAAACAACAATCTGGAAAACCACAAAGAAAATGGCATAGATGTTCTAGGTGCTGGTCTACCACTGCGGAACCCTAAAAACACGCATTGATCCCTGTGGATGCAGTCTCGTACGATGCCCAAAACGTCGATATAAGCTCGCACACCGACATGAGCATGCATCAAGGAGATCCACAAGAAGCTCAAAAAACCCCAACTAGGGAAGAACGGGAGGTTAGACTTCATGTAATTTTTGAAATGTTGCAGGCACAACAGCTCGCTATTGCTCAGCTGCAAAGTCACCAAAAAACTCCTAGCATGATAGCACTGGGGACAGCTCCCCCGGCCGAACATATACCAGAGAGATCGAGCAATAACGGGTTGATGACCGATCCCATCCTCGTAAAAATCTGAGGAACTCACCAGGAGGATTTAATAGGGCAAGAAAATGATAGAAGACAACGATAAGAAGGTCGAGACCTACAACTCCAGGGTCGACCATATTCCGGGCGCACCCCCGGTCCTGAAAGGTGTGGATTCGAAGAAGTTCATACAAAGGATGTTTCCAGAGGAAGCGGCCTCGAAACCCATTCCAAAGAAGTTCAGAATGCCAGACTTCCCAAAATATAAGGGGACCTCAGACCCCAGTGAGAACATTACTGCTTACACTTGTGCAGTGAAGGGCAACGACATAAAGGACGATGAGATCGGGTCCGTCTTACTAAAGAAGTTCAGGGAAACACTCTCGAAGGGGGACATGATGTGCTACCACAACCTAGATCCTAACACCTTAGACTCATTTGCCAAGCTGGCAGACTCCTTCATAAAGGCACATGCCGATGCCATCAAAGTAGCAACAAGGAAATCTAACATGTTCAAGATTAAGCATATTAAGAACGACATGCTACGAGAGTTTGTATCCCGCTTCCAAATAGAACGAATGGAACTACCACCGGTCTCTAACGACTGGGCGGTGCAGGACTTCACTCAAGGTCTGAATGACCGAAGTTCGGTGGCTTCGAAGCAGCTAAAAGAGAATCTTGTTGAATATCCCACCGTGACTTAGTCGGACGTCTACAACCGATACCAGTCGAAAATCAGGGTCGAAGATGACCTGCTGGAAGACCCCTCAGGATTAGTATACCCAAGTAGGCTTTTGGAAAAGGAGCCAAAGCAAAACAAAGAAAGATATCAGCCATACACCGATGATAGAAGGAATGCCCCGAGGCGCAACCCACCTCACGGCGATTGAAGGATAGACCGAGGACAGAATCGTCGGGGACTCATCAATAGAGCCGGGTTGATAGGAACGCAGGACCAATAGAGGCACCTCGGCTATCAGAATACAAATTTAATGTTGATGTATCGGATATCGTGTTCGCCAATAAAAAAATCAGAGATGCCAGATGCCCAGGTCTGTACAATCAGATCCTTCACAAAGGAACCATAACTTAATGTGAAAATTTTACCACACGCACGGACATAGGACCGAGGATTGCCGGCAACATGGGGAGGAAATGGCCCGGTTACTCGACAATGGTCACCTTCGGGAATTCCTCAGTGACCGATCCAAAAATCGATTTCGAGAAAGGGAAACAACCAAAAAGGACAAAGCAGACGAGACGCAACATGTCATCCACACGATCTTTTAAGACAGCTGCAACTAACCGAAACACCAAAGTCTCCTCCAGCGGAGGGACTAAGAAATGAACCGACGATAAGATAGCAAACACAAGACACACCCTCGGCTATATCCAAATAAAGGACCGTACCGCGTCTTCCAAACGAATACCAAGGTTCAAAAGCTCCATCACCACTAAGGTATAACCATCTCCCTTTTTGGTTTAAATTTCATGCTAACCCTTATGCAGGCAACCGACCAAACCAGTCAAAGCGCTAACCCTACCCGAAGACTTAAGGTTTTAAAGCATCTGTTGCCCTATTTTCCTTCGACCGAGTTTTTATCCCGAAAAGGGTTGTACCTGTAAGGTTTTTAATGAGGCCACCATCACATTCTACCTAAGGATGACTCGACAAGTATTCAAGCCTTCTTTCGCAATCAACCTCAAACACTGGGGGGCATTCACCCCCTCCCGGATGGCCATCCGCTCAAAAAAGCCAAGAAATGCCAAATGGGTCCCCAATATGAAATTGATGTACCGCGGCAAACGGACGAATAAACCGTGTCCCTATAGCTGGGCCACGGATGGCGAAAACATGTACACTTGTACCAAGAAATTGAAGAATATATTTTATCAAAGCATCTCACAATCCAAACAAAGCTTGGCACCTTCGCAAAAATGTTTCCTCCGCCGTAAACATCCCGAACACTCGGGGACTGGCGTCAACGATTCAACACCTAAATGACCTCCAGGTCGGGATTCCAAACTCATAAGCCCTCAATGGGGAAACATGAAAATCACGTAATGTCTCCAAGGCCGAAAGTGCCCCGAATACTCGGGGACTAGCGTCAAAATCTCAAAGAACGTGCGACCTCAGGGTCGGAATCTCCGAAATCATAAGCCCTCAATGAGGCATATAAAGTTTACAAGTAACGGCTTCCGAGCCAAGATACGCTCAATGACTCAGGGACTATCGCCAATTACAATTCATTAAAAAGCCTGAGGCCATAAGACCCTGAGTAGGCAAACTCGATCTCGTAAGACTTACATAAGGCATCAACAATATCTGTAAGACCTCAAGTAAGGCATGAACAATGCTTGAACCAAGTATCCAAAACTGTAAGGCCACAAAGGCATGTAAAACATGTAAGACCTTACTAAAGTCATAAACTGGATCTCATAGTTTCGGCTATATATCGAACTTCTAAGACCCCTAAAAAGGAATACCCTCGATATAGATGCCGAAACTACTTCACTCAAGACTTAAAGGCTCCGGCCAAACACAAATGACTCTGGTACAAGGTTGTACCAGCAAAACTAAAGCGACTCGGGGATGCCCGACTGTCGCCACAAATTCATAGGCCTTCTATTACTTCGAATCTACTTCGAAAACAACCGGTTAAATAGGCTACCCTCGATACAGGCAAACGAGCTTCGCACATGTCAGCTCCTAAACACCGGCTTTTATATACTCAACCTCCAAGCCAAAACCTCTTGAGTTGCTCGATCATCGCCATATAACGACTCACAATTGAGGCTTTTTATTAACCTGTCAAAGCGTCAAGCAAACACTATTTCAAAAAATCTTTATCGAGGGAAAATGAAGCCAACATAAAAGATCGCTTTGTCCCAAGGCGTAAGAGCCATTATCGCTAGCCTAATGAGCCCCAGGTCCATACACATAAAAGGTCGCTTCGTCCTAAGGCTTAAGAGCCATTGTTGCCAGCACACACAAATCCAAAACTTGAGGGTCGAATGAGCTCAAGTCGAAACCCGACTTGGAGACTGAACCCAAAATAGTTAACTAAATATGCCTAAGAGCGAAGCGTAAGAGCCATTGTTACTAGCCTAATGAGCCTTAGGGCTACACACATAAAAGGTCGCTTCGACCTAAGGAATAAGATCCACTGTCAAGCCCACACAAATACAAAACTTGAGGGTCGAATGTGCTCGAGTTGAAACCCGACTCAGAGACTGAACCCAAAATAGTTAACTAAAAAGGTCGCATCAACCAAATGCGTAAGAGCATACGGGCTAGCCTAATGAGCCCAAAGCCATATCATGAATCTAAGGATTCCTACCAACTCAAAGGCCAATTGATGTGGCTAAAATTTCGGCAAACAAAAACTCGAATAATACAAAATCTAGGTTTCCCCCCTTATATATGTAATAAAATACAAGCTCCATTCACGACATACTATGAAAGCACTATATACAAAGATAAAGAAAATAAATGTCCCCTTGGGAGCTATGTCTCGACGGCCCCGTCCTCGGCATCTTCGACATCGAATAGAAGGAACTTGGCATCATATTCCTCTACCTTGGCTTGCTCGATCTCTTCTGAAAGATCGAAACCCCTAGCGTGAATTTCCTCGAGAGTTTCCCTCCAATATTTTCACTTCGCGTACTCTCTTCTAGTGTTCGCACGACCAAGGGTTCTCCTCTGCTCAGCTCTAGTAGTGGCAGCACTCCTCGAATAGGCCTCCACTTTCTAGTCCGCCCTAGTGCTGCTCATCACAGCCTCGGCCCAAACATTCACCACCTCACCCTTCACCTTCAAAAGCTCAGACTCGAGCCTTGCGATCATGTTCTCTCGCGCAGAATCATTCGCACAAGCGGTCCAAATTTGCATCTCGAAGGTGTAAGCTTTAGCCAAAACACTCTCCTTAGCCGCAACTTGGGCATCTACATGGGCCTGCAGCTCGTTAAACTCACGTTTGGCCCAACCAACTTCACCCTAATGTTGTTCCAACTCCTCTATTTTGCCCTCCAACTGAAATATCAAAAAATTAAACTCCGAAAATGAAAAAAGGAGCATACGTGAACATGAAATACAAGATACCTATCTCTCGAGGTAGCTCTCGCAGCTCCGACTTCAATCCGCCTCCCACCGCAGGGATACCAGCTCGCCTTCCTATCTCGCACAAAGAAGCATAAGGGATTTCTCCCTATCCGAAGCTTTCTGCAACCTAGCTTCATAGCGAAGTAGCTTAGATTTAAGACTTTCAAAGGATTGTGAAAGAAAATTAAATAAGAAAAGAAGAGTGTGAAGCCGGAATAATCCTATGCCAGCTACTGTAGCTTACCATAAAGCCGAGCCAATATCCGATTGCGTAGTGTCCCCCGAAGCAACTTTGGTATGAAAAGGAGGCACCACACGCTTTCTCCCTTCATAGTACCCTCAGCAGAAACGGGTAATGCTCTTTCAAAAACGGAGGCCTCCGAAACTGGATGATCAGTCAAATCTCCTCTTTTGAACCGCCGAGGAGGACTCGACGTGTTGTGAGCCTCCTCGCACCCCGGAGACCCTTTTCATTTATCATCGACCCTCGACCCCGAGGTCGGCACCCTCTCCTCCTCCCCCATAGGACATGACCTTATTTTGGAAAAATATCCAATACCTGCAGCGGCTAAGTTAGTACGCTAAAAATAAAAGTACCATTATAGGGAAATAAGCCACCAAGCGCCTACCATGATGATTTGCCTCCAATCAAACCTTAGATAGTTCTCGCCATTTGTGCTTATCATAGGTCGAACAAGCAACCAGCTTACGAGACCACTCGGCCAAATAAAGGAGACCTCGATTGGCAACCAAGGAGTCGCTACAAAAACTGAAATAGAAAAATGTCGTTATGGAGCCCGCTTCTAGACAAAATGATAAAAATGCAGGTACGACACTTACGTGCAAAATTCCATTTCTCAGGAAAGGGTAGAAACTATCCAGGAATGAAATCGATCGTCCGTGCTCGAACAAATTGGCTCATCCATTCCCGATCTTCGTTCTCTTCGCCGTAAACGGCAGGAGACAGGGTGGATCGATGCTGCAGAGTAATCAAACCCTAATAATGCAGTGGTCGATATAACCTCATGAGTTGACTGAGAGTAAAGTTGAGCCCGTCCTTATCTGCAAAGTACCTTATCGTCTGCTCTATCTTCCAAAGAGATGGGTGAGCATGTGCCAAAGTAACCTGGTCTCTATGGTAGAACTCAAGCACGACCTAGTCGGGGGGAACCGACGTAAAGGGACGCATATACACGGTCAAAAATCCCTCGACGTGGGTCATGATGCTCTCCTCAGAGGAAGGCACTTGCAGTACCACTCCTTCTCCCCATCCACAATCTTTTTTGATCATCTCGAGGTGTTCCTCCCATACTGATAATATGAACCTAGACGCGTGCTCCTGATGTCCTTGAATGTTGGGAGGTCTCTCCAATGTAAAGGCTCTCCGGAAGAAAAAGCATCTTGAGGCCCGCTCACAAGGCACTGGCGGTGTACTATCGACTGGATACGGAATAGAGGCAGAACTCTCCTCTCCTTGATGGGCGGATGTCAATGTAGCAGTCATGGCTACGATAAAATAAGAGGAGGAGGAGGATATAGATTTGGGCAAAGATTTTAAGTTGAAACAATGGGAGAACTAGCACAAAGCACCATGTTCTATGGAAGAAATACTTACTCAGAGTAGCAAAATCTCCACTGGAGAAGCAAGTGAATGTATATATATAGGGTCAACGCAGTGGCTGCTTGCCTACCCAAAGGGCCAATAAATTCAGGTCAGGATAATGCCTCCTTTTCATTGGGAAATGTACCAACAGGACACCCGGGGGTCCCTTTATCAGATAACATGAATGCTGCTATCCCATGAAAGTCGATAGGCATCGAGATCTTGAGGAGTTGTCGATACCACTAGCACCGGCCCCGATGAAGCTGTCGACCTAACTTCAAAACAGGACCTGATTTCGAGGTCCCAATCACTCCAAGTATGGGCTCCAAAAAGATAGTGTTAAAATTCAACGATTAACTCCACAAGAGTAGCGAGATATAAAGAATGGAAAGACTTGGGGTAGAAAAACCCCTTTTGCATTGACAAAAATATATTTACAAGGGACGTCTTTAGAAGATTCGTTCCCTCGGGAGTACATACACTGAAAGAAAAAAGCAAAGCAGCACACGGTCTATTCTTCATTGCCATTATCCTCTGAACCATCTCTAGGATCCTCATCTGGAGCAATCAAAAGCACCGACTTTCTCTCCAACTCTCGAGCCTCCTCAATCTTGGCTGAAAGATCGACACCTCTAGTTCCGACCCCCTCCAAGGATTCCCTCCTCGCCTTCGCTCTAGCATGCTCGATAGCCTGAGCCAGTTTTAGCTCGTCCTCTATCGATATCTTATGGGCTATTTGATTCGTCGTGGTTGCGTCCAGCAAATAAGTGGCAACTTTTCCTTCGATCTCGGACTTGGCCGCAGTCAGCGCAACAACCTTCTTTCGAGCATTTTGTAGAAGATTATGGGTCGATGCAAACTCGGAGGCCGCTACCCAGTTTTATTCCCTCAGCTCTAGGATCTCCACATACTTTTGCCCAATCAGCGAATCCCTTTGCCCGATCTGTGAGATGAAAGGTAAGCCAATTATCCAATAATTATGGGAACAAAAGGAGGATTCACACATGGAAAATACCTTCTCAAAAATATTAGCTTTTTCTTAGAGTGCTCCCTCCAAAGCAGCCCTGAGCTCGCCTGACTCTTTCTCCTTTCAAGCAGAGAAAGCCTCCGACTCTCGCAGTCCCAAGGTCAGCCTATTAAGCTCCTTTTAACGTCATGAAAACTCCTCATGAAGCCTGGAGAGGGCATGATCATACATCTCCTTGCACTATGGCAAAACAAAAAAGTTAGATGAATGAAGAAAAATGCTCGAGACTAAAGGAAATATACATAAAACAGCTATCACCTGTTGTTGGAATCTCTCTGTTGCCTTGACAGCGTCGGGAGCGTCGAGATCGATGTTACTCGCTAACATCATCAAAAATGTTGCCAAGCGCGCCTCCCCCCTTGAGAGGACCCCCGGCTTAGGGGGTATTCGCATCCTAAGCATCCCTTAGCTCCCCCAGACGAGAATTGAGGGCCCAAATTCAGATCGCATATATCATCAATGTCTTAGATGGGCAACTCCTACCCTTGAAACGCTCCGGGTCCGGACCCGTCAGGATCAGCGAGAATGGTCCCCCTAGCGTAAATTGCACCAAGCCCGGTCATGCAATCTAGGACCACATTGGCACCCTCCTCGAGGGTCTTTGATTCACGAAACCGGCCTGAGTCGGTCGTTCCCGATTCAATAGCCTCCGAATAAGGAACCTGCGAGGCTCCCGCGCCCGACCTTGTACTCCGTGCCAACCAGCACTTGCCCGCATCATCATCATCACCCTCATCCTCAATGCTGAGGACTGCTCCGGAAGATGAAGCCGAGGTCATGGTAATGGCTCGAGGCTCGTGTGACTTAGGTTTCTTTGCCACGGGAGGATTGGAAGCCGGCTTATCTTTCATTTATTTTCCCTTGGCGGGCTCTGAATTCTCCAACTTGCCACCAGGGGGCCTCATCCGCATATTCTGACTAAGGCCTGCACAAGCGCAGTGACCGTAACATGTCAGCTCAAAGGATACATGGAGAAACATAAATCTAAGACATAGGTGGCAATGAATCTTTATCATGATTCTTATCCACCCACTACTTCTTAGCCAGGTCGGGCCAAGACCGAACAAGATAGGGGAATGTGGTGTCCAACCGCTGGATCCATCCTGGCAGATTCAGGACCGCTTCGGGATACCAAGCAATAGCTGCAGAAACAAAAAAGAGGTTATTTCTCCAAAAGAAAGGAAAGAAAATCGCAAAACATATTCGAGGGAAAAAATGCTTATGTTGTGTGTTCCACTTCTCCGGGAAACGCATCCTCCCACCCGGAATAATGTCCGAGGTCCTCATCCGAATGAACCTAGTCATTGACCCTCGATCTTTCTCCTTGTTGGGGCTCGAGAAAAATGATTTTTTGGATCGGTGGTGAAGCCTAATCAAACCTCTATAAAATCGAGGTCTGTACAACCTAATCAAATGGTTGAGGGTAAAGGTCATGCCCTCAGCCCCATCAAAGAAATGATAGAGAATTAAGACATTCCTCCAGAAAGAAGGATAGATTTGACTGAGTGTCACTTGGTATTTGTCAAAAAAAGTGAGGATAACCGGATCTATCTCCGGGAGAGGGGATTTAGAAGGATCGGCAGGACCTAAAGTGAACGGGTAAGTATATACATGAAGGAAGCCAGCCTTGTAATCCGTTATATTCTCATCAGGGTTAGGAATCTCCACCTCTACCGCCTCCCTCCATCGATAATCTTTCTTCACTGTCCCTGTGTTGGTCATGACACTAATGTATCGGGACATGTTTAACATCGACCCGGTGCGGATCAAGTGTTATCATGGTAAAGTCCTCTAACATGTCAAGCTCGGTGGGAGTACATTGTCCCATGGTGGGTATCACTTTGGGTTTCCCTTTAGATGTTTGAGATGAAGAGGAAGCCTCGTCTCTTCGAGGAACCGTCTTGGAGGTTCTAGCAGTGATAATGATGAAATTTCTCTACGAAAGTAAGGAGAAAGGATGCGAAAGGGGATGGGTCTGACTTTGCGGATTTGAAGATATTGAAAAAGTAAGAATTATCAAATGATTGGTACATTTATAGGAGCCGAACGGGCAGCGGAAGGGACTAACTAATAGAGGTTTGTGGACATCTCGATAGTCGCATTTGACGGCGACCCTTGGGTGTTTTTTTGTGCATGGCATTCAATTCTCTGATAAGCTGGTGTCATGGCAATGATGCCTTCGAAATGGAAGCTCAAAATCATTTCCTATCGCTTCATTCTGGGAAACGCGGGGACTATTTATTTACGGTGAAATCAAAGGGTCCATTTTGTTGCCATTAAGGCACTTCGGAAGATCACCTCAAAGCCTCGAGGCCACGGCCGAGTATCCTCCCTCGAGGGTCATCGACACTCGACCTCGGGGCAATGATAGTTATGGTAATGATAGAAATGGGGAGTTCCCAAGGCACGTGGCTAGGACTGACAGAGCCTAGTAGACTACCCTAACCCTTAATCAGGGTGTCATCTAGGTGTCCCATCTCTGATTCTTTGACATTAGTGTATTTTGTATTATATTGGGATTCCCCTCCTATATAAAGGGAATCCTTGTCCTTTTGTAAACCTCTATTGCTTAAGTTGCACCACACAAAATATACAAGAACATTCTATTTTCTCTCTAACATAGTCTCTTGATATTATTGCTTCCATTTAGTATCTTCATCATTGTTCTTCATTTATTGCTTATCAGTATCCATAAAGAGCCTTCGTTGATTTATTCATAATTGTTAGTCAGACTTCAATTGCCAGCGATAGATCCTAATCAAGCCCCAGAATCGACCTCAAGGCCCCCGAATCGACAAGCTCGAGGCCTCGGTTGTTAATGTATCGGTTTGTATATCACCTTTTTCTTAATTCTTCTCTCGTTTCTAAGTATCACACATAGCATCATCTGCTTAACAACTTGCATAAAAATAGATCACGTAGTTTTAGATTCCCATAATCAAATTTAATTGTTATTACCATTTTCACGATAAACAAGTGTTAATCGTATGACGCGGTTATGAAATTATCGAGATGATCCTACTGGTATATCTCCCAGAAAATGATAATGGCCTAGCCGGTATTAACTGGCCTTTAGGGTAGGAGGACAGTTTCCGCTTTATTTAAATATAAGAGTTTATTTTCTTCTTTTCTGAGGATTCCGCTATTTCGAGACACTATCTCTTTTCATAGAGTTCTTCCTCCTTGCGCCAGCCTTTCCATCATCTTCATTCAAAGTTTTCGCCTGATTTTTCATTTTCCTTATCTTGTTTTATTATAGCCATGGCTGCTATGCCCAAGTCCATTCACCAAAAAGTGGAGGGTTCTGCCTCTTCTTCTCGTTCAATTGGTGGTACACTGCCAGCGTTTGGCGAGCTAAACTTAAGATTCTTAGTCTCGAGGAGGGACCTTTCTTCAAAGAGACCTCTCAATGTCGAGGGTCATTGGGATCATGCATCAAGGTTTACTTCATCAATAGGAGAGAGACACCCCGAGGCAGTGAGGAGAGATTGTGGATGGGGAGACAAGGTGTTGTTGTAGGTACCTTCCCCAAAAGAGAACATTACTGATCATACTGAGGGGTTTTTACACGTATACATATACCCCTGCACGTTGGGACCTCTCAATAGAGTCATGTTTGACTTCTGACGGAGATATCGGGATACCCTGGCAAAGGTTCACCCGTCGTTCTGGAGGACAGTGCTGATGATGAGGTTCTTTGTGGAAGAAGTCGAGATCGAGTTCACCATTAGCCATCTCATCAGATTGTACCAACCATTTCATTGTCGAGGACTATTAGCTTTGCGATGTCGATCTACCAGGTCCTTTCTTGTCGATGACGAAGAAAATAAGGACCGAGGGTGGATGAATCGATTCGTCCAAGTAAGGACTGTCGCCCGTAGAGTTCATGCCGTTTCCTAAGAGATGGAATGTCACACGTAAGTGGTTCACTTGTGTTTTTGTTTTTTTCTCATGGTGGAGACGTCTTCTGTAAAGGCGATTTCTTTTACTTTTTTGCAGCAACCCCATGGATGTCATACAAAGCCCCCAACCTAACAGATTGGCTTGGAAGCTGGCAGCCCGCTCGACCTATGATGATAAGTGGCAAGATCTATCCAAGGGTAGGTAGGAGGCAAAACACCACAATACGTGCTGTGTGTTTTGCTTTCTTTTTAGGGTACTTTCCTCTGTGTGTAATAACTCTGTCATTACATGCATTGAAGAATTCCCTAAGGTTATACTTCGGAAAGGAGGAGGGGTCATAGCGAGACAAGTCCTGCCCGGAGGCCTAGAGAAGATGTCTCGGCTAAGGCTGCACACTCGAGGCTTCTGGCCTTGGGAAAATGGTTCCTCCTTTGCCGTCATCTTCTTTTCCGGTCGAAGGTACTTCGAGGGACAAAGATTCTTTGTGGCTGTCTTTTCTTCCCGTCGAAGGTACTTCGAGGGGTATTCAAGGTCAGTGGCCGCCTGATTCAAGCGAGGTTTCAAACGATCATATTTCTATTGGGAGAAGTTCTGTCGGGGCCAATGAGACCAGGTTGGTAGGTATGCGTTCGACCTTTTAGGAGGCTCAACGGCTCTATTCCGTGGTGAGTTTCGACCAATTGTATTAGTTTTTCAGTTTTGCGCTTCTACTTTCTTATTGAGATCCCTTTTTACAGGCCTTTGACAAGCTCAAGTCTGAGTTGCTTCGTCGTGAAGCTCAAGTCTGAGCTGCTTCGTCGTGAAGCTAGGTTGCGAAAAGCCTTGGATGGGTAGAAATCCCTCCGGCTTCTTTGTGATAAAAGGGGAGATGAGTTGGCATACCTGCGGTACGAGGCAAACCGGAGCCTGAATTAAAAAGGCCACCTTGAGAAACAGGTAACCTTTGCTTTGAGGGAATGTATGCTTCTTCTTCTATCCTTGGAGATTAATGTTTTGGTATTTCAATTGCAGAGGAAGACAGAGGATATAGAATGCCTTTAGGTCGAGGTTAGCCAGGCCATGTTTGAGTGTAATATCCTAAGGGCTCAGATAGATGCTCATGTTGCGGCGAAGAAGAATATTTTTGCCAAGGTTTTTGCCCTTGAAGTGTAGCTCCGGAATGCTCATGAGAAAAAATTAGTTCAGACGAGCAGGGTTGCAAGGCTCGAGTCCGAGCTTTTGGAGATGAGGGTTGAGGTTGTGGATGTCGGGGCTGAGGCTGAAGAGATTCGGGCTAAGGCCGACAAGAAAGTGTCTGTCTATTTAAAAGATGATTCTGATGCTAAAACTAGGTTGGGAGGTGCTTCCAATCTAGAGAGCAGAAGCAATCAATATGCCTGGTGCAAATCTCGGAGGGAAACCCCCAAAGAGATTCAAGTTAAGGGCTTCGATCTCTCGGAAGAGATAGTGTAGGCCAATGCAGATGAATACGGCGCCAAGTTCCTTTTGTTCGATGCCCAAGATAATGAGAAAGAGGCCGACGGGCCATAGTCCCTGAGGGGGAAATAGACTAGGCTTTTTCTTATTGATTCTTTTTACAGTGTTCTCAAAAACTTTGCAAATAGAAGCTTTTTGTTTTTTTTTTTCTCGTATGTGTATAAAAGAAAACCGTTCGGTTTCATCTTTCATGCATTTTCCTATGCTTGTGTATGTCTTTCTTTGTTTTGAATTTATACATTTGTTTATGATTAGCTAGGTGAACTGGACTTCGAATAATCACCCTTAGGTATACAATTTGGCCCTGAGGCATGTTAGGTTGGCCAGTAGGCTCTTACACGTAAGGTCGGTATGACCTTTAACAAAGACTGGAGACAGTGGCACTTATGCATTTGCCCTTAAGTGTATTTAATTAACTGTTTCAGGCTCAGTCTTCAAGTCGTATTTTGACTCGAGCTCATTGACCCTTATGTTTTTGAATTTTAAGCTGGCCCTTGGGCTCTTATGTGTTGGGTTGGTAAGACCTCTTAATATAGGCCGACGATAACGGCTTTTACACATTGGGTCGGTACAACCTCTCAGAATAGGCTGGCGACAGTGGCTCTTACGCATTGGGTCGGTACGACCTCTTAATGTTGGCTTTACTTTTCCTCGTTAAGATTTTTTGAAGTTTTTGTTTTCGCCTGACTCTTTGATGGCTCAATAAGAACCTCGATTGTGAGTGGTTATGTAGAGATAAATGAGCACTTCGGGAGGTTTCGCTCGATGGATAAATTGTTTCGAAGCCTTTTGTTGGGAGCTGATATGATCGAAACTCTTTTTCTTATGACGAGGGTAGCTTGATTAACTGGTTCTTTTCAAAGTATTTTTGAAATAACTTGAGGCCTGTGATTTTGTAGCGACGGTCGGGCATCCCCGAGTCGCCTGAGTTTGGCTGGTACAGCCTTGTGACCGCAGTCGTTGTATTTGGCCGGAGTCTTTTAGTCCCCGAGTGAAGTAGTTTCGGCGTCCATATCGAGGGTATGCCTTTTTAGGGGTCTTATAAGTTCAGAAATATAGCCTTAAATTTATGATCAGGATTATACCTTTTGTAATGTCTTACAAGTTTTAATCATACCTTACTTGAGGTCTTATGCATAAGTTACTTGGTACATGTATGCTTTCTTGAGGTCTTACAGATGAGTTACTTGGTAAAGTATGGTTCATGCCTTGCTTTAGGACTTACAGTTTTAGCATTGCCTTATAGATGTTTTATATTGTTGATAATGCCTCGTGGAGGTCTTACATTTTCTTGTTTTGCCACATGGAGGGCTTTCGGACTTGAGGTGGCCCGCTTGGGTTTTTATAGCCTAGATTTTCTGATAGCTCGATTGGATGATAGTCGACGACAGTCCCCGAGACGTCGAAGAATTTTTTGGCTCTAGAGCCATTCTTTGTAAAGTCGGTGTTGCCTTATTGAGCGCTTATGAGTTCGAAGTTTCCGACCTGAAGGTCATATGGCTTTGGGTTTTTGATGACAGTCCCCGAGTGTTCGGCAAATTTTTGGCTTTGGAGCCGTTTTTTGCGAAAGTATCAGACGTTTTTGAAGCGCAAAGCGCTTTGATGAAGGACAAAATATTCTTCGATTGCTTGGCACAAGTATACATGTTTTTGCCGTCAAGGGCTAATTATTCTATGCGGACATGGTTCATTTGGCCGTTTGGCCCGATACAACATTTTCCTATTGAGACCCTTTTTGGCTTATCTTGACTTCTTCTAGAAGGTTATCTTCCGGTGGGATGCCCACCAGTGTTCAAGGTTGATTGAAGAGAAGTCTTGAACACTTGTGAAATTTTCCTAAGGTATCATACGGATGTTGCCTCGTTAAAACCTTGTCGGTAAAACCCTTCTTGGGATAAAACTCGATCGAAGGAAAAGAGTGCAACGTATGCTTTGAAACCTTAAGGTCTTCGAGCTGGATAGCGCTTCGATTGTTCTGATCATACACCTGCACGAAGGTTAGTGTAAGATGTAAAATAAAAAAAGGGAAATGGTTATACCTTAGTGGCGATGGCGCTTCGAGCCACGATGTGCCTTCAATGTCTGCTCCGAGGATGCGGCACGGTCCTTTTCTTGTTTTATTCGGGTATAGCCGAGAATGTGTCTCGTGAGTGCTATTTCACTGTTTGCTTACGCGAACATCTCTCTTGCTGCGTGTTGTTCTTCGTACACGGTTTTTATTCTGTCATATGTCGGAAACTTCATCATTTTATGAAGGGTTGACGGTACTGCTCTCATGTAGTGTATCTGTTACATCCCATATTTTAATATTGAGATGAGTCGTAGTAATCTATATGAGTTTGAAGGAATTAAGTCTATTATAGAGGGTTTAAGACATTATTATTATGAGACCTTGTGAGTTTACAAACTTAATATTGTTAGATATTATGTTAGTGTGGTATTTTCTTTTAAGTGGAGTAATTAGAAAAAAATGATCCCGGTACACAATCTGGTACTATTAGTTAACATTTTATTTCCAGTATAACTTACAATGGTTTAACTACATTAATCTAAGTATTATATAATACTGAATACAATAGGGAATAACTTATTCTGGCATAAGTACTAGCATTTCCTACATTTTAATCTTATCGTAACTAGTTCATGAACCAACTGAACCTCGTTCAGGTTGGATGTTTAATTCTTCACATGATAAGAGTCAATGTCTTCATGTGTGCACCTAGAATTACTTCGTGGTAGATTGCGTTATATAAACATGCAAAGGGGTCTATACATGTTATATTTTTATAATTTTAAGCTAAAAAGTAAGCATTTGATTAGTTCTTACCGCCGGTGCTATATATAAGCATTTGATTAGTTCTTATCGGTGGAGCTATCTATTTCCATAATTCCATGCTACGGGAGTTCACTTATTAATAGTAATATGCAAATCCACTATTTCGTTTGTCTTGTTTCCCGAGAATGGCACTTCGTTGTGAAACTCTCTATTACTACCTCAAGATCTACTATTTTATGGTTAGTAACATCAGAAAGAAATCATAGAGGCAAAGGTACTAATAGTTTCTTGATTTAATGCATTTCGTATCTCATTTGGTTGGGCAAATTTTTTTGCCTAAGACGTGCAGAAATTCAGCATTTGGTCTTTAGCTTATTACTTTCTTTTATCTTTAACAATTACATGTAGCATGGATGTTTTAAATAATCGTGTATATATTTATTTTATGTGGTACCACATGATCATAATAGTAAGTTATATAATGTATGTTAAAAATAAATAGTATTTTAAGTAATTTGAGATAATTCATAATTATGTTGGTAATTGATTAATTACCGGGTAATGAGACATTACCTAATTAACTAATAAGTTTGGATAATGATCAAAATCCCCGCCCCACCCCACGTGGCAGCTTTGCCTTGAACAAATTGTGACTCATGCCTTTAGTCCATTTAATTAGTAAGCCAAAGCAAAAACCATCCTTGTTCAGAGTCTTTGTCATGCATTACAAGATGATGATAGAAACTTTATTACTCTTTTTTGTCTTAGCTGTGATATATGATCTTGCTTTCCGAGAGCACATATCAATATTTCTTGTGCTACTTGAATAGATCCCTTTTGCAAACATCGAGAGCTTCATATGATAATACATATAAGATACAAGTCTGAGCAGTGCTTTTATTTTGGTAGATTCCATTTAGTTCAGCGTAGATACATTGTTAAAGTTAAACCACTGTAGGATAAATTTGTGGCAAAGCTTCTTGAGTATATATTTTAAAAGATGTGTTCCCAACAGGGAGTTTTTGGTTAGTAAAGGAATTCATTAGAAATTGAACTCCGTAATAACAACGGGATTTTGTAATTCTAAGGGAGTACAGTGCAATTATTCTCAAGAATATCATACCAATTTTTTCTTACTCCAGGTATGTTAAGGCTAATCCTTCTTTCCTTGTTGGCATGATCCAAGTAACGATACGTAAACATAATGATATTCCATAAGTTGTTCTACTCTTAGCAGTTAAGGATATATATGTTATTCATTTTCGTAAAGTGATATTCAAACATGTCTAAGTATGTTTTGTTTAGTTTGATTCTCTTTTAAAAATCAAAGGGGTAGCTTTCAGAGCTCAAAATACCCAGATCACCCATGTGAAAGGATCATATTAGGGACAAATAAAGGTTTTTCTGTTGTCTTATCATATGCTGGGAAATCAAGCACAACATTTTCATCTAAATGGTCCTGAAGTTCCCATTGATGTGGAAATCACGTATTAGTAGATATTTTAAATTTATATCTTCATTTGGACAGAGACTGGGCGTTGATATACATCCATAGGCTACATACTATGTTAGCTAGTTTCTTGATTGGCACACTTAATTTTTCAACAGGACTGGTCATGTCCTTATATTGTCAGTGGTTATAGTTATTAAGAAAAGAAAATAGGTATGGACTCCCATAATGTCCCTCGTGATGAGGTTTCTTACTGCATTCTGATTCCAAAAGGTATGATTTAAATTTAAAGTCATAAAATTTTTGCAGACCGCTAAAAGTAACACTAGTTAGGATATTGAGTTCCTATTTGGTTTGTCTAGCGGTGTGACTAGTTGAAATTTCTAATAGCTTAACTTTGTGGCTCCCTCAATTAATTGATTTTTGGAAGAAAATGAATGTGGCTAAATGTTAATGTTTATAATACAGTAATACATGCATCTTCATGCATGTGCATTTACCACCGAGCTACGGCCGGTCCGGCAGTCAGGTATTCACCACCAAGCTACGACCGGTTGGTTAGTTACAAATTTACCATCGTGCTACGGCCGATTGGGCAGATATGCATTTACCACCGGGCTACGGCCGGTCGGGCAGTTACCACCGGTTGGGCAGTTATGTATCATTATTTACCACCAGTTGGGCAGTGATGCATATTCATTTACCACCGAACTATAGCCGGTTGGGCAGTTACATATTTACCACCGAGCTACGGCCGGTCGGGCAGACATGCATTTACCACCGCGCTACGGTCGATCAGGCAATTACCACTGATCAGTTGGGCAGTCATACACCAGACGATATGGATAATAGTTTTAAAGAGAATCATTGTATATATATGCAAGTATAATAAGTATGCATAAACGGTGGCACTTCAGAGATTCAGGTTGATTCATATATGTTTTTAATTAATATTGACTTATGGTTTTGTTTGAGTTCTTCCTTACATACTCAGTACATTATTCGTACTGACGTTCTTTTGTTGGGGATGCTGCATTCATGCCTGCAGGTATAGATAATCAGTTTGATGACCCCTCACAGTAAATGAGATTGGCATTCAGCGAAGGATCGGTAAGACTCCATCTCATTTGGAGTGCAGCCGAGTCTATGAGTCATCGAGTCAGAATTTTGTTACAGACTAAAGTGGTATCAGAGCGGGTCATATCTTAGGGAGTCTATAAAGTCGTGCTTAGTAGAGGCTCACTTATGGGTGTGTTGCGCGCCATATTTATAATTGATAGGCTATAGGGCATTTAGGAAATGTTACCCTTCTTTTGTTTCCAGATCGTGCCATAAAGTTGAGTCGTAAGAAGTCAGTATAAGGTTTTCACCAAATTTTGTATGCACTAGAGGTGCTATCACAATAGAGTTTTAAGGCGTAGATGTAATTTCTACTTATGTGGAAGGGAAGTTATGGAAAAAACAGAAGATACGATTCAAGATTGAAAGGTAAAGGTAAAGGTGAAGAAGATACGAGATACTCAAGTACAAGAGGTTGTGAATTGTCCAGAGCTCAGATAGAAGTTGGGTTTTAGTTTAGTATACAGAGGAGACCCTAGAAAAATTTTTGTAAATCTTTAAAAATTAACATTCAAGGACGAATGTTCTAGGGGGGGAGGGAAGATGTTACATCCCGTATTTTAATATTAGGATGAGTCGTAGTAATCTATATGAGTTCGAAAGAATTATGTCTATTAGGAAATTATAGAGGGTTCAAGACATTATTATGAGACCATGTGAGTTTACAACCTTAATATTGTTAGATATTATGTTAGTATGGTATTTTCTTTTAGGTGGAGTAATTAGAAAAAAATGATCCCGGTACACAATCTGGTACTATTATTTAACATTTTATTTCCAGTATAACTTACAATGGTCTAACTACGTTAATCTAAGTATTATATAATACTAAATACAACAGGGAATAACTTATTCTAGTATAAGTACTAGCAATTCCTACATTTTAACCTTATCATAACTAGTTCATGAACCAACTGAACCTCGTTCAGGTTGGATGTTTAATTCTTCACATGATAAGAGTCAATGTCTTCATGTGTGCACCTAGAATTACTTCATGGTTTTATATAAATGTGACGACCCGTCCAGTTGTCTCATGAGTTACCGCTCCATTTCCCCCATTTTAGCTTCTTTACGCTTCGTTATCCGTGTTTTATGGGATCAAGATGATTAGTTCGAGTTCGGAGAGGATTTGGTAAGAAATGAGACACTTAGTCTCTTTTAAGAAGGCTTAAGTTGGAAAAGTCAACCGGATGTTGACTTATGTGTTATAGGGTTCGGATGTGAGTTCCGATTGTTCGGTTAGCTTCGGGAGGTGATTTGTGACTTAGGAGAGTAATCGGAAGTGGTTTTGGAGGTACGGTGTAGAATTAGGCTTGAATTGGCGAAGTTAGTATTTTGGTGAATTCCGGTTGATAGGTGAGATTTTGATCCGAGGGTCGGAATTAAATTCCGAGAGTTTTTATAGCTTCGTTATTTTATTTTGGACTTGTCCGCAAAATTTTAGGTCATTCGGACGTGGTTTTGTTGGGTTTTTGATAAAAAATTGAATTTGGAAGTTCTTTATATTCATAGGCTTGAATTCAATGTGATTTGATGATTTTGGTGTTAGTCGAGGTGTTTTGATGATTGGAACAAGGTTGAATAATGTTTAGGATGCGTTGGGGCTTTTGGTTGAGGTCCCGGGGGCCTCGGGTGTGTTTCGAGTGAGTTTGAGCGAGTACGGACACCCCGGAACTTAGAAAAATGGAAGGAGCAGCAGTTTTGGCGCGGACCGCGCTCCTTTTCGCACTGGGTGTGCTGGCCTAGTGCTGGCCGCGGCCGCGGTCGTGAAGACTGCAGGTTGCTGGTCCTACTTCGGAAGCTCATATCTTTTGATCCACAAAGTGGTAGCCCTTCGTGTCTAGTTTCCAGAAAGGTCGCAATTTGGACATCTGTAGCGAAAGTTATGGCCAAAATACTAAAGTCTGTCCCTGCAAAGCAAGATCTGCGCGGCCGCGGTCGTTTTTGCACGGACCCCGCTGGTTTTGCGCGGACGGCGGTCATTTTTGTGCGGTCAGCAGTGTCGGAATCCGAGGGGTACTCTATAAATACGAGGTTTTGGGTTTTATTTGATATTTTGACCTAGAGAGCTCGGATTTTGACGATTTTTCAAAGGTTTTTCAAGAAATTGGTCGGGATAAGTGATTCTAACTCAGATTTGGTTAGAGTACATGAATCTATCACTGAATTCATCATTTAATTTATGATTTGAGATGGAATTTGGGAAGAAAATTGTGGAACCTTTCAAAAATGTAAAATGATGATTTGAAGAACCAAATGGTATCGGAATTGGATAATTTTGGTATGGTTAGACTCGTAAGGGTATGAGGATTCTGAAAATGTAAATTTTAACCGATTTCGAGACGTGGGCCCGGGTCTCGGGTTTTGCTAATTTCGAGATTTTTGATATTTTTCGCATGTTTTCGCTTTGGCTTTATTCCCTTAGCATATTGTGACGTATTCGTACTGATTTTGGATAGATTTGATGCGCGTGGAGGCCAATTCAAGGGGAAAAGGCGTCGTGAGGTAGAGAATTAGCAAGTTCGAGATGAGTAATGGTTGTAAATGATATCTTGAGAGTTTGAAACCTCAGATTGCACATCGTAGTGCTATATTGAGGCAAGATACGCGCTGGATGATGAGCGTGTGGTCTTTCACTACTGGGGATTGTGACTTGGTCCATCCCGATTGATGATCTTACTGAATATTTGACTGAAATTCATTTGTTATCATCATGATTTGGGCTGATTGCCATATTTGGGCTTCGTGCCAACTATTTGAACCCTTCGGGGATTTTTATCATTGTTTCCTCACTGTTTTGACTTATTACTTGAACTCAGTCCTGTTTATATCTACTGTTTTATAAACTCAGCCATTTTTACTCAGATTTGAAACTTAAATGATATTTCTAAATTATGTTTTGGCTGAGAACTACTGTTTTACTAATGCCCGAGGGGCTTGTGATGATTTTCGGACTAAGTGAGGCTGAGGGCCATATGTGAGGATATGCTGAGTGATATGAGGTCGTGTGCCTGAGATACTTTATATGCCACGAGGTGGCTTGAGTGATGTGAGGATATGCTGAGTGATGATGCCACGAGGTGGCTTGATATAGCGTTTGGGCCGTAAGGGGCCCCTCCGGAGTATGCACACCCACAATGAGCGCGGGTACCCATGTGATTTGAAACAGTGGTAACAATGACACTGTATGATGCAATTTGGTTTAGGTAACAATGGCTGACCATTATGCTGAGTGATTGATACTATGCCCGAGGGGCTAATATGAGTGATTGTGAGGTTACAGTGGTAACAATGACAGTGTATGATGCAATTTGGTCAGGTAACAATGACTGACCAGGAATAACACCGTGCAGTCAGGTAGAAATTTCATGTTTTATTATGTGATAGAGAGTATATATTTTTTTACTTTTCTACTTTTTGAGATCAAATGTAGTTTTACCAGTAATAACTAGTGTTTTAGTTCAAATGTAAATTTTAATATCTTAAACTTCATAAGTACATAGTCATCTGGCATAGTTAGTGATAATAACTTTTGGTAGTGATGCACTCAAAATTTAAATAACTAGTACCAGTTATTTATAAGTGAAAAATTTTGAATTTTTTACATAGCCTAGTATTAATTTGTTATATTTCAATTTTTAAGTGATTCTTATAGGGAGCCTAAAGCCAAACTTAATATAAGGCCTAAATTTTTAAGTTATAAGATATATTTTTATTTGAAATCTACTTTTCTAGCTTTTTGAGATATAAAGTTGTCAATAGTCTTTTTTATAATATTTTTTTGGACAGTCTGAAGTGGAGAAACAACAGATGATGCATTTAGGGCTGTATTTGGAAAGGAGCAGCCTGATCGGGTTAGATGCTATGGTAGATCGGTGACGACAAGCTCTCTAAAAAAAGATGAAGAAATCACTAAACTTAAACAACAACATGCCAACGAAATAACTTCTCTGAAGGAAGAAATGAAGGAAATGATGAAAAAAGAAATGCGATATTTTTTTAGTCAAATGGTGAAAAACAACCCTGGACTGGATTTTCGTGATATGCGAGGGTGTGTTGGATCTAATATTCCTTCATCGATTGATGCAAGTAGTGCACGAGCTATGAGAGACCATAATTTACCACAGTCTTCTGGCTTAACTCATGCCCCGAGTCTTGAAAATGTATTAATATTTTACCAAATAGTATAATGGTAGGGTAAATTTGATCAGATATATATATATATATATATATATATATATATATATGAGAGTTCTCTTTCCTTCTCGTCTTCGTTCTGTGTTAATGATATCTGGTAACATTTGCTTTCTATAGGTTTTCTGGAAACATTGATCTATATTCTTTGCTACATTAGGAAATTAAACTTTATTGATAAGGCATAGATGTATATTTTTCTTTCAGTCCCCTGTTTCTGTCAAGGATATTCTAAAAGTATATTGCATAAACAAGGTGTAAGGTAATTGTGTTGAGATGTATAAGTATACCTCAGGATAGAGGGAAAGGAACTACGGGAAAAGAAGAATGCTTTTGATCTCACTTGTTATTTACTGATTTATTTTCTTGTACACTATAAGTTTCCCTCATGGATTCCTTCAACTTCTTTAGCCGAGGGTCTATCAGAAACAGTCTCCGTGCCCCTCTAGGGTAAGGGTAGGAAGCGTACATCATACCCTCCCCAAACCCCACTTGTGGGATTATATTTGGTTGTTGTTGTTGATTGTTGCGATTATAGAAGGAGATAGGTAAAATGTATGTTAATTCACATTTTTGGTTCTCTTTCACTTATATATCTTTTTTGTGTTTGACATTGTTATGCTATAGTAGTGAAATAAAATCTCATTAGTTCTTAGTATGATATAACCAGTGCATACTATATATTTGTTTTTCTAATTTTTAATTTCATTTTGAATGTGTAGGAAAATACCGGTGATGCAATTGGAAATGGTGGCCACAAATCAATTTGATTCTTTAAAGTGAATGGTGAAAACCTTTTGAACAATTATGATATTTTTTTTATTGATACTATAGATTTGAATACATTTGATTTTGTCGAGGTCTTTTCTAGTGAACTTTTTGAACCAACAATGCTTTATTACTAGATAGTACGCAAAGTATGTTTCTTTGTTGAAGTTTATTTCAAGTATATGCATTTGAATATTTTTATTCTGTTACTTATTATCTAATTTAATGCTTGAGATCATAATACATACATACATATATATATATATATGAACAAAACATATATATATACATACATAAACATATATATATATATATATATATATATATATATATATATATATATATATATATATATATGTGAACAAAATTTAATGTAAAAAAATATAATTTTTTAACCACAAAATCGTGGCTAATATAAATATTTAAAAAATTTCTTTGTAGTATAGACAAAATTGCCACGTTTAGAAAGTGTGGCCATAGGGATTGTCAATCTGGTGCTGTTAATGATAAATGTTGCTCTAGAAGCCACACGTTAAAAGTGTAGCCCTATGTCATAAAAGCGTGGATATAAGAGAAAATATAAGCGTGGCCTTTGTACCTTATCGGCCACACTTTTAAAGTGTGGCTTCTAAGGCAACACCTACAAAGCGTGGACAATAGTCAAAGGTTACGGTACTTTAGGCCACCCTCCAAAAAGCGTTGCCGAAAGCCATAAAGTGTTGCCTTTGACCAAATGCTACACTTCTTGGCATCTTAGGCCATACTTCTAAGAAGTGGTTGTGGGCCAAATCATTTCTTATCATCTTATTCTAAGAAATGCGGGGACTATTTGTATACGGTCAAAATCAAGGAGCTCAATTTCGAAGTCTTAAATTGGGCTATGGGTCCGAGTTCGGGCGAGTCGAAGCAGGGGTCGGACCCGACTGAGGGATGCACACCTCGAGGAAGCAGATCGAAGGCCTGGCACGACCGACATTGAGGGTCATACAATCTCGAAGACATTCAATAATGAGTGGGAATTTCTCAAGGACACGTGGGTCAGGGCATAAATTATAGGATAAGATCTGTACGAAATAGTAAAACTCCGTACTAGGTTGTTATACAGCTGTACCAACAAAATTCTTTGCCATAATTAGAAATGTACCATATTAGGATTTTCCCTTCTTATATAAAGGGGACTTCAATCTTTTTGTAAGGAGGATTTCACATTATTCACAGCAATAGAACATTCCATTTGCCTTTTCTTGCTTAACGTACTCAACATTTGTTCTTCGACTTTATTGTCTTTACTTTATTGTCCCTTGGATAATGAAGCTCGAGGCCCCTATTGCTTCAACAACATTGATTTAGTTCATCAACTTCTCTTACTTAAGCTTAACATTATTTGTATAATCACTGGTTTTAAAATATATCACGTATCTTTAAAACCACAAATTATCTTTAATTGTCACTCACATTTTTCGAGGTAAACAGAAATTAAAGAGTAATTTTGTCAAATTATAAAACATATGTAATGTATATACAAAAGTTATTTTTATAGTAGTAAATAAATTTTAATTACACAATATTAGTACTGTGCGATTATTTTTGAAACTAATACTTAATTAATTTATAAAAATACATATTCATTAATAGAAAAATACTTTTAAAGTATTAATTGTAAATTGTTAAGAGTGAATAAATTAATTTTAAAAGGGAGGGTCAAAATTGGCCATCAACAACTACCTTCTTTGACCAGAAACAATGAAAGAGTTTTACGGCAAAGAAATTCAAACAAAGCCAATTCTGTCCCAACTTTAGGCATGCTTTACACGAATGGCATGAAAATTATGAGTTGCGGAATTAAGTTAAGGAAGAATCTAGGAAAGCTTGGGATTATTGGGCAGAATTCTAGCTTTGAATTGCTTACATACCTCGAGATTAACGAGGATCTGACCTCATGTAGTTCTGGAGTATGGACTTTAGGGGAGCGTAACTCGCAGGAATTGCCTAGTATCATATTGTAACGATATGACGAGACGGAAGATTGCTCACTCATGATGGCTTGAATTTTGCAACCTTATTTGAGTGATTCGAAATTTTGAGCTCGCTGGTCATCTTGAGGTGGTATCTTGAGCCCACTACTGAGTTGGTTGTCCCCATATCGTTGTATTTTGGTCTGCTACTAAGAAGTAGTTCCGCACTGCGGTGTTTGTTCCTACAAAACAAAATGAAATACATGCATACCAATATATTGTAATGCTGAATATATTAAGATACGATATAACTGATGCAGGAATGATGATGCCTGGCTGCCGGCGAGCCGTTATTTGGGATTTAGACGATGGGATACTTGATTTTGACTCGATTTTATTAGCCGGGCTGTGTAACGTTCTGCAGCTGTCGGAGCATTTGAAAATTGTCTCTGCTTGTTGGGAGAGCTTGATTGGTAAAGTGCATCCCTGCACGCTGGGAGAGATTTGCATTGAGAAATGTCTCCGCTTTTTGGAAGTGCTTGATTTGCAGAGTGCATCTCCATTTGTTGGGAGAGCATTGTACTGAAAACGTAAAGTAGTGTCCCCTTGGGAGTGATCGAAATCATGCCTAAAGGTGCACGAACAAAATGTTAAAACATTCAAAGTAATAGTGAAATGAAATGTAAGCATGCCCAAGAGATACTCTTGACTGCGAAGCTAAGTTGCAGCCATCTATTGGCATAACGTTGGTGCTGAGGTTCGCGATTGCCTATTCCGGCATTCATGATTGATGGCGCGGTACCGAATATTGCTTTTTGTTGGCGAAATTTGAAGTTTGCTATATACAAGGCTCCATTTGGTGAAGTGATGTTCGATTTGTACAAGGCGCTCCGATTTATTGAGCTGACAGTTTGCTGTATACAAGACTTCGATTGGTGAAACCAATGTGCGATTTGTATAGGTTTCTCCGATTGGTCAAGCAGACGGTTTGCTATTTATAGATTTCTATTTCGGCTGTCTGATTCTGAAGCACCTGCAAAGAATTCAAGAGTTAGCCTCAACTGTTTTCGAAAATTTAAAGTAAAATGAGGGAAGATAATCTTAGGCAAATGACGGGTCCGTCATTTACCCCAGTGTTATCCCAGCGATTCTTTGACTCCCCGTTGACCCTGCACTCAAAGAAAACTTCTTAGTGGTGGGGGGAGTGGTTTGCGTCGACCATGGTATTGATTAGCCCCTGCCTTTGACATGATTGCGCCACGAAGTTTGGTAAATGGAACAAATTACTTTATTTAATTTTAGAAAATATTTTGAAAATACTTGTTTCTTTTAAGGCAAATGTCATCGTCCCAGGTTATGACATGTTATGAAAGGTTCTCCACACGCAACACATCCATTTGAGAACTTCTTCCCGTTTATGTCAATTTTCCATGACGTGTCTAACAATGTGGCTACTCATTGTTGTGACTGCGTCCTATTTAAGGCCAATAAACTACAATGGTTTCCTAAGGTTATGACTGAACCCTTTTAGGATGCCTACGTATCCAAAATAGAATCAGGTTTGAACGTAGTTCATGGGATAATGATAAAATGCAATGAAATGACCGAGCCTGACTCAAGTAGCCTATGTATCCAAAATGGAATTAGGTCGGAACGAAGTTCAATTACAACATATGCAAGATGATGAGATAAATGGATTAAAATGGCCAAGTCTGACTCGGATAACCTACGTAACCAAGTGGAATCATGCCAGAACGTAGTTTAATTATAAAAAAACGACTAAATCTGATGAGGATTGTCTACGTATTCCTTTCTAAGGAAATCAAGCCGGCGTAGTTCTTGAACAACTTAAAAAAATGACATTTGTTTTTTTAATACAAGAGAAGGGGTGGGGGTGGGGGGAGAACCGAACTCTACCTGGGTTGCATACGTATCCCTCTATGGGAAGTCAGGTTGAAAGTAGTTCTATTATATCAAAATCCTAACTCTATCTATCTTCAAGCATAATATCTCTTGATTGCATCTGAGTTGATTGACTTCGTGCTGACTCTTATCCATTTATGCTAATATTAGACTTCACCGGGTAGTGCTTTGTGGTCCACGTATGCACCTTTCCAGTTTGGTGCAAACTTCTCATTAGCTTATTCTTGATCGGGAAAGATTTTCTTCAGAACCAGCTGCCCCGACATGAATTGGCGAGGCTTCACTATTTTTTTAAATTCACTAGCCATCCTGTTCTAGTATAGCTATCCATTACACACGACATCTATTCTTTTCTCGTCAATGAGCATAATATGTTCTTGCCCGAACTGTATCCATTCTGCATCATCCAATTTTGCTTCTTGAATGACTCTTAAGGAAGATATTTCCACTTCTGTGGGTATCACTGCTTCGGTGCCATATACCAACATGTATGGCATCACAGTAGATATTCTCTTAGTAGTCCGATAACATAATAAAGTGGAAGGTTAATTCTTGTGCCATTGTCAGTGATTGTCCACTATATTTTGTACAATCCTCTTGATATTCTTGTTAGCTGCCTCGACTGCCCCATTCATCTTTGTTTGTAAGTTGTGGAGTTGTGGTGGATGATTCTGAACTTCTCGCAGATTTCTCTCATGAGTATGCTATTGAGATTGGCGTTGTTGTTAGTGATCGTAGACTTTGCCATCCCAAATCTGCAAATGATGTTGTTCCGGATAAAATTTGCCACTGCCTTCTTTGTAACGACCTTGTAAGCAGATGCCTCAACCAAATTGGTGAAATAGTCGATTGCTACCAAAATGAAATGATGTCCATTTGACGCTGCAGGTTCCATGGGTCCTATCACGTTCATGCCCCAGGCAGCGAAAGGCCAGGGCGAACCCATTACATTTAACTTATTTGGTGGAACCCAGATGAAATCTCCATGAATTTGGCACTGGTGACATTTCTGCACAAAGCGAATGCTATCACTTTCCATATTCATCCAAAAGTATCCAGCTCTCAAAATATTTTTGGTCAAAGTGAACTCGTTCATGTGGGGTCTGCATGTCCCTACATGTATTTCTTCCAACAGTCTTGTTGCTTCAGCAGCATCTACACATCTCAACAAACCTAAGTCTAGGATCCTTCTGTACAAGACTTCTCCATTTAGGAAAAAGTGGTTTGGCAACCTCCTGAGGTCTCACTATTGATCATTAGTAGCATTTTCTAGGTACTGCTGGGTCGCAAGGAACATCTTGATGTCATGATACCAAGGTTTACCATCTGGTTCTTCATTTATATGGAAGCAATAGGCATGATGATCTCTGATTTCTACTTCGATGGGGTCGATGTAGTTCTTCTTTAGATGCTTAAACATGGATGATAAGGTTGCAAGGGCATCTGCGAACTCGTTTTGAATTATGGGGACATGCCTGAACTCTATCTTTGTGAACTTCTTGTACAACTCCGTCACGCAGTGCAGGTACAGTAGTATCCTGATGTTATTAGTTGACCATTCTCTTTGGACTTGGTGGATCCTCAAATCGGAATATCCTATGACCAAAAGTTCATAAGGCTGCATGCCTCGTATTCAGCCATATTATTGGTACACAGGAATCATATCTTTGCTGATGTTGGATAGTGTTGTCTAGATTTCGAAATCAGGACTGCCCCAATCCTGACTCCTTTTAAGTTTGTTGCTCCATCGAAAAACATCCTCCATCCAGGTTATGATTCTGCTATGTATTCCCCAATAATAATACTTCTTCATCGGGGAAATACGTTATAATTGGTTTGTAACCCCCGTCAACTAGATTCTTGGCGAGGTGGTCGGATATAGCTTGTCCTTTGATAGACTTATGAGTTATGTACACAATATAAAATTCGTTGAGGAGAATTTGCCACTTAGATCACTTCTTGGTAGGCATTGGCTTCTGAAAAATGTACTTGAGTTGGTCGAGCTGAGATATCAGGTGCGTGGTGTATGCCGACCTATAATGCCTTAGCTTCTGAGCATCCCAAGCTAAAGCACAACAAGTGCATTCTATCAAAGTGTTATTGGCCTCGCATAATGTGAACTTCTTGCTTAAGTAGTAGATGACTTACTCCTTTCTCCCAATTTCATCGTGTTTCCCCAATGCACAACCAAAGGCATTGTCCAAGAATAACAAATAGAGTAATAATGGTTTCCTTAGTTCAGGGGGAACCAACACTGGCTGGTTTGAAAGATACTCTTTGATTCTGTCGAAGGCTTTCCTGCATCCCTCCGTCCATTTCATGGCACCATCCTTTTGTAGCAGCATAAAAATGGATTCGCATATTACCGTGGACTGGGCTATAAGACGTTTGATATAATTCAATCTTCCCAAGAAACTCATGATATTTTTCTTTCTTTTTTGTGGTTGTAATTATTGAATGGCTTTGATTTTTGATGGGTCCAATTCTATCCATGTCCTTCTTACAATGAAACCAATAATTTTTCCGGCAGGGACTCTGAACGTGCACTTTGCTGGATTCAGCTTCAAATTGTACATTCACAGGCGTTCGAAAAATTTCCTCAAGCCGTCAAAGTGCTCTGAATTCTTTCGATATTTTATGATGACATCATCCATATACACTTTAATCTCCTTATGAATGATGTCATGAAAGAGGGTCTTCATGGCCTTTATGTAGGTGGCGCCGACATTTTTGACGCCGAGCGGTATAACCCTATAATAGTAGATTCCCTAAGATGTAGTGAAAGTTGTCTTCTATGCGTCTTCCTCGTGCATTAGGATTTGATGGTATCCAACAAAACAATCCACAAACAACTGCAGTTCATGCTTTGCACAATTGTCGATGAGGATGTGGATATTCGACAAGGGGAAATCGTCCTTTGGGCTAGCTTTGTTGAGATCCCGGTAATCCACACATATTTTGATTTTTCCATCCTTTTTGGGCTTTGGGGAGATGTTTTCTAACCGTCTTAGATAGTTGGTGACCATTACTACATTTGCTTCTATCTGTTTGGTCACCTCTTCTTTTATCCTCAAACTTAAATTAGGTTTGAACTTCCTAGGCTTCTGCTTGACCGAAGGTCTGATAGGGTCAGTGGGTAGTCGATGCGAGACTATTTCAGTGCTTAATTATGATATGTCATCATAGGACCGCGCGAATACGTCGACGTAGAGTTGGAGGAGCTTAATTTGTTTTCCTTCTACTCGGCTTCTAGGTTAATATTGATTCTGGTTTCCTTCACATCTTCTTCGCTTCCAAGATTGACTACTTCCGTTTCTTTGAGGTTGGGCTTCTTCTGACTCTCCAGCTATTCGATCTCATGTGCGAGATTGTCTGGCATCATACTCTCATCATATTCCTCGTAATCCAGACAGTTGTGCTTAGCAGTTTCGTTACATGTCATAATCGCAGAACGTGATTTTTTTTATCAATTTTATTACTAAAAAAAATATCAGTATAAATAAAGCAGTAAAATAAATTGCAATATTTAGGAAAAAGATTCTTTTTGTTTCATCAAAAGTGGAACGTCTAAAGCCCTTCATAAGAGGCAAATGACAAAAAGGTACAGAAACGGTACATACCTCAATAGACCGTGCTCTTTTCAAAAAGAAAACTTTTACAGTTCCATACTACTAAGACTCCGAGCTAACCAGAGATGGACTGACTGTCCAATTCTGTAGCTCTTCCCCTGGTTCGACATCACTGATAGTCGGTGTGTTGATGTAAGTTCCTTCACAACATTCTTCAATCATATTCACAAACCGCTTTCCCATCCCATCGATGATATCATCTTCGGGCGTTGGACTCTATCCCGGAATTGAAACATGCTTTGGCATAAAAACCTTTTTTTGGAGCTAACAATGCGAGTTTTCCTTTCTAGATGTTGATATCCTATATCAGCCCCCTTCTTTTCTGGCCAATATGTTCAATTGGCTCTATGATCCAATCTGACTTGGCTCCCAACCCTGTTCCCGGCCTATATCCATATTTCATTATCTCTCTCATGATCATCTTAGATTTGTATGACAATTTCTTTCATAGATGTTGTTCAACCATCTCCTCCTCAGTAGTCTACATGATTTCTATACCGTTGAAGGCAATTCTGTCTATCCCCTCAATGAATGGGAAAACATACCCCAAATAGGCGGAGTGACCCCACTCGTCAAGGATCACGATCTCTTGGCATCCCTACTCGAATTTTATGCATTGGTGCAAGGTCGATGGTATGGCCCCTCTCATTTGTATCTAGGGCCTACCTAGTAACAAATTGTAAGAAGAGGACTTGTCCATCACATGAAATAGTACTATAAAGTCGACCGACCCTATTTACAAGGCTAGATAAATTTCCCAAATAACATCCTTTTGCGAACACTCAAATGCCCTCACCCTTATGCAACTTTCCTTGGCCTCACCTTAAATGAATTTCCAACTCCCACTGGGTGGAGAGCGGGCAAATGTTGACTCCTGATCCTCCATAGACCAACACTAGAGATACCACTTTGACCCCGTATTTGATAAATATTTGAAGTTCCTAGTTCCGACTTGTGCCCTCGATAGGGAGTTCGTCTCTTATGAAAGTGATCATGTTTTCTTCTACCATTTTCTCAATGGTCGCGGCCAATGCCTCACTGGTTATGTTACTTGGTACACGTACCCCGCTAAGTACTTTCAACAAAGCGTCCTTATGTCAGTCAGAGCTCATCAGTAGATCCATGAGGATATCTGCACTGGAGTTTTCTTTAACTGTTCCTCCACAAAATACTCTTTAGTCGACATTTTTTTCCAAAACTCCACAGCTTCTAGGTCTATTATGTTTCTCTTTGGAATTTGTTCTCTCCTCAAATTTCCTAAATTAACCTCTTCAGGGGCGTAACATCTACCAGACCTAGTCATACCATGGGTTGCGACAGAGTTTGTCATTTTGGATTTTTCCTTTTGCTGATAGGTCCATATGACAGTTTTGTATTCCCAATATTCTTCACCCTTAGTAGCATCTGCGGGTTGCTGCAGATACATTTGAACTGTCTCTGTAGGCTTTAGTTGTACTATAATTATGGAAACCTTTTGAGGAGGGATCCTTGTGACTTCTGAATTTCCTGTGGTGACAATAGTTCCCTTCAGATCATATTCCTCATCCAATGTGTATACGGTAAAATCGGAGGTTCCAATTTTTAGTCATTATGACGCTTCATAATCACGTTTCCTTAGGCTCGAGATTTTGGTCGAGATTAACACCAGAGGGATTATCGACGTCCAACCTTGAGGTAGTGTAGATCGATATTTATGTCGAAAAAGTGGGAGGCTCCCAAGGCATGTGACTAGATCTGACTTAGTCTATTTGGATTGTTCAAGCCCGTATCATGGCATTAAATAGCTGTACTAACCATGTATCTTTGCAATAAATGCATTTTGTACAATGTTAGGATTCCCCCTCATTTATAAATGGGACCCTTGTCATTTTGTGTTACAACCCATATTCACATACGTTAGTTCATGCCATAAGGTAGTCGATGTAAATCCATGAAGAGATTATCTTTATGATGATAAGAAGTTAATCTTATTGGTCTTAAATGATACAAAGGTGTATAAGGGTGGTTAACAAGTATTAGAAGTTAAACGAATCAAGGATGTTGTCAGCCATATTTTTGGGTAAACCTAGAGGTACTTAATACACTCAAGAGGTCATGTTTTAAGGTATTTGAATCATATAATATCCGTATCATAAGTCTTGAAGTCAAACGAGTTATGAAACAAAGGTCGACAAAAGTTGTCGCAACTTAGGTTCATAATTTTACTTAAACATTAAGTCAAATATTACTAAGATTTTATCCCAATTTAGAAGGAATTATGGGGTGATCTACCCACAAAATTAAAGATCTATGACTCTAGTTTCTAATGCATTAAATTGTTTGTTGATATGACATCTGTGTAGAGAGAATCAGGCATTTGTGCGAGACTGCACAAGCTTCTAGGTGACAAGTAGGTGTGTCACCTACTTGGTTAAATGATAGCCCAAAAATAGGAAATTTTGAGTCGGCCAAAGAGACCATTTAAAGGGTTATCTCTTTCAACATAACCCTCATTATATATCACAAATAACCATATCTAAACCTCTGAAAAATTCCTCCCAAACATTATCCACAAACCCTAATCGATTTTCCCTCTCTTTCAAGTTCTAATTGGGGGTAAAACCTAGAGTTTGAAGAACCAAGGGAAGGGATGAGTTATCCAACAAGTAATATAAGTTTACTTCTATACTTAATACATTTTTTATGCTGTGAATTCATGGTAATTTTTTCTATACATGTAAGAACTCACGAGACAGTGATCGAATGCCGTGAGTTCGAGTTATTCACTTGTAGCAGACTGTTTTGTGTTGCTGTTGGGTTGCGTCTCTTACTACTTTTTTGTGGAGTTTTGGAAGAGGAAGGGTGTGTATGAACACCATATATATGTAGGGTTGTGGTCTAGTAGTTCTTCGTAACATTTCCGGGTCGTTTGACATGACTACGGTGGTCGTCGTATGTATGAAGTGATTAGTTTGTGCGTGGATTGTTTTGGAAGGCTAAATATGATTATTATTGATGTTGTTTGGGCTTTTTGGTAATTTTTTGGAATTGTGTGAAGTCATATATATAGGGGAGGTGCTGTCCGTTTCATCGTAAAAAAGGTTGTGGTCAATACATTATTGTTATGACGCTTAAATGATAACGATAGTATCGTTTCTCTTATTGTAGACTAAGGAGTCATGACAATTGCATAGCTTGAGGTTGGGAAGAATGTACAAGGTATGTGAGGCTATCCCTTTCCTTCTCTTGCACGACTTCGATTTTACATAATGTAATGAACGAGCTTCCAAAGATACTCTACTCTTAGAAGCTAGCAATATTTACATTGTTTCCCTTCTTATGGAGCGATTGATGTTGATGTTGGTTCTCTTATTATTATGTTATCAATGTTGTTGGTACTTCCTAATTCTTATAAGATTCATGATAAAGAGTTAGTCCTAATAACGGGTACAGAGGATACCGACCTTTATCACTCTGGAAGGTTCAAAATATTATTCCAATGGGTCCAGTATGCATTGTATATATTTATCTATTTTACTCTACCAAGCCACGCTATAAACAGCCGGGTACGACACCTATTGTGCAACCACAGATCGGTTGGGTTTTACCGAGCTCAACGTGACCTGGTACTATTCTACCAAGCCTTATGATGGTCGGGTACATTTTTACCGAGCCTATTACGGCCGGGTACGATATGATGATGATGCCTACAGAGGCGTATGTTTTAAACGTTTATGTATATATATGTATGTATAATGTATTTCATGTCAGTGGCCGTTAGAGGCACCCAGATATTACAGGTTGTATATTCTCTATCCTTACTTACATTACTATTCGTACTTATGGTTCCCTGCCTTGCATACTCAGTACTTTATTCGTACTGACATCCTTTTATTTCTGGAAGTTGCATGTCGTGCTGCAGGTCCTGATAGACAGGCAGGAGTAGCTCCCCCACCACAGTAGGCTACCCAGTTCAGCGATTATTGGCGAGATCCCTTCTCCGGACTTGCCGTGGTCTTGGTATGCATTTATGTTATAGATATTAGCATTTTTGTTATAGACATTATAGGTTTGTCAGGGCCCTGTTCCGGCTATGTTGCAGCACTTATGTTCCTTTAGAGGCTCATAGACAGGTGTTGACTCATGTATAGTTTGGTATGCCTTATCGGCTGAATTTTTGTTGTATAGTCGTTCATGGTAGCGTGGTAGATCGTACCTTATATATAGTTTCTTGATTTTCTTGTCATCCCATGTTATGTATGTTCATGCTATCATAATTTATTGTTGGTTGTCCATGATCCATGTCTGCCATTTATATTGATCTCGTCAGCCCTAAAAGATAATAAAGAAGGTTAGATAAAATGTACGTTGGTGCTCGGCAAGTATGGCCGGGGGCTAGTCATGGCCCTCCAGTTTGGGTCGTGACAAACTTAGTATCAGAGCAAGTATGTCCTAGGGATTGTCTATGAGTAGTGTCTAGTAGAGTCTTGATTATGGATGTGTAGCATGCCACATTTATAATCAGGAGGCTACATGACATCTAGGGTTATTACCTTCTTCCTGAATCTAGATCGTGCGTAGAGTTGAGTCATAAATATTCGTCTTTAATATTAACATTATTTTCTTTTAGTGATGCCTTCGACTAGGAAGCAAACAATTATTAGATGGCTTGATACAGCTTCGGGAAAGGGTACCAGTCAGGTGCCCCAAGCCAGAGTAGGCCAAAGTGAGGCTCAGAGTGAGACGTTGTCTCATAACTCATCTACTCTGCCTCCTCTAGAGGAAATTAGGAGGCACCCAACACCACTTCTTCCTCCGTCTGGCACTAGAGACCAAGATATTCGGAATACGATGCAATTGTTGACTAGCTTGGTAGCTGCTCAAGCTTAGAGGCAGAATACCCATGTTGTTGATAAACCAGTTAGTACGAGAGTTCGTGATTTTGTTAATGTAGACCCTCCAGTGTTTACCGGATCAGACCCCAAGGAGGAACCACAGACTTTTATTGATTAGGTTCATCGTACACTAGGGGTTATGCATGCTAGTGATACAGAGGCAGTAGAGTTGGCTTCTTATCGATTACGGGATTTAGCGGTTTTCTGGTATGATAGTTGGGAGAGATCCAGGTGTCCGAACCCTCCTCCAGTTGTGTGGAAGGAATTTTTTGAGGCCTTTCTTCGTCACTACTTGCCAGTTGAGATACGACGAGCTAGAGCTAATAAGTTCTTGAACATTAGACAAGGTAATATGAGTGTGCGAGAGTACAATATGCAGTTTGATTTCTTAGCAAGGTATGCTCCCCATATGGTAGTAGAGATGAACGATAGGGTGCATTTGTTCATGAACGGGTTGGGACCACATCTAATAAATGAGTGCACGACAGCCTCCTTGGTGGAGGTCATGGATATTTCCCGTATTCAGGCTTATGACCAGAACCTAGAGGATCGTAAGCGCCAGCAAAGGGTAGATTGTAAGGCCTCATGAAATTTCTACGCAAAAAACCCGAATCTCGTGGTGCCAAGTTAGGATCATTCGAGGCATTGTATCGTAGGAGATGTAGGTCTCCCATTGTATGGTTCGAGGATGGAGAAGCGGAATTGATAGGGTCGGACCTTGTGCATCAGGCCATGGAGAAAGTCAAGATTATTAAAGAGAGGTAGAAAACTGCTTAGAGTCGCCAAAAGTCTTATTGGGATGTTTGTCACAGAGATTGGGAGTTCAAAGAAGATGACTGGGTATTTTTGAAGGTTTCCCCTATGAAGGGTATCATGCGGTTTGGGAAGAAAGGTAAATTGAATCCGAGGTATGTCAAACCGTACAAAATCATTCAGAGGATTGGTTATGTGGCATACAAGCTCGAGCTGCCACCTGAGATAGCATTGGTACACTATTCTTCCATTTGTCTATGTTGATGAAGGTAGTGGGAGATCCATCCACTATTGAGCCAGTTGAAACTATTGAGATTAATGAGGAACTGTCATATGAAGAAGTTCCAGTTTCCATTCTTGACAGGCAAGTTCGGAAATTGAGATATAAGAAAATTACCTCTATAAAAGTGTTATGGCAGAACAAACAGGTTGATGAAGCCACTTGGGAAGCCGAGAAAGAAATGAGAAAGAAGTACCCACATTTGTTTGAATAGTCGTGTAATAGCTTTTATGCATTTGGTCCCTATGAACTCTTATCTTTTGATTTGATCTACATAAAACTATCCTGTTTTGGTTATATGTTGCCTACGCAGCCATGGTTAGTGTTGTACAAGTTATTTCTGTCTATGGAATGTGTATATATTGTTAGGATATGTTTGTGGGCTCTCTGATAGGTGGATTGGCCTAGATTCAAAGGAAACTCTTGCGAAACTTTTGGAAATTTAGGGAGTTATCCAAATTTGGGGTTATTGATATGATTCATGTTATGAAAAACTAAGGTTGCATAAAGATTGCTAATGAGTGAACCTTGATCCTCATTCGAGGACGAATGATCTTAAGTGGGGGAGGATATAAGGCCCCGTGAAATTTCTACTCAAAAAACCCAAATCTCGTGGTGCCAAATTAGGATCATGTATTAGAAATTCATAAAATTCTTTGCTCGCCACGGTACGGACCCTTTGGATTGATCTGTGCATTAAAAAGTTAAAAATTATGTTTTCCAAAAAAGTGCATTTCTGCGGTCCATTATGCGGTCGCATAATAGATATGCAGACCGCATAGTCGCTGCATAGTCAGACAGTTTGATGGTTAATTTGAGGTCAACTATGCGGCCAATTATGCGATCGCATAATCGATATGCGAGCCGCATAGTCATCGCATAATCCCCTTGGAATTTTTGTGAGGAGCAGTTCTGCGTTGTATTATACGAACGCAGAATAGGTATGCGGATCGCATTTTTGTCGCATACCTAGACAGTTTGTTAAGGTTTTGGGACCACTTTTGTGGTCCATTTCGCGGGCCGCATGTCTGTTATGCTATCGCAGATTTCGTCGGTGCTTCTATATTCTAACTTTTAAAACCCGACCCCATCCCATTAAAAACACCCATTAGACCTCTTTTATGTTATTTTTACTACAATAAAGTGAGAAAGGGAGCTCTAGAGGCAGAAACTAACTCTCAATCCTTGCCAAATCTTTGAAGATTTTCAAGCAAAATTTACTAGGCTTTCAACCCAAGAGGTAAGAACATGAGTCCTAACCTTTAGTTTCGAAATTCACACTAGAATGAGTAATTAGCTTGGGGGTTCATGGGTATAGGAATGAATTTCTTGCATGCATAAAAGATAATAGAGTATTGGGAGGTTGTGAACTAAAAAGATAACAATTGGGGTGTAAAATGATAGAAATCTCTCACAAAAGGGCCCTAAAATCACAATGCACACCGAGTGCTTGATAGTATACATAAACGAGCTAGAATCTTAATCATGTCTCTAATTCTTGGCTCAATTTGTAATTTTCGTAAAATAGATTGAAGTTGCTAAGGGTCTCGAAATTTTGTAAGAAATTAAAGAAAGCTCTATCGAGGTATGTATGGCTAAAACCCCCTCCTAATAGAAATCGAGCTCTGTTGGTATGCGTATGTGCAAATGTGCTAAGACTGAAAACTTGATTGATGTATTGATTGATATTTTACATGAGTTGCTTTTGAAATTGGATGTGTAAACATGAAATGTGTGCTTCAATGTATGCAAATTACTAACCTAGATATTTGAAGATGTGCAAAGAATATGAACCATGTGTTGAAATTGCCTAGACTTCACGTCAAGACTTAAAACTGAGATTATCATGCTAATTATGTGAAATCTTACCTATGCTTGCAATTTGAATGGCTTTTGTATGTGCCTATGATCATAAATTGCAAGGTTGGCATTGAAAGCGGAAACGATGTGATAATTGTGGCCCTAAGTGCCAATGATTTGATATGATATATGTGAAATAAAGATTCAAATGTGATAATTAATGAGAAAGGAACAACGCTTAGGTAAGGCGGCCTAGCCGACCGGGCCGTGATCGGACACCATGCCACACACATGGTGGTAATGTGCTGATACGAATTCCGGAAAAAGGAGAAATGAAATGGTGATTGAGGTATATGTCTAAAATGAGGCAACCTAGCCGATCGGGTCGTGATCGGACTCCGCTCAAGATAGCGGTGGTATTGAGAACAATGATGAACATATGAAAGAAATGCCCCAAACTAATTTTATGGAAATCATATGAAAGTTGTATGATCCTTTATTTGATGATGTGGTGTTCAGTTAAAGCTTTGATTGTCTCTTGTGATTTCCTTGAATTCTTGTATGATAGATCTTTCTAATAAGATGGTGTTTAGTTATACATACTAGTACTATTCCATGGTACTAACGTCCTTTTTCCGAGGGCGCTACATTTTTAAATGAATGTAGGTGGCTCCATAGCGGACAATGTCGATCGCGCGTAGCAGAGTATCCTCCTCTCGTAATCTTGGTGAGCCCCTTTTCTCCTTATAGGGGTTATATTGCAAATCTTTTGTTGTGGACTTCCACTTTTGAGGTATAGTCGGGGCCTTGTTGCCGGCGTTGTCATACTTGTCTTTTGTATCCTTAAAGGCTCTGTAGAAGTTTGTATGAGTTATGTATGGGTGTTGGTTGGGTCTATGAACTAAGTTGTAACCTCAAACTCTTGTTTCTCTAATGTGTGACTGTATGTAATCTTGGATCTTAACTACGGTTAAGGTTGTAATATGAAATGGTCTATCAATGTTGAATGTACAATATTTCCTATTGTCTAAGTAAATGAAAGCATGTGTGTGTGGCAAAAATCAAATGACTTAATTTCTCGCTATCAAGACATTTCGAAAGAATGCCTCGAGACCCCGAGGGCATGGAGCCACTACCGAATCCCCTCCCTAGGGGCCCGTTGAGGTCGAACTCAGGGAAGACGGAGATCGAACCCAGGACAGAGGGGGAAGCTCCTAAGGCACACGGCTAAGTCTGACAGGGCCGGCCTATCTGGAGCCTATGTTGAGGCATCGCGTCAAGCCGTCCCATCTCCATACTTTATAATTAATGCCCATGTACTAGTAGCCGGGTTCCCCTCCTATATAAATCGTTATCTTACTTGTTCTTCATCTTATCACTCGGTATTGTCCATAAAGAGCTTTATTTAATCATATCTTAACTGTTATCCCATTCCCGATCGTCCCCGATAGCTCGAGCTCGACACGGACATCGACCTCAAGGTCCCCCATCGAACAGTCCTATATCTAGGTAACAGGCCCCTCGGTTTGATTACTGCCTCGTTTTAGCTTGCATTTCATCATTAAACTTCACATTCTTAGCATCAACTACTCTAAAAACTAGCTTGAGAATAGATCACGTATTTTTAGAATCCCATTTACTAATTAAATTGTTGTAACCATTTTCACGGTAAACAGTTTGGCGCCCACCGTGGGGCTAAAAATAATAATGGTTATTTTCTTGCTGGTTTCATTACACAAACACACATTATCTTTCACACTTTTTATTGTCCAAGATCCGTTGATTTCAGGTCAAAATGTCTGGCTCAGTAAACAGAGTCGAGAACGACAACCTCGAAAACCACGGGGAAAATGGTGTGGTTGGCCCGGACGCTGGAGCACCACTACAGAATCCTGATAATGCGCCCAGACCGATTCTAGCGGATGCGGATTCGCAGGACGCACAACAAGTCGATGAAACTTCTCACACCGATAGGAGCATATGGCATAGCGACCGACATGAAGCTCAACAAACCCCGGTCCGGGAAGAACAGGACGTTAGTCTTCATGTTATTTTTGAAATGTTGTAGGCAAAGCAACTGGCCATTGCCCAGTTGCAAAGCAATTCGAAGACTCCCAGCACAACAGCACCAGAGACAACTCCCTCCGCCGAGCAAGTATCCGAAAGGTCAAGCAATAACGGGTTAGTGGATGACCTTGCCATAGTGAAGATGCTCGAGGACCTCACCAAAATGATCGAATCGGGTGAGAAAATGATTGCAGCCAACGATAAAAAGGTCGAGAAAGGTGTAGATTTGAGAAAGTTTGTGCAGCGGCCGTGCCCGGAGGAAGCGGCTTCGAAACCCATTCCAAAAAAGTTCAGAATGCCGGAACTCCCTAAGTACAACGGTACCACTGACCCCAACGAACATGATACTACCTAGACCTGCGTAGTAAAAGGCAGCGATATAAAGAATGATGAGATCGAGTCCATATTGCTGAAAGAATTCGGAGAAACGCTTTCAAGGGGGCCCATGATGTGGTATCACAACTTGGCTCCCAACACCATAGTTTCATTCGCCACGCGAGCAGACTCCTTCGTAAAAGCACATGCTGGAGCCATCAAGGTAGCAACGAGGAAGTCTGACGTTTTCAAAATCAAGCAAAGAGAGAACGAGATGCTGCGTGAATTCGTGTCCCACTTCTAGATTGAACGGATGGAGCTACAACAGTCTCTGATGACTGGGCAGTGTAGGCCTTCACCCAAGGCCTGAACGAAAGGAAGCTCAGTGGCTTCGAAATAGCTGAAGCTGAACTTGATCGAATATCTAGCCGTGACCTGGTCGGACATCCACAACCGATACCATTCGAAGATCAGGGCCGTGGATGACCAACTGGGAGCCCCTTTGGGCTCAGTGTACCCAAACAGACTACTGGCAAAAGAATCAAAACCAAATAAAGAAAGGTACCAGCCGTACCTCAAAGACAGAAGGAATGACATAAGGCGCAACCTACCTCGTGATGATCGGAGGATAGATCGAGGATAGGACCCTCAAGGGCTTGTCAATAGAACCAGGTTCGATCAAAACATAGTGCTAACAAACGTGGCCCAGCTATTGGAATACAACTTCAACATCGATATGTCAGACATTGTGTTCGCTATCAGCAAGATCAAAGATGCCAAGTGGCCCAAACCGATATAGTCGGACCCTTTGCAGAGAAATTACAACTTAGTATGCGAGTTCCACAACACGCACGGTCACAGGACCGAGGATTGCCATCAACTACGAGAAGAAGTGGCTCGACTGCTCAACAAAGGACACCTTTGGGAATTCCTTAGCAATCGGGCAAAAAATCAGTTCCGAGAAAGGGAGGCAACCAAAAAAAATGAGGCAAACGAGCCGCAACACGTCATCCACATGATCATGGGGGGCACCAATGCCCCGCAAGAACCCGTAATGAGAAGAACAAAAATATCCATCACTAGAGAAAAATGGACTCGGGGATATATCCCCGAAAACGCCCTCACGTTCAGCGAAGAGGACACTGAGGCCCTGTCTTAATCCCACAACGATGCCCTGGTAATCTCCTTTCTTGTAAATTTTTTCCAGATAAAACGTATACTCGTGGATCCAGGTAGCTCGACCAATATTATCAGGTCGAGGGTGATGGAACAGCTCGGACTGCTCGAACAAATCGTGCCCGCCACTCGGGTCCTCAATGGATTCAATATGGTGAGTGAAACAACGAAAAGAGAAATCGTCCTCCCAGTTACCGTGGTCGGCACAACCCAAGACACCAAATTCCATGTCATCGAGGGAGATGTGAGGTATAACGCCTTATTTGGACGGCCATGGATACACTATATGAGAGCAGTACCATCCACCCTCCACTAGGTGATAAAATTCCCGAGAAAAGATGGGATCAAAACCTTCTACTGGGAACAATACGCGACGAGGGGAAATTCCCTACCATATGGAGCATCGCCGACATTAATGCCTCAACCCTCAGAAGGATCAAAGGTAAACCAATCACATCTTCGGCCAAGCCTGATTAAACACAGCGGAGGGATGCATTAGGGCTCACACCTCGAGAGGGTAGGAACGTACCAAATGCCGAAATGTCGCCTACACATCCCGCGGTGAGGAATAACTGCTTCACTCCTTTGTTATTTGTTCACTAACCTATATGCAGACAACCGTCTGGGACATTCGTAGGTTCTAACTCCACCCGAAGATCCCAAAAGCCTTAACAAGGCCTGCTGCATTTTTTCCTCATTTGGACTTCTGCCCCAAAGAGGGTCTCGCCAGCAAGATTATTAGTGGAGCAACGTACCCCCAGAGGATGATCCGACAAGATCACAGGCTTTCGCCTGCATACAAATGACAAGCGAATTATGTATCGGATCGAATGGTCTGAGGAGCCGCGCCCGCGCGTGTAAGAGGATCTATCGCTAGCCCATATAAAAGTCATACCGACCTAAAATGTAAGAGCCACTACTGCCAGCCCATGTAAAAGGTCGTACCGACCAAATGTGTAAGAGCCTAAGGGCTAGCTTTAAATTCAAAAAGTTAAGGGCCAACGAGCTCGAGTCAAAAACCGACTCGGAGACTGAACCTGAAACAGTTAACTGAATATGACTAAGAGCAAAATCATAAGAGCTTAAACGTCGGCTTATACTAAAAGGTCATACTGACCTAACGCGTAAGATCCTACGGGCCAGCTCAACAAGCCCCAAGGCCGTATTATAAATCTAAGGGTTCTTTTAACTTGAAGACCATTTCGTCTGGCTGAGGGCTAACAAACATCGAGAAGTGCATGAAAAATGAAACTGTAGGGCTTCTTTTTGTACGTATATATGAAAAAATACAAAGATCCATTTATAATATTGGCATTATATACAAAATCAAAAAGGAAAATCCCATCTGCGTCCCACTCGAGGACTATGGGCCGTCGGCCTCTTCCCTGCTATCCTCTGCATCGGATAAAAGGAACTTACCATCATACTAATCCACCTTTGCCTGCTCTACCACTTTTGAGAGGTCGAAACCTCTGGCGTGTATCTCCTCAAGGGTTTTCCTCCGAGATTTACATCTAACATACTCTTTGCTCCTACTCTCCCGGTCGAGAGCCTTTCTTAGCTCAGCCCGAGCATCGGTAGCGTCTTGCAAAAAGACGACCACTTTCTTATAAGCCTTGGTTCAAACCACTTCGGCTTCAGTCCGAGCATCTACAACCTCTACCTTTATCTTTAAAATTTCAGCCTCGAACCTCGCAATCATGTTCATTCGGACCGGGCTATTTTCACGAGCGTTCTGGAATTGCACTTCAAGGGTAGAAGCCTTGGCTAAAACATCACTTTGGGCTGCATCTTGGGCTTCTAGCTCATTATGGTCACGCATGACTTGGCCAACTTTGGCCCAAAGTCGTTCTAGATACTCCGTTTTTCTCTACAGCTGAAACTGGAGAATATTAGCCTACAAAGGCAGAGAAAGAGCATACATTGGCTCAAAATAAGGGTTACCTGTTTTTTTGGACAGCCCCCGTAGTTCCGACTTCGATCCGTCTTATAACGCAGGTATACCAGCTTATCTCCCCTTTTCTTTCAAAGAAGCCTGAGGGATTGCTCCTCGTCCAAAGCATTTCGCAGCGTGGCCTCACGAAGAAGTAGCTCGGACTTAAGAATGGCAAAGGCTTGCGAAAAACGACCTCAATAAGAAAGGGAAAACATGAAACTAAAAAAGCCTATACCGGCTGCCATAACTCACAATGAAACTGAGCTGTTGAGCTTCGTCAAATGTTGAACACATATCTGCTAGCTTGGCCTCATCAGCCCTAGTAAAACTACTCCTGAAGGGAGTACGGCCACCCAACGCTCCATTCTATTTGTTCGGCCCCTAGCCTCGAATGTCCATCGAAGTGCTTTCGACCGGAATGGGAGACTGCGACAAGAAAGAAACTTTCTTTCCAAAAATAGAGGACTTAGAGGCTGCAGGGTCAACCGACATGTATCTTTTGACCTTCCGAGCAGGGCTCGCTTCACTACAAGTGTTCTCGCCCTTCGAGGATTCCTTTCTTTTATTATCAATCTTTGGTCCCGAGGTTGGCAATCTTTCGTCTTCCCCTAAGGGACATGGCCTCATCTCAGAAAACCCTCCAATACATGCGACGGCGAGTAAATGCAATAAAAAGAAACAGTAGGGCTTCTTTTTGTACGTATATATGAAAAAATGCAAAGATCCATTTATAATATTGGCATTATATACAAAATCAAAAAGGAATATCCAATAAACATCCCCCTCGAGGACTATGGGCCGTCGGCCTCTTCCCTGCTATCCTCGGCATTGGGAAAAAGGAACTTACCATCATACTAATCCACCTTTGCCTGCTCTACCTCTTCCGAGAGGTCGAAACCTCTGGCGTGTATCTCCTCAAGGGTTTTACTCCGAGATTTACATCTAACATACTCTTTGCTCCTACTCTCCCAGTCGAGAGCCTTTCTTAGCTCAGCCCGAGCGTTGGCAGTGTCTTGCAAAAAGACGACCACTTTCTTATAAGCCTTGGTTCAAATCACTTCGGTTTCAGTCCGAGCATCTACAACCTCTACCTTTATCTTTAAATTTTCAGCCTCGAGCCTCACAATCATGCTCATTCGGACTAGGCTATTTTCACGAGTGTTCCAGAATTGCACTTCAAGGGCAGAAACCTTGGCTAAAACATCACTTTGGGCTACAACTTGGGCTTCTAGCTCATTATGGTCACACATGACCTGGCCAACTTTGGCCCAAGGTCGTTCTAGATACTCCATTTTCTCTACAGCTGAAACTGGAGAATATTAGCATACAAAGGCAGAGAAGGAGCATACATTGGCTCAAAACAAGGGTTACCTGTTTTTTTAGACAACCCTCGTAGTTCCGACTTTGATCCGCCTTATAACGTAGGTATACCAGCTCATCTCCCCTTTTCTTGCAAAGAATCCTGAGGGATTGCTCCCCGTCCAAAGCATTTCATAGCGTGGCCTCACGAAGAAGTAACTCGGACTTAAGAATGGCAAAGGCCTGCGAAAAAGGAGCTCAATAAGAAAGGGAAAACATGAAACTAAAAAAGCCTATACCGGCTGCCATAACTCACCATGAAACTGAGTTGTTGAGCTTCGTCAAAAGTTGAACACATATCTGCTGGCTTGGCCTCATGAGCCCTAGTAAAACTATTCCTGAAGGGAGTACGGCCACCCGACGCTCCATTCTATTTGTTCGGCCCCTGGCCTCGAATGTCCATCGAAGTGCCTTCGACCAGAATGGGAGACTATGACAAGAAAGAAATTGTCTTTCGAAAAATAGAGGACTTAGAGGCTGTAGGTTCAACCGACATGTCTCTTTTGACCTTCTGAATAGGGCTCGCTTCACTGCAAGTATTCTCGCCCTTCGAGGATTCCTTTAGTTTGTTATCAATCTTTGGTACCGAGGTTGGAAATCTTTCGTCTTCCATGAAGGGACATGGCCTCATCTCAGAAAACCCTCCAACACCTGCGGCGACGAGTAAATACACTAAAAAGAAACTACCTTTTTGAGAAAACAAGCCACTAAGCACCTACCATGACGTTTTGCCTCCTATCTCCCCTTGGACAGGTCTCGCCATTTGCAGTTGTCATAATTTGAGCAAGCTGCCAGCTTATGAGACCATTCCGCCAGATCGGGAACCTTGTATGGCATCCATGGAATCGCTACAGAAAGGGCACAAGTATGACACTTATGTATGAAATTCTTCGCCATAAACAAAACAATGAAGGCACGAATGTACCACTTACATGTAAAATTCCATTCCTTGGGAAATGGCAGAAACTCAGCGGGAATAATGTCAATAATCTGTACTCGGACAAATAGACTCATCCATCCTCGATCCCTATCTTTTTCATCATCGACAACGAAAGGCTTGGGGAATCGACATCGAAGGGTTAGCAGGCCTCGGTGGTGAAAAGGTCGATACAACTTGATGAGATGACGAAGGTTTAACTCAAGCCCTGCTTCCTCTGCAAAAACCACATCATCAATACTGTCCTCCAAAATGACGGATGAATCTGTGCCAAGGTAGCCCGATACTTTCTATAGATCCACTCGGCATGATCCATAATGCTCACTTCCGGGGAAGGTACCTGCATTACTACCTTTTCCCCCCATCCAACATCTTTCCTAACTGACTCAAGGTGCCTCTCTCCTATTAGAGAGATAAACTAAGAGGCATATTCCCGGTGACCTGAACATCGGGAGGTTTTTCCGATGAAAAGTCCCCCCTCGAAGCAAAATGTCCCGGGGATGGCTCACCTGGCATAAGCGGCGCTCCACCAACCAGGCGAGAACCAGAGGTAGAACTTCCTCCTCCTTGTCGAACGGATCATGGCATAGCATCCATAACAGTAGTAAAATCAAAGAATTAGAGCAGGAATTTGAGCGAGGGCTTCAAAGATAAAATGGTGAAGGACCTAATGCGAGAAAGAAAAACTCTGTGAATGGGGATAGCTACTCAGAATAGAGGGATCTTCAAATGAGGGAAGACAAACTTATAGAGAGAGAGAGAAAGCGAGAATGTCCGCCTACCCCAAAGGCCAATTAAAAATACTTACTAGGCCATCATCACCTGGAGAATATGTACCGGCGGGATCGCCCCGGTTGCTTCATAACCATGCCATATAATTAATGCTGCTATACAATAGGCTCTAAGAAGCCATTGATATCATTACAAGCCTCGAGATGGTACCCAATCTCGAGGACCTCTGTCAAGAAGAAGACAGATTCTAAGAAACCATTGATATCATTACAAGTATCGATATGGTACCCAATCTCGAGGAGCTCTATGAAGAAGAAGATATGATATCAGGAGCCATTGGTATAATTACAAGACTCGAGATGGTACCCGATCTCGAGGATCTCTGTCAAAAAAGAAGATAAGCTCTAAAAATCTACTTATATGGGCCTGACTTCGAGGTGGTACCCTACCTTAAGGATTTCTGCTATTGCAAATGCGAGTCAATTTGCACTCGAAAACTACTAATAATGCTTTAGGACTATTTCTCGCCTTCGGATCAAGTTAAACGCCCTCTTGGTTATTTTAATATAGGGACTATCCGAGTCCAGGCATACCCTCATTCGGGATCTATCTATAACGCCTTAAGGCTATCATCACTCTAAATTCGAAACAAGTTTTCAAGTCGCCCGAGCTTGAGCGAACTCTCACTCGGAGACTTCCTTCGAAATCCTAAAGGCTATCTTTATTCTTAGGCATCCGAGCAAGCCCCCCTCGAGGACTATCGACGGTGTCTGAAAGGCTAAGTTTCATTCTTCAAATTTGATGCCCTACTCTCATTCAACTCGAAGTCGAGGGTCCCGATGGCCTAAGCTCGTATCAATTCAATTCGGGCCTAGCCCAAGGAGCAACAAAGTGCTCCATAGGATATCGTATTAACCAATCAATGATCGGGGAAACACCTACACCTAGACCCGATATTCAGATCAATCAGTAGAGTCATGCAATCACATTCTTCATAAACTCAAGTAAAAGAAAATCTGGCATAAATCAGGTACAAAATTAAAAGAAACACTTTTTCATTAATAAACAATGATTTCAAAAACCCATGAAGGGTCTGCTATGCCCCGCAGTATTACGATGATGTTATGTGCTGTAGTATTGTACGTTAACTTTGTCATAAGGTAATTAGCATCTGTCCAAGGAAAAGATTATTTGGAGATTATAAGGATTATAAGTGATGAGTAAATTCGTGAAGGTAAGAGAGTAAGTAATATCAAAGAAATCGAATTTTTGTCGAAGTTTGGCATCTTGAGATAAAATATGGCCCGATTTAAAATGCCCGATATTTATGGACTAGTACCATACAAGGTACCCCATAGCCATAATAGTAAGGTGTATAAAGTATATTAAAAATAAGTAGAATTTTAAGTAATTTGAGATAATTTTTAAAATTATGCGGGTAATTGATTAATTATCGAGTAACAGGACATTACCTGGTTAACTATTAAAATTGGGATAAGATTAAAACCCTACCCCCAAAACGTGGAAACAACTACCACCAAATTAAATGACTCATTAGTCAATGTTGGGATTAGGTGGCAATAAACTAAGTAACAAGCCTTGAATTTCAAAAAGGCTATATACTTATCTTTCAAATTAGAAGATATATATATCTTCAACACTTAAAAGATTAATAAAGCCTTTCATGAAAAGAATTTGAAGCTAATGAAATGCTTCTTTTGAAGCTAACGTGAGGAGAAATCTGAAGCTAACGTGAGCAGAAACATTTCGTTTCAACGAAAGCTTCATTTGAAGCAGTTCGTCAAATTTCAATAAATCAAGCAAGTTTTTGTTCCTCAATTTCAAAGGGCATAAGCTTAATCCGATTTTTAGGTTCTACGTTCAATCCACAAAGGTTTCCAACGGAATATTATACGAAGTTTTTCCTACCCCAGGTATATTAAGGCTATCCCTTCTTTCTTTTGGCATGATCCATATGACATGAACGAAACGTGCAAATGCACAAATTCCATAAATGACTCTACTCATAGAAGTATTAGAGATATTTATGTTCTTGAATTTTCATGTGTCATAATATTTTATCATTTGTTCATGGGTCTCAGAAAAGTACGAACGTTGAGAAGAGTTTACTTTATGATATTACTCAAAGGCAAAATGGTCTTATGACATTCCGAAACATTTTATTAACGTACTTTTCATGCATTGCATTCATGTACATTGAACCGTTACCAAATTGCATTATATACACGTTTATATGTATGTATATATATGTATATGGGGTATGGAAGAAGGTTATGGCGCTATATACGCACCACCACCTGATCAACTGGTATATGATGATGATGTTGCCCACAGTGGCTGAAATGTGATTCAAACATCGTTATATATGCGTATATATTTATGTATATGTATATGGGACATGGGAAGAGGTTATGGCGTTATATACGCACCACTACCTAATCAGCTGGTATACGATGATGATTTTTCCCGCAGTGGCCGATATGATATGATGGGATGCGCTCAGAGGCTGATTATGTTATGAAACATGTACCTATGCACGACATGACATTCATACACATATGCATGACGCTAGAAGTAATTTATGGTTTACTAAGTTATTCAGACTTACAGGTTAAGTCATGTACTCTATATGTGTTCTATGTCTCTTATGTATTTATTTATATGCCTTACATACTCGGTACATTATTCGTACTGATGTCCCTTTTGCCTGGGAATGCTGCGTTTCATGCTTGCTGGTCCCGATAGACAAGTCGAGAGCCCTCCAAGTAGGCTACCAGCTTAGTGGAAAATGTTGGTGCGCTCCATTTGCTTCGGAGTTACTCGTTTGGTTAGTATGATATAGACGTGTATTGTTTAGTATGTCGGGACTCTGTCCCGAGCTTTATAACATTTATGTATTCTTAGAGGCTTGTAGACATATGTCTTGTACGTGAAGGATTGTACGGCCTTATCGACCTATGTTTTGAGTTTATAAAAGATCATGTTGGGATATTAGGCATGTATGTCATGTGTATATGATGATGTAATAATAAAGATACGTTATATTGGTAATCGGTTGAGTAATGTACCTGGTGCCCGTTGCGGCCCATCGGTTTGGGTCGTGACAAATGTGGTATCAGAGTAGTTATATCCTAGGGAGTCTACAAGCTGTGTCTAGTTGAGTCTTGTTTATGGGTGTGTCGTGCACCACACTTATAAGCAGGAGGCTGCATGGCATTTAGGACTGTCACTCTTTCTTCTTACTCTAGATCGTGTGATAGAGCTCAGTTGTAAGAATTCAAATTTTTAACTTCTATTTTACTCTTAATGAGACGATACCTACATCTACAAAGACGGTTGGTAAAAGACATGGCTATGGAAGAGCTGAGTCAGAGGAACTCGATGTTGCATCATGCTTATGATGAGTAACTGTGAGGTCTTCGGCAGATCATGTGCGTAATGAAAGGTGTAAGCCTCTTGATAAGGAACCTTAAGACAAGAATATCTATCCACCTTTATGGTGAAAGACAATGCTTTCAAGAATTAAAAGAAGCAAGGTGAAGAAGGGTACAGGGTGCCCAGTTAATGAAGATTATCAATATTACAGTTCCGGCAGAAAAATATAAGCATTGTGAGTTACCCTCAACAGTAACAAAGGTATGTACAATCAGCTACATCCATCTTAGTTATGCCCTATGGGGGCTAACATGTGTAGTTTAAGAAAAGGACGGAACATCAGGACCTGATTAGGGTTAGAGTAACCAAAATGGTGAATGGATTGTTTGTGTTAGTTGATATTTCGGAAGGATATTGCAAGTGTGTTAGTAGATATCCTTGTGAGACTCCTAGATGGTACACTCTAAAATAGTGCAGCCATGTTTGAGTACTACAAAGACATGCACTATAAGCCTTGAAGGGATAAATATTACCTTAGTGTGGCTTACATCCCTAGTAAAGCGAGAACGTTAAGCAACTTGAAGAGCCATTGGATAGAGCAAAGGGTAGCTAATAGAAAAAAATGTGTTGTTCAAGTTTTCAGAATAAAGTGATAGGCATAAATATTAACGGGAAATAAGAAAGAGTTAATAAAGCATTATGAGTAAGTTGTAATACATGGATTACAACGGTATATCAAAAGATGACAATATTACAAAATATATAGTTAAGTGAAGGAAGAAACGAGAAGTGACAGGCCTTAGGACAACAAAAGTATAGGCCATACAATCATGTCCTCATTTCAAGAAATAAATTCGCAACTTTAGCGTGATTACCAAGAGGAAATGTTAGACCCCAGAGTAATAGAACTAGTATGGATTGGTGAACAAGATAAAATAAACATGAATTAGGAACTGAGTGACTGGTGATAGTCGCCATCATAAGAACTTTAGATTTTTTTCCGCTAATAATAGAATGGACGACAAAAGAAGATTCATGAGAAATTCAGAGAATGATCATCCAGGAAGATGCTTCCCTACAAAAAGTAATGTGAGCAAAGTTAAGCTTAAGGGAATGTATGTGCCAGTTACAGTAAGTGTCACCATTGAGAGTAAGGAATTTTGTTATCCTTGGTACATAAGGATTACCGCAAGGCTAGTAAGGGCCATCGAAGATGTAAAAGGACGCCAAAGATGAAAAGGTGAAACATGTGTAGGCAGGTCATCGTATATCCAACTCTTAGTACTCCCCTAAAAGGGGGGATATGGGATGATAAAGGAAGAATGCGATAAAAATGAGAAAGGCATGAGATTGCACTTATCCAAGTGTTACAGATATGCTACGATTCCAGAACAATATGCAAACGCGAAGTCAAGGAAAAGAAGTAAGGGTTCCTGCCCGAGATGTTACTGACAATTAAGAAGCCAGTGCGAGACGTAAGTTAAGACAAAGGAAATGACCCAAGAAAGATTTCGCGGAATATTGATATGAGTATGGGCCAACGAGTAGTTAGTAATTGATTCAGGAAAAGCCTAATTATGGCTAGTCAAGAGGATACAGAAAAGACAGAAGGTCGTGAAAGATAAAGATAGTAAAACACAATATGGTGAATTTAGCACCGCAGTTATGACATTGTAATACTTGAGAAATATTCAAATAGGAGTTGGGGTAGTTAAAGGTACTGTATGAGTGTTACAGAAATAAAAGATAGTTCCAATGGAAATACAGTCAAAACTTTTGTTCAGAAGCAGCTATACGAGCAGATGAGTGTGGAGGTAAGTAACTAAGGATAATTACAAGTGAGCACGAACATGAAAAATTCTATCGGGGATACGATATAATAAACTCGCATCTTTACAAGAGTCAGAGGATCCTCCCTAAGTACTACAGTGAAGGACTATCTGAGGAAATGAGGAATAAGGCTTTGACCTAAGTAGAGTGACCTAAAGAGGAAATTGTCTTGTAACAACAGTTTCACAACAACATTGTACATCCTCCATAAGAAAGAGTAATCTACCGTGGCTAGTGATCAAGAAGTAAAAATCAAAAGAAATATTTGAAGATCATATGAGTTGTACGAAAACTCTGCCATGCGTAGGAACTAAGATAAGCTAAGTATGCACGTAACAAGGGGGAGGAAAGATCAGGAAAGGTAATAGCTTACGTTAAAAGAAAGTTGAGAAGGAACGAAAGGAATTATTTGATGAATTATCCCGAGTTGGTGACGTTATGAACGCACTTAAGAGTTTGGATTTTTATACATGCAACATATATATTGACAATCATACAGCCGTAAAAGATTCTAGTATAAGTTAAAATAAAGAATTAAGCCCAGGTCATAGACAAGAGAATGAATTATTAGAAGATTGTATCATGGATATTCCATAGCGTCCATGGAGGGATAAAGTAATAACTAATACCATGAGCCACAGATTGGAAGATAACTTAAGCTGGCATAAAGGCCGATGTTTACCATGAAAATGGTAACAACAATTAAATTTGTAAATGGGATTCTAAAAATATGTTATCTATTCTCGAGCAAGTTGTTAGAGCAGTTGATGTTAAGAATGTGAAGTTTAACAATGAAATGCAAGCTAAAACAAGCCAGTAAACAAACCGAGGGGCATGTTACCCAGATGCACGACTAGTCGATGGGGGACCTCGGGGTCGATGCTTGAGTCTAGCTCGAGCTATCGAGGACTATCGGGAATGGGATAACTGTTGAGGTATGATTAAATAAAGCTCTTTATGGCCAATAACAAGCGATAAGATGAAGAACAAGTGAGAGAACGATGAATGTTAAAGTGGCCTCGGGCCAGTGAGAATGATCAAATTAGAAATAAAAGAGAGAGAGAGAGAGAGAGAGAGAGAGAGAGAGAGAGAGAGAGAGAGAGAGAGAGAGAGAGAGAGAGATTATTGCACTTGAATAGAATAGTTGGAGCTCTGACTTTATAGGGTGTTAGAAACTCCCCTTTTTTAGAAGGGGGAGCCAAAACTTATAACATGATATGTTGCGTGATAAAAGAAATGGGATGGGACAACCGGCTAGCTTTATGATATACACGCGGGCTGATGTTGAGCCGCTTAAATAGACCTGATCGACCCCGGGTGCATTCCTCAGGAGATTTCTACGTTCGTTGGGACTTTGGTTTACGTTATCCTTGGTAGGGTACCGGCCGATCTTGAGGGAAGTGACCGACTCGTGATCCCGGTCTTCCAGGATCACCCTTCGAAGTATTTTGTCGACGAGAAATCGGCCTCCCATATTTCACCGCGCACAGATAGTGTCCGCGTTTCTTAGAGGGAAGTGATAAGAAATGATTTTGACCCCCTCTTATCGGTCTCCCATATCGGCATTGTGCTGATGGAGTAACCCCTTTTTACAAGTGTCGAGGTGCTTCGCCTTTCTGCTTCTCCAGGATCACCTAAAATATCACAACTCTTTGTTCTTCCGAGTTACGTCGTTGCTATCTATTCAGATTCTATGAATGCATTGATTGCGCCTGCTATTATGCTTTTCGAGGGCAGTACTGGTGCAGTTGGTTACTTAGCCCTCCCTATAAATGGGGCTTTTTGTGGTTGGATTCTTATTCAAACTTCCTTTGGTACCCATATTTTCTTCCTATCATGCTATCTTGAGTTTCTGCCATCTCGTCATGTTTGAGGCCCGTAGCCTCAAGATATTATGCCATGTGCCCCTTGGCCCAACTCTCGATCCCCTTTTGGTTGGGTGAAGTTGTGCCGCTGTGATGCTGCTGTTGTTATTATTGTTGTTGTTGTTGTCACTGCAGTCGCCATTGGCTTGGGTGATAAGGCAGAGGGCCGATTTCCTCTGACCCTGGGGGATACTTTGGATTATGCACTGCTGCTCAAGAGGGGGCTCGGATTATACACCGTTGCTCACATTCCTCCTTGTGGCGGCGGTCTCTGCTGGCTGTTGCCTTCTGGGCCGAGGCAACATCTCAAGAAGTGGCTTCAAAATGGCAGTACTGGCGGAGTTCGTACTAGCTAAAATTTTCATCCAGCCACTTATTGTATTCTTCCGGCTTCTTCTTCGTCGTTTTGCTCTTTTCCATCGCCTTCCTTTTCTATACCCTCCCTTTTGAAGATACCATTCCGGGAGGATTAGGATGAGGTCCCTGAGGGGATTGGACTTGGAAGATATTGTCTTTGAGGTCATATGCCTAAGAGGATAACGACAGAGATGCAGCATTTCAGGGAGTCATTAGGCTCTTGTTGTATGCATACCATTTGTACTTCTTTATCTTTACGTAAAGATCCCCCTGTGGGCTTTTGTAATCATATGTAAGGACCCCCCGAGGGTCGTTGTAAGTGAACACTTTTATAAATACAAAGATATTTTCTTGATTCCTTCCTTCGACACTCGCTGTATCTCTTTATATTTTTGGCAGCTCCAAATGCATGATCTTGTTTCGTCACCTATGACACCGACCTCGGGCGCGAGTATTCTTCCCGGCCTTTGATAAAACGGTTTCACGTGGTGTCCTTTGTGACTTCTTGAACTGAACCCGAATTAGGCTAATAACCTCTGGCTGCCGGGACCCTTTCTTTGCGTGAAAGAGTGGATAATATCTTCGTTCCTCATAATAAACTTCGAGAAGAGACTTGCCTGAGGGATCGCAGTCCCGGGATGCCGATGACTTCCTGGAGGCGATCTCTAAACGGAGGCCTGGCCATGCTTCGGTCCATCCTGGTCATCAGCCGGAGCCTATTTTAAGCGGGTGTTTTTTAGAGACGCCCATTTCTTCGCAAACTAGCCTTCTTTGGCAGAGGCCTTTTGAAGCTGTATGCCAATCTCATGTTGTTGAAGGTAATGTTGGCCTGCTAGAACATTGTCTTGCTATGACTGAGGTCTTCGGTGTTGAGCATTACCTCGAAACTGGAGGCGATGTCGATGCTTGGTGCCTTTGGTTGGCGTTGAATCATTCCTGCCCTTCTCACATGTAACATGAGGTTGCTTCCTCTTCCCCAAGGCCCTCAGGGTTTGCTGATTTCATGGTACCGGTGGGTCATGCCCCTAGCGGCTGTTTATTCGGAGAATGGTAGAGACTGGGCACGACGATAAATAAGATGTGCATTTTATAATCATGATGGAGATTTTATCGGGGCGAGACGAGCCCATGCTTCTGAGGAGAGTGCATAATTCAAGCCTGATGTTCTTGGAGTCCTTAGTTCCGGAGAAGTGGTCCTTTCGAGCCAACAATGGTTGGTCCACCAGGAGTGTGCTCGGACATCGAGTAGGTTTGCCGACATCACTTTGTGGTGAGTTTCAGTATGATTCCTCTGCATCTCGGGTCTCCCCTTTCATATCAGGTTTTCCCTCCGTAAGAATCCGATAAACCCAAGTTGCTCCACTAAGGGGCTATACTTTGGGGGCCCTGGATGAGGGTAGGCCCCCTATGCTTCTTGGCACGGGGAAGGAGGGGTCGAGTTGGTGTACTGGCAGTTCGGGACATATCGGAGCTCGCGTTATAAAAGTCTTTTGGTGAGGCAAGAGCCTTCTTGTGGTAAGCGTTTCTCTTTTCCAACCTTTGAGTTTAGACTTTGCTTATTTTTAGCTGCAGAGAAAAGGCGAATGCTTAGGAGTATCTTAGGGGCGGAGTCGATCGAGCCAGGAATACCTATGGTGAACTGAAGTATCAAACACAAGCTCGAGCTCCGATCTGAGTGGACATGATCGTGAAGTTGTAGCTTGATTCCTCAAAAGTCTGGGTTGAGAATAACCGGTGCCCGGACTGGTATAGTACTGAGTGGGACAGAGGATGATGAGAGAGTGATGACTTTTTGCTGATGTCCGAGCCGAGTTGGAGCGGGCCTTTAAGGGATACGTTCGTCATAGATCTTGAGACAAGCTCTTGAAGAGACCCATGCCAGGGGTTCCGTCCTTCTAGAAGGATTTGCTTGAGAGTAGGTGGTTGAGCGTGATGCTTGGTTGCTTGTTGCCGATCCCACAGAGAGCAAGGCTGGGGCTGGTAGGCCGTAACCTTTTGGGGTAGAATGTAGATTTTGCCACTTTGTATTTGTTGTTTGTAGAGCATGCTTGTAGATGGACAACACACCTTTCGTGTATATATAAAATGAGAGAAATCTTGAAGCTTTACCTCCTTTGTATCTCTTCCCGTATTGCTTTTGACTAGGCAGGCTAGTTTCTGTGTTTAGCGGGATCCTCGTAGGTCCGGAATTGATCAGGCAGGCCCGGAGGCTTTTAAGTGCGATCTTTGACATTAGCAGGTGTTGGGGCCTCTGTGTTTTGCCCAGCTATTTTAGGCTTCGTCTCCGAGTCAGGCCTTGACTCAGGCTTGCCTGACCTTTAATCTTATGTGCCCGTGCGGGCAGATAGTGATTTCTTTTATTTCTTGCCCTTGGGCATGTGCTGTTCCAACCGTTTTGGGTCCAGTCTCCGAGTCGCATTGCGATTCAAGCTTTAATTGACCCTTAAATTCTATCCCTCCTGCATGGCTGAACAAAAGATGGCCTTTTGCGTTTTGGGTCAAAGTGACCTTACAGGAGTGTTTCACAGAGGCTCACTCGGCTAGCGACAGTGGCATTTAAGTCGTGCCCTCAGGCATACTTCAATTTAACTATTTTGGGTCCAGTATCCGAGTTGCGTAGCGATTCGGGCTTTAATTGACCCTTAAGTTCTTTCTTGCCTGTATTGGCAGACAATGGTGGGCTTTATTTCCTGCCCTCGGGCATTTGTCGTTTCAACTATTTCGGGTCCAGTCTCCGAGTAGCGTTGCGATTCGAGCTTTAATTGACCCTTAAGTTCTTTCGATTTTCAGACCTGCGATAGTCCCTCTTACGATGTTTTGGTCATTGAGACCTTTTAATATGTGGCTTGGAGGCTTGTATAGTTAACTATTTTAGATCTGGTCTCCGAATCGGGTTATGATTCGAGCTCATTTGAATCCTCAAGTTGTCAATTTTGAAGCTGGCGATAATGGCTCTTATGCTGTTTGGTCGTAGAGACCTTTTAGTGTGTGGCCCAATGGCTCGTTTGGCTGGCAACAATGGCTCTTACGCTGTTTTGCCCGTGGTCTTTTTCTAGGCTTCTTTTTCTGCTCGTGAAGGTCTTTTGAAATAATTTTGCCTGACCTGCCGTCGGTTCTGGAAGAACCTCAATTTCAAGTCGTTATCAGCGATGTTTGAGCACCTTGGAAGGTTCAAAGCTCGTAGGCTGAGAAGGTCGAAGCCTTGTGATTTGGAGCTGACATGGTCGAAGCTTGTTTTTGCCTGTTGAGGGAAGCCTGTTTCAACCGGTTCTTTACGAAGTATATTCGAAGTAGTGGCTTACGATTTTTGTTTAGCGATGGTCGGGCATCCCCGAGTCGCATTAATTTGGTTGTATCAGGCATTTTGACAGCAGTCATGTGTGTTTGGCCGGAGCCATTTTTGACCCCGAGTGGTAGTTTAGTCGTCTACACCGAGGGTATGCCCTTTTGAGATTCTTACAAATGCGATGTATAGCCTAAATTTCGGGATTTTCATGCTTTTGGAGGTCTTACAGTTTGTCATGCCTGTTGAGGTCTTACAGTTTGTCATGCCTGTTGAGGTCTTATAGTGTTTGTTGTAATGTAGAATAGATCTGGTTATGCCAAGTTTGCCCGCTAGGGGTCTTATAGTTTAGGGTTTTCCAGTGCATGGCGATTAATGGCAGTCTCCAAGTCATTTAGTTTGTTTAAGCTCAAAGGCTGCTAAATGTGAGCTCGAAGTTACCTCGTTGGGGCTTCATGAGCCCAGAGTTCCGACCTTGGGTCGTGCGGGTGCCAAATTGTTGATGCTAAGTCCCCGAGCATTTCGGGATGTATTAGGTGAAGGGCTTCCTGCCGGGAATATACTGCGATTTCCTTGTTTGGAGAAAGAGATACTGAAAGATACTCTTTGATCCATTGTCGTAATATACATTGTTTTGTTGAGTCGACCTATATCAGGTCGAACTTGATCGCTCGGAGATTTGCCTTGCCTGAAGTTTTTGTGATTTTAGAGTTCCAATCCGCGGGCCATCTGAGCGTTTGAACTGTTGGCGCCTGTTCCTGAGTTTTCGGGATGTTTCTGGTTAAAGAATTTGTTACCCTACTCCGAGGAGGAGTTCCCTTCCCCTTTTTTGACAAAAATGTATATTTTGATTGTTCTATATAATAGTACATGCTTTTACCGACGGGGCCTGACTATATCGACCGTTCGGTTCGATACAATGTTTTCCTATAAGAAACCTCATTTCACGTTTCCAAAACTCCTATGAGCATGCAGCTTTCCGGGGGAATGCCCCTCGCTTATTCAAAAGTGAGCCGCAGGGAAAGTCTTGAATGTTTTTCGCGGAGTTCCTCCTTAGGCAACTCGCAGACGTTGCCTCTTTAAAAACCTTGCCAGTAAAAACCCTTCTTCTGGGATAAAAACTCGGTCGAAGGAAAAGAGTGCAACGGGGGCTCTTTTGAAGCCTTGAGGTCTTGCGATAGCACTAGCATTCTGGCACCTCCGATTGGCTGCTTGCACGAAGGTTAATTCAAAATTCGAAATAAAAAAAGGGGAATGGTCGTACATTGAGGCGAGATATGCTGGCGATGCCTTGGGATTGGTAAATTACAGCTGCCCGGAGATGCGGCGTAAATCTCTACTTTGTTTTGTCAAGCTCAACCGAGGGCGAGACCCGATTTGCCTGTTGGTTTATTCGGGGCGGAGGCATGAGCGTTGGCACCATGTCGTGTATTGCGAATATTTCCCTTGCTGTGTTTTGTTCCCCATAGACGATTTTGATCCGATCTTTTGTCAGGAATTTTATCACCTAGTAGAGGGTGGATTGTATTGCTCTCATGTAGTGTATCCATGGCCGCCCAAATAAGGCGTTATACCTCATATCTCCCTCGATGACATGGAATTTGGTGTCTTAGGTTGTGTTGTCCATGGTAATTGGGAGGACGATTTCTTCTTTTGTTATTTTGCTCACCTTGTTGATTGATAAGGAGATCGTTGGACTAGCACATGTGTAGATAATCCATTATCGAAAGGAGATCATTCAATCTCAGCAATTGTGGCATGTTGTCAACCCTTGATGAACTTGAAGTTAGGTAGGAACCCAATGAGATAGTATAAAATAATCAAGGAAGGTTTGCGGATGTTCATAAGGAGTTCTCCATGGATTCTTACTTGAGAAATACCTAGATTCTAATGAAAGACAGAAAAACATGAGAAACAGGCGTTGTTCTATGATAACCCCCAAAGGTGCGCTTGGTCTTGATGGAGAGCCTAGTAAGGGTCCTTACTATAAAGGAAGTGTTATAATGACACATAGAAAGATATGTTCTCTCATGGTTATCGAACACATAGAAACTAGCACAATGAATTCACTAACTAAGGAACACAATTATCACATGTAGTGGAGGTGTAAAGAGAAAATAAACATTTTTTATGAGCTGGACATGCTTGTGCTATATTAACTCTCAACTGTAATACACGACCACGCCACAGGCAACCACGATACTAGGGACAAAGTGAGCTACTTACTGCGGGATGTCCCAAGTGGACACCAAAGTTATACTAAGATGGTGATACAAGATTTTCCTATGACGGGGATGTGAGGATCTCAATTTTCAGAGACACTTTATGCACACGGCAACCATTTCGATTGGCATGCACTCATGTGATAGGTGTTAAGGTATGCTCTTATGTTACTAGACAGTGAGAAGCTTCCATGATGATACTCACAAAAGAGTAGAGTGACTGTTCAAACCATATAAGCCATATACACAAGTAAGTAAAAGAGTGACTCGAGAAGGATCGCAATACTGGGATGCTTTACGTGGAACATGAAACCACATAGGTAAACTTTGCGATGGTGCATGCATAGGCACAAATGAGCAGACGTTATCCATAAAAATATTTTGCAACAAATTCATCGGATGTCGTCCCTTGTTGAGAATTTAGGAAATAAAGTGGGAAGTATTAATCCTAGAGTTATAACTTCATTCAAGGACGTATTTATAGAACATAATTCCACAAGAGGATGTAAATAAGAGAATTTGTGATAGAGTGGATTTACGAACAATACGTCTCCTTCAAGGAGTAGGTACAAAAAAGTTTTTGTGACTCACATCTTATTAAGACAATGTTTATGAGGACTCTTCAATATGGATGTAGACATGCAATGAGTAAATTTTTTGTTTTGTTCATAATGATGTACTAGGGAGTGACTGACTTGGTGACTTTAGGTTGTTAGGGCAATAACTTAATCGATGCCCCTCGACTGCGCATCCCGAACGCATATTGGTAACATACTAATATACTACATTATCTGGTGGTGCAGTGAAATTTATAGTAACAAGGGTACTCCCCTTAGAAAAAAGTTTTACCAATCCCTTCATGGCTCGATACATTCTCCTAACAAACGCTTGGGCAATCTCCCTCAGATTTAATGGTGGGTTCATTACCTCATTAATGATTCAAACTCGTGGATTATGGTATCGAGATTATTCATCTGGATGATAAGATATAGCGAGGAAATTAGTTCCCTATCTTGGGTTCTACCACACGATCTGGAGTATCAAAGAAGGGTGAAATTCCTAAATGTCCGAATAGCCTCCAACTTATAGATGTGGTCGACAACACACCGATAAGAAGGACTCTACTAGACATGGCTCCGAGACATCCTAGGACATTTTAAACCTTAGGCTTTGATACCGAGTTTGTCACACACCAAAACTGAGGGGCACGACCGGCGCTCAACCGAGCAAGCCCGGCTGAGCAAGCCTATTAGGTTTCATTCTACCCAGAACTAATATATGAATAACAAGGAGATGAACTCCATAAACCCTACTTTATAAGCATTACATTGACAATTTTTATCTTTGTCTTTCAATAACAGTTCAACCATACTAACCAAATTTTTACAATTAATAGATACGAAGGAAACATTTTGCCAAATAACAACATATCTAGTTCAAATTTTCAATACCCGACACCACCCACAACCTGCCTACGGAGCCTCTAAATACAACTGAAGAGTAATATGGAAATGCTGGCAACAAGGCTCCAGCTATACCTTAAAATACAACGTACATGATAGACAACAGTACGGGACCCCGAAATGAAGAGGGGCTCACCAAATCAGCTGAAAGGGAGATGCGTCACTAGCTGCGACCAACACTGCCTACTATGGAACCATCTACATCCATTTAAAGAAGTAGCATCCCCGGAAAAAGGGATGTTAGTGCCATCGAATAGCACTAATATGTATAACTAAATACCATCTCATTAGAAAGAACAACCATACAAGAACAAAGAAATCATAAGGATTTAACAAAAGCTATAAACAATCACTACATCATCATATAAAAGGAATCACATAGCTTTCACATAATTTCCATAGCTTTAGTTTGGGGCATTTAATACTGTTCATCATCATTCACAATACTACCACTTTCTTGAGCGGTGTCCGATCACGACCCGATCGGCTAGGTTGCCTCATTTGAGACATGTACCTCAATCAAAATTCATTCTAACTTTTCGAAATTCAATATCAGCACAATACCACCATGTGTGTGGCATGACGTTCGATCATGGCCTGACAGGCTAGGCCACCTTACCAAGGCGTTGTTCCTTTCTCATTAATCATCTCACTTCAATCTTTATTTCACACATATCAATTCATAGGCACTTAGGGCCACAATTATCACATCATACTTGGCACTAGGCCACATTTCATAACTCATATTCCACATTCCACATCACTTTCACTTTCAACATCAAACTTGCTATTTAGGATAATGGGCATATACAAGAGCATTTCAAGTTATAAGCATAGAGAGGAATTCTCATGATTCGGCATAATAATCACAATTTAATCTTGACTTGGAATCTAGGCAATTGAACATATAGTTCACATTCTTCACATATCCCCAATTTACCACGAGTAGTACATTGAACACATTGAGATACACCTTTCACATATATTATTGCAACACCAAATCCTTTTGAAATAACAAATACTACATAAATCAAATTCCGAACTTAAAACATATGCAGGGACACCATGGGAGCTCAATTTCTAAGAAGAGGGAGTTTTAGCCATACATACCTCAAAGAACTTTCCTTAAGTTTCTACAATCCACAAACACCTTTAGAAATAACAATCTATAAGGAGATAACGTGAATCGATTAATAATTAGGAAGATTACGCATGGTGTAACTCTCTTACGAATTTCATCAAACACCTAACATGTGAAGTAGTCTACAAGGTCTGAAAATTGAAATTCCTTCCTCCCTCAACCAGTTTTAACAGGAACTACAAATTAGTTCTTTAATATCACATACTACAAATTAGTCCCACATGCATGGCCTATTTCTAATCCCCACAACATAGTTGAACCCTTAACCTCTAACATGAAATCTTGGAAGAAGGACTTACTCGGATGGAGGACAATCAAGTGGTTATCATTCTTGATTCTTGAAAACATGAGCAAGATTTGGGTGATTATGAAGCTAGGCTCCTTCTATCTCTTTCTCTCTCTATATGCTCTCAACCCTCTCTAAAATCAGTAGAAAATTACTCCAAATGAATCCCCAAAGCCTATATATTAAAAAGGGGCCAGGTTATAAAAATAGGAAAAATAAGCCTCTGAAATCAGGTCTGCGGTCGCATAATGGACCACAAAACTAGAATGTGGGTCGCAAAATGCATCGCGGAATTGGTGCCGAAAATTATGCTACACTGGTCCAGTTTGCGACCAGATTTGTGATCGCAGATCAATTATGCAGACCGCATAATTGTTTTTGAGATCGCACAACTGACACAGGATTTCATTTTCTAGCCTTTGGTAATTTGATCATAACATTGTGTAGGAATGTCCAAATGACTAACGGTTTGAAGAATTGGCAACTAGAATCGAAGACCTTTAATTTCATAGGTTGTTCATCACATAAAACCTTATATATATTTAGATATGCTCGTTCAAAGTGTGGACTTGTGCAAACTCATCTGGAATTTTAGCCCATTATGAAATTTTCTAGCTTGACTTAGACTTAGTCCTCCCATTATACCCCACATTACTTATTATATGACTTATACACTTATTTACCAAATCCAATTGATGCCCATCATGTTAATAGCATATAAAACATTATAATTAGCCTACATGGTACCACGAAATCCTAATTTACTCGAAATTTTCCGGGGCCTTACAATTTATTGCTTATTATTGGCCATAAAACCCGCCATAGCAGCTCTCATAACTATTAATCCCCCCTTGATTGCCCCTAGCCAAGCATCCGACTCAACCTCGAGGCCCGTATACGCCATCTTGAGGCCCCAATTTCCAGCCATTCGGTTTGGTCATTATACTATCTACAAGCTCTTATCTTATTTTCCAATCTCTTACCTAGCATCTATTTCCTAAACAACTAGCATAAAAATAGATCACATATTTTTACAACCACAAAATCAAATCTAATTGTGATTACCATTTTCATGGTAAACATAATGTGATCTCGTTGGCTCCCCTTTTCGATGATTTAGAAATGGGTTGCGGTTCACATTAGGCGGTGCTGGAGTGCATTGGATGGATCCGCTCTTGATCAGGGTTTCAATTTCATTTTTCAACTTGAAATAATTTTTTGTATCATGCCTCAGTACTTTGGAATGATACATGCATCTCTTATTGGCATCAAAATATTTGGAGGGATGTTCAGGAACCCTACCCTCGATTGGGTATATCAATCAAGCACTTCTGACTCTTTCTAACAATTGGGCCAGAGGCTTAGCAATCAAAGTAGAGGTTCTGGGACCCCTTTCGAGTTGGGATGAGGACGTGGTGCATACACAGGTCGGTTTTGGTGAATAGTGGTTTGGATAGGAGCATATGGCCGTTGTGGGTTTTGATTGTTGTTAGCTTGATGAGGGTTGTCTTGTGGTAGAGGGTGGTAGTATGGTTGGGAATTATAGACTGGAGCATAAGTGGGTGGTGGTGAGTGGTTTTTTGGGGAGTACGAGGTGCTTCCATGAGATGAATTAGTTTGATAGTAGGGGACGACTATTGAGACCACTTTTTCTTTTTCTTCCCGCTACCATTCGAACCTGACTGGATGGCCTTGCTGGCTGTTTGCAGTGCTACCATAGGTTGGACCTTTCCACACTTTATGACATTTTCTAGAAAATCTCCCATCTTAACCGACTCAGGGAAGTTTTTACCCATAATTCCCATCATCTTTTAAAAGTATATTCACCAACGCGAACCGATCAAGAGTAATTTCTGTTTTGAATAAAAAATGATTCATCAAGTCCTCCACCATATCTTGCCAAGTTGTCCAATTCCGCGGGTCCTGTCGGGTATACCGGGTGAGTGCTTCTCCCATCAGACCGTTTATAAACAATTTCATCCTTAATTTCTCATTTCTCCCCACTCTGACCAGCTTATCGCAAAAAGGCCTTAAATGTGGATGAGGGTCCCTTGTCCCATTGCAAGTATCGAACTTTTGGGGATTGTACCCTATTGGCATATCCATATATGGGTGAACACAAAGGTCCTCATAGTCCATGCTTTCACTTCCTTGGGAAACTTGGAGACTCTTCATTTGCCTTCTCAACATTTGCAACTACTTAGATACTGACTCTCCTTCATTACACCTGGTCTCTCTCTCCATCTAGGCGTACTGACATATATAAGGGGAACATACCACTCGTGAGTTAGCGGCATGTGCCATGGGTATGTGCTCGCTGGTGGTAACCATGACTCCGTCACTAGGAGGGGTAGTTGCATTAGTGGTAATAGGTGAGTTTTATATTTTTAGAGGCTATTGTGGTACGTAGGGATTGTGAATAGGAGGGTTTGAAGGGTTACTGGTTGTTACAAGAGGTATAACTTGAGTGGTGGGTGGTTGAGGAAGTGTTGTCACGGCCAAGTGCGCCAATTCTCTGATATGTTGTGCCTCTTCTCTTAAAGATTCCATTTCTTGGGCCATCTTGGCCACGTGCTCATCATTCCTAGAGCTGTCTTTTTCACCCGATCGCCACGGGTTGTCGGGTACGACCAGAGCATGTTCAATCGGGTCTTCTGTAGCTGATCATTTTCCCTTAGACCTTAGATTGTATGGTGGCTCCACCAGTTTTAGTCAACACAAACAAACTTTTTTTCGGGGGGTAAGAATAGAGAAAAATAAAAATAAGAAGAAAGAAAAGAAAAAGAGCAAGAGTCAATTTATTTATTTATGCGAGCAAGAAATCACATAGAGCAGATAATTCGTGCATAAAGCTAGCGCGTTCCTAAAGTTTGCAGCGATATATAATTTCCAGGGGTAGGCTTAATTCGCGGATGTTTGACAGACATTTAGACTTGACACATTTAGATACGAAGCAATTTTGTTTTCATTGATGATTTGGATTGATACAAGTGGGAACAAAGATTACATCATAGAGTTGCATGGGCTTAGACAACTTTCCCTTTAGGAAAGTAAAATAGAGAATTAGGGATAGGGGTGCAAAGTGGATAAGCGGGGGGGGGGGGGGGGATCAAACAATTCTAATAACCATCCCCTGGGTCGCTCCCTGTGCCCTTTTCTTCTTCTGGCTCCTCTTATAGATCCTCCTCCGGGCCCTCCTCAAACTCTTCCTCGTCATCATTGAATTCAAACTCCTCTTCTAGATCTTCTTCTAGTTTTATGCTTGACTCTATCTAGATGAATTCTACTACTCGATCATCCTGTTCACCTGGTGGCAACATATGGTCAATAGATCCCGGGACCACCTGATGATGCATTGATGTGGTCACTGTTTACATTGAAATGATAATTACAGTTAAATTTAATTTGTGGTTCTAAAAATATGTGGTCTATTTTTATTCTAGTTGTTAGGGAACTGATGCTATGTGAAAAATTCAGAAATGAGATAAGATCTTGAGAGCAAGGTGATAATCAAACCGAATGGTTAATAATCAGTGCCTCGAGCTTTCCTATTGGGGGGGCTCGAGGTCGAGTCTGATGCTCGGCTAGGAGCTATCGAGGGTAGTCGATGGATGACAAATAGTTATAATAAAATCAATGACGGCTCTTTATGTCCAATTATAAACAATAATTTAAGAACAATAAACAGAGAACAATGAATATAAGTAATAAATGCAAGTAATGAGATCAGGAGAATATGTTAGAAAGCAGAGAGAATGTTCTTGTATATTTAGTATTGAGCAATGGATCCTTTGCAAAATAATAAGGGTCCCCTTTATATATGAAAGTTAAACCCAGCATAGTACAAACACATGTATAATTATTACATAAAGTAGCTGGTACAACCACTCAATCAACCTGGTGCAGACTGTCACTATTTGCACAGGCGTCTGTAAGAAGATACAGCTCCTAGGAAACTTCCCGCTTATTTGCAACCAGCACCGGTTGGTTCTGCCCCGATATCAAACGCAAAGGGTCCCTGAAGGCATCGAACCTCAGTCTATTCTTCGAGCCTTCAAAACGAGGTTATGTAACACCTTGTCGACCACAAAATTGGTCATCCCGATTTTGGTTGTATACAATCACAAGATAGTGTGGCAGTATCTCATGGTAAATCTGCAAAGCAACCACCATATTCTCTAACCAAGACATACCTTCCTTGTTTTGCGGGCCAACTATTCTTCTTCTTTAATCCAAACATAGTACTCGGGGGTGCAACATGAATTTTGACCTATAGGCATTGTTACCAAGTCATTCCACTCTTCTTGCAGTTTCCTTATCATGGGAATTGGAATCTTGCCATTGCAATCATCCTCGTACAACGTCGTCCTTGTCCACAAAGGCACATCTTGGATCATCCCAAATTGTCTAAGGACCCACAGAGGTGAGTACGGCTGAATGACTTCTAATCTGATCAACTCAATGAAGTACTTTTTGGGAGCCCTCAAGATTGCTCTTCCACCTAACCAAGAGGGTTTCCAGTTGATCCATTCTCTTGTGAGATTGGTTAGTGTTTCCCTCCATTCTTCTTGCACATATGGGTAGATCAAGTGTCTCATTGTTTCACTGTGGCTGCAGATAATATTACTGACACCCATGAAGTAGTTGATAGTGGCCTCCTGCTGGAAGAAGTGTTCAGTAGCCCAAATTTGAAGCAACAAATTGCATCATTTGAAAAAATTATATCTAGGCAGATAAAGCTCTTAGCATCTCAACTAACACCATCGACACCAAAGTATCTTGATTATTGTCGCGGAAGGTTGCCAGGACAACTGGTAATAGGTTAATGTTTATACGACCCCTTTTCTTTGGGAAGACCAATAATCCTAACAGTTGCATTGTAAAGGTGATAGGCCTGAGGCTCTCCCATGTCGCCCGGTCACGTTGGAATTCCCATGAATTCCGCTTGTAGCTTTCATGGTGCCCAATCCTAACATCTGGTCATGGCTCACCCATCCATCCTCAATACTCCTGAGGCTTCTCCTATTGGTAAGACCTATAGCATCCAAGAACCGATAACCGGGCATAGTTACTGGTAGCACTGGCTTTCTTCCATTGAATTGCAGCCCTATAAAACTTTTGGCTTTCTCCAATGTCGGTACCAACTCACATCCGACAATTTTGAATACCACATTAGCTAGATCCCAAAATTCTATCAACAGGCGAGTGAGCACTCTGTTTGATCGGATGTTCATCAATGCAAATTAATGCCCATAGGTGCGTCCGAACTTCATCTCTGTGTTCTCGATGGATATTCTTCCACGACTGTTTTAACTTATGTAGTGCTCTCATTACCATGCTAATTTCAGGAATGTTCTAGTTGATTTCCATTTTATGAGATGGGTGAAAGAAAAATATTTGGGTAAGTGTTTGCTTTAGATCCGTAAGTATCTTGTCATGTTTGTTTTTCTTTCCATAGAAATTATGTCGTTGACTGCATGACCCGTTGACATTAGGGTGGTTTTCCTAATTATGTGTCGGTGCCTCGGACCAACTTGCCTAGGGTTTATGCAGTATGACCTATTTTACTAGAGTAGAGTGTTTCCTATTTTTGAATTGGATTGAGAACTACTATAAGATATATCAGTTGACCCAACAAAGCCATTCTCCAAAACTAGAGAGTTTTGAAAAAAAGGTTTGGATGGGTGTAAAAGACAACCCTCATGTGCCATAGTGTCTGATAGTGTACGGCCAAGACTTTATTGGAAGATTTGTGATGAGAGTATATATAAAACAGTAACAAACAAGGGTGTAGCAGCAATATAGCAAAGTGATCAGATAATTGTAAAGAGCAAGTAAAGCATGTAAGCATATAATTGCAGCCTCGATCATAATCAAAGCAATGTACAAATAAATCTAGAAGCCAAATTAGTCTAAATCTGCTAAGGTCAGAACCTAAGTGTGTATCCGCAGTAGAGTCACCATGTAGTTACACCTTATTTTGCACTAGTCAAGATAGGATTCGACTTGTGGTTTCTCTGTTGTTGATGAAAGAGAGTTGCCACCTATTATTTAAAGGTATACTAGGATACCTATTTAATTACTATGTCATGTTCTTATTGGACTGCTAACCGGTGAGATTATGGTTAAGGGTTCTTATTCTTCTAAGGGCAAGGTGTTAGTCATCCCTTAGGATCTACTTGAGGTAGCTCCATTGGATTTAGACTATGTTTGGGATAAATTCTTTATAAGATGCTTTGGTTAGTGATAAGGAAGGCTGCTTACTATATACCAGTGTGATGTAGTAGTAAGAATGTGAGACCCTAAAGGGACATGAGTTTATGAAGAGGTTTATAAGATATATTGAAAGAGTTTTAAAATTGGTACATAAGTGGTCTAGATTTTATAAGTTTATACAATAGGACTGAATTATGAAAATACATTGATTTGGGGGATGATTATTTACACAATTCTTAAAGGATATTTTGAAAGAAAGTGTATCTAGAATTACCTTAGATTCGGAGGATTTTCAAATAAGAGAGTTATTTACAGAAAATTCCTTAAATGCGACAATTCTTTGAAGTTATGATTTTTCTTCTTTTGAAAATAAAGTTGATACCTAATTTTTTCCTTTTTTTGAAATAGAGATGTTATTCACTATGTTCTAGACTCCAAAATCTTTGAAGGAAAGAAGGGTTAGTGAGAACGTAACAATTAGAAATCATATTTTAACTAGTGAACTAAGGATCTACTATTAGCTAATTTTCCATTTTAAATCCTAAATTATAAGGCTTGCCTAAGTTCATATGATACTAAAGCATGAAATAAAATCATGTGTTCTAATATATGAGTGTTATATACACGAGAGATAAAATAACAATAAAAACATAACAAAAACAACTATCATTAAATTAGTAGAAGCAGCAAACTAAATTAACGAGACATTAATGATGATAAATGAGTTGAGGGGAAAGAGGACTGGACTCTGTGATTGGGCCTCAAGAACGTAGGCCCATCAATAATGGGACATGAACCCGACTGACTTTGGACTCCTTGACGAGATGCAATTAGTCTGGAATTGAGCCTGAGTTCATCAAGAATTCAGAGGCCCAAATAGATGTGCATGTGAAAAGTAAGAAGGTCATTGGACATTGTTGATACCCAATTTTTCCCTATAATATTTCAAAACTATGCATTAGCATCAATTGATATTTTTTCATAATTTTTATATTTTTAAATTAATTTATTCTAGTATTTTACATATAAATAATTATGAAATTGCATCACAAACGACTCTATAACATTTCATTGATTTAAACTATATATAGCCATGTTAAGTTCAAATTATTGCACAAATGGCCAAATTTACACCTTTTGATTAAAATTGCAATAATTTTGCAATTATAGCTCATGCATATATCATTGCATCATTTTTACCAGGAATTGGTCCACTATATTTTAAAAATATTGAATAATTATTTTAAAGCACTTCTATTCATAAAAATTATTTTTTCTCATTGATTAATTATTTTATAATATAAATTTTTATTCAATTGCTTAGGTATTTAATAAATAGCCTTTTTATTCCTTTATTTTTCAGACCTAGCATGTTAAACTAGCCCAATTTCAACCCCCAATCCCAATTCAATTCAACTAATTCCCTAACCCAATTCACCCCATGCCAAAATCAAATTAATCCGGCCCCAAACCCACTAGATCCTGGCCATTGATCTCAGAGATCAACGACCGTCATCACTTCTTATCTTTTTAATTTCAAACGACACCCCTCTAACCTAGATCATACCACACTTTGCTGCCATCGTACCCTCATCAATCCATTTTCCTCTCTAAGACCTAAACCTAAATCTAGTCGTTGCCATCCAAAACCAGCCATAATCCCCTTGATTCCTATTCGATCCATGGATTTCCATGGCTATATGAGACTACTACTTGCCTCCTACTTCCCCTGGTTGCTCCATTTTCTGATTTTATGGAAGGACCTCGAAGAGATCTAGTCTAGATCTTGTTCAGAACTCTCCAAGAGTCTGTCTATGGTCTGTGAGTGCTTTCTATCGATGTTTTACGGCTCAAATCTCTGATTCAAAGACCGGATTCTCTTTACCCTTTCTCTTTTATTCAAAACCTAATGTTTGGACTTGAATCTATCCAGATCCTTGTAGATCTGGGGCGATTTGGAGTTCGTAATTGTTTTTTCCGTAAGGTTCCCTTAATTCTTTACTGATTAACCAATTTTTGAGTACTTTACTATATTAAGGTTTGATTTTCTTGTTGTTTGTTGGTCGAACCTCTGTGTATCTGAAGGATTTTTCAATTCCCATGGCTTTTCTTTAAGGTTGTTTTACTTCTCTACTACTAACCAATTTTAGCACTACAATACTTTAGGTTTTGTTTTCTTCGATTTCTGTTGCTTGAATATCTGTATGATTGAAGTACTTTCAAGTTTCCATGGTTGTCTTCTTTGAGGGTACTTTGACTTCTATACTGTAAATCAACCTTAATGTTTTCAAATTAAGGTTCGTCCCAGACTTCTCTTCGAGAGGTTTTCCTACTTTCAATAATTAATCTGTTCATCTCTTTACGTATTTCGTTAATCTTTCTCCGTATGCTCGAATCCTAGATGTTTCTAATGGTTACACTGGTTTCTTCTATTATATTAATTTCCGTGAATCCGTTGCACTCACTGATTCTATTTTGGGATTCAAATGTTTTCCATATTAAATCTAGTATTCTTTGGGATTTTTGCCGTAATTGACTTCTATTGATGATTCAAACCAGCTTTTCTTCCGGTATTTCTGTGAGGTTTTACTTAATTTATTTCTATTTATGGAATATGAATAACTCTTCCCTATAAAATCAGTATTCTTTGAAAATTTTACTGTTTGATTCCTTTAAATGGCCAGTTAAAATCAGTGTATGCTGAAATTTTATTTGTTTATTTATTTGTGACATTAATTGATCATACTAGTCGTAATTAGTTATCAGTATGGTTTTGGGACTTCTATTGACTCCCTACATGGAATCTTTTTGAGTCCTTACCTTAATTGGACTTCCTGTTGTGACTGTTAATTGATTGCCCCCTAAATTAAGGGGTCTGTTCAGGACTCCTCTATAGGAATTGATTCAGTGGATGATTAATTGCTCCTAATTGATTGGATTGTGATTCTTTTACCTTATTTTGATTCACCCCTTAAGTTCTATATATACACTCTTATTCTACCTCTCAAACACACGAACATTGTTCAGAATACACATACATACATTCAAACTCTGTCTTATTTCTTTGCTACTTGTGTTGATTGTTGGTGTAGCCGGCTGAAAGCCAAGGCTAGATAGTGGAACTGCTCGGTTTTTTTTTACATTTTGCATTCTCTTCTTTAACTGGTATGTCTCTAGTTATGTTTTAAAACTCAACCTTATGTGCTCCATGTCTATACATCTATGTTTATTCATGTATTAGTTACTTAACTTGTTTCTCTGTTTGCTGTTATTATGCATGTCTAAATTATGCCTTATGTATAATCAGCATGTCTGACTCCACTTAGTTTTTTGATACCTGCCTAGCATGCTTACCTAGTTCCTTTACCCTCTCCCTTTAATTGGTATAACAATGTTAGTTATTTAGATTTCTAGTGTATTCAATAGGTCCTAATTGTACCCAATGTTGTTCAACACAGCTTTGTCTTTAACATGATCCTGTTACATTCCTTCTCTTTGTCTCAACTATCTATTACCATGATTAACTTAATTCAGTAGACTCCTAGTGGTTCTGTACCTTTGTTGAATCAAATTATTCCCTGTTTTTGTGGTCTAAACTCTATGTGTTCCCAATCCCCTTCACCCCTTGGTTGTAAGTCTACTTGTTGAGTGGATTTGGGTACTCTATGATCAATTGGGTTGTTTGTTGAGTATGCTTTCCTCAAAATGATTTCAAAACTGTTACTTACTCCTAGTATTCTTCTCAAAAGCTGGTCACTGCTAGTAACTTTAAAAAACTGTTTCTGAAACTTTTCACCTCTAAGTTTTTTTACTAAGTCTTTCAACACTATGTCAAGCACTCTCATCATACTCCTATATTATTAAGTTTTGCCCCTCTCCTTGAGATCTCTCTGAACTCTAGCATACCAGGGCTAGCTTTTTCATACTGTACATACCTATTTCCATTTGAGAAATGGTCTTGGTGTGAGCACTGCGTCCTTAGGAAACTCTGACACACAAAAGACATATACTTTTGGCTGTGAGATCTTTGGCTTTTGAGACTCTATTGAAGTCCTAGCATTCCCAGTTTTACTTTGGGCCTAATTTAGGCTTTCTATAGTATAGTTTCATTTACTTATATAATACATTTTATCCTGGTCTTTAATAATATTATTTGTAAACAGATGTTGGGGTGATTAGTAAAAGGGGAGGGTTCCTATATAATTTTTTGTGGGAAAACAAAGTAGATACCATGCTTTAGGATAATGCATAGTAGAAATTATGCTCTTAGGTTATATGTATATTTGCAACAACAATCCTACTTCGAGTTTATATCATGATAGAAATCATGCTTTAGGCATACATGCTATGTTATTTGAATCAAAACATGTCACATGTCTATAATATTTGCATTAGAAAACCTGCCTTAGGACACTCATTTTCATATTTTGCATATTAGAAACATGTTATACGTTCATCACTTCTTTCTTTGACTCTGCATAAGTTCATATCACCTGGAAATCATGTCGTTAAACTGCTTAATAAGAAATGATCATCTCTGTGTGCATTAGAAATCCTGATTTAGGACTTTGTTTGCATTGGCTCTAAAACCATGTCTATGTCGTTTTGAATAAATAACTATATATAAAAAAGGTTTAAAACTATCCAACACATAGGTATCATGTCCTAGTGCAAACATGCTTAAAATCAGTTTTTGTAATATTAATCACTTAGATCAGCATGCCTATAGGACCAAATAACATCAAGTTGTTTAATTAGTTCGCAAATTATGACTGCATACAGACCCACGCCCAGGCAAGCCTTAGGCAGTTAAATAACAGACGAAATCAAGTTTTCTTTATGTGTGAAATTGTCCAGGTTAACAGGCTATAAAATCAATAGGCAAGCTAATTAAATTTGTTGAAGGGACTCGAAAAATATGTGATCTATTTTATGCTAGTTTGTTAAGCAGTTGATGTTAAGTATATGAGATTTAGAGATGGATGTTAGAGAAAGATCTATAATAAAATTGTTAGGTCAACCATTCAGGGCCTGGAGACTGTCGATTTTGGGCCTCAAGGTCGATTCCACAGTTCGGGCTCGAGCTATCGTGGGTGATCGGGGTTGGGCTAACAGTTATGAAATAATTAACGAAGGCTCTTTATAGCCAATGAAAAGTAATAAATGATGAACAAATATGAAGATAATAAATGAAAGCAATACTATCAAGAGAGTATGTTAAAAAGCAAAGAGAATGTTCGTGTATATTTCGTGTGGAGTAGCTGAAGCAACAAACCTTTACAAAATGTGAAAGACCCCCTTTATATAGGAAGGGAACCCCAACATAGTAAAAAGTATTAATTACAAAAGTAGGGGGATGGGACAACTAGATGGTACCAGGCTCTGTCAGTACTAGCTGCATGCCTAGGGAGCCCCCAGTCCGGTCATGACCATGACCAACATCGTCGTTAGGCTGGGCATCAATGAACCTCTAGGGCGGGAGCTCAACCATAGCCTTGCAACCCCAAAGTCTTGAGATGATCCCATGAAATGCCTTAATGACGAGAAATTGGACCCTCCTATTTTGCCGTATACAGATAGTCTCCGCATTTCCTAGAACGAAGTAGTATGAAACGATTTTGAGCCTCCGTTCTGAGAACATCATTTTCGTGGCATCAGCCTATCAGAGAATTAAATGCCATGTCCCAAAAAGCCTTGCAAGGGTCGCCGTCAAATGCGACTATCGAGAGATTCATGAACCGCTATTGGCTCGTCCCTTCCGTTGCCCATGTGGTTTCTATAAATACACCAACCTTGAGATAATACTTATTTTCCCAACATCTTCAAATTCGCTAATCCAGACCCATCTCCTTTTACATTCTTCCTTTCCACTTTCTTTGAGAAAATTTTACCGTCCCAATGGCCAGAACTTCCAGGACGATTCCTCGACAGAACAAAGTTGCATCTTTATCTTGGTCGCATAAGGAGAAAACAAAAGTGATACCCACTATGGGATAATGTAATCCCCCGATATTGACATGTTGAAATATTATACGATTGATAAACCCCAGCAACACCGGGCCGATACAAACATATGTCTCGGTACGTCAGTGTCGTGACTGATACGGGGAAGGTAAAAAAGGACTACCGATGGAAGAAGGTGGTGGAGGTGGAGATTCCTGGCCCTGATGAGAACATAGTGGATTAAAAAGATGATTTCCTCTACATATATACTTATCACTTTACTTTGAGTCCAGCTAAGCCTTCTGGATCCCTTCCCTGGAGATAGATTCAAACATCCTCGACTTTTGCGTCAAATATCAGGTGATGCTCTGTCAAATCTATCCCTCTTTTTGGAGGATAGTCTTGATGCTTCATTATTTTACTGATAAGGTTGGGGACGAGACCTTTACCCAGAATCATTTGATCAGAATGTACAGCCCCCGGTTCTATCGAGGCTTGATTAGGCTTCGACATCGATCCATGAAATTATTTTCTCGAGCATCGACGAGGAGAAAAATCGGGGATATATGAGTAGGTTCATCTGGGTTAAAACCTCGGACATCATTCCGGCCGGGAGGATGCCTTTCCCGAAGAGGTGGAACATGCAGCGTAAGCATTTATTCCTTCAGACATGTTTTAACATCTTATTTCCTTTCTTCCAAAAAGATAACCTCTTTTTGTTTTCTGTAGTTGCCGCTTAGTATCCTGAAGCGGTCTCGGATCTGCCAGGGTGGATTGGGCGGTTAGACAAAAAGTTTCCAGTATCTTGCCTGATCTTGGACCGACCTAGCTAAGACGTGGTGGGTGTCCAAGAATTAGGGTAAAGTTTCTCTTGCCGCCTACGTCTTAATTCTATGTTTTTTCCTGTACCTTCTTGTGCTGACAAGCTGTGGCCGCTATGCTCGCGCAGGCCTCAGTGAGAATGTGCTGATGAGACTATCCCCTGGAGGTGGGATGGAGGTTTTGGAGCCTCCCAAGGGAAATAAAAGGGAAGGCAAGGAGGCTACCGACCCTTTTGTGACAAAGAAACCTAAGCCGCACAGGCCTAAAACTGCCATTAGGACCTCAGCTTCTTCTTCCAAGGCAAGCCTCGGTACTGATGACGAAAATGATGATGAGAGCGGGTAGCACTTGGAGGAGAATCCGAGGCCGGACATGAAAGACCCGCAGATACTTTGATCGAAAGCTGTCGAATCGGGGACGACTGACTTAGGTCGTCCCCATAGACCGAAGGTCCTCGAGGAGGGTGTCAGTTGTCACACCTCCTTTTTCACCACCTACACCCCCGAAAGGGCGTAAAGGAGTTTTTCCATTTAAAGGACAATTGGAATGGGATTTAATTATTAATTATTCAGAGTCGCCACTTGGGATATTAATGGTGTCCCAAGTCACCGGTTGAATCCCGAACCGAGGAAATTTATGACTCTGTTAACAGTCCGCGAACCAGAAATCCGAGTAAGGAATTCTATTAACCCGGGAGAAGGTGTTAGGCATTCCCGGGCTCCGTGGTTCTAGCACGGTTGCTTAACTGTTGTATTTGATTTCATCTGATTTTAATACACGCTAGCTTATGTGCCTTTTATTCGTAAACCGCTTTTTATCATTATTTATTTTATAAGGTTTACGATGTCGTGAAAACGTGTTTCGAACCCCGTCGCAATCAATGCGCCCGTGGTTGTTGACACATTTCGACTTCATCGAGATTTGGATTTGGGTCGCATCAATGCGCACCCGAATTTAAGAAAGTAATTTAATTAAATCGTGCCTAGAGATGCTAACGTAATATTATTTTGGGGAAGACCGTGAAGTTCGCTAAATGGCCCTCCAAAATTCTAATTATTTTTAAAAATCAATTGTTGACAACCCGCATATGTGATTTTATTCGGGCGAGGCTAGTAGCAATCCCGAAGTAACTATGATTTACTACTTATTTATGTGTCTTTAAAAGACTAACGAATTCGGAATTTGAATTACATTGAAGTAAACTGAAAAAACCAAATTTAAATAAAATGGGCCTGCCTCACGACGTTGATACAACCCAATTAGCCCAATGAATACGGGTACAATTCCAATGTCACATTTGATATAACATCAACGAACCACTACAATGACAATGCATACCCTCATTTAGCTGATAGCCGTGAATTCCAGAATCACTAAATCGATTTGTCCTACTAATCACCTATCAAGACCTGATGCTCTAATGAACCAAACCAATTATGAATGAATTTTGTTTCATGATTTTTAACTGGTTTCGATACCAATCACCCAACAATAACTATGTTTTGCCTACCCAACGATTTCAGAAAACTTTAATCAAAAGCAGACCTTCTACCACACTATCACGACCAATGACAAAATTACTAGTAAACAGGCTGAATGTCACCAGACTTATTCCTGAATTCACATATCATTTACACAGATCCAATTGCTACTGATTGATATTGAATTCACACTAATTTTCAAATTAGACCACATATGCTCAATGCTATTTCAAATGTCCAATTCAACAGTTTCAACATTACGCAACTTTTAACATGTAATCAACCTTGCTAAACAGGTTTAATTGCACATAACTGCCACTTATATAACAGGAAACTACACTATTAATATCAGTCAAGATACAAACTGCTCTCAGTTGAATAACAGGCCCCTTGAACATTTCATTTCAACTTCAACAATCATACATCAGTGAGGTTCAGGGGAATGTACCTGGAAATTGGAATGTAAATAGAGAAAAGGAGAGGAGTCAGCTACTTTGAACAGCAATAGCAACAAACTCAGCAATATTACACCACAGAAATATAGGCAGATTGCTTTGAAAACCAAAAATATAGGCAGACTCCACGGATCAGTTCAACATAATTCAAATGCACTCTTAGCCCTTCCAGCTGAACCTAAGTACCTCTATAATAATGCTAAACCTAAAACCCAAAATGAAATCCAAAACTAGTAATGAAACTGTGAAGTTGTTTCGGATTTCTCCATTTTTGATGTTTTTGTTTTCTGAATAAACTTGGAATTAAGATGCCAACTGAAATCAAAAGAAGGAATGAAAGCTCAAATTGAAACTCAGAGCTCAAGGCAGAAGAAGAAGCCAACCCCTTTTCCAAGGTATTTCATGCCCTTTTATAGGTAACCCCAAAGAGAATAGATCAGATTCTTATTTTCTATTCAGTCCCCTCCCTATTTTCAATTTGGTCCCTCTATTCTTAACTTGCTAAACAAGTAAATGCATTACAATTATTAAAATCTAAACTTGTACCCCATTCTAGAAGGCCCTAGGGTATTCCTCTACCCATACAATACCTATACTGCCCTTTCATATACCTTGATATTACTATTCCTATCAGAACTACCCTTTTCCAATACCCAGATTACCCCTGAAAGCCCCTCAAAGTTACTGAACCTACCCTCATCCTTAACAGCTATAATCAATACCCTAATCCAATCTAAAATTAACCGAGAATGATTAACTAGCACTCAGAAAACAATTAATCAGACTGACCAAACCCAATTGTTCAATCATATTAACCCAATCAAACTGAATGATATCAAACTAAGCTTAATATAACATGAACAACATTAAATGAACTAAAACTAATTCTTAATCCATAAACTCGTAATCATTCAAACAAATATCAACTCAAGACTAATCAACAATTGGCAGAACTTAAACTAATACGAATAAATCATAAAATTAACAGAAAAATTAACGAAACAACAAACTGTAACTAAAACTTCAAACATGCGAGTAAAAAGAAACAGTAAAAACTCACAGAGGCACAAAGAACTACGGCCAGTCAGAAACGTCTGAATCCTTTCAGATTTTTGACGTGTAACATCCCTAACCATGTGTTCTCACAAGAGAACACATGGTTAAGGATACTACGATTCTAAATCACAAAGATTTGGTTTTATGGTTTGGCCAGAAATTCCCAGATCTAAGATTCGAGCCGTTTCACAAAGATTTGAAAGAAAATAACTATGGATTAGGGTTGAAGGAAGAACGGGGATTATGTGGTGTGATTTTGGGCTGATTGGGATGAACTTGTCACTTGGCCGGAAAACTTCAAACTAAGATTCGACGTGTTCCTGCCTTATTCGAGGGGAACCAGTGGGTGTAATGGAAAGAGGAGAGTGAGGGGGATCCGTGGTGTTAATTTGGAGGTGAACGGTGTAGGTTGCGTTCACCGCCGACGAGGGGTTTGGAGGCGGCGCGGATTAGGGTTTGAGAGGAGGGGTGGGGTGAGGAAGATGAGGCAAATGGGGGTAGGGGGAGTTTCGGACACTTATATACAGGTAACCTAGTTAGATCCGGACCGTTGGATTGATGATTCATATTACGCACAAAACTGATGCAATCCCACTCCATCGTGAGCCAATAATAACCCGCTCGGAGAATCTTTTTTGCTAGCACATACCCACTCATATGCGGTCCACAAACTCCGGAATTTACCTCAGTCAAGATAGTTGTGGTCTGCCTTGCATCTATACATCTCAACAACCCGAGATCTGGGGTTCTTTTGTACAACACTCCTCCACTAAGGAAAAACCCGCTTGCCAATCGCCGAATAGTTCTTTTCTGATCACCAGTGGCCTGTATCGGATATACTCCCGTTCTAATGTACTCTTTGATATCATGGAACCACGTCTCTCCATCAATTTCCTCTTCTATCACATTACAGTAAGCATGCTGATCACGGACCTGAATCTGCAATGGATCAACATAAGCTTTATCTGGATGGTGCAACATTGACGCCAAAGTAGCCAAAGCATCAGCAACCTCATTATGAATCCTTGGAATGTGCTTGAATTCTATGGCCTGAAAACACTGGCAAAGCTCATGCAGACACTGTCGATACGGTATAAGCTTCAAATCCAGTGTTTCCCATTCTCCTTGAATCTGGTGTACCAGTAAGTCCGAGTCACCCATGATTAAGACTTCACGTACACCCATATCCACAGCTAATCTCAATCCCAATATACACGCTTCATATTCTGCCATGTTGTTTGTACAGTAGAAACGAAGCCGAGCTATAACAGGGTAATGTTGACCTATTTCCGAAATAAGTACCACTCCTATTCCCACGCCTTTCATATTTGCAGCCCCATCAAAGAAAAGTTTTCATCCCGACTTCTCAGCTTGTTCCAATTCATCAATGTGCATCACCTCTTCATCAGGGAAATAGGTTTTCAAAGGCTCATAATCTTCATCGACGGGGTTCTCAACCAAATGATCGGCTAATGCCTGTGCTTTCATGGCGGTCCGTGTCACATAGATAATGTCGAACTCGGTAAGCAAGATCTGTCACTTTGCAAGCCTTCCTGTGGGCATGAGTTTCTGAAAAATATACTTTAATGGTTCCAAGCGGGATATAAGGTAAGTAGTGTACGATGACAAATAATGTTTCTACTTCTGTGCCACCCAAGTTAGGGTGCAACATGTCCTTTCCAGATGAGTATACTTAACCTCGTAAGATGTGAACTTCTTGCTGAGATAATAGATAGCCTGCTCCTTTCTACCCGTAACATCATGCTGCCCCAGTATACAGCCGAAGGAACTGTCCACAACTGTCAGATATAAAATCAAAGGCCTCCCTGGTTCTGGCGGAACCAACACGGGTGGGTTTGACAAATACCCCTTTATCTTATCAAAAGCCTCCTGACATTCGTCGGTCCATTTGACCGCGGCATCTTTCTTTAACAACTTGAAAATTGGTTCACACGTTGCCGTGAGCTGAGCAATGAACCTGCTGATATAATTCAGTCTTCCCAATAAACTCATCACCTCGGTTTTGTTTCTTGGAGGTGGCAATTCCTGAATGGCTTTGATCTTCGACGGGTCTAATTCAATACCCCGCCGGCTGACTATAAACCCCAGCAACTTCCCAGATGGCACCCCGAAAGCACATTTTGCGGGATTGAGCCTAAGATTGTACCTGCGAAGCCTTTGAAAGAACTTTCTCAAATCTCTGACACAGTCGGATTGCTGTCTAGACTTCACGATCACATCATCCACGTACACCTCGATTTCCCGATGTATCATATCATGGAATATGGTTGTCATGGCCCTCATATAAGTTGCCCCGGCATTTTTCAAACCAAACGGCATGACCCGATAACAATACGTTCCCCACGGCGTGATGAATGCCGTCTTTTCTACATATTCCTTGTCCATTAGAATCTGATGATAACCCACATAACAATCCACAAAAGAGCCAATATCATGTTTGGAACAATTGTCGATCAGTATATGGATGTTGGGCAATGGGAAATTATCTTTTGGATTTGCCTTGTTAAGGTCTCGATAATCGACGCACACCCTGGTCTTGCCATCTTTCTTCGGCACAGGCACGACATTAGCTAACCAAGTGGGGTACCGTGTAACCTGAATGACCTTTGCCTCAAACTGCTTGGTAATCTCTTTTTTGATCTTCACACTTATGTCCGTTTTGAACTTTGTCAACTTCTGCTTGACAGGGGGAAGTGCCGGATCAGTGGGTAATTTATGAACCACCAAATCGGTGCTCAAACCTGGCATATCATCATATGACCATGCAAAGACATCTTTGTACTCATGCAATACTTTAATTATCTCCTCCTTGAGTTGTGGCCCCAGATGAACACTTATTTTAGTTTCCCGCACATTGTCTTGGTCCCCTAGATTAACTGCTTCTGTGTCATTTAGGTTAGGTTTGGGTTTTTCTTCAAAATGACTTAATTCTTTACTAATTTCCTCATAAGCTTCATCATTGTTACAATCCACCCCATCATCACACTCGATTTCTTGTATTATTACTTCCGAGCTAAATTGGCTTTTAAAACTGGGCCGAAGATTCCTCACGCATGTCATATCATTGATATCAGCATAAAAAGAACTGTACAAAAAGAAAAGAAAATGGAAAGAGAATTAGGGACGAAGAAAATTGCATGTCCCACTCGAACTTGACCATCTGGTGCAGGGTGGAAGGCACGGCTTTGGCCGCGTGAATCCATGGTCGACCCAACAAAAGATTGTAGGACACTGCAGCATCCAACACCTGGAATTCCATAGTGAACTCGACTGGGCCAATAGTCAATTCGAGTACAATATCCCCTACTGTGTTTGTTCCCCCTCCGTCGAACCCTCGAACACAAATGCTATTTTTGCGGATTCTATCCTCATCGATTTTCAACTTGTTCAATGTGGACAACGTACAAATGTTAGCGCTCGACCCGTTATCGATCAGTGCCCGAGTAACCATTGAACCTTCACACTTGACCGTCAAATAGAGAGCTTTGTTGTGTTCTGTGCCTTCCACAGGCAATTCATCATCAGAAAACGCTACCCTGTTCACTTCAAAGATTTTGTTGGCAATTGTCTTTAAATGGTTCACTGAGATTTTGTCAGGCACATGAGCCTCATTCAATATCTTCATCAAAGCGGCAATGCTCGTCAGAGTGAATCAATAATGACAACAACAAGATTTGGGCCGGTGTTTTTCTCAGTTGTTCACAATGGAATAATCTTGTACTTTCATCTTTTTCAGAAACTCTTCTGCCTCTTCTTCCGTCACAGCTTTTTTGACTGGCACTGGATTGTCTTTAGTGCCCTTAACCTTTCTCAACTCTTCGGGAGCGAAACAATGTCCCGACCGGGTTAGTCCTTGTTCTTCACAACTTTCTTCTTCAACTTCCTTTCCTTTGTATGTCACCATTACCTTGTCATATCTCCACGGTACGGCTTTGCTATCAACCACGGGTAACTGGACTACCGGTTTTATGACAACCGGTTCCACGTAAGCTCCTTTCACAACCATCACGGGTGCAGATGATGACCCTGGTACCATTAACTTGACTTGCTTTGGCTTTTTTGCAGCCACAAATGGTCCCTTTCCCATTACCAACACTGGCTTGTCTTTTATTGCTTTTAACTGAACCACTGGCCTTGCACTCACTGTCTTTTCTTGGGCTTCGGTAGAACGAATCACCATAACCACCTGCGAAGGTTTTTTAGGCTCTGCCCCTCTGTGTATCAGTTCGATCATGTTGGCCTCATAATGCGCTGGTAAAGGATTTTGATTGATGTTCGGGGCTTCTGGAGCCTGTACTTCAATACGGCGATTATCAATGAGCTCTTGTATCGCGTTTTTCAACTTCCAACATTTTTCAGTATCGTGCCCTGGCATCCCTGAGCAATACTCCCAGCTAACAGAATGGTCCAGGTTTCTGGGAAGGGGGTTTGGTGCTCTGGATTCAATCGGGATCAACATTCCCAACTGTTTCAATCTATGGAAGAGAACAGTGTAGGATTCTCCCAGCGGAGTAAATGTTTTTCTGTTCGGGGCCTTCTCACTTCTAAAATCTTGGTTTGAGCGGAAGTTGGTTCCTGGTCTATTTGCCTTGGGAGGGGGATAAGTGTTTTGCGGGGGTGGATGTGTGTTTTGGGGATTCGGTGTACGCCATTACAAGTGCACCGGGGGGTGAGTGTAGGTCTGGGCGTGGTGGATAGAAAAATGTGGTTCTGGTGGTGGGTAGTAGTATTACGGTGGGCAATATGGGGTATATTGGTAGTTTGGGTGGTGGGGTCTGGGTTAGTTATAGTAGAGTGGAGGGTTATTGGGCCTGGACCAAGCACTAGCTTCAACTGTAGCAATTTCTTCTTTCTTCTTCTTCCCAAGCACACCACCAGTACCGCTTTGGATGGCCTGGGTGGTTACTTTCAACACCGAGTAACTCAAGATCTTGTTAGATTTCAATCCTTCTTCAATCATGGCTCCCATCTTTACCACTTCATTAAACGACTTTCCGACAGATGTCACTAGATGACCAAAATAGGTAGGTTCCAATGTTTGCAAGAAGTAATCTACCATCTCACTCTCCCTTATGGGAGGATTAACCCTTGCAGCTTGTTCCCTCCAGCGGAAACCAAACTCTCTAAAACTTTCCCAGGCTTCTTTTCCAGCTTCAACAATGACAGACGATCGGGGACTATCTCAAGGTTATATTGAAAATGGCCAATGAACGCCTGTGCCAAATCATCCCATGTATACCATCGGCCAGGGTCTTGCCTCGTGTACCATTCTAGCGCTGACCCGCTCAGGCTTTGACCGAAATATTCTATCAACAATTCATCCTTTCCCCCAGCACCTCTCATTTTGCTACAAAAACCACGCAGATGGGCTACTGGGTCACCGTGCCCCTCATATAAGTCAAAATTTGGCATTTTAAACCCCGCAGGCAACTGGACATCAGGAAAATGGCACAAATCTTTGTATGCGATGCTGACTTGGTTACCTAAACCATGCATGTTCCTGAAGGATTGCTCCAGGCTTTTGACTTTACGAATCACTTCCTTCTGTTCTGTATTCTTAACCAATTTCTCAACTTCTCCCGGGATTTCAAAATGGGGAGAATAGGTATATGGCTCAGGCGCTTTGAAAGTGGGTTCGGGAGGGTAATATTGGGTGTCGTGAGCTTGGAATAGCGGCTCACTGGACGATCTATGTAGTGGAGCTGGGGGAGGTGCCACAAAGACGGGAACCATGGGTGGTGGAGGGTTCTGTTTAGGGGGTGGAGCCCGGGGAGTGTATGAAGTGGTACCATAAACCTAGGCCTGATAAGGGAAAGCTGAAGATGTGTGGGGAGTGGTAGGCTCCTAAGCTTGAGCCAGGGGTGGGATGTAAGATGGGTTAGCAGGATATAGTGGTGCTGGATGTCCTTGAGACCATGCCCGATGCATTTCAGCCATTTGTGCTTTTAATTTCCTCATCTCTTCTTTCATAGCACCCACATTTGTTACTTCAACCTCATTTGAAGGGTCTACGATGCTGATTTCCGAATCCTGCCCAGTCATTTTTACTTGATCTTTTGACCGGGTGTTGTACGGGTGAGTTGCTAGAATTGCCAATCAACTAACCACCTGCCTGGACTCACACATTTAGACAACCACTTTGTTAGCAATTAGGTCTTAACAGATTTAACAACCGCACGCTGGCATGAATGCACTTATACAGTTATTCATTTCTATTATGCGTTTGCTCGATTGCATGCATCATCCCGTCATTTCGTTCCTTGTTTCTTTTTACCTTTCTTTCGAATTTCTTCACCTTATCCCTCTCTTGTGCTTCTTCTTTCTCTTTCTATTTTTCCGCTCTTTTCTTTCTTTCTCTCTTTCTCGGTTTTCCTTCTATTTTCCTTTTTCTTCTTTCTATTTTTCTTACGATTATGGTCGAATCCTATGGAGATTGCCTACGTATCGTGACCCCGCACGAATCAGACCAAGCATAGTTCATGAAGATAAATGCAAAAAATAAGGGTGGAAATAAAATTTTCAACTTTCATTAATAAAGCAAACTCTTACAAACTCAACATCTTTTGTTTTGGAAAGAAACTAACAGACGTAACCTAAAAGCAAACCAAAGACTCTAAGCCTGCAAACATACTCAATCCGGAAAGATAACGGACATACAAAAGACTGACTCGAAATGGTAGAAAATTACAGACACGGATTATGCATATTATAGTGCTTCAAACTTAGGCGCCCTCGGGGCGTCGTTCGGCCTCGCCGCGGGTCTAGGATCCAAATCCCTTTCAAGATACTCTAACTCATTCATGGTTCGCTTCACATAGATCATCAATACTGAGACAAAAGTAGTACGGGTCATGTCTTCACAAACCCGACATCTCCTGAAAATAGCATGAGCAATGGCTCTAATCCTGTCTTTTGTATGCTTCTTTTCTGTGAGCAAGCATCTTATATGATCGTTGCACATCTTTAAAGCTCGAGAGTCTTGCAGGTGTTGGTCTTGCAGCTGCTGCACTTCTAACTCCATTTGGGCCAACAAGTTGTAACAATGTCCACTTTCAATTTCAAAATCTCTAGCCTGCCTAACCATTTTACCCTCAAGGGCAACCATTTTTCTCTTTAAATTGGCGACAACTTTCTCATGGTCCCTTTTCAACTGATTCAAGTATTGGCGACGCTCCTTTGTTCTTGTCGCCCACTGTGCTTTAAGTTCTGCCATGACATTTTCAGATTTTTCTAACTCATCCCGCCATTCCCTGACTTCGTTTTCCAATCTTTTTACCAATTGTTCATCGGATCGGCTCCTCGGTTTCTTATCGATGGTTATCTTAAACTGTCTGATTTGGGCCCTAAGTGCTTCATTTTCTCGAGCCAGTCTATTCTTTTCACCTTGATCCGCGGTAACCTGTACACTATTTTCGAATTTCAAACTCTCAACTTGCTGCTTTAGTTTACCAATCTCAACTCGATAGCCTTCTTCCTTTGCTAACCAGTCCCACTGTTCTTGGGACGACTTGGCGAAGTCTTCGAGATGAGGTATTTTAGCCGGTCTCCCACATGCCACGTCACCTCTGAACCAATCATGATACCCTGGGGCAACTTCCCCTTTAACCCTATCTGACACACAAGTGTTTTCCATCAGATGTTGACACTCACTCCAGATTTGGCGAACCTCTTCCTCGGGGAACCGACCGTCAGGACTAATTTTGACCACCTGGGTACTCAAATCTTCATCTTTCGGCACTACTTGATACCTCCCGAGTTGCCGCAAAACCCAATATGGTGCATAGGGCTGGATGCTTTTGATTCCCATCAGCAAAAAATGCAGCCGGGTTGCTGGCATATATATGATTTCTTCGACAGGCAACCATCCAAGCACCCACTATATCCGGCTGGCATTGAGGTTCCGAAATAATAATGCCCAAGCCGTGACTCCTTCCGGCAGACTAGTCCCTTTGATTCTTATGTAAAATTCACCTATAAAAGTTTTCTCAACCGAACCATAACTTAATAACTGAGAGTGAGGGCACAAATGCTCAGTCATCCACATTTGTAACAGCAGGTTACATCCCTCAAAAAATTTGCCCCCAGCTTTGCACGCAGTGAGAGCTCGGAAGATATCAGCCACGATCATAGGTGCTAAAGTGCTTTTCCCCATGGTTTGCAAGGTACTGACGACCCCCGCTACTTTCAAATCAATATTACCATCTTTCCTTGGGAATATTACGAGGCCCAAAAAAGCTATCATAAATGCCACTCGTCTGTGTTCCTCCCATTTTTGCCGGCTATTTCTGCTGCATAGCTTAAAGTCTGGATTATTGAACCCGCCCACATGGCCATATCTATCATACATGAAGCGGAGACTGCAGAAACCCTTTGCAAAATCTAGATGATGAACTGTTCGGGGTATTTTCAAGGAATCCAAGAATAGGTGTATGGTAATGGCCCTAGGAGCAATCAACTAATTGAATCTCAATGGAGATTGATCACTTGCAATGTACCCCGCTATTTCTTCCAATGTTGGGGTGAGTTCAAAGTCTGAAAAATGAAATACATTATGTGCCGAATCCCAATGGGCGACCAATGCCCTGATAATATCCCCCCGAGGCTGAATGTTTAATAAATCCGGAAGGTCTTTCAAATATTTTCTCACTTCGTCTTGCCCCTCTTTGCCTAAATCATTCCACCATAATTGCAGCTCAAAAGGGATTTTGGTCATTATTGAAAAGGGCTCATTCACCATCGTGCTCATCCTGCACATTTATTAAAGCGTTTTAAGCAAAAGAAAACTCTTGTTTGACACAAAAAATAAGTTGTCTATATTTGCGACTCAAAATTACCTATTTATTGTCAAGCGAAGAACTTGACTTTCAAACATGGCCTTTCAGTGCTTTGGGAAAAGATTTTAAGGCTATTTATGACTAGACGGCTCTACTTAGCTTTTTTTTTCATTTCAAGATAAAATAAAAAACGAAAACACATGACCAAAGGTGGTTGTTTATGCAAAGTCAGCCTTTCGACGCCCCGTTTGGGAACATTTGGCTATTTTTGACAAAAACGGCATCACCTGGTTTATTTATGACAAAAACTAAATTTTTGGTTATTTTTTGGTTATTTTTGCAAAGTGGAGGTTGGACCCGATGAGGGTTGCCTACGTATCTCACGCCCTGTGAGAATCAAACCATGCGTAGTTTGGGCAAATTAACCGAACTATTTTAAAACATGACTCTTTTCTATTTTTATTTCTGGCATTTCATAAGCGAATAAAAACTATTTTTAGAAACAAGATTCTCTTTCTCTTTTTCTTTTCAACAAATATAACAGCCTATTTTCCAAAAAATAACAGACTCTTTTTTTCATTTTCCACATATAATAAAACAACCTATTTCCCAAACTAAAATAAAAGACTTTTTTTTCTTTCCTTTTTCAACAAATAATGAAACAACTTATGTTTTTCAAACTAAAACAAAAACTTTCCTTATCCTTTTCTTTACCAACAACCAACTTTCCAAAAATAAAAGACTATTTTTCTATTTTCTTTACTTTTTTTTGGTAAAACAAAATAAAACATTTTCTTTTTTTTTTTTCAAAATTTCGGCAGAGTTTCGCCAGTAATTGGTCATTGATTTTTTATTTCTAAGATAATCAATTAACTCCTTAACTGATATTTCTTTTTTTCACCTTTTTTCTTTTTTTTTTTTCAATTTTCCAACATTCCCGAGATTCAGAAACCGGTCAACATGCAGGTTCGCAACAAATATATGCACAGAGCAAGTAGGATGCATCAGGATGGTCTTTTCATTTTAGGTTGCTAGTCCTAGACGGACCCAACCCCTGTATTGAGTCCCCTAAGTCAAATGCAACTTGATACAAATAAGCGCTCCTACTAGGGATCCGGCATGAAGTCACATTATTCTACGTTCAAAACCCGGGTCAGTGTTCTAGACTGTGTACCCGAGCGGACAACTCGAGTTGAGGAGGGGGCAACTTACCGGGAACCAAAAGGCCATCCGGCTTCGTAACTTGTCTGGCCTCTTTCTTATTTCAAGGTATGACACTAACAGAATAGGGAGTCTCAACCAGTAAGCACATCCCCGGAGGTGAAGAGAGAAGGGTGTCGGCACAGTTTATATACAGTTCAGATAATATCAAAGTGGTAACATTTAGCACATTCAGCACAAAACATGTAGGAAAATGAGATATAATTAAATACAACAATTTATCTAAGCTCGAATTCTGAACCCTGAACCAAAAATTCTGGGTTCGGTTCCCTAGTAGAGTCGCCAGAGTTGTCACACCTCCTTTTTCACCACCTACACCCCCGCAAGGGCGTAAAGGAGTTTTTCCATTTAAAGGACAATCGGAACGAGATTGAATTATTAATTATTCAGAGTCGCCACTTGGGATATTAATGTTGTCCCAAGTCACCGGTTGAATCCCGAACCGAGGAAATTTATGACTATGTTAACAGTCCGCGAACCAGAAATCCGAGTAAGGAATTCTATTAACCCGGGAGAAGGTGTTAGGCATTCCCGAGCTCCGTGGTTCTAGCACGGTCGCTTAACTGTTGTATTTGATTTCATCTTATTTTAATACACGCTAGCTTATGTGCCTTTTATTCGTAAATCGCTTTTTATCATTATTTATTTTATAAGGATTACGATGTCGTGAAAACGTGTTTCGAACCCCGTCGCAATCAATGCGCATGTGGTTGTTGACACATTTCGACTTCATCGAGATTTGGATTTGGGTCGCATCAATGCGCACCCGAATTTAAGAAAGTAATTTAATTAAATTTTGCCTAAAGATGCTAACGTAATATTATTTTGGGGAAGGCCGTGAAGTTCGCTTAATGGCCCTCCCAAATACTAATCATTTTTAATAATCAATTGTTGACAACCCGCGTATGTGATTTTATTCGGGCGAGGCTAGTAGCAATCCCGAAGTAACTATGATTTACTACTTATTTATGTGTCTTTAAAAGACTAACGAATTCGGAATTTGAATTACATTGAAGTAAACTGAAAAAACCAAATTTAAATAAAATGGGCCTGCCTCACGACGTTGATACAACCCAATTAGCCCAATGAATACGGGTACAATTCCAATGTCACATTTGATATAACATCAACGAACCACTACAATGACAATGCATACCCTCATTTAGCTGATAGCCGTGAATTCCAGAATCACTAAATCGATTTGTCCTACTAATCACCTATCAAGACCTGCTGCTCTAATGAACCAAACCAATTATGAATGAATCTTGTTTCATGTTTTTTAACTGGTTTCGATACCAATCACCCAACAATAACTATGTTTTGCCTACCCAACGATTTCAGAAAACTTTAATCAAAAGCAGACCTTCTACCACACTATCACGACCAATGACAAAATTACTAGTAAACAGGCTGAATGTCACCAGACTTATTCCTGAATTCACATATCATTTACACAGGTCCAATTGCTACTGATTGATATTGAATTCTCACAAATTTTCAAATTAGACCACATATGATCAATGCTATTTCAAATGTCCAATTCAACAGTTTCAACATTACGCAACTTTTAACATGTAATCAACCTTGCTGAACAGGTTTAATTGCACATAACTGCCAGTTATATAACAGGAAACTACACTATTAATATCAGTCAAGATACAAACTGCTCTCAGTTGAATAACAGGCCCCTTGAACATTTCATTTCAACTTCAACAATCATACATCAGTGAGGTTCAGGGGAATGTACCTGGAAATTGGAATGTAAATAGAGAAAAGGAGAGGAGTCAGCTACTTTGAACAGCAATAGCAACAAACTCAGCAATATTACACCATAGAAATATAGGCAGATTTCTTTGAAAACCAAAAATATAGGCAGACTCCACAGATCAGTTCAACATAATTCAAATGCACTCTTAGCCCTTCCAGCTGAACCTAAGCACCTCTATAATAATGCTAAACCTAAAACCCAAAATGAAATCCAAAACTAGTAATGAAACTGTGAAGTTGTTTCGGATTTCTCCATTTTTGATGTTTTTGTTTTCTGAATAAACTTGGAATTAAGATGCCAACTGAAATCAAAAGCAGGAATGAAAGCTCAAATTGAAACTCAGAGCTCAAGGCAGAAGAAGAAGCCAACCCCTTTTCCAAGGCATTTCATGCCCTTTTATAGGCAACCCCAAAGAGATTAGATCAGATTCTTATTTTCTATTCAATCCCCTCCCTATTTTCAGTTTGGTCCCTCTATTATTAACTTGCTAAACAAGTAAATGCATTACAATTATTAAAATCTACACTTGTACCCCATTCTAGAAGGCCCTAGGGTATTCTTCTACCCATACAATACCTATACTGCCCTTCCATATACCTTGATATTACTATTCCTATCAGAACTACCCTTTTCCCATACCCAGATTACCCCTGAAAGCCCCTCAAAGTTACTGAACCTACCCTTATCCTTAACAGCTATAACCAATACCCTAATTCAATCTAAAATTAACTGAGAATGATTAACTAGCACTCAGAAAACAATTAATCAGACTGACCAAACCCAATTGTTCAATCATATTAACTCAATGAAACTGAATGATTTCAAACTAAGATTAATCTAACATGAACAACATTAAATGAACTAAAACTAATTCTTAATCCATAAACTCGTAATCATTCAAACAAATATTAACTCAAGACTAATCAACAATTGGCAGAACTTAAACTAATACGAATAAATCATAAAATTAACGAAACAACAAACTGTAACTAAAACTTCAAACATGTGAGTAAAAAGAAACAGTAAAAACTCACAGAGGCACAAAGAACTCCGGCCAGTCAGAAACGTCTGAATCCTTTCAGATTTTTGACGCGTAACATCCCTAACCATGTGTTCTCACCAGAGAACACATGGTTAAGGATACTACGGTTCGAAATCACAAAGATTTGGTTTTAGGGTTTGGACAGATATTCCTAGATCTAAGATTCGGGTCGTTTCACAGAGATTTGAAAGAAAATAACCATGGATTAGGGTTGAAGGAAGAACGGGGATTATGTGGTGTGATTTTGGGTTGATTGGGATGAACTTGTCACTTGGCCGTAAAACTTCAAACTAAGATTCGACGAGTTCTGGTCTTATTCGAGAGGAACCAGTGGGTGAAATGGAAAGAGGAGAGTGAGGGGGATCTGTGGTGTTAATATGGAGGTGAACGTCGTAGGTTGCGTTCACCGCCGGCGAGGGGTTTGGAGGCGGCGCGGATTAGGGTTTGAGAGGAGGGGTGGGTGAGAAAGATGAGGCAAATGGGGGTAGGGGGAGTTTCAGACATTTATATACAGGTAACCTAGTTAGATCCGGACCGTTGGATTGATGAGATCCAACGGTCGTGGTAAAATGATGGGGAAACGACGTCGTTTGGACTTACTGGGAGGGGACCCGGGTTGGAGACTTGGGCTGGGCTGATTTGGAATGGGTCTAAGGCGTTTGGGCCTAAAAATTCTTTTAAATTGGCCCAAAATTTGCCAGCCTTTTGCCTCTCACTCAATTTCCTTCCTTGTTTTTTTTTATTTCATTTTATCTATTTATTTTCCACTTTGTAAAATTTTTCTAATTTTTTCTAATTTTTATGGAAATGTAAAACTAACATGAAATCCTAGCTATTTCAAAACAAAGACTAATTAATTCCTAAAATTATTTTTTTAAAAAACTATTTCATGACAAATTCACTATAAAAATCATTAAAATGCAAAAAGTGAACTAATTTTGTGATTTTTCATGTTTTGTCTTAACAAATTAACCCTTAATTGATACTAAAATATGAAACTAAAACCTAAATGCAAAAATGCACATTTTTTGTATTTTATATAAACTAAAATGCGACAATTATCAAGGAAATGACACCGAAATGCACAAAAATTGTAGAACATAAAGAAAAAAATTATTTTGTTGGAATTTTTGGGAATTATTCATATATAGGGAAAAAATCACGTGCTCACATCAGTGTAGCCTCCGAGTCGGGTTTCGACTCGAGCTCATTTGACCCTCAGTCTTTTAGGTTTTCATGGGCTGGCGACAATGGCTCTTACGCCTTGACATTAGGCTTATATAGTTAACTATTTTGGGTTTAGTCTTGGAGTCGGGTTTCGACTCAAGCTCAATCAACCCTCAAGTTTTCCAAATTGCGTGGGCTGGCAATAATGGCTTTTACGCCTTAGGTCGATGTGGCCTTTTAATGTAGGTTGGCGACAATGGCTATTATGCGTTGCCCTTGGGCATATATAGTTAACTATTTTGGGTTCAGTCTCCGAGTCGGGATTTGACACAAGCTCAATTGACCCTCAAGTTTTCCAAATTGTGTGGGCTGGCGACAATGACTCTTACACCTTGGGCCGAAGTGGCCTTTTAATGTAAGCTGGCGATAATGTCTCTTACGTTTTGGGTCGAAACGGCCTTTCATTGGCTTTATTTTCCTTTTGTTAAGGACTTTGAAGTAATTTTTGCCTGACCCGTCGTCGATTCGGGTAGAACCTTGATTTTGAGTAACTTGCAGCGATGTTCGAGCACCTCGGGAGGTTTGTGTTGAAGCTTTTTTACCTATGTCGAGGGTAGCCTATTTAACCGGTTCTTTTCGAAGAAGATTCGAAGTGATGTCTTGTGATTTTATAGCGAAGATCAGGCATCCCTGAGTCACATTAGTTCAGTTGGTACAGCCGTGTGACCGGAGTCAGTTATGATTGGCCGGAGACATTTTGATCACGAATGAGATAGTTCTGGCATCTATATCGAGGGTATGCCTTTTTAGGGGTCTTACAAGTTCGATATATAGCAGAAACATTTGAAATGGGGTTTATGCCTTTAGTAAGATTTTACAAGTTCATGACTTTGAGGTCTTACAATTTTGGATACTTGGTACAAGTATTTTTCATGCCTTGCTTGAGGTATTACAGATAAAATTTTTGCCTTATGTAGGTTTTACTAGACCGAGTCTGCCCGCTCTCCGTCCTATGGCCTTGGGTTTTGATAAGTCGATGGAAATGGTGCTTGACGATAGTCCTCGAGTCATCGAGGGTTTCTTGACTCGGGAGCCATTACTTGCAAACTTTGTATTGCATCATTGAGGGCTTATGATTTTGGAGATCCCAACCCTGAGGTCGTGCGATTTTGGATATATCGGCGCCAGTTCCTGGGTGTTCGGTCCACTTTTGTCCTTGGAGATGTTTCATGATTTTCCTGCTGCCTCGTTGAGGGCTTATGATTTTGGAATTCCTACGCTGAGGTCATGCGGGTATCGAATTGTTGACGCTAGTCTCGGAGTGTTCGGGACGTCTTTGATGGAGGGATCGTTTTAGGGAAAAACGCTGAGTTTCCTTTGGAGTACAAAATGCTTTGACAAAAGGTATTCTTTTATTGCTTGACACACGTATGCATTGTTTCATTGTCAGGGGACCGATGTTTACCGTGAAAATGATAACAACAATTAAATTTGTATGATGGGACTCTAAAAATATGTGATATATTGTTATGCTAGTTGTTAGAGTAGTAGATGCTAAGAGTATGAAGTTTAACAAAGAGATTCAGGCTTAAACGGGGCAGTAATCAAACCCAAGGACTTGCAGTCCGAGCCTCGGACTGGTCGATGAAGGACCTCGAGGTCAATACTTGGCTCGATCTCGAGCTATCGGGGGTAGTCGGGAATGGGGCAATAGTTAAAATATAATCAAGCAAGGATCTTTATGGACAATACCGAGCAAGGATCTTTATGGACAATACCGAGCAATAAATGAAGAACAATTAGACAAGTACTAAATGCTAAAATGGCCTCGAGCGAGTAAGTTAGAGAGAAGAAGGAGAGAGATATTATTGATATTGTGTAGAGTACTTGGAGCAATGTCCATCCTTTACAAAGTGGTATGGACCCCCTTTATATAGGAGAGGGAATACAATATGGGATAGTGTGCATTAAATGTAAAAATACGGGGATGGGACAGCTAGGCAGGATGCTAGACTCTGCTGATACTGGCTGCTCGCCTCGGGAATTCCCCACCCTCGGAACCTTTGTTGGGTCGCCGACTAACCTCGGGGGAGGGAGCTCGATCGTATTCCTGTAGCCTCGAGATACTGATATGGCTCCCGAATGCACCATATTGGCGAGAAATAGACTCATGCGATTTCACCATATACAGATAGTCGCCGAGTTTCCTTGAATGAAGTAATAGGAAACAATTTTGAACCGTCGTCCCGATGTCATCATTGCCCTGACGTCAACAATTTAAGAGCATTAAATGCCATGTCCTAGAGAACCGTGCAAGGCCGCCATCAGACGCGGTAATGGAGAAACCCACGAACTACCATTGGCTCATCCTTTTTGCTTTCCCAACGGTTCCTATAAATGCATCGGTTGCTTGACACTTTTCATTTTCACCCCACATACAAGCTCATGAGTGAAACTTTTTGCATTTCACACTCTTTCATCTTTCCATAGAAGGATTTTTACCATTGACATGGCTAAGACATCTAGGACAGTTCCCCCATGGAACAACACCGCATTGTTATCCCGATCGCCTAAGGAAGTAACCAGAGTGATTCCCTCCTTGGAATAATGTACCCCACCTGATCTCGACGTGTCAGAGGATTTTAATGTCGATGCCACTTCGTCTACCCCAGGCTGATGCAAGCATTTGTCCCAATACGTTAGCGTTGCGACTGATATTAGCAAGGTAAGGAAGGACTGCCGATGGAGCGAGGCAGTGGAGGTGGACATTCCCGGTCCCGACAATAATATAACTGACTTTAAGGTTGGCTTCCTTCACGTGTACACCTACCTATTCACCCTGGGTCCTGATAAATCTATTGAGTCCCCTCCCCTGGAGATAGACCCGGTTATCCTTGATTTCTATGACCGATACCAAGTGATGATTGGTCAAATCTACCCTTCTTTTTAGACGATAGTGTTGATGCTTTGTTATTTCACCGAAGGGTTTGAGGGAGAGATCTTTACCCTCAATCACCTGATTAGGATGTACAACCCTTAATTTTATCGAGGTTTAATCAGGCTCCACCATCGGTCAAAAAAATCATTTTTTCACGAGCATCGACGAGGGAAAGGATCGAGGATGGATGAGCAAGTTTATCCTAGTAAGGACCTCGGATATCATCCCGGCCCAGAGGATGCCCTTTCAAGAGAGGTGGAATACTCGACGTAAGCAATTTTCCCCCTATTCGCTTTTCAACTGTTCTTCCTTTTGAAATAATAATCTCTTTGTGCTCCCTGCAGCTGCCGCTTGGCACCCGGAGGTAGTCCCAAATTTGTCAGGATGGATCGGGCGATTGAATGAGAGGTTCCCATATCGCGTTCGGTCTTAGACCGGCCTGGATAAGAAGCATTGGGTGTCCAAGAATCATGGTGAGGTCCCTTTACCACATATGCTTCGTATTTTGTGTTTCTTTCTGAGTCCTTAGCGAAAGCGTATTGCGGTTACTGCACTGGTGCAGGTCTTTGCGAGAACATGCAAATGAGGCCGCCCCTTGGTGGCGAAGCAAGGTCCCAGGAGCCCGACACGAGCAAAAAGAGGAAAACTAGCGCAGCTGTTATCCGTCATATGGCAATGAAAATCAAGTCTCTCGAGCATCGAGCCGTTGTCGGGACTGCTGCTTCAACCTCAAAGTTGAATCCTGATATCGAAAGAGAGGATGATGATGGAAGCTCGCTTAGGAGGAGAACAAGGTCGAGTGCGAGAGACTTGCAGGTGCCTTGGTCGGAGGCTGATGAGTCCAGAACGGCTAGCTTCGGATGGGCTCGTGGGTCGGGGTTCCTTGAAGAGGATGTTGATGTAGCTTCAAATCGCAGTCAGATTTGATACAGCTTTCGCCAAGGGGGACCGTTGGCGTTGATCCCGAGGGGTCGGGGCTCAGAGCCTTCAAGGAATGTGAGTTTCCACTTGGAGTAATTGGCGACTTAAATGACTTTATTTCTAGCTTTCCAGTCTCATCAGGGGAACTGCGGGATGCCCACAGGATGATCGACACCACAATGGGGATTCCTTCCAAAGTAGGAGACATTATTGCCAACATCTTTGATGGTGTTATTGATGGAGCTCATCTCGATATTCTTGGTGCCGTCAAAGAGGCAAAGAAGTTCATGCAGTAGGTGATAGCATTTCTCGTGCATTTCTTTTATCCTCGAGCATCGTTCTTCGTCCTTCTAACTTTTCCGCTATGCCGCAGTGTAAAAAGATGGACGATCATGCCATCCTTTGGCTACGCGGGGAGCTTTCTTAATAGGAAAAAGAGTGTAAGAAAGTTACTTCGAAGCTACAAAATTTGGAGGCTCGCTCTGCCCGAGAAGATAAAGAGCTAGGAGAACTTCGAGCCATTTTGGAAATGGTGCTCCGAGAGAAGGCCGATCTTGCTGCACAGGTACTTTTCCTTGCTCGTGCCCGACTTTTATCCCATATTTACATACGTTCCATATTCATATATTCATTGTCTTACCCTTCTTACATTGGTCGAGCATAGTGGTTTGCATATTAATCAATTGAATGCGGAGATCTTCGAGTTGAGAGAGCGAAATGAAATAGCGGCCGAGGAGTTGGTGACATCCTGGGATCTTCTCAAGGGTGCTCGCAGGGAGATTGCTTCTTTGGCCGCGGCTAAGTCTGAGGTCGAGCAAAATGCTATTACTTATCAGGAGGACGTTGCCACGGCTCATCGAGTAGCTCGTGACATATCCATAGCAGCTGGGTAGAAACTAACTCAGGCTATTGAGAATGCTAAGGTAGAGGCGAGGAGAGAGACCCTGGAGGAACTCGGGGCCAGAGGTATCGACCTGTCAGCTGACCTTAAGGAGGCCCGTGCAGTGGAGAAAAAACTGCCACTTTTAATTGCCCCCGATAAGGGCAAAGATAATAGTGACGAGGAGTAGTCTCTAAATCATTTTTGTATACCTTCCCTTTCCCTATGTATGTGGCCCCCTGGGGAATGGACAATGTAAATATGTTTTTCTTTTTGACAACGTAGAACAAGATTTTTCATTCTGTCAGCCCTTCTCCTTGCCCCTTTGTTTATGCGTTTTTGCTTTTGCCTCTCAACGTCGGCCCTTCAGGGCCTGCTCTCGGATCAACCGGGGCCTGAAACTGGCCATGTCCCGGGGTTATATCGACAGCTCCTCTCGAACTGATGTTTGTGACGTCGGGGGTCAGCCCGAGCTCCTACAGTTTTCTGAGTCACGTGGGAGCCAGAGCGATTCCGCCAGTACGCTCCCATAGGAGAGGGTGACGTTAACGTGGCCAGAATTAATTGGCCCTCTTGGATAAGCGGACAGTTGTTGCTTTGCCCCTATATATTTGTTCATCTGTCTCTTAAGTGGCGAGTTTGTTGTTCTTGATAAAGCTATCTCTTCCACAGAGCCTGGCAATTTGTGCTAGTCCTTCTGCTTCAATGTTTCATAAATTTTTGCTCGGATCCACACTTTTCCCCCCCTAATCTACCGTAAACATAATTACTGCTTCGACGTCTCATCATCAGGTTGAGGGTAGTCTCTCATGCATTTCACATTCGGTCGGTGCCAGCGGCTCACCTCTGATGTCGGGAGAGCAAGGCTCGGGGTGCCCTGCATCGAGGAGGGCAATAATACTCGGGAAACCTCCCAATGTTCCGGGCTATCGAGAGCATGTGTTGAGGATCATTTCATCAATGAGGGAGGAAAAGCTCGAGATGATCAGAAAGGATTACGGATGGGAGGGGCGCAATTTTGCAAGTTACTTCCCCCGAAGAGAGTGTCATGACATATGTTGAGGTATTTTTGGGTGTATACAGTCATGTTTTCGCGCCGGGTTCCTCGGATCGGGTTGTGCTTGATTTCTTTCAAAGATATCAAGTAATGTTGGCGCAGGTTCATCCCTCTCTTTGGAGAATAGTGCAGGCGATGTGATATTTTTCCAACAAGGCCGAGATAGAATTTACCCTCAGCCACCTTGTGAGGTTGTATTGGCCATTACACTATCGAGGCCTGATTGCGCTTCAGCGTCGATCCACCCGAGCTCCTGTAATTGGCAGCGAGGAGGCTGAGGACTGTGGATGGATGAATCGGTTTGTTCGGATCCTAACGACCGATGTTATTCCTGGAGAATTTTTGTCATTTCCTAAGAAATGGAACTTCACACGTAAGTGCTTCATATGAACTGTCTTCGTTTCAACCTAAGGTTGGTTCCGTAATGATATCTTTCTATTCTATATTTGTAGCAACTCATTGGTCGCTTGGCGATGTCCCTGATTTAGCCGAGTGGTCGCATAAGCTGGCAGCTTGTTCGATTTATGATAGGCGCCGGTGGCAAGATCTGTCAAAAGGGAGATGAGAGCGAAGTACCATGGTAGATTCCCGGCACTCTACCTCGTAAGAAATTTCGCCTTTCTTGACAAATTTTTTGATTTATCTGTTGCAGATGTTGGGAGTCCTTTCGAGGTGAGGCTGCATCCCTCGAGGGAGAAGGAGAGGTTGCTGGCCTCGGGATCAAGGAGTGCCGATAAAAGGAAAGATGTTCCAAGGTGCGAAAAGACTTGTAGTGAGGCGACTTCTTCGCAGCGGTTTAGAAGAAGTCATTCGGTAGATCTGCAATCTACTAGGAGTGGCACGCCTTCGGACGTTGCTTTGGCCTTCAGCGAGGCTCAATGTGTTGGCCTTATGGTGAGTTTTGGCTGCTGTATGAATGGTCTGGCCCTGCGCTATTCTTCTTTTTCTTTATCAGGCTTTCTTTCATAGGACTTCGACAGGCTTAAAGCTTAGCTGCTTCGTTACGAGACCCCGTAGAGGGAGGCTCTGGATAGAGAGAAATCCCTCAAGCTTCTTTGTGGGGCAAAGGAAAGCGAGCTTGTCTCCTAACGGTGTGAGGTGGACCAGAGCTGGGTCCAGGAGGTCCTCCTGGAGAAATAGGTACCCCGCATTTCATGCTGGCTTGCACTCCCTTTCTGCCTTGGCGTCTTGATGTTTTGCTTTTTTAGTTGAAGCACAAGGCCGATAAGCTGGGACAACTCTAGGGTGAGATTGGAAGAGTCAAACGTGAATTCACCGTGCTGCAGGCGCATGTGAGTGCCCATTTTGCGTCCAAAGAGAGGGCTCAAGCCGGGGCATCTGCTCTTGAGGGGCAAATCCAGATCATCCATGCGAACGATTCTGCTCGGGCGAAGATGATCTCAAAGCTTTAATTCGAGATTTCGAGTGCAAAAACCGAGGTGGTGAATGTCCGGGCCGAGGTTGTGATGAGCAATACCAAGGCGGGATAGAAAGTGCCGGCCTATTCAAGGAGCACTATCATTGCTAAAGCTGAGCTAAAGAGGGCCCTCGATCGTGCAAGCAATAGCAAGGAATATATGAGGTGCAAATCCCGGAGTCAAATCCTCGAGAAGATTCATGCTAGGGGCTTCGATCATTCGACGGAGATCGAGCAAGCCAAAGGAGAGGAGTATGATGCCAAGTTCCTTCTGTCCGATGAGGAGAAGGATAGTAGGGCCATAGTTATCGAAATGGGGAACGTCTATTTCATGCCTTCTTCTTTGTGTGTATAGCTTTCCTAATATATCGTAGGTTGAGATTGTGCTTCACCGCCAACATGTAAAAATAAGAGGGGGAACCTCACAATTTGTATCTTCTGTACTCTTGTTTGTCGGGATTTCAACCGGGTCGATTCGACCTTTGGATTGATAGAAAACTCCGAACCTACAATATGGCCTTGATGTTTATTACGTCAGCGATAACGGCTTTTATTTTTTTCCATTAGGCCTGTGTACTTTAACCGTCTTCGGGTTCAGTCTCCGAGTCGTGATCCGACTCGAGCTCAAGTTACCCTCGAGTTTTACGTTTGCATGGGCTGGCGAAAATGGCTCTTATGCCTTGGGTCAGAGTGACCTTTTATATATGTGGCCCTTAGTCATGTATAGTTAACTATTTTGGATCCGGTATTCGAATCGGGTTACGGCTCGAGCTCATTTTAATCCTCAAGTTTTCAATTTTCAAGCTGGCGATAGTGGATTTTACGTTGTTGGTCGTTGCGACCTTTTAGTGTGTGGCCCGGAGGCTCGTTTGGCTGGCGATAGTGGCTCTTACGCTTTTGGCCGTGGGCATTTTGAACACTTTGTTTTCCTCTCGTTAAGGTCTTTTTGAAATAATTTTTCCTGACCCGTCATCGGTTCGGGAAGAACCTCGATTTCAAGTCGGGAATGGCGATGTTAGAGCACCTCGGAAGGTTTTTAGCTCGTAGGCTGAGTAGCTTAGAGCCCTGTGATTTTGAGCTGACATGGTCGAAGCTCGTGTGCCTGTTAAGGGAAGCCTATTTTAACCAGTTCTTTTCGAAGTATATTCGAAGTAATGGCCTGCGATTTTGTTAGCGACAGTCGAGCATCCCCGAGTCACGTTAATTTGGCTAGTGCAGCCGTTTTGACCATAGTCATATGTGTTTGGCCATAGCTATTTTTGATCTCAAGTGATAGTTTAGGCGTCTACACCGAGGGTATGCCCTTTCGGGATTCTTACAAATGCGACGTATAGCCTAAATTTCAGGATTGAGTTTTATGCCTGTAGTAAGGTCTTACAAAATTTTCTTGGCTGTGGAGGTCTTACACTTTTGTCATGCCTGTTGAGGTCTTATAGTTTTGTCATGCCTATTAAGGTCTTACAGTTTTGTCATGCCTGTTGAGGTCTTACAGTTCTTGTTGCTACGTATAATAGATCTGGTTATACCGAGTCTGCCCGTTCGTGGTCTTAAGGCCTTGGGTTTTCTAGTGTACGGCATTTGGCGACTGTCATCGAGTTTGCTTAGGCTAGAAGGCCGTTATTCGTAAGCTCGGAGTTACCTTGTTGGGGCCTTATGAGCCTAGAGTTCTGTCTCTAGGTCACGCGGGTGCCAAATTATTGACGCTAAGTTTCCGAGTATTTCGGGACGCATTTGGTGGAGGGGCCCCTGCCGTGAGCATACTAACTTTTCCTTTTTTAGGGTACGAGATGCTAAATGATATTCTTTATTGCCTGGCATAAATACATGTTGTTTCGTTGTTTTGAGCTCGGCCACGCGGGCGCGGCTCCTCGGACTGTTTAGTCCTGTTCATAATTTCCTATTGGATTCTCGTTTGTCATCATTTCCTCGGACTCTCGTTTGTCCGGAATTCAATTTATGTAGTATTTGTTATTTTAAAGTATTTGGTGTTGCAAGAATATATGTGAAAGGTGTGTCTCAATGTGTTCAATGTGCTATTCTTGGTAAATTGGGGATATGTGATGAATGTGAACTATATGTTATTGCCTAGATTTCAAGTCAAGTTTAAATTGTGATTATTATGCCGAATCATGAGAATTCCTCTTTATGCTTACAACTTGAATTGCTCTTGTATGTGCCTATTATCTTAAATTGCAATTTTAATGTTCAAAGTGAAGTGATGTAGAATGTGAATTATGAAATGTGGCATAATGGCAAGTATGATGTGATAATTGTGACCTTAAGTGCCTATGAATTGATATATGTGAAATAAAGATTGAAATGAGATGATTAATGAGAAAGGAACAACGCCTTGGTAAGGCGGCGTAGCAGATCGGGCCGTGATCGGACGCCATGCTACAAGCATGGTGGTAGTGTGCTGATATTGAATTCCAGAAAGTGATAATGAGATTTTATTGAGGTAAATGTCTCAAATGAGCCAACCTAGCCGATCGGGTCGTGATCGGACTCCGCTCAAGAAAGCTGTGGTATTGCGAATGATGATGAATAGTATTAAATGCCCCAAACTAAAGTTATGGAAATTATGTGAAAGCTATGTGATTCCTTTTATTTGATGATGTGGTGATTGTTTAAAGCTTTTGTTGAACCCTTATGTTTTCTTTGTTCTTGTATGGTTGTTCTTTCTAATGAGATGGTGTTTAGTTATACATACTAGTTCTATTCGATGGCACTAACTCCCCTTTTGCCGGTGGGGCTACGTCTTTAAATGGATGTAGGTGGTTCCATAGCAGGCAGTGGTGGTTGCAGCTAGTGACACATCTTCCTTTCAGCTGACACGGTGAGCCCCACTTCATTTCGGGGTCCTATATCAATTTCTTATCATGTACTTTGTATTTTGAGGTATAGCCGGAGCCTTGTTACCGGCATTTCCATATTACTCTTCAGTTATATTTAGAGGCTCCGTAGACAGGTTGCGGGTGGTGTTTGATAATGGGAAATTGAGTTAGAAATCTTGATATTTGGCAAAGATTTATAAAAATTGTAATATTTTGATAATTATGAATTAAGTGCTGATGGAAATAAAATGGAGGTTGTTTATGAAATACTTACAAAGTATGATTAATGGAGTCCATCTCCTATTTATTCATGAATTAGTTTGGGTAGATTGAAACCTAACAGGCTTGCTTAGTCGGGTTTACTCGGTTGAGCGCCGGTCGCGCTCCTCGATTTTTGGGACATGACAGTTCCCGCTAGTGGTGGCCATCTCAAAAGATCGTGTGGATGACATGTTGTGGCTCGTTTTTTTTGTTCTTCTTGGTTGTTTACCTTTCCCCAAGATGGCCATTGTCGAGTAACTGGGCCACTTTCTCCCGGAGTTGCCAGTAATCTTTGGTCCTGTGTCCATGCGTGTTGTAAAACTCGCATACTAGATTATATTTCCTTTGTGAAGTATCTGATTATACAAGTCTAGGCCATCTGGCGTCTCTTATTTTGTTGATGGCAAACACGATGTCTGACACATCAACATTGAAGTTGTACTCTGACAAGCGAGGCGCCTACATTGGCCCTGTGTTCCTACCGAATCTGGCTTTGTTGATGAGTCTCTGAGGATTATGTCATTAGTTTATCCTTTGATCGTTGCGATGTGGGTTGCGCCTCTGGGCATTCCTTCTATCTTCGATGTATGGTTCGTACCTTTATTTGTTTAGCTTTGGCTCTTTCGCGAAGAGCCTGCTTGTGTATACTATGCCCGAGGGAGCTCCTAGCTGGTTGTCCTCGACCCTAATTTTTTACTAGTATTGGTTATGGATGTTCAACCAAGTCACAGCGGGATATTCCACAAGATTCTCTTTCAGCTGCTTCGAAGCCACCGAGCTTCATCCATTCAGACCTTAAGTGATGGCCTGCACCGCCCAGTCATCAGAGACTAGTTGTAGTTCCATTCATTCCATTTGGAAGCGAGATACAAACTCTCGCAGCATTTCATTATCCATATGCATGATCTTGAACACGTCATATTTCCTCGTTTCTACTTTGATGTCTCTGGCATGTGCCTTTATGAAAGAGTCCGCTAGCAAGGCGAATAAGTCTATGGAGTTAGGAGCTAGGTTGTGATACCACATCATGGCCCCTTCGAGAGTGTTTCCCCAAACTTCTTTAGTAACACGAATTCGATCTCGTCGTCCTTTATCTAGTTGCCCTTTGCAGTGGAAGTGTAGGCAGTAACATATTCACTGGGGTCTAAGGTCCCGTTGTACTTTGGGAGTTCCAGCATTCTGAACTTCTTCAGAATGGGTTTTGGGGTCACTTCCTCGGAGAATGGCCTTTGAATGAACTTCTCTAAATCCACGCCTTTCAGGACCAGGGGTGTGCCTGGAATTTGGTTGACCCAGAAGTTGTATGTTTCGACCTTTTTGTCGTTGGCTTCTATCATTTTCTCTCCCGATTCAATCCTTTTGGTGAGGTCCTCGAGCATTTTTATGATGATAGGGTCGGCTATCGGCCCGTTATTGCTCGATCTCTCAAGTACCTGTTCGTTTGGGGGAGTTGTCCCCGGTGCTACCGTGCTAGGAGTTTTTTGCTGACTTTGCAGCTGAGCAATAGCTAGTAGTTGTGCATGAAACATTTCAAATATAGCATGAAGGCTAACCTCACGTTCTTCCCTAGTTGTGGTTTTCTGTGCTTCTTGTTGATCCCCTTAGTGCACGCTCCTAATAGTGTGGGAGCTTATGTCAATGCGCTGGGCGTCACGTGAGACCGCGTCCACGAGGATTGGATCCAGCGCATTCCCAGGGTTTTGTGGTGGCATAACAACACCTGGAACAACCATACCGTTTTCCCCATGGTCCTCAAGATTGTTGTTTTCATCTTCGTTTACCGAGTTATACATTTCGACCTGAAATCGAAGATCTTGGACAAGAAAAAGCGTGAAAGATAACTTGAGTTATGTAGTATAACCAGCAAGAAAATAATCACTATTATTTTTAGCCCTACGGTGGGCGCCAAACTGTTTACCGTGAAAATCGTAATAACAATTAAATTTGTTGATGGGAGTCTAAAAATACGTGATCTATTTTTATGCTAGTTTGTTAATAAGTTGATGCTACGTATATGATATTTAGAGACGGAAAAAAGTTAGAGAGAGAGCTATAATCAAACCGTTAGGTCAGCTATTCAGGGCCTCAAGCCTATCGATTTGGCGCCTCGAGGTCGATTCCAGGGCTCGGGCTCGAGCTATCGTGGGTGATCGGGGTAGGGATAAGTGTTATGAAATAATTAACGAAGGCTCTTTATGGCCAATGACAAGCAATAAAAGATGAACAAATATGAAGATAATAAATGAAATCAATAATATCAAGATAGTATGTTAGAGAGCAAAAAAAATGTTCGTGTATATTTCGTGTGGAGTGGCTGAAGCAACATACCTTTACAAAATGTCAAAGAGCCCCTTTATATAGGAGGGGAACCACAACATAGTACAAAAGCATTAATTACAAAAGTAGGGGGATGGGACAACTAGATGGTACCAGGCTCTACCAGTACTGGCTGCATGCCTAGGGAGTTGTCACGCCCCAACCTCGGGAGGCCAGACCGGCGCTCAATCGAGTAAACCCAACTGAGCAAGCCTTATCAAACACTTCCTACCCAACTCAATACGAATAAGGAAACCATGCTTTCATTCATTTTCTTAGACGAGGAAAAATAGTGCATTCTACAATGTTAGTTCATTTTAAATCACAATATTAATCCGTAATTAATTTCCCAAGATTACATACAATTACACTTTAGCAAAACGAGGATTTGAATTATATCATAGTTCGTAGACCCATCCAACGCTCGTACATAACCCAAAAATATGTCTACGAAGCCTCTAAAGATACCTAAGACAGCGATAACAACGCCTGCGACAAGGCCCCGACTATACCTCAAAAGAGACATCTATAACAAAAGGCATGTAACAAGACCTCTTGAAGAAGGAAGGGGCTCACCACAAGTTTGAGAAGAGGATTCTCCTCTACACACAATCGGCACTATTTGCTATGGAGCCACCTACATTCATTTAAAAAAATGTAGCGCCCCCGGCAAAAGGGACGTTAGTGCCATCGAATAGCACTAGTATGTATAACTAAACACCATCAAATTAGAAAGAACTTTCATACAAGAATAAGAAATCACAAGTATAACTCAAAACTTTAAACGATCACCACATTATCAAATAAAAGAATCATACAACTTTCACATCATTTTCCCATAGCTTTTAGTTTGGGGCATTTCACACTATTCATTATTTGTTCACAATACCACCGCTATCTTGAGCGGAGTCCGATCTCGACCCGATCGTCTAGGTTGCCTCATTTGAGACATATACTTCAATCACAATCTCATTTTCCTTCTTTCCCGAAATTCATTCGCAATACCTTTCCAATACCACCGTTATCTTGAGCGGAGTCCGATCTCGACCCGATCGGCTAGGTCGCCTCATCAATGCATTATTCCCTTCTCATAAATCAATTCAGTTCTCATATATCATTTCATAGGCACTTGGGGCCACCACTTATCACATCATTCTTGGCACTAAGCCGCATTTTACATTATTCCCAATTCCAATATTAGCTTTGCCATTTGGGGAAGGAGGTGCACATAAGAACAATTTTAAATTGTAAGCATGGATATGACTTCACATAGATAGCACAACCTATTCAGCCGCAATCTCGATTTAGGGTCTAAACATTTCGATACATAATTCATACCTTTGCCCTTTTCAAGTTGTCAAGATAGCACATTGATCATGTTGAGACACAATTTTCACATATAAGGCTACAACACCAATTCATGTAAAATAACAAGCAATGAAACAATTCAACTTTAATCTTACCATGTTCATACAATCATCGATGAAGCTCAATTTCTAAAAGATGAGGTTTTAGCCATACATACCTCAACCGAGCTTTCCTTAATCCTATAACATACAAGAATATTCATACTTCAATCTAGTTAAGCAATATAGCACAATTTAACTCATAATCAAGAAAAGATCATAATCTAAGCTCTCTTGAGCATTTTACCGAGCAATTAGTGTTTATTAAGGCCTTATGGTTTTTTTATGCAAGATTACACTAGCCCATTACCCATGCCTCTTCTTTTATAATTCTTCATACTCTTCAAGAATGCATGAATTCAATGCAAACCCACCTTACCCCCATGAATTACCTCACTAATGACCCTTTGTAGCCATGTGTAAAAATGAGAGCTGAGGTGATGAAGCCTTACCTCTTGGGATGAGGGTTTAGGTCCCTCACTTGATTATCTTCAATTATTTACTAAGGATTCATGGAGTAATTTGATGGGAAACACTCCCTCTCTAAGATCCTGAGTTATTGAACAGGATATAACGACAGGGGGTCGGGTTTAAAATTTCGAAAACTGTAGCCCCGAGTTAGGTCTGTGATCGCATTTGCGATCGCAAAGTGGAAATGCGGCCCGCAGAATGGACCGCAAAAGTGCTCCCAAAATCTGAACACACTACCTGGGTATGCAGCAGAAATGCAGTCTGCATACCCGTTCTGCGGTCGCATAATGCACCGCAGAACTTTCCCTAACAAAATCCCAAGGGAAATGTGTAACGACTATGCGGTCCGCATATCGGTTATGCAATCGCATACTTCACCGCATAGTTGACCTCAAATTTGACCAACACACTGACTCACTTTGCGGTGATTATGCGGTCTGCATACCTGATATGTGACCGCATAATCACATTTTTTGGAAAAATTATTTCTTGACTTTTTATATCATAGATCAGTCCAAAAAGGTCGCGAAGAAGTTTATGCATCTCTAACGCATGATCCTAACTTGGCACTACGAGCTTTTGGGTTAAGGGTGGAAATTTTTTATGGGTCCTCATAGGATCCCCTAGTCCCATCATGACCGCGGTCAACATCGTTGTTAGGTCGGGCGTCAATGAACCCCAAGGGCGGGAGCTCGACCACAACCTCGCAACCTTGAGGTCTCAAGATGATCCCATGAAATGACTTAATGACGAGAAATTGGACCCTCCGATTTCATCGTATACAGCTCTTAAACAAATACTGCATATTTTCTATCTGTAATGTTCATCTAGATATCATGTTCCTAGGCTTTCTAAGTTTCTTCAAAATCAGTTGTTTGAGACGTGCTATGTATCTGTTTATGTGTGGAGGCAAACATCAGCCCTTAATTGCTTCCCTATTTGACAGTCCTATGTGTTCTTTATTGTCGTTTAGATTTTACCTTTTAAATACCTTAGGAGTGTCTAGTAGTTCCTAAGTATAGAGGGCGCCTCCGGCACCACAAGGAAGGGACGTTTAAAGCACGCTTAGAGTTCGTTAATTAAACTCGCTTATATAACCACTATGGGGAGGGTAATGGGTAGTAGAAGGATATGATGACCTGCGCACTAATGTCACGTGTAGCCCCTCTAGTTAAGGAGGATTACCAGGCATTGCACAGATTGATCCTATAAGCTAAACAACTTAGGACTTCCCTTTCCCAACTCACATATGTGTGCGCTTAGACTGCCTAAACTTCCTTGGTTTATGTATGTATGCTTGGACTGTTCACACCTGCTTAATTTACATATGCTTAGATCATCTAACTTTTCTTGATTGTTTAGACTGTGTAAACAACCTTTATTTGCAAATATGTGCTAAGGCTGATTGCTTGTTAAATAACTAATTCACATAACTAAGTTCGGCCAGGACCCACCGTTGTGAACCACGAGGGGTGCCTAACACCTTCCCTCAAGGTTATTTCGAGCCCTTACCCTGATCTCTGGTAATGCAAACTGGTTACATGAGTTAATTACTCTAGGTGCCCTAACACACCTTAATCCGTTAGGTGGCGACTCTTCAGATACCCAATTCCCAAAAGGAAACGAGTTTTCCCCAATGAATGTAGAAACCCGGACTCCGCGAAGGAAAAAGGAGGCGCGACAACATGGCGACTCTTGTGGGGATATTTTTAGGCTTTTACCATAACGAACTTATTTTTGTGAATTAGTCTTAAGCATGCCTTATTCGATGCACCCTTCCCCTTTATTTGGATTTAACTGCTTATTTTCAAGCATTTATGATTTCCTTTATTTCCTGAAACTCACTTGTCTCTTTGTTTTCTTTTTTTGCAACTGTCTTTCAATTATTTAAATACTGCACTTATCATTTTTTTTTAACGTGTAAATACTTGAGAAATGTTATTTATTGTTGCATAAATAATGCTCAGCATTGTATTCCGCTCGAGCGTAATCAATACTATAGCAATGCTTGATGACTGTTTGCGTTCTTCCTATATATCACCCTTTTTAAATTTGGAAAGGCGTATTTGCAGTAAAACTAGTTGATCAGCGGTGCCTTCGATGGTTGCGTGCCTTTACCCCTCAAGTTGTCCGCTTGACGGTCCCTGTCTAGACCTCTATAGCAACTTTACTCTGATTAATTGTGCATGCATCATGGTCAAACCTAGCCAGGGTAGTATGTTGTCCGCATAATAGCCCTTTAAGACGAGCCTCGTCCCAAAGTCTATTGGGTTTTCCATAATCCCAACGGATGCACCCACGATTGTGTGAATTATTTTTAGAGAAATAAGTGCCAATATGGTAATCTTTATTATATAAATAGACAAACCTGGAGGTTGAAGGGCTTAACTATCTTTTGTTTTGCATAAAAATGAGACACGGATTCCCCATATTTGGTATGCTCGGTAACATACCTCCACTTTTTCTAGATTGGTTGAGGGATCTTCCCTCAAGTGACCAAAATAATGTGAAATGAGTCTTAGGGAATTTACCTTCACTGTTGGATCTTAAACCAAATAAAATGTTGATTGAGGTTGCCACTCTGTTTTGGGACAAGGAAAGGGCCGTGTTCCGCTTTGGGGACATAGAAATGACTCCCCTTCTAGAAGAAATAGGATGATTTGTTGTGTTGCCTTGGTATAGCACTAGTCTGTTAGCACCTGAAAATCGCACCGCTAGAGGGTTCCTTAAGATTATGGGGCTGAAGAAAAATGATGATTTGGAGTGCCTGAAGAACTCCTACATACCTTTTGACTTCCTCTATGAAAGATACGGTCACAGTAGCTCTTACTATATTTTTGATGATGAGTTCTCAATCACCTCCATGGGCTGGGTTCATCGTAGGGTCTTCGTGTTCATTTTGTGTTTCTTGGGCATGCTGGTATTACCAATCTAGAGGGATAGAATCCGTACCATGCTGTCCTTGGAGGCCAAAACTATGATCAACGGGATCAAGGGACGGACATATATTATTGTTCCTATGATCATTGCGGATATGTACCGGGACTTGGAACACTGTCAGAAGGGGTCCAGATTCTTTGAGGGTTGCAATTTGTTGTTATAAGTTTGGTTGTTAGAACATCTCCAAAGGGGTCAATACCGCCAAGAGTTTCCACGAAGGTCGTGGAATGACCACATAGCTTTCCATCACCCTAAGAGAATGACTTACATTCCGGACATGTTTCCTCAACCTAATGATGCTATATGATAGGTGCAGTTCTTCAACAAGTTGACTAAGGACCAGGTTCAATAGATGTTCGAGTGGTTCCCCACCGACGAGTTCATCATTAGATCCAGAGACGTCCCATATTTGTTGCTGGTTGGGTTAAGGGGGATATACCCTTATGCTCCCCTCAGGGTTATGAGACAGCAAGATAAGAGACAGGTCATACCACGGGTCGCTAAAATGAGTTACTTCATAGTTGATTTCCAGGGTGACACCATCCTATATAAGAATGAAGCACAACATATGTGAACTTTGAAGATTATTATGGAGAGGGATACCATCGAGTCGGACCGATATCATGTTGGCCATGATACTTTTACCCTTCATGGTTTGATGATAATCTATCAGAAATCTTTGAGCCAAGGGTTGGTCCAGGTAACAGGGTCATAGATGGGTTTGCTGAAGTAGAGGTGAAGTATAACAAGCTGCGTAAAAGAGTTTGAGAGTCTGAAGATGAGCATATGGCGCAACATAAGGCCGATATGGAAATGATTGATGAGTGGAAAGAGAGAGCTATTACATACAATGAAAGGCTGGAATATCTGGAGTACAATTTAATGGAATTAGAAGGGAATATAAGAAATAGAGTCACTGGTTGCCAGAACGCTAAAGGAAACAAAGGAGGGAATTTGGCAAAGGCATTCTTACTGCTAAACCTGCACGAGTTGGGAGAGTTGATCAAGAATAGCACCCGGTCTAGAGAGGGTCCTTTTGGGACCAAGTAGATTAGGTTTACTTTCTTTTCTTTTAAATGTAACAAGGCCAAGTGCCATTAGTAACATTATTTAGTGTCGTTTTGGGTCGTTTATTTTTACATTAATGAAATGAGGCAATTATTGGCACTGAATTTCTCCAAACCTATCTGTCGCTAGGCCTACCTCGGAAATAATGAGGCTCCCAAATTAGAATACGAATTTACATTCCTACAATATTTGTTTCAATACTGCAAACATTTCAGAACCCTTACTAACTAGATTACCTTTTGTTTTTCTTTATTCCCCCAAGGTTGGTTTCCACATACTAGCATCATCGGTAAATCACACCAGATCTAGAGGCCCTCCACCTCCTCCTCCTCCAACTAATACAAGAAGCAAAGGTAAGGCTAAAATGGATGACTTAAGTGGTATTAGAAAGGAAAATGCTGAGAATGTGGAAACTTTAGACGGTCGGAGTACTCCGGCACCAAATGATTTAGTTTTGAGGTTGGAACAAAAGATACTAAAGTTGCAGGGAGAGCTTGAGCAGGTTTGCAACTGGGCAAACCTATCCCTCACCCTGAATGTCCCCTATATCAACCAACAAAACACCAAAAATCCAGCGCCTCACCATAACACACCAAACCAGCATCCACAAAACCCTCCCCCGCCAAATGAATATGTAACTCCACCTCAAAATCTCAATCCCTTACCGATACCAACTTCGTAACAAAACCACTATCAACAAATCGAGTCCCACCAACCGCTACTTATCATACTCCCCAAAACACACTACAACCCATCCCCAATCCTCAAAACTCAACCAACGACCACCACTACGCCCAGGTTCCTAACACTCACCAAAACAACCCTATATATGTGGAACGAGTGGGAGAAATAAATGTGATGCTCTAATAACCCAAGAGGGTATTTGGGCTTGATGGAGAGCCTCAAAAAAAATCTTACAAGAAATAAGTGTTAAGTGATATGCGGATGAACACACTTTCCCACGGATATCCTCACAGGAGTTAAGAGGTGAGCATGATGAAATAACTAAGGCAAAAGACCACGTAACATATTAAAGAGTGCATGGTTATTCACTAGCTAGGAAGAATGAGGTGAGAAGAAATGGGGAGAAAACCTATAAATTTAGATTGTCTTGGTTATCATAAAATATCTTGTATCAGAATGGTGGACTCGCTTAGAGCATACATATTAATAAAAGTTATAAAGGACTAACCGTAATGGAACCGACTTGGGTGACACCGAATATCAACTAAATGATCTAGAGATAGTTCATGTCTATATACAATGGAAAGTAAGACTATTAGAGGTGAAGTTGTGGTATGATAAACTCACTAAACTAGGTACAATGATATTACAAGTTCACGGGAGGTAACAAGTGTGTGGCACAATAAGGCTATCAATTATGCGCTATGAGCAAAATAGAATGGGAATGAATCTTCCAGTTAGAAGGAAAAGATGGTACCAACATATTGTCCAGGCCAAAGGGCGATAAAAAGGGGGAAAGACAACACAATCTACCCAAAGGGAAATGAAAGGTTCAAAATAGATTGAAAGAGGATGAACACTTGTTACAGACCAGACATGTTTAACATGGTAACTATTAAACCGTAATATCAGGGAACTCTATTAGTAGCTACAATACGGGGAATGAGGTGAGTTACTCATCGAGGTTAGAATCAGGTGGACTAAGTCTTACACTTAAGAGAAAAATCAAAAGTTGTTGTTGAAGAAGTGAGGAGGATCTTATGTTTCAGAAAATGTCCTTCTCGGGTCAGTGATTCTCCCTAAATTTTATACATATAAAGGGTGTTGGTTGATATATGTTTTGCGCAGTGTTTAACCATAAAGACGGATCGTGAGAATATTCACAAGGGAAGTAGTGTGGTTTCTTAAATTCTAAAAGGCACATATGGGGAGAAGAGGTTGGCTAAGAAAAGTCGGAGCAATATTACCTTACATTTGATGTAATGTCGTGCAGGTTGATGTTATCAAGGTATGTGCAATTAGCAGTTGTTATTCATTTGAGACAGAAGGTCCTATGAAAAAAAAAACTCATTATGTAATGTCTTTTGTTGAGAATTTGGAAGAGTTAGTTGCAAGTATTCATAGGAGATTGTAACCATATCAGGGAAATTATTGTAGAACTCAATTCGTCGGAGGTCCTATGTAAGAGAAATATGATAAAGATGTTCCACTAATGATGAAACATGTTAAGGTGATAGTTTATGCCTCTAGGCAACTCATGAATCATGGAAAGAACTATGCAGCACATGACTTAGAGCTTGAGGCAGTGGTGTTTGCACTAAATATTTGGTGACATTATTTGTATGGGGTCCATATGGATGTATTTACGGACCACAAGAGCCTTCAATATATTTTCAAATAGAAGGAGTTGAATCTGAGACAAAGAAGATGGCTAGAGTTACTCAAGGACTATGACATTGATATTCTCTATCACCTGAGAAAGGCTAATGTTGTAGTAGATTCTCTTAATTGAAAATCTATGGGGAGCTTGGCTCATTTGGAGGCATATCAGAGGCCGTTGGCCAGGGAGGTTCACCAGTTGGCTAGCTTGTGAGTTCGCCTTGCGGACACTAATGAAGGAAAAGTAATTGTGCAGAATAGGGCTGAATCATCGCTTGTGGCGGAAGTGAAAGAAAAGCAATATAACGATTCATTGTCAGCGCAACTGAAGGAGGGGATTCATGAACATAAGACCACAATGTTTTTCTCTCTTGGCATGGATGATGGTACACTACGGTACCAAGGGCGGCTATGTGTTCCAGATATAGATGATATTCGGGAAAGAATCATGGTTGAGGCTCATAGTTTTAAGTATTCCATTCACCCAGGTTCTACAAAAACAATGTATCATGATTTCAAGGAAGTTGATTGGTGGAATAACATGAAAAGGAATGTGGTGGACTATGTGGCAAAATGTCTGAACTGTCAGCAAGTGAAGGCCGAACATCAAAGGCCTGGTGGATTGGCACAAATTGTAGAAATCCCAATGTGGAAATGGGAAATGATCAATATGAATTTTGTGGTAGGATTACCACACACTCTGCGCAAGTTCGACTCAATTTGGCTAATCGTGGATCGACTCATGAAATCAGCGCACTTCTTGCTAGTCAAATCTACTGACACAGCAGGGCAGTGTGCTTAGTTGTAAATTAAAGAAATTGTTAGGTTGCATGGAACCCCATTTTCTATCATTTATGATCGAGTGGCTCAGTTCACGACCAATTTTTAGAAGACATTTCAGAAGGTTTGGGTACGCAGGTAAATCTTAGTACACCTTTTCATCCACAAACCGATGGACAAGCGGAGCGGACTATTCAGTCGCTTGAGGACATGTTGCGTGCTTGATTTCAAGGTAGCTGGGATGATCATTTGCCACTCATAGAGTTTGCTTATAACAACAACTTTCATGCTAGTATTCAAATGACACCATTTGAAGCATTCTATAGTAGGAGATATAGATCTCCCATTGAGTGGTTCGAGGTTGGAGAAGATGAATTGATAGGGCCAGAACTTGTGCATCCGGCCATGGAGAAAGTCAAAATGATTAAGGAGAGGTTGAAAATTGCTTAGAGTCGACAAAAGTCATATTCGGACATTCGTCGCAGAGATTTGGAGTTCAAAGAAGATGATTGGGTATTTTTGAAGGTTTTGCCCATGAAGGGTATCATGCGGTTTGGAAAGAATGGAACATTGAGTCCGAGGTATGTCGGACCGTACAAAATCATTTAGAGGATTGGTCAGGTGGCATACAAGCTCGAGCTGCCACTCTGGATGTCATTGATACACCCGGTCTTCCATGTGTCTATGTTGAAGAAAGCAGTGGGAGATCCGTCCACTATTATGCCAGTTGAGACTATTGAGGTTAATGCAGAATTATCGTACGAAGAAATTCCAGTTTCCATCCTTGATAGGCAAGTCCGAAAATTGAGAATAAGGAAATTGCCTCCGTAAAAATGTTATGGCGGAACCAGAAGGTTAAGGAAGCCACTTGAGAAGCCGAGGAAGAAATGAGAAAGAAGTACCCACATTTGTTTGAATAGTCATGTAATAGCTTTTACGCATTTAGTTCCTATGAACTCTTATCTTTTGATTTGATCTATGTTAAACTATTCCATTTTTGTTATATATGTTGCCTATGCGGCCATGGTTGGTGTTGAACAAGTTATGTTATGCCTATGGAACATGTATATGTTGTTAGGATATGTATCTGGAACCCTCTGACAGGTGGATAGGCATAGTTACAAAGGAAACTATGGCGAAATATTCGGAAATTTGAGGAGTTAGCCAAATTCGGGGCTGTTTATATAATTCATGATGTGAAAAAGATGAAGTTACATAAGGATGGCTAATGAATGAATCTTGATCCTCATTCGAGGACGAATGATCCTAAGCGGGGGAGAATGTAAAGCCCCAGAAAAGTTTGCTAAGTAATTTAAGATTTCATAGTGCCAAGGTAGACTAATTATTTTATTTTGCGTGCAAATGAGGATTCATGATATAATGGGTATTGATTGTATATGTTAATAAGCGTATAAGTCATATTATAAGTGATTTTGGGTCTAAGGAGAGGCCTAAGTCTAAGCCAAGTTGGAAATATCATAATAGTCTAAAGTTGTAAATGAGTACACACAAGACCTCACTTTGGACAATCATATCTACATTTATATAAGGTGTTGTGTGATGCACAACCTATCAAATTAACTCTCTTTGAGTCTAGTTTCTAATGCATCAAACCGTTTGTCATTTTAAGGTGTATAAAGAAAGTTATGACCAAATTACCGGACCTGTGTCAGACGCGCGTCCGCGGCACGGCCGCGGGAAAACAGAAGGTTTCTGCCTCCGAGCAGCCCTGTAAATACCCCAAGACCGGGTAGGGAGAGTCTCTAAGTCATTTTTTTGAGCTAGGGCTTGCTCTATCAAGGGGAATCCGTCCCATACTTCCCTCTTATGATCCAAGGTAATGTTTCTGGAGTATTTTGAGTTGATTACTACCTCTAAACACTTATATTAACAAGGATTGATCTTGAAAATCCATAGATTCCCATTCAAATCCCTAAATTGATCAAGAACACTCCAAGTGGGGATTCTCAATATTCTTACTACAAGAGGTATTTCTATCATCTCTAACTACTCTATGGTGATTATTTATGTATGATATATACGTTAGAACTCACTAGATGGTGATTGGAAGCCATAGGTGCCTAACCTAGGTTGTGTTGGTGTTGTAGAGATTGTGAGATGGGTTATTGAGGTATGATTATTGGGTGTAATAGTATTATGTATACATGCATGTACAAATTAGGTTTGTGGGAAGATTGTTAAAAATAAATAAGTAAAGATTGGGTTGGGGAATGAAGGAAATATTGTAAAAGAGATTTGAAATCAATATGCTTAACTAGTATTTGATAAAATGCTCCAATGAGCTGAAACCATGAATACCTTCCTAATTTGTGTTTAATTTTGTTATGTCTCAAGTAGATTGGGATTGCTAGAATTTCTGGAACGTCGTAGTAACTTAAGAAAAGCTTAAACAAGGAATGTATGGCTAAAACCCCCTCATTTAAGAAATTGAGCCTCCATGGTGCTCGTGCAAATGTTGTAAGCCCGAAATTCGATTGATGTGGTACTTGTTATGTCAGAGAAATTGATGTTGTGAAAATCTATGTGGAAGATGCTTCTCTATGTGTTTAGTGTATTATTCTTTTTAAATTGAGGATGTGTGGAAAAACATGAGCTATGTGCTAAATGCCTAAATGTCAAGTCAAGGTTACATTGTGATTAATATGCCGAACTAGATGAATTTCTCTTTATGTTTATTACTTAAATTGCTTTTGTATGTGCCTATGATCCTAAATGGCAAGATAAATGTTGAAAATGGGAGTAATGCAAAATGTGAGTTATGGAATGTGGTAATTGTGGTCCCAAGTGCCGAGAAACTAATTCATATGAATCCAAAGATTGAAGTGAGATGATTAATGGAAAAGGGTAACGTCTTGGTAAAACGACTTAGCCGATCGGGCCATATCGGACGCCATGTTATACACATATGGTGGTAATGTATTGATAATTGAAACTGAAAAACGAGAATGAAATAAGAGTAACGTCTTGGTAAGACGACTTAGCTGATCGGGCCGTGATCGGACTCCACTCAAGGAAGCGGTTGTAATGTGGATAATGATGCAACGATAAGGAATGCCCCAACAAAAAATTTTAGAAATTATGTGAAAACTATGTGAACCTCTTATATTATTGATGTGATGCTTATTTGAAGCTTTGTTGTCCTTATGATTGCTTTTACTCTTGTGTGGTTGTTCTTTCTAACAGGATGGTGTTTAGTTATACATACTAGTACTATTCCATGGTACTAACGTCCCTTTTGTCGGGGGCGCTACATTTTTTAAATGAATGTAGGTGGCTCCATAGCAGATAGTGCCAATCGCGCGTAACGGAGCATCCTCCTCTCAAAGTCTTGGTGATCCCCTTTCTCCTTCAAGGGGGTTGTGTTGTACATCTTTTGCTATAGATATCCACTTTTGAGGTATAGCCGGGGCCTTGTTGTCGGCTTTGTCATACTTGTCTTTTGCATCCTTAGAGGCTCCATAGACATATGTGTGGGTTATGTACGGGGTGTTGGATGGGTCTACGAACTATGTTGTAATTCTAGCTCTCACTTCTCTAAAGTGTAATTGTATGGAATCTTGCAAACTTAACTGCAGTTTAAGGTTGTGATATAAAATGAACTAACCGGGTTGAATGTACTATATTTCCTATTGTCTAAATAAATGAAAGCATGGCTTTCTTATTCATATTGAGATGGGTTGAAAATGTTTGATAAGGCTTGCTGAATTGGGTTCAGTCGATTGAGTGTTGGTCGCGCCTCTCGAGATTGGGATGTGACATTTCAGAAACCCATGCCGATTGGAAAGTTAGTCAAGTGGCAGTTACTATTAAGTGAGTTCGATATCGTCTATGTAACTCAGAAGGCAGTCAAAGGACAAGCACTGGCAGGCCATCTTGCTGAAAATCCATTGGGAGGAGAATACGAACACTTGAAAACGTATTTTCCTGATGAAGAAGTGTCATTTTTAGGACAGGACATTACTGAAGCATACGACGGTTAGAGGATGTTATTTGATGGAGCTGCAAATTTCAAAGGAGTGGGCATTGGAGCGGTTATGGTATTAGAAATAGGTCAACATTATGTGACATCTGCTAAACTCATATTTTAGTGCACCAACAACATGGTAGAGTATGAAGCCTGCATACTAGGACTCAACATGGCAATTGACATGAATATTCGGGAGCTGCTGGTAATCGGTGATTCAAATATGCTTGTGCACCAGGTACAAGGAGAGTGGGAAACTAAGAATTCCAAGATATTGTCATATTTTCACCATGTACATGAATTGAGAAAGAGGTTCACGAAGATAGAGTTTCGGCATGTGCCCAGAATTCAGAATGAGTTTGCCGATGCATTGGCCACTTTGTCATCCATGATACAACATCCAGATAAGAATTTCATTGATTCCATCCTAGTGAGAATTTATAATCAGTCAGTGTATTGTGCCCATGTTGAAGAAGAAACAGATGGAAGACCTTGGTTCCACGATATCAAGTAATATACGGCGAAAGGAGAATACCCGGAGCATGCGAACCATACTCAAAAATGCACATTTAGGAGGATGTCCAATCACTTCTTCCACAGTGGAGGAAACCTGTACAGAAGAACTCCTGTTTTGGGATTGCCAAGGTGTGTCGATGCATAAGAGGCTTCTAAGCTACTTGAGGATATACATGCTGGGACCTGCGGCCCGCATATGAATGGTTATGTCTTGTTCAATAAGATACTTAGGGGTGGTTATTTTTGGATGACCATGGAGACAGATTACGTCCAATATGTTCGAAAATGCTACCAATGTCAAGTACATGCCGATATGATAAAACTGCTGCCAAATGAGCTCAATACAACAAGATCACCTTGGTCGTTTGCCGCCTAGGGAATGGATGTCATCGGTCCGATTGAGTCCACTGCTACAAACGGGCACAGGTTTATTTTAGTAGTCATTGACTACTTCACAAAATGGGTAGAGGTTGCATCCTACAAAGCTATAACTAAGAAAGTCATCGTAGACTTTGTCAATGATCGTATTGTTTCCCGATTCGGAGTTCCTGAGTCCATTGTCACTGATAATGCTGCCAATCTCAACAGTAATCTGATGAAATCCATGCGTGAAATTTTCAAAATCAAGCACGAAAACTCCACAGCGTACAGACCTCAGATAAATGGAGTCGTAGAAGCCGCCAACAAAAACATCAAGAAGATACTAAGGAAGATGGTAAAAATCCACAAATAATGGCATGAGAAACTACCCTTTGCTTTGTTGGGATACCGCACAACAGTTCGCAGATCAGCCGGGGAAACTCCCTACATGCTGGTTTATGGTACCAAAGTTGTCATTCCAGCGGAGGTAGAGGTTCTTTCCATAAGGATCATACAAGAAGCCGAACTCAGCGATGCAAAATGGATAAGGAGCTTCTATGAGAAATTGGCCCTTATAGATGGAAAAATAATAAACGCAGTATGTCACAGCCAGCTTTATCGGAACATAATGTCTAAAGCTTTCAACAAAAGGGTCAAGCCAAGACAGTTTGCACTAGGACAACTGGTGCTGAAAAAGATCTTCCCACGTCAAGATGAAGCCAAAGGGAAATTCTCTGCCAACTGGCAAGGTCCTTACATGGTTCACAGGGTGCTAATAGGAGGAGCACTCATACTTGAACAAACACACGGAGAAGTTTAGCCAAAACTAATCAATTCAGACGTAGTCAAAAGATACTATGTTTAGACTATTTACACTTCTTCATCATGATGTAATTGAACTAAGATTGACCTTATTCCCATTTAAAATGGGATACGTAGGCAGCCCTGTGGGTTCGCATATCATAATAAAATTTCCATTTCCCCTAGGATCAGAAACTGGAGCAGAATTTTCAGGAGGACCCTCAAAATTCAGGAGCAAGTCTAGCCAACACCATCGCCTGTCAGAAAGTTAGAAGATGTTTAAGAAACTAGGGCAGAATTTTGAGGAGGACCCTCAATATTCTAACACGAGAAAGCTGTAATGTCTCTAAAATGTGTTACAGTCACTAGTTCATCTGAAAGTACTCGATATTTCAACACGTGTCTAAAATAACTCTATTTTTCATCAATAATTTCATATTTTTGAAAAATCTATTTCTGTAACAGCCAGGTGCTACCCAGGAAAACTCAAGCAAGGCATCCAGAACAGAGGAGCAAGGACAACAGACAAAGGCACGAACTAACCTCCCTTTACAAAACTTACAATTTTTCTTTGAGCGCAGGCACATCTCACGTAATAGTAGCATTCGCAAATATATACATGTAGCAAAATAGCTATCAATTAGGCCACCAGACACCGAATATATCTATAGCTAAGAAATATTCTACTCTTATTTTCTACCTATTCTTTCCATGGGACTAAGTCCTGTCCCGCATCTTACATGAGACTAAGCTCTGTATCCATCTACATGAGGCTAAACTCTGTCTCCATTTTGTATAAGGCTAAGCTCTGCCTTCCATCTGCATGGGACTAAGCCTGGTCCCGCATTTTGCATGAGGCTAAGCCCTACCTCCATAGCTGCATAAGGCTAAGCTCTGCCTTCCATTTGCATACGACTAAGCCTTGTCCCACATCTTGCATGAGGCTAAGCCCTGCCTCTATATCTGTATAAGTCTAAGCTCGGCCTTCCATCTACATGGGACTAAGCCCTATCCCACATCTTGCATGAGGCTAAGCCCTATCTCCATATCTGCATAACGCTAAGTTCTACCTTCCATCTGCATGGGACTAAGCCATGTCCTGCATCTTGAACGAGACTAAGCTCTATCTCCATTCTGCATAAGGCTAAGCACTACCTTCCATCTGCATGGGACTAAGCCCTGTCCCGCAACATGCATGAGGCTAAGCCTTGCCTCCATATCTGCATAAGGCTAAGTTCTGCCAACTAAGCCCTATCCCGCATCTTGCACGTGACTAGGCTCTGTCTCCATTCTGCATAAGGCTAAGCATTGCCTTCACATGGGACTAAGCATTGTCCCTTCTTGCATAAAATGTTATTCTATTCCAACACTATATATTTACTCCTCTTCGGGCTAATCTTTGCCCTCAACCTAACAAGACTAAGCCTTGTCTTGTTAACTTTAGCATCATATTATTACATCTCATGGGGTGAAATATCGTCAACTTGTCCAAAGACGTCATCGTATAAAGGCATCATACTCATAGCCTGAAGACACCATGTCATAGCTTGAGGATCTCTAAAATTTTCATATCATTATCAAAGGCATCATGGTTCAAAGGCACCATTCTCATGGCCCAAGAAAATCATTTCATGGCTTGCGAATCTTCTATCTCACAATTCATGGCCCAGGATATCATAGTCTAAGGACGTCATCCTCACCCTCTAAAGACAATCTTTCATGGTCCAAAGGAAATTTGCATCACATTTAAATTCTTGCAGTAATCTATGTACTTGCATGCATCGTATTTTGAGTTTGTAGGTGGTCCCGGAGGTAACCGTTTTTCAAAACAGGAGCAACCTTCGCTCCGATTTCTGCTCATACTATTTTCACTACAAATTCTCATCACTTGCCCATCCTACCTTGTGACATCCAGCTATCTACCCTATAACACATCCAATACACTCCAAATCCAAAATCATAACTCCATCCGACATTACCCTTCACAAAAGAACCTTTGTTGAAATGGGCTACCATTCCTACAATAACTCCATCGACTTCATTCCCTGGTGGATCCGGAACTACACATTTCCTGATTCCTGTAAAACAAATGATATGTAGGTAGCTCATAGACCAGTGTTCGGCCTCTATCTTTCAAAACATCCCATTCGGTCAAAATTGGCCATCATTTCTTTACCCGAAAACTCTTTCATCATTCCCAGGTAAAGAGGGGCAGTTGTTGATATCCAATTTTTCCCTATAATATTTCAAAAAAACTATGCATTACCATCAATTGATATTTTTCCATAATTTCAATATTTTTAAATTAATTTATTCTAGTATTTTATTTATATAAATAATTATATCATTGAATCGCAAACGGTTCTATAACATTTCATTGATTTAATTTGATATTTATAGGCATATTAAATTCAAATTATTTCACAAATGGAAAGATTTACACATTTTGGTAACAATTGCAATAATTTTGCAATTATAGCCGATGCATACGTCACTGCATTATTTTTACCAGGAATTGGTCAACTATATTTTTAAAATATTGAATAATTATTTTAAAGCACTTATATGCATGAAAATTACTTTTTCTCATTGATTTTTTATTTTATAAAATAATTTTTTATTCAATTACATAGGTATTTAACATATAGCCTTTTTATTCTTTTATTTTTTCGGACCTACCCTATTAAACCAACCGAATTTCAACCCCAATCCCAATTCAATTAAACCATGTCCCTAACCCAATTCACCCCAGGCCAAAACAAATACCCGACCCCGAACCCACTAAATCCTGGTCGTTGATCACAGAGATCAACGACCATTATCACTTCTTACCTTTTTAATTCAAAACGACCCCCCCTAACCTAGCGCATTCTCACTACACTCCACGCCCTTGTTCCCTCATCTCTTTAGTTCTCTCTCTGGGACCTTAACCTAACCCTAGCCGCCGCCACCCAAAACCAGCCCTAATCCCTTTGATTCCTATTCGATGCATGGATTTTCATGGCTGTACGAGACTCCTACTTGCCTTATACTTCCCCTGGTTACTCGATTTTGTGATTTCGTGGAAGGACCTTGAAGAGATCTAGTCTAGATCTTGTTCAAAACTTTCCAATAATCCGTCTATGGTCAGTGAGTGCTTTATATCGATGTTTTGTGGCTCAAATCTCTAATTCAAAGAACAGATTCTCTTTATCATTTCTCTTTTCTTCAAAATCTAATGATTGGACTTGAATCTGTCCAGATCCTTGTAGATTTGGGGTGATTTTGAGTTTGTCGTTGTTTTTTCCTTAAGGTTCCCTTATTTCATTACAGATTAACCGATTTTTGAGCACTTTGTTATATTAGGGTTTGGTTTTCTTGTTGTTTGTTGGTCAAATCTCTGTGTATCTAATGTATATTCCAATTCCCATGGTTGTTCTTTAAAGTTCTTTTACTTCTCTACTACTAACCGACTTTAGCACTATGCTACTTTAGGTTTTGATTTCTTCGATTTTTGTTGTTCGAATCTCTATATGATTGAAGTAATTTCAAGTTTCCATAGTTGTCTTCTTTGAGGGTCCTTTGACTTCTATACTGTCAATCAACCTTAAGTGTTTTCAATTTAAGGTTCTTCCTAGACTTCTCTTCGAGAGGTTTTTCTACTTTTAATGATTAATCTGTTCATTTCTTTACGTATTTGGTTAATCTTTGTTTGTATGCTCGAACCCTAGATGTTTCTAATAGTTACACTACTTTCTTCGATTATATTAATTTCTGTGAACCAATTCCACTCACTGATTCTATTTAGGGATTCAAATTTTTTCCCTATTAAATCTAGTATTCTTGGGAATTTTGCCCTAATTGATCTCTATTGATGATTCGAATCTATTTTTCTTCTAGTATTTCTGTGATGTTTTACTTAATTGATTTTTATTTAGGGAATCTGAATAACTCTTTCCTATAAAACCAGTATTCTTTAAAAAAATTACTGATTGATTCCTTTAATGTCCTATTAAAATCAGTGTGAGCTGAAATTTTATTTGTTCCTTTATTTGTGATCTTAATTGATCATACTTGCCTTAATTAGTTATCATTATGGTTTTTGGACTTCTAATGACTCCCTACATGGAATGTTTTTTAGTCCTTACCTTAATTGGACTCCCTGTTGTGATCGTTAATTAAGTCCCCCCCCCCCAATTAAGGGGTCTATTCTAGACTCCTCTATGGGAATTGATTATATGACTAATTAATTGCTCCTAATTGATTCAACTATGATTCTTTTACCTTATTTTGATACACCCCTTAAATGCTATATGTACACTCTTATTCTACCTCTCAAACACACGAACAATGTTCAAAATACACACACACACATTAAAACTCTCTCTTCTTTCTTTGCTACTTGTGATGATTGTTGCTCTAGCCGGCTAAAAGCCAAGGCTAGATAGTGGAACTGCCCTATTTTTTTTTTACATTTTGTGTTCTCTTCTTTAACTGATATGTCTCTAGTTAAGTTTTGAAACTCAACCTTATGTGCTCCATGTCTATACATCCATGTTTATTCCTGTATTAGTTACTCAACTTGTTTCTCTGTTTGTTGTTATTAAGCATGTCTAAATTATGCCTTATGTGTAATCAGCATGTGTGACTCCACTTAGTTCTTTGATACCTGCCTAGCATGTTTACCTAGTCCCTTACCCCCTCTCTTTAATTGGTATGACTATGTAGTTACTTAGTTTTCTAGTGTATTCAATTGGTCATGATTGTGACCAATGTTGTTCAACACATCTCTGTCTTTAACATGATCCTGTTACATTCCTTCTCTATGTCTAAACTGTCTATTACCATAATTAACTTGATTCAGTAGACTCCTAGTGGTTCTGTATCTTTGTTGAATCCAATGTTTCCCTATTTATGTGGTCTCAACCCTATGTGTTCCCAATCCCTTTCACCCCTTATTTGTAAGTCTACTTATTGAGTGAATTTGGGTACTCTATGCTCAATTGGGATGTTTGTTGAGTATGCTTTCCTCAAAATGATTTTAAAACTGTTACTTACTCATAGTATTCTTCTCAAAAGCCGGTCACTCCTAGTATCTTTAAAAAATCGTTTCTAAATCTTTTCATCTCTAAGTTGTTTTACTATGTCTTTTAACACTATGTCAAGAACTCTCACCCTACTCCTAGACTATTAAGTTTCGCCCCTCTGGTATGTTTACTACTTAGGGATCCTTGAGATCTCTCTGAACTTTGGCATACCAGGGCTGGGCTTTCCACACTACACATAACTAATCCCCATTTGAGAAATGGTCTTGGGGTGAGCACTGCCCGGGATCCTTGAGGTCCTTAAGGAACTCTGACACACCAATACATATACTTTTGGCTGTGAGATATTTGGCTTCTAAGGCTCTATTGAAGGCTTGTCATTCCTAGGTTTACTTTGGGCCTGATTTAGGCTCTCTATAGTATAGTTTCTTTTACTTATGTAATTCATTTGATCCTAGTATGTAATAATATTATTTGTAAATAGATATTGGGGTGATTAGTAAAAGGGGAGGGTTCCTATATAATGTTTGTGGGAAAACTGGGTAGATACCATGCTTTAGGTTGATACATAGTAGTAATCATGCTCTTAGTTTATATGTATATTTGCAATAGAAATCCTTCTTCGAATTTATGTCAGGATAGAAATCATGATTTAGGCCTACATGCTATGTTATTTGCATCAAACATGTCACAAGTGTATAATATTTGCATTAGAAAATCTGCCTTATGACACTCATATTCATATTTTGCATATTAGAAACATGTTTGTTTACCATGAAAATGGTAAAAACAATTAAATTTGTAAATGGGATTCTAAAAAAATGTGATTAAGGTAGGACCTTATCTCTCAAGAATTATCTCTTCCCCCCCTCTAGTTTTGTTCAGAAAATATGTTAAAATAAGGGGTTGGGGTGTTTTATTGAAGAAGGGGTCGGGTTTAAAATTCAGAAAAATAGGAGCCCGAGTTAGGTATGCGATCGCACTTTGCGATCGTAGAGTGGAAATGCAGGCCGCAGAATGGACCGCAAAAGTGCTCCCAAAATCTAAACACACTGCCTAGGTATGTGGCTGAAATGCGGTCCGCATACCCATTATGCGGTCGCATAGTGCATCGCAGAACTGCCCCTCACAAAATCCCAAGGGAAATATGCGACGACTATGCGGTCAGCATATCCGTTTTGCGATCGCATATTGGAACGAATATTTAACCTCCAATTCGACCAACACACTGACTCACTTTGTGGCGATTATGCGGTCCGCATACCTATTATGCGACCGCATTCTAGACCGCAGAATTGCATTTCCTGGAAAACAATATTTCTTGATTTTTTTATAACATAGATCAGTACCAAAAGGGTCCGAACCGCAACTCGCTTAATTTTAGACATTCCTAACATATATTCGGGATTTGGCACCACGAGCTACCCGATTTTGAGTACAAGTTTTCACGGGGCCTTACATCCTCCCCCACTTAAAATCATTCGTCCTCGAATGAGGATTTTGGAAATCAGTTGGTTTTGAAAACATGATATGCAAACTCCCAATTTTTTAAAAGAAAAAAAATTTGCTAGAGTTTCCTTTGTAATTAGACTTATCTACCTGTCAGAGAGCCCCCAAAACATCATTTCCAAGCACCATTAAGCTATCCCTATTATCCCTACAACTGATATACAATTTATTACCTCAACACCTGCACATAATTTGGTCACTTCAATGAGTTTCATACAGTTCAACCACTCCAATACACTATACGTATTCCAATTAATAATTACCAATCTACACTGCCTTTAATCATTCACTTATCACATGAGTTCTTACAAAAATTTCGTTTACCAAAAAGGGGCTTGCGCTTGACTCAAATAATCACAACACATACAATTCCTGCACAACTTGAGGAGTTACAATAGTAAAGCATTTAGGGGAAAATATGGGGTGTCTTTGCACCAGATTGAACACAACATCAGTTTACTTAGAGACAAGAGTTTGCACGATCACTACTAGACTTGTTCAAATAGATAGGGATATTTTTCTTTCATTTCACTTTCTGCTTCCCAAGTTGCTTCCTCGACTTGTTGACTTTGCCATAGCACTTTAACTGAAGCAACTTCCTTGTTTCTCAATTTGCGGGCTTGCCTATCAAGAATAGCGACCGTAATTTCTTCATATGATAAGTTTTCATTGACCTCGATAGCCTCGATTGGAATGATGGTGGGTGGGTCTCCAACCACTTTCTTTAACATAGACACATGGAACACCGGGTGCACTAATGACATTTCACGGGGCAATTCCAGTCTATAGGCCACATGTCCTATCCTTTGAGTGACCCGATACGGCCCGACATATCTAGGACTCAACTTCCCTTTCTTACCAAATCGCATGACTCCCTTCATAGGAAATACCCTCAATAACACACAATCATCTACTTGGAATTCCAATTTTCTTTGACGAATGTCCGCATAAGATTTCTGGCGACTCTGAGCAGCTTTCAGCCTTTCCTGAATGATTTTAACTTTTTCCATAGCCTGGTGCACGAGATCTGGCCCTAACAATTCTGCTTCACTCACTTCGAACCATCCAATCGGAGACCTAATCTCCTCCCGTACAATGCCTCAAATGGGGCCATCTGAATGCTAACATGAAAGCTGTTATTGTAAGCAAATTCTATAAGTGGCAAGTGATCATCCCAATTACCTTTGAAATCCAAGACACAAGCCCATAACATATCTTCAAGCATCTGCATAGTCCGATCTGCTTGACCATCATTCTGCGGATGGAAAGCCGTGATGAGATTCACCTGATTACCAAAACCTTGCTGAAATTTCTTTCAAAAATTAGCTGTGAACTGGGCCCCTTGATCTGAGATAATAGAAAGTGGAGTGCCATGAAGCCTTACTATTTCCTTGATATACAATTGAGCATATTGTTCCGCAGTATCCGTGGACTTGACTGGCAAGAAGTGAGCTGATTTGGTGAGTCGATCCACTATTACCCAAATTGAGTCGAACTTGCGCTGAGTGCGAGGTAACCCTACCACGAAATCCATGTTGATAATCTCCCATTTCCACATTGGTATTTCCATAAGCTGAGTTAACCCACCGGGCCGCTGGTGCTCAACTTTTACTTGCTGACAATTCGGACATTTAGATATGAAGTCCTCCACACCCCTCTTCATACCGTTCCACCAATAAATTTCTGTGAGATCACCGTACATTTTTTTAGAACTTGGGTGCACAGAATACCTGGAATTATGAGCTTTCGCCATTACCCTCCACCGAAGATTATCTACATCTGGAAAACATAGCCTACCTTGACATTGTAATACACCATCCTCACCACCGAGTGAAAATGTCGAAGTCTTGTTATTCAAAACTGCCTCCTTCATCTATGCTAATGCTGGATCAATGAGCTGCTTTTCCTTGACTTCCGCTACCAGTGATGATTCTGCTCCATTACGCACCATAACCTTCCCCTCATCTGAGGTTGAAATACGAACCCCCAGACTGGCCAATTGATAAACCTCCCGAGCCAAAGGCCTCTGATCCGCTCCCAAATGAGCCAAACTACCCATGGACTTCCGACTGAGAGCGTCGGCCACCACATTCGCCTTCCCTAGATGGTATAAAATATCCATATCATAATCCTTGATCAATTCAAACCACCGCCGCTGCCTTAAATTCAACTCCTTCTGCTTGAACAAATATTGGAGACTCTTGTGGTCCGAGAACACATCCACATGGACCCCATAAAGATAATTCCGCCATATTTTCAAGGAAAATACAACTGCCGCAAGCTCCAAATCATGCGTCGGATAATTTTTCTCGTGATTCTTGAGTTGCCTTGAAGCATACGCTATAACCTTCCGATGTGCATCAACACACACCCCAAACCAACCCTGGAGGCATCGCAATAAACCACAAATCCTTTCGTGCCTTCCAGCAAGGTCAATATCGGTGTCGAGGTCAATCTCGACTTCAATTCCTGAAAACTTTTCTCACAAGCGTCAGACCATTGGAACTTAACTACTTTCTACGTCAACTTAGTCAAAGGGGAGGCGAGGGTAGAGAATCCCTCCACAAACCTCCGATAATACCCCGCTAAACCCAAGAATCTACGGATCTCTGTCGGGGTCGTGGGTCTAGGCCAATATTTTACTACTGCAATCTTATGGGGATCCACCTGAATCCCTTCACTGGAAACAACATGGCCTAGAAAGGTAACAGACTCCAACCAAAATTCACATTTTAAAAATTTATCATACAACTGGTGCTGATAAAAGGTCTGCAGAACTGCCCTGAGGTGATTGGCATAATCCTCTCGGCTCCGCGAATAAAAAAGGATGTCATCAATGAAAACAATCACACAGAAGTCTAGAAATGTCTTGAAGAGCCGATTCATAAAATCCATGAAAGCTGTCGGGGCGTTGGTTAGCCCAAAAGACATGAACAAGAATTCAAAGTGACCATAGCGAGTACTGAAAGCGGTCATAGGAATATCCTGTTCTCTGATCTTCAATTGGTGATACCCCGACCGTAGATCAATTTTGGAAAAGAACCTCGCACCTTGCAATTGGTCGAACAAATCATCTATCCGAGGCAAAGTATATTTATTCTTGATGGTGACCTTGTTAAGCTGCCGATAATCAATACACATCCAGAGCAACCCATCCTTCTTTCAGACAAAAAGAATCGGGGCACCCCACGGCGACACACTTGGCCGTATGAACCCCTTTTCTAATAAATCCTTTAGTTGTTCCTTTAACTCCCTTAACTCCGCTGGCGCCATTCTATATGGTGGAATAGATATCGGCCACGTATCTGGCAATACATCAATCCCAAAATCAACCTCCCTATCTGGCGGGATCCCTGGAAGCTCGTCTGGAAACACTTCAACAAACTCATTCACGACTGGTACGGACTCAGGGACAGGCACTTCTGAAGTGGTGTCCGCCACCCGGACCAAATGTTAGATACACCCTTCCTAATCATCATCGAAGCCTTAAGGTAGGAAATAAACCTATCTTTCGGCACCACACCATTTACCTTCCACTTAATAATAGGCTCATTAGGGAACTCAAGCCTCATGACTCTCGTTCGGCAGTCAAGTTTAGCAAAGCACGAATAAAGCCAGTCCATTCCCATAATCACATATAAATCCACCATTTCAAGCTCAATAAGATCGGCCTTGGTAGCACGACCACACACCATGACAACACAATTCCTATAAACTCGCGTGGCTGTAATAGAATCACCAACCAGAGTCGATACAGAGAATGGCTCATGAAGTTGTTCGGGTTCTACCCCAAAACTTGAAGCAATTAATGGGGTGACATAAGAAAAAGAGGACCCCGATCAATAAGACCATAACAATCAATGGCCTGAACAGACAAGATAACTGTAGCAACATCTGGGGAGGCCTTTGCACTCTGGCGACCACTCAAGGCGTAAAACCGGCTGGGTACACCTCTACTACGAGCTCCACCCCTAACTACACTGTGCCCTGCTAGGGCTGGAGGACGCACAGATGATGTGGCGGCTGAAGAACCGGATGACTGAGCAAATCCCCTACCCATGCCCTGACTGGGCGCACGACAGTCCCGTTGGATATGACCTCTCACCCCGCATCTATAACACACCGGAATATCAAAATAACAAGTCTCGGAATGGAACCTCCCACACTTGGGGCATGAAGCCCTCCTCTGCTGCTGTGATCTCCCTCCTGGACGACCGGAATGATGGGGTCTCCTACTGTCTGAACCTGATCTCAAGTGACTACTCTGCTGATGCACAGATGGCGGTGCGCTTGCTGAGGACTGGGCATATGACTGGGATGGCCTCGATGGCCCTCTCCCCGGAACTGGTCTCCCTGAGTGACCCGCTGATTGGGCACTGCTGCTACTCTCCCTTTCTGCCCATATTTTCAACTTCCTAGCCTCTGTGGCCTGAGCGAACCCCACAATATTCCCATAATTCATATCTGAGTGTAAGTCCGCTGTAGCAGCCTCATTCACCACCAAAGGACTAAGACCCTGAACTAATCGCCGAACTCGAGCATCCATGGTCGACACTAATTGAGGAGCATACTTGGACAACCTCACAAACTCCATGTGGTACTCCCAAACACTCATACTGCCCTGCTTGAGGACCTCAAACTCTGTGGCACGGGCCGCCATTGTCTCGGCAGGCAAGAAGTAGTTCATGAATGCATCTACAAACTCATCCCATCTAGCCGGAGGTCTTCCCTCCCCACGGGAATCCTCCCACATCTCGAACCATGAATATGCTGCTCCCCTCAACCTGTATGAAGCCAACTCAACACCTTCCATCTTTGTAGCCTTCATCACTCGAAGGGTCTTATACATTTCATTAAGGAAATCCTGCGGATCGGCCTTTGGGTCTGTGCCCGTGAACTCTGGAGGGGCCAACTGCAGAAACTTGTTGACTCTGGAGCTGGCGGAATCTCCTTGTCCGCTGGGGGGCGCAGGGGCATCATGAGATCTCTAGGCCTGAGCGGCCACTAACTGGGTCAATATATGGATGTATCCTCTAAGGTCCCCATCAGAAACCCCGTGACTGGAAGCTGGAATTGCATCATGATCAGGAATATTAGCGGGAGGGATGGTAGCACCCTCTGCTGTAGCTGGAACAGGAATACTTGGATCTGGAATAGATGGGTCGAGCATATTCAAGACCGGGGAGTAACTCTCACCCACGACATCAGCTACATGATTCACAACCACACTTGGGGTGGCATTGGCCCCGAGGCCGAGTCTAGCTCTCTTCTTAGGTGCCATTACTGAAAATTTGGAACAGAGCACGAGTTAGATGTAAATACTTCCATTTTTCACTTCACCACACGATATAGAGTAACAAAGAATGAGGTAATTTCCTAAATGCCCATGTAGCCTCAAACTTATAGATGTGGTCGACAACACACCGGTAAGAAAGACTCTACTAGACACGGCTCCGAGACATCCTAAGACATTTTAAAACCTTAGGCTATGATACCAAGTTTGTCACGCCCCAAAAACTGGGGGGTGCAACCGGCGCTCGACCGGGTAGCCCCCAGCCAAGCTGACCTGGGTGCCTTTCCTATTCCACGTGATACCCTGTGTTTCCATTACCCATTAACCAAGTGAAATAGCCATTTATAAATTTAAACACATTCTTACGAGAATTACATAACATACATAGTTACTTAGCGTGGTTTACAAGTTATACTGCGCAAAATACATAAGTACATAAGCCACATTTCCTGTCTACGGAGCCTCTAGAGATACAAAAAAGTGTTACAATACTTTCCAGTAACAAGGCTCCGGCTATACCTTATTAAATACCAAAATACAATTTTCGGGAGGATAAGCGGCATGAGCCACGCAGGGCCCCGAGAGGAAAGGGGCTCACCAATTCAGCTGACGGGAGGTGAAGGAGTGCTACTATCGGTGGGCTGGAGTACCTATTATGGAACCACCTACAATCATAACACGAATGTAGCGCCCCCGGCAAAATGGGCGTCAGTACATTTGAATTGTACTAGTATGTATGAACAAACATTACCCCAAGTAAAATCAAGAAATACACAGATAACAAACAGTAATAGAATCAACAATCAAATGCACATGAAAAGAACAACCAAAGCCAAACAAACTCCACAATCTCTCATTTCCCCCTTAAACATTATTTCATCACATCAATGATTTCACAACTTTCACATATTTTTATTTCAATAGTGATTTCAATCACTTTTCCACCCTTATTACCTCGGCCACCCTTATCACCACAACCCACACCTTATAACTTCGTGTTGCGGGGCGCAACCCGATCCCACCGGACAATCACATTTCACACGTCAACAACAACAATTCACAAAGAATTTTCATAACCGTCAATACCATTTCCATAATATGCAACAGCCCGTATACAACTTAAGTCACAACAATAATTTCCCTCGATAAGTCACGTATGATATTACCACAGTTGTTTCAGTTGCATCAATTATGATTTCTTTCCATCATTTGTTATACAGCTCTTACCACATAAACACATTCACACACACACTTGGTTTGGTGCCATTTACTTACACCATTATATCGGGAGACTTAACCAGCAACATTCAAGGCATATTAATCACAAAAATTCGCAAATAGTCCACATAAGTAACACATACCAATTACTCGTACACCAAACAAGGTGACTTTACAAAGGTTAAAGTTAGCAATACATACCTGGAGTCGAATTCCCCCCCCCTTTTTTTCTTCTATATCCAATTCACCAACAACCTAGTACCGTCAATCTAGTTTACAAGTTAAAACATATAACTTAGAATTGAAGTTTACAAACTCAGACCAAACTTACTTAGGTTATCAACCCCTCTTTTGCAAATCTTTAGTTCTACCCAATTCCTCTTACTAGATTCTAGGTTTTAAAGGACATGCATGTGTATCTCAACTTCCATTTTCAAGAATTAACGTATGAGAATCCCCCTTTATGTTTAAATATGAAAACAATGAAAAAGGGTTGGGGATTTTACCTGCAACAACGGAGATAAATACAACTACTTGAAATTCCCCTACCCGAGTGACTTTGAAGAATCAAATTGATGAAGGTAGGACTTTATCTCTCAAGAATTCTCTCTTCCCTCTCTCTAGTTTTGTTCAGAAAATATGTTAAAATAAGGGGTTGGGGTGTTTTATTGAAGAAGGGGTCGGGTTTAAAATTTAAAAAAAATAGGAGCCCGAGTTAGGTATGCGATCGCACTTTGCGATCGCATAGTGGAAATGCGGTCCGCAGAATGGACCGCAAAAGTGCTCCCAAAATCTGAACACACTGCCTGGGTATGTGGCAAAAATGCGGTCCGCATACCCATTATGCGGTCGCATAGTGCACCGCAGAACTGCCCCTCACAAAATCCCAATGGAAATATGCGACGACTATGCGGTCCACATATATGTTATGCGATCACATATTGGACCGCTTATTTAACCTCCAATTCTAACAACACACTGACTCACTTTGCGGCGATTATGCGGTCCGCATATCTGTTATGCGACCGCATTTTAGACCGCAGAATTGCATTTCCTTGAAAATAGTATTTCTTGACTTTTTATAACATAGATCAGTACCAAAAGGGTCCGAACTGCGGCTCGCTTAATTTTACACATTCCTAACATATGTTCGGGACTTGGCACCACAAGCTACCCGGTTTTTAGTACAAGTTTTCACGGGGCCTTACATTTCGAGGTAGAGCACTGCCTCTAGATTTGAGATAATGCGGACAATTCCTCGAGTCTTGGCCTCTCGTCGAAGGATGCTTTCGGGATCGGGTATCACCCTATCAATTTGCATCGAGGCTGTAGGTTTTTCGGGGCTTCTTCGGGCAGGCGAGTCGTCGCTTCTTCTCGCATATATGTGGGGCGACTTTGGCTTCTTCACCAGACCTTGCTATTTTAGATAGCTACTCTAACGCTTTGGCATAGGGTTCTTCATTTCTTCAGGCGCAAAAAGTGTTGGTGCACGCCCTTGCTTTAATCTCTTAGTTTTACCATAGTCATGGCAACTACCTCGGGGCTGGCTCGATAGGGAGTAGGGAGTGATACTCCCGGTGCTCAGGAGCCGCGGGAGTTCGCTCTGAAGACGGTGTCTTTGATAAGAGGGGAACATCTGGAGATGGTGAGAAAATACTATTGATGGTGCGAGGGGATGGCGTGCAGTGCTTCCCCTAGATGAGAGTATTATGGACTCTACCGATGGATTCTTGGCAGTATATCTACATTCTTTTGCGTTTGGTCCCCTTGATAGGGTTGTGCTTGATTTTTGCTTGAAGTATCGAGTTACTTTGGTGCAGATACATCCGTCATTTTGGCAGGTGGTGTTGATGATAAGGTTCTTTGCGGAGAAGGCTGGGCTTGAATTCATGCTTAACCATCTTGTCAAGTTATACCGGCCCTTTCATCATCAGGGTCTGCTAACCCTAAGGTGTCGTTCGTCCACACCTTTTGTAGTTGACGATGAAGAGGATGGAGGTGGAGAGTGGGCCGATTGGTTTATCCGGGTCTGAACGGTCGATATTATCCCCATGGAGCTTTTTCTATTTCCCGAAGGGTGGAATTATGCACGTGAGTGGAGCGTATAGTGGTTTTTCACATTTTGCCAATAGAGAAAATTAGTTGAGTAATAACGTTGTCTCCGTTGTTGCAACAACTTCATGGGTGCTGGGTGAAGCCCTTGACCTGCCTAGCTAGGTCTGGAGGCTGGCAACCCATTGGTCCTGCGATGAGCGTCGGCGGCGAGCTGTATTCCATGCCAAATGGGGCGCAAAATACCAAGGAATGTGTGCACGCTGCCTTTGTCTTGGCCTTCGTATATTTGGGGTAACGTTTTCCCCTTTCATTTGTACTGGATTTGCCTTTTGCAGATATCGGGCGGTTCCTTGGGATGAGGCAGTGCTCTTCCGAAGAGGGGAAGGAATTATCAGCCTTCGAGCTAAGGGATGATGGAAATAAGAGGGATCGGCATCTGCGGTGTGATGGAGCTTTTAGTGGTGCTGATTGGGACCACATTTCTGAGGAGAGGTCATCGTCCGAGTCTGTTTCTCTCGGAGTTCCTGATTTTCGGTTGGCGGTTCCTTTGAGTGAACATAATGTGCTCGAGGTCGGTTCTTCTAGGGCCGAAGAGGCAAGATCAATAGGAGTGTGCTCCGACTTCGAATAAGTCCATCGGCTTCACTTTGTGGTGAGCTTAGGCGCAATCCCTCTGTATCCCGTGTCCTCCTTCCCTTATTGAACTTTCCTTGTGTAGGCATGTGACAGGCTTATGTCTGAGATGTTCCGTCAAGGGGACAGCCTTCAGAAAATTCTAGATGAGGGTGAGTCCCTTAAGCTCTTTAGCAAGGAGAATGAAGTTGAGTTGCTTCATTGGCAATATGAGGTGTACTGGAGCTCAAATTGTGAGAGCTATTTGACAGAGCAGGTAACTTTCTGCAACTCTTTCTTTGCTCCCCTTGGACCTTAAGGTTAACCCCCCTTCTTGTTATATTAGCTGCAAAAAAGGACGGAGGCCTTGGAGTACCTCAAGGGAGACATCGACTGCGTCAGAACTGTCTGTGGTGAGCTAAGGGCTCAGGTGCAAGCTCAAGCTTTAGAGGAGACAGGCGCCTCGGCCAAGGTCCCCGCCTTCGAAGTCCAACTCCGCTTGGCTCGTGATAATGTCAAAGTTCAAGCGGATATGATCGGGAAACTTGAGTCTGATCTCTCGAAGATTAGGGCTGAAATAATTGATGCCCGGGCTGAAGCGGGGATAAGCCGAACTAAGGCTGATCAGGAAATGGCTTGGAAGATGTTGTTGACGCTTAAGTCAAGTTAAAGCAAGCCCTCGACAGGAATAAGAGGATCAAGGAATATGTTTGTTGCAGATCCCGAAGAGAAGTACTCGAGGAGATTGGTGGGAGGGGCTTCATTCTCTTAGAAGAATTGGCTCGAGCAGGGGCAGACGAGCGCTATGCTCGGTCACTTTTAGATGACGATGCAAAGAGCAAACACGGCAAGTTGTAGCCCTTTGGAGCGGAGCGTATATTTTTCCATTTTGTCACTTTGTTTTTGATATATGTAGAGCATGTCTGTAGATGGAGAGTGCGTTTTTTTGCATATGTAATATAAGAGGAAACTTGAAGCTTTACTTCTTCTGCATCTTTCTTCAGTTATTACTTTTGACCTGGCAGGTTGGTTTCGATGTTTTGCGGGATCCTCATAGATTTGGAACTGATCGGATAGGCCCTAGGGCTCTTAAGTGCCATCCTTGATGTGAGCAGGTGTTGGGGACTCCATTCTTTGTCCAGGTGTTTACGCTTATTCTCCGAGTCAGACTTCTACTCAAGCCTTCTTGTCCTTAAATCATCTATGCCTGTGTGGGCAGGTAGTAATTGTTCCCATTTCTTGCCCTTGGGAATTTGCTGTTTAGACTAATTTGGGTCCAGTCTCCGAGTTGCGTTGCGATTCGAGCTTTAATTGACCCTCAAGTTCTTTCCTACATGCATGGGCGGATGGCGGTGGCCTTTTTCGCTTCGGGTCGAAGTGACCTTACAGGTTGGCGGCCCGGAGGTTCACTGATAGTGGCATTTATGTCGTGCCCTTAGGCATATTGTAGTTTAACCATTTCAGGTCCAGTCTTTGAGTCACGTTGCGATTCGAGCTTTAATTGACCCTTAAGTTCTTTACTACCTACGTAGGCAGATGGCGATGGCCTTTTGTGCTTTAGATCGAAGTAACCTTATAGGTGGATGGCTCGGAGGCTCATTGATAGTGGCATTTATGCGTGCCCTTAGGAATATTGTATTTTAACCATTTCGGGTCCAGTATCTGAGTCGCTTTGCAACCCGAGCTTTAATTGACCCTTAAGTATTTTTCAGACCGGCGATAGTGCCTCTTCCACTGTTTCGATCGTTGAGACCTTTCCATATATGGCCCGCAGGCTTGCATAGTGAACTGTTTTGGATCCGGTCTCCGAATTGGGTTACGATTCGACCTCATTTTAATCCTCAAGTTGTCTATTTTTTAGCGGGCGACAATGGCTCTTACGTTGTTTGTTCGTAGAGACCTTTTAATATGTGGCAATGAGGCTTGCTTAGCTGGCCACAATGGCTCTTATGCTTTTTTTGCATGTGGGCTTTTTGTAGGCTTTGTTTTCTGCTCGTTAAGGTCTTTTTGAAAGATTTTTGCCTGACCCGTCTTCGGTTCCGGAGAACCTCAATTTCTAGTCGTTATCGGTGATGTTTGAGCACCTAGAAAGGTTCATAGCTCGTAGGCTGAGTAGGTCGAAGCCTTGTGATTTGGAGCTGACATGGTCGAAGCTTGTTTTTGCATGTTGAGGGAAGCTTGTTTTAACCGGTTCTTTCCAAAGTATATTCAAAGTAGTGGCCTGCGATTTTTGTTTGGCGACGGTCGGGCATCACCGAGTCGCATTACTTTGGCTATATCAACCGTTTTGACCGTAGTCATATGTGTTTGCCCGTAGCCATTTTTGATTCCGAGTGATAGTTTAGGCGTCTACACCAAGGGTATGCCCTTTCGAGATTCTTACAAATGCGACGTATAGCATGAACTTCGAAATTTTCATGCCTGTTGAGGTCTTACATTTTATCATGCTTGTTGAGGTCTTACGGCTTTTATGGAATAGATTTGGTTACGCCGAGTCTGCCCGCTAGGGGTCTTACAGTTTCGGGTTTTCCAGCGTATGGCGATTGGCGATGATCGGCAGTCTTCGAGTCATCGAATTTGTTTAAGCGTGAAGACCGCTTTTCGTGAGATTGGAGTTGCCTTGTAGGCTTTATGAGCCCGGAGTTCCAACCCTGGTGTCGTGCAAGTGTTGAATTGCTGAAGCTAAGTCTCTGAGTATCTTGGGACGCATTTGGTGGAGAGGCCCCTGTCGGGGGTATACTTGAGATTTCTTTGTTTGGAGAATAAGATTCTGAAAAGATATCTTTTTATTGCTTGATGCAGACATATATTGTTTCATTATCGTGAGTTCGACCCGCACGGGCGCGGCTTCTCAAACTATTCGATCTGGTACATAGTTCTCGATTGGGGTTTAGTCTGCCAATTCCCGATCTTCCCGAGGGGATGGTGCCCTTAGAAACAGATCATCGCTCGTCGTTGGACTGTAGAAGAAGGCATGTGACCGTATCGGGTCCTCCTCTGGGGGTATGTGGCTCCGCTAATAATCTTGCTGGCAAGGCCTCTTTGGGGCAGTATCCCAACTGAGGTCTAGGGGTCTCCGGGTAGAGTTAGAACCTCCGAAAATCCTGGCCAACTATCTGCATATAGGTTAGTGAAAAAATAACAAGGGAATAAAGCAGTTCTTCCTCACCGCGTGACGCGTAGGCGACATTTTGAGATTCGGTATGTTTCTACCCTTCCGAAGTATTAGCCCCGATACAACTATCCACTATGTCTTATTAGGTTTGTCCGAAGATGTGGTTTACTTACCCTTTTATCCTTTCGAGTGTGGGAGCATTGGTGTCGGCGATGCGTCATATGGTGAACACTTTCCTCTTGTTGTGTATTGCTTTCTGTCGACTTATTTTAGTTCTTCCCTTTGCGAGGGGTTCCATGATTTTGGCAACACAGGGTCGACGCTGTCTCTAGGTAATGTACTGGAGGTCGTCTGAATAAGAGGTCCGTGCTTTGGATAGGCCCACGTGGCAGCACCCCCCATTTACATTTGATGACTCTTAATATCTTACATGTGTATCACACTTAGGGAATTAAGTTGTTTATGGGTTTTATTTAGTGGTAGTGGACTTACACTTAGTCTACAGTGTTTAACGACATATTGGCATCTTCTAATAAATATGACAATGTAATTCCTAGTGTGGGGAGTGTTCAAAGAATTGCTATGTGGGTCTTCTTATATGTAACAAAGTTTCTATTTGTAGCATTTTATTTATGCAATAAAAGGTTCTGATTAGATGTTGTTGAGTAAATGCTATTGAATTATTTATCCAAAAGCTAGACAAATTGCATATCGTGTGCTTGGAAGTGGGGGTTACCTTTGTCATAAGTGCTGGCTTACCTCGGAAGATTGTATGTGCTCAAAATGTATTTCATGTCCTCTTTGGCATCAAGTACGGTTTTGGTTGTATATGCATCCAAAGGATTTGTTGCGACAAAATAACCCAGGGAAGTTGTTGTGGCAAGTATTTGGCATTCAAGCTGCTACTTTGTTCCTCTATGGAATAGCTAAACATGAGGAAATGACGTGGGATGCATTGAAGCATGCAGGACTTCATTTTATTTTAATTTGTTTGGTAATTTAATATTCTAGTAGGATGAAGCAACTAGAGAGCTTTTCCAGACATAATTCCTTGAAGTTGTTAGAAAAGTCCTCGTAACTACCACATGATTGCAAAAAAATGGGTGCTTATGTTTTATATGAAAAAGGTAGCTTACTACAGAATTTTGGAGTAGACCTCTTGTTGTTGTTGGTAAAATGATACACAAAAGACAGGGTGTTAGAGCGATTGTTAAGAGAATCGGTCCAGGTATGTTAAGGCTATCTCTTCTTTCTTTTGGCATGATCCATACGATACGAACGAAATGTGCAAATGCACAAATTCCATAAATGACTCTATTCATGGAAGTATTAGAGATATCTATGTTCTTGAATTTCCATGTGTCATAATATTTTACCATCTGTTCATGTGTCTCAGAAAATATGAAAGTTGAAAAAAAAGAGTTTACTTTATGATATTGCTCAAAGACAAAATGGTCTTATGAAATCCTGAAAGATTTTATTAACGTACATTTCATGCATTCCATACATGTGCATTGACCCATGAATAGATGGCGTTATATACGCATATATATATAGGTAAATATATGTATATGGGATATGGGAAAAGATTACGACATTATATACGCACCACCACCTGTTCAGCTGGTATATGATGATGATGTTGCCCACAATGGCTGAAATATGATTCAAACGGTGTTATATACATATATATATATATATATGTTTGTATATATATGTATATGGGATATAGGAAAGGTTATGGAGTTATATACGCACCACCACCTGATCAGCTAGTATATGTTGATGATTTTGCCCACAGTGGCCGATATGATATGATAGGATGCCCTCAGAGGCTGATGATGTTATGAGACATGCACCTATGCACGACATGACATTCATACACATATGCATGACCCTAAAAGTAATTTATGATTTACAAAGTTATTCAAACTTACAGGTTGAGTCATGTACTCTATATTTCTTCTATAGCTCTTATGTATTTATTTATGTGCCTTACATACTCGGTACATTATTCGTACTGACGTCCATTTTTCCTGGGGACGCTGCGTTTCATGCCTGCAGGTCCCGGTAGACAGGTCGAGAGCCCTCAAAGTGGGCTATCTGCTCAACAAAAGATATTGGTGCGCTCCATTTGCTTGGGAGTTGCTCGTTTGATTAGTATGATGTAGACGTGTATTGTTTGGTATGGAGGGACTATGTCCCGACCTTAATGACATTTATATACTTTTAGAGGCTTGTAGACATATGTCGTGTACGTGAAAGATTGGACGGCCTTGTCGGCCTAAGTTTTGAGTTTATAAATAATCACGCAGACCTATTAGGCATGTATGTCACGTGTATATGATGATGTAATAAGAAAGATACGTTGCATTGGTACTCGGTTGAGTAAGTTACCAGTTGCCCGTCACGACCCATCGGTTTGGGTCGTGACAAAAGTGGTATCAGAGCAGTTCTTTCCTAGGGATATCTACAAGTCGTGTCTAGTAGAGTCTTGTTTATGGGTGTGTCGTGCACCACACTTATAAGTAGGAGGATACAGGGCATTTAGGATTGTCCCTTTTTCTTCTTACTCTAGATCGTGTGGTAGAGCTAACTTATAAGAATTCAAACTATGAAAGTCTATTTCATTCGTAATAAGACGATATCTACATCCATAAAGAAGGTTGGAAAGAGAGATAGTTGAGAAAGAGTTGAGTCAGAGGAATCGGATTTTTCTATGATGCCTACAATAAGTAAATGTGAGGTCTTTAGCAGATCATGGGTGTATTAAAAGGTGTAAGCTTCCTGATAAGAAGCCTTAAGGAAAGAATGCCTACCAATCATTATGGTGAAAGACAATAAGAGATTAATAATATAAATACAAGTTTCAACAAGCAAAAGAAGAAGAATGAAGAAGGATACGAGGCACCCAGTTAATGAAGGTTAACAATGTTTATAATTCATAAAGAAGAACATAAGCTTTTTGAGTTATATTCAACAGTAACAGAGGTATATACAATTGGACGCACCAATCCAGATATGCCCTATGGGGGTTAACAGAAGTATTATAAGAAGATGTGATGGATGAATTGTTTGTGTCAGTTGACATTTCCGAAGGATATTACAAATGTGTTAATGAATATATTTATAAGACACCCAGATGGTACACTCTAAAATAGTGCAGCCAGATATGAGTACTACAAAGACATGCACTATAAGCCTTGAGGAGATATATATTAACCTAGTGTGGCTCGCGTCCCGAGTAAAGCGAGAACGCTAAGAAACTTGAAGAGCCACTGGATGGAGCAAAGGGAAGCTGAAAGCAAAAGAATGTCTTGTTCGAGTTTTCAGAATAAAGTGGTAAGCATAAATGTTAGTAGGAAATAAGAAATGAGTTAAAAAGCATTATGAGTAAGATGTGGTACATGGATTACAACGGTCGATCAAAAGATGACAATATTACAAAATCTATAGTCAAGTAAGGGAAGAGATGATGTGTGACAGGCCTTAGAACAACAAAAGAGTATAGGCCATACAATCATGTCCTCATTTTGAGAAATAAGTTCTCAACTCTAGCGCGATTACCAAGAGGAAAAGTTAGACCCCAAAGTAATAGAAATTAGTATGGGCTGGTGAATAAGATAAACTAAATAAGAATTAGGGACTGAGTGATTTGGTAATAGTCAGCATCATGAGAATTTCATATCGCATTCTGGCAATAATAGGACGAACAATAAAAGAAGGTTCATGAGAAATTCAGAGGATGGTCATTCAGGAAGACGCTTTCCTAAAGCAAGCAATGTTAGCAAAGTTCAGCTTAAGGGACTGTATCTACCCGTTACATTAAGTGTCACCCTCGCGAGTAAGGGGATTTGTCATACTTGGTATAGAAGGAATGCCGCAAGGCGAGTAAGGGTCGTTGATGATGTGAAAGGATATCAAAGATGAAGAGGAAAAACATCTGTAGGCAGGTCGTCATAGCTCCAAGTCTTAATACTCCCCTAAAGGGGGGAATATGGAGTAATAAATGAAGAATGCGGTAAAAACAAAAAAAGGAATGAGATTACACATATTCAGCTCCTACGTATATTCTAAAATTCAAAATATTATGCAAACACGATGTCAATGAGAGGAAGTAAAGGTCCCTTCCCGAGATGTTATTGATAGAAAAGGAGTTAGTGCGCGACATAGGTTAAGACAAAGGAAATAACCCAAGAAAGATTTCGTGGAATATTGACATGAGAATGGGCTAACGAATAGTTAGTAGTTGATTTAGGAAGAGCCTAGTCACGATTAGACAAGAAGTTACAGACAAATCAGTAGATCATGCAAGATAAATTTAGTAAACCCCAACATGGAGAATCCAGCCCCGTAGTTATGACATTGTAATACTTGAGATATATTCACATAGGAGTTGGAGAAGTTAAAAAGGTACTTTATGAGTGTTACGTAAATAAAAGAGAGTGCCACTAGGAAGACAGTCAAAATATCAGTCCAGAAGCAACCACACAAGCACAAGGGCGTAGCGATAAGTAACTACGGATAAGTATAGGCAAGGAAGGATAGTAGAAGGTCCGTCAAATCTACGATATAATAAGCTCGTATCTGTACAAGAGTTAGAGGATCCTCCGTAGGTACTATAGTGAAGGACTAGCTTAGGAAATGAAGAAGAAGGCTTCAACCTAAGCACATTAACCTAATGAAGAAAGAGTCATGTAAAAGTAGTATCACAACAAAAATTTCATGCCCTCCAAAAGAAAGTGGAACCTACCGTAGCTAATGAACGGGGAGAAAGATCGAAGGTAATATTCGATACTATATGAGTTGCACAAAAATTCTGGCATGTGTGGGAACTAGGATGAGTTAAGTATGCACGCAACAAGGGGCAAAAAGACCGGGAAAAGTAATTGCATACGTTTTAAGAGAGCTGGGATGGAACGAAAGGAATTATTCGATCAATGATCCAGAGTTAGTACATTATGGACACACTCAAGATATTGGAGCATTATATTTGTTGGCAATCATACAGCCATAAAAGACTCCAGTATAAGTTAATGAGAAGAATTGAGCCCAGGGCATAGACAAATGATTAAATTGTTAGAAGATTGTATCATGGATATTCCATAATGCCTATGAAAGTCTAAGGTAATAACTGATACCATGAGCCACAAATCGGAAGGTAGCTTAATCCTACATAAAGGCTGATCGGAAGGAAGAGGAAGCTAAAGAATCACATCACCCAAGTAAATCAAGAGTCTGATTATTGGACCTAAAAAAATTATAGAAGTTATGATTAAGAACATAGCAGAATAACTCTTAATATTATAGGTGGAAGAGAGATAGCACAACAACTATGTTCTATAACGGCTCTACGATAAAGCTAGTTGTAAGGGTACCGGTTTCATAAAAAGTTAGTATGAAGCTCTCACGAGAATGTATAAAAAGGTGCATGTATTATAATAGAAGTTCAAAACATGGATGTGAATTCCATCTATATGGAGGGAAGGTCATGAAAGGGATAGAAGATGTGATGTGAGGCTTTAAGGAAAGTAAGGTAAAGGTGAACAATGAACGAGACACTCAGAAGCAGAAGGTTGAGAACATTCCATACTCGGGATAGAAGGTTAGAAGCGCGAGAATTCAGTATCGAGGAAAGATAACAGTGGCGTCAGTAGCATACCTTCCAGCCTATGGTCTAGGTATCGAAAAGCCTGATTATGAGATTAAAGAATAGTTAGAGACGATGAGATGTCTCGCTTGACATTCTAGAACAACAAGGAAATTTAAGAAAGTTGAAGGAAGATTATGAGTAGTATAAATAGATATGTCTAGGTCGCAAGCTAAAGTATTGTAAAGCGACAAGGTTTTAGGAAGACAAGAATAAGGATAAGAAAGGGAAGTGAGGAGGTGACGAGAATGGATTAGTCCTTAGGATCAGGACCATGAAAACAAGGGAGCTAATGGCTTCTCTATGTTATAGTAAGCTCAGTAAAGCCTGGATGGACTTAAAGGAGTTACTCTTCATAAGTAGCATTTAGAAGTGATGGATGTTGCCCTAATAGTAGAATAAGGGTGTAATTGTGATAGATAAAAAATGACGTTTGGGCCTTCGGTTGAGTAATGATCTGACGAAGAAAAGAAAGGGATCTCATGAATTGGACATGATTAAAATACCCACGCAAGGTGAATTACATTTGGATGCTGTGATATACGGTTATGAAAGCATGGTATCCCCCAGGTGGATCAGTCTAATCATTTCAAATGTTCCCCGATGAAACGTGAACCCTAGCACAGAGTTACATAAAAGGTTATGTTATGAGGGGTAGATTATAGATCAATATTGAGGTGAATCAACAATGGATGGATAAAAGTTATAAAGAATGAGATGAGAGTAGGCCGTCATTCTTAAGATGGACAGTAATGTGGAAGTATTAAAGGACATAAATTTATACGTATTGGATAAGTAACGAAAGTAACCTGGAATTCGGTAGCAGACCTCAGTAACGAGAAATCGAGGTAAGAGCTATGGTATAATATGATCTATCTTGATGCAGTAAAGTCATACGGATGGATAAATGAATTTATGAAAAAAAGGTAAAAAAATATTCGTAAGTTCAACAAAGTACCGAGTGAAGGACTTCAGTACACCTATAGATGCCCAGAGAGGCATCCTATTAAGCCTTGTGTATATTTACAAAGTAACGCTAGAGATTGGCTAAATGACGGAGGAAAAATTAGAGGAGAGTCACATAGACATACTTACAAGGTCAGTATCGTAGAGGCTGCATGATGAAAGGTAGCAACAGTTACGAGATTGGAAGGATTTCTACTACAAGTTGTGGTGTGAGAAGGAGGCCTAAGGGAGGAATGCCCTAGACTTTGGACTTATTCACAGAACAATCGCCTAGATGGCAAGGAAAGTTTTAAAATATTCGGAATATATAAGTTATAAAAATGATAAGTGCATCAGTGAACATTCGAGGACGAATGTTCCAAAGGGGGGAATAATGTTACGCCCTACAGTATTACGTCGATATTATGCTCTGCAGTAATATATTATGATTGATATTACATTGTGTGCGAAAAGAATCAAAGGACTTAATTTCTCGATATCAAGACATTTTGGAAGAGTGCCTCGAGACCCCGAGGGCGTGGAACCACGACCGAATCCCCTCTCTGGGGGCTCGTCGAGGCCCGACTCAAGGAAGACTGAGATCGAAGCTAGGACAGAGGGGGAAGCTCCCAAGGGACACGGCTAAGTCTGACAAGGCCGGCCTATCAAGAGCTTATACTGAGGCGTTGCGTCAAGCCATCCCATCTCCAAACTTTATAATTAATGCCCATGTACTAGTAGCCAGGTTTCCCTCCTATATAACCGTAACTCGCACTACCTTATAGGAGGCTGATGTTGCTCCATTTCTCCATAAGATCAATAATATCTCTCTCTCTCTCTCTCTTTTCTCTCTAATTTGCTCGTTCTCACTAGCCCAAGGCCGTTTTAATATTCATCGTTATCTTCCTTGTTCTTCATCTTATCTCTCGGTATTGGCCATAAATAGCTTTATTTAATCATATCTTAACTATTATTCCCTTCTCGATCATCCCCGATAGCTCAAACTCAACCTGAACATCGACCCTGAGGTCCCCCATCGACCAGTCCTGCATTCGGGTAATAGGCCCCTCGGTTTGTTTACTGCCTCATTTTAGCTTGCATTTCATTGTTAACCTTCACATTCTTAGCATCAACTGCTCCAAAAACTAGCTTGAGAATAGATCACGTAGTTTTAGAATCCCATTTACAAATTTAATTGTTGTTACAATTTTCACAGTAAATAGTTTGTCGCCTACCGTGGGGCTAAAAATAATAGTGATTATTTTCTTCCTGGTTTCATTGCATAAACACACATTATCTTTCACAATTTTTCTTGTCCAAGACACTTTGATTTCATGTCAAAATGTCTGGCTCGGTAAACAGAGTCGAGAACGACAACCTCGAAAACCACGGGGAAAATGGCATGGTTGTCCCGGCCACTGAAGCACCACCACAGAATCCGGATAACACACTCGGACCGATTATAGTAGATGCGGATTCACAAGATGCATAACAAGTCGATGAAACTTCTCACATCAACAGGAGCACACGACACAGCGACCGACAGGAAGCTCAAAAAACCCGGCCCGGGAAGAACAGGACGTTAGTCTTCATGTTATTTTGAAATGTTGCAGGCACAACAACTAGCGATTGCCCAGTTGAAAATCCATCTGAAGACTCCCAGCACAGTGACACCAGAAATAGCTCCCGCCGCCGAATGAGTATCCAAGAGATCAAGCAACAACGGATCGATAACAAGCCCTGCCATAGCGAATATGCTTAAGGATCTCTCCAAGACGATCGAGTCAGGTTCGTGAAAGTTCATACAACAGTGGTCCCCGGAGGAAGCGGTCCCGAAACCTGTTTCACGAAAATCCAAAACGTCAGAACTCCCTAAAGACGACGGGACCTCAGATCCTGATGAGCGCACCACTTACACGTGCGCGGGAAAAGGCAGCGACCTTCAAGATGATATGTTCGAGCCCGTCTCGTTGAAGAAGTTCAAGGAAACACTCTCAAAAGGAACCAAGATGTGGCGCCGCAGCCTTGTGCTTGACCTCACAAACTCACTTACCGTACTAGCAGATTCCTCCGCATAGGCACACGCCGATGCCATCAAAGCAGTAACGGGAGATCCCGACACATCTGAGACCGAACAAAGAGAGAATGAAATGCCACAGGAAATCGCGCCTCATTCCCAAAAATAAAGAACGTACGAGATCACCCCCGGTTTCAGATGACTGGGTGACATAAGCCTTCTCCCGAAGCCTAAATGAACCGTGCCCGATGACTTTAGGACATTTCAAATGAAGCTTGATCAGATACCCAACCGAGATCTGGTCGGGTGCCCGTACCCTGCACAAGCCACAAATCAGGGTCGTGGACGACCATCTGGAAGCCTCCACGGGCTGTATGTACCCAAGTAGGCTCCCGGCAAAGAGATTAATGCCAAACAGGTGGAGGTACCACCCGTACGCTGCGGATGGGAGGAACACCACAAGATGTAACCTACCTCGCAATGATCGGGAAATAGCTCGAGGACAACATCCTCGAGGAATCTTCAGTAGAACTAGGTTCGACGAGGCATGGCCGGCAGGGGCACCCCGGCCAACAGAATATGATTTCAGCATTGATATACAAAACATCGTGATCGCCATAAGTGAAACTAGGGATGCCGAACGACTCAGGCCTACTCGGCCAAGACCCCTTCAAAGAAACCACAGCCTGGCGCAGGAATCTCAGGGCGCACATGGCCACGGGGTCAAATCGCCACTCAATAAAAATTGACACCGAGTACTGCCGAGCGATCAGGCTTGAATCCAGCCCTAAGGGAGGAAGGCAACCAGGAAGAACGAAGCAAACAAGCCGCAGCGTATTACCACGACAGTGGAGGAATGGCGACACCCCTCCAAGGACTCATAAAATGGTAAGTAAAAATGTTCGTTGCCAAGGAAGAACGGGTCCAGGGATATACTCCAGAGGACACCCTTACATCCAAAAAAAAGGACACCAAGACTTTGCCTCGGCCTCACACTGGCGCATTGGTAACCCTTTCCCTCATTTGATCTATTCCAAATGAAACATGTGTTCATTAATATAGGTGGTTCGATCCAGCATACCAATGATGTCGGACCAAAGTCAATGGGTTTGTTCGGACTAACAAACCAAATCACTCCCGCACCCCGCACCTTTGACGGATTCCAAATGATGATCACCATAACAAACATGAAGACCGTTCTCTTGATACAGCTTGTCTAAGCTCGAGCTGGGATGTTGGGCTCTGTACCATCAAATAAGGTGAAAGGTATGGACGTCTTAGTCAAATGTCCACGGGCACACTGCCCGAAGACAGCGTCGGCCCTATTTTGCCAAAAGGATGAAATCCCACGCAAAGGGCGGAATTTAAATAAGTCGACACGGAACAATACGCAACGAGGTGAAATTCCCCACAATATGGAGCATCGCCGGAATCAATGCCTCCACCCTCGGAAGGATCAAAGGGTAAACCAATCACATCTTCGGCCAAGCCTGATTAAACACAGAGAGGGCAGGAATGTACCAAATCCCGAAACGTCGCCTACACATCCCGCGGTGAGGAATAACTGCTTCACTCCTTTATTTTTTGTTCACTAACCTATATGCAGACAACCGCCTGGGCCATTCGAAGGTTCTAACTCCACATGAAGATCCCAAAGCCTTAACAGGTCCTGCCGCATTTTTTCCTCAATCAGACTTCCGCCCCAAAGAGGGTCTCGCCAGCAAGATTATTAGTGGAGCAATGTACCCCCAGAGGAGGATCTGGCAAGATCACAGGCTTTCTCTTGCAGACAAATGACGAGCGACAATCTTCTTTTTAGGGCACCATCCCCTCGAAAGGACTGGGAAACGCCAGACTAAGTTTCAATAATGAATTATGTACCGGATCGAATGGTCCGAGGAGCCGCGGCCGTGCAGGCCGAGCTCACAACAATGAAACAATGAGTGGTTACGCCAAGCAATAAAAGGATATCTTTTCAGCATCTTATTCTCAAAACAAGGAAATCACAGTGTATTCTCTGTGTTGATACCCAATTTTTTCCTGTATATTTTCAATGTGCAATATACTTTCAAAATAGTATATGTGTACATATATAAGTGTGTCCAAATGTTTAATAATTTTTTCCTTAATTTTTAAAGATTTTAAACCAATTTATTTCCCTATTTTATCCATAAAAACACAATAATAATGCCCAAAGTTATCATTTTTGTATTTAATTTATTGGATTCTCATATTTATGCTAAAATATAGCTAAGATATTTTTTTCCATATTTTTACAAATTTATTTAGTACTTTTAAAGCTAAATTGCATATAATTGCAATATTAGCCTCTTTTGGATTTAATTACGTTTATATCTATAAAAATTAAGTCCAGTATTTTAATTTGATAATTATATACTATTAGCCATTTTAGTACCTTTAATTTATTTTCGAAAATTATTTTACTATTTTTTATAAATCAATTAGGGAAAAGTGGCTATTTAAATGTTAGCCCAATTTCATTTCAATTATAGCCCAAATTCGGACCCCAATTGGATTCAATTTAAACTCAATTTTACCCTGACCCGATTCCCATTCAAACCGACCCATGAACCTTTTAAACAATCCACCCAGATTCCCGTTTAATCCCAGCTGTTGATCGCCTAGATCAACGGCTCACATTATCCCTTTCCTAAATTAATTACCAACTACCCCCAAATCCTAACCATTTCTTACCTACATACGCCTCTGAATCCCCCATTCTCTCTCAATCATCTCTCAAACCCCTTTCAAACCCTAGCCGCTACCCTCAACTACCACCCGAAACCTCCCAAATCCATGGCTTCCAAGACCATTGGAGGCCTGTATCTACCTCCTTTGGCCTCTACATGCCTGATTATTATGGTTTCAAGGCCACATCATGAAAGAACTTGGTTTAGACCTGGGTCGATTTCAGTTTATGGTTGTTCTCCGGTCATCTCTGATCTTCCCCCCGCCAGCTATGGCTATTCGAATCTGATTCTTGACTCTCCTGCTTATATCGATGGTCTTCAAAGTCTTTCTCACCATTTGGGGGATCTTCTGAAACCCTAACCTTTAAGGTTCTTCCGATTTCTTTTAGATCTATTTTCGATCTGTGTTTGCTCTAAACTTTTAAATATTTTTCCTCAAAGTTTCTTCTAAGAATCTACCTTCAAAACCTTTATCCTTTCTGATTAGGTTTTCTGTTAAGTTGTTTGACACGTTTTGTTGTGTTTCCTTATTCCATTCTTCTACTTGAGTTTGCTTATTAGGGGCCTTAACTACTTTCGAGGTTTCCGATTCTATTTTTGTTAGTATTTGTTCAATTTATTTATTTTTCATCTCTAGACTCTATTGGTGGTAAAAACCCTAAAATTTTGGGTTCATTCGAGTTCTAAGACCATTTGCTGTGTGATTTACTCGTTCATCATCTCTGAATCCGATTGGTTTCAAAAACCTAATTTCTTTGGGGGCCTATTCGAGCTTCTGAAGCTGTTTCACCTGTTTGAAGTTGCTCGATTGGATTCAAAATCCTTTTTGTTTCAGCATCTGTTTCTCTACTAACTTTGTGATTATTATTGCATGCTGCTTCTCTTTGCCATAGTTTAGCCTCACATGCCTAATGTTTTGTGCACTCTATTTATATGCTAAAACAGGACTCATGGTTCTCTCTTTGATCGACTCTAAGCTCCTTGTTTCTGGGCTTGATTTGAAAACTTTCCTTAGACTTTCGATTCTCCTATTTTTAACTTGGTTTATTTGCTTACTCATGGGAAACCATGTTACTCTCCTTAAATCAGTGATTTTAAAATCCTTGATTCCCTAATTTACTACGTACTAATTTTCGATTATCTCCATATTCTGCAACTTTATTTTGTCTTCTTACCTTATTTGGATTAACCGAGTATTTCAAGGATTCTTCATTAGTTGTTCCCTTAGTTGAACCTCTATGTACTTACCCCTAATTGTCTATTCTGCACATGATGCTCTACTTAATTTCTTTCGTTAAATGTTTTCTGCCTATTACCATTTAAATTTAACTCCATAAATAAAGGAAATACTTATACTAATTTGATTTTAATTAGTACATAGTTCCATATTTACTGCTAAAATATGATTCTTGCCTTATTTTCTACTTGTTTTCAATCTATAAGTACTTTGCTCTTTCATTAGCACAAACACATCTTAGTTCCGAACTCACTTACACTCAAAACATTCTCTCTTGGTTCACTACTTCGACTGTGGCCTATTTAGCTGGCTGAAAGCTAAAGCTATATTTCAAAAAATCCTGCTACCTTTCTTTAATACATTTTTCTTCTTTGAACTGATATGTCCTAATTAAGTTTTTAGCATCAACAACAGGGTTACTTAATGTTCTTCCATTCTTGTTTGCCCACTGCTTGTATTTAATTCAGTACTTTATTTTAGCATGCAGTAATTTCTTTCATCATATTCTGAATATTTGTATTATCAACCCTAAACCCCTACCCCAATGTGTTTGATACTTATGGTTTGTTGGAGGCATAGCAGTATGGAATATTGTTGTCCATAACTCGCACTTGATCCTATGGGATCATAACCTCTATGTCTCTCTGATATTGTTTGTTCTGGTATACTTATAAGCATGCCAGCGTCTTCTATTGTTGTGCATGCCCAAAGCTGACCCTTGCCTAAGTACATAGGCTCTTTGCAATAAATTCCCAACCCATGAACCCTTTTTGTGTGATGTTATCAACTCTGTAACTATTTCTCAACACCTCTTTCCTTCCTTAGTTCGTAAAGCTCTATTTCTGCACTTCCACTCTCTCTTAGTCTTAAGTTCTGCCCCCCCTCTTGTGAGCCTTGCTTTGGGACCGATGACCTCCCTCTAAACTCGGACACATGTGGCTAGCACTTCCACACTACACTTGTCCTTATTCTGGTTATGAAACATGGGTGTGAGCATTGCCTGGGGTCCTATTGAGTCCCTTAGGGAACTCTGACACACTTAAGTCTAAAGAAAGGCTTTGGATCAATGGTCTTTGAGTTGGTTTATCTCATAACTCAGAGACGAAGTCAAGAATCAGGCTTCCTCTGGTTGTACTTTTCTTTGTACTTTTCTGATATAATTTATTATTCTGCTTTGTAATAAGTTGTAATAAACATTTGGGGTTGGCTAGTAAAAAGGGTTGGGTGATATGCATTCAAGGGTAAAACCATGCCTATAGGGTGTTTTAAATTCAGCATATTCAAACTTCATTTAGAAAACATGCCTATTGTGTGTTTTAAATTCTGTATATGCAAACTTCATTTAGAAAATATGCCTATAGGCTACTTTTTAATTCTGCATATTCAAAACTTCACCTAGAAACCATGCCTATAGGGTGTTTTAAATTCTGCATATTCACTACATATAGAAATCATGCCTATAGTGGTTTCTAAATAAATATGATTCGTTTTATTCACAATCAATGTTAGATTTCATGCTCCCAAGAACTAAAATCAGTAATAGTAGATACTATCGCTTGCAGAACCTGTAACTGGTTTAATTTTTAATTTTGTACATTCTAAAACTCTTTTAATAACCTAATTCCTAACAAGGTTTAGCAAGCATGCGAATAGGACCCTGCCTAAACATTTAGACAAGCCTTAGAGTAATAACTGCAAATTGAATTCGCTTTGTTAATCGCTACAACCAGCAGCCAAGCCTGATTTGGACTTATTATATGAGTTATGTAATAAACTAATCTGCCTCAGTAATTAATCTCCCCCATCATCAGTATATTAAATTAGACCTAAGCAGTATGTGTAAGACATGCTATTTTATGTGTTTCGTTTGAGGAGGTATACTTGAGCCTATATGGTTATGTTTTTCCCCTTTAATATGTAGTATGTGTTTTTTTGTATGTCGTCTTAGAGTTTTTACCTTTGAAACTTCAAATAATCCTAATATCCCTCCCTTTTAGGATTAGTAGTCCTAAGTGCCTCGGGGACTAATAGGAATAGGACGGGTAATAGCATGCAATAAGTAATCGAGACCAATCTGCGCATTAATACCTTAACAGGGTGGGAAGGGTAGATATGGATATGATGACCATGAAATAATGTCATGTGTAGCCCCTCATTGAGGAGTAATTATCGGACATTGTATGGGGTGATCCATATTTTTAATAAACTTAGGACCCCCCTTTATTCTTAATTTTTTTTAGTATTGTAACTCTTTATTTAAAAATCAGCTCTTTGATTGTTCTTTCAAATTTATTTACTTTCAATCCATTATGTATTGAAATCCCCTCTTATTTGAGCCTTATTTTCTTATATGTTAATTGCACCCGAATTCACAATAACTATCTGGCCGGGAACCACATTAGTGGATTCTGAGGGGTGCCTAACACCTTCCCCTTAGAATAATTTCAAGCCCTTACCCTATCTCTGGTTATTCAAATCAAACCTCATTGGTGTCCTAATGCACCTTAATCATTAGGTGGTGATTCTTCAAATGCAAACCCAGCTCCCAAAAGGAACGAGTTGTCCCTCCAAATGTTATAAACCCGATTTCGTGAGAAAAAGGGGGTGCGACAGCATGACGACTCTATGGGGATTTTTAGGCTTTTACCATTTCAGACTATCATTGTGAATTTATGCTTCTTTACGTGCAATTATTTGTTTATTCAATTCCCTTTCAACTGTAAAACTGACTTATCTTTTGTTTCTTTCCTTTACTGCTTTCTTTTACTACTGCTTTAAATTATGAAGCTGTTGTATTTACTGCTTTCTTAAACGTGCAAATACATGACAACATGTTTTAAATTATTGAATAATCATGCTCAACATCATATTTCACTTGTGCCGGACAAATTCCATAGCAATGCTTATAATGAGTGGTTGCGCTCTTTCGATATTATCACCCCCTAAATCCGGAAAAGGGATATTTGCGGTAAACCAGTCGATCAACGGTGTAATCGACGGTTTCATGCCTTTCCCCCTTGATTTGTCTGCTCAAGGGTACCAGTCTAAAACCCCATAGAAACCATACTCTGTTTAAAATGTGCATGCATCATGGTCAAACCTAGCCGAGTCATTTAATGTCATGTGGGAAGGGTATATATGGATATGATGACCACGCAATAATGTCATGTGTAGCTCCTCATTTAGGAGTTATTACCGGACATTGTGTGGGGTGATCCATATTTTAATAAACTTAGGACCCCCCTTTATTCTTTTTTTTTAGCATTGTAACTCTTTATTTAAAAATCATCTCTTTGATCGTTCTTTCAAATTTATTTACTTTCAAACCATTATGTATTGAAATCCCCTCTTATTTGAGACGTATTTGCTTATATGTTAATTGCACCCGAATTCACAATAATTGTCTGGCCGGGAACCACATTAGAGGATTCTGAGGGGTGCCTAACACCTTCCCCTTAGAATAATTTCAAGCCCTTACCCTATCTCTAGTTATTCAAATCAAACCTCATTGGTGTCCTAATGCACCTTAATCATTAGGTGGCGACTCTTCAAATGTAAACCCAGTTCCCAAAAGGAACGAGTTGTCCCTCCAAATGTCATAAACCCAATTTCGCGAGGAAAATAGGGGGCGCGACAGCATGGCGACTCTGCTGGGGATTTTTAGGCTTTTACCATTTCATACTATCATTGTGAATTTATGCTTCTTTACGTGCATTTATTTGTTCATTCAACTCCCTTTTCAACTGCATAATTCACTTATCTTTTGTTTCTCTCCTTCACTATTACTTTAAATTATGAAACTGTTGTATTTACTGCTTTCTTAAACGTGCAAATATGTGACAACATGTTTTAAATTATTGCATAATCATGCTCAACATCATATTCCACCTGTGCTGAAAAAATCCCATAGCAACGCTTATAATGAGTGGTTGAGCTCTTCCAATATTATCACCCCCTAAATCCAGAAAAAGCATATTTGTGGTAAAACTAGTCGATCAATGGTGTAGTCGACGGTTTCGTGCCTTTCCCCCTTGAGTTGTCCGCTCAAGGGTACCAGTCTAACACCCCAGAGAAACCTTACTCTGTTTAAACTATGCATGAATCATGGTAAAACCTAGCCGAGTCAGTTATGTTGTCCATATAATGACCCTTTATGATAGACTTGACCAAAGTCCATTGGGTTTCCCTGAACCCAAACGGACGTCACCACGTTCTGTGCATTTATTTGGAGAACTAAATGCTTCATGCTAATTGTTGATATTAAATAGTCAAGTCCGGTGGGGGTATGGTCTTAACCCTTTTATTTTGTAGAAAATGAAGAACGAGGTCCCCAGCTTCGGTATTGTGAGCATACCCTCACTTTTGCTAGACTGGTGAAGGAGTGTTCCATCAAATGACCAAATCAATAAGTGGAAAGAGATAGCCGCCAAAGCTATCGAAAAGTTGGAATATCTAGAATACAGTTTGCTGGAATTTGAAGGAAAAGTGATGAAGAGAGTCACCAACTGCCAGAACGCTGAGGAAAACGGAGAACACCTGTCAAAGGCATTTTTACTGGTGAACCTACGTGAGCTGGAAGATTCAATCAACGAGAGCATTCAAACTGAGGAAGGTCCTTCTGGACCAAATAGATAGGAGTTTTTTTTCGCTTTATAAAATGTAATAAGGCCAATGGCCACTAGTGACATTTATTTCCTATTATTTACTGTCGATTTGGGATTCGTATACTTTTTATTAATAAAATGAGGCATTTAGCAGTCTAAGTTCTCCAAATCAACTTGTCGCTAGGCCTACCTCGGGCACAAATAGGTTCCCAACTTAAGACACGGTTTACATTCCCGCATTATGTATTTAAATATTGCAATACTTCCTATAATCCTCACTAACTTGTTACCTTTTTGTTTTTATTTTTTGTTTATTATTTATCCTCCCCAAAGGTTAGTTCGTGCAATCTTGCAGAATCATCTTATTCCACGAGATCAAGGGCCCTCCACCCACTCCTCCTCTTAGTCTTGTCAAAAACAAGAACAAAGGGAAGATAGAAGATTTGAACAACGCCAGAAAGGAAAACTCAACTGAAAGGGTAGAAGTCACTCATGGTCACAGTACTCAGGTTTCCAAAGAAAATGCATCACAACTCGAACAAAAGCTGTTGAAATTCCAAGAAGAACTTGATCAGGTTCAGAATCTGGCAAATTTGTCATTTTCCCTCACCACTCTAGATATCAATTTCCCAAATTCTCAGAACCCCGCACCCCCACAAAATATCCCAAAGCAACAAAACCATCTCGCTCCTCACCACCACTGCAACACCCGCCATGCTTCAAACAATACTCCGTTGCTCATCCCAGAAACCCAAAAAATCCACAAATGACCACTTCCACACCCATTATAACACCCCCATCTATGTGAAGACTATACCACATTCCACCCAACCCATCACAAATACACCCGAGTCTGATGATAAAGACTCGCTCATCAGGTACCTAGTTGAGGAACTTAAGAAATTGACTAGCCGAATTCAAGGCATTGAAGGAAGAAGGGGAATTAAAGGGCTGAGCTACGAATATCTTTGCATACAGCCCGATGTCGAACTGCCCGAGGGGTACAAACCTCCTAAGTTCGAGATGTTTGATGGTACAGGGGATCCAAGGGTCCATTTGAGAATATATTGTGACAAGCTGGTTGGAGTAGGGAAAGACGATAGAATTCGCCTGAAGCTTTTTATGAGGAGTGTGAAAGGAGATGCTCTATCTTGGTACATTAGCCAATATCCAAAGTAATGGTCAAGCTAGGTAAGCATGGCGTCCGACTTTCTGGACAGGTTCAGGTTCAACACCAAGAATGCACCGGATATGTTTTATATTCAGAATCTAAAGAAGAAGCCTACATAAACATTTCACGAGTATGCTACTCGCTGGAGGTCCGAAGCTGCTAAGGTCAGACCTACCATAGAGGAGCAACAAATGAACAAATTCTTTGTTCAGGCTCAAGACCCGCAGTATTATGAGCGACTAATATTGATTGAGAGACATAAATTTTCTGACATTATCAAGTTGGGTGAAAGGATTGAAGAGGGCATCAAAAGCGGTATGGTTACAAACTTCGAAGCCTTACAAGCTACAAATAAGGCCTTGCAGTATGGTGGTGTGTCTAAGAAAAAGGATGTAGGAGCCATAATGGTCGCACAGAGAACCAAATCTCCTGCCAAATACCAAATTTACCCAACACCTCCACTCACATATCAACCAACTCTGAACTACCAAGCACCCTCACCCTTTTACTAAACTCCACCACCCACTCATCAATCACCCCCACCTCCCACATATCAACCTACTTCACCCAGATATACCCAACCCGCACATGTTTACCAAGCCTACAATACTCAACCATCCCACTATCAATCACCTCCTACATGCCAAAACTTCCCTAGACATTAACCAAACTTTGACCGAAGGCCTCCTAAACAATACACAACCATTGCTGAACCTATTGACCAGTCATACGAGAGACTCAAAGCTGCTGGTTATGTAACCCCCATCCCTGCTATAACCCCTAAGAACCCTTCCCAGTGGGTGAACCCAAACAAATCCTGTGCATTCCATTCTGGCATGAAAGGACACACCATCGACGAATGTCGTTCTCTGAAGGACAAGATCCAGGATCTGATTGACAACAAGATTATTATGGAAAAGGAACCTACTCCAAATGTCCGCAATAACCCTCTGTAGGACCATAAGGGTGAAGGAGTTCACACGATTGAAATAGAGGATGATTGGTATCCCGAGGGGTCAATCGGGTTGATCGCAGAAGGTGGTGACCCAAAGAAGCCAATAGTTACTCTTAATCCGATCGTGGTCCAGATTTAGCCATCTGGAGACACTAAGGTAAATATGTCTGTGCCACTTAAGTCTGAAGCAACGTCATATGCAAAGACACCAGTGCCAGTTGAGGTCGAATTCGTATCACCGGCAAATTCACCCACACTGTTTGAAGTTGGAGTTTTACCACCTAAGGCACAATCTCAGTTTGGAGTAAAGATACCACGTCGATCCTAGTGGTGATGTTGACCATGATGCCATTCCTCACAAAGGCTATACCATAGGACTATACAGCCGAGGCAAGGAGGAAAGGCAAGGTCATATTCGAAGAGACTATTGTCGCACAAGGTATGATGAGAACTGGTAGGGTCTATAACCCTGAACATATAGCTGAGTCAAGAAAGTAGGACTCCAATCGGCAACCCATCATCGAGACAGGTCCCGATGATCTTTGGAGAAAGATACAGGCGAAGGAATACTCGGTTATCGATAAGTTGAACAAAACACCGGCACAAATCTCCATACTTGTTTTGCTACAAAATTCTGAAGCACACAAGAATTCTTTGTTGAGGGTGCTGAGTGAAGCATACGTGCCAAGCAACATCACTGGTGGGGAGATGGACAACATGGTAGGACAGGTATTTGAAAGTCACAAAATTACTTTTCATGAGGATGAGCTACCACCTGAAGGGTTGGGACACAACAAAGCACTACATATCACTGTGTAATGTGAAGACTACTTTATCACCAGGATCTTGATCGACGGGGGTTCTTGTCTCAACATTTGTCCGCTAGTAACACTCAAGAAGTTGGGCAAGGGACTGCATGAAATAAAGGATGGATCCATCAATGTGAAAGCCTTCGACGGTTCCAAGAGGTCCACTATTGGGGAAATTAGTTTGTGTTTGAAAATGGGGCCAACTTGGTTCGATGTTGACTTCCAAGTAATAGACGTGCCAGCATCTTACAATCTTCTTATGGGACGGCCATTGATTCATGTTGTTGGGGCCGTAGTGTCAACACTGCATCAGGCGATAAAGTTCGAATAGATTCACTAGGAGGTGATCATTCACGACGACGGTAGCAACCCCATATACAGTCACCAGACCATTCTGTCAATCGAGGGAAGAAGGAAGCTAGGAGGAGAGACTTACCATCACATCGAACGGGTAAATGCTGTCGACAAAGACATATGGTGGGATAACAAAATCAAGTGTATACTAAATTGGAGTGGGTACAAACCTGGCAAGGGCCTCGGAAAGAACCTCCAAGGAATCATCAATCCCATAAAACTCAAGAAACATGGCACCACTTTCGGTCTAGGATATGAGTACGCTTTGGAAGAGTTCAACAATTGGTCACCACCATGGTGCGGTCCATACTATCCGTTGGAGCAGTCAATACCACATCTAGAGCAGACCTTCCAACCAGCCAATATTATCTATGGGTCAGAAGAAGAGGAAGCACTGGCAGTAGTAAAGAATTTATTCTTAGAAGACAATGACATGGACTGTTGTGTTGTTTTCGAGGAGGAGGAGGAAGGCCCTTCCATACAGGGTGTAAGTAGAGGAGCACGCCTCAATACTAGACCATCAGGACAACCAGAGCCCCACGAGCCTCAGGGTAGCAAGGGTAAAACAAGCATCATGCACTATTTTATTTACTAAATGATTTTCTTCTCGCATTTTAATTCCCGCAATATGATCTTTAATGTTCAAAACAATTAGGCAATTTGTCAAAGCATTTTGACTTTTCTTATGAATCAACACTCATTATTATTTCTCTCATTACTTTACTTATACAGCATTACTATGACATGCAACGAGACAACGCAAAAAACGGACATAGATTCAGAGGAAAATAACATACCTGAAGAGATTGTTAAGGAAGTTGACAATCTTGAGAACAGACCTAAGTCCAACCTGGATGAAACATAAGTTGTTAACTTGGGAGATGCGGAAAATGTAAAAGAAACACAAATCAACATTCACTTATCGCCACAAGAAAAGAAGGAATACATAGAATTTCTAAGGGAATATGATGACATATTCGCCTGGTCATGTGATCACATGACTGATCTGAATACATCTATTGTGGCTCAAAAACTGCCAATTGATCCAACATGTCCGTTGGTAAAGCAAAAGCTCAAAAAGTTCAAACCTGATATGAGTCTGAGAATCAAGGAAGAAGTCACTAAGCAGTTCAAAGCTAAGATTCTCAGGGTAGTAGAATACCCAACATGGTTAGCCAACGTCGTACCAGTGCCAAAGAAGGATGGGAAGGTCAGAGTCTGTGTCTACTACCGGGATTTCAACTGGGCCAGTCCGAAAGACGACTTCCCTTTGCCAAATATACACATCCTATTCGACAATTGCGCCAAGCATGAGTTGCAATAATTTGTAGATTTTTCGCTAGTTACCATCAGATCTAGATAGATGAAGAGGATGCTGAGAAAATGGCTTTCATTGCGTTGTGGGGAAAGTACTGTTACAAGATGATGTTGTTCGGCCTAAAGAATGTAGGGGCCACCTACATGAGGTCCATAACTACTATCTTCCATGATATGATACACAAGAAGATTGAGGTGTACGTAGATGATATTATTATCAAGTCCAAGAAAGCCACTGATCATATGGAAGATTTGTGGAAGTTTTTTAATAGACTGCGAAGGTACAACCTAAAACTGAATCCCGCAAAATGCGCATTTGGGGTTCCCGCTGGGAAATTGCTTTGGTATATTGTGAGTCGACGAGGAATAGAACTGGATCCGTCAAAAGTCAAAGTAATTCAAGAATTGCCACCACTAAAGACCAAGAAGGATGTGATGAGTTTCTTGGGAAGGCTTAACTACATCAACCAGATCATAGCACGGTCTACAGTTATCTACGAGCCGATCTTTAAGATGTTTAAGAAAGACACCGCTACCGAATGGACCAATGACTGCCAGAAGGCCTTCGACAGAATCAAGGTGTACTTGTCAACACCACTAGTCCTGGTACCGCCTGAGCAGGTAGATCCTTTTTACTCTACCTTGCAATATTAGATAGAGCTTTCAGTTGCGTTCTGGGACAGCATGATGAAACAGGGAGGAAGGAGCAGGCCATCTATTACCTCAGTAAGAAGATCACCCCATATGAGGCCCGGTATTCTCTGTCAGAGCGCACCTGTTGTGCTTTGACTTGGGTAGCTTAGAAGGTGAGGCACTATTTCTGTGCCTATACTACATATCTCAGGTCAAGGATGGATCCTTTGAAGTACATCTTCTAGAAGCCCATACCCAATGGCAATCTAAGCAAGTGGAAAATCCTGTTGAGTGAATTTGATATTGTCTACGTGACTTAGAAAGCGATCGAGGTACAGGAACTAGCAGATCACCTCATTGAAAATCCCGTTGATGGAGAATACGAACACCTGAAAATGTAATTTTCTGACGAAGAGGTATCCTTTATAGGAGAAGACATTGCAGAATCCTATGATGGTCGGAGAATGTTTTTCGATGGAGCAGCAAATTTCAAAGGAGTTAGCATAGGAGCAGTCCTAGTATCAGAAACCGGTCAGCATTATCCAGTGTCTGCCAATCTCAGGTTCCCGTGCACCAACAATATGGCCGAATACGAAGCCTGCATATTAGGGCTTAAGATGGCCATTGACATGAACATTAAAGAGTTGTTAGTGATCAGAGATTCAGACATACGTATACATCAGGTACGAGAAGAATAGGCAACCAAGAACTCCAAGAAACCCCCATATTTGCATCATAAACATGAATTGAGGAAAAGGTTCACGAAGAAGGAGTTCCAACATGTTCCCAGAGTCAAGAATGAGTTCGTCGATGCATTGGCTACCCTGTCATCTATGATACAACATCCAGACAAAAAATTCATTGATCCCATTCCAGTAATGGTCCATGATCAGCCAACTTATTGTGCCCATGTCGAAGAAGAAGCATATGGAATGCCTTGGTTTCGCGATATCAAGGAATATTTGGCAAAAGGAGAGTACCCAGAGCTTGCAAACCCTACTCAGAAACGCACACTCCGGAGATTTTCCAACAACTTCTTTCACAGCGGAGGAATCCTGTATAGGAGGACTCCTGATTTGGGATTACTAAGGTGTGTCGACACAAAGGAAGCATCCAAGCTACTAGAGGAGATTCATGCTTTGACCTGTGTTCCGCATATGAATGGTTTTGCCTTAGCAAAGAAGATACTCCAAGCTGGTTACTTTTGGATGACTATGGAAATGGACTGCATCCAGTATGTCCAGAAATGCCACCATTGTCAAATACACGCAGACATGATAAAGGTACCTCCAAATGAGCTTAATGAAACAAGCTCACCATGGTCGTTCGCTGCCTGGGGAATGGATGTTATTGGACCAATTGAGCATGCCGTTTCCAATGGGCATAGGTTTATCCTAGTAGCAATTGATTATTTCACCAAATGTGTCGAAGCAGCATCTTACAGAGTCGTAACTAAGAATGTCATGGCAGACTTTGTCCGCGACCGCATTGTTTGTCGATTTGGGGTTCCAGAGTCGATCATTACTGATAATGGCTCCAACCTCAACAGTAACTTGATGAAAGCTATGTGTAAAACCTTCAAGATCAAACACAAGAATTCCACATCCTATAGGCCGCAAATCAATGGAGCTATAGAGGACGCCAACAAGAATATCAAGAAGATATTAAGGAAAATGGTAGAGAAGCATAAATAGTGGCATGAGAAGTTATCATTTGCTCTATTGGAGTATCGCACCATAGTCCACACTTCAACTGGGGAAACCCCCTATATGCTGGTTTATGGTACAGATGTTGTTATTCCCCCTGACGTAGAAATTCTTTCCCTAAGGTTCATACAAGAAGTTGAGCTCGACAACGAAGAATGGGTGAAAAGTTGTTGTGAGAAACTAGCCCTTATAGATAAAAAGAGAATGAATGCAGTCTGCCATGGTCAACTCTATCAGAACAGATTGTCTAGAGCCTTCAACAAAAGAGTCAAACCGAGGCAGTTCACACCGGGGCAACTTGTATTAACGAAAATTTTTCCATATCAAGATGAACCCAAGGGGAAATTCTCTACCAACTGGCAAGGTCCGTACATGGTTCACCGGGTTCTGACAGGAGGATCCCTCATACTTGCAGAAATGGAGGGGAAAGTCTGGTCAAAGCCGATCAATTCAGATGCAGTCAGGCATTACTATGTGTAATCTTTATGTTTTCATATATGATGTAAATTGAACTACGCCTGACCTGAGTCCCGTTTAAGAGGGGATACGTAGGGCAGCCCTATGGGTTCGATCACGATTCAATAAAATTTTCATCTCCCCCCCCAATTGGAAACTGGGGCAGAATTTTGAGGAGGACCTTCAAAATTTTGAAGTTGATTTCAGCCAATCATCGCAAGCAACAGTCAAAAACATCAACCCATTAAACTAGGCAGAATTTTGAGGAGGACCCCCAAAATTTCGTAGCAAGAGAGGTTGCAATGTCCTAAACCACATCACAGTTATCGGTTCATCTAAAAAATTATTATTATGTCATATTTTTACTAAATCATGCATGTCTATTACTAAAACCGCCATGTTTAGCAACGCTACCTCAATGATACATACAGTATCACCAGATCAAAGCTGAGCAGGTCAAGTAGAGCCAGCGGGAGATACGAACTAACCTCCCCCCTTTTACAAAACTCACGATTTTTTTTTGGATGCAGACACTTGAATTACAAAATCATCAAATATACAATACACTCATGAGACAAAATAGTGTTCAGGAATACAACTCTCAGAATCGTTGAACTTACTCGTAGTTGCTATCCTCACACAACAATGTCCCCAGTAGGCACAATATCCCCAGCAGTCACAATATCGCAATCTTCTATCAGCTAAGAAAGCTCTATTACCATTTGCTATCTTATTTTTTTGAATAAGGCTACCATTCTGCCTTCCGAGGTTAAGCTCTACCTCCATCTGCATTTCTGCATTGCATAAGGCTACTATTCTGCCTTCCGTGACTAAACGTTGTCTCCATCTGCATTTCTGCATTGCATAAGGCTACCATTTTGCCTTCCGAGGTTAAGCTCTACCTCCATCTCCATTGCACGGCTGAAAGATCCCCACCTTATCTACGTTTGCATGGCTAAAAGATCGCCACCTCTACACTTGCATGGATGAAAGATCGCCACCTTATTTAGTTTTGCATGGCTGAAAGATCGCCACATCTACACTTGCATGGCTGAAAGATCGCCATCTTATTTACGTTTGCATGGCTGAAAGATTGCCACCTCTACATTTGCATAGCTAAAAGATCGCCACCTCTACATTTGCATGGCTGAAAGATCACCTTATACTACATCTGCATGGCCGAAAGATCGCCCCATACTGCATTGCATGGCTTAAAGATCGCCCCATACTACATTGCATGGCTGAAAGATCGCCTTATACTGCATCTGCATGGCTAAAAGATCTTCCATACTGCATTGCATGGCTGAAAGATCGCCACATACTGCATCTACATGAGATGAAAGATCACCAAATTGTCCAAAGGCGTCATTGTTCGGAGGCACCATTTTCATAGCCCGAGAACACCATGTCATGCCCTGAGGACCCCTTTTAATCTTTTGCATATCATTATTCAAAGGCATCATGGTTCGGAGGCATCATCCCCATAGCCCGAGAGCATAATTTATGGCCTGCAAATCCTTTATTATATGCTTCATGGTCAAGGATTTCATGGTCTAAGGACGTCATTCTATTCGTCCGAAGACAATCCTCATGGTCCGACAAGAATTTGCATCATGTTTAAATTTATGCACAATATATGCTTGTATTGCTTATTTGAAAGTAAATCGGCAAGCAAGAGCCATCTCAGCAGGAGCGATTCCGCCCCAATTCCCGCAACCATGTCAAACCTTAGCCTTTCCCCCGCCATGAATATTGCGTCCATTCTTGAAAGTCTCCATCGGCATACATCACCGACGGATCCTGATCTACATATGGCCTGATTCCTATAAGACCAGGATATGTAGGTAGCTCAGAACCCAGTGCATGGCATAAACCTCTTCGAACCATTTCGTTCGGTCAAAATTGGCCATCATATCTTTACCCGACAACTCCTCCATCATTCCTAAGTAAAGAGGGGCAGCTGTTGATACCCAATTTTTCCCTGTATATTTTCAATATGCAAAATACTTTCAAAATAGTATATGTATACATATATAAGTGTGTCTAAACGTTTAATCATTTTTTCCTTAATTTTTTAAAATTTTAAACCAATTTATTCCCCTATTTTATTCATAAAAACCAAATAATAATTCCCAAAGTTATCATTTTGGTAATTCATTTATTAGATTTTAATATTTATGCTAAAATATACCTAATATATTTTTTTGCATATTTTTACAAATTTATTTAGTAATTTTACTACTAAATTGCATATAATTGCAATATTAGCCTCTTTTGGATTTATTACGTTTATATTTATAAAAATTAAGTCCAGTATTTTAATTTGATAATTATATACTATTAGTCATTTTAGTATCTTTAATTTATTTTCAGAAATTATTTTACTATTTTTTATAAATCAAATAGGGAAAAGTGGCTATTTAAATGTTAGCCCAATTTCATTTCGATTATAGCCCCAATTCGGACCCTTATTAAATTCAATTTAAACCTAATCTTACCCCGACCCAATTACCATACAAACCGACCCATGACCCTTTTAAATTACCTGCCCGGATTCCCGTTTATTCCCAGTCGTTGATCGCCTAAATCAACGGCTCACATTAAACCTTTCCTAAATTAATTCCCAACTACCCCCAAACCCTAACCATTTCTTACCTACAGCCGCCTCTGAATCCGCCTTATCTCTCAATCATCTGTTAAACCCTAGCCGCCGCCCTCAACTACCAACCGAAAGCCTCCCAAATCCATAGCTTCCAAGACCATTGGAGGCCGGTATCCACCTCCTTTGGCATCTACATGCCCGATTATTATGGTTTCAAGGCCAGATCATGAAAGAACATGGTTCAGACCTGGATCGATTTTAGTTTATGGTTGTTCTCCGGTCATCACTAATCTTCCCCCGCCCAGCAATGGTTATTAGAGTCTGATTCTTGACTCTCCTGCTTAGATCAATAGTCTTCAAAGCCTTTCTCACCATTTGGGGTTCTTCTGAAACCCTAACCTTTAAGGTTCTTCCGATTTCTTTTAGATATGTGTTTGCTCTAAACTTTTAAACATTTTTCCTCAAAGTTTATTCTAAGACTCTACCTTTAAAACCTTTATCCTTTCCGATTAGGTTTTCTGTTAAGTTGTTTGACACGTTTTGCTATGTTTCCTTATGCCATTCTTCTACATGAGTTTTCTTGTTAAGGGCCTTAACTCCTTTCAATGTTTCCTATTCTATTTTTGTTAGTATTTGTTCGATTTATTTGTTTTTCATCTCTAGACTCGATTGATGGTAAAAACCCTGAAATTTTGGGTTCATTCGAGTTCTAAGACCATTTGCTGTGTGATTTACTTGTTCATTATCTCTGAATCCGATTGGTTTCAAAACCCTAATTTTTTTGGGGGCCTATTCGAGCTTCTGAAGCTGTTTCACCTATTTGAAGTTGCTTGATTGGATTCGAAATCATTTTTGTTTCAGCATCTTTTTCTTTATGTGATTTGGTTTCTTGCAAACATTGAAACTAGACTATACTTTTCAGAAAGGGCCTTTTTTTTACTTGACCCTTTTTGCATGCTTCTAATACTCTCTCTTTTCTCTATTACTAAGCTAATGTAGTTGACCTATGTGACTACCATGTTTCGATAGTTCACTGTCTACTGACTTTGTGATTGTTATTGCATGCTGCTTCTCTTTGCATAGTTTAGCCTCACATGCCTAATGTTTTGTGCACTCTATTTATATGCTAAAACAGGACTCATGGTTCTCTCTTTGATTGACTCTAAGCTCCTTGTTTCTGGGCTTGATTTGAAAACTTTCCTTAGACTTTCGATTCTCCTATTTTTAACTTGGTTTATTTGCTTACTCATGGGAAACCATGTTACTCTCCTTAAATCAGTAATTTCGAAATCCTTGATTCCCTAATTTACTATGTACTGATTTTCGATTATCTCCATATTCTGCAACTTTATTTTGTCTTCTTACCTTATTTGGATTAACCGAGTATTTCAAGGATTCTTTATTAGTTGTTCCCTTAATTGAACCTCTGTGTGCTTAACCCTAATTGTCTATTCTACACATGATGCTCTACTTGATTTCTTTCCTTAATGTTTTCTTCCTATTACCGTTTAAATTTAACTCCTTAATTAAAGGAAGTACTTATACTGATTTGATTTTAATTAGTACATAGTTCCATAATTACTGCTAAAATATGATTCTCGCCTTATTTTATAGTTGTTTTTAAATTATAAGTACCTTGCTCTTTCATTAGCACAAACACATGAACACTCTTAGTTCTGAACTCACTTACACTCAAAACATTTTCTATTGTTTCGCTACTTCTACTGTGGCCTATTTAGCTTGCTGAAAGCCAAAGCTATATTTCAAAAAATCTTGCTACCTTTCTTTACTACGTTTTTCTTCTTTGAACTAGTATGTCCTAATTAAGTTTTCAGCATCAACAACAACATGGTTACTTAATGTTCTTGCATTCTTGTCTGCCCACTTCTTGTATTTAATTCAGTACTTTATTTTAGCATGCTCTAATTTCTATGTATTATGAACCCTAAACCCTTCCCCAATGTGTTCGATACTTATGGTTTGTTTGAGGCATGGCAGTATGGAACATTGTTGTCCATAACTCGAACATGATCCCCTGGGATCATAACCTTTATGTCTCTATGATATTGTGTGTTCTGGTAGGCTAATAGGCATGCCAACATCTTCTATTGATGTGCATGCCCAAAGCTGACCCTTGCCTAAGTACATAGGCTTTTTGCAATAAATTCCCAACCCCTGAACCCTTTTTGTGTGATATTATCAAATCTGTAACTATTTCCCAGCACCTCTTTCCTTAGTTCGTAAAGCTTTATTTCTGCACTTTCACTCTCTCTTAAACTTAAGTTTTGCCCCCCTCTTGTGAGCCTTGCCTTGGGACCCATGAGCTCCATCTAAACTCGGACAAATGGGGGCTGGCACTTCCACACTACACTTGTCCCTATTCTTTTTATGAAACATGAGTGTGAGCACTACCCGGGATCCTATTGAGGCCCTTAAGGAACTCGGACACACTCAAGTCTGAAGAAAGGCTTTGGATCAATGGTTTTTGAGTTGGTTTATCTCATAACTCAGAGAGGAAGTCAAGAATTAGACTTTCTCTGGTTGTACTTTTCTGATGTAATTTATTATTCTGGTTTGTAATAAGTTGTAATAAACATTTGGGGCTGGCTAGTAAAAAGGGTTGGGTAATATACATGCAAGGGTAGAAACCATGCTTATAGGGTGTTTTAAATTCTGCATATTCAACTTCAATTAGAAAACATGCCTATAGGGTGTTTTAAATTCTGCATATGCAAACTTCATTTAGAAAACATGCCTATAGGGTACTTTTTAATTCTGCATATTCAAAACTTCACCTGGAAACCATGCCTATAGGGTGTTTTAAATTCTGCATATTCACTACATATAGAAATCATACCTATAGGGGTTTCTAAATAAATCTTATTCATTTTATTCACAGTCAATGTTACATTTCATGCTCCTAGGAACTAAGATCAGTAATAGTAGATACTATCGCCTGCAGAACTAGTAACTTGTTTAATTTTTAATTTTGTACATTCTGAATCTCTTTTAATAACCTAATTCCCTCGCTTAACAAGGTTTAGCAAGCATGCCTATATGACCCCGCCTAAACATTTAGACAAGCCTTAGATTAATAACTGCAAATTGAATCCGCTTTGTTAATCGCTACAACCAGCAAGCAGTCCTAATTCGGACTTCATATCTGAGTTATGTAATAAACTAATCTGCCTCAATAAATAATCTCCCTCATCTTCAGTATTTTAAATCAGACCTAAGCAGTATGTGTAAGACATGATATTTTATGTGTTTTGTATGAGGAGGTATACTTGAGTCTATATGCTTATGTGTTTCCCCTTTAATATGCAGTATGTGTTTTTTTGTATGTCGTCTTAGAGTTATTACCTTTGAAACTTAAAATAAGACCAACATCCCTCCCTTTTAGGAGTAGTAGTCCTAAGTGCCTCTGGGACTGATAGGAATGGGACGGGTAATAGCATGCAATAAGTAATCGAGACCAATCCGCGCTTTAATACCTTAACGGGGTGGGAAGGGTAGATATGGATATGATGACCACGCGATAATGTCACGTGTAGCCCCTCATTGAGGAGTGATTACCGAAAATTGTGTGGGGTGATCCATAATTTTAATAAATTCAGGACCCCCTTTATTCTTTATTATTTTTAGCATTGTAACTCTTTATTTAAAAATCGGCTCTTTGATCGTTATTTCAAATTTATTTACATTAAAACCATTATATATTGAAATCCCCTCTTCTTTGAGCCTTATATGCTTATATGTTAATTGCACCCGAATTCACAATAACTGTCTGGCCGGGAACCACATTAGTTGATTCTGAGGGGTGCCTAACACCTTCCCCTTAGAATAATTTCAAGCCCTTACCCTATCTCTGGTTATTCAAATCAAACCCCATTGGTGTCCTAATGCACCTTAATCATTAGGTGGCGACTCTTCAAATGCAAACCCAGTTCCCAAAAGGAACGAGTTGTCCCTCCAAATGTCATAAACCCGATTTCATGAGAAAAAGGGGGTGCGACACTCGGCAGGAACCCTTCCAATGCATCCCGAAATGCTCGGGGACTTAGCGTCAACAATTTGACACCTGCACGACCCCATGGTCGGAACTCCGGGCTCATAAAGCCCCAGCAGGGTAGCTCCGAGCTCACAAACAGCGGCCTTCGAGCCCAGGCAAACTTAATAACTCGGAGACTGTCGCCAATCGCCATGTACTATGAAACTCAAAACTGTAAGACCCCTAGCGAGTAGACTCGACGTAACGAGATCTATTCTACACTACAACAAAAACTATAAGACCTCAATAGGCATGACAAAATGTAAGACCTCAACAGGCATGAAAATCCCGAAGTTTAAGCTATACGTCGCATTTGTAAGAATCTTGAAAGGGCATACCCTCGATGTAGATGACTAAACTATTACTCGGGATCAAAAATGGCTCCGTCCAAACATATATGACTATGGTCAAAACGGCTAATACAACCAAATTAATGCGACTCGGGGACGCCCAACTATCGCTAAACAAAAATCACAGGCCACTATTCGAATATACTTCAGAAAGAACCGGTTAAAATAGGCTTCTCTCAACAGGCAAAAACAAGCTTCGACCATGCCAGCTCCAAATCACAAGGCTTCGACCTACTCAGCCTACGAGCTATGAACCTTTTGAGGTGCTCAAACATCGTCGATAACGACTTGAAATCGAGGTTCTTTCAGAACCGATGACGGGTCACGCAAAATTATTTCAAAAACCTTAACGAGCAGAAAACAAAGCCTACAAAAATCCCACGGGCAAAATAGCGTAAGAGCCATTGTCGCCAGCCAAACGAGCCTCCGGGCCGCATACTAAAAGGTCTCTACGACCAAATAGCGTAAGAGCCATTGTCGCCAGCTTGAAAATTGACAACTTGAGGATTAAAATGAGCTCGAATCGTAACCCGATCTGGAGATCGATTTGAAAATAGTTAATTATGCAAGGCTCCAGGCCATATATTAAAAGGTCTCAACGACCAAAACAGTGTAAGAGGCACTTTAGCCGGTCTGAAAATTGAAAGTACTTAAGGGTCAACTAAAGCTCGAGTCGCAAAATAGTTAAACTGCAATACGCCTAAGGGCATGGGCCACGCGCTTGTAAGGTCACTTCGACCCGAAGCATAAAATCAATACAGAAAGAGATGCAGAAGAGATAAATCTTCAAGTTTCCTCTTATCTTACATAGGCAAAAAAAAGGTGCACTCTCCATCTACAAACATGCTCTACAAGTATCAAATACAAAGCGGAAAAATGGCAAAATCGACACTCCGCTCCCAATGGCTACAACTTGCTAGATTCTCTCTCGGCGACGTCAGCAAGAAGGGACCGAGCATCACCCTTGTCCGCCCTTGCTTGAGCCAATTCCTCCGAGAGAATGAAGCCCCTTGCACCGATCTCCTTGAGTACCTCTCTTTGGGATCTGCAACGAACATATTCCTCAATCCTCTTCTCCTAGTTGAGGGTTCACTTCAGCTCGACTTAGGCATCAGCAGCGACCTTCATATGAATCGCCATCTCCTGATCAGCCTTGTCTCAACTTAATGCCGCTTCAGCCCTAACATCGATTATCTCAGCCCTGATCTTTGAGAGATCAAATTCAAGTCTCCCGATCATATCCGCTTGAACTTTGGCATTGTCACAAGCCAAGCGGAGTTGGGCTTCGAAGGAAGGGACCTTGGTCAAAGCGCCTGTCTCCTCTAAAGCTTGAGCTTGCACCTGAGCCCTTAGCTCACCGCAAGCATTTCTGACGCGGTCAATGTTGCCCTTAAGTTACTCCAAGGCCTCCGTCTTTTTCTGCAGTTAGTATAACAAAAAGGCGTTAACCTTAATGTCCACATGAAGCGAGGCACGTGCTACAAAGGTTACCTGCTCCATCAAATAGCTCTCATAATTCGAGCTCTGGTACGCCTCATATTGCCAATGCAGCAACTCAACCTCCTTATCCTCGCTAAGGAGCCTAAGGGACTCGTCCTGGTCAAGAACATTCCAAAGCCTGGCTCCTTGACAAAGCAGCTCAGACCTGAGCCCATCATAGGCCTGCAAAAAGGAAAACTCGATAAAGATAGCAGGACGCGCAATACAGAAAAACTGCACCTAAACTCACTGGCGGACTTCCTCAAAGTCAGAGTACACTCCAGTTGATCCTGCCTCTTCGGCCCCAGGAGAACCAACCTCAGGCGAAGTGTATTCAGTCGGAGGAACCGCCGTCCGGGAATAAGATACTCCGGGAACAGCAATCTTGGACTGTATTATCTCCAATTTCGATGGGTCCCTACATACAATTACAAAAGTATACAGAGGTTCTCTACACCTAAGACGGAGGAACGGAAGGATGTATATATGATGAAATTCGAGGTCTCGTTCCACCCTCGAAAATCCATCTCCAGTATCAGTATCCTCGAGCGCTGTCCCCTCGAGAACGCATCCTCGAGGGCGACTCCTTCGACCGCCACCTTCTCTAGGTTCCCAGCTCAATCCCCCGAGGGATTCCCGCTGGAGAAGATGAAGAAGAGGAAAATGAGGAGATGCAGAGGAGATAGAGAAAAGAGACATGGCCCGCCAAAGCCAAAGGTTGAAGATTCGGCTGGCCCCAGCCTCAACGGCTGGTAGTGCCACTTTATCCCATGGGAAAGAAAAACCCAAGGGATGAAGTGCCACACCAGGCCTCGGTAGGAGAGTGAGCAGAGGTGCATAGTCTGAACGACTGTCTACATAAAGGGGGAACCGACTTCCCGTCCGTCACCACCTCAGGACAACAGCAACAAGATAACATGATTGTGCTCGACAAAGGGAAGCCCCGGTAAATGACCACAACACAATCTAAGGTAGCTCCACCAAACGGCCTTGAGTCCATGAGCCCCAAGCATGATGTTCAAGGATAGAGGAAGATGATAAGAAGGAATGGGCAAATGAGCCAGCGAAGGCACTGGCATAGGAAAAACAATGCCAAGGCACCCCCATTTATAGGGGGTTATGACATGGTCACCGAGGCTTTGCAAGATTGACCGATAGATGCAGTTATTGCATTCTTGAAAAATCGAATCGACGGCAGTATAGTCGCCTTTGAGAACGGGAACCGGTAGCGCATCGAATGAAGTTGAAATACGCAGATCCATGGGATGCCCCGATTGCCACAAAGCTCGAACCAAAGGTTGCATCACTGGTGTGATGTCGCTGCAAGAAGCTAGAGGAGTCAAGTGTCAGAATAATTTCCCTTCGCTTCATTCTGGGAAATGCGGACACTATCTGTGTGCGACGAAAATAAGAGGACTTAATTTCTCGCTATCAAGACATTTCGAAAGAATGCCTCGAGACCTCGAGGGCATGGAGCCACGACCGAATCCCCTCCCTTGGGACTCGTCGAGGCCCGACTCAGGGAAGACGGAGATTGAAGCCAGGACAGAGGGGGAAGATCCCAAGGCACACGGCAAAGTCTAACAGGGCTGGCCTATCCAGAGCCTATGCTAAGGCATAACATCAAGCCGTCCTATCTCCATACTTTAAAATTAATGCCCATGTAGTAGTAGCCGGGTTCCCCTCCTATATAAAGGAAACTCGCACTACCTTATAGGAGGCTGATGTTGCTCCATTTCTCCACAAGATCATGTATATCTCTCTCCCTTTTCCCTTTAATTTTCTAGTTCTCACTGGCCCAAGGCCGCTTTAATATTCACCGTTCTCTTACTTGTTCTTCATTTTATCGCTCAATATTGGCCATAAAGAGCTTTATTTAATCATATCTTAACTGTTATCCCATTCACGATCGTCCCCGATAGCTCGAGCTCGATCCGAACAACGACCCCGAGATCCCTCATCGACCAGTCCTGCATCCGGGTAACAGGCCCCTCGATTTGTTTATTGCCTCGTTTAGCTTGCATTTCATCGTTAAACATCACATTCTTAGCATCAACTGCTCTAAAAACTAGCTCGAGAATAGATCACGTATTTTTAGAATCCTATTTACAAATTTAATTGTTGTTACCATTTTCACGGTAAACATACGTTTCGCAGTATTAAGTTACGACAATGTTGTACCCAGCAGTATTACATTACGATGATGTTACGCTTCGCAGTGATAAGTTACAACAGTGTCGTACCCAATTATATTTCATTACAATGATGTTACGCTTCACAGTATTAAATTATGATGATGTTGCACCCTGTAGTATTGTACGTTGAATTTTGTCGTAAGGTAATTGACATCAGTCCAAGGAAAAGATTATTTAGAGATTATAAGGCTTATGCTATTTCAAATAGGTGATCAGTAAATTCGTGAAGGTGAGAGGGGAAGCAAGTCAAAGAAAATTAATTTTCGTCCAAGTTTGGCATATTGGGATAAAATACGGGCTGAGCGTTAATACCCGATATTTACGGACTAGTACCATACAAGGTACCACATGACCAAAATAGTAAGGTGTATAAGGTATGTGAAAAGTGAGTAATATTTTAAGTAAGTGAGAATAATTCTCAATTGTACGGGTAATGGGTTAGTTACCGGATAACGGGATATTATCTAATTAACTAGTAAGTTGGATATAGATTAAAGATTCTTTCTACTCCCACGTGGCATCACCCCCATTTATATTTATTGACTCTTAATCTCTTACATATGTGTCACACTTAGGGAATTAGGTGAATTAAGTTGATTATGGGTTTCATTTAGTAGCAGTGGACTTACACTTAGTTTACAGTATTTAACAGCATATTGTCATCTTCTAATAAATATGACAATGTAATTCCTAGTGTTGGGAGTGTTCAAAGAATTGTTATGTGGGTCTTCTTATATGTAACAAAGTTTCTATTTGTAGCATTTGATTTCTGCAATAAAAGGTGCTGATTAGATGTTGAGTAAACGCTATTGAATTATTTATCCAAAAGCAAGACAAATTGCATATCGTGTGCTTGGAAGTGGGGGTTACCTTTGTCAGAAGTGCTGGCCTTCCTCGGAAGATTATATGTGCTCAAAACGTATTTCACGTTCTCTTTGGAAACGAGTACGGTTTTGGTTGTATATGCTTCCAAATGATTTGTTGCGACAAAATAACCCAGGGAAGTTGTTGTGGCAAGTATTTGGCATTCAAGCTACTACTTTGTGCCTCTATGGAATAGCTGAACAGGAGGAAATGATGTGGGATGCATTGAAGCTTGTAGGTCTTCGTTTTATTTTCATTTGTTTGGTAATTTAATATTCTAGTATAATGAAGCAGCTAGAGAGCTTGTCAAAGCATAATTCCTTGAAGTTGTCAGAAAATTCCTCGTAACTACCACATGATTGCAAAAAAATGGATGCTTATGTTTTATATGAAAAATGTTGCTTACTATAGAATTTTGGAGTAGACCTCTTGTTGTGGTTGGTAAAATGATACACAAAAGACGGGGTGTTAGAGCGATTGTTAAGAGAATCGGTTCAGGTATGTTACGGCTATCCCTTCTTTCTTTTGGCATGATCCACACGATATAAACGAAACGTGCAAATGCACAAATTCCATAAATGACTCTATTCATACAAGTATTAGAGATAGCTATGTTTTTGAATTTCCATGTGTCATAATATTTTATCATCTGTTCATGGGTCTCGGAAAAATATGATTGAAAAAAAAGAGTTTACTTTATGATATTGCTCAAAGACAAAATGGTCTTATGAAATTCCGAAAGATTATATTAACGTACTTGTCATGCATTTCATACATGTACATTGACCCATGACCGGATGGCGTTATATACACGTATATATGTAAATATATGTATATGGGACATAGGAAAATGTTGCGGCGTTATATACGCACCACCACCTGATCAGCTGGTATATGATGACGATGTTGCCCACAGTGGCTGAAATATGATTCAAACGGCGTTATATACGCATATATATGTATGTACTCAAACGGCGTTATATACGCGTATATATGTATGTATATATATGTATATGGGATATGGGAAAGGTTATGGCGTTATATACGCACCACCACCTGATTAGCTGGTATACGTTGATGATTTTGTCCACAGTGGCCAAGATGATATGATGGGATGCCCTTAGAGGCTAATGATGTTATGAGACATGTACCTATATATGACATGACATTCATACGCATATGCATGACGCTAAAAATAATTTATGATTTACAAAGTTATTCAGACATACAGGTTGATTCATGTACTCTATATTTTTTCCATGTCACGTATGTATGTATTTATTTATGTGCCTTACATACTCGGTACATTATTCGTACTAACATCCTTTTTGCCTGGGGACGCTGCGTTTCATGCACACAGGTCCCGATAGATAGGACGAGAGCCCTCAAAGTAGGCTATCAGCTCAGCGGTAGATATTGGTGCGCTCCATTTGCTTCGGAGTTGCTCGTTTGGTTAGTATGATTTAGACATATATTGTTTGGTATGGTGGAACTCTATCCCGACCTTTATGATATTTATGTACTCTTAGAGGCTAGTAGACATATGTCGTGTACGTGAAAGATTGTACGGCCTTGTCAGCCTATGTTTTGAGTTGATAAATGATCATGTTGGTTTATTAGGCCAGTATGTCACGTGTATATGATTACATAATAAGAAAGATACGTTACGTTGGTACTCGGCTGAGTAAGTTACTGGATTCCCGTCACGGCCCATCGGTTTTGGTCATGACACAAAGTTCCCCAAATTAACACACCAGATTCCCCTTCACCCCCTCTTTACAAATCTCTTAACCATTTCCCCCAAATTCCCGTTGAGTTCTTCAAATCCTAAATCGAAAAATTACGGCCAAGACCCTTGTTGTTCCAAACCCCACTAAAATCACACCCCACAGTCCTCAACCTCCCCTCACCTCTACCCTACCCTCAATTTCCCAAAAGGACCCATTTATTCTGTCGAATCTTAAATCTAAGAGCTTTTGAACCCTAACGTTTTCCCTTTTCTGATTCCCGGTCATGGTTTAGTTGGTTGAACACCAAACTTTCATTAGTCGACTGTTCTTGGAGAGAACAATCGATTAATGTTAGTTCGGGTTCATGTTACTTTGAGAAAATTTGGTCAAAATATGTAGCTGGCCTGGTCTTCTAAAGATAAACGAAGTTAGGTAATTCTTTTCACTCTCGTTTTTGTTTGTTGTTTCCTTTCTTTGCATGTTCATGTTTTCCTGTTTAGATGCATGTTTAGATTTCTTTTCTTCTTCCTTTTTTGACTGTTAGTTTAAATTTTGGCATCTATTTTGTTAGAGTAACTAAAGCATGTTCAGAACCTCATCATTAGAAATTCAATTTGTTTAAGTTCAGGCTTATTTAGGTTACTGGTTAGGGTTTTGTGAATTGTTTGCTCTGTTTTGCCTTCTTCATGTTCATTAGTCACATGTTTAGATTTAACTTTAGATTTTTTGTTTCCTTTCCTTGTTTTTTTCCAGCAAATGCTTAGTTGTTTAGTTATTCGTGATTAACTGGAGCATGTTTACATTTTAGTATTTAAATCGCATGATTTTAGGATTTGTTTGATGCCTACTTTGTTTTTCTTCCATGATTTCATGTTTGTAATCAATTTTATTTAGGTCGTTTGTTGTTCTAACTGCTTAAATTTAAAATTGATCTAGGTTAGATTCTAGATTTTTCTTTACATCTTTAATTTGTTACTGTTATGTATTTTAGTTTGTTAGACTCAATTCTTGTTTATGATTACTTAGCTAAAACATTTCTATTTATTGGTCGAATTAGTTTTAGGTTCATGATTATAGTCACTTGTTCTACTGGGGCACTCTCGATTCAAAATGCCTAATCCTTTTAGGGCTTTGCCCTTGTTTGTCATCAGTTAAAACTTCAGGGACTTAATTGAATTTAAAATTACGATAAAGCTGAAATAAGAAGTAACCTAAAGGGTAAAAAAGGGATTTCTACTTAAGCTAAAAACAAGAAGTTTCTAGAAATGTACAACTTTCCTGGCTGTTATAAAAACTGCTAAAATATAGGATAGTTGTACCAAGGGCTGAAAAAAAGATAGTACTATTATTCCCTAGGATAAGGAATATGCCTAAAAGATACCCTCCCAAGGCAACCTATATATATATAGGTTCACTTACTCTGAAAAAGATTAGACAATCTTTTAGCAATCATCAGCATTTTACTACACAAAAGCTCCATCTTCTTTCTGAAAATTTAGATTCCAGAAAATCTTTAAAAAAACTCCAAAACCTCTCATTTTTTGATTCTTTACAAGTTTTAAAACATGGTTTGAAAATAGAGAGTTGTTCTTGGTCTATTAGCTGGTATTTTTGGGTTCAGCTGGCTGGTTGTGGGGTCTGAAGTTTTGATTCATTTGGGGTCTTTGTAGCTGTGTTGTTTGTTGTTGCTTTTTTATGCTTTTGAAGTTCTCCAGTATTTGTTTCTTGCATTTTCATCCGCTGTCTTTTTTGCTGCCTCAAGGTACATAGTTCCTCCATGTTCAAGTATTTATAATTGGGACTTAAGATAAATACAAATTGGTTCTTGTTTTACCAATGTTTACATATTTTTATGATTCCTACTGTGGTTTGCATGCTGAGTTTACTATGGTGTTTAGGTTTCTCTCTTTTAATAATTATGCATCTCTGCCCCATTAATTTATTTTATATCATGAGTATTGATTTCTTGGGTGGGTTTAGCATCGTTTGTAGGTATATATACTTGTTTCTTGTTTAGATCCCCATGTTTGAGGTAATTAATGAAGTGTGTGGCCATGTTTTTCTTTCTTTTCCCATCATTCTATCTGATAACCTCCTCTTACTCAAAACATTTTATTCTTCCTTCTTTGTTTTGGCTGAAAGCGGTTTTCCTGCAGATTTGGTCATTAGTTCACCAAATCAGCAGGCCCAAAGGTTAATAAATCTAAAACTCTACTGCTCAAGCTTGCTAAAATCCAGTCTAGTTCATATGAGAGGCATAGTCTCGATGGATATACAATGTCCAAGAGAGGCAGTGTTCTTTTGGTCATATGGAGATTGTAATAGCTTAGTGACTAGATTAGTATTTCATGTATTTAATAGACTTACTAGGTAATAGTTTTGATATTCTTGAGAAAATTGTTTTCAGATATGGAAAATTGTAATAAGTAAGGCTTTAATATTGCTATAAGTTTGATAGTCCTGCCATAAATTTTCATAATTATACTGGCACAATGGGCTAAATTTAAAGCCCAAATGAATTTGATCAATGAAATGAATCTGGACCTAGCCCGTTGGTCCTGGGTCCTGAGCCCAAATCCAGACGTTTCCCCTTTTTCTATAAATCATGTTTCAAGTGTATGCTTCTCTTGTTTTGCAAATCATGTGATTAACTTTCAAACTGGATGACAATTTGATTTCTAAGTTCTCATTTTATTTTAATTAAGCAGTAAACTGAGATTTAGTTGCTATGAATATGCAAACGCTGCTAATGTTAGAGGTGGATAGGCCTAGTTGCGAAAATAGGCCCGCCTACATAAAAGCCCAATATTGTCTGTTCCATTTGGGTTTAGCAATATATTTCTGAGTCGTTTACTCTGGATAGCGGATTCTAGTCTAGAAAATAAGTTCAAGGCTGCTGATCCCTTTTTAGTTAAATGATTAATGTGCCATCGTTGGCCCAACCCATCCAAGAGATTAATAATCCCAAGCCCAACCTTCTCATTTTTTAGTTGAAAGATTCCCTAGTTTGAACTTCAAAATTAGCATCTCTAGTCTTAATTAAATAAAAATGCAAACCCCTTTAGTTAAAATCAAGTTGAGGTGTGCCATAAAATCCATTAACCGATGGCTCTCGTGAAAGTAATTCAAGAGATAACCCTTCTAAAAATTGAGGTGCGCCATAAATTAAACTCTCCATGGCCCTCACAAATGTTGTTATTAATTTTAACCTTCGTAGTCGCTTTAGGCGCATTCTTTAAATTATTCAATCATAGCTACAGGTACGGTTCCCGTGACGTAGTTGTGATTTTGTTTTTTAAATTACTGAGTCCGGGTGTACATTTCATATGACCCAATTTCAATTCCTCAACAATGTTAAATAAAACGTGTTGCGAATCGTGGGTGCATTTCATGTAGCGTGGTTTAAGACGTATTTTAAATGACATTGAATTTTCCTAAAAGCGGTTTAAACTAAACAAAAGCAGTGATAAAGTTAAAAATTCACAATATGTTTAAACATGTAGTAAATCAGATAATCAGGCCAATTATTAATAGTTGAGCGACCGTGCTAAAACCACGGAATCCGGGAATGCCTAACACCTTCTCCCGGATTAACAGAATTCCTTACCCGGTCTTCTATATTTGCGGACCAAAAATAGAGTCAATTTTCCTCGATTTGGGATTTAAAAATAAACAGGTGACTTGTGACACCATTAATTATTCCAAGTGGCGACTCTGATAAATTAAATAATCCCATTTCGATTTATGTCACTTTAATTGAAAAAACTCCCACATACCCTCGGGGTGTAAAAAAGGAGGTGTGACATATACCACATCATGGCCCCTTTTGAAAGTGGTTCCCCGAACTTCTTTACCAAGACAAAATCGATCTCATTGTATTTTAGGTCGTTTCCCTTCACTGCACAAGTGTTAGCAGTAACGTGCTCATCCGGGTATGAGGTTCCATTATATTTCGGAATCGCCCAAAAATTTTGAAAGCTTGCCCCAAAATACCGACAATGGCTATTTAAATATTCTATCCAGGCATTCAAATCCTTCTTCGCAAACGCGGTCAAAGCCTCATGTTGGTGAACCACAAACTAACGTTTACCACAAATTCCTCTTACACGAACGCGACCACCCCCTCACGAACGCGATGACTCCACAACTAAAACCATCGCGAACGCGTCAACTACCTCGCGAACATGATGCTCAAAGACCCTAGCCCTTCCCGAAGGCGGCTCCCTTCTTTAGAATGCGAAGGCTAAATCTTCAGCCTCACCTACTAACCCTTCGCGAACGTGAGGGCCTACTCACGAACGCGAAGGCCAATTGTCTGCAACACACATACAATAGTTTCAGTAACTTTCCACAACATGAAATAGTCTGTTTAACCACCCGAAACTCACGCGAGTCCCTTGAGACCACAACCAAACATTCCAACATATCCCATAGCCTCATTCAAACTTGTTACAATGTTCGAAACGCTCAAAACAACATCAAAACATCAAATTCGCATCGGATTCAAACATAAGAATTCCAAAATCTTCTAAATTCCGATTTAGATCAAAAAGTCTATCAAACCACGTCCGAATGACCTGAAATTTTGCACACACATACCAAAGGACATAATGGACCTACTGAAACTTCCAGAATTCATTCTGACCCCTATATCAAAATCTCACCTATCGACCGGAAAACACCAAAACTCTAATTTCGCCAATTCAAGCCTAAATCTATTTCGTACCTCTAAAACACATTCCAATCATGCCCCTGAGTCCCAAATCACCTCCCGAAGATATTCCAACCACTAGAACTCATATCCGAGCCCTTTAACACATAAATCAACATCCGATTGACTTTTCCAACTTAAGCTTCCTCAAAAGAGACTAAGTGTCTCAAACCATACCAAAACCTCTCCGAACCCGAGCCAACCAACTCGATAATAAAAATATAGTTGAACAAGGCAATAAGAAGCAAAAATGGGGGAAATGGAGTGGTAACTCATGAAACGACCAGCCGGGTCATTACAAACATCGATATTACGTCCTCTAGTATTATATTATGATGATGTTACGTCCTGCAGTATTACATTACGATGATGTTAGCTTCGCAGTATTAAATTACGACAATGTTGCACCCTGTAGTATTGTACGTTGAATTTGTCATAAGGTAATTGACATTAGTCCAAGGAAAAGACTATTTTGAGATTATAAGGATTATGCTATTTCAAACAAGTGATGAGTAAATTCGTGAAGGTGAGAGGGTAAGAAAATTGAATAAAATGAATTTCGTCGAAGTTAGATATTTTGGGATACAATATGGCCCGAGCTAAAATATATGGTATTTATGGACTAGTACCATACAAAGTACCACATGGCCATGATAGTAAGGTTTATTAGGTGTGTTAAAAGTGAGTAGTATTTTAAGTAGTTTGAGATAATTCCTAATTATGTGAATAATTGGATAATTATTAGTTAATGGGGGTTAACAGATTAATTAATGAGTTAAGTGGATAATTTTTGGATAAACCTTATAAACACCATTGTGGTAGCCCATCACATTGGATAAACAATCAATGGGTGACTCTTGAATCATATGGAAAAGTGTCAAAAATAAAGGATTATGTGGCTAAGTCATCAAAAGTGTGGGGATGATACCTAAAAACTTTAAAAAAACAAATACAAACCATTCTAATTCATTTTTGTGTCTCTACAAATCATCGAAAAGGATCAACAAGAATGTTTCATCCAAGGTTATACATGATAGTAATGTACTTCAACAAGAATTCATATGTAACCTTTACAAAGCTATAGCAACATCAGGTTTGCGATTCTAAGAAAGTACAGTGCAATCTTTCCCAAGAATATCATACAGATTTTTCCCTTACTTCGACCTGCCATTACGTGATGTCACAACAGACGTGTGTCGGAGTAATTGTCAAGAGAATCTGTCCAGGTATGTTAAGGCTATTCCTCCTTTCTTGTTGAAATGATCCAAACGAAACTAGTAAATGCACAACTTCCATAAATGACTCTATTCGTAGAAATCCTAGAGATGCTTAATACTTGATTTCCCATAAGTCTTATTATTCTATCGTCTATTAATGGGTCTCAGAAATATGTCCGTTGATAAAGTCTATTTCATGATATTAATCAGAGGTATAAAGGTCTTATGACACTCCAAAATTTTTTATTGACGTACTTTTCATACATTGCATTCATTTACATTGACCCATGACCAGATGGCGTTATATACACGTATATATGTATATTATATTTATATGGGATATGGGAAAAGGTTATGGTGTTATATACATAGCACCACCTGATTAGCTGGTATACGTTGATGATTTGCCCATGGTGGCCGAGATGATATGATGGGATGCCCTCAGAGGCTGATAATGTTATGAAACATGTACCTGTGCACAAAATGACATTCATATGCATAGGCATGACACTATAAGTATTTCATGATTTATAGATTTGTCCATACTTACATGTTGAGTCCTGTACTCTATATTTCTTCTATGTCTTTTACGTACTTATTTATGTGCCTTACATACTCGGTACAATATTCGTACTGACGTCCTTTTTGCCTGGGGACACTGTGTTTCATGCCCCCAGGTCCCGATAGATAGGTCGAGAAACCTCCAAGAAAGCTATCAGCTCAGCGGAAGATGTTGGTGCGCTCCATTTGCTCCGGAGTTGCTTCTTTGGTCAGTATTATTAGTACATGTATCGATTAGTATGGCGGGACCTTGTCCCAACCTTTGTGATATTATGTATTCTTAGAGGCTAGTAGACAAATGTCATGTATATGGATACTTGTCCGGCCTTGTCGGCCTGTGTTTTGAGTATATAAAGAATCATGCAGGCCTTATAGGCCCGTTCTTCATATGTATAAGTTTGTATTCCCTCATGTTTTACTCCTGTTCATTTAACTATGATTGAATGATATGAAAGATACGTTATGTTGGTACTCTGTTGAGTAAGGTATTGGGTGCCTTTCGCGGCCCATCGGTTTGGGTCGTGACAATATGCAGCCGGTACATCTATTTAATGTCACAATATGGACTTGTACTATTCTTGTAGTCCTGGTCAGCTTTAGGCACGTGCCTTTTGGGAATTTCCCGCTTGTCTAAGATAGCGACCGATTTGTACTACCCCGAGGTCGAGCATTGGGAACCCTCAGGGTTAAACCTCGAGCTGTGCTTCGAGGCTTCTAAAGACGGGCTGTGAAATACCATAATGATCACAAAATCAGACTCTCTGATTTTAGCCGTATACAAGTATTTTCTATCAATAAATACATACTTTTCAAAATTAGTTAAACATTAATTTTGAAATTAATAACCTAGTATTAGTATTATATAATTACAAATATACTTACATTTTTATACTATTAAAATAATTTCTAAAATACACCACATAGGCTTTATAATTAATTTAATGAATTAATTCTTGAAATTTTGATTAAATATATTACTGTGTCAATAATTCAAAATCAGTGTTATAATTTAGCAAATAAAAATTTTATAAATAATTAATTACAATAATTAGTAGAATATTTGATGATTATAATTCCAACTACATTTTATTGAAAATAATGAAGTTTATTTAATATAATTTCAAAATGGATGAATAGGCTAAAAGGCTAAAAGGCTATGATTACAATTTCTAATTAAATATGGGATGGCTACCATTTAAATCAATTTTGGCCCAATACACCAGCCCATATCTGAAAATGACCTAGTCCAAACACCCTTCCAATCTACCTTGGAAATCCTTTTCATTACCTTTAAACCAATAAGAGCACGCCACATCACCAGTCTTTCTCACCCACAAAGAAAGTACAACAGATCTAGACCGTTGATCTATTCCATCAACGGTCCGCGTTTAACTACCCTTTTTATTCTTTAATCGTTTAGGATTTAATCTCAACCGTCAAAAATCGTAGATCTTGTGAGCACGTAATTTTTGTTTTCGCGACAATCACTCCAAAAGAAACAAAAATAATAGCAATTGGTCTTGCTGTACAATTTTTGGATTTTTACGTGGCATTTTTATTAGTTATTTGTGATCTTGTCCATTTTTATTTTATCAAACACAAAAATATGTGTCGTGTGTAGTTGAACCATAATCCGGTTATTAAAAGAAAAATCACAAAATATGCATCTTTTGCCCTATTTGTTGCCTTGGTTTGATTTTACCTATTTTTAATATTTTAATATGTGTGTAATAATTGCTTTAAGTGTTAATTAATAAGGTTTAATTTTGTTTAATTAGGTTTTGAGTTTTAAAATCAGAAATGAAAGAAAAGGGTGCAATTTGGTTTAAAATAGATTTGGGCTGGTTTCCTATTTAAAAATCTAAGGCCCAAAAAAGCAGCCCAAGCAACCGGTCCAGCAGACCCATCTCCAGGTCTCCAAACGACGTAGTTTGACATCAAAACTACGTCGTTTCAGGGGGCAACCCATCACAGCCGTTCAAGCCACCATGATCTAACGACTCTCATCATATCCCCCGTACCCACGTACAAACCCGACCCGTTCAACCCCGAACCAACCCGACCCCAATACTAAACCAAACGACACCATTTTGATTAAACCTTGAATCCAGGCCGTTGATCTCGAGTGATCTAACGGCCAAGACCCAACCATCCATCCCGTATAAAAGCCTCTATATCATACCCTGCCCCCCTATCCAAGCACCCCCTTCGTCCTCATCCCCTTCACCAGACCCCGAACCCCATGAAACCCTAACGCCGCCCCCTTTTCCCTCACCATTAAACCCGGCGGCAAGGACGCCGGTGACCACCGCCTTAACACCCTAGATGCACCTCACCACCCTGAATCCAAATCCATCAACCGCTGAGTTCGAATCAGTCCCTAGGTTCTCGAATCTTCATTTGAAGATTCGAGCAGAACTCCGATCTACACCGATCTACCCCAGGTTCATACCAGACACTCCCCTGACCTCCCTCGTGACCAAACCATGCTTGGTTTGGTCCGAATCTAACCAAGGAAACACAAATCCCAAATCTGCCCCTTAGGAACCCTAGAAACCCTAAGCCCGGTCTGTGTCCGTTTGAACCAGATGATTAGGGTCTAATGGACCTTAATCGAAGTGTTCTCAGTTGAGAACACTTCGATTAAAGTCCGTTCAACCCAAGAAAGGTCGATTCAAATCCGAGTTAGGGTTTGTTGATTTTTTCCAAAACTCTAAAGTATTTTTGCTTTCCCTTTTCTTTATCAGTTCATGTGTTTGTTATAGTTAAAGGTCTGTTCGTATGGCTAAATGTCTTTAGTTGATTGGCTTTTAATTTTGACTGTCCTGTCTACTTTGCCCAAGATTTCTGTATTTGGTCTAGCCCTTCTTCATTTTGTGTGTGTTTGTAAACTGTACAATCGACTAAAATTGAAATTGGTCGATTAATTAGTTCCCAGGGTCATTTTTGTTTTGACAGTGCAATCTGAACCCCTTGTTGATACTATTGGATTTCTGATTATTGGCTTCTATTGTATGTGTTATAACTAGTATAGTCGAATCGATATACGTCGTCAATTAGTTTCATACTGGAATGATAGCAACTTGACTCAGGCTATTTTGATTTACTGAAGCATTGTTGAATCAGATTAGTTTGTTGCCACTATGTATTAGTCTGTTTAGCCAAATTAGAAAAACGTTTAAGGATTGATTTATTAGCTGCAGGTCTCAGATTTAATTTAGTTGATGGCATTGTTTACTCATTTTTCAACCTTGGGCAGCATGTGCATTGCAATGTAATGGACAACATGTGCTATCAGAACACACCCCTACTGCCCATACCCTAATTTTGTTCAGAAATAATAAACCTCGTTTAAAAGATAGATCTGCCAGGAGAATATCATGGAAGGGGGTTTTATTTTATTTGTTGAGTGGTAGGACAGCAGACCACATGGGAGGGATTTCTGATGTGTATAACAGGATGTAAATGGCCTAATGCTAGGCTATAAATAGGAGAACTTCCATTAGAACAGGGACTTGATTTTGGAGAGATAGAGACAGTTAGAAAAACACACAGATAGAGAGAGAGCAAGGGATAGAAAACATACAGACAAAATCAGAAACTGTTCTTCCTATTGTTGTTTGGATTTCACTTGTTTTCAACCTCTTTAATCAATACTGATTCTTCCAAGTCCTAACTGAGGTTACTGGTTGTGTGTTGCATTAGTTTATTCCTGGATTTGGTCTGTCTGGAGTTCTGTTTCTACTACACTGCTTGCTGTTGTCATTTTGCTACTTTTTCCATCGGATAGTTGCATCTTGCACTGGAATTTGTCCTGCTGTTACCTGTTGTTACTGCTGCTGTTTCGTTTGCCACTGTTACTCTACTGACTTCTCTTCTTCTTCAATTGTAAGCACTTCCAGGTACATACTTCTGAAACCATGTGTTGTTGAAAGCTTGAAGTTTGAAGTAGAAATAAAGAAATGAACGTTGTTTACTTCACAGTACTTGTGTTCAAAGTATAGCAATAGGTTGGATGATAGTTAGCCTGTATTTGTTTAAGTTCATTCCAACTGCATTTGCTCTGTATGAATTAATACACATCCTAATTGAGATGGACTACTAGATAGTATTGTTGTTAGATCAGATGTATTTCCATGTGTATAGCCATTTGGTTTGATTTAGTGATTACAGTATAACATAGAATCATGGCAAGCATCTGTATGTGCTCCTGTCTAGATCTCTGAACTCTTGAAATTTGTTATATCCGGTCCCATTTGATTTCAAGATAAATGTATCCCAAACAAATTCTCATGTGGTGTTACGTTAACGGGTTAGCCATGTATGCCGACTCTCTTATTAGATTCCTTGTTTCGATATAGGTTTGATAATAACTGATATTTGGCATCGGCCCGCCATTTAGACAAAGCGGCTATTAATAAGATAAGCAAGTTCTTTTTTTACCTATTTTTGAAGCACGAAATAATGCAACAATTTTGAGGAAAACTAATTTAATAGGCATGAGTTGGGAAAGATGGTTTGGCGTTTAGATCAAATAAACTCCCAAATGAGCATTAATAATTAAGGTTAATTCCAGCACTAATAGTCGCGGACGATTATTCGTTTTTTCACATAATCATGGGGAGTTAATTTAGCTATAGGATGATTAATCATGTTCGGATATATTATTTCATCGTCCTCGATTTGGTTCATAATTTCTAGTAACGTTCCTTTCAATAAATGCGCGTCTCAATCTAGCATTTAATATGGTATGCCTCTTTTAAGCTTGTAACGATTTAGGATTTTTCTTATTTATTTTTAGAAAACAAAAAATATAGAAATGTAGTCATGCTAAGATTATCCTTTTAAAAATAATGAGACGAGCCTCGCCAAATAAAAATGCAAATTGCGGGGCCCTCAATAATTGATCATAATAAATACTTAGAGTTTGGGATGGACTGTTTAGTGAATTTCACTGCCTTCCCCAAAGATAATAACGCGCTAGACTCTTTAGGCGCGACTTAATTAAATTACATTCTTAAATTCGGGTGCGCATTTATGTGACCCAAATTCAAATCTCAACGGAGTCGAAATGTGTTAACAACTACGGGTGCATTGATTGTGACGTGGTTCGAGATGCATTTTCACGACGTTGCAATTCTATAAAAATAAATGATAATAATAAAGCGGTTTAAACTTAATAAAAGCACGTAAGTCATAACATGTATTTAAATCAGATATTTAGCCATTATAACAATTCAAGCGACCGTGCTAGAACCACGGGATTCGAGGGTGCCTAACACCTTCCCTCGGGTCAACAGAATTCCTTACTTAGAATTTCTGGTTCGCAGACTTCATTTGGAAAAGTCAAAAATTTCCTCGATTTGGGATTCAAGATAAACCGGTGACTTGGGACACCAAAAACCAAACCTTTCCCAAGTGGCGACTCTGAATTAAATAAATAATCCCATTTCGAATATTGTCACTTAAATTGGAAAAACTCCCTCGCGCATCTTACCCTTCGGGGCGGGCGCGCAAAAAGGAGGTGTGACAGCTCTAGCGACTCTGCTGGGGATTTAAACCCAGAACCACTGGTTCAGGGTTCAAGAATTCGAGCTTAGAATAATTGTTATATTTGGCTTTATTATCTGATCTTTATTACATGTTTTGGCATAACGTGCTAAATGTTGTCTTTTACCGCTTTGATATTATCTGAATTGTATATAAACTGTGTCGAAACCCTTTTCTCTTCACCTCCGGGGATGTGCTTACTGGTTGAGACTCCCTATTCTGTTAGTGTCAATACCTGAAATAAGAAAGAGGCCGGACAAGTTACGAAACCGGATGGCCTTTTGGTTTCCGGTAAGTTTCCCCCTCCTCGACTCGAGTTGTCCGCTCGGGTACACAGTCTAGAACTTATACCTAGGTTATAAACCTAGTATAACGAAACCTCATGCCGGATCCCTAGTAGAAACGTTTATTTGTATCATGTTGCATTCGACCTAGAGGACTCGGCACAGGGGTTGGGTCCGTCTAGGACAAGCAACCTGAAATGAAAAGACCATCCTGCTGCATCCCGTTTGTTTTACGCATCTATTTGCTTCGGATCTGCATGCTCACCGGTTTTCAAAAGTTTTACAAAAAAAGAATAGCAGCGTAGGGAGATAATTACTTATTTTTGGAAAAATAAAACCAATGTCCAAGTAATGTTGAAACCTTGTCGGAATTTTCTTAAAAAAAAAAGAAAAAAAAAATGAAAACAAAGTTTGTCTTTTAGTTCGATTTATTCCTTTTAATCACTTTCAAAATCAAAAAAAATGTATATATATGTAAAAAAAAAAGAGGAGAAAATTCAAAATTCAAAATTTATTGTTTCATTTGTAGTATCTTTTTAAAAGATTTTCAAAAAAAAAGAGTGAAAAAGAAGTTTAAAATTTCTTTTCAAAAAAAAATATAAAAAAAATATATATATAAAATTCCAGAAAAATAGTTATTCCTCTTTTTCTTAAAAGATTTTGTTTGTTTCCCTATTTTTGATCCGACCGAACTACGTCGGTTTGATTCACACAGGGCATGAGATACGTAGGCAACTCTCATCGGGTCCAACCTCCCATTTTGCAAAAGAAAAATGACAAAATGTCGCCACTTTTGTAAAGAGTCGGGTGATGCCGTTTTTTGTAAAAAACAGTCGTATGTTCCCAAACGGGACGCCGGAAGGCTGACGTTGCATAAACGGCCATCTTTGGTCATCATTTTTGATCAGTTGATCCTCGCAGCCTTAAAGTCTTCATTCTCGAAGTGCTAAAAGGCCGCATTTGAAAATCAAGTTCGTCGCTTTGAAAAAAAAATAATAAAAAAATAATAAAAAAAAATCTTGAAAAAAATCTAGATAGCTTTATTTTGAGTCTAGTAAAAGTCTTTTCATTAGCATAATCACCATAATAAATGTGCAGGATGAGCACGATACAAAACGAACCCTTTTAAATAATGACCAAGATCCCTTTTGAGTTGCGATTATGTTGTAACGACTTAGGCAAGGAGGGGCAAGATAAAGTAAGGAATATCTGAAAGATCTCCCGGATTTACTAGACATTCAGCCTCGGGGTGATATTATCAGATCATTGGTCACTTGCTGGGATTCAGCGCACAATGTCTTTCATTTCTCAGACTTTGAGCTCACCCCGACGTTGGAAGAAATAGCGGGATACATCGGAGGTGATGAAACTCCGTTAAGGTTCAAATACTTGATTGCACCTAGGGCCGTCACGGTACACCAGTTTCTGGATTTCCTAAAAATACCCCGAACATTTCACCATCCAGATCTTGCCAAAGGTTTCTGCAGTCTCCACCTCATATATGCTAGATACGGCCACGTGGGCGGGTTCAATAAGCCGGACTTCAAACTATGCAGTAAAGGCAACCGACAAAAGTGGGACGAACACAGGATGGTAGCTTTTATGACAGCCTTTTTGGGTCTTATAGTGTTCCCAAGAAAAGACGGAAACATCGATCTAAAAGTAACTGGGGTCATCAGCACTTTGCTCACCCAAGATAAAAGTACTCTGGCACCTATGATTATGGCTGACATCTTCCGGGCTCTCACTACTTGCCGAGCCAGGGGCGACTTTTTCGAAGGATGTAACCTACTGTTGCAAATGTGGATGACCGATCATTTATGCCCCCGCTCCCCGCTCTTGGGTTACGATTCGCCCGAAAAAACTTGTATTGGAGAATTCTACACAAGAATCAAAGTGTTCAGTCTACCCGAGGGAGTCACAACATGGACCTCATTTTTCCGAACTCTCACTGCCAACCAAATCCAGTGGACGCTCGGATGGTTGCCCGTTAAGGAAATCATATACATGCCGGCAACCAGGCCCCACTTTCTGTTAATGGGACTTAAAAGCATCCAACCCTATGCACCGTATCGGATTTTGAGGCAACTTGGGAGGTATCAAGTGGTGCCGAAAGATGAAGATCTGAGTACCCAAGTGATTGAAATCAGTCCGGACGGTCGTTTCCCCGAAGAAGAAGTTCAACAAATCTGGAGTGAGTGCCAACATCTGACTGCAAACACTTGTGTGATGGATACGACAAAAGGGGAAGTTGCCCCTGGATATCACGCTTGGTTTAGAGGTGACATGTCCTGCGAGAGACCAGTTAAGAGACCTCATCTCAAAGATTTCGTTGAGTCGTCCCAAGAGCAATGGAACTGGTTAGCAAAAGAAAAAGGGTATCGGACAGAGATCGGTGATTTGAAGCTACAGATTGACAGTCTGAAATTCAATAACAGCGTACAAATCGCTGCGGATCGAAGCGAAAAGAATAGATTGATCCAAGAAAATGAAGAACTTGAGGCCCAAATCCAGAAATTGAGATTGGCTCTTGATGAACAGCCCAGAAGTCGATTAGACGAGCAGTTGATAAGAGGGTTGAAAAGAGAAGTCAGAGAATGGCGAGATGGTTTAGAAGAGTCTGAAAATGTCATGGGAAAGCTCAAAGAACAGTGGGGTACAAGAGCAGATAAGCATCGCCGATACTTGAACCAATTGAGACGCGACCACGAGAAAACTGTCGCTAAAATGAAGAGAGAGATGGCTACACTTGAGGTTAAAGCAGTTAAGCGGGCCGAGGATTTCCAATTTAAGAGCAGATATTGTTACGACCTGTTGGCCCAAATGAAGGCAGAAGTGCGGCAACTGAAGAATCCGCATATACAAGATTCTCAGGTTTTAAAAACGTGCAGTGATCAGATAAAATGCCTGCTCATAGAGAAGAAACAAACCAGAGATAAGATCAGGACTATTGCCCACGCCATCATCACACGATGTCTACAGTGTGAGAACATGAGCAGCATTACCGTTCTCTCGGCAGTGAAGGGTTATGTCAAGCAAACCATGCACGAGTTGGAACAACTTGAAAGGGATCTCACACCTAGGACCGCGGTGAGGCCGAACGATGCCCCGCGGGCACCAATTTTCAAAACCATAATGTACTCATAAGTCGAGTCTGTATCTTAGCATCTTCTGTCTGCCTTTCGCATCTAGGTGTTTTAGTCTGTTTGAGTCTATGTTTTTTTTTTCAAAGTTTGCTATTCTTTTTTCAAAAATGTTGGTTGTAATAGATCGTTTCAGTAATAAAAGGTGTGCTTCTTTTTACACTCACCTATTTTGAACTACGTAATGATCTGATTCACGTGGCATCGTGATACGTAGGCAATCCTCATCGGATCCGGTCGCATTTTAACCACAAAAAGTGAAAACAGTAACAAAAGGAGAAAGAAATAAAAATAAAAACATAATAAAAAAATAATAATAATAAAAAAAAGAAAAGGGAATCCTGAAAAGGAAGCTGGAATGATGCATGCTTTCGTCGCAAACATGTAGGAATCCACTTAACTGTATAGGTGCATCATGCCCCAACGTGAGATTGCCTATCTGTTATTTGTTTTGAATTAATCGTTCATTTGTCATTGAGTTATTCCAGGTTTTTGGAAAAGGCGGTTGGTTTGGTAAAAGTCTGGCCTCACACTCATACTTCACGAGGTCGAAAGGGAGTGTTCAATTACCTGTTGTTAAGTCAGGAGGCGGTGCTCACAATTACTTCACAAGGTCGAAAGGAAGCATAGAAATGTCTTCAGAAATTCCTTTGCCGACAATTCCTGTTTCCGAGGAGAGTTCGATCTCGACCGTCCTCACGCCCAAGTCCGCAACCGCGGAGGAGAATAGAATCCTGCGGCTCCACATGTTGGAAATGCTAGATGACTGGAATAACGGAAAAGAGCCACCAAGTGTCATCCCTGGGTTCCCTGAGTTGTTCTCCAAGACAAGCGGGACATCTAACGTCCCCATAAGCTATCCGGCTGCCCCGTTCGGATACCCAGCCATTTCGGCCTTCTCTACTGGATCGCCCTCTGATTCTTATCCCCGGGTGTCAACAACAGATGCAAATAGAAACATCTTTACTGCACCTCCCTATCCAATCACGGCACAACCTGCTACACATAAGCCAAATTTCGACTCGTCCTCGTTTACATTCCAAGCGCCATCCTTCTCAATGGAGCCAACTAGGTTCCCCACCAACGCTCATCCTCCACAACCTCAATGCGAGTTCTCGCCTGGGCAGGATCAGAACCCCAAAATTTCTGAACAAGATGAGATGGCAAAAAGAATGAGAAACCTTGAACAGAGTTTAAGAAACATGCAAGGTTTGAGCGGACAGAAGAGCGTCTCCTACACCGACCTATGCATGTTCCCTCACGTGCACCTACCAGTGGGTTTCAAGACCCCAAAGTTTGAAAAGTACGACGAGCACGGTGACCCCGTTGCTCATCTCAAGAAATATTACAACCAATTGCGGGGAGCCGGCGGAAAAGAGGAGTTGCTAATGGAATATTTCGGGGAGAGTCTGGTAGGAATAGCCTCGGAATGGTATATGGACCAGGACATATCCCGATGGCATATATGGGATGATCTCGCCAGAGATTTTGTGAGACAATTCCAGTATAACATCGACATTGCACCAGACCGAAATTCTCTGTCAAACTTGAAAAAGAAACCTTCAGAAAGCTTCAGAGAATATGCTATTAAGTGGCGCGAGCAGGCGTCGAGGGTGAAGCCTCCCATGGATGAGATGGAAATGGTCACTACTTTTCTCCAGGCTCAAGAGTCAGACTATTTCCAAAACATGATGTCAGCCATGGGAAAGCCGTTCACAGAAGCAATTAAGATTGGGGAGATGGTGGAAAATGGTCTGAAAACGGGTAGAATTTTGAGCCAGGCAGCCATAAGGGCAACTTCCCAAGCTGTCCAAAGCGGATCCGGAGGAATGGCAAGAGGAAAGAAAAAGGATGAAAAGGCCATGGCAGCATCAGAAGCAAGGGAGTATCGTAATCTCAGGCCCCGTTTTCCAGAAATGACCCCACAACACTACTACCCCCACCAAAATGTGCCATATGCTCCTCAACCCTACATGGTCATGAACACCCAGCCTTATGTCCATCCTCCGCAGCAAGCCAATCGAGGCCAAGCTCCACCTCCCAGAAATCAGCCTCCATACCGCAACCACTACAACCCACAGCCTCCTCAAAATAAGTTCCGCCCTTAGGAACCACCTAGAAGGCGGACTTTCACACCCATCGGGGAACCATACTCTACTTTGTTCCCGAAGCTAGTCCAGTTGGGTTTCCTGCAGCCGGTCCCTCAGACAAGGCACAATCCAGCCTCACCTTCTTACAAAGCTGGTGTTAGGTGCGCCTATCATTCAGGAGCAGAAGGGCACGATACAAACGACTTCTGGGCTTTGAGAAGAGTGGTCGAGAATTTGATAGAGCAAGAGAAAATAGTGCTAAGGGACGAGGAGGTCCCAAATGTGACTAACAATCCATTACCTGCTCACAACAACGGGCCGTTGATCGGAATGATTTGTGAGGACAAAGAATTTGACCCTGCTTTGAAAGCTATAATCGCCATTGTCGACGCAGGGAAAAGCCTGAAACAGCCCAGAAACCAGAAAAAGGGGAAAAGGTAAGTACTGTAAAGTGCGAGCCCGAAAAGAAGGTGGATAAGAAGACGGTGCCTGTGAAGAATGGAGTTCTTTACATCCCACGAGGTCGAGCAGAGAAGCCGCAGAGTTTCGAAGTCAAAAGGGCAAGGCCAATGTACGTACCAAAAGGGTCTATGTGGTCCGGGGAACGATTCAACCACCTCGGCTGAATGAGCCAGTTGTTATCGGACGCGTGCCACAGAAGCCGATGACCAACCCGTCCACAGTGCCGTGGAACTATCAAAGAACGTTGGTTACGTACAAAGGTAAAGAAGTCACAGGAGAACTTCCGGAAAATACTTTCATTGGAAGGTATTCGAACACTCAAGAGCTAAACAATGCCACACGGAGACGCTTCCCACCAAAGAAGCCTATAAGCATTGAGGAAGCGGAAGTTTTCTTCCAACAAATGAAAATGCCAGACTACGAAGTGGTAGATCAACTGCGCAAGTGCCCCGAGCAAGTGTCCATGCTATCACTGCTGATGAGGTCGGTCGAGCACCAAAAGATCTTGCTCAAGACCCTGAACGAAGCATACGTACCAGTTGAAACCTCAGTTGAACAACTGGAACGGATGACGGAGAGGTTCTTCGCCGTTAACCAGGTCTCTTTTAGCAAGAACGACCTACCCCCAGAGGGAGCGGCTCACAACAAAGCCTTGCATCTGACAGTTAAATGCGAAGACTACTATGTCAAGCGGGTAATGTTAGATGGGGGTTCAGGTTTTGACATTTGTCCGCTCTCCACGCTACAGAGAATGGAAATTGGGACCGGAAGAATCCACCCCAATAATGTCTGCGTAAGGGCTTTTGACAGCATCAAGAGAGACACCCTTGGGGAAATAGACTTGGTGTTTACCATAGGGCCGGTGGAGTTTGAAATAACTTTCCAAGTGCTTGACATGGATACGTCCTACAATTTTCTCCTCGGCAGACCTTGGATTCATGCGACAGGAGTTGTGCCTTCCACTCTTCACCAAATGGTGAAGTTTGAGTACGAAGACCGGGAAATTATGGTCCACGGAGAAGACGAGCAGGCTATTTATCGGGACCCATCCATCCCATAACTTGAACCAAGAGAAGGGAGCGAACACACGGTCTATCAAGCTTTTGAAATTGTGTTAGTAGAGCAGTATGAAGAGGGAAGACCTTGCCCCCAACCTTTCTTGTCTAACTCCTCGATCATGGTGGCTAAAGAGATGATCCGACACGGATTCAGGCCAGGGAAAGGACTCGGGCGAACCCTGCAGGGAATAACGGAACCCATCACTTTGCCTTCCACTAAGAAACTTTTCGGGATAGGTTTTCAACCCACTCCAGAAGATGAAGAGTGGGCAAAGAAGAAGAAGAATGAGGGTTGGAAACTGCCTTGGCCATTGGCGGATTTATATGAAACTTTCGTCGAACCAAGATACACTGAAGAAGAAGAAGATGAGGTTCACGGCTGAGGAAATAGAGGAGATATGTGGGGCAATGAGAGAAATGCTCTACGAGGCTCACATGGTTCAACCAGGAGAAGGCACCAGCACCGCCGAAATGCTATATATGGGGCCAAATGCCAAACTTCGAAACTGGGAGGCCACGCTATTCCCGACTAGGCAGAAGTCCGGGTAGACCTGTCCTGCCACCTTTCCTGCATCATGAGTTATCTCCAGGATATAACTTGGATGTTTTCTTCCCTTCAATTGTTGTTTTGAATTCCTGAGTTGTAAACACTGTTGTCTTCCAAAATTCCAAGAAAAATAAAAATAAATCGTCATTGTTTTCTCATTTTTTCCCTTTGGTTCTGATTTTGTTATTTTTTTTCCTTTATCTTCTCTTTCAGTTATAATAATGCGGCTTTAAATATGACATGCTTGCGGACTTCACGCCCAGATCAAAACGAGCTATTTAATTGTGAAATAATGAACCCAGAACCAGAATATGATGAAGAAGAGGCTTTTAGGGAAATAAACCGAGAGTTGGAACATTTTGAGAATAAACCTAAGCCAAATCTGAATGACACCGAACCGGTTAATTTAGGAACTCCTGAAGAAATTCGAGAGACCAAAATAAGCATTCACAGGGACAAGAAAACGCGAGACGCGATAATTCAACTTCTTTTTGAATTTAAAGATGTGTTTGCTTGGTCATACGATGACATGCCGTGACTAGGTGTTGATCTAGTGGTTTATAAATTGCCAATTCACCCTGATTATCCTCCAGTTCAACAAAAGCAACGAAAGTTCAAAACTGAGGTCAGTGACAAGATTAAAGAGGAGATCACCAAGCAGCTGAAAACGGGAGTGATTCGGGTAGTCCAATATACAACATGGTTGGAAAATGTGGTTCTAGTGCCGAAAAAAGATGGGAAGACTCGGGTATGTGTAGATTAACGAGATTTGAATAGAGCGAGTCCCAAAGATAATTTCCCGTTGCCCAACATCCACATCCTTGTTGATAATTGCGCCAAACATGAGATCCAGTCTTTCGTAGATTGTTATGCTGGGTATCATCAGGTATTGATGGATGAAGAAGACGCCGAGAAGACTGCCTTCACCACGCCTTGGGGCACTTACTGTTATCGGGTTATGCCATTCGGTCTGAAGAATGCTGGGGCAACTTACATGAGGGCCATGACTGCCATTTTTCATGACATGATGCATCAAGAAATAGAGGTGTATGTGGACGACGTGATAGTCAAGTCCAGGACGCAGGATAATCACATCCAAGATTTGAGGAAGTTCTTCGAGAGACTGAGGAAGTACGACTTGAAGTTGAACCCAGCCAAATGTGCTTTCGGAGTCCCATCGGGCAAGCTTTTGGGCTTCATAGTGAGCAGGAGAGGTATCGAATTAGATCCAACAAAGATAAAATCTATCAGAGATTTACCTCCCCCGAGAACGAAGAAAGACGTGATGAGTTTGTTGGGCAGGTTAAACTATATCAGTCGATTCATTGCCCAGTTGACTAGCACGTGTGAGCCCATATTTAACTATTAAGGAAGGATGCAGCGATCAAGTGGACGGACGAGTGTCAAGAAGTTTTCGACCATATCAAAGAATATCTTTCAAATCCCCCAGTTTTGGTCCTACCAGAGCCAGAGAGACCACTGTTCTTGTATCTGACAGTCTTGGAAAATTCTTTCGGTTGCGTCCTCGGGCAGCATGACATAACCGGAAAGAAAGTACAAGCGATCTACTACTTGAGCAAGAAATTCACCGGCTACGAGGCCAAGTATACTCTGCTGGAAAGAACGTGTTGTGCTCTGACGTGGGTCGCTCAAAAGCTGAGACATTATCTCCAAGCCCACACTACTTTTCTCATAAGTAGGCTGGATCCTTTGAAGTATATATTTCAGAAACCGATGCCTACTGGAAGACTGGACAAGTGGCAAATCTTGCTTATTGAATTCGACATAGTCTATGTCACTCGCACGGCAATGAAAGCCCAGGCGCTAGCAGATCATTTGGCCGAAAATCCAGTCGATGAGGAATACCAGCCATTGAGTACCTATTTTCCAGATGAAGAAATAAACACCGTAGAAGTGGTCTCGGAGAACGCTCATGTTTGGAAGATGTTCTTTGATGGAGCCGTAAACGCCAAAGGTGTAGGAATCGGGGCAATTTTGATTTCGCCTTCCGGTCAGCATTATCCCGCCACAACTAGACTGCATTTCTTTTGCACAAACAATACAGCTGAGTATGAAGCCTGCATCATGGGCATGCATATGGCGATCGATCAGGATGTCGAAGGCTTACTGATTATGGGAGATTCTGACCTGATTATCCGGCAAGCCCAAGGTGAATGGGAAACTCGGGATGTCAATCTTATCCCTTACCGACAGCACGTGGAGGACCTCGGCAAGCGTTTTAAATCAATATAGTTCAGGTATATCCCGCGGTGTCACAATGAACTAGCGGATGCACTTGCTACTTTGGCTTCAATGCTACCTTACCCAGGAAACGCCCACGTCGATCCCTTGGAAATCCAAATTAGGGAAAGACATGGCTACTGCAACGCAATCGAGACAGGATCGAGTATGCAGCCATGGTACCATGGTATCAAGAGGTCCTTGAAGACACAAGAATACCCCGAGCATGCTACCGGAGATCAAAAAAGAACCATCAGGCGACATGCAAGTGGTTTCTTTTTGAGCGGTGAGTTGTGGTATAAGAGGACTCCGGACCTCAATCTAATAAGATGTGTTGACACCGAGGAGGCAAGAAGGATCATGCACGAAGTACACGCAGGAGTATGCGAACCTCACATGAACGAGTAAGTTTTAGCAAAGAAAATCCTTCGAGCAGGTTATTACTGGATGACCATGGAAAAGGACTGCTTTGGTTTCGTTCGGAAGTGTCATCAGTGTCAGGTGCACGGTGATTTGATTCATGCACCTACCACAGAATTGCATCCCATGTCTGCACCTTGGCCATTTGTTGCCTGGGGCATGGACGTCATTGGTCCGATCGAGCCGAAGGCCTCAAATGGACATAGATTTATACTAGTTGCCATCGACTACTTCACAAAATGGGTAGAAGCTGTCACTCTCAAGTCGGTCACTAAAAAAGCGGTAGTGGATTTTATACATTCAAATCTTATCTGTCGTTTCGGTATTCCTGCAACTATTATCACAGATAACGTAGCAAACCTGAATAGTCACTTGATGGGAGATGTATGCGAGCAGTTCAAAATAACACATAGGAATTCCAATCCTTATCGGCCCAAGGCCAATGGCACTGTGGAAGCAGCAAACAAGAACTTCAAGAAGATTTTGAGGAAGACGATCCAGAGTTCCCGACAGTGGCATAAACAGCTACCCTTTGCATTATTGGGATATCGCACTACGGTACGCACGTCAGTAGGGGCAACCCCTTATCTCTTGGTTTATGGGACCGAAGCTGTGATACCAGCAGAGGTAGAAATTCCTTCGCTTTGAACCATTGTCGAAGCAGAGATCGAAGACAGCGAGTGGGTTAAGACTCGATTGGAGCAGCTGAATTTGATTGACCAGAAACGAATGGCTGCAGTTTGTCACGGGCAGTTGTACCAACGAAGAATGGCTCGTGCTTACAACAAGAAAGTCCGACCCAGGAATTTCGAAGTGGGTCAACTGGTACTGAGGCGCATTCTGCCACATCACCAGGAAGCAAAAGGTAAATTTGCTCCAAACTGGAAAGGCCCATACATCATCAGGAAGATCTTGCCGAGAGGAGCATTGTACCTGGGTGATATTGAAGGAAATGATCCCAAAACAGCGGTGAATGCGGATGCAGTCAAAAGATACTACATCTGAGTGACACCCCAGCGATCCTGACGCATTTGAAATGATGGAGGTTTTATTCCCACTACCCCAAACACTATCAACTCTCTCTACAAGCCTTTTAGCCGGTTATAGTTCTTTGGTTACTAATCAAAAAAAAAAAACAAAACAAACAAAACAAAACATTGACCGAGGCCTGAACTACGTCTGACTTGATTCCGAAAGGATACGTAGGCAGCCTCTCTCTGAGGTTCAGTCACACCAACAATAAAATCCCATTTACCCTGAATTTGAAACCGGGGCACGTCAAGCGGCTTAGAAGTCGTAGTATCATCTACTTTTCTTTGCCAAGCACAAGCCTTTCAGATCAATTACCAAAGGTAGCGGGAAGCCAAGAAACGTCACGAATGGAGACCGGTACACTCTAAATTGAGAGAAATAAAATGAGAGAGTCTTGTCGGTGAAAACCTTCGGGCACCGCGAGGCGACAGGAGTAGAGAAACCAAAATGAGAGAGCTTGTGTAGGAAATGAGAGAGGTCAGCTAGCGAAAACCTGCAAAGGGCGCTGTTGGCCGAAAGAACGACTCCACCCAAGGAGGTCTCGGCAAAGTTCCACCAGTTTGGAAACACAGATCCATTTTGGTTCGGGAGGAAATGCAAGTTCATTGAAGTTCAGGCGTCCAGTCCAAAGAGCATGTCATGTCCATTTAAAGTCAGCATTGTCTTCCTCAGATAAGTCTTTCTTGTCCCAAAAGGGACAATTCTTTTCTGAAGTTTGCTTTCTCCTTTCTTTGTTTTTCTTCGAATCCCTTTCATTTTTAACCCTAAGTTCCAGATATACCGGAAAGGACAGGTGGCAGGGTTGGTTTCACGGAATTCCGTTTCGCAAGGGAAATGCCCCGTTTCGTTGGTACGTTTGTCCAAACCTGATGAATCATGATGTTTGACTGCATTTAAAGTAAAGTCACAAAAAAAAAGAAGAAAGAGAGAAATTTCCCCAGCAAGTCCGCCTTGTATAAATCCCCACAGAGCTTCCCCTTGTACAAATCCCCACAGAGCCTCCCTTTGTAAAAATTCCCCAGCGAGCTTGCCCCAACAAATCCTGGCAAGTCCGCTTTGCAACAAATCCCCAGCAAGTCCCCCTTGTACAAATCCCCACATAGCTTCCCCTTGTACAAATCCCCACAGAGTCTCCCCAATAAAATCCCCGTTGAAAAATCCCCAAGCAAAACCGGATGGAAAAACCAAAGCCTTGCAAGGCAAATCATCACAGAATCTACAAACGCAGAGCTGAGCAGTCTAAAGGGTTTTGCCATTTGAATCCAATCAATGGCAGAGTTTCTCAACAGAAATAAGGACGCAGCAAAGCAACTGGAACAATCAAGGTCACCGAACCAACCGCCATTTCCGAGCTAACGATTGTTCTTTTTTTGAAAAGTTGAAACAGGTATGATCCAAGACAACCGTGCAAGAAGCAAGTGTCACCCAAAGAAGAAAAGAAACACATGAGTGCAAGAAGCAGTTTGGCAATAAGGAATCCACTCGAAAGGGAAGTTTCCACAAAATTCTCTTTTACATTTTTACTAAAACAAGGAAAACTCAAAAAAAAAAACGGTTCAGTTAGTATCCCCAGAGCATTTTCCATTTAGTCAGCATTAGGGCTCCAACCCTAAACTGAACTTTCCCCAGTTAGTCAGCATTAGGGCTCCAACCCTAAACTGAACTTTTCCGTTTAGTCAGCATTAGGGCTCCAACCCTGAACTGAACTTTTTCCTTTCCACCAGCATTAGGGCTCCAACCCTGAACTGAGCATTGTTCTGTTAGTCAGCATTCGGGCTCCAACCCTAAACTGAACTTTTTCCATTTAGTCACTATTAGGGCTCCAATCCTGAACTGAACTTTTTCATTTCCGCCAGCATTAGGGCTCCAACCCTGAACTGAGCATTGTTCTATTAGTCAGCATTAGGGCTCCAACCCTAAACTGAACTTTTTCCATTTAGTCAGCATTAGGGCTCCAACCCTGAACTGAACTTTTTCCATTCCGCCAGCATTAGGGCTCCAACCCTGAACTGAGCATTGTCTGTTAGTCAGCATTAGGGCTCCAACCCTAAACTGAACTTTTCCCTTTAGTCAGCATTAGGGCTCCAACCCTAAACTGAACTTTCCCCAGTTAGTCAGCATTAGGGCTCCAACCCTAAACTGAACTTTTCCGTTTAGTCAGCATTAGGGCTCCAACCCTGAACTGAACTTTTTCATTTCCGCCAGCATTAGGGCTCCAACCCTGAACTGAGCATTGTTCTGTTAGTCAGCATTAGGGCTCCAACCCTAAACTGAACTTTTTCATATTTAGTCAGCATTAGGGCTCCAACCCTGAACTGAACTTTTTCCATTCCGCCAGTATTAGGGCTCCAACCCTGAACTAAGCATTGTCTGTTAGTCAGCATTAGGGCTCCAACCCTAAACTGAACTTTTCCCTTTAGTCAGCATTAGGGCTCCAACCCTAAACTGAACTTTTCCCGTTAGTCACTGAACTTTTTCCTGTTAGTGACCATTAGGGCTCCAACCCTGAACTGAACTTTTTCCATTTGGCCAGCATTAGGGCTCCAACCCTGAACTGAGCATTTTCCATTTAGTCAGCATTAGGGCTCCAACCCTGAACTGAACTTTTTCCAGTTAGTCAGTATTAGGGCTCCAACCCTAAACTGAACTTTTCCATTTGGCCAGCATTAAGGCTCTAACCCTGAACTGAGCATTGTCTGATAGTCAGCATTAGGGCTCCAACCCTGAACTAAACTTTTTCTAGTTAGTCAGCATTAGGGCTCCAACCCTAAACTGTACTTTTTCCAGTTAGTCAGCATTAGGGCTCCAACCCTAAACTAAACTTTTTTTTGTTAGTCAGCATTAGGGCTCCAACCCTGAACTGAACTTTTTCCATCTAGTCAGCATTAGGGCTCCAACCCTGAACTGAACTTTTTCCCTTTAGTCAGCATTAGGGCTCCAACCCTAAACTGAACCTTTTTCCTGTTAGTCAGCATTAGAGCTCCAACCCTAAACTGAACTTTTTCCATTTAGCCAGCATTAGGGCTTCAACCCTGAACTGAGCATTGTCTGTTAGTCAGCATTAGGGCTCCACCCCTGAAACTGAACTTTTCCATTCGGCTAGTATTAGGGCCCCAACCCTGGACCGAGCATTCTACCTTATGGCGACATTAGGGATCCAATCCCGAAGTTGCACTTGGTAGACTGAAATTTTCCAATCCATTCATTAATTCTATAATCTTCCTAGAAATTAACTCATGAAATTTTCCTAGCGAAACTAGGGCAGAAAATTTCGTTCCCTTTGATTTTCCCGCAGGTCGGACCTAGAAACGCATGGATCAAGACGACCGACGCGATGAGTCTCAACCCAGAATAAAGAAAAGAAAAAAAAGAAGATTTCCCAAGATACTGGAGAAAACGAAGGGCGGATCGCTCCAAGATTTGATCAAGGTCCCGAGCTCTGCCAATCCCGTCTCACTCAGTATCCCAGAAATAAACAGGCACCTACAACTTGCAAGCATCAAGATTCGGATCGAAGTCTACAAGCAGAATCAGCTAAGACCCAAGATCAAGTTGCAAAAGAATCATAGATAGGAATCTTGTAACTAGCGGTTGACACGCATACGTAGTTAGTTCAGTTTCAATTTTCCTTTGGTTGTAATAAGGGAGTAGGTAAGTAGCAGCGGCAACAGCAATAGCAGTAACGACAAGCATTGCAATCCCATGGTAGTCCCAGCTACCGAAGTTTCCCGAACTACATTGACCTGATTCCTGTTTAGCCCAGGATATGTAGGAAATCTTCGAAGCAAAGATTCTGTCAAATCTTTCAAAATGTGCTTCACACGGAGTATTCCAATAGGCAAAAATCGCTCATATCCGCTCACTTTATCTTTGCACGAAAACTCTTCGTGTTTCCGAACAAAGAGGGGCAGCTGTGAGCACGTTATTTTTGTTTTCGCGACAATCACTCCAAAAGAAACAAAAATAATAGCAATTGGTCTTGCTGTACAATTTTTGGATTTTTACGTGGCATTTTTGTTAGTTATTTGTGATCTTGTCCATTTTTATTTTATCAAACACAAAAATGTGTGTCGTGTGTAGTTGAACCATTATCCGGTTATTAAAAGAAAAATCACAAAATATGCATCTTTTGCCCTATTTGTTGCCTTGGTTTGATTTTACCTATTTTTAATATTTTAATATGTGTGTAATAATTGCTTTAAGTGTTAATTAATAAGGTTTAATTTTGTTTAATTAGGTTTTGTGTTTTAAAATCAGAAATGAAAGAAAAGGGTGCAATTTGGTTTAAAATAGATTTGGGCTGGTTTCCTATTTAAAAATCTGAGGCCCAAAAAAGCAGCCCAAGCAACCGGTCCAGCAGACCCATCTCCAGGTCTCCAAACGACGTAGTTTGACATCAAAACTACGTCGTTTCAGGGGGCAACCCATCTCAGCCGTTCAAGCCACCCTGATCTAACGACTCTCATCATATTCCCCGTACCCACATACAAACCCGACCCGTTCAACCCCGAACCAACCCGACCCCAATACTAAACCAAACGACACCGTTTGGATTAAACCTTGAATCCAGGCCGTTGATCTCGAGTGATCTAATGGCCAAGACCCAACCATCCACCCCGTATAAAAGCCTCCATATCATACCCTGCCCCCTATCCAAGCACCCCCTTTAGTCGTCTCCTTCACCAGACCCCAAACCCCATGAAACCCTAACGCCGCCCCCTTTCCCCTTACCATTAAACCCGGCGGCAAGGACGCCGGTGACCACCGCCTTAACACCCTAGATGCACCTCACCACCCTGAATCCAAATCCATCAACCGCTGAGTTCGAATCAGTCCCTAGGTTCTCGAATCTTCATTTGAAGATTCGAGCAGAACTCCGATCTACACCGATCTACCCCAGGTTCATACCAGACACTCCCCTGACCTCCCTCGTGACCAAACCATGCTTGGTTTGGTCCGAATCTAACCAGGGAAACACAAATCCCAAATCTGCCCCTTAGGAACCCTAGAAACCCTGAGCCCGGTCTGTGTCCGTTTGAACCAGATGATTAGGGTCTAATTGACCTTAATCGAAGTGTTCTCAGTTGAGAACACTTCGATTAAAGTCCGTTCAACCCCAAGAAAGGTCGATTCAAATCCGAGTTAGGGTTTGCTGATTTTTTCCAAGACTCTAAGGTATTTTTGCTTTCCCTTTTCTTTATCAGTTCATGTGTTTGTTATAGTTAAAGGTCTGTTCGTATGGCTAAATGTCTTTAGTTGATTGGCTTTGAATTTTGACTATCCTGTCTACTTTGCCCAAGATTTCTGTATTTGGTCAAGCCCTTCTTCATTTTGTGTGTGTTTGTAAACTGTACAATCGACTAAAATTGAAATTGGTCGATTAATTAGTTCCCAGGGTCATATTTGTTTTGACAGTGCAATCTGACCCCCTTGTTGATACTATTGGATTTCTGATTATTGGCTTCGATTGTATGTGTTATAACTAGTATAGTCGAATCGATATACGTCGTCAATTAGTTTCATACTGGAATGATAGCAACTTGACTCAGGCTATTTTGATTTACTGAAGCATTGTTGAATCAGATTAGTTTGTTGCCACTATGTATTAGTCTGTTTAGCCAAATCAGAAAAACGTTTAAGGAATGATTTATTAGCTGCAGGTCTCAGATTTTAATTTAGTTGATGGCATTGTTTACTCATTTTTCAACCTTGGGCAACATGTGCATTGCAATGTAATGGACAACATGTGCTATAAGAACACACCCCTGCTGCCCATACCCTGATTTAGTTTAGAAATAATAAACCCCATTTAAAAGATAGATCTGCCAGGGGAATATCATGGGAGGGGGTTTTATTTTATTTGTTTGAGTGGAAGGACAACAGACCACATGAGAGGGATTTCTGATGTGTCTAACAGGCTCTAAATGGCCTAATGCTAGGCTATAAATAGGAGAATTTCCATTAGAACAGGGACTTGATTTTGGAGAGACAGAGACAGTTAGAAAAACACACAGATAGAGAGAGAGCAAGGGATAGAAAACATACAGACAAAATCAGAAACTGTTCTTCCTATTGTTGTTTGGATTTCACTTGTTTTCAACCTCTTTAATCAATACTGATTCTTCTAAGTCCTAACTGAGGTTACTGGTTGTGTGTTGCATTAGTTTATTCCTGGATTTGGTCTGTTTGGAGTTTTGTTTCTACTACACTGCTTGCTGCTGTCATTTTGCTACTTTTTCCATCGGATAGTTGCATCTTGCACTGGAATTTGTCCTGCTGTTACCTGTTGTTACTGCTGCTGTTTCGTTTGCCACTGTTACTCTACTGACTTCTCTTCTTCTTCAATTGTAAGAACATCCAGGTACATACTTCTGAAACCATGTGTTGTTGAAAGCTTGAAGTTTGAAGTAGAAATAAAGAAATGAACGTTGTTTACTTCACAGTACTTGTGTTCAAAGTATAGCAATAGGTTGGATGATAGTTAGCCTGTATTTATTTAAGTTCATTACAAATGCATTTGCTCTGTAGGAATTAATACACATCCTAATTGAGATGGACTACTAGATAGTATTGTTGTTAGATCAGATGTATTTCCATGTGTATATCCATTTGGTTTGATTTAGTGATGACAGTATAACATAGAATCACAGCAAGCATCTGTATGTGCTCCTGTCTAGACCTCTGAACTGTTCAAATTTGTTATATCCGGTCCCATTTGATTTCAAGATAAATGTATCCCAAACAAATTCTCAGGTGGTGTTACGTTAACGGGTTAGCCATGTATGCCGACTCTCTTGTTAGATTCCTTGTTTCGATATAGGTTTGATAATAACTGATATTTGGCATCGGCCCGCCATTTAGACAAAGCGGCTATTAATAAGATTAGCAAGTTCTTTTTTTACCTATTTTTGAAGCACGAAATAATGCAACAATTTTGAGGAAAACTAATTTAATAGGCATGAGTTGGGAAAGATTGTTTGGCGTTTAGATCAAATAAACTCCCAAATGAGCATTAATAATTAAGGTTAATTCCAGCACTAATATTCGCGGATGATTATTCGTTTTTTCACATAATCATGGAGAGTTAATTTAGCTATAGGATGATTAATCATGTTCGGATATATTATTTCATCGTCCTCGATTTGGTTCATAATTTCTAGTAACGTTCCTTTCAATAAATGCGCGTCTCAATCTAGCATTTAATATGGTATGCCTCTTTTAAGCTTGTAACGATTTAGGATTTTTCTTATTTATTTTTAGAAAACAAAAAATATAGAAATGTAGTCATGCTAAGATTATCCTTTTAAAAATAATGAGACGAGCCTCGCCAAATAAAAATGCAAATTGCGGGGCCCTCAATAATTGATCATAATAAATACTTAGAGTTTGGGATGGACCATTTAGTAAATTTCACTGCCTTCCCCAAAGATAATAACGCGTTAGACTCTTTAGGCGCGACTTAATTAAATTACATTCTTAATTTTGGGTGCGCATTTATGTGACCCAAATTCAAATCTCAACGGAGTCGAAATGTGTTAACAACTACGGGTGCATTGATTGTGACGTGGTTCGAGATGCATTTTCACGACGTTGCAATTCTATAAAAATAAATGATAATAATAAAGCGGTTTAAACTTAATAAAAGCACGTAAGTCATAACATGTATTTAAATCAGATATTTAGCCATTATAACAATTCAAGCGACCGTGCTAGAACCACGGGATTCGAGGGTGCCTAACACCTTCCCTCGGGTCAACAGAATTCCTTACTTAGAATTTCTGGTTCGCAGACTTCATTTGGGAAAGTCGAGAATTTCCTCGATTTGGGATTCAAGATAAACCGGTGACTTGGGACACCAAAAAACCAAACCTTTCCCAAGTGGCGACTCTGAATTAAATAAATAATCCCATTTCGAATATTGTCACTTAAATTGGAAAAACTCCCTCGCGCATTTATCCTTCGAGGCGGGCGCGCACAAAGGAGGGGTGACAGATATAACGACCCATATTGTTTACCGTGAAAATGACAACAACAGTTAAATTTGTAAATGAGATTATAAAAATATGTGATCTACTTTTATGCTAGTTGTTAGAGCGGATGATGCTAAGAATATGAAGTTTAACGATAAAATACAAGCTAAAACGAGGCAGTAATCAAACCGAGGGGCTCGCTGCCCTGGCTTCGGATTGGTCAATAGGGGACCTCGAGGTCGATATCTCGGCTCGATATCGAGCTATTGGGGGTAGTCGGGAATGGGACAACAGTTAGGATATGATCAAGCGAGGCTCCTTATGGCCAATACCAAGCAACAAATGAAGAACAAGTGAGAGAGTAGTAAATGCTAAAGTGGCCTCGAGCTAGTAAGAACGGTCAAGTTAAACAGAAGAAAATGAGAGAGATATTATTGATATTGTGTAGAATCGTTGGAGCTCTGCCTTATAGAGTGTCAATAACTCCTCTTTTATAGGAGGGGGGAGCCCAGACTTAGTACAAGATACGTTAAGGGATAAAGGAAAATGGGATGTGATAGCTAGCTTCATGACGTCTGCGTTGATCGATGTCGAGCCGCTCAAATAGACTTAATCGACCACGGATGCATTCTTTAGAAGCTTCCTGTGTTCGTCGAGGTTTAGGCCGATGTTATCCTTGTTTGGGTATCGATAGATCTTGAGGGAAATGACCTGCTCGAGGTCCCAAGCCTCCGAGGTGGCCTACTGAAGCAATTTTGTCAATGAAAAATCGGTCCTCCGATTTTACCGTGTACAGATAGTCTCCGCTTTTCTTAGTGGGAAGCGATAAGAAATGTTTTTGGTCCTCCATTTTGTGGGCTCCTACGATCACGTCATGATGATGGTAGCCCCCTTTTTACAAGTGCCGAGGAATTTCACCATTTCGCTTCTTTAGGATCGTTCGATGTATCGCGACTCTTCGTTCTTCGGGTTCATATAATTGCAGTTGATTCAGCTTCAATGAATGCATTGATTGCTCCTGCTATTATGATTTTCGAGGGCTATAATGGCGCCGTCAGTTACTTTCCCCCTATAAATGGGGCTTTTTGTGATTAGTTTTTCATCCAAACTTCATTTGATACCCATCCTTTCCTCCCATTTTTAGTCATTGTTGTCTCATCATGTTTGAGGCCCACGGCCTCGAGATCTTACATCATATGTGCCATGGCCCAATTCTCAATCCTTCTTTACTTAGACGAGGTTGTGCTGCGGTGATGTTGTTGTTGTTGTTATTGTGGTTGTTGTTGCTATCTATGTTGGCTCGGGGCGATGAAGCGAGGGACCGATTTCCTCCGTCCCGGGGAGATACTTGCATTATGCACCACTGCTCAAAAGGGGGCTCGGATTATACACCACTGCTCACCCTCGTTCCTCGGCTTGGCATATTACACCCCTTTTAAATTCCAGTGGGGTATGGAGACAGTTTCTACTAGTTGTTGCCCCTCGGGCCGAGGCAACGTCGCAAGAAGTGGCTTTATAATGGCAGTACTTGCGGAGTTCATACTAGCCAAATTTTTCACCCAGCCACTTCTTGTCTTCTTCCGGCCTCTCCTTCGTCAATTTGCTCTTCTCCCTTGCCTTCCTCATCTATACCCTTCCCTTTGAAGATGCCATTCCGGGAGGATCGAGTTGAGGTCTCCGAGGGGATTGGACTTGGAAGATATTGTCTTTGAGGTCATACGCCAGGGGAGATGATGCCGGAGATGCCGCATTTTGGGAATAGGCTAGATTCTTAGGTTCTTGTTGTATGCATATCCTTGAACTCCTTTATTTCTGTGTAGGGATCCTCTTGCAGGCTTTTGTAATCATATGTAAGGACCCCTCTGAGGGTCGTTGTAAGAGAACATTTTATGAATACAAAGATATTTCCTTGATTCCTGCCTTTGATACTTGCTGTATTTCTTTATGTTTGTGGCAGTTCTAAATGCACGATCCTATTTTGTCGTCTATAATACTGACCTCGGATGTGTGTATTCCTTCCGGCCTTCGCTTGATTGAAAAGGCTTCATGCAGGGCCTTTCGTGGTTCCTCGGACTGAACCCGAATAAAGCCAATAACCTCTGTCCGTTGGGACCCTAGCTTCGCATGGAAGCATGAATAATGTTTTCGGGCCTCATAATAATCCTTGAGAAGAAATTTGCTTGGGGACCCGCGGACGGGGAATGCCGGTGATTTCCTGAAGTCAGCCTCTGAACGGAGGCCCGCTCGTGCTCGGACCATCTTGGATAGAACCCGGAGTCCGTTTTGTATGGGCGTTGTTCAAAAACGCTTATTCCTTCACATATTGGTTTCCCTTGGTGGAGACCTTCGGAGTTGCGTGCCAGTCCTGTGATGGTGAAGGCATTGTTGGCCCTCTAGAGCGTCGTCTTACTATGACGGAGGTCTTTGGGGTTGAGTATGTCCTCGAGGCTGGAGATGGTGCTATTAGTTGGCGTCTTCGGTCGACTTTGAATCACTGTAGTTCTTCCAATGTATGGCATAAGGTATTTCCGCCTTCGTAGGGGTTACTCTGTCTCATGCAGTTGCCATTTCCCGCACCGCGTTTACGGTAACAACATGCTTGTACGTCTCCCTTCCTTTTAGTCTTCTATTTCTGCAGCTGCTATGGCGGCAATAACGGGACTAATCCGACAAGGGGTGGGAGCTTCCCCCCTTTTTCGGGCCATCGGGGCCTACTAATTCCATAGTGCCGGTTTATCATGCCTTTAATGGCTATTGTCGAGGATGGTAAAGACCGACCATGGACAAATCGATCTGTTCGGGTGCTGACTGTTGGTATTATACCTTAGGAACCCAAATTATTTGCTCAAAAAATGGAGCAATACTCTTTAGGCGGCGCTCTCCGCGCTTTGCCAGTTCTGCCTTCTCCTGTCATATTTAGACAGGCATTTGTAGGTATCGGATGATCCCCCCGGGGCGAGGCCGCGCTTCTCTGGAGAGAGGGAATGTTTTGGGCTTCCGAGCCGGGAGACGATGGCAATAGATGGGATACGCACCCATAGGGCGATGGAACTTTTAGTGAGGCTAAACGGGTCCGTGTCTCTGGCAATAGAACATCATCCGAGCCTGCTGTTCTTGAAGTTTTTGACTCCAGAGTGGTGGTTACTCCAAGTGATCGGGCTTCAACCGAGGTTGGTTCTTCCCAAGGTTGAGGGGGCTGGGCCTGTAGGAATGTGCTTCGGCCTTCATGGAAGTTCGTCAGTTTCACTTTGCGGTGAGCCTTGGCACAGTTCTTCTGCATCTCATGCCTTCCCTTCTTTACCAAGTTTTCCTCCTGCAAGATTTTGATAGGCTCAGGTTTTAGCTGCTCCATCATGGGGCTAGACCTCGATGTGATCTAGATGAGGGTGAGTACCTTAGGCTCCTTGGCGTGGGGAAGGGTGCTGAGTCGATGTACTGGGGATATGGGGCGTACCGGAGCTTGAGTTACGAGAGATATTTGATGGGGCAGGTGACCTTTCGTAGTGAGCGTTTCACTTTTTTTAACCTTTGATGGGGCAGGTTCAGGGGTACCTTAGGGGCGGTGCCGACCACGTTGGAAATGCTTATGGTGAACTCGGGGCTTAGGTGCATCTTCAAGCTTCGGCTTGAGTGGATATGATCGCGAAACTGGAGTCTGATCTCTCGAAGGTCCGGGTCAGAATAATCGACGTTTGGACTGAAGTAGCATTGGGTTAGACCAAGGCTGAGTTGGAGTGAGTCCTTGATATTGAGAAAAGGACCAAGTGATACATTCGTTGTGGGTCCCGAGGAGAGATGCCTGAAGAGATCAGCGCCAGGGGTTTTGTCTTCCTGGAAGAGTTTGAGCGAAGCTGGGGCTGCTGGGCTATAACCTTCTGGAGCGGTGCATAGATTTTGCCATTTTGTATATGTTGTTCGCAGATCATGTTTGTATATGGAGACCATACTTTTTGCGCTTGTGAAAAGGAAAGAAACTTGAAGCTTTATCTTCTTTGTATCTATTTCTGCATTGCTATCGACCAGGCGGACTGGTTTTTGTGTCCGACGGGAGCCTGGTGGATCTGGACTCACTTAGATAGGCCCGGAGGCATTTAAGTGTGTTTTTTTATGCGAGTAGGCTTTAGGGCCTTTGTTCTATGCCTAGTTGTTTAGGCCTATTATCCGAGTTGGGCCCTGATTCGAGCTTACCTGACCTCCGACCTCCCGCGCTTGCATGGGCAGATGGTGATTGTCCTTATTCCTTGCCCTTGGGAATTTTTGTTTCAACTATCTCGGGTCCAGTCTCCGAGTCGTGTTGCGACTCGAGCATTAATTGACCCTCAAGTCTTTTCGTGCCTGTATGGGCGGGTGACAATGGCCCTTGTGCTTCAGGTTGAAGCGATCTTTGAAGTGTGTGGCCTGGAGGCTTTTTCGGCTAGCGACAATGGATCTTATGCTTTTGCCTGTTGGCATTTTGTAGTTAACTATTTTGGATCTGGTCTCCGAATTGGGTTATGACTTGAGCTTATTTTAATCCTCAAGTTTTCAATTTTCAAGCTGGCGATAGTGGCTCTTACACTGTTGGTCGTTGAGACCTTTTAGTGTGTGGCCCAGAGGCTCGTTTGGCTAGCGACAATGGCTCTTACGCTTTTGCCCGTGGGCATTTTGTAGGCTTTGTTTTCCTCTCGTTAAGGTCTTTTTGAAATGATTTTGCCTGACCCGTTGTCGGTTCTGGAAGAACCTCGATTTCCAGTCATTAGCGACGATGTTCGAGCACCCCAGAAGGTTCTTAGCTCATACGCTGAGTAGCTTGAAGCCTTGGTTTTTGGAGCTGAAATGGTCGACACTCGTTTGCCTGTTGAGGGAAGCCTATTTTAACCGGTTCATTTCGAAGTATATTTGAAGTAATGGCCTGCAATTTTGTTAGCGACAGTCGTGCGTCCCCGAGTCGCGTTAATTTGGCTAGTGCAGTCGTTTTGACCGTAGTCATATGTGTTTGGCCGGAGCCATTTTTGATCCCGAGTGATAGTTTAGGCATCCATACCGAGGGTATGCCCTTTCGGGTTTCTCATAAATGCTACATATAGCCTAAACTTCGGGATTGAGTTTTATGCCTGTAGAAAGGTCTTACAAAATTTTCATGTCTGTTGAGGTCTTACAGTTTGTCATGCCTGTTGAGGTCTTACAGTTTTTGTTGCTATGTATAATAGATCTAGTTATACCGAGTTTGCCTGTTTGGGGTCTTATGGCCTCGAGTTTCCCAGTATATGGCGAGTGACGACAGTCTTCGAGTTTGCTTAGGCTCAAAGGACGCTATTCGTGAGTTCGGACTTGCCTTGTTGGGGCCGTATGAGCCCGGAGTTCCAACCCTGAGGTCGTGCGGGTGCCAATTTTTTGACGCTAAGTCTTCGAGTATTTCGGGTCGTATTTGGTAGAGGGAACTCCTGTCGCGAGCGTGCTGAACCTCTTTTTTGGAGCACAAAGTGATCTTGGTGATAGATACCCTTTGATCTATTGATGTAGCTATGTTGTTGTGTTGAATAGATCTTTTGCTAGACCGAGTTTGCTCGCTTGGGGTCTTATGGTCTTGGATTTTCAAGTGCGTGGCGATTTGCAACAATCTCTGAATACTCAAGGTACCCCAGATGTTGGTGACGCTGGGCGATTTTTGCGTTGCCTTACCTGAAGGTTTTGTGATTTTGGAATTTTGACCCGGAGGCCGTCTGAACGGCAAATTGCTGGCGTCAGTCCCGAGTGTTCGGGACATTTCTGGTGAAAGAATTGTCATCTTACTTTGTGAAGGAGTATTTGACAAAAGGTATTCTTTGATCGCTTGGTACAATGGCACACGCATTTGCCGATGGGAGCCTGACTATATGGACATAGTTTTTTCGACCGTTTGGACCGGTACATTGCTTCCCTATAGGAACCCCATTTGGAAAAAAAACCCCTTTTTGAGCGGTAGCTTTCTGGGGGAACGCCCCTCATTGCTCAAAAGTTGTCTTCAAGAGAAGTATTGAGTATTTGTGGGATTTTCCTTAGGCAGCTCGCAGTTGTTGCCTCGTTAAAAACCTTGCCGGTAAAACCCTTCTTTTGGGACAAAAACTCGGTCGTAGGAAAAGAGTGCAACGGGTGCGTTTTTAGAGCCTTGAGGTCTTCAGGCAGTGCCAGCGCTATGACAGCTCCGGTCGGGTGCCCGCACATGGGTTAGTTCTGAATTAAAAACAAAAAGGGAGACGGTCGTACCTTGAAGTGAGAAGCGGTGGCAATGCCTCGGGATTGACTTGTTATAATTGCCTGAGGCGAAGACGCAGTGTGGACTCTGCTTCGTTTTGTAAAATTCGATCGAGGGTGAGACCCGATTTGCCCTTTGGCTTATTCGGGGGCGGAGGTATGAATGTTTGTACCACGTCATGTATTGCGAACATTTCCCTTGCCGCGTGCTGTTCCCCGTAGACGGTTTTGATCTCATCCTTTGCTGGGAATTTTATCATCTGGTGAAGGGTGGATGGAACTGCTCTTATGCAGTGCATCCACAGCCGTCCGAATAAGACGTTATACTTGTTACGCCACGCCTTCCTGATGTTCTTTAGAAGGGCAACGTAAGGCTAAGCAACCGATGTCAGTGCGATTGTTGTCCGCCAATGAGGTCTCCTCCGCACGCTAGACTAGATTGTCAGTGTCGTGCGGGAAAACCAATGTCACGAGCAATTGCGGAAGCTGAGAGAGAATTGGGTTTTGAATGATGATGATGATTTTATTGATGACTGAAATGTTGATTACAAAGATGCGGTGTCGAGGGGGAGAGACACCAGAAAAATGCTTGCTTGAAAATGTTTGATTGTTTGGTCCCCCTTAATAATGCTTAAAGAAAATAAACCAACATTACATGACTCGTCAATGGGCAGGGGCCCGATGTATTTTTGTTGCAGGCGAGGGTCATTGGTCCTTACTGCAAACAAGTACCGCTTTGGGATGCATAGCATTACTTTGTACCTTGTTTGATGTTGGGGAAAGCAAAGATTTTATTCGGTGAATCTTTTTGCCCGCTCTTGGGCTTTGACGAGATAGCTCTGCACTATCCCCATGTTGCTCTCCCATTCGCTCGAGAATTTGGCAGCTCGAGGAGATTTCGGCATGGTTGATGCATTCACCGTTTGCGGGAGAAGCGGTTTCTGTCCGGTAACAATTTCAAAAGGGCTATTATTTGTATGATGGCTCTTTTGAGAATTGAAACACAGTTGAGCAGCATCCAGGAGCTTCACCCAATGTTTCTGGGATCTGGTTGCAAAGTTTCGGAGATATTCTTCCAGCATGTCATCGAACTGGTCTGTCTGGCCATACGATGGTGGATGGATGTCTGAGTTGTGACTCAATGTTGACCCAAAACACCTGAAGAGATGGTTCCAAAAGTTGCTAGTGAAACGTGAGTCGCGCCTACTAACAATATCTTTGGGCAGGACCCAATGTTTGACAATGTGCGAGAAGAAGAGTCGAGTTGTATCTTTTTCTGAGATGTTCTGCGGGGCTGCTATGAAGGTTGCATAGTTTGAAAACTGATCTATGACAACCATGATGCATGCAAGATTACCGACATGGGGCAATCCCGTGATGAATCTGAGGGAAACACATTCCCATGGTCTCTAAGGGACATGTAATGGCTGCGAGGGTCCCGTCTGTGATGAGTGATCCGACTTGTCCTTGTGGCATGGCTGACAAGTCTTCACACGCTGGGAGCGTCACCAGTCTTTTGGGGCCGATGATATGATGGCTGATTGTTGTTGCGAAGGGTAGCCGGAACTAGGTGTTCATGTCTGTTGGCTACCTTCTCCAACTGCATGGCCGAGATGTTTTCAGCGGCCATCTTTATGGGAAATCATGGTATGGTGCAGGGCTTGGTCCCGTTTTCTCCCATCATCAGGAGCATGTTGGCATATGGTACCGGTATGGTGTTGGTTTGTCTCATGAACTCCAAACCCACTATGATGTCGAAGTCATCTATGATTGCGATGCGCAGGTCGATGCTTCCTTTGTATGGCCCATGTTTCACTGGGACATTTGTAGATGTTCCACCCAATGTATGGGGTGGTGAGTTGATAGCCTTGACGCGGCCTTTCCTCTTTTGCACAACAAGACCTAGGCGCTCTACTTGCGTTGACGACAAGTAGTTGTGGGTGGCACCCGTGTCTATCAATGCGTGAAGGGGCTTGCCGTTCACTTTCAATTCGACGAACATTAGGGTTCTCGCTTGTTTAGGAGGCCTCTCGTCCATTTCGACTAAGGCATGCGGGATAGAGCCAACAATTGCATTGAAGGTGCCTACCTGGTCTTCTTCTGATGTGTCTGATGCGTCTGACTCATCCTCGACAGTCTGATGAGCATTGACCTTTATGTTTGGGCATTCATTGTTCCAATGTGCCCCGCCACAATGACGGCATTCTGAGGGAGGCTTTCTCCCCTGATTGTTGTTGATGGATGCAACACTGTTGCTGTTGGAGGGAGGAGACTTAGTTTTGGATGTACTCCAATCTCCCCCACTTTTTCTGTGGCCACCATTGCTGGGATGGTTCCCGTTGAATCCCCCTCGGACAGACGGCTAGGGCCTGTCATTATGAGTTCCCAAATGATGTGTCACCGGGTAGGCATTGAAGGTGCCTACCTGGTCTTCTTCTGATGTGTCTGATGCGTCTGACTCATCCTCGACAGTCTGATGAGCATTGACCTTTATGTTTGGGCATTCATTGTTCCAATGTGCCCCGCCGCAATGACGGCATTCTGAGGGAGGTTTTCTCCCCTGATTGTTGTTGATGGATGCATCACTGTTGCTGTTGGAGGGAGGAGACATAGTTTTGGATGTACTCCGATCTCCCCTACTTTTGCTTGGGCCACCATTGCTGGGATGGTTCCCGTTGAATCCCCCTTGGACAGACGACTGGGGCCTGTCATTTTGAGTTCCCAAATGATAATCACCAAGGCATTCTACAGCTTGAATGGCCTTGGGCAGGGTGTCTACCCGTTGTCTCTGTAGTTCCATACGGGCATGAGGTTTCAAACCTTCTATGAATTCGAAGAGTTTGTCTTTGTCCCCCATGTCGCGTATGTTTAGCATGAGTGCGAAGAATTTGCGCACGTACTCCCGCACTGATTTGGTGTGGCGGAGTTCCCGTAGCTTTCTCCTTGCATTGTATTCCACATTTTCGGGGAAGAACTGCAGGCGTATGGCTACCTTCAATTCATCCCATGTCTGGAGAGTATCTTCACCGGCCTTGATGCCTTCGTATTTGACCCGCCAAAAAAGTTTGGCATCGCCTTGAAGATACATGGCAGCAGTCGCTACCTTTTTGGATTCTTCCAAATGGCCCACGACATCGAAATATTATTCGATGTCGAAGATGAAGTTTTCCATTTCTTTAGCATCCCGGGATCCGTCGTTTGGCTTTGGCTCCGGTATCTTAAGCTTTTGTAGAATGGGGGTGAGGTTTGCTGCACCACTGATGTGGTTGTCGCCTCCTTGAAGTAAGATCTGTAGGGCAGCATTGACAACATTGAGCTTGCATGTCAAGTTGTCTATGGTTTGCTGCATGGCAGTTAGTTTGTCTGCCTCTTGTTACTGATGGGCTAAATCGTCGGCACGCTCCTGTTGGAGGTCCTCAAATTTTCCATGAATATTGGCAGTTTCGATGGCTGCCGTTTGTCAGTCATCGTCATAGTCACGACTGATGTTTGCAATGTCATTTTCTGCTTGCCGCATTCGGCGGTCCAGGTCATCCAACCTTTGCACTAGGTTGTTGTTTTGATCAGGCACCGTATCCACGATGGGTCGTAATCGGTCAACCGTCTCTTCTAGGGATGCTAGACGCTCCCCATGATTCACCATGGTCAGAAATGGTGATGATGGCAAATGTGTTCCCTCGTCCGATGTCGAGCCTAGGCTCTGATACCAACTGTTACGCAACGCCTTCCTGATGTTCTTTGGAAGGGCAACGTAAGGCTAAGCAACCGATGTCAGTGCGGTTGCTGTCCGCCAATGAGGTCCCCTCCGCACGCTAGACTAGATTGTCAATGCCGTGCGAGAAAACCAATGTCACGAGCAATTGCGGAAGCTGAGAGAGAATTGGGTTTTGAATGATGATGATGATTTTATTGATGACTGAAATGCTGATTACAAAGATGCGGTGTCGAGAGGGAGAGACACCAGAAAAATGCTTGCTTGAAAATGTTTGATTGTTTGGTCCCCCTTAATAATTCTTAAAAAAAAATAAACCAACATTGCATGACTCGTTCTAATAAAGCTGTAGAAGCACATTGAATGGAAATGATGTAAACTAGCCTATAATTACAATGAAAAGGACTTAGTTTATTACAAGGTAGAACTAAGTCCGATGGCAGCAACTTTGTCTTGCGAGTCAGGGTCTGCGCGCGCATTGCTGTGGGCGCACGCGACACTTGCTGTGTTGGCCTGAGGCTGGGCGCTGGTGCTTGGCATAGGGGTTTGTGCGCGAGGCGCTGCTGGAATGGGCCTGCAGCTGGGCGCTGGCGAGGCATCAGGATCTGCGCGCGCGACATTGTCAGGGCGCGCGGCGCTGTTGTCATTGGCAAGCCCTTGGGCGTTGGCGAGAGGCATCGGTGGGGAGACAGAGGCGCATGCGCGCTTGTCACTTGTCGCAGCCAAGACCACGGGGCCGACCATGGAGCTAGGCATTGTGAGGCTCGCTATGCCGCTACGGGGCGCGGCCAAGGGGTCATGGGGCGTGTCTGGAAAGCAGCCCATGACATTCTCCCCCACCTGAGTTGGCGCAGTCCTCGGAGCCTTATTATGATGATGATGATGATGATGCTTTTGGTGGCTGTTGGATGGGAGGTCTGCGCCCCTCTGTTCTGTGAGCTTGTTGTTGTAGCGACGCAATGATTTCATGCGGCTGACATGGAAGACTGGATAGATCTTCCACCAGGATGGAGTTTTCACCTGGTATGTGGAATTCCCAATGCGTTTTTCAATGGGCAGGGGCCCGATGTATTTTTGTTGCAGGCGAGGGTCATGGGTCCTTTCTGCAAACAAGTACCGCTTTGGGATGCATAGCATTACTTTGTCCCTTGTCTGATGTTGGGCAAAGAAAAGATTTTATTCGGTGAATCTTTTTGCCCGCTCTTGGGCTTTGACGAGATAGCTCTGCACTATCCCCATGTTGCTCTCCCATTCACTCGAGAATTTGGCAGCTCGAGGAGATTTTGGCATGGTTGATGCATTCACCGTTTGCGGGAGAAGTGGTTGCTGTTCGGTAACAATTTCAAAAGGGCTATTGTTTGTATGATGGCTCTTTTGAGAATTGAAACACAGTTGAGCAGCATCCAGGAGCTTCACCCAATGTTTCTGAGATCTGGTTGCAAAGTTTCGGAGATATTCTTCCAGCATGTCATCGAACCGGTCTGTCTGGCCATACGATGGTGGATGGATGTCTGAGTTGTGACTCAATGTTGACCCAAAGCACCTGAAGAGATGGGTCCAAAAGTTGCTAGTGAAACGTGAGTCGCGCCTACTAACAATATCTTTGGGCAGGACCCAATGTTTGACAATGTGCGAGAAGAAGAGTCGAGTTGTATCTTTTTCTGAGATGTTCTGCGGGGCTGCTATGAAGGTTGCATAGTTTGAAAACTGATCTATGACAACCATGATGGATGCAAGATTACCGACTTGGGGCAATCCCGTGATGAATCTGAGGGAAACACTTTCCCATGGTCTCTGAGGGACATGTAATGGCTGCGAGGGTCCCGTCTGTGATGAGTGATACGACTTGTCCTTGTGGCATGGCTGACAAGTCTTCACACGCTGGGAGCGTCACCAGTCTTTTGGGGCCGATGATATGATGGCTGATTGTTGTTGCGAAGGGTAGCCGAAACTAGGTGTTCATGTCTGTTGGCTACCTTCTCCAACTGCATGGCCGAGATGTTTTCAGCGGCCATCTTTATGGGAAAGCATGGTATGGTGCAGGGCTTGGTCACGTTTTCTCCCATCATCAGGAGCATGTTGGCATATGGTACCGGTATGGTGTTGGTTTGTCTCATGAACTCCAAACCCACTATGATGTCGAAGTCATCTATGATTGCGATGCGCAGGTCGATGCTTCCTTTGTATGGCCCAAGTTTCACTGGGACATTTGTAGCTGTTCCACCCAATGTATGGGGTGGTAAGTTGATAGCCTTGACGCGGCCTTTCCTCTTTTGCACAACAAGACCTAGGCGCTCTACTTGCGTTGACGACAAGTAGTTGTGTGTGGCACCCGTGTCTATCAATGCGTGAAGGGGCTTGCCGTTCACTTTCAATTCGACGAACATTAGGGTTCTCGCTTATTTAGGAGGCCTCTCGTCCATTTCGACTAAGGCATGCGGGATAGAGCCAACAATTGCATTGAATGTGCCTACCTGGTCTTCTTCTGATGTGTCTGATGCGTCTAACTCATCCTCGACAATCTGATGAGCATTGACCTTTATGTTTGGGCATTCATTGTTCCAATGTGCCCCGCCACAATGACGGCATTCTGAGGGAGGCTTTCTCCCCTGATTGTTGTTGATGGATGCAACACTGTTGCTGTTGGAGGGAGGAGACTTAGTTTTGGATGTACTCCAATCTCCCCCACTTTTTCTGTGGCCACCATTGCTGGGATGGTTCCCGTTGAATCCCCCTCGGACAGACGGCTAGGGCCTGTCATTATGAGTTCCCAAATGATGTGTCACCGGGTAGGCATTGAAGGTGCCTACCTGGTCTTCTTCTGATGTGTCTGATGCGTCTGACTTATAGAGTGTCAATGACTCCACTTTTATAAGAGGGGGAGCCCAGACTTAGTACAAGATACGTTGAGGGATAAAGGAAAATGGGATGGGACAACTAACTAGTTTCATGACGTCTGCGTGGACCGATGTCGAGCCACTCAAATAGACTTAATCGACCCCAGATGCATTCTTCGGAAGCTTATCGTGTTTGTCGGGGTTTAGGCTGATGTTATCCTCTATCGGGTATCGACAGATCTTGAGGGAAATGACCGGCTCGAGGTTCCAAGCCTCCGAGGTGGCCTACTGAAACAATTTTGTCAATGAAAAATCGGTCCTCCGATTTTACCATGTACACATATATTTTATTATTTTAAATTATTAAATCTCAAATTATTAGGGTCGTTGATCAAATGATCCAACGGTCCAGATCACTCTCACTTTTCTTAACCTTAGAGGCGACTCAGCCTTACCCCCAAATCCAAATCATTTGTCTCCTTACCCTACCGCCTTCATTTCCCTTTTATCTCCATCTCCTCTCAACCTCACAGTTAAATTCAATCAATGACCTTGAACAGGTTCGTACAAGGTCATGAATCCTCACAGAGATTCATCATTCATGTCTTATGTACCCGCAATTCCCGCTAAGTTCTTTTCCATTTCATCTCTCCATTTGAAGATCCCCCAAATCTGAAAACCCTAACTTAAAAATGCAACATCAAATCACTCAAATCCTCTTATGCTCTGTCAAATCGGAGCATGCATAGAGTTTTTCCAAAAGATTCATCATAAGGATTCTTTACCTAGAGGTCAAATGCAGTGACATCTGGGTTCTCAAGTTTTGTCCACAGATTTAGCCTTCAATAGTCAAACTTTCCTTGCTGGAACCCTAAGACATACCAGTCCTAACAAGATCCTAAAATCCAAAACGAATATCAAAATCCTTAAAATTCAAAAGCTTAGGTCCTTTCTGCTTTATCTCTATTTCCTTTGTTTTTCCGAGTTGATTCACTACTCAAGCTTAATATTTTGGTTCCTACGCAACTAAACTGAACTCATGTACTGCCTTCTTCCCTAGAAAAGGTCAGTAAAAGTTCAACCGTATCCTTCTTTGTTCGTTTGGTTGGTTAATTATTAATTTTTCTTTTATTGAATGATTTTTAACGATGCATCAGAATTTTGACTGTTTTATATGTTTTGTTAGCAACATATAGTTAAAGAAAACATGAATTCCTTTAGTTATCTGAGTGTGAGTTCTGTGATTGTCCTAATAAACATTTTGTGCTCTATCTTTGCTGTTAAGCCTTAAGAATAGCCTAATAATTCTTGAGTTGTCCTGCTATTTGCTTTCTTTAGGCTTCTTTAATGTTGTGCTAAGTATTGTCGCTTTTTCCTTAAGTAACATTTGTATTTGTAGTAGCTTATCTAAATTTGAATCTGTTTCAGTGAGGCTGTCATCTTGGCCAGGGAATGCTAGTTTATGATATTTGAACTTATCCTCTTCATAACATATTTTCTTTAATTCTTGTAAACTCTCTAGAGATCATTGACACTCTAATGAACTTATGGTTGTTTTATCACACTATATGAGCATGACTTGAGTAGACTATATTTTTTTACCCTCTTTGTATACGTTTTTGATGTTCATCACATGTTTGAACTATGTCATGAGGTTTTGTGCAAGTTCTAGTATTCTAAGTTGTTAAAACTAAGCTCCACTATGTCTGAAATCTTGTACTTAGCCTTTTGACAGATTTCTATATACAGTAAAATCAGAGGGCTCGATTTTATGATCATTAGGGCACCTCGTAGAGACCACCCTGGGAAGGCTCGAGGCTCAACTCGGGGTTCGACCCCGAGGGTTCTCAATGATCGACCTCGAGGCAGTGCAAATAAATGGCTATGATGGACAAATGGGAAGTTCCCAAGACACGAGATTAAAGCTGACCAAGTTTATTAGTCTAGTTCAAAACTCGTACCGTGGCATTAAATGGATGTACCAGCCATATATCTTTGTAATAAATGTATTTGTACTATGTTGGGATTCTCCCTCATATATAAAGGGGACCCTTGTCATTTTGTAAGAGAACAATATACAACATTCAATACAAGAACATTCTCTGCTCTCTAACTTAAACACATTCTTCCTTGATTTCACTACTTATATTTAGTGCTTACATTTATTGTGTTTTATTTATTGTTCTTCATTTATTGCTCATTATTGATCATAAAGAGCTTCCATCAAATCTATCATAACTATTAATCCTTCATCGATTGCCCTTAGCCGGGTATCCGACTCGACCTCGAAGACCTATCTATGCAAGCTCGAGGCCCCGAGTTTTAGCCATTCCATTTGATTATTACATTGTTTTCAAGTTATTATCTTATTTCCGAATCTTTTACTTAGCGTCTATTGCCTAATCAACTAGTATAAAAATAAATTACATATTTTTAGAACCACACAATCAAATCTAATTATTATTACCATTTTTGCGGTAAACAGTTTGGCGCCACCGTGGGGCTAAACATAATAGTGATTGTTTTCTTGCTGGTTTAACACATAACGCAAGTTTTCTTTTACGCAATTTCTTGTCCAATAATCTTTGATTTCAGATCGGAATGTCTAACTCAATGAATGCACGCGAAAACAACGGTCTTAAGGACCATGGAGAAAACGGTGTAGCTTTTCTAGGTATTGGTGCACCACCACGAAACCCTGAGGACGCACCAGAACCAATCCCCACGGATGTGGTCTCACGCGATGCACAACACGTCGATAGAAGTTCTCACACTAATCGGAGCATACACCAAGGAGATCAACAAGAAGCCCAAAAAACCCAAGCTCAAGAGGAACAAGAGGTTAGCCTTCACGTTATTTTTGTGATGTTGTAGGCACAATATATGGCAATCGCTCAACTACAGAGCCACCATAAAAACCTAAGTACAGCGGCCCCGGGAACATCCCCTTGGACTGAACAAGCACCCGAAAGGTTGGGTAACGATGGGTCGGCAGCCGATCCCGCTATTATGAAGATGCTCGAGGACCTCACGAAGAGGATTGAATCGGGCGAAAAGATGATAGATGCTAATGACAAAAAGGTGGAAACCTACAATTTAAAGGTCGACCAGATCCCGGGCGCACCCCCAATCCTGAAAGGTGATGATTCGAAGAAATTCATACAAAATCTATTCCCGTCAAGTGCGGCTCCAAAGCCCATCCCGAAGAAATTCAAAATGCCTGATCTCTCGAAATACAATGGGACCTCGGAGCCCAACGAGCACGTCAAAACTTACACCTGTGCCATAAAGGGAAATGACCTAAAGGACGACGAGATCGAATCTGTCCTGTTGAAGAAGATCGGGGAAACACTTTTGTGTTCAATGGAAATCGACGACTCGATTTCATGGCATCTCGAGGGTTTCCAGTAATCGACTCCGATAATTCTTGACAATTCCATTTCAAGACAGTATAAGTAATGACCAGCCCCGAGGCAATGAAATTAACGGTCTCGACAGACCAAGGTGAAGTTCCCAAGGCACGTATATATAGCTGGCCAGGTCTAGTAGTCTAGTCGAAAAAGCGAATCAAGGCATTAAATGGTTGTACCAGCCCATATCCTTGTAATTAATGTATTTGTACTATGTTGGGATTGCCCCTCTTATATAAAGGGGATCCTTGTCATTTTGTAAACATTTGTTGCTCCATACTAAATACACAAAAATATTCTCTCTGCTCTCTAATACATTCTTTTACCGCATCCTTCGAGTTGATAACTGAAGGCCTACCGAGGTCCAAAGCGCCATCTACACTAAGGTACAACCATCTCCCTTTTCAAGTTACATCTCGTACTCACCTTTATGCAGGTGCCCAACCGAGATAGTTGAAGCGCTAACCCAACTTAATGACCTTAAGGTTTTAATGCATCTGTTGTACTCTTTTTCTCATACCGAGTTTTTATCCCGAAAAGGACTTTACCGGAAAGGTTTTTAACGAGGCAACATCCATATGCTACCTAAGGAAGACTCAACAAGTATTCAAAGCTTCTTTTGCAATCAACCTCGAATACTGGGGCGCATCCCCCCGGGAGGTCACCTACTCGAAGAAGCCAAGATACATCAAGTGGGGTATCGATAGGAAGATAATATACTGGGCCAAACGGTCGAACGAACCGTGTCCGTATAGAACAACTGAGCCCTTAAACAACAAAGACATGTATACTTATACCAAGTAATCAAAAAATACTTCACATAAAGCATTTTGCGTGTCAAGAAAGCTCGCTATTTTTGTAAAAAAAGGCCCTACAGCCAAAAAACATCCCGAGCATTCGGGGACTGGCTTCAACAACTCACTACAATGCGACCCTCGTGTTGGAGATTCGAGATCGTAAGCCCTCAATGAGGCAACAACAAGATCACAAAACAACTCCAAAGCCAAAAGATGTCCCGAACACTCGGGGACTGGCATCAAACACTCAATACCACATAAACTTCGGGTCGGAAATTCCGAAATCGTAAGCCCTCAATGAGGCAATACCAAGTTTACAAGTAATGGCTCCCGAGTCAAGAAACCGCCGACAACTCGGGGATTGCCATCAAGCGCCACCTCTATTAACTTAGCAAAACCCGAGGCCATAAGACCACATGCGGGAAGCCTCGGTCTCGTAAGACCTATATAAGGCAACAACAATATCTATAAGACCTCAAGCAAGGCATGAACCATACTTGTACCAAGTATCAAAAACTTGTAAGACCTTACTAAAGGCATAAACCCGATCTTAATTTATCGTCTATATATTGAACTTGGAAGACCCCTAAAAAGGCATACCCTCGATATAGATGCTGAAACTACTTCACTAGGGACTTAAAGGCTTCGGCCAAACACAAATGTCTCCGGTCACAGGGTTGTACTAGCCAAACTAACGCAACTCAGGGATGCCCGACCGTCGCTATAAAATCACAAGCCTTCAATTACTTCGAATATACTTCGGAAGAACCAGTTAAACAGGCTACCCTCGACATAGGCAAAAGAGCTTCGACCATGTCAGCTCCTAAACACTGGCTTCAAGATATTTAGGTTCCGATCCAAAACCTCTTGAGGTGCTCGATCATCGCCATTTAACCACTCATAATTAAGGTTTATTATTAAGCTGTCGAAGAGTCAGGCAAACACTATTTACAAAAAATCCTTAACGAGGGAAAAATAAAGCCTATACAAAAGGTCGCATCGAACTAAGGCGTAAGAGCCATTGTCCCCAGCCTACATAAAAGGTCACACCGACCCAATGCGTAAGAGCCTACGGGCCAACTTGCAATACAAAAACTTGAGGGTCCAGTGAGCTTGAGTCGAAACCCGATTCGGAGACCGAACCCAAAATAGTTAACTAAATATGCCTAAACCTAAGGTGTAAGAGCCACTGTCGCCAGCCTACATAAAAGGTCACACCGAACCAACGCGTAAGAGCCTAAGGGCCTGATTGCAATTCAAAAACTTGAGGGTCGAATGAGCTCGAGTTAAAACCCGATTCGAAGACCGAACCCAAAATAGTTAACTAAATATCCTAAACCTAAAAGTGTAGGAGCCACTGTCGCCAGTACCAAAAAAAAGGTCGTATCGACCAAGCGCGTAAGAGCCCAAGGGCCAGCTTAATGAGCCTCAGGCCGCACCACAAATCTAAGGATTCCTTCTAGAAACAGTTCATTTGGATATAATCAAGGTAAAAAGAAATGCAGGAGAAACAAAACCATGAGGTCTCCTCTCTATACATACATGCGAATAAATAAAAGCTCCATTTACAACATACTTCGGAAGTACAGAATACAGAAACAGAAAAGTAAATATACGTCCCCCTAGGGGACTATGGCCCAACGACCCCATCCTCGCCATCCTCGACATCAGATAGAAGGAATTTAGCATCGTATTCTAATCGCCTTCGCCTATTTGATCTCTTCCAAGAGGTCGAAGCCCCTAGCATGAATTTCCTCGAGGGTCTCCCTTCGAGATTTACATTCACGTACTCTTTGCTATTGCTCCCACAATCAAGAGCTTTCCTCAAATAGGCTGCCACTTTCTGGTAAGCCCTAGTGCGGCTCATTGCAGCCTCAGCCCGGGCATTAACCACCTCGGCCTTCGCCTTGAAAAGCTCGGACTTGAGCTTTGTGATCATATTCACTCGAACAGAATCATTCACACGAGCGTTCCAGACCTTCACCTTGAGGGCAAAAGCCTTAGCCAAAACACCCTCCTTGGCCACAACTTGGGCATCTACCCAAGCCTTTAACTCGTTAAACTCATGTTTGGCCCAAACAGCTTCACCCCAAAGTCATTCCAGCTCCTCCGTTTTGCTGTCCAACTGAAGTATCGAAACATTAATCTCTGCCATTAATCTTCGAAAATGAAAAGTGGAGCATACATCAATACAAAATACAGGTTACCAGTCATTCGAGATAGCTCTCGTAGTTCTGACATCAATCCGCCTCACACCGCAGTTGTACCACCTCATTTTCCTTCCTCGAACAAAGGAGCCTAAGGGACTTCTCCCTATTCAAAACTTTTTGCAGCCTGCCCTCGTGGCAAAGCAGCTCGGACTTAAGCTTGTCAAAGGCTTGTGGAGGAAAATTCAATAAGAAAGGAAAGGCACGAAACCAAAATAAGCATATATCGGCTACCAAAACATACCGTAAAACCAAGCCGCTAAGCTGAGCCAATGTCTGATGGCCTAGTATCCCCCGAATCGCCTTTGGTAGAAAAAAAAGAGGGCGCCGCATGACTCTCATTCTCCGAAGTACCTTCGATGGGAATGGGAAATGCTCTTTCAAAAACAAAGGCCTCTGCAGCCGGAAGATTGGCCGACTTGCTCTTTTGTATCTTAGAAGAGGACTCGCCCCGCCATAAGCATTCTCACACCTTTGAGACTCTTTCCATTTATAGTAGATACTCGACCCCGAGGTCGGCGGCCTCTCCTCCTCCCCCAAGGGGCACGACCTCATTTCAGCAAAATCTCCAACACCGGCGGTGGGAGAGTTAGCGCGATAACAGGAAAAGTACCTTTGACAGGTCTCGCCACCTGATGACGTCCAAATCCACTACTAAAAAGTAAATGGACACGGTCACATGCAATATAATATACCCAACTATTAGTCGGGGTCGAACCCCATAGAGAACAATATATAGGTGATTAGAAATTTAAGAGAATTATCACTTATCGTGCAATGCCAAACACTTAGATTTTGGTTTAGAAAATATTTTATGTCTAAATGCGAAAATGTAAACTAACCTAGAAAGCCAGTAAAATGATCAATGGCTACAAGAATGGATGCATCTGGAATTACACTAAACTAACGATCCGATGTATTTTATGATTAGACAAATATGAGTGAGTTTATGTTAATTAGCCACGGATAATAATTCTTAATTAGCTTCTTCTGAAGGCTAACAAGACTTCCTAATTGAATTATTCCTAACCCAATTAAGAGATTAAGCACACCCGGAATGGCTACAAGTAGTTCAATTCTATCCCTAGGTAGAATCTATAAAATGAGGGTTAACGCATCAAGTTCTTGTTAATTAATCTTTCCAAACCCCAAATTATCTTTTCCAAAATTAATTCGGAGTTAATGGGTGAGTCCTAGGGTTAGATAATCCCTTTGGAAACATTAACAAACAAGAATAATTAAAGAAACAATAACTCACATCATAAAAGGATAAAAACCATTCAATACATAAGCACAACAATGTATTTAATACAGACTTTAACCATGAATATTTCCATAAATAAGATTCAAGTATTGGAAATAAATACTACACACTTAAATATTGACTACAAAGCAAGGAAATGAAGAAATAAATATAAATGGGTAAGAAATCCTTAACCACAAGCTTGAAATCTTTAAAACCCAAGTGTGTGTGCAAAACCCTAGCTTCCACCTTGTTCTCTCTAGTCTCTTGGAACTGAATATAAGCCAAAGATCCTCAAAATATCTACTAGGTTGTGTATAAAAATGGTTTGGAATTCAGAACATGTGAAATGCCTAAATTGCTCAGGTCTGATGCCCGTTGACCGCACCAGCGGAAGAATCCTCGCAGGTGCGGCTCTGTAGATGCAGAGACCCCATCACAGAAGCTAAATGCCAACTAATACTCTGTCACCGCAGATGCGGTTAACCAGGCGCAAATGCGGTTTCTTGCAAGCTCAGAGAACTTCACAGAAGAGGGCCTTTTCACCCAGAAACGAGGTCGCTTCTGTGACCATACTTCCGCAGATGCGAAATCACAGGGGAGTTTTTTGCATCATTTTCACCCTTTTTTGCCAATTCCACTCCAATTGAATTCAAATCACTTCATGGCATCATTTACCTGAAAATCTAACAATACACTCAATTAAAGACCTCATATTATAATTAAAGGACATAAAAGCTATAGAAAAGAGACTAGAATGAGTGGTAAAATCACCACTCATCAACACCCCCAACTTAAAGCTTTTGCTTGTCCTCAAGCAAATCAAAACCAACACTTCAATGAGGATTTACCATTTAAAACAGAAGTGGTATTGCTATTATTTACAAATCACATTCTCCAATTAAGCACCATACTTATGGATTTGGTTGGTACTAATAATTAGGCTCAAGTATGTGCATCTTTCCTGAATGATTCTCTCATTTAAAAACAAATTCAGAAAGTGCAAGGGAGTTTCAAAATAATCAAGTGACAAGAATAAGCCTCAAGAAGTGACTCAAAAGCACTAGTCCACTACATATGTTCAACTGACTCAATTTCTCCATCCTAATTCATGTGTCCTCACAAGAAAGAAAGTCCTAAATCACTATAGTTACAATACAACATAAGGGACAAATTTACAAAGACACTCACTCTCACAAAGAATTTTAAGTGTTACAATATCTCATGCCATAAGCTTACTCTTATTTGAATTCATCGCCTATTCAAGAACATTCGGTTGGAGGTCCCATAAGGACTTTTTGAGCTTGTAATGTAGGTTTAGGGAAGGGTAGGATAAGCATTTGGATACAAGTGACTTCACCCTCCTTGAACACTACTCACATTTGCCTTTTGTTTTTTGCACTTTGTTTTTTTTCAAACCACAGAGCCTCATTGGCATCTAGTCACCAACATAGAACCACCTTAAATACTTCTATAATTTTCTTCAAGGCTCCATATTTATTTACATAAATATATTTCTTGCTTTTTTCTTTTTATATACATATTTTTCTTTTGGAGCTTGAATAATTTAATATGAATATTTTGAGGTATATGTTCCTACACTAAATGTACAACCTTAACAATTTCCACTTTGACACTACACCCCCAACTTAGGCTTTTAGCCTCAATGTTCAAGGAGGGACGAGTTCAAAAGAGGAAATTATTTTACAAAAGGGGAAAGGTTTGTAATGAGGTGGCCAAAGAAAATGCTAAAGGCTCAAATAGGGTACTACTGATAGAATTTATGCAATGGTAGGCTTGAAGGGCTAGGGTTGTTTTACAAATATCACAAAGAATGCCTAAGATCATATATCCAACCAAACATACTGTCATTAGCATTGAAAGACCAACCGGGAAAGTTCTTGATGATAGAAGTAAACACAAGATTTATTTGTACAAACACTAACACACATGGCACATGAATTAATCAAGATGGATCAATTTCATTTTCTAATAAGAACATCTAGAGCAATATTATTCAAACTAGTGGGCAAAGAGTCACTAAAAGAGCCAAAAATTTATAACAAAAATTATTCTACACCATGCAACTTACTTGTTTTAGTTCAAAAGCTTTTATTCGGAGGGGTATTCTTAATTCACATTTCACATACAAGAGACTAATTTTATTAGTACCAAATAATCCAAAAGTCTCATCCTAGCAAAACAAGAGTAATTCTCTGAAGAAAGTTGTCACACCATCTATCATAGGGAAAAGTCACCCGATTCACTTCAAAAATGTTACTTGGGAAAGAACCGTAGCATAAAGAAAACCCAAAGAAATACTACTAAGGAAATAAAAATAAAAGAACAAAACTACTGATGGTGATACTAAAATAAAAGTGACTAATACTAGTAACAACAAGCTACTAAAGAAAATAAATAACAAAAGAAAGATAAAAATAGACTAATCACACCAAGCTCAGCAAGAGCACATGATACAACAAAACAAGCCCTGCAAGGGAACATAATATCCATAACAAAAAATAAACCCGACAAGGGAACACAATATCAAAGTATGAATATAGTATACTCCTAAAGCCACCCCCAACTAAAAACACTACAGTGACCTCACTACACAATATCAAAAATAAAGCATAAATAGTTTGAGGGTCTCCCTGAGGTCTGCATCAGACTAGCAGACTGTGGGAGGACGGCTAATCAATGTTGTTGAACTCGTAGCCTCATCATCATCATCATCACCATCACCATCACCATTAGCTTCTGACATGAAGGAGTACTCCTCGCTATCATCTTTATCCCCCACTGGTATCTTCTTGCCTAGGTTTCCCTATTTGAAGATGGCCTTTATGCCTCTCCACATTTTGATCATGAATTTGCTCTTCTTTTTGTTCTTCTCCTTCTCCTTCTTGAAGTAGAACTGGAGATCCGCATGCACCTTAGCCAAAGTACCGTAGGCTGCCTTGAGCCTGCTAACTGATGCTGCCATCTTCTCATGAGACTCTTTCTGACTCTTCTGCACATCTAAGTACTTCATCATTTCATCCCTGGAGAAGTAATAGGGCCCAAGCTGGGAGGATGAGGGCCCACTCAAAAGCTGTGAAACTAACTCCTGGATGGATGCAAGCTCAAAGTTTAGCACCCCAAATGGTCCCTCAAGTGCAGTTGCCTGTGAAGATGACTCTGAACCAGCAGCCGTGGTGGTGACCTTCCTTTTCTTGCTTTTCACTACACTACCCTCTCCTGTCACTCTCAGTGGATGAAAAGGATTATCAGCTGGTAACCATCGATCAGTGCTACGCACCTCAACCCCTGCCCTCATGCATAACTGTGTGATCAACGAAGAGAAACATCAACCCTGCATTATTGTCCAACAAATACTCTCTCAGCTCCCGCATGATATAGTAACAAACATTCACAGCAATGCTATCCAGGATGCATGCAATGATCAAGGCCCTGGTGTAGGAGACATCTAAGACGTTTCCACACGGAGACACCTTGTTACATAGGATGTATAGCCACATTTTTGCTTCACCCGTGAAGTTAATTGACCTCAAACCTTTTCTCCGGTTTCCCCATTTTTCTCTCATGCTTGGAGGGTAGAGTTTTGAGACAAGACATTCCCCGTTGTCGCACTGATCTTTCTCTTGCACCGGCTCAATTGGATAGTTATGAATCCCAAATGTGTCCTTGATTTGCTCCATTCCAAACCGCACTAGTTTTCCTCTAATGATGAGTTGTGGGTTGGCAAAGTCTGTGCGTTTAAGATTAGAGTAGAATTCGCAATCCCACTGCTCATTGGCTTTGCATGGAGTGGGAATGAAGCATGACCATTCTGAGGCATGGAGACGGGCATAGAAATCTGGAAGCCATTTGTCCAATTTCTCCTCGTTGATCCCCTTTTCAAGAAATATCTTTTTTGTGACGAGGTTGTCATAGTATATGCGATGACAGTCAGCCAACAAGAAGCGTGAGTTATCAAATGGTTCCTCAACTCCCTCCTCAATTTCATGTTGTTGTGGAGAATTTTCATTCATGTGCATGTCCATTTTAGATCAATGTCCCTTCATAAAATCAAAACAAAGTCAGTCGGGCAATAGAATCATGTTAAGAAATTTAAAACACTGTAATTAGGCCAAAGAATCATCTTGAACGGGCCCGAGAAGGGACTATTGCAAAGCTACTGGAATTTGGCATTTTGCCTAGTTTTTGCATCTGCGGTTCTGCTCAGATTTGTAAAAATCTCACTTGTGGAAAAATCATCGCAGGTGCGAGACCGCATCTGCGGTAAAAGTTCCACATCTGCGGTGTTCGTGCAAATGTTCAAACGCCCAAATTTTTTTTAACATTTTTCAATTCTTAAACCCGATTTGGGCATCTAATTTATACTCAAGTCTTCTAAGTTAGTGCACTACATAAAACTCTAATTCTATTGAGATCGATTTTGTGGTACTTAGCAAGAAATTTTCTTTTAAACACTTTGTCAATCACATTGCAAGCAGTTTAAAATCACTTCTCCTTCACACCATTTGGGTACTCAGATTTCCCACAAATTTGATTCAACAATAGCAGCACACATACATGAATCTCTCAACCAATTTCCCTCACTTCCTAAAACTAACAACAATTAAACCAAAAATAGAAACAACAAATAAAAAATGTGGGGTAGTTGCAATGAAGAAGAAGAAGAGAGAAAGAAAAAAAAGAAAAGAAAAGAGTAATAGAAGAGAGGAGTAGATGTGAGATACCTGTGGTGTCTTATGCAAGAGCAGTAGAGTGAGATAAGTGCAGTAGTGTAAGATATGGGAGAGTTTGGGGTTTTGAGAGAGGAGCAATATGCAGAGAATACCTGATGAAATGAGACTTCTATTTTTTTTAAAACCTTCTCGATTACCGCCTCTGCGGTATTTTACCGCATCTGCGGCCCGCTTATGCGTCCAAGTAGATGCTTCTGCGAGAGGGACCGCTTCTGCGGTTGGAAAAACACTTCTGTGTGACTGCATCTGCGATAAAAAATTCGCAGATGCGGTTACACCAGATAACTGGTGTCTAGAATTTCAGCCATTGTTTTGTGCCATTCCAACGTCCCAAACTCCTTAATTCAACTCCAAAAAATCTGAAACTTGGCAGATTAGTCATAAATAATATAATAAGCTATTCTAAAAAGGAAAATTTTAAAAATGACTAAAAATTTTGAAAAACGATGGGTTGCCTCCCACCAAGCGCCGTATTTAATGGTGTGGCACGACGCAACACAACTGTACCACTTTTCCCACCACTTGGATGATATGAATTGGGCACCTAGCTTGGAATTGAGCTTGTGACCATGGGCGGTGGGGGTGGCAAGTAGATGATCAAGCCAAGACTTAAATTCTTCATTTTGCACTTCTTGGCTTTCATTTGAGGAATGTCATTTTTCCTTCTCGTTCCCTCAATTTGTAAAATGTATGGTATGAGTTTTTCCTCCTCGCAATCCTCCATTGATTCGTGTAGTTCAACTTACATATCACCACACAATTCCAATGTTGCAAAATGCTTGGAATGTGACTTTAAACCTCTAACTTGCAATTTTTCTCGGATTTTGACATCCTCTTTTTCCCCCGGACTAGTCAATCACAACCAAATTTTCATTTACACCGGTTGACTCTAATTCCATATTTTTATTGGCATCACTAACACTCATGGAGTCGGTTGGCGGATGTTCAATTCTTGATTCCTCAAAGTAGAGCTCACTTTCTTCCTCGAAATCGGACTCTTCTTGACTTCCTTCCACAATCTCAAGTTGGTGGGCATAGTGAGCCTCAACCAATATTTCCATTTGGGCTTCCAAAGTACGGATATGTTCGTCATTGTGAGCCAAGCCTTTTCAAGTCCTCGAGTGCAAAGTTTTGCTTCTCCTCATTTTCAAGAATGGTCTCAAGCATGAGCATCATCTTCTCATTTTGAGCATTTGAGAGTTCTTCTTGGTTTTGATCAAGTGCCAAGGAAGGATTTTCGACTTCCACATCTAAGGAAAATTCATGGCTATCATTAACTTCCGAGGATTTTTGGACCTCTAAAGCTTCAAGCATTACTCCCATTTGTGAGTGCAATCTTTCAAGTGCCAAGTCATTTTGGAGACTATTCTCCAAAAGCTCCTCCAAGGCACTTTGTTCTTTGTTTCCTCCTTCAAGTCGACATTCTAACATGAGCTTGAACTCTCCATTTTGACCATGCTCAACTTCTTCCACTTCCATATCCTTATAATTTTCTTCACAAAAAGTAGAATCATCATAGCGGGGGCTTGGGGAAGGGAAGGATAAATAAGCACAATACTGCCAATGACCATTTTGACAACCACACTTATCACAAATACTCCACTCGTGGGTTTGAGATTGTGCGCACAATACACCCCCGGGAGAATTTAAACAATTTTTCCACGAGTGTGGTCCTCCACAATAAGGACAAGGGTCATCAAAGTATGAACAACTACCATTCGGCCAATTTTCATTAAATGATTCCATTTTTCAAAACTATGAAAATAAACACGAAACAAACAATAAACATAGACCAAGGTAAGAAAAGTAATTACACAAATATTCACAAGTTTGGACAAAAGAACTCACACTTGTTTCTCAAACAACCTAAATTACGCCAAATTGTTCCCCGGCAATGACGCCAATTTTGAGGACGTCCAAATCCACTACTAAAAAGTAAATGTACACGGTCGCATGCAATATAATATACTCAACTATGAGTCGGGGTCGAATCCCACAGGGAACAATATATAGGTGATTATGAATGTCAGAGAATTATCACTTATCGCTCAATGCCAAACACTTAGATTTGGTTTAGAAAATGATTTATGTCTAAATGTGGAAATGTAAACTAACCTAGAAAGCAAGTAAAATGATCAATGTATAAATAAGCCAAAGATCCTCAAAATATCTGCTAGGTCGTGTATAAAAATGGTTTGTGGTTGAGAACATGTGAAATGCCTGAATTGCCCAAGTCTGATGCCCATTGACTGCATTTGCGGAAGGATCCTCGCAGGTGCGGCTCTGCAGATGCGGAGTCCACATCGCAGAAGCGAAATGCCAACTAAAAATCTGTCACTGCAGATGCGGTTCACCAGGCACAGATGCACAACTGCAGAAGAGGTAATCAAACATCAGATGCGGTTTCTTCCAAGCTCAGACAACTTCGTAGGAATGGGCCTTTTCACGCAGAAGCGGGGTCACTTCTACTACCATCCTTCCGCATATGCGAAATCACAGGGGAGTTTTTTGCATGATTTTCACCCTTTTTTACTCAATTCCACTCCAATTGAATTCAAATCACTTCATGGCATCATTTACCTGAAAATATAATAATACACACCATAAACAACGTCATATTATTATTAAAGGACATAAAAGTTAAAGAAAAGAGACTAGAATGAGGGGTAAAATCACCACTCATCACCACCTGCACTTAACATAGGTCGAACAAGCTGCCAGCTTGCTGGACCATTCAGCCAAATCAGGGACCTCGTTCAGAAACCAAGGAATCGCTACAGGGAATGAAATAGAAAGATGCCTTTATGGAGCCCGCCTCCACTATAGGGAAAATAATAAAGATACAGGTATGCCACTTACGCGTGAAATTCCATTTATCAGGAAATGGCAAAAACTCTCTAGGGATAATATCGACCGTTTGTGCTCGAACTAACTGGCTCATCCACCCTCGGTCCTCGTCCTCTTCATCGTTAACGGCAGGGGACCGAGTGGATCAATGTTGCAGAGTAATCAAGCCCCGGCAATGCAGCGGCTGATATAACCGAATGAGATGGTTGAGAGTAAATTCGAGCTCGGCCCTACCGCAAAGTACCTTATCACCATCACTATCTCCCAAAAGGGATGGGTGAGCCTGCACCAGGGTAACCTGATATCTTTTGCAGAATTCCTATAGAATAATCGAGCCCTTGAAAGCAAAACGTGTATACGTGTACCAAGTAATCAGAGAATACCTTTCCCTCCATCAAAGCATTTCATGTTTCAAAGAAGTTTGGTATTTTTCACAAACACGGCTCCAGAGCCAAAATCGTCCCGAACACTTCGGGACTAGCATAAAAAACTAGAAACCGTATGTACCCCGGGTCAGAAGCTTCAAACTCGTATGCCCTCAATGAGGCATACATGAAAATACGCCATATTTCCATCCCGTCGATGTTAGACCCCATATTTTCATACATGAAAATATGCCAAAAATTAATCAATTAATAAGAGCTCGGAAGTGAGATGTTATGTCCCACATCTTAGTACGTTGATGTTTCGTCATAAGTTAATCAACGTAAGCTCGGGAATGAGATTATTTTGAAATTATAAGTATTATGCTATTTCAAACAAGGAATAAGTAAATTAATGAAGGTGAAAGGGTAAATGAATTGAAGGTGTATATGGTGAAATCGGGGGAACCAATTTCTCATTAATGAGGCATTTCGGGAGGTCACCTCGGAGGCTCAAGACCACGGACTGGGTACCCCCCTCCCCGCAAAACCTATCGACACCCAACATGGGAATAATGTTGGCCGAGACCCCAACGGGCATGGGGAGTTTCTGAAGAATGCATTCGGGGCCGGTAAAGTCTATCAGGCTAGTCTAAAAGTTGGTCTGCGCCTGGATCATAAAGCTAGTCGGTTGTCCCATCCCGCTTTCTTTATCATTAATGTATCTTGTACTATGCTGGGATTTTCCCTCCTATATAAGGGGAATCCTTGGCACTTTGTAAACCCTGTTGCTCCAACTATTCTACACGAAATAAATAATAACTCTCTTTGTTTTCTCACTAGCATATTTTCTAGGAGCGGCCCGACGAATTGTGTGGTTTAAAGCCAAACTTTAAGAGAGACATTAATTTTTAAATTTTTTGTCTATTTTTTTTAGATTTTCTTTAGATACAAAGTTATTAATAATTTTATTAAAATCAATAAGTTCTAATAAGTATTTCTCAATTGACAATATAGCTAATCTATTTAACCTTTCTTATGACATTATTATTTTTAGATAAGATTTTATCAATTTTAATTTTGAAAACTTTTTTCCACTTAAGCAACGGTAACATGAGTTATGAACATTATTCCATAAGCAATTTAGACATTTTGAAAAAAAATTAATCTTTTTATTTGATTAAGTGTATCAATTAAACTGTTATCTTCTAATTGTACTATTTTTTTAAATACTTTTAATTCAGAAAATAAATCTAAACCTTCAATATTGAATTGATTATTATGGTTTAAGGAACATTCAAGATTAAGGCAATATTTTTTCAAATTTCCAACATCTAGTGATCTTAGTTTTTATTGCCAAATAGAAAACCAAAAATATTTTCATATGCTTCGGATTGTTCAAACCTATTTTGAAGTGAAAAAATTGTCTTGTCTATTATGTATAAAAGCAATCAACACGAAAAGACTCTTCGAAAGATTTTGACATTTCATTATCAACATTCGCATCAAATTGTTACTTCCTATATATCACACGTTTCTAACTAAATTCAGGTTCGGTACTCTTTTCAAGTGCAATTTTCTTGGTAGAAATCATAGCAGTTGCAAATCCTTCTTCTCTATATTGGCTAAAGAAAGAAATCAAACTTTTTCTCTTTATAGAACTCTTGTTTAAACTTATACATAGTCTATCAAGTGTAACAAAAAATGGGGCCCCCACAAAATATGGGGCCTAAAGAGGTTGCTTTACTTGCTTTATGGAAGGGTCGCCCCTAATATTCTCTCGGTATTATTGCTCATATTTATTGCCTGCATACTTGTTCTTCATTTATTGCTTGTCATTGGCCATAAAGAGCCCCCCTTAATTATATCCTAACTGTTAGCCCTTTCCTGGTTATCCCCAATAGCTCGAGCCCGAGCCCAGGCATCTAACTCGAGGCCCCTCATCGGTCAGTCCGAGGCCCAAATCGCCAACCCCTCGGTCTGGATATAACTCTACTTTAGTTCGTATTTCGTCTTTAAACTTCACGTACCTAGCACCAACTGCTTAAACAACTAGCATAAAAATAGATCACGTATTTTTAGAGTCCTATCAACAAATTTAATTGTTATTACCATTTTCACGGTAAACAGAAGGAAATGAGTTTCGTCGAAGTTTGACATTTTTGGATAAAAATGGTCCGAGCTATAATACTTGGTATTTATGGACTAATTCCATTCAAGATAACATATGACTATAGAAGTAAGGTGCATAAGGTATGTGAAAAGTGAGTAATATTTTAAGTAAGTGGGAATAATTCTCAATTTTGCGAGTAATTGATTGATTACCGGGTAACGGAACATTACCTAATTAATTGAGGATATATTTGGATAAGATTAAACCCCACCCCCACCCCACGTGGCAACAGATGAAGGAACACTTAAGTGACTTGTCTTTAGACAAGCTAACTAGTTGGCACATGGAGAACAAATCTTAAGGAATTTTACACGTAAGAAGTGATTATCTTCGCCATCTTTATCTTGTCTTTCAATACTATTCAATTCATCCGATAACAAAGAAATATAATGAAAGGAACAACAAGGATCAAAGTGAGGGGATTCATGAAGTTAATTCTTAAACTTTTTCTCAGCATAGTAGCAACAGAATTTTGCGATTCTAAGGGAGCACGGTATAAATTTTCTCAAGAATATCATACAGATTTTTCTCTACTTCGGTTTGCCGCTACGTGTTGTTGCAATAAATGAGTGTTAAAGGAATTGTCAAGAGAATCGATTCAGGTATGATAAGGCTATTCATTCTTTCGTTTGGCATGATTCATACGATACAAACGAAAAGTGCAAATGCACAAATTCCATAAATGACTCGATTCATAGAAGTATTAGAGATATCTATGTTCATGAATTTCCATGTGTCATAATATTTCATCATCTGTTCATGGGTCTCAAAAAAATACAAAAGTTGAAACTAGCTTACTTTATGATATTACTCAAAGGGAAAAAGGACTTATGACATTTCGAAAGATTTTATTAACGTACTTTTCATGCATTGAATTCATGTACATTGACCCGTGACCAGGTGGTGTTATATATATGTATATATGTATGTATGTATATGTATATGAGATATGGGAAAGGTTATGGCATTATACATGCACCACCACTTGATCAGCTGGTATACATTGATGATTTTGCCCACAATGGCCAAGATGATATGATGGGATGCCCTCAGAGGCTAAAGATGTTATGAAACATGTACCTATGCACAACATGATATTAATACACATATGCATGATACTATAATTATTTCATAATTTACAAAGTTATTTAGGCTTACAGGTTGAGTCATGTACTGCATATTTCTTCCATGTATGTTATGTACTTATTTATGTGCCTTACATACTCGGTATATTTTTCCTACTGGCGTCCCATTTGCCTGGGGACGCTGCGTTTCAAGCCCGCAGGTCCCAATAGATAGGTCGAGATCCCTCCAAGTATGCTATGAGCTCAGCGAAAGACGTTGGTGCGCTCCATTTGCTTCGGAGTTGCTCGTTTGGTTAGTATGATTTAGACGTGTATTGTTTGGTAAGGAGAGACTTTGTTCCTACCTTTATGATATTTATGTACTCTTAGAGACTTGTAGACATATGTCATGTACGTGAAAGATTTTACGGCCTTTTCAGCCTATGTTTTGGGTTAATAAATGATTATGTTGGTTTGTTAGGCCCATATGTCACGTATATATGATGATGTAATAAGAAGAATATGTTACGTTGGTACTCGGTTGAGTAAGGTACTGGGTGACCGTCGCGGCCCATCGATTTGGGTCATGACAAAAGTGGTATCACAGCAGTTCTGTCCTAGGGAGTCTACAAGCCGTGTCTAGTAGAGTCTTGTTTATGGGTGTATCGTGCACCACACTTATAAGCAGGAGGTTACAGAGCATTTAGGACTGTCACTCTTTCTTTTTACTCTACATCATGTGGTAGAGCTCACTTATAAGAATTCAAATTCCTAAATTCTATTTTATTTGTAATAAGATGACACCTACATCCGGAAAGATGGCCGGAAAGAGAGAAAGCTATGGAAGAGCTGAGTCGGAGGAATTGTATTTTTGTATAATGCCTATGATAGGTAAATGTGAGGTCTTTAGCAGATCATGGGTGTACTGAAAGGTGTAAACTTCCTGGTAAGAAGCCTTAAGGCAAGAATGCCTATACAGCTTTATGGTGAAAGACAATGAGAGATTAAGAATATAAATACAAGTTTCAATAAGCAAAAGAAGCAATATGAAGAAGGGTACGAGGCGCCCGGTTAATGAAAGTTAACAGCGTTTATAATTCAGGCGGAGGAACATAAGCTTTTTGAGTTATATTCAACAGTAACAAGATGTATGTACAATTGGTCACACCCATTTCAGTTATGCCCTGTGGGGGGCTAACAAGTATAGTTACAAGAAGGACGGGATATCAAGATCCGGTTGGGGTTAGGGTAACCCAAAATGGTGAATCGATTACCTGTATTAGTTGACATTTCCGAAGAATATTGCAAAATGTGTTAATAGATCTCCTTGTGAGACACCCAGATGGCGCACTATAAAATAGTACAGCTAGATATGAGTACTATAAAGGTAGGAACTAGAAACCTTGAAGAGGTAAATATTACCTTAGTATGACTTTCATCCCTAGTAGAGGGAGAATGTTAGGAACAAAGGAAGGTAAAAAGTAAAAGAATGTCTTGTTGAATTTGTCAAAAGAAAAGGATAGGCAGAAATATTAGCAGGAAAATAAGAATAGAGAGATAAAGGGGCATTATGAGTAAGATGTGATGCATGAATGATAAACCGTAGATCAAAAGATGACAGTATTACAGGATCTATAGTCAGGTGAAGAAAGAAACGAGAGGGGACAGCCCTTGAGACAACAAGAGAATATAGGCCATAAAGTCATATCCTCACTTCGAGAAATTAGTTCGCAACTCTGACGTGATTACCAAAAGGAAAAGTTAGACCCAGAGTAATAGAAGCTAGTATGGATTGGTGATCTAGATAAACTAAACATGAATTAGGGACTGAGTGATTTGACAATAGTCGACATCATGAGAATTTCAGATTTCGTTCCGGCGATAGTAGAATGGACAACAAAAGAAGATTCAGGAGAAATTCAAAGAATGGTTGTTGATACCTAATTCTTTCCTATATATTTTAAATATGCATAAATACCTTCAAAATAGCATATATATTTATATATGAGCATGCACAAGGTTTTTATAATTTTTTCGATAATTTTAAGGATTTAAATTGATTTATTTTCTCCCCTTTTATTCATAAAATCCCCAATAAATACTTCCTAAATTATTGTTATGATTATTTATTCATTTAGTTTCTATAATTATGCAAAAATATGGTTAATATAATTTTTTATACATTTTTATAATGACATTTAGTATTTTTAAGCTAAATTGCATATAATTGCAATGTTAGCCCATTTTAAGGTATAATTATATTTTTAATGCATAAAATTGGTCCCTATATTTTTAAAATGATAATTATGTATTTCAAATCATTTTGGAACCTTAAATTATTTTGCAAAAGTTACATATTATTAATTAAAATTAAAATAGGGAAAAACTAGCTATTTAAACAATAGCCAGATTTGGCTTTCAATTGTAGCGCAAATCGGCGATAGCATGAAAGCAACGAAATTAAATAAATATGCGTAAGACTTAAATTTAAAGAAAACTGAACAAAAATGCGAGAATCAACATATGCCTCTACCCAAGAACTGGTGTCGCATTACTCACGAACTTCTAAGAGTTCTAAATACAACCGTTTGAAAGAAAATATAAATTGTTTGTCTCGAATATATGAGATAACAGACGAAATTAAAAGATAGAGGAGACGCCGGGCCTGCGAACGCCTACAAGGCTACCTCAGTGTCTCACTGGACTGAAGGCTGGCTCCCGCACTACTGTTGCTGTCCAAAACCTGGATCTGTGCAAAAGAGCACAGAGCACAGTATCAGGACAACTGGCCCCATGTGCTGGTAAGTGTCTGGCCTAACCCCGGCGAGATAGTGACGAGGCTAGGACCAGACTCCAGATAAACCTGTACAGTTATATAATACATGGCGGAAAAGTAAACAAGTAATAAGCAGTTAAAACTGGGGAAGGGGAACATGCTTCGGGGATAGTAGTTAAAAAAAATAACAAGGAATAATAAGGAAGCTAGCACTATAACTTTTATCACAAATGAAGAAAATAAAGGCAACTTTCACTTTCAGTTTCCTCTTGTTGCAGGCGTGCAACCCGATCCCATTTCTCATATCTCATGGTAGGCGTACCACCCGCTCCCATTTCATTCTATCTCGTAGCAGGCGTACCACCCGCTCCCATTTTATTATATCTTGCGGTAGGCGTACCACCCGCTCCCATTTCATAATATCTTGTGGTAGGCGTACCACCCGCTCCCATTTCATCAATCTTGTGGTAGGCATACCACCCGCTCCCATTTCATAATATCTTGTGGTAGGCGTACCACCCGCTCCCATTTCATAATATCTTGTGGTAGGCATACCACCCGCTCCCATTTCATAATATCTTATTGTAGGCATACCACCCGCTCTCATTCCATCAATCTTGTGGTAGGCATACCACCCGCTCCCATTTCATCAATCTTGTGGTAGGCGTACCACTCGCTCCCATTTCATATTGTCTTGTGGTAGGCGTACCACCCGCTCCCATTTCAGTTCATCACACAATCACAAGAAATTCCGGCAAGGGAACATAAGTAATATAATAACTTCCCGGCAAGGGAACAAGGATATCGAAATAGTCATCCCTGCAAGGGGGAATCATCTATAACCAATCTCACTTTGCTAGTACTCCGTTCAATTAATGGAAATACTTAATCATAGAGGATCATTAATTAAAGTATACAAGGTGTCATTCAAAAACACAACTACTTTCAAGTTAAGACCCACGGTCATGCTTGACACCAACGTATAGATACTCGTCATCATGCCTATACGTCCTACTCAACAAGAAGCAAGTAGCAAATATGAATCAACTCCTAATCCCTCAAGTTAGGGTTAGACCAAACACTTCCCTCGATGCCTTGAACACCACTCAAGTCTCAATTATAGCTTTACCTCTTGATTCCACCACCAATCCGCTCGAATCTAGTCATAAGTTACTTAATCACATTAATAAATGCTAAATGAATCAACCCCAATGCATGAAAATGAGTTTTACAAAGTTTTACCCAAAAATCAAAATTCACCCCCGGGCCCACATGGTCGCAACCCGAGGTTCGGACCAAAACCCGATTACCCATTCCCCCACAAATTCAAATATATGGTTTATTTTGAAATCGGACCTCACATTGTGGTCCAAATCCCTAATTTTTGAAGAACCTAGGTTCTACCCACATCACCCAATTTCCCCATGAAAATCTTTGATTTGAAGTTGAAATCTTGTTAAAAGATGTTAAGAAGTGAAGAAAATAAGTTAGAAATCACTTACCTCGTTTCGGAGAAGAAAAGTTGTTTTGAAAATCGCCTCTTATGTTTTGGGGTTTTGAAAAGTGTAAAATAACTGAAATTCACGTGTATTTATACCCCTCTGAAGTTCCCACCGCAGACCGTGCAAGAAGGACCGCGGCCGCGCAAGAAGGACCGCGGTCGCGCAGGCTCCCTAATGACCTGCGGATCATTACCCCATGCGGACCGCACCAAGCCGACTGCGGCCGTACAACACCCACTGCGGACCGCTCAAGGCGACTGCGGCCGCACGTGATTGCTCGCGAACCGCACAAGAGGGTTCATAGACCTGTCAAAATTCCCGAACCTGCAACATCTGATCTTCTAAAGCCTAAGGTATCCTGCAACCTACTAGAAACTCACCCTAGCCCTCGAAACTCTAAACCAAGCATGCATACTACCTCAAAAACGCGCTACTAACATATTCGCGTGATCACATCACCAATATAACATCATGAACATCGAATTGAGCCTCAAGATCAATGAAATTTCTCAGATTTCCTTTTAAACATTAATTTTCCCAATATGAGTCCGGATCACGTCAAACGACGTCCGTTTTTTACCAAACTTTACAGGAGTGATTCAAACCATTTATAAGACTCGTACTGGATGCCGGAACCAAAATACGGGCCCGATACCATTTCTTTCTAATCAGATTTCATTTCCATTTTCTTTAAACATTTTCAGAGAACAATTTCACTTAAAAATTCATAACTCGGGCTGGGGACCTCGGAATTCGATTCCGGGCATACGTTCGAGTCCCATATTTTCCTACGAACCCTCCGGGATCGTCAAAGCACGGGTCCGGGTCCGTTTACCTAAAAGGTTGACCGAAGTCAAATTTATTCATTTCGAGGTTAAAACTTAGCAATTTTCACAAGATTTCACATTTAAGCTTTCCGGCTACGCGCCCGGACTGCGCACACAAATGGAGGCGACTCTAAATGAGGTTTTCAGGGCCACAAAGACACAGATTTCAATTAGAAACAGGTGAGGGTCATCACATTCTCCACCTCTAAAACAACCGTTCATCCTCGAACGGACAGAAGAAGGAAGTAACTGAGTCGGGGAAAAGATGAGGATACCGGTCCCGCATATCATACTCGGACCTTTAGGTCGATGCCTCAGGGGGCTGACCTCTCCACTGAACACAAACTGAAGGAAAACTCTTCGACCTCAGCTGGCAAACCTATTGGTCTAGAATAGCTACCGGCTCATCCTCATACGACAAATCCTTGTCCAACTGGACAGTGCTGAAATCTAACACGTGGGATGGATCGCCGTGATACTTTTGAAGAATGGACACATGAAACACTGGATGCACGACTGATAAGCTAGGCGGCAATGCAAGTCTATAAGCCACCTCTCCCACTCGATCAAGGATCTCGAATGGACCAATGAACTTATGGCTAAGCTTGCCTTTCTTCCCAAATCTCATCACGCCTTTCATAGGCGACACTCGGAGCAACACCCGCTCACCAACCATAAAAGCCACATCTCGAACCTTACGATCTGCATAGATCTTCTTCCTGGACTGAGCTGTACGAAGCCTATCCTGAATGATCCTGACCTTGTCCAAGGCCTCCTAAACCAAATATGTACCCAACAACCGAGCCTCTCCTGGCTCAAACCATCGAACCGGAGATTGACATCGCCTACCATATAAAGCCTCATAAAGAGCCATCTAGATACTCGACTAGTAGCTGTTGTTGTAGGCAAACTCTGCTAAAGGCAAGAACTGATCCCACAAACCTCCAAAGTCAATAACACAAGCTCGGAGCATATCCTCCAATATCTGAATAGTCCGCTCGGATTGTCCATCCGTCTGAGGATGAAATGTTGTACTCAACTCAACCTGGGTGCCTAACCCTCACTGAACTGCTCTCCATAAATGCGAGGTGAACTGCGTACCTCGGTCCGAAATTATAGATACCGGCACACCATGAAGACGAACAATCTCCCGGATATAGATCTCAGCTAACCTCTCAGACGAATAGGAGATTGCCACAGGAATGAAATGCACTGACTTGGTCATCCTATCAACAATGACCTAAAATGCATCGAACTACTTCAGGGTTAGCGGAAGTCCAGTAACGAAGTCTATAGTGATTCTCTCCCACTTCCACTCGGGAAACTCAATCCTCGGAAATAAACCACCAGTCCTCTGATGCTCATACTTAACCTGCTGACAATTCAAACACCGAGCCACATAGGCAACGATATCCTTCTTCATTCTACGCCACCAATAATGCTGCCGCAAATCCTGATACATCTTCGCGGCGCCCGGATGGATATAGTACCAGGAACTATGGGCCTCTTCTAAAATCAACTCTCGAAGCCCATCCACATTAGGCACACAAACTCGACCCTAGAATCTTAAAACTACATCATCACTGTGTCTCTAAGGACACACAAATGGGGATCATCAAAATGCCAATCACGGATACGCTCCAATAACGAAGAACGAGCGACCGTGCAAGCTAATACTCGACTAGGCTCAGAAATATCCAACCTCACAAATCGATTGGCCAAATCCTGAACATCCAAAGCAAGAGGCCTCTCATCGACTAGAATTTAAGCAAGACTGCCCATATTGGCTGACTTTTTACTCAGAGCATTGGCCACCACATTGGCCTTTCCCGAGTGATAAAGGATAGTGATGTCATAATCTTTCAACAACTCCAACCACCTCCTCTGCCTCAAATTCAACTCCTTTTGCTTGAACAAATACTGAAGACTCTTATGATCCATGAACACCTTACATGCCACGCCATACAGGTAATGCCTAAAAATCTTCAATGCGTGAACAATGGCTGCCAACTCCAAATCATGCACTAGATAGTTCTTCTCGTGAACCTTCAAATGCCTCGAAGCATAGGCAATGACCTTGCCATCCTGCATCAACACTGCACCAAGTCCAATGCGAGATGCATCACAATAAAAGGTGTAAGGCCTTGAACCCGTGGGCAAAACTAACACCAGCACCGAAGTCAGGGCTATCTTAAGCCTCTGAAAGCTCGCCTCACACTCATCCGACCATCTGAACTGGGCACCCTTCTGGATCAACCTGGTCATCGGGGCTGCAACAGATGAGAACCGCTCCACGAACCGACGATAGTAGCCTGCCAATCCCAAGAAACTCTCTGTAGCTGATGTTGGTCTAGGCCAGTTCTTGACTGCCTCAATCTTCTTTGGATCAACCTAAATACCCTCTGCTAATACAACGTGACCCAGGAATGCCACTGAACTCAACCAGAACTCACACTTCGAGAACTTAGCATATAACTGACTATCCTTCAGAGTCTGAATAACCACTCTGAGGTGTTGCTCGTGCTCCTCCTGGCTGCGGGAATATATCAGTATATCATCAATAAAGACTATCATGAACAAAACCAAATAAGGCCTAAACACTCGGTTCATCAACTCCATAAATGTCGTTGGGGCATTGGTCAACCCGAATGACATAACCAAGAACTCATAATGCCCATACTGAGTGCGGAAAGCTGTTTTAGGGACATCGGATGCCCTAATTCTCAATTGGTGGTAGCCAGATCTCAAGTCAATCTTTGAAAATACCTTGGAACCCTGAAGTTGATCGAACAAATCATCAATCCTCGGCAGTAGATACTTATTCTTAATTATAACTTTGTTCAATTGCCGGTAATCAATGCACATTCTCATCGAACCATCCTTTTTCTTTACAAACAAAACAGGCGCACCCCAATGCGAAACGCTGGGTCTAATGAAACCCTTCTCAAGCAAATCCTGCAACTGTTACTTTAACTCTTTCAACTCCGGTGGGGCCATACGATATGGCGGAATAGAAATGGTCTGAGTGCCTGGAGCCAGATCAATGCAGAAATCAATGTCCCAGTCGGGTGGCATCCCTATCAGGCCTGAAGGGAAAACCTCAGGAACTCACGAACCACAGGCATAGAATCAATACAGGGAACCTCAGCGCTGGAGTCACGAATATAAGCCAAATATGCCAAATACCCCTTCTCGACCATACGACGAGCCTTCACATACGAAATAACACTTCGGGTAGAATGACCAGGAGTCCCTCTCCACTCTAAACGGGGAAAACCCGGTAAGGCTAAGGTCACGGTCTTGGCATGGCAATCCAAGATAGCATGGCACGGGGATAACCAATCTATTCCCAATATAACATCGAAGTCGACCATGTCTATAAGCAACAAATAAACACGGGTCTCAAGACCCCCAAACACTACAATACAAGAACGATGAACTCGGTCGACCATAATAGAATCACCCACCGGTGTAGACACATAAACCGGAATACTCAATGAATCACTAGGCATGACCAGGTATGGGCAAAATAAGATGACACGTACGAATACGTAAACCCTGGATCAAATAACACTGAAGCATCTCTATCACAAACCAGTTTAGTACCTGTAATGACTGCATCTGAAGACTCAGCCTCGGGCCTAGCTGGAAGTGCATAACATCGGGGCTGGGCCCTACCACCCTGAACTGCCTCTGTGGGACGGCCTACTGCTGGTTGGCCTCCACCTCTGGTGGCTTGAGCTCCACCTCTAGGACCTCTACCTCCACCTCTAACACCTCTGCCCCTACCTCTAGCTGGCTGGGCAGGCTGTGGGACATCTGGTTCCTGTACCAAAGCACGAGAACCCTGATGCAGAGAACTGCTCGAAGCTCGAGGGCAATACCTAGCAATGTGACTCATGTCCCCACAAGTAAAACAAGCCCTCGGTTGCTGGGGCTGACGACTCTGGAAACTCTGAAACGGCGGTGCACTGATAGGTGCTGATGGTGCACTATAAGGCTGCTGATCAGAATAGTGCGTTTGAGAACCACGACCACCTGAAGTACCATGGGAGACCTGAAGAGCTGACTGAAAGGGCCTAGGAGGATGGCCTGTACCATATGAATCTCTACCTCCAGACGAGGTACCAGTGAATCTACTTGAATGATGGGGCCGCTTATCCGACCCATGACCACCTCCCTATGACAGAACCATCTCAACTCTGCGGCCACATTGGCCGCCTCCTGAAATGTAATATCAATCCCGGCCTGCTTGGCCATCTGAAGATGAATCGGCTGAATAAGACCATCAATAAACCTCTTCACCCTCTCTCTCTCGGTGGGAAGTATGACAAGATCATGGCGAGCTAGATCGATGAACCTGGTCTCATACTGAGTGACCATCATGGAACCCTGCTGAAGGCGCTCAAACTGCCTCCGATAGGATTCTATCTGCGTCACGGGGAGAAACTTCTCTAGAAACAACACTGAAAATTGCTCCCATGTCAAAGATAGCGATCCGGCTGGTCTCGCTATGCAATAATCCCTCCACCAAGTCTTGGCAGATCCAGATAAGCGAAATGCAGCAAAATCGACCCTATTGGTCTCAACAATGCCCATGTTCCTGAGAACCTCGTGGCAGCTGTATAGGAAATCCTGGGGATCCTCAGAAGGAGCTCCGCTAAAAGTAGTAGTAAAGATCTTGCTGAATCTGTCCAGTCTCCACAAAGCATCGGCGGACATAGCTGCTCCATCGCCGGTCTGAGCCACTACACCCGGCTGAACTGCCACTACTGGCTGAATCGCTAGAACCTAAATCTAGGGAGCTACCTACTCTGGAGTGTGTGTAGCAGGAGTTTGAGCCCCTCCTCCAGCCTGAGAAGTGGCTGGTGCTATAGGAAGCAAACCTACTCGGGTTACACTCTCCATAAGGCCCACCAATCGAACCAGAACGTCCTGAAGAACTAGGGTAGCGATAAACCCCTCTGGGACCTGAGCTGGGCCCACCGCAATTGTTGGGGCTGGAACCTTCTCCTCAAAATCAACCTGAGGCTCCGCCACTGGTGCCGCTGCATGGGTCTGAGCTCTGCCCCTACCTCGGCCTCTAGCACGGCCTCGCCCTCGCATTCTTCCCCTAGTGGGAGCTGCTGTAGGGGGACCGAGCTACTGAGCACTAGATGAGGAAGCGCGTGTTCTCGCCATCTGTGAAGAACAGAGTAGAAATTCAATTAGCATTTGAGGAACAAATCCGCACGACAAGAAAGAACTAAAGTGAAGTTTTCCTAACTCGGTAGCCTCTGGGGGATAAATACAGATGCCTCTGTACCGATCCCTCAGACTCTACTGAGCTTGTCCGTGATTTGTGAGACCTATGTAACCTAGAGATCTGATACCAACTTGTCACGACCCAGTCCCACTCTCGGGAGTCGTGATGGCGCCTACTAATGAGAGCTAGGCAAGCCAATCCTTAACACCTTACTTCGTTAACAGTTACTTCTTTTAACAATGATTGGCGATAACATGAAAGCAACGAAATTAAATAAATATGCGTAAGACTTAAATTTAAAGAAAACTGAACAAAAATGCGAGAATCAACATATGCCTCTACCGAAGAACTGGTGTCGCATTACTCACGAACTTCTAAGAGTTCTAAATACAACTGTTTGAAAGAAAATATAAACTGTTTGTCTCAAATATGTGAGATAACAGACGGAATTAAAAGATAGAGGAGACGCCGGGTCTGCAAACGCCTGCAAGGCTACCTCAGTGTCTCACTGGACTGAAGGCTGGCTCCTGCACTACTGCTGTTGTCCAAAACCTGGATCTTTGCAAAAGAGCACAGAGCGTAGTATCAGGACAACTGGCCCCATGTGCTGGTAAGTGTCTGGCCTAACCCCGGCGAGATAGTGACGAGGCTAGGACCAGACTCCAGATAAACCTGTACAGTTATATAATATATGGCGGAAAAGTAAACAAGTAATAAGCAGTTAAAACTGGGGAAAGGGAACATGCTTCGGGGATAGCAGTTAAAAGAAATAACAAGGAATAATAAGGAAACTAGCACTCTAACTTCTATCACAAATGAAGAAAATAAAGGCAACTTTCACTTTCAGTTTCCTCTTGTTGCAGGCGTGCAACCCGATCCCATTTCTCATATCTCGTGGTAGGCGTACCACCCGCTCCCATTTCATTCTATCTCGTGGTAGGCGTACCACCCGCTCCCATTTTATTATATCTTGTGGTAGGCGTATCACCCACTCCTATTTCATAATATCTCGTGGTAGGCGTACCACCCGCTCCCATTTCATCAATCTTGTGGTAGGAAAACCACCCGCTCCTATTTCATAAAATCTTGTGGTTGGCGTACCACCCGCTCCCATTTCATAATATCTTGTGGTAGGCGTACCACCCACTCCCATTTCATCAATCTTGTGGTAGGCGTACCACCCGCTCCCATTTCATATTATCTTGTGGTAGGCGTACCACCCGCTTCCATTCCATCAATCTTGTGGTAGGCGTACCACCAAATCCCATTTCATCAATCTTGTGGTAGGCGTACCACCCGCTCCCATTTCATAATGTCTTGTGGTGGGCGTACCACCCGCTCCCATTTCAGTTCATCACACAATCACAAGAAATCCCGGCAAGGGAACATAAGTAATATAATAACTTCCCGACAAGGGAACAAGGATATTGAAATAGTCATCCCGGCAAGGGGAATCAGCTATAACCAATCTCACTTTGCTAGTACTCCGTTCAATTAATGAAAATACCTAATCATAAAGGATCATTAATTAAAGTATACAAGGTGTCATTCAAAAACACAACTTTCAAGTTAAGACCCACGGTCATGCTTGACACCAACGTATAGATAGTCATCACCATGCCTATACGTCGTACTCAACAAGAAGCAAGTAGCAAATATGACTCAACTCCTAATCCCTCAAGCTAGGGTTAGACCAAACACTTACCTCAATGCCTTGAACACCACTCAAGTCTCAATTATAGCTTTACCTCTTTATTCCACCACCAATCCGCTCGAATCTAGTCATAACTTACTTAATCACATTAATAAATGCTAAATGAATCAACCCCAATGCACGAAAATGAGTTTTCCAAAGTTTTACCCAAAAGTCAAAATTCACCCCCGGGCTCACGTGGTCACAACCCGAGATTCGAACCAAAACCCGATTACCCATTCCCCCACAAATTCAAATATATGGTTTGTTTTGAAATCGGACCTCAAATTGAGGTCCAAATCCCTAATTTTTGAATAACCTAGGTTCTACCCACATCACCCAATTTTCCCATGAAAATCTTTGATTTGAAGTTGAAATCATGTTAAAAGATGTTAAGAAGTTAAGAAAATAAGTTAGAAATCACTTACCAATCGTTTCGGAGAAGAAAAGTTATTTGGAAAATCGTCTCTTATGTTTTGGGGTTTTGATAAGTGTAAAATAACTGAAATTCACGTGTATTTATACCCCTCTGAAGTTCCCACCGTGGCCGCGCAGGCTCCCTGAAGACCTGTGGATCATTGCCCTGTTCGGACCGCACCAAGCCGACCACGGCCGCATAGCACCCACTGCGGACCTCTCAAGGCGACCACGGCCGCTCTGGACCCTCAGCGGCCGCACGTGATTGCTCGTGGACCGCGCAAGAGGGTTAAGAGACCTGTCAAAATTCCTGAACCTACAACATGTGATCTTCTAAAGCCTAAGGCATCCCGGAACTAGAAACTCACCTGAGCCCTCGAAACTCTAAACCAAGCATGCACACTACATCAAAAACACCCTACGAACATATTCGCATGATCACATCACCAATATAACATCATGAACATCGAATTGAGCCTCAAGATCAATGAAATTTCTCAGATTTCCTTTTAAACATCAATTTTCCCAATTTGGGTCCGGATCACATCAAACGACGTCCGTTTTTTACCAAACTTTACAGGAGTGATTCAAAAGATATATAAGACTCGTATCGGGCGCCGGAACGAAAATACGGGCCCGATACCATTTCTTTCTAATCAGATTTCATTTCCATTTTCCTTAAACATTTTCAGAGAACAATTTCACTTAAAAATTCATAACTCGGGCTGGGGACCTCGGAATTCGATTCCGGGCATACGCCCGAGTCCAATATTTTCGTACAGACCCTCCGGGATCGTCAAATTATAGGTCCGGGTCCGTTTACCTAAAATGTTGATCGAACTCAAATTTATTCATTTTGATGTCAAAACTTTGCAATTTTCACAAGATTTCACATTTAAGCTTTCCGGCTACGCGCCCGGACTGCGCACACAAATCGAGGCAACTCTAAATGAGGTTTCAGGGCCTCGGAGACACAGATTTCAATTAGAAATAGGTGATGACCCTTTTGGGTCGTCACATAACCCTACTCATTTCCAAACCCCCGCCGCCGCCTTTAGATGTTGTCGTCTCTCTTTTCTCTCAACCTAACTCTAATCATTCTTAACCACTGCCTCCTTCTCCGGTCATCTCCGGCGACTACCTTTCAACCCCAAGCCTCCAATGGTCACTCCACCACCTTGCTCACCTTACGATCGGTGAAGTTTACAACAGGTTCTTTTGATTTCTATTTGGGTTTCCTTTGAAACCCTAACTTTCGTCTGAATCTCTCATATATGTGCTATTTTTATGCTTTGAGTTTACTTCTTCCTATGTTTTGCACCATCCTCGAACTTCTTCAGAAAGATCCTCCATTTTTAAATTGTTTACCTTCGTTAAAAAAATTAAGGTTTCTCGGAGTTCTTTCTACACTTATTTTAATTGATTTTCTTTATGATTAAAACCTCTTTCCTTACTTATTTTGACCGATCTTATGTTCTTACTGCTTTTTAATTTGCCTATTTCGAAAGCCCTAAATTCTAAGATTTTCTTTGCTTTGGTTCTGTGTGTTAGCCTATTTACTTCACTCTTGTTAATCTTCCGTGGTAACCATGCTTCGAATGTGTTTTATGGAATCCTTAGTTTACTTATGTCACTTCTGTATGACTGTGCTCATATTGCTTATTCATCTCTTGCTTCTTTCTGTCAATATGGCTAAACATGCATATTTTCTACGTCTATTTGATCTTCTCTATTTCTATGTTGAAAATTACAGAATCATGACTCTCTCTTGATTGATTCTAATTTCCATAATTGATGGTGATTGAATGATTTTATTTTAAAGCCCTAAAAGCTTTACCCCGTCTGTTTAAGCTGACCGATTTCATTACCATATTTGCTATGATACTTTATTTCTACTGAGTTGTGTCCGTAATTAAGGTTTTATGAATTTAGTCCTAAATGACTACTCTATGCTTACTGAACCTTGACTCCCTCCTTATTTAGTTATGCACTGATTTTTCTTCTTGCCTTATATGATACTGAATCTCCCCATTTGATTTGATTCCCTTAACTTGAGGGAGTACTTCCTTAATTCTCTAATTGATTGATTTTGAGTTCTTCAATTGTTATACTACTATGATTCTTACCGTATTTCACTACCTACTTTCAACTATAAATACCCTAAGTCTTTCATTAACAAACACAATTTGGTTTTCAAAACTACCTCTCTGACTAACCCAATCTATTGTGCTATTTACTGTTATTATCCGGCTGCAAGCCAAGGCTAATCATCTTTCCTCTCTTGTTCTTTCACTCTGCTTACTTCTCTCTTCACTGGTATGTCCTAGTTTTAATTTAAAGCCTCAACAACAACATGATTCTCTTATTGTTTCAGTTTCTCTCATTCCTAGTCTACTTCTACTTGTGATTCTGTTGTGAAACTTGTAATTAAGTTACATTATCATCATGTTATTATGTCTCCCCTTCCCTTTAGGTTAATGTATTCTATTATGTATGTTTCAAAGCATGCCTTGTCGATTACCTACTGTGTACTTACCATCTTATGAATCTCTATCCCCCTCTATGTGTTTGTGTTCTTCCTGACTAGTTTGTGATTATGCCAGTGTCAACTATTTCTAAGCATGTCCAAACCAGTCCTAAGAAACTTGCTGGGGTTATGTGTTTGCAATCAAATATTTGTGTATACCCAAACCCCTTTACCCCTATGTGACTACTGAATTCATTTGGATTCTGTAGACTAGCTATGTGTGATCTTATCTTGAAGTGCTTGACTTTGTTTACTACTCCAACCTCTTTTCAAACCATCTCCATCGCTTTACTAATTGTTTTCAAAATAGACTTTCTTATACAGTCTCTAATAAACCTTTCCAACTTGTGTCCTGTACTTTCACTTTTCTATTAGTCAATATGTTCTGCCCCCTTTAGTATGTGTACTGCCTTGGGATCCTCTTGAGAGCCCTCTGAACTCTGGCATACTGAGGCTGGCCTTTCCACACTGCACTGGTCAATTCTTGGTTGTTAAGTCTAGGTGTAAGAGTTGCCCAGGGTACTCGAGACCCTTAAGGAACTTTGATGCACCAAGACTCTGATTTGTCTATGGAATTGAGGCTTGTGAGACCATTGGAGGCTTTGGGAAACTTGGGCCTAATTGTAGGCTCCCTATAGAATAGCTTCTTGATTTTCTATTTCTACTTATGTAATTCATTTATTGGTCTGTAATAATTTGTAAACAAATATTCGGGGTTTTTACTAAAAGGGTGGGTAGATGTATAATTTATGGGGTAATATGGGTTGAAATCCTGCTCTTAGGATCTTACTTTCTAAATATGCATGCTTTACTCAATAGAAAACATGCTCATAGGGTTTTACTTTTTTAAATCTGAATGCTTTGCCTCATAGAAATCATGCCTGTAGGGTCTCACTTCTAATTTCGTTTGCATCAGGTAGAAATCATCTTCTGCATTCTGTCATGTTAGAATCCATGTTTATAGGTTCCAAACAATTATGTCTTAAATTAGTAGATGCCATGCCTATAGGACTCAACTCCAATTTAGTTGTATTAAGTCTTTCTGCGTGTTGCTGCAAATCGAGTAAAATCAGTAATATGCGTAGATATCATGCCTATAGGGATCTCTACTCGCAATTTTGTCTGATAATTAGCCTAATAAATTAACTTTATTACGCCTAGTTCATTTTATAAAACTGGTCTTATTAAGTGTCAAACATTTCCTGAAAAAGTTCTTTCAAAATTGCCTCAATCTCATTATATATCATGCCTATAGGTATTAAAGGAGTCTATTTCAAAAACTTATTTGTTTCTGCATTAATATAAACACAATCTGCTGCATATAAGCAAGCCTTAGGGCATTTTCGAAAACTACATTTCCCTAAAGCTGTCTCTATCATTTGACGTTTCTGATTCTAATAAGCTTTTAAACGAGTCCCTAGGCAACTACTAGGTTATAACTTCTGCGTATAAAAGTTTGGTCTATTTCTGCATAGTCACTTAGAGATCCTGCTTTAGAACATTGATTAATAAATACCTTAACTGTGTTTGAGACGTGCTACTTTTATGTTTGTTTGATGAGGAAACTTTGAGCCTCTTAATTGCTCCCATTATGTGTGAAAGTCCTAAATGTTTTGACTGTCGCCTTAGAATATTCGCTTTTCTAAACCTTAGGTGTATGTCTAGAACTCCCTATAGGTAGAGGTCCTAACTCCCTCTAGGACCATTAAGAAGGGACGGGTAGCAGTTCGCAATAGGAACCTTTGACCAAACACTCGCTTTGCATGACCAATAAGGGGATGGGAAGGGTAGATATGGGATACGATGACTATGCGTTAATGTCATGTGTAGCCCCTCATTGAGGAGTGTTTACCGGACATTGCATGGGGTGATCCTATAGGACAAACAACCTATGACCCCTCTTTAACAATTCCTCTCTTTATTTAAAACTTTCGTCTTTTATAACTTGTTCAAACCATTATCTCGCTACTTGAGTTATCTAACGTGCTTTTCTAGCAACTTATTTGATTCAACTGTTTATATGGACTAATTTGTAAATATAAGTTTGGCTGGGACCCACAGTTGTGGACCAAGAGGGGTGCCTAACACCTTCCTCTCGAGGTTACTTCGAGCCCTTACCCTAATCTCTGGAAATGCAAACCAGCTCAAGAGTTAATCACTCCAGGTTCCCTAATGCACCATAATCCGTTAAGTGGCGACTCTTCAATACCCAATTCTCAAAAGAAAATTATTTATTGCACCAGGTGAATGTCGAAACCCAGACTTTCTCTGCGAAGCAAAAAAGGGGGCGCGACAGCATGGCGACTCTGCTGGGATATTTTTAGGCTCTTACCATAACGAACTTATCCGTTACAAATTAGTCCAAGCATGCTTATCCAGTACCCTGCTCCCTTATCTTAATTTAACTGACTATTTTTCAAGCGTTTATGATTCCTTTATTACCCTTAAAACTAACTTGTCTCTATGTTTTACTTTTTATGTAACTGTCTTTTCAATTATTTAAATGTTGTATTTATTTTTTCCTACGTGAAAATACTTGCCTACATGTTATTATCTGCTGCATAAATCATGCTCCACAACATATTCCACTTGTGCATATCAAATCCTATAGCAACGCTTTAATGAGTGGTTGTGCTCTTCCTATTTATTACCCTTAAATTAGGAAAGGCTTATTTGCAGTAAAATCAGTCGATCAGCGATGCAGTCGATGGTTTCGTGCCTTCCCCCTCAAGTTGTCCGCTTGAGGGTACTAGTCTAAAACCCCATAGAAACCTTACTCTGTTTAAATTGTGCATGCATCATGGTCAAACCTAGTTGGGTCAGTTATGTTATCCACATAACGATCCTTTAAGTTAAGCCTTATCCAAGTCCATCGGGTTTTCCATAATCGCAACGGATGCAACCACATTATGTGCATTAATTTGGAGGACTAAATGCCAATATGCTGATCATAAATGTATAAATAGTCCAGTCCGGTGGGGATAAGGCCTAACCCTTTTGTTTTACAGAAAATGAGGCACGAGGTCCCCAGATTCGGCATGGTTAGCAATATCCCTCCACTGTTGCTAGATTGGTGGGAACATCTTTCCTCAAGTGACAAGAAGCATGTGAAAAAATACCTGGGTAACTTGCAATCCCTGCTAGATATTGAACCAAACAACAAATTGATCGAGGCTGCTACCTTATTTTGGGACAGTGAAAGATCTGTGTTCCGTTTCGGTGACATAGAAAATTACACCGCTCCTAGAGGAAATAGGAGGACTTGCAGGGTTCACTTGGGACAGTCTCGGGGTTTTGGTGCTAGAAAACCGTAAGAGCAGGGCATTTTTTAAGATGATGGGGCTGAAAATGAATGTCGACCTAGTGTGCTTGAAGGATTCCTACATACCTTTTGAATATCTCTATGAGAGTTATGGCCATAGCAAGTATTTCCGCACTTATCATGATGAGATCTCCCTCACTTCACTGAGTCACATCCACCGCAGAGTGTTCGTTTTCATTGTGTGTTTTCTAGGGATGATAGTGTTCCCAATGAAAAAGAAAAGAACCCGCACTAAGGTTGGCCATGGTCGCCAAAGCTCTGATGGAGGGGATTAATGGACAAACATATACCATAGTCCCTGTGATCATAGCTGATATCTACAGGGCCCTGGAGCACTGTCAGAAGGGGGTCAAGCATTTCGAGGGTTGCAACTTATTGCTGCAGTTATGGTTGTTGGAGCATCTCCAAAAGGGTCGCTATCACCAAGAATTTTTGCAAAGGACTTGGAACGACCACATTGCTTTCCATCACCCTAAGCAGATGATCTACATTCCAGACAGATTTGCTCTGTCGGAAAGTGCCAGCGAATAGGCAGAGTTCTTCGACAATCTGACCGAGGAACAGGTGCAGTGGATGGCTGAATGGTTTCCAACGGACGAGTTCATTATCAGGTCTAGGGATGCTCCACATTTGGTGTTGATCGGATTAAGAGGGATATATCCATATGTCCCTATACGAGTTATGAGGCAAGCAGGCAAAATATAGGTTGTACCAAGGGTCGTTAAGATGAGTCACTTTAGGGTGGATTTCCAAGACAATGACATGCCTTACAATTGCCAAGCTCAGCACATGTGGCACTACAAAATCATTGTGGAGAAAAGCGCTATTGAGCCACACAAATATCACCCGGGGTGCAAGCCTCTCTACCCTGCATGGTTGGAAGACAATCTAAAAGGAACGATGGCACCGGGGACTGGTCGAGAGAACAGAATCATAGACAAGGAAGCTGAAGCCCAAGTCAAGTACAACAGGCTACACAAGAGGGTCGATGAATATAAGAATCAACATCGGGAGATACATGAGAGGAACGTAAAGTTGATTGAGGGGTGGAAAGAGATGGCAGTCACATCCAACAGAAAATTGGAATACCTTGAGTGAGGAATAGTGGAGCAGGGAGGGCAAAGTTATAAAAGGATTGAAAACTGTCAAAATGCTGAAGAAGCTGAGGGAGGACATCTGGCCCGAGCCTACTTGCTGCTGGGACTGTTTGAACTGGGAGATCTGTTTGATGGAGTCCGGAAGATCGAATCTGGGGAAGGTCCTTCTAAGACCAAATAGATTAGATTTACTCGCTTTTCTCAAAATGTAATAAAGCCAAGTGCCAGTAGTGACTTGTTTTATTATTGTGTTAGTGTTGTTTTTGGATTCGTCTACTTTTATGTTATGAAATGAAACATTTATTGGCATTTTAAGTTCTCCAAATTTATTTGTCGCTAGTCCTACCTCGGGCACAATGAGGATCTCATATTAGGATATGAGTTTATATTTCGCAATATGTGTTTAAATACTGCAAACATTTCAGGAGCCCCACTAACTTGTTACCTTTTGTTTTGTTTATTTTTTATTATTATTCTCATCCCCGTAGGTTGGTTCATCCATACTGGCCTCGTCAGCATATCATACCAGATCTAGAGGCCCTCCACCTCCTCCTCCTCCAAGCAATACAAAAAGCCAAGGGAAATCAAAGATGGACGACTTAAGTGAAATTCGAAAGGAAAACATTGAGAATGCAGAGACTTCCGACGGTCGTAGTACTCCGGCCCCGAATGACCTGGTTTTGAGACTTGAACAAAAGAAACTGGAACTGCAAGGAGAACTTGTGCAGGTTCGCAATTTAAAAACTTTCACTCACCCTCAATATCCCTGATATCCACCAATAGAACGCAAAGAACCCAACACCTCCTCAAAACACATAAAACCAACAACCGCAAAATCCTACCATACCAAACTAATACGCAACTCCACCACAAAATATCAATCCATTGCCAATACCAACTCCACCACAACAGCATCAACCAATCCCGTACCCACCAACCACCATTACCATACTCCCCAAAATACACCACCACTAATTCCCGATCAACAAAACTTCACCAATGACCATCAATATACCCAAGTCCCTGGCATCCATCAGAGAAATCCCATATACGTGGAAACTATACCACATTCTACCCAATCAATCACCGGTGCACCGGAACCCTCCGAAAAGGACCTGCTCATTAAGAATATGAGCAAAGAACTCAAGAAGTTAACAAGCCGAGTTCAAGGTTTTGAAGGCGATAAAGGAATAGAAGGTTTAAACTATGAAGATCTATGCATACAGCTCGATGTAGAACTGCTAGAGGGTACAAATCTACCAAGTTCGAAATGTTCGATGGAACAGGTGATCCCAGGGTCACCTAAGGACTTACTGTTATAAGATGGTCGGGGTTGGAAAAGACGAAAAGATTCGAATGAAGCTCTTTACGAGGTGCCTTACTGGGGACGCGTTGTCTTAGTATATCATCCAGAATCCCAAGAAATGGTCTAATTGGGTAAGCATGCATCAGATTTCATGGACTGGTTCAGGTTTAACACAGCTAATGCACCTGATGTCTTATACATTCAGAACCTCAAGAAGAAACCTACTGAGACTTTCCGTGAGTATGCTACTCGTTGGAGGTCGGAAGCCGCCAAGGTCAGGCCCGCTTTGGATGAAGAACAGATGAATAAATTCTTCGTCAGAGCACAAGATCCACAATATTATGAGAAACTGATGGTCATTGAAAACCCCAAATTCTCTGATATCATCAAGCTCAGGGAAAGTATCGAGGAAGGAATCAAGAGCGGGATGGTAACAAATTTCGAGGAACTACAAGCCAAGAATAAGGCACTCCAATCAGGTGGCATATCGAAGAAAAGAGATGTCGAGGCCGTAATGGTGGCCCAGGGCCCAAAAACTCCACTCACATATCAAACACCTCTACCCATATACCAAACACCTCCACCCACATACCAAACACCTCCACCTACATACCAAGCATCAGCACCTACATATCAACCTTCATCTCCCAGATATTTCCAACCAGCCACTGTCCATCATACCTATAATTCCCAACCTTCCCACTTCCAGTCACCACTAACTCGCTAAAATTATCCAAGACCAAGACCCAATTTTGACCGCAAGCCACCTAGACAATGCACCGCCATTGTTGAGCCCATCGACCAATTGTATGAAAGGTTAAAGGACGTAGGTTACGTCACTCCTATTCCTGCTGTGGCGCTTGAAAATCCATCCCAATGGGTCAATCCGAACAAAACTTGTGCATACCACTCTGGTATAAAGGGCATACCACTGCTGAGTGCCGAACATTGAAGGATAAGATCCAGACACACATTGACAACAAGGTCATACAGGTGAAGGAAGCCGCACCTATCCACAATAATCCCCTCCCTGATCATAGAGGTGACGGTGTACATGTTATAGATACAAATGAGGAATGGTACCCTGAGGGGTCAATCGGGCTTACCCGAGAATGTGATGACTTTAAGGTTGCAGTTACACTCACTCCTATAATGGTTCAAACTCAGGAACCTATTGATGTTGAGGTCACTGCATCAGCTCCATTCGAGGTGGAAGTAACTCTGCCCGCAGCCACCTCTTCTCCATTTGAAATAGAAGTGGTCACACCTTTTACTGTGACGCTGTCAACCACACCCCCATTTAACTCAAAAGCGATACCCTGGGATTATGTCGCTGACGCTTGACGAAAAGGGAAGACTAATATAGAAGAATCTGACACCGTACAAGGGATGACTAGAACTGGAAGAGTCTACACACCTGAACACCTGGGACATTTAAGTAAGGATGCCACTGCTAGGCAGTCTGTCATTGAGACCGGGTTGGATGACTTATGGAGGAAAGTACAGGCGAAAGAGTATTCTATTGTTGATGACCTAAACAAAGACCCTGCTCAGATATCTATCGTGTCACTACTATCGAATTCAAAGGCACACAAAAATGCCTTGATGAAAGTACTGAGCGAGGTTTATGTATCCAATAATATCACTAGTGGAGAAATGACCAACATGGTCGGTCAGGTACTGGAGAGCCATAAGATTATCTTCCACGAAGATGAGTTGCCGCCCGAACGTCTGAATCACAATCGAGCATTGCACATTACGGTGCAATTTGAAGACAAGTTCATTGCCAAGGTCCTGGTTGATGGAGGTTCTAATTTGAATATTTGTCCGTTGGATACCCTGAAAAGGTTGGACAAAGGTTTCCATGAAATAAGAACCAAAAGACTGAATTGGAAGGCTTTCGATGGGTCCTAGAGGGCCACGAATGGGGAAATCAACCTTTGCTTGCAGATGAAGCCAACTTGGTTCGACGTTGAATTCAAAGTTCTTGACATACCAGCCTCATATATTCTTTTGTTGGGCCGCCCATGGATCCATGCTGCTGGAGTCGTGCCCTCCAAACTACATCAAGTCGTAAAATTCGAATGGAATCGTCAAGATATAGTTATTCATGGAGATGGGAGTAACCTTATCTACACTAATCAAACCATCCCCGCCATTGAACATAGAAGGAGGCTAGGAGGGAAACCTATCATCACATTGAATGGGTCAACCACGTTGAGAAGGATAAGTGGTGGAGTAACAAAATAAAAAGCATATTAGCATGGTCCGGATATGAACCCGGCAAAGGGTTGGGAAAGAACCTCCAGGGTATCACCAAGCCGATACGACTGAAAAATCATGGTACTACCTTTGGGCTCGGATACCAGTATACATGGCAAGAGTATAGAGAGTGGTCGCCTCTATGGCATGGACCGTATTACCCTCTTGAGCAACCGATACCCCATTTAGAGCAAGCTTTCCATCAGGCGGACACAATATGGGGAACTGTTGAAGAAGAAGCACTAGCTGGGATGAAGGACCTGTTCATGGAAGATGAGGATATGGACTACAGTGCGATAATTGAGGAGTAGGAGGAAGTAGGCCTCACCATTCAGACCATGGCAAATGGAGTTGTTCTCAGAAACTGGACCGCCATACCATCTCGAGCCCGCCGAGTCCCTGGTGTTATTATTACTTTTTCTGATGAACCAGTGACTGTGACATGTAATGAGGAAATGCAATATGAGAATAGTGACTCAGAGGAAGAAGATGATATACCCGAGGAAATTGTCAGAGAATTTTGAGAACAAGCCTAAATCCAACTTTGACGAAACAAAAGCAGTAAATTTGGAAGACGCGGAGACCATCAAAGAGACCCGCATCAACATTCATTTGTCACCAATAGAGAAGGAAGCGTACGTCTGTTTTCTAAAGGAATATGAGGATATGTTCGCATTGTCGTATGACGATATGACCAGTTTGAGGACATCTATAGTAGCTCACAAGTTGCCTACCAATCCCATGTGCCCGCTAGTCAAGCAGAAACTCAGAAAATTAAAACCAGACATGAGTTTTTAGATCAAGGAGGAGGTTACCAAGCAGATGAAAGCCAAGGTTCTCAGGGTGGTTGAGTACCTAACATGGTTATCTAATATTGTGCCAATTCCAAAGAAAGACGGGAAGGTCCAAATGTGTGTTGATTATTGGGATTTAAACAGAGCAATTCCCAAAGACGACTTCCCACTGCAAAATATACACATCTTGATCAATAACTGCGCCAAGCATGAACTCTAATCTTTTGTTGATTGCTTTGCAGGTTATCACCAGATCTGGATGGATGAAGAAGATGCCGAGAAGACAACTTTTATTATGCCTTGGGGTGCATACGATTACAAGATAATGCCATTTGGTCAAAAGAATGCTGGGACTACTTACATGAGGGCCATGACGACCATCTTCTATGATATGATACACAAGGAAATAGAGGTATATGTGGACGCCGACATTATCAAATCCAAAAGAAACGTAGATCACATAGCAAACTTGAGGAAATTCTTCGACAGGCTCAGGAGGTAAAATTTGAAGTTGAACCCCGCAAAGTGTGCATTTGGGGTCCCTGTAGGAATGTTATTGGGATTCATTGTCAGTCGCCGAGGGATCGAACTAGATCCGACTAATGTCAAAGCTATTCAGGAGTTACCGCCACCTAAAAGCAAAATGGACGTGATGAGCTTTTTAGGATGGCTCAACTACATAAGCCGATTCATAGCACAGTCCGTAGTAATATGTGAACCCATCTTCAAGAAGCTGAGGAAAGATGCCAAGTCAAGTTGGACTGAGGATTGTCAGAATGCTTTTGACAAGATCAAGGAATACCTGTCCACACCACCAATTTTGGTCCCACCAGAACCAGGACGACCTTTGCTACTTTATCTATCAGTGTTAGATGGAGCCTTCGGATGTGTTTTGGGACAACATGATGACAGAGGAAGGAAAGAGCAAGCCATATATTACCTGAGTAAGAAATTCACACCTTATGAAGCACGGTATTCTCTACTTGAACGCACTTGCTGTGCTTTGACCTGGACAGCCCAGAAGTTGAGTCATTATTTTTGTGCCTATACTACATACCTCATATCCATGATGGATCCTTTGAAGTACATATTTCAGAAGCCCATGCCTACTAGAAAGTTGGCTAAATGGCAGATACTATTGAGTGAGTTCGACATTGTCCATGTAACTCAAAAAGCAGTCAAGGGACAAGCATTGGCATATCACCTCACTGAAAATCTAGTGGGAGGAGAATACGAACCCTTGAAAATGTATTTTCTTGATAAAGAAGTATCATTCGTAGGAGAAGGCATTACAGAAACATATGACGGTTGGAGGATGTTCTTTGGCGGAGCCGCAAATTTCAAAGGAGTAGGCATTGGAGCAGTCTTGGTATCAGAAACGGGTCAGCATTATCCGGTATCTGCCAAACTCAGATTTCCCTGCACCAACAACATGGCAGAATATGAGGCCTGCATACTAAGGCTCAATATAGCAGTCGACATGAACATTCAGGAGTTGTTGGTGATCGGCGATTCAGATTTGCTTGTGCACCAGGTACAAGGAGAGTGGGCCACCAAGAATTCCAAGATATTGCCATATTTGCACCATGTGCAGGAATTGAAAAGGAGATTCACGAAGATAGAATACCGACATGTGCCCAGAATTTAGAATGAGTTTGCCGACGCGTTAGCCCCTTTGTCATCAATAAATAAACATCTAGATAAGAACTATATTGATCCCATTCCGGTGAGGATCCATAATCAGTCGGCATATTATGCATATGTCGAGGAAGAAGCAGATGGATAGCCTTGGTTCCATGACATCAAGGAGTACTTATCAAAAGGAGAATACCTGGAGCATGCAAATCACATTCAGAAATGAACGCTTCGGAGTTTGTCGAATCACTTCTTCCACATCAGAGGAAACTTGTATAGAAGAACTCCGGATTTAGGTTTGCTAAGGTTTGTCGACGCAAGGGAAGCTTCTGAGCTCTACTTAAGGATGTGCATGCTGGGACATGTGGCTCGCACATGAATGGTTTCGTTCTGGCGAAGAAGATTCTCACGGTAGGTTACTTTAGGATGACCATGGAGACGGATTGTATTCAATATGTCCGCAAATGCTTTCAATATCTAGTGCATGCCGAGATAATAAAAGTTCCACCAAATACGCTCAATGCAACAAGCTCACCTTGGCTATTCACCGCCTGAGGAATGGATGTTATTGGTATGATTGAGCCCACGGCTTCAAACGGACACTGGTTTATTCTGGTAGCTATTGATTACTTCACAAAATGGGTAGAAGCTGCATCTTACAAAGCTGTGACCAAGAAAGTCGTCGCAAATTTGTCAAGGATCGTATTATCTGCTGATTCGGAATTCCCGAGTCAGTTATCACCAACAACGCCGCCAACCTCAACAGTGATCTGATGAAAGCTATATGTGAAACTTTTAAAATCAAGTACAAGAATTCCACCACCTACATACCTCAGATGAATGGAGCTGTTTTAGCCACCAACAAAAATATTAAGATGATACTAAGGAAAATGGTAGAGAATCAGAAGCAGTGGCATGAGAAGTTACCCTTTGCTCTATTAGGGTACCGCACCACAGTTTGCACATCAACCGGGGCAACCCCCTACATTTTGGTTTATGGTACCGAGGCTGTCATCCTAGCCGAGTTAGAGATTCCTTCTTTAAGAGTCATACATGAAGCTGAACTCAGCGATGCGAAATGGATAAAAAGTCGATATGAACAATTGGACCTTATCGATGGGAAGAGAATGAATGTAGTATGTCACGGGCAACTGTATTAGAACAGAATGTCCAGAGCTTTCAACAAAAGGGTCAAATCAAGATAGATCGCACCAAGGCAGCTGGTATTGAAGAAGATTTTCCCACACCAAGATGAAGCCAAAGGGAAATTCTCTCCCAACTGAAAAGGTCCATATATGGTTTGCAGGGTACTAACAGGAAGAGCACTCATACTTGCAGAGATGGATGGAGAGATCTGGCCAAAACCAATCAATTTAGATGCAGTCAAGAGATACTATGCCTAGATTATTGCTCATTTTTCTTTTTTGATGTAATTGAACTATGCTGGACCTGATTCCCGTTTAAGAGGGAATACGTAGGAAACCTTATGGGTTCGGTTATATCATAATAAAATTTTTACCCCCCCTCAGAATCAGAAATTGGGGCATAATTTTGAGGAGACTCCTCAAAATTCCGGAGCAAGTCCCGCCAGTGCCATCACATGACAGGAAGTCAGTCATCAGGCAAGAATTTCGGTGAGGTCCACCATCCGCAAACAGTTAAAAATCATCTACCAAATTGGGCAGAATTTTGAGGAGGACCCTCAAAATTTCAACATAGAGAGTTGCAATGCCTTTGAAACGTGTCACAATTGCTGGTTCCTCAAAATTACTTGATATATCAATACACTTCCAAAACAATCCTATTTTATCAACGAACGCATATTTTTCAAAAATTTTATTTTTTCATAACAGTCAGGTGCTACCTAGGGGAACTCGAAGGGGGCTTCTAGGACAGAGCAAAACAAGGCTGGCAGACGAAGCAAGAACCAACCTCCCCTCATGAAACTTATGAATTTTCTTTGAACGTAGGCACATTTGACGATAACATTCGTACACAAAGCAAATTCACCATCCATCCGATCGTTAAACGCCGAACCTATCCTAGCTAAGATATACTCTACCCTTACCTGCTATTCTCTCTTTGCATGAGTCTAATCCTTGACTCCATATTTGCATGAGTCTAATCTCTGACTCCATATTTGCATGAGTCTAATCCTTGACTCCACATTTGCATGAGTCTTAGCCCTGACTCCATTTTGCGTGAGGCTAAGCCCTACCTCCATATTTGCACAAGGCTAAGCATTGCCTTCCATTTGCATGGGACTAAGCCCTGTCCTGCACTTTCCATGAGGCTAATCCTTGCCTCCCCGTTTGCATAAGGCTAATCCTTTCCTCCCCACTTGCACAGGACTAAGCATTGTCCCTCTTTGCACTAATATTGCTCTATTTTCTACTGCTATCTACTTGCTTTTCAATTGGCTAAGCTCCGCCCTCTACTTCGCAAGACTAAACCTTGTCTTATTAAATCATATTCTTGCATATCATGGGCTGAAACATCGCCAATCTGTCCAAAGGAATCATAGTCTGAAGGCACCATCCTCATAGCCGGAAGACACCATGCCATGACCTGAGGATCTCTCAAATTTGCATATAATTATTTAGAAGCATCATTGTTTAGAGGCACCATTTTCATGGCCTGAGAACATAATTTCATGGCCTGTGAATCACTCATTGAACAATTCATGGCCCAGGACGTCATCTATAACCGTCCGAATACAACCTTCACGGTCCAAAGGGAATTTGCATTATGTTTAAATTTTCGCAAATATGTTTGTCGCATCTTTTATCTGTAGGTAATCAATAAGCAACCACTATCCTAGCAGGAACGATCTCACTCCAGTTCCCTCTGACTGTCCCGGTCATAGACACTTCCACATCTCGTGTCCGTTCTTACAATACTTTCATCGGCATACTCCGCAAGTGAATCCAGAACTGCACATGGCCTGATTCTTGTAAAACCAGGGATATGTAGCAACTCGGAACTGGAGCTCGGCCTCTGACATTCAAAGCATCCCATCCGGTCAAAATTGGCCATCATTTCTTTACCTGAAAACTCTTTCATCATTCCCGAGTAAAGAGGGCCAGCTGTGGATACCCAATTTTTCCCTATATATTTTAAATATACATAAATACCTTTAAAATAGAATATATATGCATATATGAGCATGCACAAGGTTTTTATAATTTTTTCCATAATTTTAAGGATTTAAATTGATTTATTTTCTCCCCTTTTATTCATAAAATCCCCAATAAATATTTCCCAAATTATTGTTATGATGATTTATTAATTTAGTTCGATACTTATGCTAAAATATGGCTAGTATAATTTTTATATATTTTTATAATTATATTTAGTATTTTTAAGCTAAATTGCATATAATTGCTATGTTAGCCCATTTTAAGGTATAATTATATTTTTAATGCATAAAATTGGTCCCTATATTTTTAAAATGATAATTATGTATTAGAAATCATTTTTTCACCTTAAATTATTTTCCAGAAATTACGTATTATTTATTAAAATTAAAATAGGGAAAAACTGGCTATTTAAATAATAGCCAAATTTGACTTTCAATTGTAGGCCAAATCGGACCCAATTTCCTATTAAATAACCCGACCCAGACCCTATATACTCTTACCCAAATCCGAAACCCAACTACCCAGTTCAATCCTGACCGTTGATATCCTAGATCAACGATCCACACACACCGTTTCCTTTTTAATTCCTAAACAACCCCCTGACCCTACTTATTTCCAAACCCCCGTCGCCTTCAGATGCTCTCGTCTCTCATCTCTCTCAACCTAACCTTAATCATTCTTCAACCACCGCCTCCTTCTCCGGTCATCTCTGGCGACTACCTTTCAACCCCAAGCCTCCAATGGTCACTCCACCGCCTTGTTCATCATCTATAAGGCCTTCAAGGGTCCTAGGCCATGCCGATTTGGATCTAGGGTTTTTATTTCTATTACTCATGGCTTCTCTGGTGTGATTTTTGGCAAAATCACACCTTATATGTTACGATCGGTGAAGTTTACAACTTGTTCTTTCGATTTCTATTTGGGTTTCCTTTGAAACCCTAACTCTCGTCTTAATCTCTCAGATTTGTGCTATTTTTATGCTTTAAGTCTGTTTCTTCCTATGTTTTGCACCATCCTCGAACTTCTTCTGAAAGATCCTCCATTTTTAAACTGTTTACCTTCTTTAAAAAAATTAGAGTTTCTCGGAGTTCTTTCTATACTTGTTTTAACCAATTTTCTTTATGTTTAAACCTCTTTCCTTGCTTATTTTGACCGATCTTATGTTCTTACTGCTTTTTAATTTGCCTATGTCAAACGCCCTAATTTCTAAGATTTTCTTTGCTTTTGTTCTTTGTGTTAACCTATTTACTTGACTCTTGTTAGTCTTCCGTGGTTACCATGCTTCGAATGTGTTTTACTGAATCCTTAGCCTACTTATGTCACTTCTGTATGACTGTGCTCATTTTGCTTATTCATCTCTTGCTTCTTTATGTCAATATGGCTAACCTTGGATGTTTGCTTCGTCTATTTGATCTTCTCTACTTATATGTAGAAAATACAGAATCATGACTCCCTCTTGATTGATTTTGATTTCCTTAATTAATGGTGATTGAAAGATTTTCTTTTAAAACCCTAAAAGCATTACCCCGTCTATTTAAGCGAACTGATGTAATTACCATATTTGCTATGATACTTTATTTCTACTGAGTCATGTCCATAATTAAGGATTTATGAATTTAGTCCTAATAGATTACTCTATGTTTACTGAATCTTGACTCCTTCCTTATTTAGTCATGCATTGATTTTTCTTCTTGCCTTATATGATACTGAATTACCCCATTTGATTTGATTCCCTTAACTTGAGGGAGTACTTCCTTAATTCTCTAATTGATTGATTTTGAGTTCTTCAATTGTTATACTACTATGATTCTTACCGTATTTCACTACCTACTTTCAACTATAAATACCCTAAGTCTTTCATTAACAGACACGACTTGGTTTTCAAAACTACCTCCCTCACTAAAAATCTTTGCTCTTCCCTCTCTCTTGTGCTATTTACTGCTATTAGCCGACTGCAAGCGAAGGCTAATCATCTGTGCTCTCTTGTTCTTCCATTCTGCTTACTTCTCTCTTTACTGATATGTCCTAGTTTTAATTTAAAGCATCAACAACAACATGCTTCTCTTATTGTTTTAATTTCTCTTATTTCTAGTCTACTTCTACTTGTTGTTCTATTGTGAAACTTGCAGTTAAGTTACATTATCAGCATATATGTCTCCCCTTCTCTTTAGGTTAATGTATTTCCATATGTGCATTTCAAAGAATGCCTTGTCGATTACCTACTATGTACTTACCATTTTATGAATCCCAAATCCCTATCCCCCTCTATGTGTTTGTGTTCTTCCTGACTGGTTTGTGATTATGCTAGTGTCAACTATTTCTGAGAATATCCAAACTAGTCCTAAGACCCTTGCTGGGGTTATGTGCTTGCAGTCAAATGCGTGTGTATCCCCAAACCCCTTGACCCCTGTGTGATTACTGAATTCATTTAGATTCTGTGGACTAGCTGTGTGTGATCCTATCTTGAAGTACCTGACTTTGATTGCTACTCCAACCTCTTTTTAAACTATCTCTGTTGCTTTACTAAATGTTTTCAAAACAGACCTTCTAGTACAGTCTCTAATAAACCTTTCCAACTTGTGTCCTGCACTTTCACTTTACTCTTAGTCAATAAGTTCTGCCCCCTCTAGTATGCGTACTGCCTTAGGATCCTCTTGAGAGCCCTCTGAACTCTGGCATACTGAGGCTAGCCTTTCCACATTGCACTAGTCAATTCTTAGTTGCTAAGTCTAGGTGTAAGCATTGCTCGGGGTCCTTGAAACCCTTAGGGATTTTTGATGCACCTAGACTCTGATTTGTCTATGGAATTGAGGCTTGTAAGACCATTGGAGGCTTTGGGAAACATGGGCCTAATTGCAGGCTCCCTATAGAATAGCTTCTTGATTTTCTATTTCTACTTATGTAATTCATTTATTGGTCTGTAATAATTTGTAAACAGATATTTGGGGTATTTAGTAAAAGGGTGGGTAGATGTATACTTCGTGGGGTAATATGGGTAGAAATCCTACTCTTAGGATCTTACTTTTCAAATATTCCTGCTATACTAAATAGAAAACATGCTCATAGTGTTTTACTCTTTTAAATCTGATTGCTTTGCCTAATAGAAATCATGCCTATAGGATCTCACTTCTACTTTTGTTTGCATCAGGTAGAAATCATGTTATGCATTCTGTCATGTTAGAAACATTGTTTATAGGTTCCAAACAATCATGTATTAAATCACTAGATGCCATACCTATAGGACAAAACTCTGATTCAGTTGTATTAAGTCTTTCTGCGGGTTGCTGCAAATCGAGTAAAATGAGTAATACGCCTAGATATCATGCCTATAGGGATCTCTGCTCGCAATTTTGTCTGATAATTATCCTGATTAAGTAACTTCATTATGCCTAGTTTATTTTTTTAAAACTGGTCTTATTAAGTGTCAAACATTTCCTGAAAAAGTTCTTTCAAAATTGCCTCAATCTCATTAGATATCATGCCTATAGGTGGAAAACCTGTTTCTTTCTACACTAATATAAACACAGTCCGCTGCTTATAGGCAAGCCTTAGGGCATTTTCAAAAACTGCATTTCCCTGAAGCTGTCTCTATCGTTTGACGTTTCTGATTCTGATAAGCTTTTAAAAGAGTCCCTAGGCAACTAATAGGTTATAACTTCTACATATAAAAGTTTGGTCTATTTCTATATAGTCACTTAGAGATCCTGATTTAGGACTTTGATTAATAAAGACCTTAGCTGTGTTTGAGACGTGGTGCTTATATGTTTGTTTGAGGAGGAAACTTTGAGCCTCTTAATTGCTCCCATTATGTGTGAAAGTCGTAAATGTTTTGAATGTCGCCTTAAAATTTTCGCCTTTCTAAACCTTAGGGGTACGTCTAGAACTACCTATAGGTAGAGTTCCTAACTCCCTCCGGAACCATTAAGAAGCGATGGGTAGCAGTAAGCAATAGGAATCTTTGAACCAATAAGGGGATGTGAAGGGCAGACATGGGATATGATGACTACGCATTAATGTCACGTGTAGCTTTCGTAGTTCATACTTCGACTCACCTCATACCGCAAGTATGCCAACTCATCTTCCCTTTCATCGTAAAGAAGTCTGAAGGATTTCTCCCCATCCACGGCTTTTCATAGCCTAGCCTAGTGGCAAAGCAGCTCATACTTGAGCTTGTTAAAAGCCTATCAAAGAGAAACTCGATAAGAGAGTAGGAATTGCAAAAACTATATGCGGAAAATCTGGGGGCCCAATTTCCCCGTCATTAGGTCGCCTCATGGTAATTCTCCTCGAGGCTCAAACCCAAAGTCGAGACCCACCCTCGGGAGTCGTCGGGTACCGGCCCCGGGGGGCATTGCATACTAGCAACTATGGTATGAAAGAGGGGAATTCCCAAGGCACACGGCTAAATCTGACAAAGCCGACCTACCCGGAGCCTGTCTCAAGGTGTCATGTTCATTCGTCCCATCTGCATGCCTTTATAGTTAATGCATTTTGTATTATAACGGAATTCCTCTCCTATATAAAGGGGATCTCCATCACTTTGTAACTCTCGGCTGTTGCTCTAACTACTCCACACAAGATCAATAAGAACTCTCTCTCACACACTCTTTTCTCTCTAACTTACTCGCTCGAGGCTACCTCTTTCATTTATTGCTTTCATATTTGTTCTTCACTTATTGCTTGAGTTGGCCATAAAGAGCATTCTTTTAATTATATCAGTTCTGTTATTTCCTACCTAGTTACGCCCGATACCTCGAGCTCGAGCCCAGGCATCGACCTCGAGGCCCCTCGCCGGTCAGTTCAAGGCTAGAGTAACTGATCTCTCAGTTCGATTATAGTTCTATTTTAGCTCGCATTTCTTCTTTTATCTTCATACTCCTAGCATCAACTACTCTAACAACTAGCATAAAAATAGATCATGTATTTTTAGAGTCCCATTTAAAAATTTAATTGTTATTACCATTTTCACTGTAAAAAAAACTATAAAACCAATATAATTGGCTAAAATTCAGTATAGAGTAGAGTCGCTGCAAGCGTACATCTACTAGGCCGTCTCCATCAACCCTAGTAGAACCGCTCCCGGTTGGGATACAGTCACTCGATATATGCGGCCCCTGGCTTCGAACATCCCTCGAAGTAACTTCGACGGGAGAAGAAGTTGGCGGCAGAGAACCATCGTTCCTCGAGGTACTTTCGACGAGAAAAGAAAATGGCAGCGGAGGAGGGACCATTTTCCTAAAGCCAGAGATCTCGGGCGCTGCAGGCTCAGCGGATACATCCCTTCTCAGCCCCCGGCCTGGACTTATCTTACTACAAGCATAGTTGCAAAGGCCCCTTTTGCTTATTAATTTTATTCCTCGGTCCTGAAGCTAACGATCCTTCTCCCTCTCTGATAGGGCACGATCTCGCCTCGATGAACTCCCTAATGCCTACGATGACAAAGTTAGTATGCATAAAAAGAAAGTGCCTTTCAAAAAAAGGAACAAATCACATAGCACGTACCGTGGTGTTTTGCCTCCCATCTACCCTTAGACAAGTCTCGCCACATACACACATCATAAGTCGAGTGGGTCGCCAACTTCAAAACCCAGGCCGTCAGGTCAGGGACCTCGTATGGCATCCATGGAATTGCTGTAGAAAGGGAAACAAAGGTGCATTTACGGAGCCCGCCTCCGCCATAAACAAAACAACAAAGGCAAAAGTGTTCCACTTACGTGTAAAATTCCATTTTTTGGGAAACGGCAAAAACTCTGCGGGGATAATGTCAATATTCCGTACTCGGACGAATCGGCTCATCCATCCCCGATCCCCATCTTCTTCATCATCGATAATGAATGGCCTCATGGATGAGCATCGTAAGGTTAGCAGGCCTCGGTGGTGAAAAGGCTGGTACATCTTGATAAGATGACTAAGGGTGAACTTGAGCCCTGCTTCCTTCGCAAAGAATCGTTGTCATGCCCCGAACCTGGGGAGGCATGGCTGGCACTTGCTGTTGTACTGGCCTGAGTGAACCACTTTGTAGCTTTTTTTTCTTCTAACTACCATAGGCCAACATGGCCACAACTCCTGATGTATAACTATAAGTGGGCAAACATTGTATCAACAAACTATTTTTTCTTAAAACATGAATACATATGGGTTTTCAAGGCCTCTGATATATTATATAAAATGAACCTTTGTCTACAATGCCTCTAAGATTATTTGACATCAAAAGGGATAGGGTACCGGCCTGCCTATAAGTCTATAGCAAAACTCTGACACGAAAACTCATAGACTCGGCTGCACTCCAAATGAGGTGGAGTCTTACCGATCCTTCACAGAATGCCAATCTCGTCTACTATGAGGTCTCATCAAACTGATTATCTATACCTGCAGGCATGAACGCAGTGCCCCCAATAAAAAGACGTTAGTACGAATAATGTACTGAGTATGTAAGGAAGAACTGAAACATAATAATGAGTCAACATTAATTAAAGACATATAAGTATTAACCTGAATCTCTGAAGTGCCACCGTATATGCATATTTATTTTACTCAGATATATACAATGCTTTTCTTTAGGACTATTATCCATATCGTATGATGCATGCCTGCCAACTGATCAGTGGTAACTGCCCGACTGGCCATCGCATGGTGGTATATGAATGACTGCCCAACTGGTGGTAAATAATAATACATAACTGCCCAACCGGCCGTAGCCCAGTGGTAAATGCATGATTGCCCGACCGGCTGTAGCTCGATGGTAAATAAATATTCTTGTCTTCCCAACCGGTCGTAGCACGGTGGTAAATATGTAACTGCTCAACCAGCTGTAGCTCGGTGGTAAATGCATATGCATGAGGATGCATGTATTACTATAATTTGAACATTAACATCTTTGTCAAATACTTGTGTAGGAAACTAGATACATACTTAGACATGCTAAATTAAATTTGTAGAATGAATCTAATAATCAATATTCTCATGATCTTTATTCTTTACTAAATCAATACACAATAATGAAGACTTACCTAGATCCATTACAAAAAAACTATTGTAGGAGAATCGGAATCTTCTAAGTCATAAATGTCGCCTCTATAATTAGTGTTTCTTCTTTAAGATGATGGAGAAAAGAAAAAAATAAATAAAGCCATATCCAACTTAGGTACCTCATCGTTTGATAAAAGTTGTCTGAATGTTCAAGTATACAAATCCTAGACATGAAACAACTATCAACATGAATTGTTCTGATAATTACTAAGCTAATTCTTGATTGAATACACCTTAATAACCGTCGAAACTAATCTCACGGGTAGTCTCATAACTTTTTTGGTTGTTTTAAGTATAAGACTTTCACGCCATAATATCGCCCATGCAAAAACAGAATTGCACCACCCGCTAAGAACATATCAACTTGGCACTATCAAAACATGTCTAAAGATTTATCACTTTATGGGAATGAATAACATAGGCATCATTAACTTCTAAGAGTAGAACAACTTATGGAATAGCATTACGTTTACGTATCGTTACTTGGATCATGCCAAAATAATGGAAGGGCTTAGCCTTAACATACGTGAGCCGGTTCTCTGGACAATCCCTCTAACATACGTCTTTTATGAAGAGCACGTAACGCCGGATCAAAGTAGGAAAAAATCCTTATGATATTCTTGCAAAATATTGTACCGTACTCTCTTAGACGATGAGGTTGTCACGACCCTAAACCCAGACCCGGTCGTGATGTCGCCTCTTGTGAAGACATGACCAGCCGACACTTCTAATTTTCCAATCATTAATAGCTAAGCATTAAGAAACGGTCAAAACATGATAAAATAATCCAAAGTAGCAGATAATATTGTGAATATGCGAAAGAACAACCCAACACAACCCGATAACGGGGTGTCACTAGTCATGAGCATCTATAAGTCATAATGCAAGTCGGATAAGTCTATAAGCTAGTACAAATGTCTGAAAACAGATAGGAATGACAATGAGGGAGAAACAAGGGACTGCGGACGCCAAGCAGCTACCTCGTGAACTCCGAATGTCCATCGGGAGCTCTCAACTCGCACTGGCAGGATCAGCAATGCCTGAATCTGCACACGGGGTGCAGGGAGTAAAGTGAGTACTCCAACTCTGTGAGTAAGAAATGTAAATAAAGACTGAAAGCAAGAAATCATGTAAGGCACAAAACCATGCTATAATAAAGCAGTAAAACCATTTAAAAATCAGTGTATTAGTGAAAGATAAGCAAAAATCTTCTATCTCAATAATAATTTCATGAAAAGCGTTTTTCAATAATTAAGCAGGTAATTGACAGTCAATTATGAAAAATAAGCACATAATGGTTCGCCCATTGGGCACAATATCAACAAATCTGCCCCTTGGGCAATATCTCGTAACGTACCAGCCCTTCGGACAATCACATAGAACAATACCATCACCTCAGGCTCGATCTCACATCATAATGGGTACCCGCGCTCACTGGGGTGTATAGACTCCTGGAGGGGCCCCTTATGGCCCAAGCACAATATTAAGCCTCCTCGTGGCATCATCACTAGGCCATCTGCCTCATATCAATCAAGCCACCTCGTGGCGTACATATCTCAGGCCCTCGGCCTCATAATTAGTATCAAATGTTTCCTCACAACATAGGTCCTCGGCCTTACTCAGTCAAAATCCCTAACAAACCACTCGGGCAGTAGTAAAACATGTTTCTCAACCCAAAATATCATTTAAAAGATCATTTAAGTGTTAAAATAGAGTAATCATGGCTGAGTACGAAAAACAGTGAAATATAACATGACTAAGTTCAGTAAAAAGTCAAAACAGTGAGGAAATACCAGTAAAATTCCCGAAGGGTTCAAATAGTTGGCACAAGGCCCAAATATGGCATTCAACCCAAATCATGATGATAGCAAATAGATTTCAGCCAAATACACTGTAAAATCATCAATCGAGATGGACCAAGTCACAATCCCCAATAGTGCACGACCTCACGCTCGTCATCAAGCGTGTGCATCACCTCAATATAGCACAACAATGTGCAAGTCCAGGGTTTCATACCCTCAAAACATCATTGACAATCATTACTCATCTCGAACCTGTCAAATCTCTAGCTCGTTACGCCTTTGCCCCTCGAATCAACCTCCACTCGCATTGAATCTATCCAAAATCAGAAAGAGGACGACATAATATGCTAAGGGAATGGAACCTAAGGGTAAATAATCAAAATACGACACAAATCCCGAAATTACCTAAACCCGACCCCCGGGCCCACGCCTCAGAATTCAATAATTTTTACATCGATAGATTCCTTATCTCCCTACGGATTCATACATATCAAATGTTCAGAAATCTGACCTCAAATAGTCCACCAAATCCTTAATCAAAGACCTAAGTTTTCAAGCCCTAATTTTCCCAATTTTCACCCTCAATTTCTATAATTTCTTGCTCTAATCCATGTAATAATGGCATAGGAATGAGTTTTAGATCCAAATTCCTTACCTCAATGAAGTTCCCTTGAAATCTCTCTTTTAAATCATCAAAAAAAGCTCCAAAGCCAAAGTCAAAAATGGTGAAATAGCTCAAATTTCTAGAAGGCCACAATTTATACTTTCTGCCCAGTCATTTCCGCATCTGTGGACAAATTACCGCTTCTGCTGTACCAAATATCCGACCAAATAACCGCTTCTGTGGCCGATCTCCCGCACGTGTGGCGTCGTACCTGTGGTCCCAATCCGCAGGTGCGTAATACCAGAAGCAGCAAAAGTTCAACAGGTGCAAACATTCCTCAAACTTCCCGTCAACCATCCAAAATCACCTCGAGGCCCCCGGGACCTCAACCAAAAGCACATACATATCTCAATACCTTATCCAAACTTATCCCAATCTTCAAAACACCTCAAACAATATCAATTCAACCAAAGTACATCGTATTCAAGCCTAACTTTAAAAATCTTCTGAATTCCGCTTTTGATCAAAAACCCAACCAAACCACGTCCGAATGACCTAAAATTTTGCACACACATCCCAAATGACACGAAGGAAATACTGCAACTCTCGGAATTCCATTCCGACCCCGATATCAAAATCTCGCCTACCAACCGGACATCGCCAAAATATAAAATTTGCCAATTCAAGCCTAAATCTACTCTGAACCTTTAAAGTAAATTCCTATTATGCTCCTAAGTCACAAATCACCTCCTGAAGCTAACCAAACCCTCGAAATTCACTTTAGAGCTCTCTAACACATAAGTCAACATCCGGTTGACTTTTCCAACTTAAGCTTTTTTAAAAGATACCAAGTGTCTCAAACCTTACCAAAATCATTCCGGATTCGATCCGACGAACCCGATACCATAAAACACGGATAAACAAGTCATAAAGAAGTAGAAATATTTAAAATGGAGTGGTAACTCATGAGACGACTGGCCAAGTCGTCATATCCTCCTCAACTTAAACAAATGTTCGTCCTCGAACGAGTCAAGAAATGTACCTGAAGCCTCAAACAGGTGAGGATATCTGCTCCGCATCTCCTTCTCGGTCTCCCAGGTAGCCTCCTCTATGGGCCGACCAATCCACTGTACTTTCACTAAAGCTATATTCTTTGACCTTAACTTTCAAACCTGACGACCCAAAATAGCTACTGGCTCCACATCATAGGTCAAATTATCATCCAACTAAACTATGCTGAAATCCAGAACATGAGACGGATCCCCAATATACTTCCGGAGCATAGAAACATGAAATATCGGATGCACATTCGACAAGCTTGGTGGCAAAGCAAGCTCATAAGCCACTTCCCCAATATTTCGAAGCACCTCAAAAGGCCCAAGGAACCGAGGACTCAATTTTCCCTTCTTCCCAAATCTCATAACACCTTTCATGGGCGAAACCTTCAACAGAACCTTCTCACCAACCATGTAGGACACATCTCGAACCTTCTTATCAGCATAACTCTTTTGCCTCGACTGCGATGCACAGAGCCTCTCCTGAATCACCTTCACCTTCTCCAAACTATCCTGCACCAAGTCTGTCCCCAATAACCTAGCCTCACCGGGCTTGAACCAACCAACTGGAGATCTATACCGTCTCCCATACAAAGCCTCATATGGAGCCATCTAAATACTCGACTGGCAGCTGTTGTGATAAGAAAATTCTCCAAGCAGTAGAAACTGAACCCATGACCCTCCAAAATCAATGACACAAGCACGCAACATGCCCTCCAATATCTGAATAGTGCGCTCGGACTGTCCGCCCGTCTGAGGGTGAAAAGTTGTTCTCAACTCAACCTGAGTACCCAACTCTCACTGCACAGACCTCCAAAAAATGCGAAGTAAACTGAGTGCCCCTATCTGAAATGATGGAAACTAGAACACCATAAAAATGAACAATCTCTCGGATATAGATCTCCGCCAACCGCTCTGAAGAATAAGTAGTACACACAGGAATGAAGTGCGCAGACTTGGTCAGCCATTCCACAATCACCCAAATAGCATCGCACTTCCTCAAAGTCCGTGGAAGTCCAACGAAAAAGTCCATAGTGATCCTCTCCCACTTCCACTCGGGAATATCCATCTACTGTAGCAAGCCACCCGGTCTCTGATGATCATATTTCACCTGCTGACAATTGAGATACCAAGCTACAAATTCCATAATATCTTTCTTCATTCTTCTCCACCATTAGTGCTTCCTCAAATCTTGATACATCTTCACGGCACCGGGATGAATGGAATACCGCGAGCTATGGGGCTCCTCCGGAATCAACTCCCGAAGCCCATCCATACTGGGCACACCAATCCGGCCCTGCATCCTCAACACCCCATCATCACCAATGGTCACATCTCTGGCATCATCATACTGAACTCTGTCCTTAAGGACAAGCAAATGCGGATCATCGTACTGGCACTCTCTGATGCGATCATATAAGGAAGACCGAGAAAGCACACAAGCCAATACCCGACTGGGCTCTAAAATATCTAACCTCACGAACCGATTGGCCAAGGCCTGAACATCAACTGCAAGAGGTCTCTCCCCAACTGGAATATATGTCAAACTCCCCATACTCACAACTTTTCGGCTCAAGGCATCAGCCAGCACATTGGACTTTCCTAGATGGTACAATATAGTGATATCATAATCCTTAAGCAACTCCAACCATCTCTGCTGCCTCAAATTAAGATCCTTCTGTTTGAACAAGTGCTGGAGGCTACGATGATCAGTAAGCACCTCACAAGACACACCATACAAGTAATGTCTCCAAATCATCAACACGTGCACTATGGCAGCCAACTCCAAATCATGAACGGGGTAGTTCTTCTCAAAGGTCTTCAACTGACGAGAAGCATAAGCAATAACTCTACTGTCCTGCATCAATACACAACCAATGCCAACTATCAAAGTATCACAATATAGAGTATATGAACCTGAAGCTGATGGCAAAACTAACACTGGAGTTGTGGTCAAAGTTGTCTTGAGCTTCTGAAAGCTCTCCTCACACTCTTCCGACCATACAAATGAAGCACCCTTCTGAGTCAACTTAGTCAAGGGCGATGCGATAGATTAGAATCCCTAAACAAACCAGAGATAATAGCTTGCCAAACCAAGAAAGTTACGAATCTCTATGGCTGAGGATGGTCTGGGCCAACTCTAAACCGCCTATATCTTCTTCGGATCAACCTAGATACCCTAGCTGGACACCACGTGCCCCAAGAAAGCTACTGAACTGAGCCAAAACTCACACTTGGAGAATTTTGCATAAAGCTTCTCCTCCCTCAATTTATGCAACACAACTCTCAAATGCTCCGCGTGCTCCTCCCGACTACGCGAATATAACAGAATATCATCAATGAAGACTATGAAAAACGAGTCAAGATAAGGCTGGAACACACTGTTCATCAAATGCATGAATGCTGCTAGGGCATTAGTCAGCCCAAAAAACATCAGCAAGAACTCATAATGACCATATCTGGTCCTGAAAGTTGTCTTAAGAATATCTGAATCCATGGTCTTCAACTGGTGATAACCTGAACGGAGATCAATCTTGGAGAACACTCTCGCTCCATGAAGCTGGTCGAATAAATCATCAATGTGAGGAAAAAGATACTTGTTCTTAATTGTTACTTTGTTAAATTGCCTATAATCAATGCACATTCTCATAGTGTTATCCTCCTTCTTCACAAATAGAACAAGCGCACCCCAAGGTGACATACTAGGCCGAATGAACCCTTTATCAAGGAGTTCCTGAAGTTGCTTCTTTAATTCCTTCAACTCCACTGGTGCCATACAATACGGCGCAATAGAAATGGGCTTGAGTTCCCGATACCAGGTCAATACAAAAATCAATGTCCCTGTCCGGTGGCATGCCTGACAGGTCTGCAGGAAACACATCGGGAAAATCCCTCACAACTGGAACAGAATCAATACTAGGAGTCTCAGCACCAACATCCCTCACAAAGGCTAGATACAAAAGATAACCCTTCCCAACCATACACTGGCTTTCATGAATGAGATCACTCTCCTAGGAACATAATCAGTCACACCTAGCCACTCGATCCGTGGCACACCCAGTATAGCCTATGTGACTGTCTTAGCATGACAGTCCAGAATAGCACGACATGGAGATAGCCAATCCATGCCCAAAATGACATCAAAATCCACCATACACAATAATAAAAGATCCACGCAGGTATCCATACCCCAATAGTCACCACACACGACCAGTACACACGATCTACAACAACAGTATCGCCCACCGGGGTGGATACATGAACAGGTGAAGCAAGAAACTCACGGGGCATACCCATATAACGAGCAAAGTATGATAACACATAAGAAAAGGTGGAACCGGGATCAAATAATACAGAAGCATCTCTGTGGCGGACTGAAACATTACCTGTAATAACAGCATCTGAAGAAATAGCATCGGGTCTGCTTGGAAGTGCATAGAAACAGGTCTGACCGCCTTGATGGACCTCCTGCTCTGGGGCAACCCTTAGGAGACTGACCTCCACCCTAGCTGGCTGGGCAGGTGGTGGTGAAGTAGTTGGCGCTGAAGCCGATGATTGACCCCTCTGCTGAGATGAACTCGCAAGACTACGAGGGCTCTGCCTCCACATATGACCCATCTCACCACACTCATAACAAATCCCAGGTGCTGGAGAAGGGGACTGAAGGGAACCCCTCGCACCAGAGTGACTAGCAGATGCACCTGGCATAGAAGAGCCCTGAACCGATGGAGCACGGGATGAACTCTGAGTTGGAAGGGCACTAAGTGATGACTGGCCCTGATGAGAACTGTGAGAACCATGACCCGATGATGCCCCAGGATAACCTGAGCTAGTTGGCTAAGCATGCCTAAATGGACAGCCTCTGCTGAAACTGACCTCTCGAAGGAGCACCACTATAACTGCCAGATCCTCGAGGCCTCTTAGCCTCCCTCTCCTCTCGCTCTTGGCGACGAACAGACTCAATCTCACGGGCAATATCCACAACCTCCTCAAAAGTAGCACCAATAACCCTCTCATTGGTCATGAGAATACGAAGCTGATAAGTGAGGTCATCAACAAACCTCCTAAACATCTCTCTATATATCGGAACCATCCAAATATCATGATGAGCTAACTCGGAGAACCTCATCTCATACTGCGTGACAATCATCTCTCCCTAACATAACCACTCAAACTCTCTATGTAACTCCTCTCTACGGGACTGCGGCACATACTTCTCCAAAAAGAGAACGTAGAGTTGCTGACAGGTAAGGGGTGTTGTACCAATAAGCCTACGCCTCTCGAAAGCCTCTCACCAAGTGAAGGCAGCTATAAAAACTGATAAGTAGTGAAAGTGACCCCGCTGATCTCCAAAATACCCGCTGTACGAAGCATCCTGTGGCAGTTATCTAAGAAACCCTAGGCATCCTCGCCCTCTACACCACTGAAGGTCGGAGGATGCAGTCTACCAAACCACTCCAACCTACGCTGCTCATCCTTCGGCATAGCAGGAACTACAAAGTCCTGAGAAGTTGCAACTGGCTGTCCTGGATGTGCCCCTGGCGTCTGAAGTCCCTGCACGACCTGCTCTGGTGTGTAAGCGGCGAGAGTCTGATTGCCTCCCCCAGCTTGAGAAGTAGTTGCGGCTGTAGTGGCTAAGACCGCCTGAGCTAGACCAGTGCAGACTGATAAATCTGAGCCAAGGCCTCCTTAAGACCCGGAATCACAATGGGCAGAGTTGGTACCTGAGATGGTGCTGCTGGAGCGCCCATAATTGAGACCTGATCCTGAATTGGGGCAGATGGTGGATCTGCAGGTGCTGCCCTAGCTGCTCTGCCCCTACCACGACCACGATCACGTCCTCGGCCTCTAGTGGCCACGATTGGTGGTACTGGTAGTCGTCCATCCTGACCGGTAATGCGTTTCCTCACCATCTGTGAGAGAATAGAATAACAGAAGTTTAGTACTCAGATCAACAAATTCTCATGACAAGAATTTCAAGAATATGAAGCTCTTCCTAAAGGTTCTACAGCCTCTTGATGATAAATACAAACGTCTCTATACCGATCCGCGATACTCTACTAAACCTGCTTATGACTCGTGAGACATATGTAACCTAAGCTCTGATACCAACTTGTCATGATCCTAAACTCGGACTCGGTCGTGATGGTGCCTCTCGTGAAAAAAGGCTAGCCTACACTTTCCATTTTCCAATCATTAACAGTTAAGCATTAAGAAACAGTCTAAACATGATAAAATAAACCAAAGTAATAGATAATATCGTAAATACGCGGAAGAACAACCCAACACAGCCCGATACTAGGGTTTTACTAGTCATGAGCATCAATAAGTCATAATACAAGTCTGTTAAGTCTATAAGCTAGTACACATGTCTGAAGAGAGATAAGAATGACAAAGAAAGAGAAACAAGGGACTACGGATGCCAAACAGCTACCTCGTGAACTCCGAATGTCCGCCGGGAGCTCTCAACTCGCATTGGCAGGATCAATAACGCCTGAATCTGCACACGGGGTGCAGGGAGTAAAGTGAGTACTCCAACTCAGTGAGTAACAAATGTAAATAAAGACTGAAAGCAAGAAATTGGGTATGGCACAAAAGCATGCTATAATAAATCAGTAAACAATTTAAAAATCAGAGAATCAGTGAAAGATAGGCAAAAATCTTTATCTCAATTGTAATTTCATGAAAAGCCTTTTTCAATAATTAAGCAGGTAACTGACAGTCAATTATTAAAAATAAGCACATAAAGGTTCGCACCTCGAGTACAGTATCAACAAATACGCCCCTTTGGCAACATCTCAGAACAGTACCAACCCCTCGGGCAATCACATAAAACAATATCAACCCCTCGGGCTCAATATCACATCACAATGGGTACCCACGCGCACTGATGGTGTACAGACTCCTGGAGGGGCCCCTTACGGCCCAAGCACAATATCAAGCCACCTCGTGGAATCATCACTACGCCATCGACCTCATATCAATCAAGCCACCTCGTGGCGTACATATCTCTGGCTCTCAGCCTTATAATCAATATCAAATATTTCCTCACAACATAGGTCATCGGTCTTACTCAGTCAAAATCTCTAACAAAGCACTCGGGCAGTAGTAAAACATGTTTCTTAGCCCAAAATATCATTTAAAAGATCATTTAACTGTTAAAATAGAGTAAACATGGCTGAGTACGAAAAATAGTGAAATATAGCATGGCTGAGTTCAGTAAAAAGTCAAAATAGTGAGGAAATACTAGTAAAAATCCCCGAAGGGTTCAAATAGTTGGCACAATGCCCAAATATGGCATTCAGCCCAAATCATGATGATAACAAATAGATTTCAGTCAAATACGCGGTAAAACCATCAATTGGGAACGGACCAAGTCACAATCCCCAATAGTGCACAACCCCACGCTCGTCATCAAGCGTGTGCCTCACCTTAATATAGCACAACGATGTGCAAGTCCAGGGTTTTATACCCTTAGAACAATATTTACAATCATTACTCACCTCGAACCGGTCAAATCTGTAGCTCACGATGCCTTTGCCCCTCGAATCGGCCTCCACTCATGTCGAATCTATCCAAAATCAGAACAAGGACGTCAAAATATGCTAAGGGAACAAAACCCAAGCGAAAATAATTGAAATACGACACAAATTCCGAAATTACCAAAACCCGACCCCGGGGCGCACATCTTGGAATTTAATAATTTTTACATCAAAAGATTCCTTATCTCCTCACGAGTTCATACATATCAAAAGTTTTGAAATCCGACCTCAAATGGTTCACCAAATCCTCAATCAAAGGCCTAAGTTTTGAAGCCCTAGTTTCCCCAATTTTCACCCTTAATCTCTATAATTTCCAACTCTAATCCATGTAATAATAGCTTAGAAACGAGTTTTAGGTCCAAATTCCTTACCTCAATGAAGTTCCCTTGAAATTCCTCTTTCGAAAACCTCCAAAGTCGAAGTAAAAAAAGGTGAAATAGCTCAAATTTCGTGAAGGCCACAATTTACACTTTCTGCCCAGTCATTTCCGCAGCTGCGTCCAAATACCGCTTCTGCGGTTCCTCACTTAACGGCTAAAACTGCTTCTACGGTCAACCTTCTGCATCTGCGATGTCACCTTAATCGCTTTTGCAGTCACTGCTCATCAGCCCTTTTTCTGCTTCTGCGGACGATCTCCCGCACGTGCGGCGTCGCACCTGCGGTCCCCAATCCGCAGGTGCGGAAATACCAGAAGCAGCAAAAGTTCAGCACCTGCAAACATTACTCAAACATTCGAAATCACCTGAAGCCTCCGGGACCTCAACCAAAAGCACAAACATATCCCAATACCTTATCCAAACTTGTCCCAATCTTCAAAACACCTCAAAAAACATCAATTCTACCAAAGCACATCGGATTCAAGCCTAACTTTCTAAAATCTTCTGAATTTTACTTTTGATCAATAACACAACCAAACTACGTCCGGATGACCTTAAATTTTGCACACACATCCCAAATGACACGACAAAACTACTGCAACTCTTGAAATTCTATTCCGACCCCTATATAAAAATTATGCCTATCAACTGGAAATCGCCAAAATATCAACTTTGTCAATTCAAGCCTAAATCTATTCTGAACCTCCAAAACTCATTCTGATCATGCCCCTAAGTCACAAATCACCTCCCGAAGTTAACCAAACCCTAGGAATTCATTTCTGAGCCCTCTAACAGATAAGTCAACATCCTATTGACTTTTCCAACTTAAACTTTCTTAAAAGAGACAAAGTGTCTCAAACCTCACCAAAATCATTTTGGATTCGATCCGACCAATCCGATACCACACAATACGGATAAACAAGGCATAAAGAAGCAGAAATAGAAAAAACGGAGCGGTAACTCATGAGACGACTGACCGGGTCGTCATAGAGGCCATAACAGTTGCCAAAATAAAAATGATTATTTAACCTATAATTCCTTCTCAATCATACATTTCTTACTGGTCCAAATTATCAATTGTACTTGATCAACTTTTCGGTGTTCAAATTAGGTACTGGAATAGACATATACAATCTGAGAATGTTGGTGGACAAGAAGTGCTTCCCGATATGAGACTCCATTGTCGGATAGCTAGTTGTATTGTTGTGGAATGATCTCACAGTACAACTTTGAGAAAGCTCAAGGAACACACAACTTGCACTGCATGCGTAATCTTGAAAAGGATCCGATTGGAACCATTCTTGGTTCATGATTACATTTATCTTTTAACCAAATGAGATAAGGTTCTAACTCTTTACATGTTGCCACCTTTCAAATTGAATTAAGAGTCATTAAATGGAATATTGGTGGGGCTGCCACGTTTTGGACGGTTAAGACATCCAAAATATTTGATTATTCCAAGATTTTAATTAATCTTCCACAAAAAAAAAAATCATTAATTGCCCACGTAATTAAGAATTATCTCAAATTACTTAAAATACTACTCACTTTTAATACACTTTATATAATTTACTATCATGGTCATGTGGTACCATATAAAATCAATACAAATACTATTATTTCATTAAAATATCCATGTAAAAAATGCACATATTTTCTCAACTTCTAATTTTCCTAATCTCATATAAAGAGTAAAAAATTTCGTACGCTTAATTCTTAAAATGGTAAAAAGATAACCTCCTTTTCTTGTGCGAAAATAATTTCTATCTTTATAACAAAGAAAATCTCATAAACTTTCTTATATTATGAGTATAATTTATCATATCCTAAAATAGTAATAACAATAACTATCCAAAGTTATACTTATAAAACAATTACTAAAATACTCCACTAAAAACAAAATAGCACACTAACATAATATCTAACAGTATCAAGGTTGTTAAACTTACGGGGTCTTACAATAACATAGTTACAATTCCTCTATAATATCATGAATGGTATTAATCCCTTCAAGCTCATATGAATTACTACGACTCATACTAATATTAAAGTATGAGATGTAACATCCTTCCCCCTTTAAAAATATTCGTCCTCGAATGTTAACTCTGAGAGATTTACAAAATTTTCACTAGGGTCTCCTCTGTAACTTAAACTAAAACCCAAACTATATCCGAAGTCTCGACTATTCACAACCTTTCGTACTTGAGCATCTCGTATCTTCTTCACCTTTACTTGACTTACCTTTAATATCGCATCGTATCTTCTATTTCTTTCAAAACCTTCCTTCCACATAGGTGAAAATTACGCCTTAAAGCTCTACAATTATACCTGCACCTCTGATGCATACAAAATTTAGCAAAAGACTCATACCGACTTCTTACGACTCAACTCTATGGCACGAACTGGAAATAATAGAAGGGTAACATTTCCTAAATGCCCTAGAGCCTCTCTATTATAAATGTGGCGCGTAACACATCCATAAGTGAGACTCTACTAGGAACGGCTTTGTAGACTCCCTAGGACATGACCCGCTCTGATACCACTTTGTCACGCCCCGAACCTGGGGAGGCGCGGCTGACACTCGCTGTCGTACTGGACATAGGTCGAGTTAGTTGAACTCATTCCTTTCGTAACTATCATGGGCCCACATGGACACAACTCATAATCTACAACTGCAAGTGGAAAATAATGTATCACGGAACCATTTTTCTTAAAACATGAATACATATGGGCTGTCAAAGCCTCTGACATACTGTATAAAATGAACCTTTGTCTACAAAGCCTCTAAGATTATTTGACATCAAATGGGACAGGGTACCGGCCTACCCATAAGTCTATAACAAAACTCTTACACGACAACTCATAGACTCGGTTGCACTGCGAATGAGGTGGAGTCTTACCGATCCTTCACTAAATGCCAATCTCATCTACTATGAGGGCTCATCAAACTGATTATCTATACCTGTAGGCTTGAATGCAACGTCCCCAACAAAAGGAAGTCAGTACGAATAATGTACTGAGTATGTAAGGTAGAACTGAAATATAATAATAATTCAACATTAATTAAAGACATATAAGTATTAACCCAAATCTCTGAAGTGCCACCGTATATGCATACTTATTTATACCTACATATATACAATGCTTCTCTATAAGACTATTATCCATATCGTATGATGCATGACTACCCAACTGATCAGTGGTAACTGCTCGACCGGCCATCGCAAGGTGGTAAATGTATGACTACCCAACCGGTGGTAAATAATAATACATAACTGCCCAACCGCTGGTAATTGTCCAACCGGCCGTAGCCTGGTTGTAAATTCCTGACTGCCCGATCAGCCGTAGCTTGGTGGTAAATAAATATGCTTGTCTGCCCAACCGGTCGTAGCACGGTGGTAAATATGTAACTGCCCAACAAGTTGTAACTCGGTGGTAAATGCATATGCATGAAGATGCATGTATTACTATATTTTGAACATTAACATCTTTATCAAATACCTCTGTAGGAAACTAGATACATACTTAGACATGTTAAATTAAATTTGTAGAATGAATCTAATAATCAATATTCTCATGATCTTTATTCTTTACTAAATCAATACACAGTAATGAAGACTTACCTAGATCCATTACAAAAAAACTGTTGTAAGAGAATCGAAATCTTCTAAGTCATAAATGTCGCCTCTATAATTAGTGTTTCTTCTTTAAGATGATGGAGAAAAGAAAAAAATAAATAAAGCCACATCTGACTTAGGGACCTCACCGTTTGATAAAAGTTGTCTGAATGTTCAAGTATATAAATCCTAGACATGATACAACTATCAACATGAATTGTTCTGATAACTGCTAAGCTAATTCTTGATTGAATACACCTTAATAACCGTCGAAACTAATCTCACCGGTAGTCCCACTAAGTTTTTTGGTGGTTTTAAGAATAAAACATTCACGCCATAATATCGCCAAAGCAAAAACAGAATTGCATCACCCGCTAAGAACATATCAACTTGGCATAATCAAAACATGTTTATAGATTTATCACTTTATGGGAATAAATAATATAGGCATCCTTAACTTCTAAGAGTAGAAGAACTTATGGAATAGCATTACATTTACATATCGTTACTTGGATCATGCCAAAATGAAGGAAGGGCTTAACCTTAACATACCTGAGTCGATTCTCTGGACAATCCTCTAACATACGTCTTTTGCGAAGAGCACGAAACGCCGGATAAAAGTAGGAAAAAATCTTTACGATATTCTTGCGAAATATTCTACCGTACTCTCTAGACGACGAGGCCATAACACTTACCAAAGAAAGTGATTATTGAACTTATAATTTCTTTTCAATCATACATTTCTTACTAGTCCAAATTATCAATTGTACTTGATCAACTTCTCGGTGTTTAAATTAGGTACTGGATAGACATATACAATCTGAGAATGTTGGTGGACAAGAAGTGCTTCCCGATATGAGACTCCATGGTCGGATAGCTAGTTGTATTGCATGTGGAATGATCTCACAGTACAATTTTGAGAAAGCTCAAGGAACACACAACTTGCACTGCATGCCTAAGCTTGAAAAGAATCTGATTGGAACCATTCTTGGTTCATGATTACATTTATCTTTTAACCAAATGAGATAAGGTTCTAACTCTTTACATGTTGCCACCTTTCAAATTGAATTAAGAGTCATTAAATGGAATATTGGTGGGGCTGACACGTTTTGGAGGGTTAAGACATCCAAAATATTTGATTATTCCAAGATTTTAATTAATCTTCCACAAAAAAAAAAAAACTCATTAATTACCCACATAATTAAAAAGTATATCGAATTACTTAAAATACTATTCACTTTCAATACACTTTATATAACTTACTATCATAGTCCTGTGGTAGCATATAAAGTCAATACAAATACTATTATTTCATTAAAACATTCATGTAAAAAAATGCACATATTTTCTCAACTTCTAATTTTCCTAATCTCATATAAAGAGTAAAAAAATTCGTACGCTTAATTCTTAAAATGGTAAAAAGATAACCTCCTTTTATTGTGCGAAAATAATTTCTATCTTTATAACAAAGAAAATCTCATAAACTTTCTTATATTATGAGTATAATTTATCATATCCGAAAATAGTAATAATAGTAACTATCCAAAGTTATACTTATAAAATATTTACTAAAATACTCCACTTTAAAGAAAATACTATACCAACAAAATATCTAATAGTATCAAGGTTGTTAAATTTATGGGGTCTTACAATAACATAGTCACAATTCCTCTATAATCTCATGAATGGTATTAATCCCTTCAAGCTCATATGAATTACTACGACTTATACTAATATTAAAGTACGGGATGTAACAATCGCATCATCAATACTATCCTCCAAAATGACGGATGAACCTATGCCAAGGTAGCCCGATACTTTCAACAGAAGTCGAGCACAACCTTATCAAGGGGACCTAGCATAAAGGGGTACGTGTATACGTTGGAAAACCCATCGACATGGTCGATGATGCTCTCCTACGGGGAAAGTACCTGTAGTACTACCTTTTCCCCATCCACAATCTTTCCTCAGTGACTCAAGGTGCCCCTCTCCTATTAAAGAAATAAACTTCCAGTCATACTCCCAATGACCCTGAACATTGAGAGGTTTTTCTGACGAAAAATCCCCCCTTGAAACAAAATGTCCCGAGGTTGGCTCGCCTAGCACCAGCAGCACACCACCAGCCAGGTGGGAACCAGAGGCAAAACTTCCTTTTCCTTGCTGAACGGATCCCGGCATAACAACCATAACTGTGGTAAAATCAGAGAATTGGAGCGAGGGATTCAAAGTTAAAATGGAAAAAGACCTAACGCAGGAAAGATGAACTCTTTGAAGGAGGATAACTACTCAGGATAGCGGAATCTACAAAGGAAGGAAGACAAACCTAAATATATAGAGAAAGCGGTAACCGTCCGCCTGCCTCAAAGACCAATAAAACAAATACTAATTAAGCCTTTATTGCTTTGGGAAGATGTACTGAAGTCTCTAAGGAGTCATTGATATCATTACAAGCCTCGATATGGTATCCGATCTCGAGGACCTCCATCAAAAAAGAAGATAGGCTCTAAGGAGCCATTAAAATAATTACAAGCCTCGAGATGGTACCCGATCTCGAGGACCATTGTCAAAACGAAAGATAAGCTCTAAAGAGCTACTCATATTTAGGCCTGACCTCGAGGTGGTACCCTACCTTGAGGATTTTCGCTATTACGAATGCGGGTCATTCACCCGATTCCTTGGCCCTCGAGCTACCTGAGCTCAAGCTAGTTCACACTCAAGAATTAATAATGAAACCTTATGCCTACCTTCAATCTAAGTTCAAATCAAGGTTTTTAGGCCACCCGAACTTGAGCTAAATCTCACTCGGGGACTATCTGTGAAAGTCCTAGGGATATCTTTAATCTTAGGAATTTGATCAAATTCTCCCTCGAAGATTACCAACGGGGTCTAAAAGGGGCTAAGTTTTTTCTAAAATTGAGGCCTCATTCTCACTCGATTTAAAGTTGCCAGTTTCGGTAATCTAAGTCCATACCAAGTCGGCCTCGACTTGGTCCGAGAAACGGCAAAGGGTTTCAAGGAAAACCATATTGATCGATCAAGAATCGAGGTAATACCCACATCGAGTCCGGTATTCGGACCAATCGGTAGCGTCATATGCTCAGATTCTTCACAAAGGCAAATAAAAGGAAATCCAGAATAAATCAGAGACCAATCGAAGAAACATCTTTGTATTAGTAAACCATGATTACAAAATCCCATGAAGGGTCCTTACACATGATTACAAAAGCCCACAAGGAGTCCTTACACAGAAGTAAAGAATCCAAAAAAATAACAACTAAGAGTCTAATCTATTCTCGAGGGTGCACCCTCGGCGACAATATCTTCGAGAACCATTTCCTTGGGGGCCTCATCTCGATCTTCCAAACGGAATCTTCAAGGATGAAAAAGAAGCAGAAAATGATGAAGGGGAAGCAGAAAAGGATACATATGAAGCAGAAAAAGATGAAGAACAAGCAGAAAAGATGAAGAACAAGCAGAAAAAGATGAAGAAGCAGAGAGGTATGAAGAAGTGGCAGGGTGAAAAATTTGGCGAGTATGGATATCGCTAGCACTACTATTGTGAAGCCACTTCCTGAGATGTTGCACCAGTGCAGGATACAACAGTTAGTAGATAGAACTACCTCACTTCACAAAAAGCAAAAAGAGTGAGACGCCGCACCTGGTAGTTAAGAGAGATGAGTAGAAGTTCGTAGTCCGCATATCCTTTAATGCGAAGTTAATTTGAGATTTCTCTCTCATTACCTCGGGCCAACAATAACAACAACAACAACAACAAATCAGTACAATTCCACTCAGAAGGGGAAAGCTCTAGGAAAGGGCCATGACATAACTGATGAGAACACTACCGTGTGACCTTAAGGCCACAAGCTTCAAACATATGAAATAGCACTGGATGTGGACGAAGAGAAGAAGGGAGTAAAAAAGCTGTTGAGGAATGATAGAATGAAATTTTGGTTCAAGTAAGCTTCCATTTATAGAAAAGGTGGTAGCGCAACGGACGATACAATCAATGTCTTTGGGAAACGTATTGACAGGCGCAATCAATGCATGTTGGGATATGGATTGACATCAATATTATCTCCTTGAGAAAGTAAAACGTCACTAAAATGAATGTTCTTAGAAAAGACGTATCGATGGGATGTCTCAGATATCACAAAAGCTGATGTCATAAGCATGACATCACCAAAAGAGGCTCGAGGAGATCGGTGTCAAAATCATTTCTTATCATTTTAATCTAAGAAATGCGGGGACTATTTATATACGATAAAATTAGAGGGCTCGATTTTATGATTGTTAGGGCACCTCGTATAGACCACATCTAGAAAACTCGAAATTTAGCTCGGAGTTCGCCCTCGCGGGTTCTCAACGGTTGACCCCGAGGCAGTACAAATCAAAGGCTATGATGGAGAAATAGGAAGTTCTCAAAGCACGTGATTAAAGCTGACCTAGGTCTATTAGGCTAGCATGAGCCCGTACCGTGGCATTAAATGGTTGTACCAGCCATATATCTTTCTAATAAATGCATTTGTACTATGTTGGACTTCCCTCTCATATATAAAGGGGATCCTTGTCACTTTGTAGGGGGATAGCACATATGATACACAATATTGAATACACAAGAACATTCTCTCTGCTCTCTAACTTAACATATCCCCTTGATTTCACGACTTATATTTAGTGCTTACATTTATTGTGTTCTATTTATTGTTCTTCATTAATTGCTCAATATTGATCGTAAAGAGCCTCCATCAAATCTATCATAACTATTAATCCTCCATCGACTTTCCTTAGCCGAGTATCCGACTCGACTTCGAAGCCTTGTCTACGCAAGCTCGAGGCCCCGATTATTAGCCATTCGGTTTGATTATTACATTGTTTTCAAGCTATTATCTTGTTTCTGAATCTTTCACTTAGTGTCTATTGCCTAATCAGCTAGCATAAAAATAGATCACTTATTTTTATAACTATACAATCAAATCTAATTGTTATTACTATTTTTGCGGTAAATAATTTCCTAATGTGATATCACCCCTACTCCTTTTATGAAATCCATGTATTGACATTGTTAACTTAATGATGATGTCATTTTTATTTTTTTAGATAATATGACTTCTTCTTTTTTTGTATTGGTGATCCTGCACTTATTTGAACATTCAATACTTTCTGTTTTCTTTCCATAACCTTGTGCATGCCCATGTTGTCCTTAGAGCTTCATTAATCATGCATGAATAAGACTGACCTAGCTTATGAATTTTGGATGAATTTCATGTTGCTACTGATCGAGAAACATCATGCTTTGTTCCTCCAAGTAGATTAGTATAAAGTTGAAACTTCATAGGAAGAAGTATTCATGTCTTGAAATTTAAAATACACAAAATTGTTAGCTTAAGATTCTATTAATACTCTTTTGGTGGTCTTAATATGGAATATAAACTTGTGACCTTGTTAATACCTTTAGAAGTCCTAACTAAGGAACCCAGGCCCATGTCCAGCGTCGCTGGATTCTGTGAAGTTCAAAGTCAGTTGTCATCCGTCTTTCCTTGTCACGACCCGGATTTCCCACCCTCGAGAGTCGTGATGGCGCCTACTAATAAGAGCTAGGTAAGCCAATCCTTAACTGCTTACATCATTATCAAATTACTTCTTTTAACATTTAACAGTGATAGCATGAAAACAACGAAATTAAATAAATAGGCGAAAGACTTAAATTAAAGAAACTGAACGTAAATGCGGAAATCAACATAAGCCTCTACCCAAAAACTGGTGTCACATTACACACGAACTACTACGAGTACTAAATACAACCGTTTGAAAGAAGATATAAACTGTTTGTCTCGAATACATGAGATAACAGACTGAAACAAAAGATAGAGGAGACGTCGGGCCTGCGGACGCCTGCAATGCTACCTCGGTGTCTCACTGGACTGAAGGCTGGCTCCCAAGTCAACTGTTGCGGTCCAATACCTGGATCTATGCAAAAGATTATAGAGTGTAGTATCAGCACAACCGGCCCCATGTACTAGGTAAGTGCCGAGCCTAACCTCGACGAAGTAGTGACGAGGCTAAGGCGAGGCAGTGTAACTTAACCTGCAACATTATATATAATAAAGCAATAAAAGAATTCTACACCAACAAGAAAGATAAACTGTAACATTAAATAAAATAGCTAAGTCGCCTATTCCAGGCCTCAGCTGTAACTAAGATCTCACACAAATCTCCGAATTTCCAATCTTCACAATAAAATAACCATATGTGTAGAGTATGAGAAATAGCAGGGTAAACCAAGATTTGGAAGCAACAATGAACATGAAACAATTAATTGCTCGACCACAACTTTTCCTTTTGAATTTGTCTCCAAAGGCTTCAAATCGTTTCACAAACAATTCGAAATACTCAACACGGATCATAGGAATGAATTGCATAAGAATTTACTAATTTCCGGATAAAAATCCGAAATTCATTTTAATATTCAGTGGTGGGACCCACATTTCTTATCCCGGAAAAACTTACAAAATCCGAACACCCATTCCGATATGAGTTCAACCATACTAATTTTATCCAATTCCGATAACAACTCGACCCCCAAATCTTCAAATTAAACTAAGAGAGTTTTCAAGATTTTCCCAACTAAAATCACCGATTAAATGCCAAAACTAGTAATAGATTCGGGTAATCTAACAAAAATTAAGTTAAAAACACTTACCCCATTGTTTTCTCTTAAAATATCCCGAAAATCGCCTCTCCCCGAGCTCCAATTTGCTTAAAATGAAAAATGGGACGAGTCCCATTTTCAGAGATTAAGAATCTATCCAGAAAATGTCGTGGGCACTGTTCACGTGTTCGGTACTGTTCACGGGGGTACTGTACACGGTACTATTTCTGCAATTTTCCCTAAGTCCGAAATCACTCTGAGATACCTCCGAAACACACTCGAGCCCTTGGGGCTCCTAACCAAACACATGCACTAACTCAATAACATCCTATGAACTTAATCGTGCGATCAAATCGCCAAAATAACGTCATATACCATGAATTAAGCTTTAAAATCCAAGAATTCTTTCAAATTTCATAAAACATCAAATTTTTCATTTTTAGTTCGAAACACGTCAAAGGACGTCCGTTTTAAACAAAAATTTACAGAAAGTGCTTAAACCATATATAAGACCTATACCGGGCGCCAGAACCAAAATAAAGGTCCGATATCATCACTTTCTAATCAAATTTCATTTCCATTTTCCTTAAACATTTTCATAAAATAATTTTACTCAAAAATTCATTTCTCGGGCCTAGGACCTCGGAATTCGATTCCGGGCATACACCCAAGTCCCATATTGTCATACGGACCTCCCGGGACAGTCAATTCACGGGTCCGGGTCCTTTACCCAAAATGTTGACCGATGTGAAATTTATTCATTTTAATATCAAAACTTAGCAAATTTTCACAAATCATATTTGAGCTTCCGGCTATGCGCCCGGACTGCGTACGCAAATCGAGGCGACTGTAAATGAGGTTTTAAAGGGCTGAGAAGCTCGGAATGGATAAGAAAATAGTGACCCTTTGGGTCGTCCCAATTATGCTCCTCGCATCAGAATTTTCGAACCATGCTGTCAAAAATCCAGCAAGTTAAATTCGCCTAAAAATGGCCCGAAACCATTCCGAAACTCACCCGAGCCCCTCGGGACTCTAATCAAATATGCCAACATGTCCTAGAATACAATACGAATTTAGTCGAGGATTTAAACCACACTAAACAACACTAAAAGTTCGAAGCGCGCCATGAATCGAATTATGAGTTTTCAATTCTTCTAACTTCTATATTTTGCGCTGAAACGTATCAAATCAATCCGGAATGACTTCAAAATTTGTACACAAGTCATATTTGACGTAAGGGAGCTATTACCATTTTCGGAATCGAAATCCGACTTCGTTATCAAAAATTAACCCTTCGGTCGGACTTTTCCAAAATCTTATATTTTTCCAACTTTCGCCAAAATATGTAGAATTGTCCTACGGACTTTCAAATCTAAATCCGAACATAAACCTAAGTCCGAAATCATTATACGAAGATATTGACATCATTAAATCTCCATTCCAAGATCATTTGTTCAAAAGTCAAATCTCCGGTCAAACTCAAGAAATCTTTAGCCTTAGATTTCTAGATTCCGTTAAATGGCGATAATTTGAGCTATCGACCTCCGAATTCGATTTCGGGCATATGATCAAGTCCCATATTAGGATACAGAACTACCGGAATGGTCAAAACTTGGATCCGGGTTCGTTTGCTCAAAATGTTGACCGAAGTCAACTCAGTTGAGTTTTAAAGCTCTAATTCATAATTTAATCCATTTTTCATACAAAAACCATCCAGAAAATTATACGGACTGCGCACACAAGCCGAGGAATTATTGATAGCGCTTTTTTCAAGGTCTTAAAATACCGAGATGATTATTTAATTTAAAGATGACATTTTGGGTCATCACATTGCTAGGCAAGCCAACCAATCAACTAAGGCCTAAAAAATTAGAGTCCATCCTCTCCCTTTTACTCCTTTATTGTTTACTGCCTTAGCCTTACTACCTCATCGCTTTTTTCTACGTTACGGTTGATTTATTTGTCACGTGTATACAACAATTATCATATTGGATTGAATGCTTTTACTTTATATTTTAAATCATGTAGGCAATTTAGGCAATCCTTAAAGAAAATAGGATTAAAAGGGATTTAGTCAGTAGCTAATCCTCCATTCGTTAATCATATGCTATTCACATCATTAATCTTCTATGGTTTTGCTAACCTTTTTTGAAGATTTTGAAGTCCAAAAATAACTTAGAAGAGACGACAGTCCCTCTTTCAAATAAAAAATCAGAATTGAATTGCAAGATTGACCTTCTAAAAGAAATTCAATCCCTTTTTCAAAAATCAAGGTGTTGCCGCTCAACAAAAATTTTCAAACAATTTCCTCAAGTTTAAGATTTGAAAATGCCAAGGTACATCTTAGTGTCACTTTTGTAATATTTCCATCTTATTAGAGTAACATGAACATCCATTCTTTAAAAGAGGTGATCTATTATTTAGCTTCCCTTTTCACATGTTTTCATAAATAATAATATTATATACACATTTTAAAAGCTCTTTCAAGCATATATATACCAACATTTATTTTCTAAGATACCTCTATAAAATCATATAATCTCCATCCTTCTTAAGTCTTACATATACACACCCTTTGATATATAGTAAGCCATGTCTTTGTAGTAATTAAGCATATTATAAATAACTGATTCCTTAAAATTAGTCTAAGTCCTATAGATCTACCTTAGGTAGATTTTAAGGGTGCCTAACACCTTCCCCTTAGAAGAACAAAAATCTTACCCATAATCTCATCAGTTAGCATACCTATAAAGAATATGACTTTAGAATTAAATAGGCACTTAGTTGACCTTTAAATATTAAGTGGAGACTCTCTTTCATCACCAATGGAGAAACCACAAGTTGAATCTTGTTTTGACTAGTACAAAATAGGGTGCAACGGAAATATACCTCATATCAAATAGAACCTTGTTTCAAACCTGCATAACACTACCCATTATTAAAAAAAATATGGAGAAACTCTTAACCACCCACCAATAAACAAGTCGTGAAGCTCTCTCACCCGACAAGGACCGTTGCCGAATTATAAGATGAATATTGAATTTATTCTTCCAAACATACATATAAGTTGGTATTTTACCAACTTATCTCTTCTTGATACTTATACTTTTGTATGATTTTATTGAAAAACTAAGTGTTTGTTAAGGTTTAGTAGCATATGGCAGGTATCATGTGATTTAGAGAAGACACGAAAGAAAACAAGTCAAAATATGTTAAAATGAAAAAATTAATTGATGCTAGTTAATGCTCTTCGTGATTGTGGAGACTATTATGAAATCATGGAAGTGCGGGATAATAGTCATCACGAATATGGTGGAAGTGATGTGACTGTGGAAAAGGAAAGCTGGTCAGCCATTGTCAAGTGCTCTATGCGATCGTGAGGTAGAGTGATGCGATCGCGGTCAACCTAGTTGAAGTCTATCGCGAATGCGTTGGTATTTATGTGAATGTGATTAAGGCAAGCTGTTCATCAACTGGTTAAATCATTTATGTGAACACGAAGTGCAGTTCGCGATTGCAGTTCATTGCACCATGGTTCATCTCGAATGCGTTTCACATAACTGGCAAAAAAATCTTGACAATTTTGGCATTATAAATTTTTGGCTCCCAACCCATTTAATACATGACCGAATGAAACACTGAAGATCAAAATAACCGGTCGACTCATTACTTTTTTCCCCGACATAAATATACGTTCATCTTCGAATGTGCTAAAAGTAATCTCACAGTCATCACATAACTGTATAATCCCACCATACACAATACCGATCAGTAATTCCACTCCACCACAATCCATCTAAGTCCATTGGCACAACCCCGACTGAAGATCCTTTCTTCGACCCTTGCCCATAAATCTTATGGCCAAATCCCAACATCTGAAATTCCTTATAAGATATAATTCTCGCATATACACCATGTACAAGTATCAACAAGTTGCTTCAAGCCATAACTATATTCCCAAGATCTACCCACACGATGTACAACATAACTCATGTACTCATAATAACTTCCCACAATAATAGCTGCTTATTACCAAATCAGACACCGATAATATGCCTCATATCAAATAGAACCATGTTCAAACCTCCAGAACACTGCAAAGGATTAAAAACATGGAGAAACTCTTAGCCACTTACCAATCAACAAGTTGTGGACCTCTCTTGCCCGACAAGGACCGTTGCTGAATTATGAGCAGACTAATGACTTTTTTCTTCCAAAAATACTGATAAGTTGGTATTTTACCAACTTTCTCTTCTTGATACTTAGCCTTTTGTACTATTTTATTGAGAAACTAAGGCATTTGTTGAGATTAATTGGCATATTTCTGTTATCATGTGATTTAGAGAAAATACGAAAGAAAACAAGTCAAAATGTGTTAATTTGTTGAGGTTAAGTAGCATATTTCAGGTAGCATGTGATTTGGAGAAGATACGGAAGAAACAAGTCAAAATGGTAAAATTAACTACTGCTAGTTAATGCTCTCCGCGATCGCAGATAATATTATGCGATCGCGGAAGTTCAGGATATGAAGGAAAGCTAGTCAGCCACTGTCAAGTGCTCTACGCGATCGTGAGGTAGAGTGATGCGATCGCGGCCAACCTGGAAGAAGTCTATCGCAAATGTGTTGGTCTTTACGCAAATGAAATTACGGAAAGTTGGTCAGCAGCTGGTCAAATGTTCATTAGGTGCAGTTTGCGGTCGCATTTCATTGCACCATGGTTCATGACGATCACAGTGACTTTTTCGCGAACACGATTCACATAACTAGGCAGAAAATTTGGGCGGTTTTGGCAATTTACGTTTTTGGCTCCCAAACCATTTAATATCCGACTCAACTCATTTGTAAGATATCTTTGGCATATCTTTGGCAGAAAATTCAAGCTTTGGAGCTAGGGATCCTGCACACACACTTGGGAGTTGATGATTTGAATACTTTGGATGAGCTTTCTTTAGCCGTTTTTACTCATTTCTTCATTTCCTTGATTTTTATTGAATATTTAAGTGTGTAGTATTTATTCCAACACTTGAATCTTGTTTATGAAAATATTCATTATTAAAGTTGAATTAAATCTCTTGTTGTGCTTATGTGTTGAATTATTTCCATTAATTATGAAGTGAGTTAAGTGTTCTTTAATTATTCTTGTTCTTTAATGCATCCAAATATATTATCTAACCCAAGGACTCGCCCATTAACTTCGAAATAATCTTGGAAAATGTAATTTGTGATTGGAAAAGATTAATTATCAAGAACTTGAGGCGTTGGCCCTCACTTTATAGATTCTATCAAGGGATATGATTGAACTACTTGTAACCATAATCGGATGCACTTAATCGCTTAATTATTTTAGGGATAATTCAATTAGGAAGTCTTATTAATCTTCGGAAGAAGCAAATATAGTATTATTATTCAAGGCTAATTAACATAAACGTGCTCATATTTCTAAAATCATGAAATACATTGGATCATTACTTGTGTAATTCCCCGTGTATCCACACTTGTAGTCATTGATATTTTACTCGCTTTCTATGTTAGTTTATAATTTTGCATTTTGACATAAATATATTCTCAAAACTCCTGTTTGTATTTGGCTTTGCATAATAAGCGATATTACTTGCCTAATCACCTACATCTTATTATCTGTGCGATTCGACCCTGACTCATAATTGGGTAAATTATATTGCATGCGACCGTATTCGCTTACTCTTTGAGGAATGGATTTGGGTGTCATCAAAATTGGTGCCACTGCTGGGGAATACGATTTTAAAGTTACTAACTAGTGTGTGCTTTACTTGCTTTTTCTATTCCATCACACTTTGCTTGTATTGTTTGGTGTCACTAGGCAAGCATGGACGAGCCAAAGAATGTGCTTGCGGATATGTATGAGTATATTGATGATTCAAATGCCATTGTCCCTCCTTTAGCTTACGCGACTACCTTCAAAGTGGACCACAATCCATACCTATTGTTAAAGGATGAGGGGTTCTTCCGAAAATCCACTGACATGATCCACCACAATACCTCTAATTTTTTTTAGGTGTGTGTGCAATGCATAAGAAAAATAATGTTTCGGATGATGCCTTAAGGTTGAAGATATTCAAGTACTCTATAGCCGGAGAGGCAAGGCAATGGATTCATACTCTACCTCCTAACTCCATCCACACTTGGGCCGAATTTATGCTTATTTTCCTAGGGAAATGGTTCCCACAAAGCAAGAAATTCGAACTTCGGGATAAAATTTTCTTCTTCAAGCAATTACCGGGGGAACAACTACATGAAGCATGGGTTAGATTCAAGCAATATTTGTAAGATCACTAAATCATAGGTTTCCGGAAAATATTTTGTTGGAGAAGTTTTACATGAGGTTGGATCCTGTGAACCAATACATAGCCAACAATGCGGCTAATGGATCGTTCATTGACAAAACATTTGCAAGAGTCACTTAAATCCTCGACAAGGTGGCTGGACACAACCAAGTTTGGTATTTGGGTAACACTGCAGGTGGAGTCTCATGTGGTACCCCTTCTTTGACCAACATTGTCAAGGAAAATCAATAAAGAAAACAATTGATTGTCGGGCTTGCTGCGAATGTCACTATTTTGACAAAATTATTTACGGAAAGCCAAACAAAGAAAGTGAATATTGTGTAAGAAGTACAATCAATATCAAATGCCAACTATCAACATCAAGATTATCCTCCCGTGCAATATGAAGAAGCAAACTATGTTAACAGTTCACAAGGAGGATATCAGTAACAAAAGTATCAATGTTCGGGACAACAACATCAATGGATACCTAACCCGCAAGGGCAAGATAACCAATTATGGTGAAATGATCAAGGAAGTTCAAATCAAGGAAATTCGAGCAACAACAACAATTTTGCAAATCGCAGCTGAAACCCCTGTGTTCCACAAAAGGGCCAATACCTTCACTCTCGACATTGGAGGGGGAGTTCTTCAAGCGACCAAAGTAATTCCAAATTAGGGAAAACGTTTGAAAGAGTATTGCAAAATCAAGAGAGGTTCGACACTTCAGTGAAAAATATGAACGAACTTGTGGGCTCTCACACTGCATCTATTCAAAAGCTGGAGATCCAAATGAGAGATCTTTCAAGAGAGCATACCCCAAAATAAAAAGGGATACTCATACGTGATACAATTGCGAACCAAAAGGTATTGGGGATGGCGAAACATCTCATTGCATGGCCATTACAACTCGAAGTGGGAAACTACTTCAAAATGAGAGTAAACGGGTGGTCGAATGTCGCACATCATGAGGCAGGGCAACAAAATTGCTGATTACCTAGCTAATTATGCTCTTGATAGTGGATTCATTGAAGTGCATATTTTTAATCAATTTGAGATACAAGGCAAAAGGATTGTGAATAGTGCTAAACTACAATGTCCATACCTAAGAGTAAGAGTTGCGAGGAGCTAGGAAGTGAGGAGGAGAAGATTAGTAAGGGGATGGAGAAGGTTGGAAACATTAACTTGGTTCATCATGTTCAAGTCCTCAGGGAGGAGGACATGGTGATCCTTTTTTCCACTAGTCTTGTGTTGTTTTTTGTAGGAGAAGTTAATGTATTCATGCCTTGACTTTCGATACAAATTCTAAGGGTGGTATTAGAACTTTGTGCTCACTCCCTTGAAGGAGTATTGAAGGTGAGCACAAATATGGAGGCAAGGAATCAAAGGAAGAAATTAGGGCTTGACAGTGTTCCTAAGGTCTCCAATATTGTGAGGCAAACACACAACCCTAGTAGGCGAGAATACCTACTGGAAATGGCAAGCACCCAAGTTAGGGAGAGACGGTCATGTACATTGGATCCCATATACTCGACACTGCCCCAAAATTAAGCTCCTGAAGAATGTCATATGGGTTAATTATGTTGACCTACTGAACACATTTGAAATTGTGTGGAGTAGAAGCACAATGAACCTCAATACTACACTATCTCAAAAGAATGTTTAGGATAAGGATGCACTGGGATTTAGCTGGAGGAAGCACGAGTGTTGGTTCAAACATTACATGCCCAATTCTGCACATATATGTAGCACACTGGACATAATGGACAACGCGTGAGATTTGACTATGCCTCATGGTTTTTCATGCATCCACCTAGCTCATATGGTACGTTGGAGAGGCTGGGTTTGGACATGGGAATCACAGTAATCACAAGAAGACAACATAAGGGAATACACGATTGTTATCAACGGAAGTTGGGACAAACATTCAATGCATCTTGATGACTGTGGACTGCCTATTCTTGGAGTTACAACGTAATAGGATCACTGTATTGCATGGTAAAAACTAGGCAGTGTACTACGTTGTTATGTCAATAAGTAGCTCAATTTATAGGATAACGTGAGCTACCAAATATGAGTTCCACCTTCTCAAATGTGAAATTAGGGATTATGTAATTATAAAATTTTATTCCTTATCTTTTTGTAAGAACTTATATTACTTTATTTTATTTTAAATATATATAAAAACTATCCCTAGACATCTTACCTAGTGGATTTGCTAAAACAAAATGGGAGGTCGAAGTGGAAGATATTTAACAAGAGGATGAGGCACAAGTTGAAGTGCCTAATGTTGTTGCTGTTGAGAGAATTCCGGACAAGGTGTAGGCTCAAGATGCCAGCCATGAAAGGATTCAGGAAAAAGTATTGGAGGCACCAAAACGTCTAGCACCGATTCCTAGTCTTTGATATTCACAAGGAGGATATCAAAGACAAAACTACTAAGGTTCGAGACAAAAACGTCAATGGAGGCCTAACCCGCAAGGACAAGCTAACAAACATTGGCAAAATGACCAAGGAAGTTCAAATCAAGAAAACTGGAGCAACAACAACAATAATTTTGCAAATCGGAGTTCAAACCCCTATGTTTCACCAAAGGGCCGATACTCTAACTCTCAACATTGGAGAGAAAGTTCTTCAAGCAACCAAAGTAATTACAAATGAGAGATGATGCTTGAAAAATTATTGCAAAATCAAGACAAGTCCGCACTTTAATGAAAAACACGACCGAAATTGGGGGATCTCATACTGCATCTATTCAAAAGTTGGATATGCAAATATGAAATATTTTAAGAGATCAAACCCCAAAATAATAAGGCACACTCCTATGTGATAAAATTGCGAACCCAAAAGGTAGTGGGGACAGCTACACCTCTCATTGCGTCTTCATTACAACTTGAATTTGGAAATTACTTCAAAGTGAGAGTGAGCGGGTGGTCGAAGTGGAAGATTTTGAATAAGAGGATGAGGCACAAGTTGAAGTGCCTAATGTTTTTGAAGTTGAGAGAATTCCGGAGAAGTTGAAGTCTCAAGATGTGAGGCATGAAAAGGTTGAGGAAAAAGTAATAGAGGCACCAAAACCTGTATCACCGATTCCTAGATCTCCCCCACCATTTCATCATAGACTAGACAAAGAGTTGTTGATAGCAAATTCGAGAAGTTCCATTACATCTTAAACCAATTATTAGTGAACCTTCAATTTGTGTAATCTTTTCAAGAGATGCATGTTTTGCTGAATACTTGAAGGATTTGATCACGAAAAAGAAGATTATCAAGAATAAAACGGTGAGTGTCACCCACTAGATTAACGCCATCATTTAAATAATCGTCGTCCAAGAGAAGGAGGATCTGGGAATTTCACCATTCCATGCACGATTGGATTGTGTGACCTTGCACAAGCACTTTGTGGCAATGGGGCTAGAATAAACTTAATACCTCATGCTATCAACGAGCAAGCGAGATTGGGAAAGCCTAGGCGTACGAGTATAAGGTTGGAAATGGTTGACTGTTTAGTGAAGCTAACAATGGGGATAGTTGATGATGTGTTTGTGAAAGTGGGGATGGTTCTCCTCCACACTGACTTCATTTTTACTGATTGTGTTGTTGATAAAGAGATCCCTATCATCTTAGGGAGACCATTCCTTGCAACTGGAAGAGCACTCATGGACTTGAAAAAAAATGAGATTAAATTCTAGTTTAATGACAAAGAAGCTACCTTTCAAGCAAGTAAGAGCATGAAATTGCCAAATACATACAAGAGTATCTCGGTGCTTGATGATGTTGATGTGGTAGAAGATGTCGTTGAGGTAAATATGGAAGAGTAATGACTTGGTTAGGCATTGGAAGCGATCTCGATGAATTTTGATGGTGAGGACATAGAAGGACATATGGAGACGGTGAACACATTGGAATGGTTTGTTTCATACACTTATGAACCGAATAATCTTTCTCTTGACATGGAGAATAAGGTCACTCCTCTCGCAAATCCTTCCATCGCTGAGCCACCACAGCTTGAACTCAAGCCACTACCACCATGCTTAAGGTATAAATTTCTTGCATCTAATGAAACACTACCTATAATTGTTTCTTCTTTGTCAAATGATGTGCATGTTGAGAAATTACTAGAGACCGTGAGGGAGCATAGACGAGCCATTGGTTGGACGATAACTGTTATCCGAGGGATTTTGCCGGTATTTGTAACCACAAAATCCAACTTGAGGTAGATAGAAAACTTAGCTTGGAGCATCAACGGAGGTTGAATCCCTACATGCAAGAAGTAGTTAAGAAAAAAATTATAAAATGGTCGGATGTCGGGGTTGTTTACCCCATTGCAGATAGTCCTTGGGTGAGTTCGGTGCAATGTATTCAAAATAAGGGAGGCATGACCGTGATTCAAAATGACAAAAATGAACTTATTCTAACAATAGTGCCACTTGCAAAGACCATTTCCCTATGCCTTTTATTGATCAAATACTTGGTCGGCTAGCGGGAAGAATATTTTATTGCTTCTTAAATGGTTACTCCGGCTACAACCAAATCAACATAGACTTGGAGGACCAAGAGAAGATGATATTCGCATGTCCTTATGGGACCTTTCCTTTTAGCCAGATGTCATTTGGGAAATGTAGTGCAATGTCATTTGAGGTTGATCGAGAAAAAATTAAAGTTATTTCCAAGCCTCCTCCTCCCACCTACATCAATGGTGTTCGAAGCATTTTGGGGCATGCCAGTTTCTAACGATGATTTATCAAAGAGTTCTTAAAGCTTGATGTTTACCGTGAAAATGGTAATAACAATTAAATTTGTTGATGGAACTCTAAAAATACGTGATCTATTTTTATGCTAGTTGTTAAGGAAGTTGATGCTAGATATGTGAAGCTTAGTGATGAAATACGAACTAAAACAAGGTTATAATCAAACTGAGGGGCTTGCTGTTCGGGCCTTGGACTGACCGATGAGGGGCCTCGAGGTCGATGCCTAGGCTCGGGCTTTAGCTATTGGGGATAATCAGGAAAGGGCTAACAGTTAGGATATAATTAAAGGAGGCTCTTTGTGGCCAATATCAAGCAATAAATGAAGAACAAGTATGAAAGCAATAAATGAAGAACAAGTATGAAAGCAATAAACGAAAGAGGTGGCCTCGAGCGGATGAATTAGAGAGAAAAGAGAGAGAGAGAGAGAGTTGTTATTGATCTTGTGTAGAATAGTTGGAGTGACCGCCCTTAAAAATTGACAAGGACCTCCTTATATAGGAGGGGATATCCAAACATAGTACAAGAGTGCATTAATTGTAAAGGAACGGTGATGGGACGGCCAGACGCGATACCAGGTTCTGCCAGTGCTATCTGTTCATCTTGGAAACTCCCATTTCCAATACTGTAGCTGTTGGTATGCAATGCCCTCCGGGGAAAGTACACGACGCCCCCCGAGGGTGGGTCTTGACCTTGGCTTTCATCCTCGAGAAGTATGCCCGCAAGTTGACCTAATGATGGGGAAATCGGGCCCCCGCTTTTACCGCATACAAATAGTATCCGCGTTTCTTAGAGTGAAAGCGGTAAGAAATGACCTTGAATTTCTTCCTCCTTCGTCGTTCTTGCAATTGGCAACGGCTACGAGGTGCCAAGATGCAGCACGCATGCTGCTCCTGCAGGTTTCCACATTGACTGCGGTAGTTAGCTGCCTCTTGTTTTTCTTCAATGAACACACAGTACTTTTATAAATACTCCCCTTCTTTCTTTCTATAACCCATTACGTGCCCAAACCCCTAATAAGGTTCGTTCTTCCTTTGCTTTCATTCTCTCTCAGGAACGCACTTTTTTTTCTTCCTTTAGAATCATCTAAAGATGGCGAAAACTTCCACTTATGCTTCCTAGGAGGTTGTGGGTTCATCCTCTTCGCTTCTTTCTCAAGGCGAGGTGGCTACACCTCCTCGTGCTGAGGAATGTGTCCCAGGATCTTTTGTGATGACCTCCAATTTCAAGGTTTACAGACCCTGCTCGAAGCCAGAGCGTCGCGAGCCCATGATTCGGTATATCAGCTCGGTAACGGATGTCTGGAGAGTGATGACTGATTGCCGCTGGGGGGATATCGTGCTTGTTGAGGTTCCTTCTCGGCAGGATGACATTACGTCTCACAAAGCCGGATTTCTGAGTGTGTATACATATCCATTCACGTTGGGGCCGGTGGGGCCATCCTCTCCGTCGATCGACCCCGTGATTCTTGACTTCTGCCAACGTTATCAAGTAACTCTGGGCCAAATTCATCCTTCGTTCTGGAGCATTGTTTATATGATTAGGCATTATTGTAACATGATAAAAGAGATGCACTTCACCCTCAACCACTTTATCCAGATGTATAGCCCCCGTCTCATCCGAGGGGGTTTACTCAAGCTTAGCTATTGGGCCCCGACGTCCCTTTTTGCCTGCGCCGAGGAGCCCGGGAATGAAACATGGATAAGCTAATTCATTCGAGTGAGGACTTCTGACCTGATTCTAGCAGAAAAGATACCGTTCCCTGAGAAGTGGAATGTTGGGCGTAAGTAAATGCGTTGTCGGGTCTTCCTTCGCTTCTCTTTGGCAATATTTCTTCAAGAATATAACTCCATTTTTCTTGCTTCTTTAGCTGTAGCAACCTACCCTGGTACGGTTTCGGAACTCCAGGGATGGGTTTGCCGATTATACTGTCATGCCCCAAAAATCGAGGAGCGCGACCGGCACTCAACCAAGTAAACCCGACTGAGCAAGCCTGTTAGGTTTCATTCTACCCAAACTAATTCATGAATAAAGAGGATATGAACTCCATTAATCATACCTTGTAAATATTTCTTTAACAACTTCCATTTTATTTCCATTATCAGTTTCAACCATAATGTCCAAAATATTACAGTTTTTATAGCTATGATGATGAAAAACATATTTGCCAAATACCAATACTTCTAATTTAATTTCAATACCTGACACCACCCACAACCTGTCTACGGAGCCTCTAAATACAACTGAAGAGAAATATGAAAATGCCGGCAACAAGGCTCCGGCTATACCTCAATATATAAGTACATGATGAACATATGATACAGGACCCCGAAATGAAGTGGGGCTCACCAAGTCGACTGAAAAGAGGATGCACCACTAGCTGCGACCAACACTTCCTGCTATGGAACCACCTATATCCATTCAAAGATGTAGCGCCCGCGACAAAAGGGATGTTAGTGCCGTCGAATAGCACTAGTATGTATAACTAAACATCATCACATTAGAAAAAACTATCATACAACAATAAAGAAATCATAAACACCATCTCAATAGAAAGAACTATCATACAAGAACAAAGAAATCATAAATATTATCTCAATAGAAAGAACTATCATACAATAACAAAGAAATCATAAAGATTTAACAAAAACATCACACAATCACCACATCATCTAATAAAAGGAATCACATAGCTTACACATAATTTCCATAGCTTTAGGTTGGGACATTTCATAATGTTGCACCATCATTCACAATACCACCGCCTTATTACGAGGAGTCCGATCTCGGCCGGATCGGCTAAGCCGTCTCATTTGAGACGTATACCTCAATCACAATTTCATTCTCCCTTTCCGGATTCAATATCAATCAGAATACGACCATGTGTGTAGCATGGCATCCGATCACGGCCTGATCGGTTAAGCCGTCTTACCAAGATGTTACCCTTTTCCATTAATCATCTCACTTCAACTTTTTTTTTCACATCTACTAGTTCATTGGCACTTAGGGCCACAATTATCACATCATACTTGGCACTAGACCACATTTTATAATTCGAGCTCTTTTCCCCCACATTTCACATCAATATCAATTTCAACAACAAGCCATTCAATCCAAGATGTCAAGTACACATGAGAGGAATCATGAATCATGGACATATACAATTTTTCAGAAATCATACACCTCAAGTTCATTAGCAATGGAACTTTAAACATAAAGGATTCTTCCAAGAAGGAGGGGACACACCAAACCACAATAGAAACACACACAAAATGCATAAACAAGCAATTACACTAATTATTCTTGAATTACTCTTTCCCAATCACGACAATATACAATTTCAACATCGAAGTATGTAACAACTCAGATCCCATTGGATGTACTTATAAGGCACAACATTATCTCGAACAGCCACTTATGGGCATAAATTATGTACAAAGCCTTTAGGGCACTTTACTATTGAAGTCATTTATAGAAAGTAGAGTCAAGGCTCATTTCATAATTTGTTTCATATTTTGTCATGTCATAGGCATCACTAGGCACAATTATAATTCAAGTTCTCGGCACGTTGGCCACACTCTATTTCCCAAATTCATTTGATTTATTTCAAACATCTTTTTACATAGAGGATTTCGCATAGTTTGGCACAACAATCTCAATTTAAACTTGATTTGAAATCTAGGCATTTTAGCACATAGTTCACATTCTTCACATATCCTCAATTTACAAAGAATAGCATATTGAACACATTGAGATACACCTTTCACATATATCTTGCAACACCAATTCCTTTGAAATAACAAGTGCTACGTCAATCACATTTTGGACTTACAATATTTGCATGGACACCATGAGATCTTGATTTCTAAGAAGAGGAGGTTTTAGCCATACATACCTTGTTTAAGCTTTCCTTAAGTTACTACAATGCACCAATATCTCTAGCAATAATAATTTATAAGGAGAAAGTGAAAATCAATTAATAATTTAGAAAGATTTCCCATGGTATAACTCTCTTAGGAATTTCATCAAACACCTAATCATGTGAAATAGACTACAAGGTTCTACAATGGAACTTCCTTCTTCCCTTATCCAATTTCATCAAGAACTACCCAAAATACTTCATTAATCCCACATACTAAAGCTTAACGTCCCATGCATGGCCTATTTCTAACCCCACAATATATTTTTGAACTCATAACCTTATATATGAAATATTAAAAGTAGGACTTACCCGGAAGATAGTGAGCTAGAGATTAGCATACTTGATTCTTGAGGGTTTGTGCAAGATTGGTGCAATTATGCTATAGCATAATCGAAATGTGGGCAGCATTCTTGTAGCATAATCATTATGCGATAGCATAATCGCCAGCATAATCGATTATGCTACAACATAATCAACATGCAACAGTGTGTGCGGCAAAAATCAGAGGACTTAATTTCTCTCTATCAAGACATTTCGGAAGAATGCCTCTAGACCCCGAGGGCATGGAGCCACAACCGAATCCCCTCCCTCGGGGCCCGTCGAGGCCCGACTCAGGGAAGATGGAGATCGAAGCCAGGACAGAGGGGGAAGCTCCCAAGTCACACGGCTAAGTCTGACAGGGCCGACCTATCCAGAGCCTATGTTGAGGCATCGCGTCAAGCCGTCCCATCTCCATACTTTATAATTAATGGCCATACAATAGTAGCGGGGTTCCCCTCCTATATAAATGGAACTCGCACTACCTTATAGGAGGCTGATGTTGATCCATTTCTCTACAAGAGCAATAATCTCTCTCTCTTTCTCTTTTCTTTCTAATTTGCTCGTTCTCACTGGCCCGAGGCCACGTTAATATTCATCGTTCTCATACTTGTTCTTCATCTTATCGTTCGATATTGGCCATAAAGAGCTTTATTTAATCATATATTAACTGTTATCCCATTCCCGATCGTCCCCGATAGCTCGGGCTCGACCCGAACATCGACCCCGAGGTCCCCCATCGACCAGTCCTGCATCCGGGTAACATGCCCCTCGATTTGTTTATTGCCTCATTTTATCTTGCATTTCACCGTTAAACTTCACATTCTTAGCATCAAATGCTCTAACAACTAGCTCGAGAATAGATCAGATATTTTTAGAATCTCATTTACAAATTTAATTGTAGAAGAGATAAATCTTCAAGTTTCCTCTTATCTTACATACGCAAAAAGGTACTCTCCATCTACAAACATGCTCCACAAGTATCAAATACAAAGCGGAAAAACGGCGAAATCGACACTCCGCTCCAAATGGCTACAGCTTGCCAGATTCGCTCTCGGCAACGTTAGCAAGAAGGGACCGAGCGTAACGCTCATCCTCCCTTTCTCAAGCTAATTCCTCTGAGAGAACGAAGCCCCTTGCACCGATCTACTCGAGTAATTCTCTTCGGGATCTACAATGAACATATTACTCGATCCTCTTCTCCCGATCGGGGGCTCGCTTTAGCTCGGCTTGGGCATCAACAACATCCTTCATACGAATCACCATCTCTTGATCAGCCTTGGTTTAGCTTAATGCCGCTTCAGCATGGGCATCGATTATCTCAGCCCTAATCTTCGAGAGATCAGATTCAAGTCTCCCGATCATATCCGCTTGAACTTTGGCATTGTCATGAGCCAAGTAGAGTTGCTCTTCAAAGGCAGGGACCTTGGTCAAAGCGTTTGTCTCCTCTAAAGCTTGAGCTTGCACTTGAGCCCTTAGCTCACCGCAAGCATTTCCGACGCGGTCGATGTCGCCCTTAAGGTACTCCAAGGCCTTCGTCTTTTTCTACTGCTAGTATAACAAAAAGGGGTTAACCTTAATGTCCACAAGAAGTGAGGCGCATGCTAAAAAGGGTTACCTGCTCCATCAAATATCTCTCGTAATTCGAGCTCCGGTACACGAAATATCGCGAATGCAGCAACTCAACCTCCTTCTCCTTGCTAAGGAGCCTAAAGGACTCGCCCTCGTCCAGAACCTTCTGAAGCCTAGCTCCTTGACGAAGAAGCTCAGACCTGAGCCCATCAAAGGACTGTAAAAGGAAAACTCGATGAATATAGGAGGACACGCAATACAGAAAAAACGCGCCTAAAACTCACCACGAAATGAAGCTGGCAAACTTCCTCGAAGTCAAAGCACACTCCTGTTGATCCTGTCTCTTCGGACTCCGGATAACCAACCTCGGGCGAAGCGTATTCAATCGAAGGAACTGCCATCCGGGAATCAGATACTCTGGGAATAGTAGACTTGGACGATTCCCTCTCATCAAAGATACGGGCCTATTTAGTGCCACTAAACCTGCATCAAACTGTGGGTGCCAATCCCGTTTATCGCCATCGTCCCTCGGCTCGGAGGCCGACACCTCCTTCTCTCCTTCGGAAGAGCACTGCCTTATCCCGAAGAACTGCCTGATACCTGCGCAAACGGCAAAGGCAGCGTGCGTGCATACCTTGGTATTTCACTCCCCATCTGATACAGAATACAGCTCGCCACCGATGCTCATCGTAGGTCGAATGGGTCACCAGCCTCGGGACCCAGCTGGGCAGGTCAAAAACTTCTCTCGACATCCATGAAGTTGTTGCGAAAAGGGAAAAAACACGATTACTCAACTGACTTTCCTTATAGGAAAAATCTGAAAAAGCACCAGACGCTCCGCTCACGTGCATAATTCCATCCCTCGGGAAATATCTAAAGCTCCACAGGGATAATGTCAGCCGTCTGGACTCGGACAAACCAACTGGCCCACTCTCGATCCCCATCTTCTTCGTCATCAACAACAAAGGGCGTAGACAAATGACACCTCAAGGTTAGCAGGCCTTGGTGATGAAAGTGCCGGTATAGCCTGACGAGGTGGTTAAGCGTGTATTCAAGCCCACCCTTCTCCGCAAACAACCTCATCATTACCACCACTCGCCAATACAACGAGTGTATCTGTACCAAAGTAACCCGATACTCTAAGCAAAAATCAAGCACGACCCTATCAAGTGGGCCAAATTCGAAAGGATATAAGTATACTCTCAAGAATCTATCATTGGAGTCTGTAATACTCTCATCCGGGGAAAGCACCTGCAACATTATCCCCTCGCTCCATCCACAGTATCTCCTCGCCATCTCCAGATGTTCCTCTCTTAACAAACACAGTCTTCAAAGCGAACTCCCACGATTCCTGAGCGCCGGGAGCAACCACTCCCTGTCGGGCCGGCCCCGAAGTGGTTGCCATGACTATGGTAAAACTAACAGATCAGAGCAAGGATGTGCACCAACGCTTTTTGCGCCTGAAGAAATGAAGAACCTATGCCTAAGCGGAAGGACAGCTATATAAAATAGTGAGGTCTTTTGAAGAATCCGAAGCCGCCCCACATATATGCGAGAAGCCTCGATACAGTTCGATGGGGTGATACCCGATCCCGGAAGCATCCTTCTACGAGAAGACAGGACTCAAGGATTCAGCCGTATTATCTCCAATTTCGAAGCAGCATTCTACCTCGAGGACCCCGCCAAAAAGAAGTCGGACTTCGGGAAGCTTTCAACACCATCACTCGACTCAAGGCAGTACCCGGTCTCATGGTTCCATTTTCTAAAAAGAGGAATGAGTATGGGAAGCTCCGACCACGAAAGCTCCACGAAGGCTCGAGGCAGCGCCTGAGTACAGACAACTCCTAAACAGAAGTCTATCCTATACGCTTCAAAAAGCTATATGAATCAAGATCAAAAGGGACCCCTAGGTACCCAAAGCTAACATCCATTCAGGATAACATTCTCGAAAGGCTCCGAAACTCAACATATTATCTCCTAATGACTCGGAGGGGCCGACAGCCCGAGTGTATCAGATGAATTCAAGCTTGGACCGAGGTTTGACGATGGGCTCAGAAAAGAGCCATGTCGATCAATAGAGGATTGAAAAGAACGCTCATATCCGAGTTAGATATCAGCGGTCAATAATAAAGAAAGACATTCAAAAGGCCTCGAAGGGCAAGAGAGCATACAAAAATAAGGCAAGAATCGAAAGCAGAAGTCAATAAAGTATATTCCTATTCATAAAAATCCATGTACAACAGCCCTCGAAGGGTCCTTAAATACAATTACAAAAGACTATAGAGGATCTCTACGCATAAAGGAAGAAACAAAAGGATGCACACACAAAGTAAAACCCCAAGACCAGTCCACTTTCGATGGTCCGCCTCCTACAACAAGTGCCTTTGAGCACACATCCTCGGAAGCTTCATCCCAGCCTTCCATACTGATATCCCTAATGGATAAGGCAAGTAGTAGGGAGGGATTAAAAAATGCCATAGCTCTCCGAAGCTCGAGGACCCTCGCTGGCCAAGAGAACCTCGGAGAGATAGCAGACCATATAAGCCTCGATCCATCTTGCACGACTACTTAGAATCCACTTCCTGGAACGTCTAGCCGTGCAAGCCCTCATATCGGGGTAGAGCACTCGAGCCGGGGTATGAAAGTGAGCAGCGGTGTATAATCTGAGCACCCATTTGAGTAGCGGTATGTAATCCGAAGAGCTTTCTGCGAACAAGGAATGTTGGCCCCCGTAAGTCACCACCTCGGTCAAACAGCAACATCCGTAACAAACATGTCAACAACCACAACAACAAAAGGACAGGATGATTATGCTCGACAAAGGGGAGCCCCGTCAAAAGACAACAACACAATCTAAGGGAGCTCCGTCAAATGGAGTTGAGGCCATGAGCTCCAAGCATGATGTTCAAGGATACAAGAAGATGATAAGAAGGAATGGGCTAATGAGCCAGCGAAGGCACTAGAATAGGAAAAACAACGCCAAGGCACCCCTATTTATAGGGGGTTACGACACGGTCATTGAGACTTTGGAAGATTGATCGACGGACGCAGTTATTGCATTCTTGAAAAGCCTAATAGACGGTGGTACAGTCACCTTGGAGAACAGGAATCGGTAGTGTATTGAATGAAGTCGAAATACACAAGATCCATGGGATGCCCCGGTTACCACAAAGCTCGCGCCACAGGTTGTATCACTGGTGTGTGACGTCGCTGTAAGAACCTCGAGGAGACAAGTGTCAGAATTGTTTCCCTTTACTTTGTTATGGGAAATGCGGAGACTATCTGTGTGCGGTGAAAATCAGACGACTTAATTTCTTGCTATCAAGACATTTCGGAAGAATGCCTAGAGACCCCGAGGGTGTGGATCCACGACCGAATCCCCTCCCTCGAGGACCGTCGAGGCCCGACTCAGGGAAGATGGATATCAAAGCCAGGACAGAGGGGGAAGCTCCCCAGGCACACGGCTGTGTCTGACAAGGCCGGCCTATCCAGAGCCTATGTTGAGGTGTTGGTCAAGTCGTCCCATCTCCATACTTTATAATTAATACCCATGTACTGGTAGACGGGTTCCCTTCCTATATAAAGGGAACTCGCACTACCTTATAGGAGGCTGATGTTGCTCCATTTCTCCACAAAATCAATAATATCTCTTTGTCTCTCTCTTCTTTCTAATTTGCTCGTTCTAACTGACCCGAGGCCGCTTTAATATTCATCGTTCTCTTATTTGTTCTTCATCTTATCGCTCATTATTGGCCATAAAGAGATTTATTTAATCATATCTTAACTATTATCCCTTTCCCATTCGTCCCCCATAGCTCGAGCTTGACCCGAACATCGACCTCGAGTTCCCCCATCGACCAGTCCTGCATCCATGTAATAGGCCCCTCAGTTTGTATACTTCCTCGTTTTAGCTTGCATTTCATCGTTAAACTTCACAATCTTAGCATCAGTTGCTCTAACAACTAGCTCGAAAATAGATCATGTATTCCCGAGCCGAACATCGACCTCGAGGTCCCCCATCGACCAGTCTTGCATCTGGATAACAGGCCCCTCGATTTGTTTACTGCCTCATTTTAGCTTGCATTTCATCGTTAAACTTCACATTCTTAGCATCAACTGCTCTAACAACTAGCTCGAGAATAGTTCACGTATTTTTAGAATTCCATTTACAAATTTAATTGTTGTTACCATTTACATGGTAAATAGATAGCATAACATTTCCCCCGACACTGCTTCATTATGCGATGCATATACGGTCCGCATAGTCGTTTTGCGATCGCAAAATTGGTCGCAAATCCAGCCTTTGGTAATTTGATCATAACTTTGTGTAGGAATGTCCAAATGACAAACGGTTTGAAACGAAGAAATTTAATTCGATAGGTTGTTCATAACATAAAACCTCATATATATTTAGATATGCTCGTACAAAGTGTGGACTTGTGCGAACTCATTTGGAATTTTAGCCTATTATGAAATTTTTCAATTTAACTTAGACTTAGGCCTCCCATTAGACCCCACAGTACACATTATAAGACTTATACACTTATTTACCAAATCCAATTGATGCCCCTCATTTTAATAGCACATAAAATATTATAATTAGCCTACCTGGCACCACGAAATCCTAATTTACTTGGCTAAATTTTTTGGGGCCTTACATATACTCAATTTGCCCATATGCCGAACGAGTTTGGCGAGATTTATCCCGAGATCAGTGGGAAGCCAAAGATCATAGTAAGCTTCGAACCTTGTTGCATCCGCATATTTTGACGCAAATTGCTATTAGTATAGTTCTTCGTTCTTTATGTTTAAGGGAACGCCCTAGTGCCTGGCGAGAAGAAGAGAAGGTAGGGGGTTTTTCGGTCGAGCCTCCGGAGTACAAGAGGGTTAAGGCGGAAGAATCCAAGAAGGACCTGGCAGCTCTGACCTCGGAGACGGCGGGAAACCCTCAAGCTGAAGGCGAGAGGGAAAGCAGCTTCCCAACGGGCCTCGAGTAGCGTATAAACTCAGCCGATCTTCGGTCTGTGGGGATGGAGGCTTCCAAATCGGAGAGTGATTCTACTATAGCCCATCATTGCGGTGGGGAGGCAACGGATGGAGTATCGAGCACTACCGCCGAGTCGGTTAGTGGCCAGAATTCTTCCCAAGTTAAGGCTCCCTTGATGGACAGTTCAGAGGGGCCCGACTTTGAGGTTCAGGGTGAAGAAGGAACGAAGGCTTTGACTATCCCGTTAGCCCTATGATCATTGTTTATTCACCTCAAAGAGTGATCCCACCGCCGCATGGAGGGCAAGATGCCCCGTGTGAAGAGCCTTCCAGAGCATGTGCATTAGTCAAAGGCGGAGGTGCGCTCGAAAGGTTGCTGACCGTTCTTGAGGGAGGTCCAGAGATTGATGCTTCATTGCATTTTCAGCGAGATGGGCAGACTTTGTGAGCAGTGTAATTGCTGCTAAACTCTTCCGCTTCTCTTGGCTTCTTCGATCTTTGTTTTTCTAACTTGTCCTTTTTGTGGCTTCAGGCTAAAGCACTTTACAGCCAGGATCTCACCCAATACCAAGATTACATGAACCATCGTGAGCGTGAGAAAGCCTATCTTACCGAGTAGGTTACTCATCCCCCATTTACTAGTATTTGAATCTTTGTGAGATTTTATTGCTTTTAATGTCTCGGACCTAATTTGTGCAGTTTGAGAAGAAAAATACCCTGCTGAGAGGGGAGCTTCGAGCTAGAGATGTTAAAATTTCCGAGCTCAGTCAATACATAAACGAAATGACTTCCGAGAGGGACACCCTCTAGGGGAAGGTAACCTTAATCGAGCGTAAGCTCCGGGATGCGAAGGAGGATATTGACAAGTACAAAGGTCTCCATTTCTAACTAGTGGCTGCATTGTCTCGGATCAAAGCCGAAGACGAGGCGCTTATATCCTTGCACGAGGAGGGAGATATTATCATAAATTCTTGCGTTGAGAGGGCGTCTTAGGGGGCTAGCCCAAATTTACCTCGAGCTGCGGATCATGCCTGGCTATTGGGGGTGTGTTAGATGGCATCTTGGATGGTGCTAAAAATGAGGGTGGATCCCCGGGGAGAGAAAATGCCATTGAGAAGGGGCCATCGGGGGACTCGTAGTTGTTATGGTGCAACCCTTGGGGAGCCACTGAGGATGTAGGATCGATAATAGATTAGGATCCTATTGATTTTCCTTTTTGTATATAGTACTTTCATAATGGCATATGTATAAAGTGAACCTTGTGGCTTTGTTTCTTCCAGTCCCCTTTTTTGTCTGGAATTCTATCGGTTGTTTGTTTTTGCTTGACTGTCTTGGGTCCAGTCTCCGAGTCGGGCTTTGAATTGAGCCCATTCGACCCTCAAGCTTTTGTATCTGCATGGGCGGGCAATGATGTCTCTTACAACTTGCCCTTGGGCATTTGTATTTTAACTATTATGGGTTCAGTGTCCGAGTTGGGTTACGACTCGAGCTCACTCAACCCTCAAGTTTTGTATTTTTGTGGGCTGACAACAATGGCTCTTATGCCTTGGGTCGAAGTGACCTTTTATGTATGTGGCCCTGGGGCTTGTGAAGCTAGCGACGATGGTTCTTACGCTATGCCCTTAGGCATGTATAGCTAACTATTTTTGATTTGGTCTCTGAATCAGGTTACCACTCGAGCTCACTTTGACCATCAAGCTTTCAAATTTTTAAGTTGGCGACATTGTCTCTTATGCTTTAGGTCGTTGCGAACATTTAGTGTGTGTGGTCCTGAGGCTTATTAGGCTGGCGACAATGGCTCTTACGCTTTGCCCTTAGGCATATGTAGGAATTGTTTTCCGCTCGTTAAGGACTTTTTGAAATAATTTTGCCTAACCCGTCGTCGGTTCAGGAACAACCTCTATTTCAAGTCGTTTGCAGTGATATTCGAGCACCTCGGAAGGTTTAGCTTGTAGGCTGAGTAGCTTGAAGCCTTGTGAATTGGATCCAACATGGTCGAAGCTCGTTTTCCTATCGAGGGTAGCATGTTTAACCGATTCTTTTCGAAGTAGATTCGAAGTAATGGCCTTATGATTCTATAGTGACAGTCGGGCGTCCTCGAGTCGCGTTAATTTGGCTGGTGCAGCCGTATTGACCGTAGTCATTTGTGTTTGGCCAGAGCCATTTTTGATCTCAAGTATGGTAGTTTAGGCATCTACATCGAGGGTATGCCCTTTTGGGAGTCTTATGTCATGACCCGAATCAGAGGGCCGCGACGGGCACCCGGTGCTTTACTCAACCGAGTACTAATGTAACATATCTTTCTTATCATACTATCATGAGTAAATGAGCCAGAAAACCGGTCATGAGATAACAAGAATAAAACATAAGGGAATACTCAACATATGAAGATCCAAAATGATATACAAACTTATATATGTGACATACGGGCCTATAAGGCCGACATGACCATTTGTAAACTCAAAACATAGGCCGACAAGGCCATACAAGTGTCCCTACACCTGACATCTGTCTACAAGCCTCTAAGAGAAAATAAAATCATAAAGATCGGGACAGGGCCCCGCCATACCAATCAATACATATCCAAAGCATACTGACCAACTAGGAAACTCCGGAGCAAGTGGAGTGCACCAATACCTTCGCTGAGCTGATAGCCTACTAGGAGGACTGTCAACCTATCAATCGGGACCTGCGGGCATGACACGCAGCATCCCCAGACAAAAGGGATGTCAGTACGAATAAAGTACCGAGTATGTAAAGCAGGAAAGCATAAACAAGAACAGTAATGTAAAGAGAGATAGAGGAGATACAACCTGTAACATCTGAGTGACTCTGGGGGCTACTGACATGAAATGCATAATACATATATATACATGAACTTTTTAAAAACATTCGCCTCTGTGTGCATGATCATCATCATATCGTACCCGGCATCAAAGAGGACTCGGTAAAAACGTACCCGGCTATCATAAGGCTCGGTAGAATCGTACCCGTCCACATGGAGCTCGGTAAACCCAACTGATCAGTGGTTGCACAATAGGTTCCATACCCGACCGACTATAGCGCGGCTCGGTAGAGTAAAATAGATACATATATATAATGCATGCTCGACTCATGAAATCACGTTCGAACCCTTTCGGAGTAATGTAAGGTCATTGTACCTTCGATTAACATTATGGACATCCCTACCATCAATATGAACCTTAGTGGGATTTAAGGATCATACACGCTTATTTAGAATAACTTTATAAGGAAAGAACAACATGGATAACCTTAGTTTCTAGTAGTAGATCCGTTATGAATTACCATACCGTTTATGTTCATGTCACTTTAGATCATGCCAAAAGAAAGAAGTAAGTGCCTTAACATACCTTGTATATTCTTCCCAACCTCAAGCTATGCAATTTCACAGCTCCTTAGTCTACAATAAGAGAAATGACACTCTCGTTATCGTTTAAGCGTCGTAACTATTATGTATCGACCACAACCTATTTTACAATGAAACGGAAAGAACCTCCCCTATATATATGACTTAACACTAGTCAAAACAATCACAAACAGCCCAACATACCCCTATCACTTCATACACAACACGACAACCATAATAGTGTCAACCAACCCGAAAATGTTACGACCAACGACCAACAAACAACCTTGCCATTATGTGGTGTTTCTCCACAACCTTACTCCTCTCAACTCCATAAAAATAGTAGTAAAAGAGACAACCCAATACCAACACAAAACAACCCAAAAATATTCCCACAAGTTCATCAACTCAAAAATAATTTTTCAGTTTACTTAAACATATTTCGACTTGTCTTTTCTTTCAAATTGGGAAATACAACCAAAAGTACATCATTATACCTCTTATCCAATAAAACAGCCATGAATTCCACTTAAAAATAAGTTTACAACCAGCCAACTATTACACAAGAACAAACAATATACCATTCTTTCGAAACTAGCTAGGTTTATTCTTTACGATCGAGTTACAACTCGCAAACGCATAGATAATGGAAGGAGAAGCATAAACTTACCTTGTACTGAGTATAACCCATGAAACCTGGTCCTGTTTCATCAAAAAGAAGTTCCTCAACATGGCTACAAGAAGAAGAAAGAGAAACTAGCAAGCTGTCCGGACATTTCAGCACTAGAATCGCGTCGTAACACTCGGAATACCCTAGGGTTTGTGTGGGATTTTTGGGGAGGAGTTGCAGGGGTTCAATTAGGTTTTCTTGGTATGAAATATAGGTGAAATAACTGAGTTTATAATCCCTTAAAAGTCCCCTCTTGACCGACTTAGTTGAGGCCTCTCTTTTTGGCAAGTAGGTGACGCACCTACTTGTCACCTACTAGCTGCGCGGTCTCGCGAAAATGCGAATATATCTATACTCCGAGATCATAATAATAAAAGGTTTAATGAGTTGAAAAATAGACTCATATATCTTCAATTTCATATGTAGATCATCCCTTGATTCAAAGTATGTTGGGAGAAAAGCTCAACTACATTTAACCTAAGTTTCAACTTATTTTTGAATGTAACTTGTGATGACCTTTTCCAACTTTTGTTCCACAACTTGCTTGAATTAAAAACATAACACACTACTATCATACAACTAAACTAACTCATAACATAACCTCATCATCATGTTAATCACCCTTGTCTCACCCCAAAAGTATAGGTTATAACATTCCAAACTTGTCGACATTCGACGAAACTTATTTTCTTTAATTCATTTAGCACGTAAGCTTTCCAACCCTTTTGATACTCATTATTCATGATCATAAAGATTTGTAACCTCCATTATAAAATGATTAACTTACTTTACGTACTTTCAAAGTTGATCTCATTTCTGAGTTTACGTCAATTGACTTACGGATACTCTAACATACGAAAACATAGGGTGTAACATCTTACAAATGAGTCATATAGCCTAAACATCGGGATTGAGTTTTATGCCTATAGTAAGGTCTTACAAAATTTTCATGTCGGTTGAGGTCTTACAGTTTTTTCATGCCTGTTGAGGTCTTACTGTTTTTTCATTCCTATTGAGGTGTTACAGTTTTTTCATGCCTGTTGAGCTCTTACACTTTTTTCATTCATGTTGAGGTCTTACACTTTTTGTTGCTATATTAAATAGGTCTTTCTAGACCGAGTTTGCCTTCTCGGAGTCTTATGGCCTCGAGTTTTTAAGTGAATGGCGATTGGTGATAGTCTCCAAGTCATCGAGTTTTCTCAGGCTCGGAGGCCGTTACTTGTGAGCTCGAAGTTGCCTTATTTAGGGCTTAAGAGTATGGAGTTTTGACCCCGAGGCCATGAGGGTGCCTAGCTATTGATGCTAGTCTCCAAGTATTTCGGAGCGTTCCCGGTGGAAGGATCCTTACTATGAAAATGTTGAATTTTCTTTAGAGTATGAGATGCTTTGGAGAAAGATGTTCTTTGATTGTTTTGCATAAGTACATTTTGTTTTGTTGTTGCGAGCCTGGATTGTGCGGACACGGTTCTTTTGACCGTTTGGCCCGGTACATTGTTTCTTATTGGGACTTAGTTAGTCGTGCCCTGGTTCCTCTGAGTGGACGACATCTTAATGGGTTTCCCTCTAGTGTTTGGGGTTGATTGAAAAAGAAGTCTTGTAAGCTTGTGGGTCCCCCTTAGGCAGCGCGTGGACGTTGCCTCGTAAAAGCCATGCCGGCGAACCTTCTTCGGGGCAAAAGCTCGGTCGAAGGAAAGGGGTTCGACGTTTGCTCGAGGATTTTTGCGGAGTTTTTCGATCGGATGCCCTAGCAGTAGTATCGTTTTTATAATCGATGTATTCTAGTTGCTCGAAAGTTGTTCTCCTTCCATGGTGCCAAGCTTATAGGATCCCTTGCCGACTATTCCGAGGACACGGTACATTCCTTCCCAGTTCTGGCCCAGCTTCCCTTCATTAGGGTTTCTTGTGTTGAGAGTAACTTCCCTAGGACTAAGTCCCCGATCCCGAAATACCAGAGATTTGTTCTCCTATTATAGTATCTTTCGATTCACTGCTTCTGGGCGGCCATCCGGATCAGCGAGGCTTCTCGCTTTTCATCGAGTAGTTCGAGGGTCATTGTCATGGCCTTATTGTTCGAGCCCTCATTAGCGTGCTGAAATTCGGCGCTCGACTCCTTGACTTCCACTAGTATCAAAGCCTCGGTGCCATATACAAGAGAGAAAGGTGTTTCCCCGGTGCTTGACTTTGATGTTGTTCGATATGCCCATAGCACCTCGGGCAGCGTTTCTCTCCATTTTATCTTGGCATTGTCCAGTTTCTTCTTTCGGTTCTGAATGATGGTTTTATTCGTGGATTCATCCTAGCCGTTTGCACATGGATGGTAAGGCGTCGACAAGATTCTCTTGATTTTGTTGTCTTCAAGGAACTGTGTTACCTCGCCCCCGATGAACTGACTTCCGTTGTCGCACGTTATTTCGGACGAGATTCTGAATCGGCATATGATGTGATCCCAAATGAAATTGATGACCTCCTTTTCTCTTATTTTTTTGAAAGCATGTGTTTCCACCCATTTTGAAAAGTAGTCAGTCATAAATAAAATGAATCTAGCCTTACCTGGTGCTGTCGGCAAAGGGTCGACGATGTCCATCCACCATTTCATGAATGACCATGAAATAGTTGGATGTAGATGCTCGCAGGGTTGGTGGATCGTGGGAGCGAATCTATAGCATTTGTCGCAATTTCGGATGAATTCTCTGATTTGTTTTTTCCATGCTGTCCCAATAGTTGGCTGCTCTAGTCATTTTTCGGACAAAGGAGTCGGTGCCAGAATGATTCCCATAGGTACCCTCGTGGATCTCTTAGAGTACATAATCTGTGTTACCTGGCCCTAAACATACCCCCGGGGGGCCATCGAAAGTTCTCCTATAAAGAGTCCTCTCTCCGTCGAGCGAGAACCAAGCTGTTTTGGTTTGTAGGGACCTTGATTCTTTTGGATCTGCGAGCAGCTTCCCTTCTTTTAAATAATCAATATACTTATTTCTCTAATCCCATGTTAGAATGGTGGAGTTAAATCTGCGTGACCTTTCTCGACTACTGATTTATACCATTGGACAACATCATCGGGGAGTAAGTCCTCTTCTTCAGCAGAAGATCCCAGAATTGTGAGGGCATCGAACTCGCTATTCTACTCTCGAGGTACATGGACTAACGTTCATTATTTGAAGCGATGTAATGCGATTTGGATTTTGTCCAAGTACCTATGCATCATGTCCTCCCGAGCTTTGTAGCTCCCATTCACCTGGCTTAATACGAGGAGCGAATCGCATTTCGCCTCGACAGTTTTGGCTCCCAAGATTTTGGCCAATTCTAAACCTGCAATCATAGCCTTGTACTCGGCTTCATTGTTAGTCAATTTTGCGATTTTTATGGATTGTCGGATTACGCCGCCAACGGGTGTCTTTAGGTCTATACCGAGCCAGGATCCTCTTATGTTTGTGGAGCCGACTATGAATAGGTTCCATACCCTAGAGGGCATGCCTGATTTTAATAAAAGTTCCCTCTCTACCTCGGGTACGAGGGATGGCGAGAAATCAGCCACAAAGTCCGCTAGAATCTGGGACTTGATGGTCATTCGATATTGATACTCGATATCATAACCTTATAGTTCAATGGACCATTTGGCCACTCGGCCTAACAACTCGTGTTTATGCCATATGCTCCGGATGGGGTACATTGGCAGAACGTAGATACAGTGACATTGAAAATAGGTCTTCAGCTTACGCGAGGCGCTTATCAGTGCGAGAGCCAATTTTTCTAGATAGGGATACCTGGTTTTGGCGTCCCCTAGGGTTCAGCTTACATAATAAATAGGAAATTGTGTACCTTGCTCCTCTCGAACCAGTACGCCGCTTACCGCTATGTCAGACATGGCTAGGTACAGGTATAGCATTTCAACCTCCTTGGGTATGTGTAGCAAAGGTGGGCTAGCTGGATATCGTTTTAGTTCTTCTAGGGTGTGTTGGCATTCTGGAGTCCATTTGAAGTTGCACATTCTTTTGTGTAAAGAGTATAAATGATGGCTTTTGTCTAATGACCTTGATATGAATCTGTCCAGGGCCGCTATCCGTCATGTTAGTCGTTGGACGACCTTTACATTGCTCACCACCGTGATTTCTTCGATGGCCTTTATTTTATCGCGATTGATCGCGATCCCCCTATTTGAAACTATGAATCCTAGGAATTTGCCCGAACCCATGAAACCCAAGAAGGCACACTTCTCATGGTTGAGCTTCATGTTGTAGCTTCTGAGGATGTCAAAAGTTTCCTACAAATAGGTCAAATGGTCCTCTGCGCACAGGGACCTAACTAGCATATCATCAATATATACCTCCATTGAATTACCTACTTGATGCTCGAACATTTTATTAACTATGGGCTGGTATGTTGCCCCTACATTTTGTAGCCCGAAAGGCATTACGTTGTAGAAGTATGTACCATACTTTGTGATGAACGAGGTTTTTTCCCTGTCCTTGGGGTTCATCTAGATTTGATTATACCCCGAGTAGGCATCGAGAAAGGTCAGGGTCTCGTGGCAGGCCGTAGCATCGCTCAGACGATCGATATTAGGCAATGGGAAGGAATTTTTGGGTCACACCTTATTCAAGTCTTTATAATCTACGCACATTTTTAGCTTGTTTCCCTTTTTGGCCAATGCTACTACGTTGGCCAGCAATTCAGGGTACTTTTCCTCTCTAATGGATCCGATTTTAAGAAGTTTTGATACCTCTTCTTTGATGAAGGCATTTTTTACCTCGGACTGCGGTCTTCACTTCTTCTACACGGGTTTAAATTTGGGATTGATGCTCAGCCTATGGGAGGTTATTTCCGGCAGGATCCCTGTCATACCTACGTGGGACCAAGCGAAATAGTCAATATTGTTTCTAAGAAATTTCATAAACTGTATCCTGAGTTTGGGGGTCAACCCTGTTCCCCAGTATACTTTATGATCCAGGAGGTGCTCGATTAAAATGGTCTACTCCAGCTCTTCGACTGTCGATTTAGTCGCGTCCGATTCTTCGGGGGCAATGAAGGTTTGTGGAGCGAAGACATCTTCCTCGTCGTCTTTGGGGACCTATGTGTTTCTATCATCGTTCGAGATCGGGCACGTGGGGATCGACACCATATGGTGGACTGCAAACATTTCTTTCGCCGCCCGCTGTTCTCTATGTATGGTCGTGATGTCGTCCTTTGTTGGAAACGCTATCACCTGATGTAAGGTTGACGGTACTACACTCATGATGTATATCCAAGGCCTGCTGGTTAATGCATTGTACCTGATTTCGCCGTCAACGACTTGGAACTCGGTGTTCTAAATCATGCCGGACGCGTCAATCGGGAGGGTGATCTCTCCTTTCATTACTTCGCTGGTCATGTTAAAGCCGTGGAGGACTCGAAGGATGGGGATGACTCAATTGAGCAGCACCAGCTGTTCTACCACCTCTGATCTAATTATGTTAGCCGAGCTACCCGGATCCACGAGCACGCGCTTTATCCTAGTATTGTTTAAAAGAAACAGATCACCAGCGCATCGTTGTGCGGTTCTATCATGGCCTCGAGGTCCTCCTTACTGAATATGGGGGTGTCTTCGGGCACGTGGTTTCGGGTCAGTCCCTCTTCCGTGGTGGACATTCTCGTCTGTTTGAACATGGGTCCTTGGAGAATGTCGGTTCCTCCAATAATCATGTGGACGTCATGTCGTAGAGCTTCCCCTTCCGCTCGTGTTGAGTTCGGTGGTGTACCGATATCTGGAGTAGTCGTGTCCTTCTCTTTGTTGTTTTCGAGGTTCTGGTTCCCCATTCTGTTCACTGAGCCAGATGTTTTGTCCTATAATCGAAGGTCTTCGACAAGAAAAAGTGTGAAAGATAACTTGCGTTATGTAACGAAACCAGCAAGAAAATAATCACTATTATTTTTAACCACACGGTGGGCACCAAACTGTTTACCGTGAAAATGGTAATAACAATTAAATTTGTTGATGGGACTCTAAAAATACATGATCTATTTTTATGCTAGTTGTTAGGGCAGTTGATGCAAGATATGTGAAGCTTAACGATGAAATACGAAATAAAACATGGTTATAATCAAACCGAGGGGCTTGTTGTCCGGGCCTTGCACTGACCGATGAGGGGTCTCAAGGTTGATGCCTGGGCTCGGGCTCGAGCTATCGGGGATAATTAGGAAAGGGCTAACATTTAGGATATAATTAAAGGAAGCTCTTTGTGGCCAATATCAAGTAATGAATGAAGAACAAGTATGAAAGCAATAAATGAAGAATAAGCTTGAAAGCATAAATGAAAGAGGTGGCCTCGAGCGGACGAATTAGAGAGAAAAGAGAGAGAGAGTTGTCATTGATCTCGTGTAGAATAGTTGGAGCGACTGCCCTAACAAAGTGACAAAGCCCCCCCCCCCCCCCTTATATAGGAGGGGATATCCAAACATAATACAATAGTGCATTAATTGTAAAGGTATGGAGATGGAACGACCAGTCGCGATACCGGTTCTGCCAGTGCTATCTGTTCATCTTGGGAATTCCCCTTTCCTATATTGTAGCCGTTGGTACGCAATGCCCGCCGGGGCCAATACCCGATGGCCCCCGAGGGTGGGTCTCGACCTTGGCTTCGATCCTCAAGAAGCATGCCCGCAAGGCGACCCAATGACAGGGAAATCAGGCCCCTGGTTTTATTGCATACAATTGCGAGTCCCATGCGCAAGCTTCTTGAAAAGGAGGCTGAATTTTTGTTCGATGAGAAGTTCCTCAAAGCTTTTATGGACTTGAATGCAAAGCTCACCACGACATCTATTATTGTTGCAGCAAATTGGTCTCTTCCATTTGAGGTTATGTGTGATACCAGTGGTATGGCTATTGTGGAAATACCTAGTCAAAGGTACAACGAGATTTTACACCCTGTCTACTATGAATGCAAGACACTCAATGACGGGAAAATGAATTATACAGTGACTAAGCAAGAATTGTTTGCCATTGTCTATGCTTTTGAAAAATTTTGGTCCTATTTTTTGGGATCCATGGTGATAGTCTTTACCGATCATGTGGCTCTCCGCTACCTTATAGCAAAGATGGATGCCAAACCGAGATTGATTAGGTGGGTTCTTATGTTACAATAATTCTTATATTAGCACTACAAGCGATTTCTAGCACTAAGGACAGTCTGCCACAGGAATGGGCAAAACTCCACCGTCCGGCGGTAAAATTCCACCAGAATTGGTTCAAATGAACCGCCTTGGCATTGAGGACGAACCCCATATGGTTTCATTCCAAAATTCTAAGCGAGATGCTATAGATCTAAAATAAGGGGCAGCAATCACTGTAGATTTGAATTGCATGGAATCTTTAGAAATTTCCCAATCAATTATTGGGGAAAATCAAGCAATTCCAAGCCATGGAGATTCTACCCAATGTCAAATACTACCCCTCCCCCCAACAAAATCTCAGACCATTCTACCATGGGAAATGAGATTTCCGATGTTCTACAAATCGCTGGCAAGGTGACAGTTGCCGGAGAAGGCGCTCCAGGTATCTAATTGGTACAACACAAATTCAAATATATTTTTTCTAACCTAGAGAACACTCTCAAATCCTCAAAACCCCACTATAATCAACCAATCTACCGAACAATTCAAAAAACAAATTCTACAATTGCGAACATAACACGTGTTCGACGAAATACCACAACCAATTCCAGTGACCCAATTGAAGTGAAATTTACTAAAAAAGAACCTTTGGATGTTCTTGAAGCTCATCTTATTAACCAGTTGCTCAATTTCTGGTGATCAATCCTCATCTTATTCACCAGTTTCTCAGTTGGTCGGAGATGGTGAACCAGCTATCCAAATCGACCAAGGTCAATGACAAAATGTTTCTGCATATATAGGGAATCTTCCCAATCCATCACAACCTCAGTTCAACCAATAAAAAGTCACAACTTCTCCAAAATTGACTTATACAACTACCACTATTATTGGTGTTCAACCAAAAGCACCACTCATCTCCAAGCGGTCAATTATGCATCAAACCCGTGATTGTAAACTTCCCCAGGCAATTGAAAAACAACCACATAGCCAAAAAACTTAGCCCCAATAGAATTCACACCCCCAAAATAACCACCAAACAGAGTCAACCATCGATTATCATCATTAGAAAAGACTATATGGTAAACCTACCCAATAGATGCCAATACACTATTGCGGGAAAATTTCTTAACACTATGCCCAGAATGGAAGTGATCAGAAGAAGCTTTACAGCTCAAACTGAGCTCAAAGGAGGAGTTAAAATAGTCCATTTTAATGGTCCAACATTGTACATTGATCTAGATAATGAGTATGACCACACCACTATCTAGACCAAACAATACATGTACATCCTTGGTCAAAGAATGAATCTTCAAGCCTGGACTCCCAACTTCAGTCCTAATGTGGACACCCCAATTGTCCCAGTATAGGTATTAATTCTTGAATTTCCTTGGTATTTTTACTATATCGAGGTATTATCAGTCTTGTTGTCACCCATTGGTAAGATATTACATCTGGCACTCGCCCCAATGTAGAAAAATCAGGAAAAGTGTATCAAAAGTGAAGATGCAGGTAGACTTAACTAAGGATAGGCCTCATCATGTATGGCTTGGTTTTGATGATGACCAAGATGCCAATGGGGATGGGAAGTGGATGGAGGTGATATATAAAGACCTTCCAAGTTATTTTCTACATTGCAGGCATTTGGGACATGACGAATACTATTGTTCTATCAGGAAAATAGAAGAGAAGGACAAAAAGAAAGCAGCAGTTGAGACATATGGACACAATAAGAATCATAACAATAATAGGAAATTTCATGAAGGTGGATATCAACATGACCAGGAACAAGCCGTGCAGGGGCAAAACAAGAATCAAAATTCCAAGCAAAAAACCGTAATGCAACACCAAAGGGAGGATCAGCAAAGAAATGAAAATCAAAAAGTAGCAGCTCAACATATTACAAGGAATAACCATTTTAAAGATCAATGGCACTCTCAAAAGAAGAATAAATGTAGGGGAGTCAACCAAAGAAGAAGGTAGTGGAAATTCAAACAGATTACTGTGCAAGTAGCTGATGCATAAGAGGCTAACCCTAACCAGAACTAAGGTATTGTTCCTAATTCACAAGTTGATCCTCCAATTTCTCTGGAGAGTGTGAAAGATTCCATTCCCAATCCCTCCGTGATTGATGTTGAATCTAATGGAGGAAAGGAGAATGGCGATGAGATACTTATAGCTGATCATGTTGGGGATCCAACGGGTAAGGGTGTTCTTCATGTCTTATATGAGTGTGTTGATGCGCAAGGTAACCCTAGGATAATGGCATTGAAAAAAAGTGGGGTAATTGGTACTGATAATGATCACAAAAGCACAGTTGATAGAGGCAAAGCTCCCATAGAAAATCAATTGTCCCCGATAAAATCAAAAAATAATCGAAGTTGGAAAAAAAGGCAAATGAAAAGACAACAGGAAGCTGCTTTGGCTAAAACAAAGATCAACTCTGCAGACAATTTTATGGAATGTGATGTTCAACCACATGTTGCACCCTCACTTTTGACTACAGGAGTAGAATCATATGTAGCACCCTCATCTCATTTGGAGGAAGCAAGTACAATGATTTCTATTGGGTTTTCACTTGTTTCTAAGGCAGTGGGAACTGGGGGTTGACTTTGTTACACAAATCCAGGTAGAGGAAGTAGGAACTATGTCTCATGTAGCACCCTCACCTCTTGTTGGGGAAATAGGAACTGTGCCATATTTAGCACCCTCACCTCCAATAGAGTAAGTAGGTACTATGGCATTAATTGCACCCTCACCTTTGCATGAGGCTGACTATGAGTATATGCACATACAGTCTAACGATAAAGTTGATATTGGTGATGAAGCAGATGATGAACATAGTGAAAACTTGAAGGATGATGACACTTATAGGCATCTTCTTACTGCTTTTAATGGTCATCCTGATAGTTCTATAGTTATTGATGCACAAGGACTCTCTCTCAAAAATAAACCACCACATTACCTCACCAGAAGCAAAGCAACCATCTCAACCCTTCCACCAAAACACACCCTCCCCGAACACTTTTTATGATTAGTATAATCACATGGAATATAAGAGGTATAAGAACTTCTAGAGCCATTGACAGGCTCAAAACTCTCAAACACCTTCACAAATTATCCTTCATTTCAGTCCTACAACCTTTCCTTGACAACACTTATATCAACTACTACAGAATCCAATTGTCCATGCATCAAGCAGCATAATATCAACAACAAAATCTAGATCTTTTGGTATCAAGATTTTACAGGCTTAGTCATTGACCAAGATGAGCAGCAAATGACAGTTGAACTAAAACATGTAGAAGCATCTGAAGTTTTCCAATTAACTGCTATTTATGTCAAGTGTAAAGAAAATCTTAGAAGACCACTATGGGAGGTACTGGGGTAGTAATCTTTGACTTGTACCATCCCATGGTGTGTGATTGGTGATTTCACTGTTTTTGCGTCCATTAAAGAAACGATAGGGGGTCTACCATATCAAATGAGCAAGATCTTGGATTTCCTCAGTATGATAGAAGATTGTGGACTTGTAGAACTGGGGTTCTATGGCCCTAGGTATACATGGTCCAATGGCAGAGGTCCAGGATCAATAATTTGGAAGAGATTGGATAGAGAGATGGTAAATGACAATTGGCTGATCTCTTTTCCAACTACCACCATTTCACACCTATTGTCTACTGGGTCTGATCACAATCCTCTACTAAAGCGAAAAACACAGCTCTAGTGGTTCAAAGATGGTGATACAACCTCAAGATACTTCCACAGTTTAATGAGAGGAAGAAAAAGAAGAAAGTTGTTAATCCATAAAATCAAAGACATTGAAGGTGAATGGGTGCAAGGTGATGACGCTATAGGAGAAGTTGCTTGTGATTACTATCAGTATCTATTTACAGAAACTGGTGGCCCCATTAGAGAAGACTTGCTATCATGTATTCCATCATGCATCACAGATGAAGAAAATGACCTTCTCACTAGAGATCCAACTATTGAAGAACTAATGGAAGTGGTTTTCTCAATGAATCCAACAAGTGCAACAGGTCCTGATGGCATGAATGGAAAGTTTTTTCAAGCCTACTCAGGTTGTTCTAGTCTGCTTTGATGGTTTAGAAATTCCTAAGTACATGACTAGTGCATGCCTAGTTTTCTACCAAAGGTTGAATTTCCCAACTCCTTCATTGAATACAAACATATCAGCCTCATCAATTTTGTCAACAAAATCTTCTCAAAGGTTATCTGCTCCAGAATTGGCCCAATCTTTACCATAATCATTTCGCCCAACCAGTCTGGTTTTGTTAAGGGCAGGAGTATTTCTGAAAACATAATGGTTTCACTGGAAATGGTGCAAGGCATCAAAAATATAATCAAAGGGTGAAATGTTGTTATCAAGCTGGACATGACAAAAGCTTATGATAGGGTATCCTGGAGCTTTACATGTATTATGCTGAGAAGAATGTGATTTAATTAAAGAATAATTGACATGATATGGAGAACTATGTCAAACAACTGGTACTCAGTGATCATCAATGGCACCAGATGTTGTTTTTTCCACTCTACCAAAGGCTTGAAACAAGGACATCCACTGGCTCCATCTTTGTTCATTATAGGAGCTGAACTTTTTTCTAGGACGCTCAACAACCTCACCCATGAACAATTCTTTAATGGCTTCTACATGGAGAGGAGGGCTCCACAAGTCAACCACCTATGCTTTACAAATGACATCATAATTTTCATATCAGGAGGTAGAGCATCCTTTGCAGAAGATTATAGAGATTCTCAGCAATTATCAACACACATCTGGGAAGCGAATCAACAGGCACAAAAGTCACTTAATTATTTCTCCTTCTACATTCCCAGCTACCACCAGAATAGTTTAGCAAGCCATAGGTTTCACCAAGAAAAAATCTACCATTACTACCTGGGGTGTCCATCTCATGACCCAGATAGATAGGTCGCGACGGACCCCCGATGCCTTACTCAATCGGGTACCAACATAACGTATCTTTTCAAGTCATACTATCATAGATAACTGATCCAGAAGGCTACTGTGAGATAAGAAAAATACAACATGTGATACAAACTTATACATATGACATACGGGCCTATAAGACCAAAATAACCACTCATACACTGAATATAGGCCGATAAGGCCATACAATCTTTTACTTACATGAAATCTATATACAATTCTCTAAAAAAACATAATTTTCATAAAGGTCGGGACAAAGTCCTTCCATAGCAAACAATACACATCTAAATCATACTAACCAAACAAGAAACCCTGAAGCAAATAGAGCGCACCAACATCTTCCGCTAAGCTGATAGCCTACTTGGAGGGCTCTTGACATGTCTATCGGGACCTGCGTGCATGAAATACAGTATCCTGAGGAAAAAGGGACGCCAGTACAAATAATGTACCGAGTATGTAAGAAATGAAAATTAGTAAATAATAGACATGAGAGAAACATGGAAAAAAAGGCTCGACATGTACTTTTGCATAGCTCAGTGAATCATTTCATTTTTATAATGTCATGCATATGCGTTTAAATTTCATACCATGCATAGGTATATGCGTTCATACCATCATCAAGCCTCTGAGGGCATCACATCATATCATCTCAGCCACTGTGGGCAACATCATCAACGTATACCAGTTGATCAGGTGGTGGTGCATATATAATGTTGTAACCTTTTCCCATATCCCATGTACATATACATACATATATATATATATATATACACACATATATATGCGTATATAACACCATCCGGTCATGGGTCAATGTACATGTTTAAATGAATGCAATACATGAGAAGTACATTCATAAAATCTCTCGGAACGTCATAAGACCATTATGCCTCTGATTAATATCATGAAATAAGCTTTATGGACATAAGCATTTTCTAATACCCATGAACAGATGATTGAATAAAAAGACATATAGGAATCAAGAACATAGGAACCTCTAGTATTTCTATGAATAGAGTCATTTATGAAAGTTGTGCATTTGATCGTTTCGTTTGTATCGTATAGAACATGCCAAATAGAAAGAAGGGATAGATAACATACCTGGAGTAGGGAAAAATCTATATGATATTCTTGGAAAAGCTTTCACCATATTCCTTTAGAATCGCAAAATCCCACATTGCTACGGTGCTAAGAACTCTCGTTGGAATTGTTTTGTTTCAAGATTAATGTCTGTTCTTGTTGGAGTGAGATTAACTTCTGTTCATGTAAATGTTTGGATTTGGGAAGAAAGCTTATAAGCTTACATTGATTAATTTAAGGCCAGTGAAGACCATAATCCAAACTTTTAATGTCTTGGTAGTCTTTACGTAAGTGTCATTAGTATGACACTTTAGATGCCACCTTTCATTTTGTATCATTAGTCATTTAAATTTGCATGGGGGCTGCCACCTCATGCCCTTAATCTCTATCCAATATAATTCCTTGATTAATTGGATAATATCCCATTATTCAATAATTAACCAATCACCCACTTAGTTAAGAATTATCTCAAATTACTTAAAATACTACTCATTTTTAATATACCTTGTACATCTTACTATCATGGTCATGTAGTACCTTGTATGGAACTATTCCATAAATACCAGGTATTATAGCTCGGACCGTATTTTATCCAAAATTGCCAAGATTTGACGAAAATTCATTTTCTTCGATTTGCTTATCCTCTCACCTTCACGAATTCACTCATCACTTATTTGAAATAGCATAATGCTTATGATCTCCAAATAATCTTGTACTTGAACTGAGGTCAATTATCTCACAACAATTCCACGTATAATACTATAGAGTGTAACATCGTCGTAATATAATACTGCAAAGCGTAACATAATCGTGATGTAACACTACAAGGCATAATATCGGCATAATTTTGCTGGGTGTAACATCGTTCCCCCTTTGAAACATCCGTCCTCAAATGTTGACTGATGCTCTTATCATTTTCATAAATTATAGCTCTTATGAATACCTTAATACTCTCCTTGCTATTTAGGCAATTTTTTTGTGAAAAAATCCAAAAGTCCAGGGCATTCCCCCCTCCAAGCCTCTTTCTCACGACACGACTTGTGACCGGAATCCTTCCAATATCGTAACTATTGCTACCTTCTTTCATGCAGCCTGTACGAAAAACACTTTGTGAGTGTGCCTATGCGTTTCTTCTCTCCTTTTTGCTCCAGCTTCTAGCCAATCTCTAGACCTTACTTTGCAAACATATACAGATCTTGATAAAATGTCGCTCTGGGCATCTGTAGGTATACTGAAGTTCTTCGCTCGGTACTTTGTCGAACTTACAAATATTGTTTTGCCTTATTTCAAAGATTTGTTTATCCATCTGTATGGCTTTACTGTATCTAGGTAGGTCATACTATACCATAACACTTATTTTGATTTATCGTTACTGAGGTCTGCTACCAAACTCCAGGTTACTCTCCTTCTTATCCTATATGTATAAATTTGTCCTTTAATACTTCCTCATTACTATTCATCTTAAGAATGATGGCCTACTCTCGGCTCATATTTTTTAACTCTTATCCATCCATTGTTAATTCACCTCAATATTGATCTACACTCTACCATTGATAACTTGAAACCTCTTACGTAATTACTAGGGCTCACGTTTCATCGAGGATCATTTGAGGTGATTAGACAGATCCACCTGAGGCAATACAAAGCTTTCATAACCATATCTCACAGCATCCCAATGTGATTCACCTTATGTGGGTATTTTAATCCTATCCAATTCATGAGATCCCTTTCTTTTCTTCGCCAGATCATTACTCAATCGAAGGCCCAATGTCATCCTTCATCTGTCACTATTACACCCTCATTCTATTACCAGGGCAGCATTACATCTCTTCTAAACGCTATTAGTTTTAGAATCCTTTGACTTCATTCAAGTTATAGTGAGCTTTGTATAACTTAGAGAAACCATCTGCTCTTTTTGTTTTCATGGGCTTAATCCTGAGCACTTATCCATTTTCATTATCTTCTCACTCGCCCGTTCTTATCCTTACTTTTGTCTTTTACAACCTTGTCGCTTCACCATACAATAGCTTGCGACCTACACATATCTATTTATATTACTTGAAACCTTTCAACTTGCATGCATTATAGATTTTCTTATGTCATTTTGGAACATCAAGCGAGACATCACATCGTCTCAAACTCTTCTTTACTCTCTTAGTCAAGTTTTTCGATACCTAGACTATAGGCCGGAAGATATGCTACTGTATATGCCGCTATTATTCCTAGATACTGAATCCCCTCGCTTCTAGCCTTTTATCCGATATATGGACTATTCACGATCTTCTGCCTTAAAGTATCTCGTACGTTGTTCACCTGTACCTTTTTTACCTTAAACTCTCGCATCATATCTTCTATCTATTTCATGACCTCCTTTCCACCTAGGTGTAATTCACGTCCATAACTTGATGCTCTATTATAATACTTAGACCTCTGGTGCATACACAATCCGGTGGGAGCTTCGCACTGACTTCTTATGAGGTTGGTACTTTTCTAACTTGTTTTATCGTAGAGTCATTATAGAATATGGTTGTTTTACTATCTCTCTCGTACCTCTGATATTAAGTGTGATTTTGCTATGTTCTCAAACAGGATTCCTATAATTTTTTGGGTCCAATAATCAGGCTTCCTGATTTACTTAGTTGATTAAACTCTTTACTTTCCTCTTCCTTCACCAACCTTTATGTAGTCTTAAGCTATCTTCTGATCTGCGACTCCTGGTATTAGTTATTACTTTAGCCTTTAATGGGCGCTATGGAATATCCATGATACAATCTTTTAACAATTCAATCCTTTGTCTATGCCCTAGTATTCTTTCTTTTAACTTATACCGGAGTCTTCTACGGCTGTATGAATGTCAACATATATGCTGCATGGGTAATACTCCGAACTCTTATGTCTTTATAACGTAAGTAACTATGGATCATTAATCGAATAATTCATTTCGTTCCTTCTCAACTTTCTTCAAATGCAAGCAATTGCTTTTGTTTGTCGCTTTTCCATTTGTTGCATGCGTACTTAACTTATCTTAGTGCACATACATATTGGAATTCCATACAACTCATATCATCTTGAATATCACTTCTAATTTTTTTAACGTCTCATCCATTAGTCGTGGTAGGTGCCACTTTTTTATGTAGTGCATAGAGCGTTGTTGTAAGACTGTTGTTATAACATCACTTCCTCTTTAGGTCATAGATCTTAGGTTGAAGCCTTCCTCCATACTTCCTCAGCTAGTCTTTCATTGTAGTACTTAGGAAGGACCTCTGACTCTTGTAATGTTGAGAGCTCGTTTTAATATCTACCTGAAGATGTTTTCGATGTTCTTACTCGCCTATAAATATCCGTAGTTACATACCTTTGTGCACTTGTGCTCGTGAGATTGCTTATGAACTGAAGTTTTAACCGCCTTCCTAGTGGCATTCTCATTTATTTTTGTAATACTCATGTGAGCACGTGATTTTTGCCCTACAAGAACTACTCCCACAAAAATTCAAAATAGAATAATTGTGTGTTACTTGTGATTTATTTGTATTTGTCTGTGTATGTTTATTCTATTTTTACTACTGAAAAATACAAAAAATATATATATATATGCGTTGCATGTGCATTTAGGATTTGATTTTGCAAATTAGGATTTAATTTTACAATTTAGGATTTAATTAAGCAAGGTTTGTTTTAGAAAAATATAAAAATCACAAAAAAAAAATATGCTTTGCATTTTTAGCACTTAATGTCCGAATGGTGTAATTTTATCTTTATTTGATGATTAATTCAGTATGGTAGCTAGTGTTAGGAGTTAATGTTTTAGTTAATTGTAAATAATTCAATTAGGATTTTTAGATGAAAAGTAATTAAAAGACAAATAAAAGAAAAGAAGAAAAGAGTGAAATTTGGGCCGGTTTCATGTGTAAGAAATCAGTCCCAAATAACCCATGGACCAGGTCCAGTCTGGCCTGGCTAGAGGCGTCTTAAAAACGACGTCGTTTGGTCACTTTTAATCAAGGTCGTTGGATTAAATCGATCCAACGGTCGAGATTCAATCTCCTTACCCATACCTTGGCCCGACCCATTACCCGGTTCAGACCGACCCCCTACTTAAACCAAAAGACGCCGTATGGTTTAACCTCCTTGATCCTGGCCGTTGATCTTAATTGATCTAACAGCCGAGATTAAATTCCCCACCCCCCCCCCCGTATATATAGCCTTAATTCCTTACCCCGCCCCTTCAAACGAACCCCCCCCCTTTTCTCTGTATCGTCTCCAAGCTCAGAGACGATCCCTCCCCAATCCCTAGCAGCTGCCACCCCTCCCCTTCGCCGTAAACCCGGCGGCAACGATGTCGGTGACCACCAAAAACACACCCCTGAACCCCAAGACCCTCCTCTTTATGAATCCACAACCCTTTCTCCGCGAATCATTACCAAACGTCTCGAATCTTCATCTGAAGAATCGGACCAAAACCTTAGTTCACCCAATCGCCCCCAAATCAACACCCAACGTCCACCTGACTTTCCTCGTCCCTAAACCATTAACAGATTCCCTCGAATCTCTTTGGATTTTCTCGAATCTTAGATCAAAGTTTGACCCCAAACCCTAGTTCTTTCAAGCTCGAGGTTCAGTGGACAGTCGAAGATCTGTAGGCCAAATTGGACTTTAATCGTGTGTTTTCACATTGAAAACACACGATTAAAGTCCGCTTTGGTCCAAATCAAATGATCCAAGGATAAGTTCATGATGGGGTCCGTTTAGGACCCAAATCCAAAGGTCGGAGGTTCGAACTCGGTCCTCGTTTAAACTTGTAGGTTTCCGCTTATTTCTCTTCTTTGTTAGTATCGTTCAGTAAATTCATTTTCTACCCCTTTCTTTAGGATCAAATGCTTTGTGTTTGTTCTGTATTTTGTCTCTTTTTTGTATTGTTGTTTACATCAAATTATTCAGTGTCCATAATGCTTTGTATAAAACCACGGCTACTCCTGTAATTGTTTGATGGTTACTACTTGTTCAAATTGGCCAAGTTTGCTCTTTGTTGTTCATCATTTGTTTGGTTCCTTGCTCATTTCTGTTTGTCTAAGCTAATTAGGATTGGTTACCAATATGGTTAGCTTATTCCCTGTGTATGTGTGAATCAGTTTGACTATAGTAGTTCAATACAGGTTGCCTTGAATCAGTAGTTTTATTTGGATACTATTTGGAACTAATCTGAGCGCAAGTTCTAGCTGATTTTGCTGAATTGAATCTCAATGATTGTCCTGTATTGGATTCGGTTTTGATGTTCTTGTTAGGTATCGGTTCATGTGGCTAGGTAGTTAATTGATTAGCTGAATTGGTTATAGCTATTTGGGGTTGTTGCCAGTTAAAGGAATTGGGTAGGACAGTAATTTCAGAGGCTTTAGGAGGGTATTTTGGGGTTTAAAAGGTCTGAAAAGGCTTAAAATGAGTGGGCTGACAGTAGGGTACTAAAGTACCATTAAACTAATGCAATTGTTTAGTGCTAATGGGGAACAAAACATAATGGTGGGGGGAAGGTTTAATGGAAATGGATTAAGAAATAGGTGCCCATACCTGTTTGAATTTAAATAAGGGAAATACAAGGGTAGTGGGGAACAAGTGAGTTAAAAGAGAACAAAAAAAAACATGTAGTAGCGGTGAAGGAATATCATGGGCAGAAAATCTGATAAGGTAGGGGGGCAGGGTCAGTGTTTGGGGATAAATAGAGTCAGTCATAGACGGAAAAGGGGGGGAATTTTTTGGAGAGAGGATAAGAGGATTTTCTAAAAATTGGAGAGAAGTTTGAAGAGAGGAAAAAGTAATCAGAGAGGAACATTTTGAGTTTTGAATTAGTTTTAAGAGAGGGTTTAAGAGAAAAGATACTATTCCATTGAGTTCTAGGCAGAATATAGGCTCCAAACACTGGTTTTTGCCCTTTTCATTGTTGAATCTATCTGGCAGTCCATTGATTCTTCGTCTGACCTTATCCGAGCTCAGTTTGTTCAATTATTGGGTGTTTGTGTTGTTATTGGTATTGCTGGAATTCGGCTGGTCCTTTTAAATCTGTTTCTGGTTTATTTCTGTTGGTCGTTGCTGGTTATTGCTGTTGTTGCTGGGTTACATACTACTCTGCTGATTTTCTTCTTCTTGTACTGACAATACCAGGTACACATTTTGTATATTCTTGGCTATTGGAATGAAATGAAGCAAGTTTCCTGCTGCGCAATTATAGTAAAAATTTCTGTTACATATGTAGAATAATTTGCTTATGATGCGTGTATTTGTCCACTATAGTTCAGTATTCTGAGCCCAATAGACTGATGGACTGTTGTGTTTTAACTTGAGGACTGTGTTGGACTATTATAATAGATTCTGGAATTTAGATTTAGTTAAACTAATTAGATGTGTATTCATGGAAGCATGAGAGTTCTATAGCTAACAATCTGACTTAACTAGTATCGGTTAATAGAATCTCAGTTTGCTTTCATATGTATATTCCAGTAAATTGTTTTTCTAGGATATAATTGATTTTGAAATCAGCATGATGGCCACTTTAAGTTTTATGGCCTGGGATTCATTGTTATAGTATAGGTGTTGGTAATTCTAGATTAGTAATTCATGGCAGTAGTTAATCGAATGAAACATGCCTTATTAATAAAACTGCTTTGAATCTGCTCGCGGATATTAGCAAAATCAATAATCGAACCGTCTAGTCAAAACTTGATCCCTCATTAGGAATTACCATTAGTTAAACAGTTGAAGTAAGCCAAATTTTTATATGAGATTCAAATGATCAATTGTTCCTTAAATTGTGTAGATAAACATGATTCTCCCTTCTCATAAATTGTTGAGCGCACGTTAAATAATTTGAAGCTATTCCAGTGATTCTGCGTTCAGCTAGAATTGAAGCTGAGGTCAGTGGCCCACTTTGGACATTTCGGGCTTCAGTACTGCCACAAATAGCCCAGGTCTAGTTTGGACGGCATGTTCATTTGGACCTGGGCCCAGACCTATAGTTGGTTGGCTCTGAGTACACACTTAGATAAGGGTTTATTTATACGGACTGCATATGAGTTCAATAGACCCAGGTCATCTAATTCTTACATAATGCAAAACTAATTAGGATCTTCTTCTTTGTTTCAGAGGCAAATAAAAATAGAAATTTATAGATTTCTTTAGTATTAGGCCTTTAAATAAAAATGATGATATGAACCTCGCCGAGTAAAAGTGCAAGTTGCGGGGCCCTCAATGAATGGTTAAAATAAATTACTTAGACTCCGGGATGGGCCGTTTAGCAAAATTTCACGCCCCTACCCAAAATAATGATACGCTAGTCATTTTAGACGCGTATTTAATAATTTACTTTCTCAAACTCGGGTGCGCATTTATGTGACCCAAATCCAAATCTTAACGAAAGTCGAAATGTGTCGCTAACCACGGGTACATTGATTATGACGTGGTTCGAGGTGCATTTCCACGACGTTGCAAATTCCTTTTAAGAATAATGAATGAGACGAGCCTCGACGAACAAAAATACACAAGCTGCGGGGCCCTCTATACGTGTTGGCAAAATTAATTAGACTTCGGGATGGGCCGGTTAGCAAAATGTCACAGCCCTACCCAAAATAATGATACGCTAGTCGCTTTAGGCGCGTATTTAATAATGTTATCTTCTTAAACTCGGGTGCACATTTATGTGACCCAAATCCCAATCTCAACAGAGTTGAAATGTGTCAATAACCCCGGGTGCATTTATGTGACGCGGTTCGAGATGCATTTTCACGATGTTGCAATTCTCGGTAAAAAAATTAAAATAATAAAAGCGGTACACAGTTAAAATTTTCACATAGGTTCAACATGCATTAAAATCAGATAAGTAAGTCGAATATGATAGTTGAGCGACCGTGCTAGAACCACGGAACTCGGGAATGCCTAACACCTTCTCCCGGGTTAACACAATTCCTTTTCTGGATTTCTGGTGCGCAGACTGTTAAACAGAGTCATATTTTCCTCGATTCGGGATTCAACCGGTGACTTGGGACACCATAAATCTCCCAAGTGGCGACTCTAAATCTTTAAATAAAATCCCGTTTTGATTGTCCTTTAATTGGAAAAACTCCCATCCGCTCCCCTTTGCGGGTGCGGGTGAAAAAGGGGGTGTGACAGCTCTGGCGACTCTGCTGGGGACCGAACCCAGAACCTCTGGTTCAGGGTTCTGAATTCGAGCTTAGATAAATTGTTATATTTGGCTTTATCTGATTTTGTTACATGTTTGGGCCTAATGTGCTAAATGCGGCTTTTACCGCTTTAATATTATCTGAACTGTGTGTAAACTGTGTCGAAACCCTTCTCTTCATACATCCGGGGAGGAGCTTGCTCGTCGAGACTCCCTATTCTGTTAGTATCAATACCTGAAATAAGAAAGAGGTCGGACAAGTTACAAAGTCGGACGATCCCGCGGGTCCCCGGTACGTAGCCCCCTCCTCGACTCGAGTTGTCCGCTCGGGTACACTGTCTAGAACAAATACCCAGGTTTTGAACCTAGAATAACTCAACTTCATGCCGGATCCCTAGTAGGAGCGTTTATTTGCATCATGTGCATTTGACTTAGGGGACTCAACACAGGGGTTGGGTCTGTCTAGGACAAGTGTACCAAAAATGAACACGACCATCCTGATGCATCTTACTTGCTTCTACTTGTGCATTTATTTGTTTCGGACTTGCATGCTGACCAGTTTTTTAGGAAAGAGAAACAGCAGTGTGAGGGTTAAGGAGAGTTAATCGCCTGTTTTGGAAAAAATCATCAATGTCCGAATAGCGTCGAAACTCTGTCGAATTTTTGAGAAAACGAAAAACAGAAAAGGGTTGTGTTTATGAAAAAAAGGGTTTCATTTGCCATTGAAAAAGAGTCTTGTTTTCAAAAGAAGTTTGTTTTATCGACCCGAACTACGTCGGTTTGATTCTCACCGGATGTGAGATACGTCGGCAACCTTCATCGGGTCCAACTTTCCCTTTTTGCAAAATACCCAGAAAATGTCAAAATTTTAAGTTTCGTCATAAATAAGTCGGGTGATGCCGATTTTGGCAAGAATAGCCGAATGTTCCCGAAAGGGATGTCGGAAGGCTGACTTTGCATAAACGGCCACTTTTAGTAATTTTTTGGATTTTTGACCGGCTGACTCACCCAGCTTTAAAATCTTCGTCCCCGAAGTGCTGAAAAGTCGTGTGCGGAGCCAGATCTTTCTTTTAATTTGTGAAAAATTAAAAAAAAATAGTCAATTTGTTGAGTCAAATAAATTTTATTTCTTAGCCACCTTAATGAATGTGCAGGATGAGCACTATGCAAAATGAACCTTTTTCAATAATGACTAAAATCCCTCTCAAGTTGCGGCTATGGTGGGATGGTTTAGGTGGTGAAGGGCAAGATGAGGTCAAGAAATATCTAAAAGGTCTTACGGGTTTATTGGAAATCCAGCCTCGGGGGGATATCATAATAGCTTTGGTCACCTGCTGGGACCCGGCACACAATGACTTTCACTTCTCCGATTTTGAAATCACTCCGACTTTGGAGGAAATAGCCGGGTACATCGGAAATGCTGAAGTTCCGTTGAGGCAAAAATACCTGATTGCTCCAAGAGCTGTCACTGTGCATCGGTTTTTAGATTCGCTAAAGATACCCAGGACGGTCCATAACCCAGATTTGGCCGCAGGTTTTTGTAATCCGTGCTTCATATACGATAGATACGGTCATGTTGGAGGATTCAACAACCCAGATAATAAGTTGTGTAGCAAGGGTAACCGTCAGAAGTGGGACGAGCATAGACGAGTGGCTTTTATGATAACCTTTTTGGGCCTTTTGGTATTCCCAAGGAAAGACGGAAACATTGATCTGAAAATAGCCGGGGTCGTCAGTACTTTGCTCATTCAAGACAAAAGCACTCTTGCGCCTATGATAGTATCTGATATCTTTAGAGCTCTCACAGCCTGCAAAGCCAGAGGCAGTTTCTTCGAGGGGTGTAACTTGTTGCTACAAATATGGATGACTAAGCATCTCTGCCACCGTTCCCAGCTCTTGAGTTATGGTTCCTCGAAGAAAGCTTACATAGAAGAGTTCTACACAAGAATCAAGGGGGCCAGTCTACTCGAGGGAGTTACAGCATGGACATTATTCTTTCGGACCCTCACCGCCAGCCAAATACAGTGGACACTAGGATGGTTGCCCGTGGACGAGGTCATCCATATGCCGACAGCTAGGGCCCACTTTCTATTGATGGGGCTCAAGAGCATTCAGCCTTACGCGCCATATCGGGTTTTGAGACAACTCGGAAGATGCCAAACAGTGCCTCAGGAAGAAGATATTAGTGCTCAAGTAATTGAGATTAGCCCTGACGGACAATTCCCTGAAGCAAGAGTTCGTCAGATCTAGAGTGAATGCCAATATTTAAAAGAAGATACTTGCGTGCAGGATTAGGCCAAAGGTGAAGTGGCGCCAGGATACCTTGCTTGGTACATGAGAGAACTTGAGCATGAAAGACCAACCAAAAAATCTCACATTCAAGAGTTCGTTGAGGCATCACAAGAACCGTGGGACTAGTTGGCCAAAGAGCGCGAATACCGGGCCGAAGTAGGCAAGCTGAAACAACAGATCAAGAATCTAAAATTTGAGAACAAGGTGCAAGTTGCTGCCGATGAAGGAGAGAAAAATAGGTTAGCCCAACAAAATGAGGCTCTCAAGGCTCAGATCCGACAAATGAGGATGGATGCTGATAATCAGCAAAGGAGTCGGTCGGATGAAAGATTGATTTACGGACTAAAGAAGGAAATCGGTGAGTGCGGGGATGATTTGAAAAAATCTGAGGGTACCATAGCACAACTCCAAGTCCAATGGGCAAAGAGAACGAAAGAGCGCACACAGTACATACAGCAGGCAAGGAAAGATTATGAATAGACCATTGTCAGTCTAAAAGGGAAATGACCACCCTCAAGGACAAGGTAGCTAAGCAAGCTGAAGATTATGAAATAAAAAGTGGACACTGTTACGATTTACTGGCTCGAATGGAAGATGAAATACGGCAGCTCCAAAGGCAGTATCTCCAGGATTCTCGGGTTTTGGGGGCTGTAGGGATCAGATAAGGCGTCTGCTCATAGAAAAAGGTTGAACCAGGAACAAGATTGGGACTATTGCCCATGCCATCATTAGGAGATGTCGATTGTGCAAAGACATGACCCGCACTACCTTCATGTCAGCCGTAATGATTTTCATCAAGCGGACAATGTACGAACTGGAGCAACTTGAAAGGGATCTCGCGCCTAAGCCTGCGGCAAGGCCGAACGATGCATCGCAGGCACCAACTTTTAAAACTTTAATGTGTTCATAGTTTGAATTTGCATTTTTCTTTCTTTCTCAGAGTCTGTTGTCTGTTAGAGTCTATCAGTGGTTATCGAGTTTGTACTTGGTTTGGTTTTGAGTCTGTTATTTTCCTTTCCAAAAGGCATCTAGGTTGTAATAGAATGTTTATTAATGAAAATTCGAAGTTATTATCTTTGCTTTTCGCACTTATAGGGCAGAATACGCCCGGTCTGATTCATGCGGGGACATGATACGTAGGCAATCTCTATAGGATTCGACCACCACTAAAAAAGAGATAGAAAAAAAAGGGAAAATGAAAAATGAATAAAGAAGGATAAAATAAAGACAGCTTAAAAAAGGGGCATAATTATGAGAGGCCGGAATGACGCATGAAACTGAAGCAAATGCATGATAGAAATGGTTAATTGCCTAGATGCATTGCACCCCAACGTGTAATTATGTATGTGTTAAACTCTGAAAACTAACAAGTTTGTTGATAATACCAGAGAATTCAAGCAGTTAGTTTATTTAGAGGATACTGGCACATTACCATTACCAAACCAGATCGAAGGGACCAATACCGGAAATCATGTCTATTCCAGATGTCGACACTAGTGTTGAGGTAGAAGAGTTGGACGTCTATAAAATGAAAGAGGAGATGCTCAAACTTAAGCAATAGATGGCCAAAATATACCTGGCCTGCTCCAAAGGGCAATCACCGCCAGCTCACCCTGCCAACCCGGCTCTTACCCCACCATTAGCTCAGTCTCAGGATCCTCCCGCCACCGATCCAAGTTTTCCCATTTATCAGCACTACCATGGCACTACTTCTCATACGCCACAAGCTCCACCACCAAAATCAGTTCCATACCCTCCTCCGCCAATCACCCTTGTCTTTGTGACATCTCCACCAACTGCACTCCATAAATCCCAGAGTGAACCTTTGTTCCAAGCACATGACAACCAGTATTACCCCCCGGAGCTTACCTTCAAAGCGCATGGAGCCTATCCACATGATCCACATTCTGGCCTACCGGAGAAAGCAGAAAAACTGGCCAGAAATCCTGAACAGGAAGAGATGTTCAAAAAAATGAGAAGCATAAAGCAATCCTTCAGGGATATGCGAGGGCTAAGAGGTCAGGTAAGCATGACTTACAAAGATCTGTGTTTATTCCGGAATGTACAATTATCAGCAGGGTTCAAAATGCCCAAGTTCGACTTGTACAACGGACACGGTGATCCGGTGGCTCATTTGAGAGGTTTTTGTAGCAAGATGAGGGGAGAAGGCGAAAAAGATGAATTACTGATTGCGTATTTCAGCCAGAGTTTGAGTGGGTCGGCGCTAGAATGGTACACCAAGCAAGATCATAACAGGTGGTACACATGGACGATTTGGCCTAGGCATTCGCTTGTCACTTTCAATATAATCTAGAGATCATTCCGGACCGACTGTCCCTGACCAAACTGGAAAAGAAGCACAGTGAAAGTTTTAGAGAGTATGGGTTCCGGTGGAGGGAGCAAGCAGTAAGGGTGGATCCCCCAATGAAAGAAAGCGAGATGGTCGATTACTTTTTGCAGGCTCTGGAGCCGACTTACTTTGGCCATTTGGTGTCCGCAATTGGCAAATCTTTTAATGAAGTTGTGAAAATGTGAGGCATGGTCGAGGAGGGGCTTAAGTCCAACAAAATCATGAGATATTCAGCGATCAAGGCAACCACTCAGGCCATCCAAAGTGGCACTGGGGGTGTACTTGGGAAGAAGATGAAAGAAGATGTCACGACTGTTGAGTCCGAAGCCTGGTTCGGATCCAGAGGTCCGTCACCCTACTATAGCCAACCACGACCATACCACCAAAATTACCCCATACTCCATATAGCCCTTCACAACATTACTACCCACCACCAAATCCCCATTTTTCCGTCCATCATGCACAAACCTATACCCAAACTCCGGCACATGCACAATGGCGTGCGCCATCGCCATAAAATTCCTACCCAGCCCCATAGAACACATATACACCCCCAAGGGCCTACAGAAACCCCCCCGGGACAGGTTTCCGACCAAACCCAGCCCTCAAGAATGAGGGGCCATAAAAGCAAAAGACTTTCACTCTACTGGGGGAATCATATACCAGTCTTTTCCACAGATTGAGGCAGTTGGGCATGTTGAGTCCAGTTGAGCCCAAAATGCCAAATCCTCCCCCTAGAAATCTTGACCATTCGGTGAATTGTGAGTACTGTTCAAGGGTTCCAGGGCATGATACAGAGAAATGTTGGAAGCTGAAAATAGTTGTGCAAGAGCTTATCGATACTCATCGGATCGAGGTTCAAGCACTCGAAGCACCAAATATTAATCAGAATTCATTGCCAGCTCACCATGAGACACACATGATTGAGTTGATACACAAAGAGGGGGAGCCCAGGAAGCCCTCACAGACGGTAATGATGGTCCGTTCCAGCGAAACCAGCTCAAAGGAAAAAGTAACCAGTGGGAAGTCCGTGGTCCAGTTGAGAGGGGTAGATGATAAGCCAGTTGTGGTAGCCGAGAGAGGGTTGTCAAGCATTGTTGCAGTAAAACCAGAGAAAGCTAAAGTGGTAGTGCCAGGGGTTGCAAGTAAACTTGTTGTGGCTGTGAAGGGTGCTCGCACAGAGCCTGTCATTATAAAACAAGTAACTCAGCTTCCAGTGATCAATAGCAAAGCTGTTCCTTGGAATTATGAACGAGCGACGGTGATATATAAAGGTAAAGAAGTCACAGGAGAAGTGTGTGAAGCCCAAGGTCTAACTCGTTCGGGGAGGTGTTTTGCTTCCGCAGAATTAAGTAGGGCCAATCTAGTAGCAACAAAGAATCCAATTACTGAAGAAGAGGTGGAAGAATTTTTAAAGAAAATGAAGGTGCAAGATTACTCCATTGTGGAGCAGCTGAGGAAGACCCCGACACAGATCTCTTTGTTATCCTTGTTGATCCACTCAGATGAGCATCGCCAGGTATTGATGAAAATTCTGAACGAAGCCTACGTTCCGGATAAGATCTCTATAAACCATCTGGAGAAAATAGCAAATAAGATTTTTGAGGTCAACAGGGTAACTTTTTTAGACGATGAGTTGCCCGTGGAAGGTACAGAACATAATAGGGACCTCTATTTGACTGTGAAGTGTGAAGACTCGGTAGTCACTTGAGTACTAATTGATAATGGCTCCAATGCCAATATCTATCCATTGACCACCTTGAACAAACTGAAGGTCGATGATGACAGAATTCACAAGAACAACATCTATGTTTGAGGGTTTGGCGGTGGTGGTACAAACACAGTGGGTGACATCGTACTTGAATTAACAATTGGTCCGGTCGAGTTCACCATGGAGTTTCAAGTGCTAGACGTGGCAGTGTCATATAATCTTCTATTGGGGCGACCCTGGATCCACGCCGCCAAAGCAATGCCTTCTACATTACATCAGATAGCCAAATTCGAGTGGGATAGGCAAGAGATCATAGTACACGGGGAAGACAATGCAAAAGCCGTAAGTGATGCCATCATGCCCTTCATAGAGACTGATGATGATAAGGGACCGTGGGTTTACCAGGTTTTCGATACGGTTTCACTGGGTAAAATTTCTGAAGGTGAAGACCTTCCACTTCCCAGGATTGCAACTGCGACTGTCATGGTAGCCTCAGAGATGTTGAAGAACGGGTTTGTGCCAGGTAAAGGTTTAGGGGCTGATCTTCAGGGTATTGTTCAGCCGATTTCTTTGCCCAAAAATCTGGACATCTTTGGTTTGGGGTTCAAGCCTACAGCGGCGGATGTGAGACGGGCTCGCAAGTTGAAGAAAAGAGGTTGGGTCCTTCCTAAGCCAATTCCACGCCTGTCCAGATCTTTTGTCAGGCAGAGCATCAAAAAGCAATTGTTGTCCAAGGTTACAGGGCCATTGATTGGTGCAGATGGAGACTTAAATGAAGGTTTCGAAAGATTATTCACCGAAATCAACATGGTAGAAGTTGGGGAGGGGTCCCACAAGGCGGATGTGCAGTTTGTGGGGCCAAAAGCAAAAATCAGCAATTGGATAGCTACTCTTTTTCCCATTCGGAGGGAGTCTTGGTAGTTGGCTCTGATTTTCCTTCCCGTTTTCTGGATTATTCCAGGGTTGTAGTCCAGATTTCTTTATTTTATTTTGTTGTATTCGCCCAAGTGTGAAACCTTGTTATCCTGTAATTCAATAAAATAAAAAGTTTCTTCTTCATTCCTTATTTTATTTTAATTTTGTTTTCTTCTTTTCTTTTTTTTTGTACAGTTCTCTTTATACTGGTCTTAATAACATGGCGCGCATAAGGAATTCTCAGCCCAGTCTTAAAAATCAATCTGATTCTGAAATGATAGTTCAAGAAATAGATTGTGATTACGAATCAGAACATGATGATGAGGATGAAGCCTTCGAAGAAATTAGTAAAGAGTTAATTCACTTCGAAGAAAAACCCAAATCCAATTTAAATGACACAGAAGCCGTCAATTTAGGGTACACAGACAACGTCCGAGAGACTAAAATAAGTGTCCACCTCGAGCCAAAAATCCGGGAGGAGTTAATCAAAACACTCATTGAGTACAAAGATGTTTTTGCGTGGTCATATGACGACATGCCATGGTTGAGCACTGATTTAGTTGTCCACAAATTGCCCACTGATCCAGCACCCCCTTCCCTCCCATCAAGCAAAAGTTGAGGAAATTCAAAACTGATATGAGTGTGAAGATTAAAGAAGAGGTTACCAAACAGTTGGATGCAAAGGTTATCCGGGTCACCCGATATCCTGTTTGGTTGGCTAATGTTGTGCCTATGCCGAAGAAGGATGGCAAGATCAGGGTATGCGTCGATTACCGGAATCTCAACAAAGTAAGTCCAAAGGATAACTTCCCACTACCCAACATCCACATTTTGATCGATAATTGTGCCAAGCGTGAGATCGGATCTTTTGTGGATTGTTATGCCGGGTATCATCAGATTCTAATGGATAAAGAAGTTGCAGAAAAGACGGAATTCATCACACCCTGGGGAACTTATTGCTACCGGGTAATGCCATTTAATTTAAAGAATGCTTGGGCAACCTATATGAGGGCAATGACTACTGTGTTTCACGATATGATACACAAGGAGATTGAGGTATATGTAGATGATGTGATCATAAAATCAAAGCATCAGGCCGACCACGTTAGGGATTTGAGGAAATTCTTCAAGAGGCTTCACAGGTACAACCTCAAGCTCAACCCCGCCAAGTGTGCATTCGGTGTTCCATCCGGAAAACTGTTGGGATTCATAGTCAGTCGGCAAGACATCGAGCTAGACCCATCAAAGATCAAAGCCATACAAGATTTGGCCCCTCCAAGGAACAAGATAGAAGTGATGAGTCTGTTAGGAAGGCTGAACTACATCAGTAGGTTTATTGCTCAGCTCACGACAACTTGTGAGCCTATTTTCAAGTTGTTAAGGAAGGACGCTGCGATCAAATGGATTGAAGAGTGCCAAGAAGCGTTCGACAAGATAAAGGGTTACTTGACAAACCCACCTGTGCTGGTTCCGCCAGAACCAGGGAGATCTTTGATTCTTTACTTGAAAGTCTTGGAAAATTCATTTGGATGTGTACTGGGGTAGCATGACATCACCAGCAGGAAGGAGCAGGCCATCTATTATCTTAGCAAGAAGTTCACAGCTTATGAGGTTAAGTACACTCACCTGGAAAGGACATGTTGCACCTTAACTTGGGTAGCACAAAAGTTGAAACATTATTTGTCATCCTACACTACTTACCTTATTTCACGCTTGGATCCATTGAAGTATATCTTCCAAAAGCCTATGCCGACAGGAAGACTTGCAAAATGGCAGATTTTCCTCACAGAGTTTGACATAATTTATTATACCAACAATATGGCTGAGTACAAAGCATGCATTTTGGGTTTAAGATTAGCTGCGGACATGGATGTCCAGGACGTCTTGGTATTGGGAGACTCGGACCTCCTGGGGCATCAGATTCAGGGTGAATGGGAGACAAGGGATTTGAAGCTCATACCATATCGACAATGCTTGCTCGATTTGAGTAAACAATTTCGATCAGTGGAGTTCAGACATATCCCAAGAGTTCATAATGAGGTCGCCGATGCTTTGGCCACATTAGCATCGATGTTGCACCATCCAGACAAAGCTTATGTCGATCCTTTGCCTATTCAAGTCCGAGATCAGCATGCTTATTATAACATGATTAAAGAAGAACTGGATGGCGAACTATGGTTTCACGATATCAAGGAATACATCAGAATGGGGATATACCAGTGCAAGCCATGAGGGATCAAAAGAGAACAATTCGACGGTTGGCAAGTGGATTTTTCTTGAGTGGAGGAGTTCTGTATAAGAGAACACCAGACCTGGGACTGTTAAGATGCATAGACGCTAGACAGGCTATGACTGTCATGTCCGAAGTACATTCAGGAGTCTGCGGACCACATATGAGCGGATATGTGTTGGGAAAGAAAATTCTCCGAGCAGGTTATTATTGGCTCACCATGGAGAGAGATTGTATCAGTTTTGTGCGCAAATGTCATCAGTGCCAGATACACAGAGATATGATTCATTCTCCACCATCAGAATTGCATACAATGTCAGCATCATGGCCATTTGTTGCCTGGGGCATGGATGTCATTGGACCTATTGAGTCGGCAGCTACCAACGGTCATAGGTTCATTCTGGTGACCATCGATTATTTCTCTAAGTGGGTTGAAGCTAAGACTTTCAAGTCGGTAACAAAGAAGGCAGTGGTAGATTTTGTTCACTCCCGTATCATCTGTAGATTCAGAATCCCAAAGGTGATCATCACGGATAATGGTGCTAATCTTAACAGCAATTTGATGCAAGAGGTATGTCAACAGTTTAAGATTACACACCGCAATTCCACCCCATATCATTCCAATGGCAAATGGAGCCGTTGAGGCAGCCAACAAAAACATAAAGAAGATACTTCGAAAGATGGTAGAAGGTTCGAGGCAATGGCATGAAAAATTACCATTTGCATTATTGGGTTATCGCACTACTGTCTGTACTTCAGTGGGTGCAACTCCTTATTTGTTGGTATACGGAACTGAAGCAGTAATACCGGTAGAAGTTGAAATTCCATCCCTTCAGATTATCGCTGAGGCTGGGATTGATGACGATGAGTGGGTCAAAGCCCGATTGGAGCAGTTGAACTTGATTGACGAAAAGAGACTGGCAGTTGTATGCCATGGCCAATTGTATCAAAGGAGAATGGCAAGAGCCTACAACAAGAAGGTGCGCCCTAGAAAATTTCAAGTGGGGCAGCAGGTGTTGAAACGAATCCTGCCACATCAGGCTGAGGCGAAGGGCAAGTTCGCCCAAAATTGGCAAGGGCCATTCATTGTAACCAGAGTGTTGTCCATTGGTGCTTTATGTTTAACAGATATCGAAGGGAAATGCATCGACATGGCTATCAATTCTGACGCAGTTAAGAGATATTATGTATGATTTCTTTTGATTGTAATTGTTGTTATTTGTACTTGGCATTTATCGGAGAATGAAATGACGGAGGCAATTCTTTCTTTTATCCAAGTACTTTAACCTTTTCTTCCCCTTTTGAGCCTTATTTATTTTTTTCATACCCCTCTTTTGGAATCAATAATGAAAATGAAAGAAAAAGAGAAGAGAAAAATAATGATAATAAAGACAAAAGAAAGTCACAAGAAAAACAAAGGAAGTGGGAACTACGTTTGACCTGATTCCTCAAAGAAGGATACGTAGGCGCCTCACGGCTCGGTCATAGTGTAACATAGTGCGCGTAATGTAACACAGTGTAAAAAAAAGAAAGAAAGAAAACCCCAAGCAAGAAAAACTGGGGCAGAAGTTTGTGTTTGTAATTTTGGAAAGGAAGTTTGATTCCAAGAGTTGTACTGTATTACCCGTCAAAATTATTTTGAACTCTTGATACCCCTCTTCTTTAGCCATACACGAAAACCCACATTGATGTCCAAAAAAGACCTCCCGATCAGTATCCGAGAAGTGCCAAGTCATGCAAATGGAAGTTGGGGATAACACCCCGATCCTCAGTAGAGAAGAGGATCATGAACTGGAAATGAATTGATAGACGAAAAGAATCCCCAGCAGAGAGAGTCATATCGGCAGCACTCCAATCCCCAGCTGAAAAATAAAATAAAATGAGAGAGTCTTCTCGGTGAAAACCTTCACAGGGACCATAAGGCGACGGAAGATGAGAGAAATAAAACGAGAGAGTCTTATCGGTGAAAACCTTCACAGGCACCATAAGACGACGGGAGTTGAGAGAAACGAGAGAGTCTTATTAGTAAAAACCCCTCGAAGGGCATTATGAGGCGACAAGACAAGATTGGCGGAAAGGATCCGCATTTGGCAAAGATTTGAGTGCCTGTTTATCCCCAGCAAGATGAGGCCGTCCGAAAGATTGATTGATACAAATAGACTGGGTTGATTAATCCGGAATGTATAACATGATCGTTGGAATCGGTTATATCATTCAGATAAGTTTTTTTCTTTCTTTTCTTTTCCCCAACATTTGTTCAGAAAGATTTCTTCTTTTTTTTTCTACCTTTTGAAATCATCACTTTTTTGGTCTAAAGACTTTAGCTCCCCAGCAGTTTGTTTTTTAAAAGGATTTTCAGAGCTTATTACCAGTTGCCAAGATGGTGCGAAAACACAATGTGGATAGGACGAGCCAAAGATAAGGCGACGAAGCAGAAAGAAGCTTGTCGCAAGACCTAATGATGAATGGGTCTAGATTCCAAGAGGACCGAATTTCTAGGGAAAGTTGGAGAAAAATAGAAATTAGGAGGATGGAAAGTTATGGATCAAATCCCAAGAGGATCCCCAGCAGATTTGTGAGAAGCACGAACAACTCCGACAGATTATCTACCAAGTTCCGCGATGATTGGACAACACAGAGCGGGGAAGGAAAAGAAAAGAAAAACCATCCCCGGCAGGAATATCATCCCCAGCAAATAATATCATCCCCAACAAGTTTTGTAATAAAGCGCAAAGCAGGGAAAGGAAGAAGGGAAAAACCATCCCCAGCAGGAGTGGCACGACCACTCACCACGTTTTAAACTAACAAATTTTTCTTTGATTTGAAGCAGGAAAGGAAATGTTATTGACTGCAGGAAGACATGGCCACAAAGAAGATTATCAAACTGGGGAAGAAAATTTTCGCTGAGATCAGATAGCCACTTGGGAAAGAGGGAAGATAACACAAGCTTTGAAGGAAGTAAAATCCCCAGTAGTATGCGAGAAAGGGCGATACAAGTTTTAAAGAAAGCAATCTTGGAAGAAGCAAGATAACCCGAGTTTTAGGGGAGGTAGTCTTTGAAGGAAGAAGAAAAAAGAAAATGAAAAAAGAGAAAAAGAAAAAAAAGAGGAAGACCAGTTTCGCAAAAGGAAACAGTTTGCAGAGGAATGAAACATCAGTCTTAAGGGAAGTAGCCTTTGAAGGAGTAAGATAACATATTTTGAAAAAATGTTATCCCCAGCAGTTCACAGAGAAATGAGACACTAGTTTTAAGGGAAGTAGTTTTGGAGAAGGAGGAAAGTACGAGTTTCAGTTTTGAGGAAAGATAATTCAAGGGAAATGGTTCAGGATGTAAGGGGAAACAATGGCGATTTATTTTTCAAAGTTGTTGTTGAAGTCAGGAGCCCTCCTGAAGAACAGAATGACGATTTTATTTTTGAAGTTGTTGTTGAAGTCAGAAGCCCACCGGAAGAACGGAATGGCGATTTTATTTTCGAAGTTGTTGTTGAAGTCAGGAGCCCGCCTGAAGAACGGAATGGCGATTTATTTTTCGAAGTTGTTGTTGAAGTCAGGAGCCCGCGTAAAGAAACAATGGCGATTTATTTTTCGAAGTTGTTGTTGAAGTCAGGAGCCCGCCTGAAGAACGGAATGGCGATTTATTTTATGTTTTTGTTGAAGTCAGGAGCCCGCCGGAAGAACGGAATGGCGATTTTATTTTCGAAGTTGTTGTTGAAGTCAGGAGCCCGCCTGAAGAACGGAATGACGATTTATTTTTCGAAGTTGTTGTTGAAGTCAGGAGCCCGCCTGAAGAACGAAATGACGATTTATTTTTCGAAGTTGTTGTTGAAGTCAGGAGCCCGCCTGAAGAATGGAATGGCGATTTATTTTAAGTTGTTGTTGAAGTCAGGAGTCCGCCAGAATAACGGAATGTCGATTTATTTTTCGAAGTTGTTGTTGAAGTCAAGAGCCCGCATGAAGAACGGAATGGCGATTTATTTTTTTGAAGTTGTTGTTGAGGTCAGGAGCCCGCCCGAAGAAAGGAATGGCATTTTTTTATTTTTTTAAAAAGGTTGTTGTTGAGTTCAGGAGCACGCCTGAAGAAAGGAATGGCGTTTTTATTTTCAAAGTTATGTTAAAGTCAGGAGCCCGCCTGAAGAAAGGAATGGCGTTTTATTTTCAAGTTTTGAGGCTGGGAGCCCGCCCATATAACAGAGGAATATATTGAAGTTCGAAGTCAGTAAAGCAGAAGGTTACAACAAAAACCCCCAGCATAAGTTAAAATTCAGAAGTCGGAAGGAAGGCAACACTAGTCAGTAGAAGGCAGTTCAAATTTGGCAATCAAGAGAGAATACGAGTCAAGTCAGAAGCAAAGAAACATCAGAGGAAACGCAAGATAGCAAGACAGCAAAGCAACTAGGCAACAACAGTCACATGACCGTGTTTGAGAATAAATCTTTGTAATTCATAGGCCATAGCTTAGTATAACTTCTTTATTTTTATCAAGGTGTAACAAGGAGGTCAGTAAGTAGCAGCAGCAGCAACAGCAACAGCAGTAACAGCAAAATCTCAGTCCCACGGTAGTCCCAGCTACCCAAACTTCCCAAACTACATTGACCTGATTCCCTTTTAGCCATGGATATGTAGGAAACCTTTGAAGCAGAGGTTTGGTTAAATCTTTTCAAAAATGCTTCGCATGGAGTATTCCAACGGGCAAAAATCGCTCATATCCCCTCACTTTATCTTTGTACGAAAACTCTTTATGTTTCCGGACAAAGAAGGGCAGCTGTGAGCACGTGATTTTTGCCCTACAAGAACTACTCCCAAAAAAATTCAAAATAGAATAGTTGTGTGTTACTTGTGATTTATTTGTATTTGTCTGTGTATGTTTATTCTATTTTTACTAATGAAAAATACAAAAATATATGTAAAAATACAAAAAATATATATATATATGCGTTGCATGTGCATTTAGGATTTGATTTTGCAAATTAGGATTTAATTTTACAATTTAGGATTTAATTAAGCAAGGTTTGTTTTACAAAAATAGAAAAATCACAAAAAATATATGCTTTGCAATTTTAGCACTTAATGTCCGAATGGTGTAATTTTATCTTTATTTGATGTCTTATTTTGTATGGTAGCTAGTGTTAGGAGTTCATGTTTTAGTTAATTGTCAATAATTTAATTAGGATTTTTAGTTGAAAAGGAATTAAAAGAAAAATAAAAGAAAAGAAGAAAAGAGTGAAATTTGGGCCGGTTTCATGTGCAAAAAATCAGGCCCAAATCACCCATGGACCAGGTCCAGTCTGGCCTGGCCAGAGGCATATTAAAACGACGTCGTTTGGTCACTTTTAATCAAGGCCGTTGGATTAAATCGATCCAACGGCTGAGATTCAATCTCCTTACCCATCCCTTGGCCCGACCCATTACCCGGTTCAGACCGACCCCCTACTTAAACCAAACGACGCCGTATGGTTTAGCCTCCTTGATCCTGGCCGTTGATCTTAATTGATCTTACGGCCGAGATTAAATTCCCCTCCGTATATAAGACCAATCCCTTACCCCTCCCCTTCAAACGAACCCCCCCCCCTTTTTCTGTATCGTCTCTAAGCTCAGAGACGATCCCTCCCCAAACCCTAGCAGCCGCCACCCCTCCCCTTCGCCGTAAACCCGGCGGTAACGATGCCGGTGACTATCAAAAACACACCCCTGAACCCATAGACCCTCCCCTCTATGAATCCACAACCCTTTCTCCGCGAATCATTACCAAACGTCTCGAATCTTCATCTAAAGAATCGGACCAAAACCTTAGTTCACCCAATCTCCCCTAAATAAACACCCAACGTCCACCTGAATTCCCTCGTCCCTAAACCATTAACAGATTCCCTCGAATCTCGTTGGATTTTCTCAAATCTTAGATCGAAGTTTGACCCCAAACCCTAGTTCTTTCAAGCTCGAGGTTCAGTGGACAGTCGAAGATTTGTAGGCCAAATTGGACTTTAATCGTGTGTTTTCACATTGAAAACACACGATTAAAGTCCGCTTTGGTCCAAATCAAAGGATCCAAGGATGAGTTCACGATGGGGTCCGTTTTGGCCCCAAATCCAAAGGTCGGAGGTTCGAACTCGGTCCTCGTTTAAACGGGTAGGTTTCCGCTTATTTCTCTTCTCTGTTAGTATCGTTCAGTAAGTTCATTTTCTACCCCTTTCTTTAGGATCGAATGCTTTGTGTTTATTCTGTATTTTGTCTCTTTTTTGTATTATTGTTTACGTCAAATTATTCAGTGTCCATAATGCTTTGTATAAAACTACGGCTACTCCTGTAATTGTTTGATGGTTACTACTTGTTCAAATTGGCCAAGTTTGCTCTTTGTTGTTCATCATTTGTTTGGTTCCTTGCTCATTTCTGTTTGTCTAAGCTAATTAGGATTGGTTCCCAATATGGTTAGCTTATTCCCTGTGTATGTGTGAATCAGTTTGACTTTAGTAGTTCAATACAGGTTGCCTTAAATCACTAGTTTTATTTGGATACTATTTGGAACTATTATGAGCGCAAGTTATAGCTGATTTTGCTGAATTGAATCTCAATGATTGTCCTGTATTGGATTCGGTTTTGATGTGCTTGTTAGGTATCGGTTTATCTGGCTAGGTAGTTAATTGATTAGCTGAATTGGCTATAGCTATTTGGGGTTGTTGCCAGTTAAAGGGATTGGGTAGGACAGTAATTTCAGAGGCTTTAGAAGGGTATTTTGGGGTTTAAAAGGTCTGAAAAGGCTTAAGATGAGTGGGCTGACAGTAGGGTACTAAAGTACCATTAAACTAATGCAATTGGTTAGTGCTAATGGGGAACAAAACATAATGGTGGGGGGAAGGTTTAAAGGAAATGGATTAAGAAATAGGTGTCCATACCTGTTTGAATTTAAATAAGGGAAAGACAAAGGTAGTGGGGAACAAGTGACTTAAAAGAGAACAAAAAAAAACATGTAGTAGTGGTGAAGGAATATCATGGGCAGAAAATCTGATAAGGTAGGGGGGCAGGGTCAGTGTATGGGGATAAATAGAGTCAGTCATAGACGGAAAAGGGGGGGATTTTCTGGAGAGAGGATAAGAGTATTTTCTGAAAATTTGGAGAGAAGTTTGAAGAGAGGAAAAAGTAATCTGAGAGGAACATTTTGAGTTTTGAATTAGTTTTAAGAGAGAGTTTAAGAGAAAAGATGCTATTCCATTGAGTTCTAGGCAGAATATAGGCTCCAAACACTGGTTTTTGCCGTTTTGATTGTTGAATCTATCTAGCAGTCCATTGGTTCTGCTTCTGACCTTAGCCGAGCTCAGTTTGTTCAATTATTTGGTGTTTGTGTTGTTATTGGTATTGCTGGAATTTGGCTGGTCCTTTTAAATCTGTTGCTGGTTTATTTTTGTTGGTCGTTGCTGGTTATTGCTGCTGTTGCTGGGTTACATACTACTCTGCTGATTTTCTTCTTCTTGTACTGACAATACCAGGTACACATTTTGTATATTCTTGGCTATTGGAATGAAATGAAGCAAGTTTCCTGCTGCGCAATTATAGTAAAAATTTCCGTTACATATGTAGAATAATTTGCTTATGATGCGTGTATTTGTCCGTTGTAGTTCAGTATTCTGAGCCCCAATGGACTGATGGACTGTTTTGTTTTAACTTGAGGACTGTGTTGGACTGTTATAATAGATTTTGGAATTTAGATTTAGTTAAACTAATTAGATGTGTATTCATGGCAGCATGAGAGTTCTATAGCTAACAATCTGACTTAACTGGTATCGGTTAATGGAATCTCAGTTTGCTTTCATATGTATACAACAACAACAACAACCCAGTATAATCCCACACGTGGGGTCTGGGGAGGGTAATATGTACGCAGACCTTACCCCTACCCCGAAGGGTAGAGAGGTTGTTTCCAAGAGACCCTCGGCTCAAAAAACAACAGAAGCCGATATATTAGTACCATAAAAATGCATAATAAAATAATAGCGATACAATAGATATGAAATACAGAATACGAAATACGAAAAAGATGGCTGGTATAGTAAAACTAGAAGGTAAAGCCCTGCATCAATAGACGACCAATGGCCTTCTTAGTCTAACTCCTAACCGGCTAGTCTCACTCTATTGTGCTGTAGAAATATTCACAACTCTCCCCTAACCTACAACCTTAATACTCGAACTCCATAATTCCCTCTCAAGGGCCATGTCCTTAGTAATCCTAAGTCGCGCCATGTCCTGTCTGATCACCTCTCCCCAATACTTCTTAGGTCGTCCTCTATCTCTCCGCGTGCCCACTACAGCCAGTCGCTCACACCCCCTCACCGGTGCATCAGTGCTCCTCCTCTGAATGTGCCCGAACCATTTGAGTCTTGCTTCCCGCATCTTGTCCTCTATGGGGGCCACGCCCACCTTCTCTCGAACATCTTCATTCCTAATCTTATCCATTCTTGTATGCCCGCACATCCACCTCAACATCCTCATCTCCGCTACTTTTATCTTCTGGATGTGTGAGTTCTTTACCGGCCAACATTCAGTTCCATATAACATGGCAGGCCTAACCACTGCTCTATAAAACTTACCTTTTAGTAACGGTGGCACTTTCTTGTCACACAAGACTCCCGACGCTAACATCCACTTCATCCACCCCACCCCTATACGGTGTGTGACATCCTCGTCAATCTCCCCGATCCCCTGAATAACCGATCCAAGGTACTTGAAACTACCCCTCTTGGGAATGACTTGAGAGTCAAGCCTCACTTCAACTCCCGCTTCCGTCGGCTCAACTCCAAATTTGCACTCAAGGTATTCCGTCTTCGTCCTGCTCAACTTGAAACCTTTAGACTCAAGAGCATGTCTCCAAATCTCTAGCCTCTCGTTGACGCCGCCTCGTGTCTCGTCAATTAGAATAATGTCATCAGCAAATAGCATGCACCATGGCACCTCCCCTTGAATATGATGAGTCAGTGCATCCATCACCACGGCAAATAGGAATGGGCTGAGTGCAGACCCTTGGTGCAACCCCGTAATAACTGGAAAATGTTCAGAGTCGCCTCCTACTGTCCTAACCCGAGTCTTAGCTCCATCATACATGTCTTTAATCACCCTAATATAGTCAATCGGGACCCCTTTATCCTCTAAGCAGCTCCATAAGACCTCCCTAGGAACCTTATCGTACGCTTTCTCCAAATCAATAAACACCATGTGAAGATCCTTCTTCCTATCCCTGTACTGTTCCACCATCCTCCTAATAAGGTGGATAGCTTCTGTGGTAGATCGCCCCGGCATGAACCCGAACTGGTTGTCTGAAATAGACACCATCCTTCGCACTCTCATTTCTACCACTCTCTCCCAAACTTTTATGGTATGACTTAGTAATTTGATGCCCCTATAGTTGTTACAGCTCTGGACATCACCTTTGTTCTTATACAACGGGACCATTGTACTCCACCTCTACTCTTCAGGCATCCTATTAGTCTTGAATATAACACTAAACAATGCAGTAAGCCATTCCAAGCCTGCTCTACCCACACACCTCCACAGTTCCACCGGAATTTCGTCTGGCCCGGTAGCTCTGCCCCTTCTCATCTTACGCATTGCCTCCATGACTTCATCGATCTCAATGTCCCTACAATTACTTAATTCATGGTGACTGTCGGCATTCCTCGATTCCCCAGGTCTAATATCTTGATCTCCTTCTTCACTTAGAAGTTTATGAAAGTAGGTCTGCCACCTCCTCTTAATCTGGTCATCTCCCATCAAAACTTTGCCGTCGTCATCTTTTATGCACCTCACCTGGTCTAGATCTCGAGTTATCCTCTCTCTCGCCTTAGCGAGTCGGAATAACTTCTTCTCCCCGCCTTTGTTCCTTAGTTCCTCATAAAGACGAGCAAAAGTTGTCGTCTTAGCCTCCGTCACTGCCATCTTTGCCTCCTTCCTAGCTACCTTATACCTTTGACTGCTCTCTTTCTTCTCCTCCTCGTTATTGCTCCCTATTAACCGCAGGTAAGCCGCCTTCTTCGCTTTCACTTTACCTTGGACAACTGCATTCCACCACCAATCTCCTTTGTGACCACCATTGCGGCCCGTAGATATCCCTAACACCTCTCTCGCTGCCTTTCTTATATAGTCTGCCGTCGTCGACCACATTGTGTTTGCGTCCCCACCACTTCTCCAAGCTCACATTGCCGATAACCTTCCTTCCAACTCCTTGGCTTTATCCTTAGTCAAGGCGCCCCACCTAATCCTAGGGCGTCCTTGTACTGACCTCTTCTTCCTCCTTGTCTTTCATATGTATATTCCACTAAATTATTTTTCTAGGTTATAATTGATTTTGAAATCAGCATGATGGCCACTTTAAGTTTTATGGCCTGGGATTCATTGTTATAGTCTAGGTGTTGGTAATTCTGGATTAGTAATTCATGGCAGTAGTTAATCGAATGAAACATGCCTTATTAATAAAACTGCTTTGAATCTGCTCGCGGATATTAGCAAAATCAATAATCGAACCGTCTAGTCAAAACTTGATCCCTCATTAGGAATTACCATTAGTTAAACAGTTGAAGTAAGCCAAATTTTTATATGAGATTCAAATGATCAATTGTTCCTTAAATTGTGTAGATAAACATGATTCTCCCTTCTCATAAATTGTTGAGCGCACGTTAAATAGTTTGAAGCTATTCCAGTGATTCTGCGTTCAGCTAGAATTGAAGCTGAGGTCAGTGGCCCACTTTGGACATTTCGGGCTTCAGTACTGCCACAAATAGCCCAGGTCTAGTTTGGACGGCATGTTCATTTGGACCTGGGCCCAGACCTATAGTTGGTTGGCTCTGAGTACACACTTAGATAAGGGTTTATTTATACGGACTGCATATGAGTTCAATAGACCCAGGTCATCTAATTCTTACATAATGCAAAACTAATTAGGATCTTCTTCTTTGTTTCAGAGGCAAATAAAAATAGAAATTTATAGATTTCTTTAGTATTAGGCCTTTAAATAAAAATGATGATATGAACCTCGCCGAGTAAAAGTGCAAGTTGCGGGGCCCTCAATGAATGGTTAAAATAAATTACTTAGACTCCGGGATGGGCCGTTTAGCAAAATTTCACGCCCCTACCCAAAATAATGATACGCTAGTCATTTTAGACGCGTATTTAATAATTTACTTTCTCAAACTCGGGTGCGCATTTATGTGACCCAAATCCAAATCTTAACGAAAGTCGAAATGTGTCGCTAACCACGGGTACATTGATTATGACGTGGTTCGAGGTGCATTTCCACGACGTTGCAAATTCCTTTTAAGAATAATGAATGAGACGAGCCTCGACGAACAAAAATACACAAGCTGCGGGGCCCTCTATACGTGTTGGCAAAATTAATTAGACTTCGGGATGGGCCGGTTAGCAAAATTTCACGGCCCTACCCAAAATAATGATATGCTAGTCGCTTTAGATGCGTATTTAATAATGTTATCTTCTTAAACTCGGGTGCACATTTATGTGACCCAAATCCCAATCTCAATAGAGTTGAAATGTGGCTCTAACCACGGGTACATTGATTGTGACGTGGTTCGAGATGCATTTTCACGATGTTGCAATTCTCTGTAAAAAATAATAATATTAAAAGTGGTACACAGTTAAAATTTGCACATAGGTTCAACATGCATTAAAATCAGATAAATAAGACGAATATGACAGTTGAGCGACCGTGCTAGAACCACGGAACTCGGGAATGCCTAACACCTTCTCCCGGGTCAACAGAATTCCTTATCCGGATTTCTGGTGCGCAGACTGTTAAACAGAGTCATATTTTCCTCGATTTGGGATTCAACCGGTGACTTGGGACACCATAAATCTCCCAAGTGGCGACTCTGAATCTTTAAATAAAATCCCGTTTCGATTGTCCTTTAATTGGAAAACCTCCCTTCCGCGCCTCTTTGCGGGTGCGGGTGAAAAAGGAGGTGTGACAACTCATACGATACCTTTAACTGCCCCTACTCCTATCTCAATATTTCTCAAGTATTACAATAACATTACTACGAGGCTGAATTCCCCATGTTGAGGTTCACTATGTTTATCTTGCATGATCTGCTGATTTGTCGGTAACCTCTTGTCTAGCCATGACTAGGCTCTTCCTGAATCAACTACTAATTACTCGTTGGCCCATTCTCATAACAATATCCCGTAAAATCTCTTGGTTATTTTCTTTGTCTAACTTACCTCTCGTACTGGCTCCTTATTTGTTATTAGCATTCCGGGCAGGAACCCTTACTTCCTTTCTTTGACGTCGTGCTTGCATAATATTATGGAATCGTAACATATCTGTAGGATTTGGATAAGTGTAGTCTCATTCTTTTTTTATCGCATTCTTTCTTTTCCATTCCATAGTTACCAGAACTAAAAAATTCTGACTTAATGCCACATCACACTGTATTCCCCCCTTTAGGGGAGTACTAAGATTTAGAACTACGACGAGCTATCTATAGATTTTTTACCTCTTCATCTTAGGTGTCTTTTCACATCATCGATGACCCTTACTCACCTTGCGGTAATCCTTCCGTACCAAGGATAAAACATTTCCTTACTCGCGAGGGTGACACTTAGTATTGCTGGCACATATAGTTCCTTAAGCTTAACTTTGCTCACATTGCTTACTTTAGGGAAGCGTTTTATTGAATGACAATTAAAGGTTATTCTTATGTCGTCCATTCTATTATCGTTCGTATGCTATATTAAACTCATGATACCGACTATAATCAATCACTCAGTCCCTAATTCATGTTTAGTTTATCCCGTTCACCAATACATACTAGTTCTATTACTCTGTGGTCTAACTTTTCCTTTTTTGTATTATCGTTAGAGTTGCGAACTTATTTCTCGAAATGAGGGCATGACTGTATGGCCTATACTCTTTTGTTGTCCTAAGGTCTGTCACCTCCCGCCTCTTCCTTCACTTGACTATAGATTCTGTAATACTGTCATCGTTTGATCTACCATTGTCATACATGTATCATATCTTACTCATAATGCTTCATTAACTCTTTTCTTATTTCCCACTAACATTTATGCCTATCATTTTATTCTGAAAACTCGAACAAGACATTCTTTTGCTTTTAGCTCCCCTTTGCTCCATCCAGTGGCTCTTCGGGTTGCTTAACGCTCTCTCTCTACTAGTTATGCGAGCTACACTAAGGTAATATTTATCCCTTCAAGGCTTCCATTATCAATTTTTATAGTACTTATATCTAGTTGTACTATTTTAGAGTGTGCCATCTTAGTGTCTCACAAGGAGATCTATTAGCACATTTTCCATATCCTTCAGAAATGTCAACTAACGCAAATAATCAATTCATCATTTTGGGTTACTCTAACCCCAGCCGGATCCCGATAACCCGTTCTTTTCTTGATCTACAACTGTTAGCCCTCAATAAGGTATAACTGAGATGGGTGTGGCAAATTATACATACCTCTGTTACTGTTGGGGGTAACCCACAATGCTTATTTTTTTTGTCGGAACTGTAATACTGATAATCTTTATTAACTTTGTGCCTCGTACCCTTATTCACCTTGCTTCTGTTACTTGCCGAAACTTGTGTCTCCCTCCTTATTCCTTTTTACCGTAAGAATGAATAGGAATTCTTACCTTAGGGATCCTTATCAAGAAGCTTACACATCTTAGTATACACATGATTTGTTGAATACTTCATATTTATCCATCATAAGCATGATGCAAAAATTGAGTTCCTCTGACGTAACTCTTCCACAGCTATATCTCTTACCAACCGTCTTTCGGGATGTAGGTATCGCCGTATTATAAATAAGATATAGTTTAGGAGATTGAGTTCTTATATCTGAGCTCTACCAAACGATCTAGAGTAGAAAGAAAGAGTGACAGTCCAAAATGCCCTGTAGCCTCTTGCTTATAAGTGTGGTGCACGACACTGTAGCGACCCGATCGTTCGTTTTGAGAGTTATAGCCCTATTTCTCCCATATATGCTTATTTGTGTGTTGTTCAACTGTGTTGAGTTGTATCGAGTTGGTAGGTTTGGGTTCGGAGTAGTGTTGGAGTGAAATGAACAATTAGTCTCTTAGTTAGAAAGCTAAGTTAAAAAAGTCAACCGAAAGTTGACTTATGATTAAACGAATTCGGATTGGGAATTTTATGATTCGGTTAGCTTCGTTGGGTGATTTTATACTTAGGAGTGTGTCCGGAATGTAATTTGGAGGTCTGTGGTAGAATTAGGCTTGGATTGGCGGATGTTAGAAATTTAGCGATTTTGGTCGGCATTGGAAAATTAGGTGCTTGGATCAGAATGGAATTTCGAAAGTTGGAGTAGATTCGTAGTGTCAATTGTAACGCGTGTGCCAAAAAGTATTAAGCTAGTTGAAAATAATCTATTATAATATATAAGATAATGTACTAGATAAATATTTAGTGGCCTAATTTATCATTACATGTGTTAATAGGTAATAAAATAACTGGGCTAATAAATAATTGTAAAGAAATGGGCTAAACCCATTATATTTTTCTTATTGGCCCATGTACAAAGACCTAATGTGTATGAAAAAGGAGTAATTTAGGTCTTAATAAATATTCAACAAAAAAATAGAAAACAAGACCGCATGTTGGCTTAAAGAGGATTGACGACAACCAAGATTTTCTGTGGAATCTGTACGAACACTAGGAAGAAGGCAAAGGCTTCAGGTATATAAGTACATTAAACTCAAATTGCCTTCCATTGAAATTTCATTCTGTTAAATTAGTGATGATGGCATTAGGGATGAGGAATCAATGATTATGCTATCATAAGAAGCAATAAATTGGCCATGGTTATTATTTAGTGGAGATAAAATGAGAAAGCTATATAATTAAACTTGGGAAAAATAATTTTGATGGATCAGTTCACGTTGGTTTAATATTTTATACAAGAAACATAGCGACCACCTAATAATTTATGTAATAATGAGGGAATAAAGTAATTATTATTTAATAATTGACAATAATTAGAATGTTTGACATGAGATTGGGTGGATTACGCCATTGTAAAGCATCCTGGAGTTGCAATGTCTTAGCATTTTTTTTCCAGTTTTTGCGTTTGATAATTTCGTACAGATTATTAGTAATAGGACCGAGGGTTGACTTTGATTTTGAATCATCCTAAGATTATGAAAATTATTCACTTAGATTTAAAGATGTGTTATTCAATATTTGATAGATTGAGGCCATTAGAGGCCGTTTGATTGGTGTTGTAGACGTTGCAAGGTTGGGGAACTTTCCATTAGCGAGGTAAGTAACAGTTTTAACTCTGGCTTTAAGGGTATAAACCTAGATAATTTGATATCATATGACTTTTTGGAGGTGATACTCATGCTAGGTGGAGGGCATGTGGGTGCATACCTCGAGGGATGGAGACTTGGTCCGTCCCGTGAGGCCTCATGGCCATCATTTGTGTTTACATAGTTACTTGTTGAACTTGTCTGCCTTCATGTTAGAGATCATGCTTATTCTTTATTCATGCTCACATTATTTGTACTCAGATATATAAATTATTGTACATGTTTACCTCAGTCTCTATTATTGGCTAATATGCTGTGATACTTGATGTGGGTTGTGTCCCCTTATTTGTTGATGATGGTGAGGCTAGTGAGATACATGATTGAGTAAGGCTGAGGGCCTGGTTATGAGGATATTAATACCATAGCACGTGAGTTGTCCGCATAGCACGTGAGTTGACCGTGCGGGTCCAGGTAATTATACCATAGTGCATGAGTTGTCCGCGTAGCACGTGAGCTGACCGTGCAGATTCAGGTATTGATATTATGGCACGTGAGCTTTCCGTGCTTAGCGCTTGGGCTTCGGGAGCCCCTCCGGAGTCTGTACACACCCCTAGTAAGCGCATAGTGTTAAGTGTATTGAGTGTTGAGTGTTGAGTGCTAAGTGCGAGTGCTGAGTGATGGAGTGACATTGCTGTGAAGTTGCATTTACTTTTGTTGTTGCTGCATTTATCTGTTAAATTTCTTTGTGGAATTTATTGTTTTTATGAAATTCACCTGTTTATTTATGTTTATTGTAAATTGTGAAAATAAATAGTTGGACTATTTTACTTAGCTCGTCACTACTGCCCAGTTCCTTAGTTATTTCTGTCACTACTGAGTTGGTTGTACTCATACTACACCTTGCACTTTATGTGCAGATCTAAGTGAGTTAGAGCGCGGCGATCGTTGATTTCAGGCCCGCTATCTATGGAGTGTTGCGACCCCTTTCTCTCTCGAAATCAGGCTTGTGACATTTGGGAGGACGACTCGTTCCCTTTTGGGAATTGGGTTTTGGAACTTGAAGAATCACCACCTAATGATTAAGTGCATTAGGACACTAAGAAGGGTTTGAGTTTGAAGAACCAATGTTTGGGTAAGGGCTAAAAATTATCTCGAGGGGAAGGTGTTAGGCACCCCTCAAGATCGACTAGTGTGGTTCCCAGCCATGTTACAATTGTGACTTCACATAATCAAATAAAGAATTAAGGGCTCAAGTAAGAAGGGGTTCACATATTATTGCAAGCAAATTGAAAGTTTGAAGAAAATAAAGAAAGCAGAAATTTTAAGGAAATAGTTCGGACAATAAAACAAGTTAAAAAGAAAGGGGGTCCTAGGTTTACAAACAATATGGATCACTTCAATGCAATACCCGGTAATGACTCCTCAAAAGAGGGGTTACACGTGGTATTTGCGCACCGGTCATCATATCCATATCTACCCTTTCCCACACCGTTAAGGTATTAAGCACGGAATAATATTGTTACTTATTGCATGCTAGTACCCGCCCCACCCCTATCAGTCCCGGAGGCATTTGGGACACTAGTCCTAAAGGGAAGAGAGATTTGGCTTTTCAGAGTTTTAAAAGGATAAAATTCTAGGGCAAAAATCAAAACATATAACAGTTTAAAGGGCTCAAACGGGCCTCCTCATTTAAAGAAACAAATTGTTTAGCATGACTTACAAATATTGGTTATGGTCTGAATTTAAAGCGTTAGGGTACGCTGATTCATCATATATTTCTCAAATGAGGAGTCCGAATTAGCCTTCCCTGGTTGTAATTTATCAAAGACTGATGCAGTTAATCAATTATCTACTGGCTTGCCTAGGTGAAACTTATAGGCATGGTATCTAACAATGCTTACTCTGATTTTAAAGAAGGCTTATTGATTATATAAAAACCATAAGATCTTCAGATATTAGACAACATTGCAACTGATTTTAGACTTGTAGATGAAATAAACGAATCATATTCAACTGGTTACTCCTATAGGCATGATTTCTAAGCGTTGTTGATTTTAAGACGATTATAAAAGTCTAGGAGTCCTATAGACATGGTATCTAGAATGAAATTTATTATTACTTAACCTATAACTGTTTGCCTAATGATAGATAAAAATGCAGAAGTGCAGGACACCTATAGTCATGATTTCTATATGCAGAAGTGCAGAAACTTATAGGCAGGATTTCTACATGATGTGCATAAGTGCAGAAACTATAGGCAAGATTTCTATATAACGTGCATGAGTGCAAAAAACTTATAGGCAGGATTTCTACATGATATGCGTAAGTGCAGAAACTATAGGTATGATTTCTTTATGACGTGCATGTGTGCAGAAAACTTATAGGCAGAATTTCTACATGATATGCGTAAGTGTAGAGCTTGTAAATAGTAACGCCTATGAGCATGTTGTCTACCCTTTGCATACTTAAATGACTCTCCCCTTTTCACTAGAACCCCATAAGTTATTATAACATTTACAAACCATAATGAATTAAGAAAAGTAATATTACATCAGAAATTAAGCTACAACCAAGGAGCCTAATTCAGACTCAAGGTCTAACAATATGAGATAAACCAACTTCCAAGATCAGGTTTCCAAAGCCTTTATCTTATTTGGGATGTATCAAAGATCCCAAAAGTCTCAAAGGGGCTCCGGTCAATGCTTATATCCCAAGCACATTGCAAAATTAAGAGCATAGTGCAATGTGGAAATGCCAGCCCTCAGATGTCCAAGTTCAGAGGGAACTCAAGGTCCTAGAGCAAGGCTCATAAGAGAGGGGTAGAACGTAGAATCTAAGAGAGAGTGTAAGTGAACAGGGGGGGAATCAGGGATAGCCATGGCAGGCTGGTGGTCATGCCCAACAATTAGTAGTGCTGGCACACCCCTAACCAGCCTATTAGCCAAATTTTGAGAGTTGGGATCCATTGAGGATCAGGTTCAGACCTAAGCAGCAATTTGGATGTTGTCACACCCTGAACCTTAACTCAAACACATAGAAGGGAGTGGGGGTATGGGTAATTACAACAAACATGTACAACAGATGCAAAGAGAGAGTAGCATATTCAGTACAGAACATGAACAACAAAGTAGACAGGAGTGTAGCAATTGAAAAGTAAACACATAGGGATTGTGCTGAAATCAAAATTAAGACATACCAGTTTCAGGGAAACAAATAAGTGAAAGCTGAAGTCTTGTAAACCAAATTGCAAGCAAATAGTACAAAACATCTCAGAAGAGAGTAGAGTATCGAAAGAATATTGTAATTGAGAGGTGTGTGTGTGTAAAATATTGAATTCGAAGTGTTGAACTGAAGGTTCAAGGTGTCTAAGTGCAGAAGGGTCGTGCCCCTTTTATAGTGCAGAAAACAAGTAAGAAAGGTAAGGGAATAGTTTGCAATCAATCACACAGAATCTCCCTTAAGTTAAGGGATTCTGATTTCAAACGGGTAGAAGACATATAAGGAAAGAATTGGATTAAAAATCTTTTCAAATTAGCACAAAAGGGGTAAATACATAGAAGTTATTTAAGGGAAAAGTTCAATAGTACACGGTTTGTGAAAAAATAAGGAAACGGAATCAATTAAACATCTAGTAAAAAATCAAAATTACAGGCTTTGTTCGAATGAACCAAGTCGGGAAAAGGTAACGAAGGTTCAATTAGAGAAAATCAGTAACAATCAATCAAACCCTATTAAAAGGAATTCGGAATCAATCAATAGTTGGCAAAACCCTTTTTGAAAGAAGAATTTCTCATATATAAAGCACACAAGTATGTGAATCAAGAAGGAACTGTCATGTTACTTAGTAAAGACTCTAACATAGAAAGGTTCAGAATCATAAGCAAAGGGATACAAGTCTAGTTTGCAGGCTCACAATGAGTGTGAGAGTCCAGGGTCCCAAAGTGGAGTCATAACCCGAACACAAAATCAAACTTGCCAAAGAAAACCTTAAATCCTAGAGCTTCCACTTGAATCAGACATAGAGGTGAGGAGGCAAGCCATTGAAACAGACTCAGAGGTATCTTTTAGAGACTCATGAGAAACCAACGGCCATGATAGCAGGTTTAAAGCAACAAAGTAAAAAAAAAAGTTGACTTAAAGAACATGTTTAAGAAAAGTCAGAACTTAAGCAAGTTTAGGAGAGAAAAAGGGTGATATAAACTTAAGAAACAGTAGTAATACATGCTTAGAACTGCAACAAGAGTCCAGTAAAACAAACAAAGTTAAAGAACTCAGCAGGAAACACATACAATAAGAGAATACTGGAAAGTATAGCAAAGAACATGTAGGAAAACATAACAAATATTAACATGCAAGCCTACTCAAGAGGCACAATAGAGTACCAAGGTACAGAAGAGTCATGTATAGCACAAACAAAGGCAGAAAAACGATACATGCGTGGTAAAACATAGTATAGGCAAACACACATAAAGAAAAGAAAAAGGAAGAATCACAAAGACGTTTTGGAATCCTTTGAAAAACCCTAAATCAAAGACAAACGATTTTGAAAAGAAAATTTAGGGAAAACAATTTAAAAATCCAGTACAGCACAGATACAACATAGATCTAAGAAAACAAACAAAGAAAAACCTCGAATAGCTTAGGGTTTCGGCGAAACCCTAGAAATGAGAAAGTCTTGGATGAAGGTCCAATATTGAGTCGGATGAGTTAGAATCAGGCTCCTAATGCTTTGGGTACGCCGGATCAGGCCGGAGAAGCCATTAAACTTATAGATCTGAGAAGATCTAAAGGAGAACCATCGAGGTCAGACTTTAAAGCTTCGAACGCCCAAGGTTTAATGATGGAGGGGGGTGAGTGTAGGCCATCCATGGCCTGAGAAGCCATGGATTCCGGTGGAGTGGTGGTTGAAAAGGGTAGGAGACGACTAGGGATTCTGAAGAACCATTGAGAGAGTTTGATAGACGAAGGGATTCCGAAGGCGGCTATCAGAATGAAAACAAGGGATTAGGGTAGGTTGTTTGGGTTTAATTATGGAAGGGTGAATAATGGTCGTTGATCTGAATGATCAACGGCCTAGATTTAAGAGGGTAGGTGAGAAACTGGGTAGAGTCATTTGAATTAGGTTTTGGGTTGGGTCAAAATAGGAATTGGGATGGCCTCGATTTGGGGCGGAATTGGGGTCAAATTGAGGCTACAATTGAAAGGAACTGAGGCTGTAATTGAAATAGAAATGGGCTAAATGTTAAATAGCTAATTTTCCCCTTTTATTTTATAAAAAATAGTGAAAAAATGATTTTAAAAACAAATTAAAAGCACTGATCTAATTAATAATATATAAATATTAATCAAAAAATACTGGAAATAATTTTATAATTGCAAAATGCTGTTAATCGTAAAATAAGCTATAATTGCAATTATATGCAATTTAGCCGTAAAAATACGAGATAAATTTGTAAAAGTATACAAAAATCATATTAATTATATTTTTTTGTAAATATGAGAATAGAAATAAATTATTCACCAAAATGATAATTTTGGAAATAATTATTGAATTTTATACTACTAAAATAGACAATAAATTGATTTTAAAAATCTTTAAAAATTAGGAAAAATACCAAAACTCTTGGGCATGCTTATATATTCGTGTACATGCTATTTTGAAAGTATTGTGTTTATAAAAATACATAGGGAAAAATTGGGTATCAACAGCTGCCTCTCTTTACCCGAAAAGGATGAAAGAGTTTCCAAGTAAAGATATGATGGTCAATTTTGACTGAATGAAACGATTTGAAGAATTTTGACCGAGCTCTAGTTCCTGAGATGCCTACATATCCTTGGTCTTACATGAATCAGGCCATATGTAGTTCAAGATTCATTGGCGGAATATACCGATGGAGATTTCGAAAAGCAGACGCGATGCTCGGGTTGAGAAGGATGGTCAGAGTCTGATAAGTTGCGGGAACTGGAACGAGATCGCCCTTGCTGAGACGGTCATTGCTAGCCGGTTTACCTGCAAATGAGCATATGTTGTGCATAAATTTAAACGTGATGCAAGTTACCATTGGACCATGAATGTTGTCTTTGGACGGTTAGGATGACGTCCTCGAACTATGATGTCCTGGGCCATGAAGCGTATGATAAAGGATTCGTATGCTATGAAATGATGTTCTAGGGCTATGAGAATGATGCCTCCGAACTATAATGCCTTTGAATAATGATATGCAAAAGATAAAATGGGGTCATCAGGCCATGGCATGGCGTTCTCGGGCTATGCAAATGGTGCCTCCGAACAATGATGCCTTTGGACAATTTGGCGATCTTTCAGCCCATGAAATGCAGAAGGTGGCGATATTTCAACCTATGCAAGATGTAAATAAAAGGTGGTGATATTTCAGCCGATGCAAGACGTAAATAAAAGATGGCGATATTTCAGCCATGCAAGAGTGATAAAATGGCGATATTTCAGCCATGCAGGATGGGGATAAAGCTTAGTCTCGGAAGGCAGAAAGGTAGCCTTATGCAATGCAGAGAAATGCAGATGGAGATAGAGCTTAGTCTCGGAAGGCAGAAAGGTAGCCTTATGCAATGCAGAGAAATGCAGATGGAGACAATGCTTAGTCTCCGAAGGCAGAAAGGTAGCCTTATGCAATGCAGAGAAATGCATATGGAGGTAGAGCTTAACCTCGAAAGGTAGAAAGGTAGCTTTATGCAATACAGAGAAATGCAGATGGAGACAATGCTTAGTCTCGGAAGGCAGAAAGGTATCCTTATACAATGCAGAGAAATGTAGATGGAGGTAGAGCTTAACCTCGGAAGGCAGAAAGGTAGCCTTATTCAATGCAGAAAAATGCAGATGGAAGTAGAGCTTAACCACGGAAGGTAGAAAGATAGCCTTATGCAATAAAGAGAAATGCAGATGGAGGTAGAGCTTAACCTCGGAAGGCAGAAAGGTAGCCTTATGCAATGCAGGAATGCAGATGGAGATAGAGCTTAGTCTCGGAAGGCAAAAAGGTAGCCTTATGCAATGCAGGAATGCAGATGGAGACAGAGCTTAGTCTCGGAAGGCAGGAAGGTAGCCTTATGCAATGCAGGAAATGTAGATGGAGACAGAGCTTAGTCTCGGAAGGCAAAAAGGTATCCTTATGCAATGCAGGAATGCAGATGGAGACAGAGCTTAGTCTCGTAAGGCAGGAAGGTAGCCTTATGCAATGCAGGAAATGCAGATGGAGACAATGCTTAGTCTCGGAAGGCAGAAAGGTAGCCTTATGCAATGCAGAGAAATGCAGATGGAGGTACAGTTAACCTCGGAAGGTAGAAAGGTAGCCCTATGCAATGCAGAGAAATGCATATGGAGGTAGAGCTTAACCTCAGAAGGCAGAAAGGTAGCCTTATGCAATGCAGAGAAATGCAGATGGAGGTAGAGCTTAACCTCAGAAGGAAGAAAGGTAGCCTTATGCAATATAGAGAAATGCAGATGGAGGTAGAGCTTAATCTCGAAAGGCAGAAAGGTAGCCTTATATAAGGAGTAAAAAGGGCAAAATGATGATAGAATTTTCTTAGCTGATAGCGGATCGAGGCATTGCGACTTCTGGGGATACTATGTTTGCTAGGAGCACTGCGTGCAGATAGCAGTTGTGAGTAAGTGCAACGGTTCTGAGAGTTATATTCTTGAGCAATGTTAGTCTTGTGAGTGTATAGTATATTTGATGATTTTGCAACTCAAGTGCCTGCATTCAAAGAAAAATAGTGAGTTTTGTAAAGAGGGGAGGTTAGTTCGTATTCCCGCTGGCTCTGCTTGGCCTGCTCGCCTCCGTTTCGATGATATTGGGCGTATCATTGGGGTAGCGTTGCTAAACGAAGCAACTTTGGTAATAGACATACATGATTTACTAAAGAAATATGACAATAAATACATAATTAAGAATAGTTTTCTTTAGATGAACTGACGACTGCGATGTGGTCCAAGATACTGCAATTTCTCTCGCTCCGGAATTTTGAGGGTCCTCTTCAAAATTCTGCCACAGTTTACTGGGCAACTGTTTCCGATGGCTGCTTGCGTCGAATGGCTGAAATCACTTCTGAATTTTGAGGGTCCTCCTCAAAATTCTACCCCAATTTCCAATAGCGGGGGGAAATGAAAATTTTATTGAATTGTGACCGAACCCATAGGGCTGCCTATGTATCCCCTCTTAAACGGGAATCAGGTCAGGTGTAGTTCAAATTACATCATAAAAGAAAGCAAAAGGGTTACACATAGTATCGCTTCACTGCATCTGAATTGGTCGGCTTCAGCCAAACTTCACCGTCCATTTCTACAAGTACGAGGGCTCCTCTGGTGAAGACCCGGTGAACCATGTATGGACCCTGTCAGTTGGGAGAGAACTTCCCTTTGGCTTCCTCTTGATGGGAAAAATCTTTTTTAACACCAGCTGCCCCGGTGTAAACTGTCTCGGCTTGACTCTTTTGTTGAAGGCTCTGGACATTCTGTTCTGATAGAGCTGACCATGGCAAACTACATTCATTCTCTTTCCGTCTATAAGAGCTAGCTACTTATAGTGACTCTCTACCCATTTTGCATCGTCAAGTTCGGCTTCCTGTATGATTCTTAATGAGGGAATTTCTACCTTGGCGGGAATGACTGCTTCTGTAATATAAACCAACATATAGGGAGTTGCCCCAGTTGATGTGGGGGTTGTGGTGCGGTATCCCAACAAGGCAAATGATAACTTCTCATGCCACTGCTTATGCTTGTATATCATCTTCCTTAGAATCTTCTTGATATTCTTATTGGCGGCTTCTACAGCTCCGTTCATCTGAGGTCTATAAGCTGTAGAATTCTTGTGTTTGATCTTTTTTTTTGGCAATCCGCTAGGCAAGTGCCTAGGGCTAGTTTTCATTAATAAAAAGATAAAAATACAAATTCAAATTACAGAATCCATTGTCAGGTGGTCTTACACTATGAAAGAAATAAAACTTGATAGGTACATATAACCTATTACCAATGTTGAGGTTTGAGCTCAACATTAGTATCACAAAATGATTACTAAGTATTCTAATTAAGTGTTGCGTAGAAGCTAGTCGTTGATAGTGTATAAAAAGAACTATGCTTTTGTTGTTGATATGACTCTTCTTTCGTTGGTGTTGTGATCCCATTATTTGAGCCTATTTATCCCAAAGCATTCTAGTATTGTAGCATCTCGAATTGTAGTAACCATTCAATTGTTTCACGAGCATTGCATCTATCTATACGCAGGTCTCCTTTGTGGACTCTTGTCTGCTTGACCTCTTAATTTGTGTTATGATTTTGTGTGATCTCCTTGCATGAAATACACAGTTTTTCGAAACAAAGTGGAGTGTTATTGTTGAGCAGCTACAAAATCATAGACAATGAATCTTGGTTGACAAATTTTGCAAATCTCAAGATGTGAAATGAGGTCGTGTGATCCCCCAAATATTCTTCCTTGTGTATGCCAATGACCGTGATGCCTCCAGCCTTGTTCTGATGCCTTTGGCACTTTCTTTATTTCGTTATTAGTTCCCATACTTCCAATGTAGCATGCGTGCTTTAAAAGGATAAAAAAGTTCATGTGCAGCTATTGTATTTGTAGCTTTTTCTCAAGATTCCGCCGTCTCCAACATGCTGGTTGCATAACCAATGCATTGAGCCATTCAAATGGTCGAAACTGCAAGTAGCCCAGTGACCAATGGAATTGTGTTACTTTTGCACTCAAGAATCCTGATCTTTTCTCCTCTCTCTTGTTCTTTTTCTTTTGACTGTCCATGTCGTCAACTCCCATATGTCTCTTTCTCTTAAAAATTCTGAGTATGATCCTTATGAACCCCGAACAGTAGTAGTATAGGTGATGTTTTCCAAGTCTTATTCTATTCCAAATTAGCCAGATTTCTTCTATCATTTTGAGTCTTCGAGCCAATGTACCATAGTTTTCTTGTTTGTTGAAGCTTCCCTGGTTTGTACCACTACCCAGTTGCAAGTTAGGAATGAATGCATTGCATTAATACCACAAATGGAAAGTTCTTGACAACACAGTACAGGAATACATATATAATACCTGCAAAAAGGAAAGAAATGTTAGTGAAAAAGGTTATCCCCATGTTCTCCTTTCGGGCATGGTGATTGCATGATATGGTATTTGTTTCTTCCCTTTCCTTATCTATTTTCTTGAAACTCTTATTCTTAGTTTTAGACATTGCATGTTATCTTCATTTACCAACCTCCTGCTCGACACATCAAGTTCCCAGAAATCATAACTCTCGATGTTACCACTGTCAAGAGCATAATTTGCAAGGTGGTTTGCAAGTTTGTTGCCCTCTCTAAATATGTGGGATACTATGAAATTACACCCCTCTATGAGTATGTTGATTTCCTCCACTTCATCCACAATATTCCAAGGTGGCTTCCACTGTCCATCTATGATGTTTTTAAGCATTATTAAGTCTGTCTGAAGCCAAATGTTGTTGAAGTTCATTGCTCTGCACATTCTCATTGCCTCTACTATTGTTGTCGCCTCTGCATCATTATTAGATCCCTCATTGATTTCGCTTCCTACTGCATATCTGATATCTCCACGTTCATCCCTCAAAACTATCCCTATTGTACTCCTGCCAGGATTCCCTCTAGATGCCCCATCTGTATTAGCTTTGATCCAACCATCATTTGGCAGCTCCCATACCACCTTTTCCCACCTCAACTTAGGAACATAATTCTCTAAAGTATGCAGTATGTCTTGCCATTTATGAGGTACATAGATGTCGGGCTTCCTAATTTTCACTAGAGCTTGAATGGTGGAGGATACTTGATAAATTACCCTGTTGAATGATACGGCAAACCCATATTTCAAAGAATTCCTCCTCTTCCATAACTTCTAAACAATACACGCTGGCAGTGCTTGCATTATAGGCCTCAATCTAGTTACCATGGGTGTTGTCCAACACTTTGTAATTGCATGGTGTAATGTCAAGCCTTCTACTGCAATTCCTGCTCTCTTGAGAAAGTAATTCCATACAGTCCTAACTACATTTGAGGTGAAAAACAAATGTACTAGTGATTCCTCCTGAGGTTCAGCACAACACCAACATTTAGATGCCATGCAATATCCAATTTTGCGCATGAAATCATCTAAAGGAAGCTTGGCTTTCCACACCTTCCACAAGAAAAAAGAAATTTTGAAAGGCAACGCTTTGACCCATAGCTTTTGATAAGCTAATCTTGGATTGACTATTCTTCGCAGATATTCCCAAGCTGACTTTACTGAAAAATGTCCCCTTTTTCAAGCATCCAAAATGGTTTGTCTAGGTATTTGCAATTAGTAGGGGGTTTAATATTCTGCACAATGTGTTGTGCCAAATCTTCAGGTAGGCTCTCAAACATTTTCTCCACATTCCACATACCATTTTCAACTAGATCATTGACATTATGAATATACTCATCAATACCAAAATGTGGAGGGAGTTGAAAATATAAAGCTCCTAACTTAGTCCAATTGTCGTACCAAAATAGAGCTGATCCCATTCTCAATTTCCAGTATATTTGATGCTCAATAAAGTCCCTACATTCTAGCATTTTTCTCCACACGTGTGATCCAGCCTTCCAGGGCACAACGACTGCATTTAGCTTCTTGCAGTACTTTTGACTCATAAAAGAACTCCATAAACTGGGCTTTGTCCTGAAATTCCACCACAATTTGCAAAAAATAGCCTTTGATACATCATGTAGTTATCTGAAACCTATGCCCCCCTCCTCATAAGGCATACAAAGATTAGTCCATGATGCCCAATGTCTCGAGTTGCCTCCCACATTGCTGCTCCAGAAGAACTTTGCAAAAATGCTATGTTATTTGTTCATCACATAACTTGGTGGATTAATTTTGACAATAGATGAATTAGGATACTCTGTAGAACATTTGCAATTAATACAGCCCTGGCACCTACGGATAGTAGCTTGCCTTTCCATGACTGTAATTTGTCCATAACCTTAGTGATTAACCCCTGGTAATAGTCCCTCCTTCTTCTTGCATAAAAAATAGGACAACCCAGATAAGTCAAAGGGAAACTCTGTCTGTAATCCTTTCAACCTTATTAAACACCTCATTATCCGTTAAATGATGCACGTATATGGCTGATTTGGCCTTATTCACCAGTTGACCAGATGCTGTTTCGTATGCATGTAACACCTCCATCACAAGCCTCAATGAAGTTTCATCAGATGAGAAGAAAATGATTGTATCATCAGCGTAGGAAAGATGATTTTTTTGGGCTCCATTTTGGTAGTCCAAATCCATAGAAATACAGGTTTGAGTGTAGAGAATTCAAACCTCAAGACAATGCTTCTGCTGCCAATATGAACAAAGTTGGTGACAAAGGGTCACCCTGCTTAACTCCCCTCGATGACTTGAAGAAAACTTTTGGCTGACCATTTACAAGAATAGAGTACCAATTATTCCCAATCAAATCAAAGATCAAGCCAATAAAAGCTTCAGGAAATCCCATTTTCCTTAGCATTTTGGTCAGGAATAGCCATGATAATCTATCGTATGCTTTTGTCATATAAAGCTTAATCACAACATTTGGACCTGCCTTTGTTCTGACCCTAATATCAGTAATGATTTCCTGTGTTAATAGAACATTCTCCACTATACTTCTGCCCTTCACAAAACCTGCATGTTTCTCTGAGATCAGATTTGGTAAAATTTCAACCAACCTCTCATGAATAACCCTCGAGAAGATCTTGTTAACAAAGTTGCTGAGACTGATTTGTCTCATGTCTGCAAAGGTCATCACTTCTTTGTTATTTGGTAATAAAACCAGGTTTGTGTGTGTTACACTCTTGGGCAACTGCTGACCGCAAAAGAATGCCTTGACCATGTCGACTACATCTTCTTCAATGATTTCCCAGCATGTATGGTAAAAGGCTCTAGTGAATCCATCAGGTCCACCTGCTGAGTCCCCATTTAACCCTATAATTGCTTTCTTAACTTACTCACTGGAAGGCAATGCCATCAATCTCTCATGTTGATCACTATCTACCATTGAAGGCACATGATTCAGAATATCAAAAGCATTAGGAACTTCATTCTCATTGAATTGATCTTTGTAGAACTTTACTGCTTCATCTGCTATTAAGTGTTCCTCTTCAATCCAGTTACCAAGGCTATTCTGGATCCTTGTTAATTTCAGTCTCTTCCTTCTCCCATTAACTTGAGCATGGAAGAATTTAGTGTTTCTATCGCCATCTTTGAACCACAGCATACCAGCTTTTTGTCTCCAAAATTCTTCTTCTAATGCAAGATATTTAATCATTTTAGCCTGACCCTATTGAAATCTTTGTCTATTCATCTGTGTAGGACTAACTTCAAATTGTATTTCATAAACCAATACCACCTCCTCTAGACTTGCAATCTTCTGGAATATATCCCCATAGGTAGCTCTGCTCCAAGTAGATAGTGCTTGCTTAAGCTTCTTTAACTTGTACTTAAAAATGCAGAAAGGGTTAGCACTAAAATATGCACTCCAATTCTCCTTTACTACATCTTTGAAGTTATCATGCTTAGTCCAGAAGTTTAGAAATCTGAATGATTTCTTAATTGGAGGAGTTTCTATATCATATTTTAGCAGCATTGGGCAATGATCAGACCCAATTTTGGATAAGTGAGTTACCTCCAATCCAGGAAAGGTCTATTGCAATTCATTGTTGCCAACACATCTGTCCAATCTTTTAAAAATACAGTCCTCCTCTGATCTTCCATTCCACTAAGTAAATATGCTTCCTTTAAATCCTAAGTCTGTCGAGTTGCAAATATTGATGCAATGTCTAAAGTCATCTACTTCAATGAGAGATACTGGCACACCTCCATACTTCTCTTCTTCGTCCCATATCACATTGAAGTCACCTCCAACTAACCAAGGTGTTGTCATATCTGAGGCCATTGCATACAAAGTATCACATAATGCTATTCTTTCAATACAATCACATTTGGCATAAACAAGTGTGAGGATGAGCTCAACATGTGTTTCAGTGTGAACTAGTCTGAAAGTCAGCTGCTGAGACATGTTGTATAAAATAGTAACCTCATAAATTTCATCAATAAAAGCCCAAATCTTGTTTGACATATTCACCACAGCCTGAGCCAGACCAATTCTTGCTCTATACCTCTCCATTTTGTTAGACTGTTGCATTGGCTCAAGAATCTCTATAAACTCAAAATGATGTTGTATGTGCATTGTAATAAACCTTTCAAAAGCTTGCATTGTATTCACGGACCTTACATTCCATGTAATGGTATCCATTAAAGGTTTTGGGATTTGGACAGTGTTCTCCTTGTTTGAACTCCACCAACTGGAGCATTTGAAGTATCTTTGGGTTGTTTGTTTCTTCCTTTTGCTAAAGATTTTACTTGTTGAATGTGTCTTCTGAAAGATGTACTTCAAAGGATCCATTCTTGATATGAGGTAAGTGGTATAGGCACAGAAATAGTGTCTCAACTTCTAGGCTACCCAAGTCAGAGCACAACAGGTGCGTTCCAATAGAGAATATCGGGCCTCGTATGGGGTGAACTTCTTGCTGAGATAATAGATGGCCTGCTCCTTTCTTATCGTTTCATCATGCTACCCCAGAACACAACCGAAAGCTCCATCCAATACTGCGAGGTAGAGTAATAAAGGTCTACCCGGCTCGCGCGGGACCAAAACTGGCGGCGTTGATAGGTATTCCTTGATTCTGTCAAAGGTTTTCTGACAATCATCAGTCCATTTGGTAGCGGCATCCTTCTTCAACATCTTAAAGATTGGCTTACAAGTGACAGTGGATTGAGCTATGAACCGGCTGATGTAGTTAAGTCTTCCCAAGAAACTCATAACCTCTTTCTTGTTCTTCGGTGGTGGCAATTCTTGGATGGCTTTGACCTTTGACAGATCCAGTTCTATTCCTCGACGACTCCTAATTAACCCAAGTAGTTTTCCGGTAGGAACCTCGAATGCGCATTTGGCGGGATTCAGCTTCAAGTTGTACCTTCTTAGTCTGTTGAAGAACTTCCTCAGATCTTCTATGTGGTCATTGGCTCTTTTAGATTTGATTATGACGTCGTTTACATGTACCTTGATCTCTTTGTGTATCATATAATTGAAAATAGCAGTCATGGCCCTCATGTAGGTCGCCCCAGCATTCTTTAACCCGAACGACATCATCTTGTAACAATACATCCCCCACGGCGTAATGAAAGCCATTTTCTCTGCATCTTCCTCATCCATCCATATCTGATGATACCCAGCAAAACAATCAATGAACGACTACAGTTCATGCTTGGCGCAGTTATCAATTAGAATGTGTATGTTCGGCAAGGGGAAGTCATTTTTCGAACTGGCCTGGTTGAGATCCTGATAGTCGACACAGACTCTAACCTTCTCGTCCTTTTTCGGCACTGGCACAATATTGGCTAACCATGTTGGATGCTCTACTACCCTGAGAACCTTGGCTTTGACTTGCTTGGTGACTTCTTCGTTGATTTTCAAACTCATGTCAGGTTTGAACTTCCTGATCTTCTATTTTACTGGTGGACATGTCGGATCAGTTGGCAGTATGTGAGCTACAATAGATGTACCGAGACCAGTCATGTCATCATAAGACCAGGCGAATATGTTCTCATATTCCCTTAGAAATTCCGTGTACTCTTTCTTTTCTGATGGTGATAGATGAACGTTGATTCGTGTTTCTTTGACATTTTCTGCATCTCCCAGGTTGACAATCTCAGTTTTGTCCAGATTAGACTTAGGTTTGTTCTCAAAATCCTCAACCTCTTTAATAACCTCTTCTAGTATATCATCTTCTTCTGAGTCCATATCTGTTTGTTGTGTTTCCTCGTTGCACGTCACAATCGTCGGTTCATAAAGATAAGTAATAGCAATGCTTTGGGGAGGGGAATAAAACAAAATAAAAACAAATGTAGCAAGTTAGTGCGGGTTGTAAGAAAAAGAAATTGTGATATTTAAACACATAGTGCGAGAATATAATTCGTGTCCTAATTTGGGAGCCTCATTGTGCCCGAGGTAGGCCTAGCGACAAGTTGATTTGGAGAACTTATAATGCTAAATGCCTCATTTTATTGATAAAAATAAGACGAATCCCAAAACGACACTAAAAATAGTAGAAAATAAAATGTCACTAATGGCTATTGGCCTTATTACATTCTTAAAGCAAAAGAAAAGACTCCTATCTACTTGGTCCCAAAAGGACCTTCTTCAGGTTGAATGTTTTCGTTGATCAGATCCTCCGGCTCGCGTAGATTTTCTAGTAAAAATGCCTTCACCAGGTGTTCTCCTTTGACTTCCTCAGCGTTTTGACAGTCGGTGACTCTTTTCCTCACTTTCCCTTCCAACTCCAATAGACTGTATTCAAGATATTCCAGCTTCTCACTAGCCCTGGTGACTATCTCTTTCCATTTGTTGATTTGGTTACTTGATGGGAGGTTCCTCCACCAGGTTAGCAAGAGTGAGGGTATGTTGATCATACCAAAGTCGGGAACTTTGTCATTCATTTCTGCAAAACAAAAGGGTGAGGCCCTTACCTCCGCCAAACTCGATTATTAAATATCAATAATTGGTAAAGCAGCATTTAGTTCTCCAAATAAATGCACAGAATATGGTAATGTCCGTTTGGGTTCCCAAGAAACCCAGTGGACTTTGTACAAGGCTATCATAAAGAGTCATTATGTGGACAACATAACTGACTCGGCTAGGTTTTGACAGTGATGCATGCACAATTGAACAGAGTAGGGTTTCTATAAGGTATTAGACTGGTACCCTTGAGCGGACAACTCAAAGAGGGAAAGACACGGAACTGTCGACTACACCGTTGATCGACTGGTTTTACCGCAAATACGCCTTTGCCAAATTTTGGGGGTAATGATATCGGAAGGGCGCAACCACTCATTATAAGCGTTGCTATGGTATTTTGTTTGGCACGAGTGGAATATGATGTTGAATATACAGTTACAAGTTGTCATGTATTTGCACGTTCATAAAGTAATGATTACAATTACTGCTCATAATTACAACAGTATTGAACGAAAGTAGTAAAAGAAAGCATTAAAGAAAAGAAACAAGGAGCCAAGTCAGTCTCGTAATAGAAGAGAAATAAAGACATTAAATAAAGGCAATAAAGAAGCTGTAAAGTCACAAATAATATGAGATGGTAAAAGCCTAAAAGAAATATCCCCAGCGGAGTCGCCACGCTGTTGGGCTCCTTTTATCTGGCGAAATCGGGCTAGTGACATTTGGAAGGACGACTCGTTACCTTTTCGGAATTGAGTTTTAGAACTTGAAGATTCGTCACCTAATGATTAAGTGCATTAGGACTCTAAGAAGGGTTTGAGTTTGAAGAACCAGAGTTTGGGTAAGGGCTAGAAATTATCTCGAGGGGAAGGTGTTAGGCACCCCTCAAGATCTACTAGTGTGGTTCCCGGCCATGTTACAATTGTGACTTCACATAATCAAATAAATAATTAAGGGCTCAAGTAAGAAGGGGTTCACATATTATTGCAAGCAAATTGACAGTTTGAAGAGAATAAAGAAAGCAGAAATTTTAAGGAAATAGTTTGGACAATAAAACAAGTTAAAAAGAAATGGGGTCCTAGGTTTACAAACAATATGGATTACGTCAATGCAATACCCGGTAATGACTCGTCAAAATAGGGGTTACACGTGGTATTAGCGTACCAGTCATCATATCCATATCTACCCTTTCCCACCCCGTTAAGGTATTAAGCGCGGAATAGTATCGTTACTTATTGCATGCTAGTACCCGCCCCAATCCTATAAGTCCCGGAGGCATTTGGGACTACTAGTCCTAAAGGGAAGGGAGATTTGGCTTTTCAGAGTTTTAAAAGGATAAAATTCTAGGGAGACAATCAAAACGTATAAGGCAAGTATGGGGAGAACACATAACAGTTTAAAGGGCTCAAATGGGCCTTCTCATTTAAAGAAACAAATTGTTTAGCATGACTTACAAGTACTGGTTATGGTCTAAATTTAAAGCATTAGGGTAGGCTAATTCATCACATATTTCTCAGATGAAGAGTCCGAATTAGCCTTCCCTGGTTGTAATTTATCAAAGACTAATGCAGTTAATCAATTATCTACTAGCTTACCTAGGTGAAACTTATAGGCATGGTATCTAATAATGCTTACTCCGATTTTAAAGAAGGCTTACTGATTGTAGAAAACACATAAGTTCTGCAGATGTTAGACGACATTACTACTGATTTTAGACTTGTAGATGAAATAAACGAATCAGATTCAACTGGTTACTCCTATAGGCATGATTTCTAGGCGTTGTTGGTTTTAAAACGATTATAAAAGTGCAGGAGTCCTATAGACATGGTATCTAGAATGAAATTTATTATTACTTAACCTATAACTATTTGCCTAATGATAGATAAAAAAGCAGAAGTGTAGGACACCTATAGTAATGACTTCTATATGCAGAAGTGCAGAAACTTATAGGCAGGATTTCTACATTATGTGCATAAGTGCAGAAACTATAGGCAGGATTTTTATATGGCGTGCACGAGTGCAGAAAATTATAGGCAGGATTTCTACATGATATGCGTAAGTGCAGAAACTATAGGCAGGATTTCTATATGACGTGCCTGAGTGCAGAAAACTTATAGGCAGGATTTCTACAAGACATGCGTAAGTGCAGAGCTTGTAAATAGTAATGCCTATGAGCATGATGTCTACCCTTTGCATACATAAATGACCCTCCCCTTTTTACTAGAACCCCATAAGTTATTACAATATATTACAAACCAGAATGAATTAAGAAAAGTAAAATTACATCAGAAATTAAGCTACAACCAAGGAGCCTAAATCAGACTCAAGGTCTAACAATATGAGATGAACCAAATTCCAGGATCAGGTTTCCAAAGCCTTTCTCTTATTTGGGATGTATCAAAGCTCCCAAAAGTCTCAAAGGTCTCCGGGAAATGCTTACATCCCAAACACATTGCAGAATTAAGAGCATAGTGCAATGTGGAAATGCCAGCCCTCAGATGTCCAAGTTTAGAGGGAACTCAAGGTCCCAAAGCAAGGCTCATAAGAGAGGGGCAGAACATAGAATCTAAGAGTAAGTGTAAGTGCACAGGGGGGAATTAGGGAGAGCCATGGCAGGCTGGTGGTCATGCCCAGCACTTAGGAGTGCTGACACACCCCTAACTAGCCTGTTAGCCAAATTTTGAGAGTTGGGATCCATTGAGGATCAGGTTCAGACCTAAGCATCAATTTGAATGCTATCAGGCCCTGAACCTTAACTCAAACACATAGAAGGGAGTGGGGGTATGGGGAATTCACAACAAACATGTACAGCAGATGCAAAGAGAGAGTAGCATATTCAGTACAGAACATGAACAACAAAGTAGATAGGAGTGTAGCAACTGTAAAGTAAACACATAGGGATGGTGCTAAAATCAAAATTAAGACATACCAGTTTCAAGGAAACAAATAAGTGAAAGTTGAAGTCTTGTAAACCAAATTGCAAGCAAACAGTACAAAAGATCTCAGAAGAGAGTAGAGTATTGAAAGAATAGTGTAATTTAGAGGTGTGTATGTAAAGTATTGAATTCAAAGTCTGTCCAAGTGCAGAAGGGTAGTCCCCTTTTATAGTGCAGAAGGAAAGTAAGGAAATGTAAGAAAATAGGTCTGCAATCAATCACACAGAATCTCTCTTTAGTTAAGGGATTCTGATTTCAAACGGGTAGAAGACAATTAAGGAAAGAATTGGATTAAAATCTTTTCCAAAGTAATACAAAAAGGGTTAATACACATGGTTTATGTAAGGCAAAAATACAATGGTACACGGTTTGTGAAAAAATAAAGAAAGGGAATCAATCACACAGCCAGTAAAAAACCGAAATTGCAGGTTTTGCTCAAATGAAACAGGTCAGGAAAAGGTACAGAAGGTTCAATTAGAGAAAATCAGTAACAATCAATCAAACCTTATTAAAAGGAATTCGGAATCAATCAATAGTTGGCAAAACCCTTTTGAAAGAAGGATTTATCATATATAAAGCACACAAATATGTGTATACCAGAGGGGATTGTCAAATTACTTAGAAAAGATTCTAACGTACAAAGGTTCAGAACCATAAGCAAAGAGATACAAGTTCAGTCTGTAGACTCTTAATGAGTCTGAGAGTCTAGGGTCCCAAAGTAAAACCCTAACTCGAACACAAAATTAAACTTGCCACAGAAAACCCCAAATCCTAGGGCTTCCACTTGAATCAGACATAGAGGTGAGGAGGCAAGCCATTGAAACAGACTCAGAGGTCTCTTTTAGAGACTCATGAGAAACCAACGGCCATGATAGCAGGTTTGAAGCAACAGAGTAAAAAAAGTTGACTTAAAGATCATAAAGAACATGTTTAAGAAAAGTCGGAACTTAAGCAAGTTCAGGAGAGAAGAAGGGTGATACAAGCTTAAGAAATAGTAGTAATACATGCTTAGAACTCCAGCAAGAGTCTAGTAAAACGAACAAAGTTAAAGAACTCAGCAAGAAACACATACAGTAAGAGAATACTGGAAAGTATAACAAAGAACATGTAGGAAAACATAACAAATATTAACATGCGAGCCTACTCTAGAGGGACAATAGAGTACCAAGGTACAGAAGAGTCATGTATAGCAGAAAGAAAGCCAGAAAAACAACACATGCGTGGTAAAACATAGTATAGGAAAACACACATAAAGAGAAGAAAAAAGAAGAATCAGAAAGACGTTTTGCAACCCTTTCAGAAACCCTAAATCGAAGACAAACGATTTTGAAAAGAAAATTTGGGGAAAACACTTTAAAAATCAAGTACAACACAGATACAACATAGATCTAAGAAAACAAACAGAGAAAAACCTCGAATAGCTTAGGGTTTTGGCGAAACCCTAGAAATCAGAAAGGCTTGGAAGAAGGTCCGATCTTGAGTCGGATGAGTTAGAATCTGGCTCTTATTGCTTTGGGTATGCCAGAACAGGCCGGAGAAGCCATAGAACTTATAGATCTGAGAAGATCTGAAGGAGAACCATTGAGGTCAGACTTCAAAGCTTCGAACACCCAAGGTTTAATGATGGAGGGGGGTGAGTGCAGGCCATCCATTGCCTGAGAAGCCATGGATTCCGGTGGAGTGGTGGTTGAAAAGGGCAGGAGACGACTAGGGTTCTGAAGAACCATTGAGAGAGTTTGATAGATGAAGGAATTTCGAAGGCGGCTATCAGAATGAAAATGAGGGATTAGGGTAGGTCGTTTGGGTTTAAGTATGGAAGGGTGAATGATGGCCATTGATGGTCGTTGATCTGAATGATCAACGGCCTAGATTTAAGAGGGTAGGTGGGAAACCGGGTAGGGTCATTTGAATTGGGTTATAGGTTGGGTCAAAATAGGAATTGGGCTGGACTTGATTTAGGGCGGAATTGGGGTCAAATTGAGGCTACAATTGAAAGGAATTGAGGATGTAATTGAAATAGAAATGGGCTAAATGTTAAATAGCTAATTTTCCCCTTTTATTTTATAAGAAATAGCGAAAAAATGATTTTAAAAACAAATTAAAAGCACTGAGCTAATTAATAATATATAAATATTAATCCAAAAATACTGAAAATAATTTTATAATTGCAAAATGTTGTTAATCATAAAATAGGCTATAATTGCAATTATATGCAATTTAGCCATAAAAATACCAGATAAATTTGTAAAAATATACAAAAATAACCTTAATTATATTTTGGTGTAAATATGAGAATAAAAATAAATTATTCACTCAAATGATAATTTTGGGAACAATTATTGAATTTTGTACTGCTAAAATAGACAATAAATTGATATTAAAAATCTTTAAAAATTAGAAAAAATACCTAAACTCTTAGGCATACTTATATATGCGTGTACATGCTATTCCGGAAGTATTTTGTATATAAAAATACATAAGAAAAATTTGGGTATCAACATGGAGATTGCAAGGTAGCTGCCATCGTCCGCAGGACCTTGTTATTCCTCTTGTCACTTCTTCTTTTGGATAGTTAGACAGTTTATATATGTTAGTTTATAGTTTTAGATGCTCATGACTTAGTGACACCCCGATGTTTGGGAATCTTTTCCGTATTTTATATTGTTTATATTTAGAGTTGGTTTAGTTTATCAGGAATTAAATTATTGAAAATATTTTATTAAATTCTTATAATCAAATTAGTAGTAATATTTTGGTAAAGAGGCTTGCCTTGTAAAACGATAGACGCCATCACGACCATGGTTAGATTTTGGGTCGTGACAATTTGGTATCAGAGCCTAGGCTACATAGGTCTCACGAGTCATGAGCAGGTTTAGTAGAGTCTTGCGGATCGGTACGGAGACGTCTGTACTTATCTTTGAGAGGCTGCAGAACCTTTAGAAAAATTTCACATTCTTGAATTCTTATTGTGCGGTATTGATTTAGCTTGAAGTGTAACCCTTTGAATTCCTTCCACGCATTCATATGCGCATATGAGTGCTCGGTATCAGTTATGCGTTGACGGATTGTGATTCCCTAGATGAGGTGCGAGCTGTGATTTCTGTGTGTTGATGTTGGGCTAGTCTGGAGGACTTGAGGCTATATTTTTACTGTAGATTGAGCACTGAGGTGTTGATTGTGTGAGCGTGTGCTTGTAGACCTATATGTCGGGTAGTCTCCCTATTAGTGAAAATGGTGGCTGGATGGATACGTGATGAGTATGGTGTGACTGCGAGATGAGTTCATATGATCTTAATGTGACGAGAAGGTATTGCTGAAGGTTTCACCTATTTGAGACTCAAGGTATGTTTTTAGACTCGTTCGAGGACGAAGGTTTGTTTAAGAGGGGGAGGATGTAGCGACCCGGTCATTCGTTCTGAGAGTTATAGCCCTATTTCTCCCATCTATGCTTATTTGTGTATTGTTCAGCTGTGTTGAGTTGTATCGAGTTGGTAGGTTTGGGTTCGGAGAAGTGTTGGAGTGAAATGAATAATTAGTCTCTTAGTTAGAAAGCTAAGTTAGAAAAGTCAATCGGAAGTTGACTTATGAGTAAACGAATTCGGATTGGGAATTTTATGATTCGGTTAGCTTCGTTGGGAGATTTTAGACTTAGGAGTGTGTCCGGAATGTAGTTTGGAGGTCCGTGATAGAATTAGGCTTGAATTGGCAGAAGTTAGAAATTTAGCAATTTTGGTCGGCATTGGAAAACTAGGTGCTGGGATCAAAATGGAATTTCGAAAGTTGGAGTAGGTTCGTAGTATTAATTGTAACGCGTGTGCCAAAAAGTATAAAGCTAGTTAAAAATAATCTATTATAATATATAAGATAATGTATTAGATAGATATTTATTAGCCTAATTTATCATTACATGTGTTAATAGGTAATAAAATAACTGGGGTAATAAATAATGGTAAAGAAATGGGCTAAACCCATTATATTTTCCTTATTGGCCCATGTACAAAGACCTAATGTGTAGGAAAAAGGAGTAATTTAGGTCTTAATAAATAATAAACAAAAAAAAATAGAAAACAATACCGCATGTTGGCTTAAAGAGGATTGATGACAACCAATATTTTCTGTGGAATCCGTACGAACACTAGGAAGAAGGAAAATGCTTCAGGTATATAAGTACATTAAACTCCAATTGCCTTCCATTAAAATTTCATTCTGTTAAATTAGTGATGATGGCATTAGGGATGAGGAATCAATGATTATGTTATCATAAGAAGCAATACATTGGCCATGGTTATTATTTAGTGTAGATAAAATGAGAAAGCTATGTAATTAAACTTGGGAAAAATAATTTTGATGGATCAGTTCACGTTGGTTTAATCTTTTATATAAGAAACATAGTGACTACCTAATAATTTATGTACTAATGAGGGAATACAGTAATTATTATTTAATAATTGACAATAATTAGAATGTTTGACATGAGATTGGGCGGATTACGCCATTGTAAAGCATCCTGGAGTTGTAATGTCTCAGCGTTTTTTTTTCCAGTTTTTGCGTTTGATAATTTCGTACAGATTTTTAGTAATAGGACCGAGAGTTGACTTTGATTTTGAATCATCCTAAGATTATGAAAATTATTCACTTATATTAATAAAGAAGTGTTAATCAATATTTGATAGATTGAGGCCATTGGAGGTCGTTTGATTGGTGTTGTAGACGTTGCAAGGTTGGGGAACTTCCCATTAGCGAGGTAAGTAACAGTTTTAACTCTGGCTTTGAGAGTATAAAACCGGAGAATTTGATATCGTATGACTGTTTGGAGGTGATACTCACGCTAGGTGACGGGCGTGTGGGTTTATACCTCGAGGGATGAAGACTTGGTCCGTCCTGTGAGGCCTCACAGCTATCTGTGAGCACGTGATTTTTTGCCCTACGAGAACTACTCCCAAAAATTCAAAACAAATTGGTTTTGTGTTGTTTGCAATTTATTTGTATTTTTGTCTGCGTATGTTTGTTTCTACTTTAAATAAGAAAAATACAAAATATGTGTTGCATGTGCATTTAGGATTTAATTATGCATCTTTAAATTAATTAAACCACGTCCTATTTTAAAGAATGAAAATCACAAAAAAATATGAATTCCGGTAGTTTGTCATTTTATTGTTTAATTGTGCGATTTTATTTTTCGATCTCGTGTGTTAATTATTGTTAAGGGTTAATTAATATCTTTTTAAATAATCTTGGTTTTTCAACTCAATTTAGGAATTTTGAATTAAAAAAAGAAAATAGAAGAAAAAGAAGAAAAACAAGAGAAAATCGGACTGGGCCAATTGTAAAAGAGAGTCCAGACCCAGTCCAAATACCCTGTTTACCCGGTCCAATTAGGCTGGCAACACGACCGTCCAAACGAAGTTGTTTTTGCCAGTCTCAGTCTGGGCCGTTGATCTCACTAGATCAATGGTCCATATCACTCCGCCCTTACCCATTCCCTAGCCCGACCCACTTTCACCTGGATCGACCCCGCCCCAACACTAAACCAAACGACGTCGTGTCTGTTAAATGAATTGATCCAGGCTGTTGGTCGGGCTTGATCCAACAGCCAGGATTAAAACACCCCCCCCCCCCCCGTATATAACCTTGATTCCTTACCCCCACGCCCCCTAAACCAACCAACCCCCCCCCCTTTCACCTTCGTCTTTGAGCTTCAGAGACCAAACATGTCCGTCGCCTTCAACCACCGTCCTCCGCCTACCGAAAATCGCCTCACGGCAGTTCCGGTGGTCCAAACAGCCCCAAAATTACACAATGGAATCCCCTCACCATCCTCTTTCCGAATCCCCACCCTATCGCCCTCGAATCATCCCCGAGTTCTTCGAATCATAGATCGAAGAACTGGCCCCTAACCCTAGTTCATCCAAACAGCCCCAAATTTACACTACAGCCTCCCCTCGACCTCCCCAACCTAACCCCTCTAACCGTCACCCTCGAATCCTAGCCGTTTGTTTCGAATATCAAATCGAAAATCGGACCAGAACCCTAGTTCATCTAATTAACCCCGAAGTCACACTACTGAACCACCTAGCTAACCCCGTCCCAAATCTCACCCAGGTTCTGTCCAAATCTTGCCAAAGCCTTTCGAATTTCAAATCGAAGGCAAACCCTAGATGAACCAGCTTCAGGCTGTTAACCATAAGGGTTAAAGGTTTGAGGTCTTAACCGACTTTAGTTGAGTGTTCTCAGTCAAGAACACTCGATTAAGGTCCGTTTTGGCTTCAAATTTCAAGACGAAGTGTCAGTGAGAACGGAGTTCATTTTGGTTTCTGATTTTTGAGGTATTTCTCCTCTTTTCCTTTTTCTTCTCTGATTATTGTTTGTTGTTGCCTAATTAGTTTTCCTTGCTACGTTTGTCAATTAATTCCCCTCCTCTTTCGAACCTTTTCTTGGTCCAGTTTCCTACTGTTGATTAACATGTGTTTTAAACAGTTTCGTCGATTAATCCATTCATGCCTGTATTTTAGTATTTCTCGTCAAGTTGTTTGGTGTTGTTTGTTTTTTTTTCAGCCGTAGGGTTCCCTTCAGTGTATCCTCAAGGTCCTTACATTTTTGTGTTTAAGGCTAATTTAGAACCTTGAATATTGGTTCGAATTGCTTCATTTCTGTGATGTCTGATTCCTTGTTTGTTTTGTTATTCGTCATTTTACATTATAAATGCAGTTGTGCCCATCCAGTGTGCGAGAGTATTTCATGCATCTTGTTTGATTTAGAATTGGGAACTTAGTTAGTCATCCCCTTGTATCCGTGCCAATCATGGTCTGAAATTTGACCTTGGTAGTTCAATAGGATTTTGTTCAAATGCATTAGTCTTTATGCTATTTGATCTGACCTGAGTTCTAGTTTGAATTGTTGATTGGATTATTAACTGATTTGAATTGGTTATAGCTGTGGTAGTTAGTTGGATTCAGTTTAGTTAATGGGTAGGTTTGAATAGGTTATAGTTGAAGGTCTCAATGCAGAGTGAAAGGGATTGGGTAAGATGTTACAAGATTCCTATCTATAAGTCTTCTGAAGCTTGATCTTGAGTTTTGAATGGTTCTTCATACAGACTTTGGATTTGAACCTTGACGTTTGCTAGTTGCAGGTACTAGTTCATTCTTCTTCAACTTTTCAGACCAAGACGGGACATGCAGAGCTTGTGACCTCAGCCCTGTTTTGAGCAGCTCACATCTTTCATTAACTTCTACATTTGGATTCACTTCTTGTCTTTCTTTTTTCTTCTTTTTTATTCTAGATTGTGACTAACTTCTGTTGATCATCTAGGACTGCTGACTCGCATTCTTGACGCGAGTTTCTTTTGTTGCTGACCTGAATTGCATTCTAAATTGAATTTCCTTTTTTTCCAGGTGGGCGCCTGATTGCTGAACTTGAACCGTCTTCTCTTGTTACTTGACACTGTTTTCCCTTGCACCTTGAACCATTTTCCCTTGAAACTTGAAATGTCTTCCTTCGAAACTGCTTTCCCTTGAAACTCGAGTTGTCTTCCTTCAAAACTGCTTTCCCTTAAAACTTGAGTTGTCTTCCCTTGTTCTCCAGGTGGGCGCCTGATTACAACAAAACAGACAAAACAAAAGAAATTTTTTCTGCCCCAGTTTGCACTAGGAAGATTTGTGAGTTGTTAGCAAAATTGTAAACCACTTGTACTATTAACGCAATGATGAGAGTAAACTAAAGAATAGCCTAGGAAAACTATAAACTAAGCTTGACTAAAGTAAAGACTGACCCTATTCTCCAGGCGGGGCCCCTAATTTCAAGAAAACTAGACATTGATAACTAAAAATTGACCCCTTTTTTTCAAATTTAGACTTTCCCCTTCTTTTTTTAAATTATTATCCTAGGAGAAAATTCTTCAGACTAGGTTTTCTATCTTAGGAGAAAAATTCATCAGACTAAGACATTTATCCTAGGAGAAAATTCATCAGACTAGGTCCTTTTTTTTTGCTTTTGGTATCTTAGGAGAAAGATTCATCCGACTAAGACGTTTATCCTAGGAGAAAATTCATTAGACTAGGTTTTCTATCTTATTATCTTAGGAAAAAGATTCACCAGACTAAGATTTTGATCCTAGGAGAAAGTTCATCAGACTAGGTCTTTTTTTTTTGTTATCTTAGGAGAAAGATTCATCAGATTAGGTCCATTTTTGTTATCTTAGGAGAAAAATTCATCAGACTAAGATTTCTATCCTAGGAGATGATTCATCAGACTAGGTTTCCTATCTTAAGAGAAAAATTCATCAAACTAAGACATTTATCCTAGGAGAAAATTCATCAGACTAGGTTTTCTATCTTAGGAGAAAGATTCATCAGACTAAGATTTTGATCCTAGGAGAAAGTTCATCAGACTAGGTTCCTTTTGTTATCTTAGGAGAAATATTCATCAGACTAAGACATTGATCCTAGGAGAAAATTCATCAGACTAGGTTTTCTATCTTAGGAGAAAGATTCATCAGACTAAGATTGTGATCCTAAGAGAAAGTTCATCAGACTAGGTCTTCTATCTTAGGAGAAAAATTTATCAAACTAAGATTTTGATCCTAGGAGGAAAAATGTAAAGATCAATGGCAAGATTTTATACACAATAACAAGACAAATAAAGGCAAAGATTTGAGAAACTTCCCTTTGTCGGCTCTTCTCATCTTTTCTCTTTCTTCTCTTTTTTTTTGTTTTTTTTTATTCATTTTTTTCTTTTTGAATCACTTTCCTTGCACCGCTTTGTTCCTGTTTCATATAAAGAAAAATTTATCAGTTTTGAAAATGGTAGTCGGTTTGTGGCCTTGAGTCTTGAGCAGCTTGGCTTTTGCTCGATCATCTTGAATCGGTCTCAAGAAACTTTTGTTCTGTACCAACTCTGACTGTTTCACACCCGGTACCATTTGTGTTTGTGGCTCAATAAGCCTTATCCCAACTAGAGATCTTTGCTTATGTGACCTTTTCTGATATCTTGAATGACTTCCTGCTTTTGAGCAATTTGTCTGTTAGAGAGAATCACCAGTTATCTTTGCTTGCGCCAAGTAGGCTGACAAGAGTCTTTTGAGGAAGCCTTTGGATGAATCCTCAAGGTATATTGACAATAACAACTGAATGTGCTGGCCAAATTTACTTTATGCAACTGAAAAACTGGTAGCAGGTTTTGAAATCTTTTCTTGCTTGTATTGATAAGGACTGACTCAGAGTGAAGGATAGAATGATGCAAAGAAACAATATTAACAAGAAATGCCCATGTTGGAAGGACAGAAGGAAGAGTTTTTTTTTTCTTTTTCTCTTTTTTTTCCAATAACTAGCCTTAATGATCATGACATGTATTTTGGACTCAACGGCCTGATCTATCAAACTAATCCAATCTTCCATTTTACCATTCTTATGACCTTTGAAGTCGGGCTTGTTCGTGCCGATCCTTTGCATTATCTTCACAACTCACTTTTGACTAGTGGTGCCCCGAGGGGTTTTCACCAACATGTCTCTCTCATTTATTTATCTCTGCTTACCGTTGCCTTACAGTGTCTGTTTAGTGTTTTCACTAGTAAGACTCTCTCATTTTTCTTTTTCTTTCTTTTTGTGAGCAACTTGACAGTGTTCTATGTCGTGTGACAACAATTGCTCATTGCATGCTTCTCTTGGAATTCTTGAAGGCATATCAGGAGGTTTTTGTTTGGAAGTTTTTTGGATAGGCTTGGACAAAAAGGGTCGGCGTGAAGGCTCAACGTAGACTCAAAATAAGGGGTTATGGACTTACAACTCTTGGAATCGACTCTTTCAAAAGTGAAATAAAATCTCTGCCCCAGTTTCAGCTATTGGGGATTTTTGGAATTTTTTTTTGAATTCTTATTTGGTTGGACCGAACCGTGAGGCTGCCTACGTATCCTTTTTAAGGAATCAGGTCGAACGTAGTTCAAGCATCTGACCTAACTAATTTTTTTCATTTTTCTTTCTGTTGTTTTTTTCTTTTATTTTATTTTATTTTTTTTCTCTTTCTTTTTTTCTTTTTGTTTTCAAAACAAGTTGCCCCAGCTCCTGTTTTTTAGGGCATGGACCTTTGACAATTTTTTTTTTAACTTTCTAAGAATTGCCCCAGTTTGTACTCTTGGGACATGGATTTTCTTTCCTTTCTTTTCTTTTTTTTTACTCTAAACTTGATTCCAAAAGAGGGTAGTCAAAGAAAATAACACATGCTCAAAAGGGGTAGGAAAGGATATAAAGTGTTTGGATAGCAGAAAAAGGGCCTCCCAACCTTAAGAACGTCAAACATGGTATCTTTTCGCGATCGCAGCATTGACGAACATGTCTGTCTTCTTGGTATGTTATGGTCACAAGACATTTTTTCATCCCTTAGTGACAAACTTTCCAACAAACTTCAATTGATTAAACATCCTCAAGCCCGATCTTCACAATAATTTGAAGGTGAATTTTACTCGACCTTAGTTCCAAAGTATTCCAACTTTTTATTCATCCTCAAAAGTATTTTTTTTAGTTATCGAATTCCAGATTAAATCAGTTCCTAAGATCTGGACAAAATTTCCGCATGCATGTCATGACATTAGAACTAGCGAGAAAAGAACTAGGAACAGAATGACACAAAAGGACAAACTGTATTTTATTGAGTAAAGGATGAAAGGGTTTTACAACTAAACAAGCAACCTAAAATACGAGTTATAACCCTAAAATAACCCGAATAATGAAAATAGCAACAGAACAGACAAACAAGACTCACACAAACAGAATGGAGGGATAGAAGGGTTTGACTCAATAAAACAAACAAAATCTAGATCACAACCCTGAAATAACCCAGATAATAGAAAAAACATCAAAACAAACTACCAAGATTCCTTCCTAGTGAGGAGAGAATGACTTTTCAATTGCTAGGCTTGGCATTTAGCCACAAATTTGCTCATCAGAATTAGCAGAGCCTTCTCCAATTTTAACATTATTAACTTCAGTTAGCAAATTTCCAAGAGGATTCTCATACTCCATGTCACCAGGCATCATCCCCACAAAGTCTGCATCATGATGTGCAGGTAAAGGATTCTGCGCGATATTCTGGGTGTCACTATCTTGGATCACAATCAAGTTTTCCTGGATCATCCTTTCTATTTCTCTTTTCAAATCCCGACAACTTTCAACATTGTGCCCCTGGGCATTGGAATGGTATTCACACCTTTTAGAAGGATCAAAACTTCTTGCACGTGGATCCATATGATTTGGAGGAATGGGTGCAATCATGTCATAATGCTTTAACTTCTCAAATAAGCTTGCATAGGACTCTCTTATTGGTGTAAAATTATCTTTCAACCTTTGTTCCCCTTTATACCTCTGGCTTGGATGTGGGTTATAGGGCACCTGAAAATTTTGTAGAGGCTGTTGGAGATTTTGTGATGCTCGTGCTCGCCTTCTAGAGTGTTTTGGTGGCTGGACAACATACTGAGATGGAGCGACAGAGTATTGAGGGTTCTGAGGTGGATAATACTGCTCAGGGGAGTCATGGAAAACTTGAGGAGGCTGCTCATACCTTCAATATGTTCTCCTGGGACCTCTTCTCGACCTTGATATCATCATGATTTCTTCAGCCTTCTCATTTGTGTCGTTAAAATTATCAGATTCAACCTGGACAACCTGAGTTGCGGCTTTAAAAACTGCTTAACTTATAATTTGCCTATTTTAAGACCATTCTCTACCTTTTCTCCCATTTTGATTGCTTCCGAGAAGGATTTGCCAACTGCGAACATCATGTTTTGAAAGTAATCTGGCTCTTGCGCTTGAAGGAAGACAATGATTAGCTCGTGGTCATCCATGGGTGGCTTAACTCGAGCTGCTTGCTCTCTCCATTTAATGGCATATTCCCTGAAACTTTCACTTGGTTTCTTCTTCAGGTTTGAAAGGGAAATGCGGTCTGGGGCAATGTCGATGTTGTATTGGAACTGATTGACAAAGGCCTGTGCCATGTCATTCCAGACGTACCAGCGAGATGTGTCTTGATCCAAAAACCATTCGGATGCTACTCCCGTAAGGCTTTCCCCAAAATAAGCCATCAGCAATTCTTCGTTTCTTCCCGCACCTCTCAGTTGATTGCAATACCTTTTTAGGTGGGATATGGGGTCTCCATGTCCATCATACTTTTCAAATTTGGGAGTCTTGAAACCAGGCGGCAAGTGGACATCGGGGAACATGCATAGATCTTTGAAGGCAACACTCTTTTGACCTGCCAACCCTTACATGTTTTTCAACCGTTGGTCTAAGCTTTTCACTCTTTGGGTCATTTCTTCTTGTACCATCTTTCGGGCAGGCTTCTCAATGTTTGCAGGAAGATCAAACGAGTACGAGTGGTACTCAGGAGAGTGGTACTGCTCTTGTTGTGTAGCAAATTGTGACTCATGACGAGGCTGTCCTTGACCACTGGCCCATGCTTGACACATTTCGGTCATTTGCTGTTTCAATATTCTATTTTTCTCAAACACAATAGACTCTTGTTGAACCCTCTGACCCTGAGTCTCTTGAGCACTTGTAACAGCTTCGATGTCAGTTATCATTTTTCCTTGGATCTTGTGTTTCCAGCTTACCACAAACCGACCACCTCAACTTTCTTCACAATTCAAAACAAAACATGTTAGAATGAACTCAGTCGGTCCTTATTATTATCAATATTTTTTTCATTTCTTCATTTTTTTTTCATTTCTTTTTAATGGTGATCGAACCTGATGTGGGTTGCCTACGTATCATGTGGGAACATGAATCCGATCTTGCGTAGTTCGGGAAGATCATGAATAAAGTAAATAAACTAACTTTTTTTTTGAATTTTTTATTTTATTTTTCGAAAGAAAGACTTATAAAGAAGAAAGGGAACATTTTTGGATTTTGATTTTTCTTCAGCATTTTGCAAAGAAAGACTTCTAAAGAAGAAAAAAAATTTGAATTTTTTTCTGGAATTTCGAAAGAAAAACTTCTAAAGAAAAAAGAAAATATTTTTTTGGAATTTTATTTTGAATTTATGAAAGAAATGCTAAAGAAAATATTTTTGAATTTTGAATTTTCTTTTCAATTTTGAAAGAAGAATGAAAATATTTTTGAATTTTTGGAAGAAACAAAAAGAAAATATTTTTGTATATTTTTTTTAAAAAAACAATTAGGGTCTAAAAGAAAGACTTTCTAAAGAAGCAAGTAATGAAAAATATTTTTGGATTTTTTGAAAATTGGGGTCTAAAAAAAAGACTTTTCTAGAGAGGAAGTAAAGGAAAATATTTTTGGATTTTTTTGAAAATTATGGGCCGGAACCGATGAGGTTTGCCTATGTATCTCATATCCGGTGAGAATCTGACCAGCGTGGTTCACCCGTTTTGACGGAATAAAGGAAAATATGACTTATTTTGAAATGACTTTTTCTCTTCTTTTTTTCAAAATTTCGGCAGAATTTCAGGATAATTCAAATACCTGTCTCTCACTCTCTTTTCTTTTTTCTTCTTTCTCTTTTTTTTTGATTTCTTCTTTTTTTTTCTTTCCCTATTCTAGAAGCCTGTCAACATGCAAGCTGAAACAAATAGATGCGCAAGTAGCACGTAAAATGTATCAGGATAGTCTTTTAATTTGTGTACACCTATCCTAGACGGATCCAACCCCTGTGTTGAGTTCCCAAAGTCAAATGCACGTGATACAAACAGGCGTTTCTACTAGGGATCCGGCATGAGGCTATGTTATTCTAGGTTTAAAACCTGGGTGTATTGTTCTAGACCTGGCTTACCCGAGCGGACAGCTCGAGCCGAGGGGGAGCAGCGTATCGGGAATACAGAAGCTTCACCAGCTTTGCAACTTGTCCGAACCTCGTTCTAAAATTGGGACAAGACTCTAACAGAAAAGAAGTCACACGAAGTGCACACTTCCCAGATGATTTAGAAGACTCAGAGAGAGGAGGGTTTCGTAGCAATTTATATACAATCCAAACAATATCAAAGTGGTAAAAGCAGCATTTAGCACATTAGGCTCAACCTGTAAAAATCAGATAAAACAAACCAACTATAACAGTTATTATAAGCTCGAATTCTTAAACCTGAACCGAAGTTCTGGGTCTGGATCCCCAGCAGAGTCGCCAGAGCTGTCACACCTCTTTTTTCTACCCCGAGAGGGTATAGGGGAGTTTTTTCAATTAAAGTGACAAAAATCGAAATGAGATTATTTATATTCAAATTCAGAGTCGCCACTTGGGATAATTTATGGTGTCCCAAGTCACCGGTTTAAAATCCCGAGTCGAGGAAGTTTGACTCTGTTTTACAGTCCGCAAAACACAGAAATCCAGGTAAGGAATTCTGTTAACCCGGGAGAAGGTGTTAGGCATTCCCGGATTCCGTGGTTCTAGCACGGTCGCTTTAACTATTAATAATTGGCCTAATTATCTTATTAATTACATATTTAGAACCTATCGTGCATTTCTAACTTTCTAACCGCTTTTAAATTATTTTAAAATAATTATGGAATTATTTTTAAGGAAGATGTCAACGTCATCTAAAATGCGTCTTTGGACCACGCCACATGAAATGCACCCGCAGTCTGAGATATTTTATTTAACATTATTAAGATTTGGATTTGGGTCACATGAAATGCACACTCGAGTTTAGGAATGTAATTTTAAATTACGCGCTTAAAGCAAGCTACAAAATTCATAATTTAATTGTTTCTTCCTAAAACTACTTTGAGATTATTGTGAAGTCATGGTTATTGAACGAATTTTTGGAGAATAGAGTAAATTAGTTAAAGGAGTAAATAGGCCAGCATGTACCAACACTCTATAGCCTAACAACTGAATCCCAAAAATTATTAAGGTCCAAATCTTCCAATTTTTAAATCAAAGTCCAAATGCTATATTTCAAAACCACCCAACGGTCCAACTCTAAACCCATTTTCTATGGCTCATTTCATCAAACCCGAGTCTTATTATCCTAAACTTTGGAGCAACGTCCAATCTACACTACACCATAGGATAGACATGATACAAATTAAACTATTATTTAGCAAATCAAACAAAATTCACCATTGAGCAATTTAAACAAACAGATTATGTGCAAAGTCAATAACATAACTAAGAAAAATAGAAACTAAGATGAGACAAAATAATTAAAATAAAGCAATAAGAACCGTGTCTGATTTCAATCATGGGAATATACAATATATTGATGTCAATTTAACTAAGTGACCAGATGAAAAGGAAACAGACCTTCAATGTTGTCAAATGCTTGTCAATATATTGATAAAGAAGAACTTGTATAACATCTCGGAACCAGAACAATATCGTCGACCTCGATAGATCCTCAAACTCGAACAAGAATACCTCGTCATTGAATGGCTTTTGGACAGGTTTTACGTGTTAAAACAATCAATTTTTGACTGATTTCTCGCAGCCACTGTTGCTGCATTTTTCGCAGCTGTTGCAGCTGATTTTTGATGGTTTGATGGAGGTTTAGTGGTGGATTTCAGCTGGGTTTAATGGCTATTTTTGGGCAGATTTTTCAGCTCTCTTTTCGGAGCTTTTGAGCTGCTTTTCTATGGCTTTTCATGGAATTTTAAGGAGTCTTTTTACATAGTTTAAATAGAAGAAAAATTAGTGATTAATGATGAGGAAGAAGCAAAAAAGAAAGGGGATATGGCTACTGTTGCTGGTGAAATTTGTAAGGTGGAGTTTGCTGGTTTTCTCCAAGTGAAAGAGACATGGGTCTATCTTTTGGGATCTGCAGATTTTCAAAGAAGAAGAGGAGTTTTTCTTCTTTTTGGGGTCTGCCGTGAACTTCGGTGGGAGGGGGAGTCTCCAATTTTTAGGTCTTAGCTAGGTCTTGGTCAGCGTCTGATTTAGAGTCTTTTTAAATTTTTGTGTGTCTTTGATCTTTTTTCAGAGAAAAATGGCGGATTGTAAGGTTTTAGGCGTCTCCTTATATTTTAGGTGTAAGTTCTATTACAGGGGTAGTGATTAGGTTAGGGGTATGGGCCTAGGAGTTATGGGCTTGGAAATTATGGGCTAGGTCCAAAATTAGGCCTATAAATGAGTTGCTCGAGCCCAAGCTTTATTTTTTCCACGCGAATGAGATTAAAATACTATCTCATTTATTAATTAGTCCAACTTAAATAAAATAACTATTAAAATAAGACTGACCATTAAAACAACACTATTTTTGGTATTTTTCAGGATTAAAAATAACTACAAAATATTAATGAAACTATTATTATTATTATTATTTTTGTAATTTTCGTTTTCTTGTAATAAAATAAAAGTAAAAGAGTAAAAATGAGTTGAAATAGCTATATTAGGCCTACATTAAATATTTACGTGCTAAAATATGAAAAATTTTGGGGAGGGTCAAAAATCACATGTCTACAATTATCACAAGGAATATTGTTCTCTTTGTCTAGCTTTTTCCTAAACGTACAAAAACATTTTCCACTTTTTTCTGTTTCTAGTTGAATGATATAATGTTAGTATAACTTACATTTTCTATTGTATTTTATCCCAATAAAAAATCAACATATAACTCACATGTTTCTCCAACAAATAATAAGTCGAATACTTTTTAAACAATATTCCTAATACCCGTACTATGTCAAATTAGTATACATTCATTATGAGATAGGAGTCCATTACTCATATGATTACTCAATTATCCGAAATTATGGAGTAAAGTCACTTTTCTTTTATTTATAACAGGAAAGTCACTCAACTATACTTATTGCATACAAATAGTACCAAAATTATCAAACTACTCTGTGAAAAAATCTGACGTGGCAGTCCACATGGACTTTTAATATGTTTGGATCGGACCATATAAAAAAAATTAAACCAAAACAAAATATAGAAACTCATCCATACACTCAACCCGACTGCTTAAGGTAAAAGCTCAGCTGCTAAATATTTGTTTAGATCATAGATGCAGCATAATCATGTCTTTATAAGAAAGTATTCCAGTGATATATCAGCGACTGAAATCACTTCCTAATTTGAAAAGCAAAGTAAATGATGTGGCACAAACACCTACCAGGTTACACAAACAAATACGATCACAAACACTATAACATTTTCCAATTGAACGAAGTTTCAGCAGTGGGCATAACTAAAATCTGATTTTGCCGAGTGACTATTGTCTTCATAATTTCAAAGTGACCATCTCAATAATGAACTCTATGAGATAGATGTAGTACAAAAATTATTAATAACTGCACCTTTAGGCAGTTGAACCCAAGATAACATAAATCCTTGACCACCTCTAAAAATACTCAAGTGCAATTATGTGCAAGATGACATTAACTCTACTATTTTGATTGCTAATATTTGATTATTTATTGCATCTTTGATGCTTACATAGTTAGACTATTTATCCTACAATGATACATACAGACTTAAAATGGTAGATACCCTACAAAAGTTGGGAATAGGCTGACATATCGAAGCTGAAATTAAAAGTGTTCGAGATGAAACACAAATGTAATTTTCAATATATCTTGACTCGTATATCACACTGGAGGTTAACTACATGGATGATCATTCAACTCATTTTATTGTGTCAAAATCATTATACTGTTTTCTGTAATAGAAAACCAACTCAACTTTAGGTAAGTACCACACAAATGTCACTTAACTTTTTGTTTTTTAACGAAAGATAACTTAATTTAACCTAATTATCATAGAAAGTCACTAAGCTATTTGGGTGACTTATTCGCTACATAATAGGTGTGTTCAATTATTTTACAGTGACTTAATGTGATAACTAAGCATAATTAAGTGATTATTTAATTGCAAAAAAGTTTGGTGACTTCTTGTGATACTTAGGCAAAGTCAAATATAATTTTTATTGAAAAATTAGTAACTTTGGTGCAATGAATTGAGGGTCTATTTGGAAAGTCATATGTAACTATCGAATTGTATAATTATTGAGGTAGTAATTATTCAGTTTGGTAAGTAGTGGCAGAGCCAAAGTTTTTAATAAGGAGGGTCAAATATAAAGAAGTAAACTCATAAAGAAAACCAATGGAGTGTGGTGTGTGTATATATAAATTTTTTTTTACCTAACTATACAGTGTAATTTTCCGATGAAGGGATGTCAGTTAACACCCCTTCAGATACATATGGCTTTGCCACTACTGGTATTACACAATATAGTAATTTCAATGACTTTTTTGTTTCTCTAATTTAATTACAGTATAATTCTCAATGTTATTTCTAGTTGCACAAGTATATTTACATAGTTAGATATTTTTTATTATAAAATAAAGTTAATTTTTAAAAGTAAATAAACTTTTATTTATGAACATGTAAATAAGTTTTAATGTATGGCAATATATGAGTCACACTATGAAAGTACATGAGAGGAGGGTTAGAAAAAGTGTATCTATTTCGGAGAATCAGTTCGGATTCATGCCAAGACGATCGACTACTGAAGCTATTCATCTTGTGAGGAGATTGATAGAACAATATATGGAGTGAAAGTTAGACTTGCTTATGGTATTCATTGACCTAGAAAAAGCCTAGGACAAAGTCCCTAGAGAGGTTGTATGAAGAAGTTTTTAGGACAGCGGAGTTCCTGTAGCGTACATTAGGGTGATCAAGGATATGTACGAGGGAGCTAAGACTAGGGTGAGGACTATGGGAGGAGACTCGAATTATTTTAGGGTTGCACAAGGGATAAGCTCTTAGCCTATTTTTTTCCGCTGATGTGTTGATGTGCACATCCAAGGGGAGGTACCATGGTGTATGTTATTCGCAGATAACACAATGTTGATTAATGAGACGCGAGCAGGGTTAATGCTTGGCTAGAGGTGTGAAGAGAGACTCTAGAGTCCAAAAGTTTCAAGTTGAGTAGGACGAAAACAAAATACTTAGAGAGCAAGTTCAATATTGGGACACATGAAGTTGTAGTGGAAGTGAAGCTTGATACACGAGTCATCCCAAGAGAGATAGTTTTAAATACCTTGGGTCTATATACAAAGTAATAGAGAGATTGACGAGGATGTTACTCATCTTATTGGAGCGGGATAGATGTAATGGATACTCGCATCTAGATTTTTGTGTGATAGAAAAGTACGTACCATCAAGACTTAAGGACAAGTTCTATAGGTCAGTAGTTAGACCGACTATGTTGTATGGAATCGATTGTTGGCCAGACAAGAAGTCTCATATTCAGAAGATGAAAGTAACGAAAATGAGGATGTTGAGATGGATGTGTGGATATACCAAGAGAGATAAGATTAGAAATGAAGTTATTCGGGACAAGGTGCGCATGACTCCTATGGAAGATAAGTTGGGGGAATCGAGGTTGAAATGGTTCGGGCATGTGAAGAGGAGAGACACCGATGTCCGGTTAGGATGTGTGAGAGGTTGATCATAGCGGGTCAGAGCAGGGGTAGAGGGAGGCCTAAGAAGTACCGAGGAGAGGTGAATAGGCAGATATGGCACTACTTTAGCTTAGCAAGGACATGACCATCGATAGAAAAGTGTGGAAATCGAGTATTAGGGTTGCGGGTTGACATGTAGTCGAGAGTATCTCCTAGTATTGCCAACAATATTAGTACTAGTCTTATTTTACTATTCCTAGTTCCTTATTGGTACAAGGTGTGTCATTCTTACTATTAGTATTAGCACTATTCTTGTATCTTCCTATTTAGTGGTTATTTTTGAAAGACTTGTTTCTGGTTGCTTACGGAAGCATAAACTGTTGTTTACCTTAGTCAATTCTTTCATTATTTTCTTCTTCTATATCTTCTTGCTTTTATACTTGTTATCTTTCTTTTTTTATTTATCTTGTCATCTTACTTGCTATATTACTTATCATCCTATTTGCTTATATTACTTGTCATCCTATTGTTATATTACTCCAATTTTGAGGAGGTGTTAGATGGTCATTGGTTTTAGACTGGATATACTTTTTCTCAGTTTTATCTTTTATTTATGATATCATGTTATTTTACGTTTTGTATTGGCTTTATTTTTGTTAATTGTGGTTTGCCTAGTAAGTGGTGTCGGGCCATCACAATCACTTGATTGAAATTTTGGGCCGTGACATTTTCCTTTTTCGATTTTAATTTATGTTTAACAATTTTGTCCATTAGTTCATTTATTTTTATTTATTCTATAAATGGTAAAAAGGATATAAGAAAAAAGTGGAAAGGGAAACAATTTGACAAAAAAAGCCATTTCATGTTCCCTAATCCCGTTACATTTTCAAGCAAACTAAAAAGTGCAAGGTAAACTACTACTTCATGATTTGTTCATCTGTTCGAAAAATAGTTAAGTAGCATATTAGACTAACTCACAAAATCCACCTTTTTAAGTCAGAACTGTACTTGTATAGAAAAATGTTTAAAGTAATCTCTGAAAAGTATCAGCAGCTACCACCAGCTCTAGCCCTCTAGATCATCAGCAGTACTATTTTTGCTCTATGTTCACATCATATATTTCCTGGTTTTGTTGTTCAACATTGCCAATAGTCTTCTGAATTACCCCATAATCGCATAGACAAGTCCAAAATTTCTCGATGAATAGGACGATTCACATCGGGATTTTCTCCATCCAGATCCCTAACTATATTGAAATTATCCTCTAATGCTATGAGCTTATAGTTATAGGTTAAATCCTCTCCAAAGTAACATTAGGAGTACAAACACATCTCTAGGCTAGACATACAATCCAACTCCACTACTAGCTCCCTGAGAAAATCGATCCCGACCCTCATATCAGGTAAAAGCTATTGCGACCCGCTCTTCCTACCTTAGTGTAGCGTCGAGTTGGCAGCGATCACTTTTTGGTGCCATTGCCGGGGAGTTTACGGCGTTGACTATCTGTTTATTTAGTTTTGTGTTTTGCTTCTCTTTCCTTCTTGTTTACTAATTTTGTTTGTGTCGATCAATCAGGTACAAATGGCTCTTAATGCAAATGACCCTCTCGGCAATGTGATAGCGAGGGAGGAGGTAGAGGATCTAGAACAAGATGAGGTCTTACCTCAAGTTCCACGGAGAGGCCGAAATGCCAATGTAAATGCAAATGAGAACAACAATATTCCAGACCCTCATCTACCACCGCCGAGAGTGGCTCCCAGAGTTTTACCAAATCAAGGATATGCCAGTGCTATTGTTCCTCCCTGAATCCGGGCGGGGAACTTTCAAATCACAAATGTTATGTTGACCTTGCTCGAGCAAAGAGGGTATTTCATGGGCGCCTCCGATCAAAATGCCTACAAGCACTTGAAGGGGTTCGTGGATACATGCTGGGATAGCAAATAGACAAACGTGTCCGAGGATGCGTTGAGATTGAGGCTTTTCCCGTTCTCTCTTTGGGGGTAAAGCGCTGGATTGGTAAGAAAGGCTCCCCAATCATTCTATTACAACATGAGATGAATTGGCGGACAAATTTATTGCCAAGTTCTTTTCTCCAAGTCATATGGCGGCTCTTCGGGATGAAATTCTAGCCTTCAAGCAAGAGCCAACAAAACCTTTGCACGAGATATGGGAAAGATATAGAACAATGGTGAAAGAGTGCCCTAATAACGACATGACCGAGGCTATGATTCAACAAACCTTTTATCGGGGCATCACCACCACGAATCAATGCATTGTGAACCAATTGGTCGGAGGGAACTTTATGAAACTTTTTTACCAAGAGGCATGTGATGTACTTGACGAAATGGCCGACACCTCTTCGGCATGGCAAAACCGAGCTAATGTGCCCCAAGGTGACCCCACGGTCATCCATTTGTACAAGGAATTGCACGATCATAGTCAAGCTATTGCCGAGCTTACTACTACTATGAACCAACTGGTGAAGGCACAGTTACAACAAATCTAAAATCCACGCCAAGTCAACGCAATGGAAGGTGTCACTATGCTTAAGAGAAGGCAAGAGGGCAACAATCTCAAGGGAATTGTGAACAATATGACAACAACAATGATGGGGGTGGTTATTCAAATGAGTGCTATGATGATCAAAGCGAAGAGGTCCAATATGTCAATAACTACCAAGGGAATAGAGGCAACTCTTCGAATCAACAATGGCGTCCTCAAGGAAATTGGGACAATCAACAACACGACGGAGGTAATTGGAATAACAACAATCAAAAACAAGGTGGTGGCAATTGGAATAACAACCAAAACAATAATTGGGGTAATCAAGGCAACCAAGGGAATTGAAATGGTAATAACAATAATTGGGGCAACAACAACAATCAAGGCGGGTGGAACAACAATGGAAACCAAGGCAACAAGGGGGTGGGCTTTCAAAGGCCCCCAATGTACCAACAACCGAGCAATTCACTCCCTTTCCCTTCTCAAGGTCCTAGTTCTTCCGGAGGTGATATGGGAAGAATTGAAAGCATGTTCGAGCAAATGATGAAAAAGAACCAAGATTCCGATGCCCAGTTGGCTTCTCATAATACATCTATTCGGAACTTGGAGGTGCAATTAGGCTAAATCTCTCAAGCGTTGAATACTCTTCCCAAGGGTGCTCTATCAAGTGATACGGTAGTGAACCCGAAGGGTGGGAATAACAATCATGTGATGGCATTCACAACAAGAAGTGGGAGAGGCGGTGATGTGAATGCCTCAAAGAAAAAGCAAGTTGTGGATAAAGATGTTGAATTGCGGGATGATGATATACCTTTGATTATTGATGATGTGGTTAATCAAAATGTGAACAAAGATATGCAAATTGATATTGATGATGAAGTCGAGGTAGAGACTCAAATGCCGTGAACCCGTCTAGGGAACACATGATTGACATGCCCGAGCCAGTTGTACCAAAGGCCAAGGCACCTTTGCCTAGGCCACCTCCACATTATCCTCAATGGTTAGCAAAGCAAAAGAGTGACAATCAATTCAAAAAGTTCATTGACATGATGAAGAGCCTCACAATCAATGTGCCTTTGGTGGAGGCACTTGAGCAAATGTCGGGGTATGCTAAATTCATGAAAGATTTGGTAACAAAGAAGAGGTCTATGGAGTGTGAAACAATTAAAACGACTCATCAAGTGAGTGCCATAGTGCATTCAATTGCACCCAAGCTTGAGGACCCCGGAGCTTTTACTATCCCTTATACTATTGGAAGTGCGGATTTTGCCAAGGCCCTTTGTGACTTGGGGGCTAGCATAAATTTGATGCCGTACTCGGTCTTCAAGACTTTGGGAATTGGACAACCTCGACCTACCTCAATGAGACTTCAAATGGCGGATCGATCGATGAAGCGACCTTTGGCCATAATTGATGATGTACTTATCCGGGTGGATAAGTTTATATTGCTGGCCGACTTTGTCATATTGGATTGTGAGGTGGACTTTGAAGTGCCTATTATTCTTGGTAGACCTTTCCTAGCTATGGGGAAGGCATTGGTTGATGTTGAAGCGGGTGAGCTGACTTTCCGAGTGGGGGATGAGAAGGTGGTATTCCATGTTTGCAAATTAATGAGACAACCCAATAGCACAGAGGTGTGTTCATTTGTGGACATTGTCACAGCTGTGATAGTGGATGACACAAGTTCCATGATCCATGTTGAAGATCCCTCTAAGGTCGCGCTTCTTAATATGGATGTCAATGATGATGCTAGTAGAGTGGAGTGCGTGAATGCATTGCATGGTATGGGTTCATATTCATATGAGCCTAGGAGGCTATCTTTGGATCTTGAAAACCGCAAAACTCCACCAACAAAGCCATCGATTGAGGAGCCACCGGTGTTGGAGTTGAAGCCACTTCCTCCACACCTCAGGTATGAATTCTTGGGTTCAAATTCTAGTTTACCAGTTATTCTTTCTTCTTGCCTTACTAACATGCAGGTTGAGGCTACCTTGGCGGTTCTTCAAAAGCGAAAAAGGGCAATTGGATGGACTCTAGCTGATATTCGGTGAATAAGCCCCGCATTTTGCATGCACAAAATCATCTTGAAGGAGGATGCAAATTTTTCCTTGGAGCATCAAAGAAGATTAAATGAGGCAATGCAAGAAGTGGTGAAGAATGAGGTTAACAAGTGGTTAGACGCCGGTGTGATCTATCCTATCTGACAGTTCTTGGACTTCTCCGGTGCAATGTGTACCGAAGAAGGGTGGTATGACGGTGGTGACCAATGACAACAATGAACTCATTCCTACTCGCACGGTCACCAGGTGGAGAGTATGTATGGATTACCGAAAGCTAAACAAGGTGACCCGAAAAGATCATTTCCCATTGCCATTCCTTGACCAAATGCTAGATCATCTTGCGGGGCGTGCTTTTTATTGCTTTCTGGATGGTTACTCGGGGTACTATCAAATTCTAATTGCCCTGAAGGACCAAGAAAAGACCACCTTTACATGTCCTTATGGAACATTCGCCTTCTATAGAATGCCATTTGGATTGTGTAATGCTCCGGCGACTTTCCAACGTTGCATGATGGCTATTTTCACCGACATGGTGGAGGATATCTTGGAGGTCTTCGTGGATGATTTCAGCGTGGTTGGGGATTCTTTTGAGGAGTGCTTGGTAAACTTGGATAGAGTGTTAGCCCGATGTGAAGACACCAACCTTGTTCTCAATTGAGAAAAGTTCCATTTTATGGTAGAAGAAGGTATAGTGTTGGGTCACAAGATCTCGAAGTGAGGAATTGAAGTTGATAAGGCCAAGATTGAGGTTATTTCAAGGCTCCCTCCCCCTACTTCTGTCAAAGGGGTGAGGAGTTTCCTTGGAAACGCGGGTTTCTACCGGAGGTTTATAAAGGATTTTTCTAAAGTGGTACATCTGTTGTGCAAGTTGCTAGAGAAAGATGCAAAGTTCTTGTTTAATGAGAATTGTATGCAAACATTCGAGCTTCTTAAGCTCAAGTTGACTTCTACCCCTATCATTACCGCGCCAAATTGGAGCTTGCCTTTCGAGCTCATGTGTGATGCTAGTGACGTTGCGGTTGGGGCTGTTTTGGGCCAAAGAATCAACAAGATTTTTCATCCGGTGTACTACGCAAGCAAGACCATGAATGAGGCTCAAAGAAACTATACAGTCACCGAGAAAGAATTGTTGGCTATTGTGTTTGCTATGGAAAAGTTTCGACCTTACCTTATGGGGGCCAAAGTTATAGTGCACACCGATCACGCCGCCCTTAGGTATTTGATGACCAAGAAAGACTCCAAGGCGAGATTGATGAGATGGGTGTTACTTCTTCAAGAGTTTGATCTAGAAATTATTGACCGGAAGGGTAGTGAGAATCAAGTGGAGGACCACTTGTCCCGTTTGGAGGAGGAGGGGAGGCCTTGTGACAACCTTGAGATTAATGATTCATTTCCAAACGAACAACTCCTTGCGGTGTCAATGAAGGAAATGCCATGGTTTGTCAATGTTGCCAATTACCTTGTGATCGGAATAATCCCGTGTGAGCTCTCTTCTAACCAAAGGAAGAAGCTCAAGCGGGATAGTTTGGATTTCTATTGGGATGAGCCATACTTGTTCAAGATTTACACGAATGGTATGATTCGTAGATGTGTCCCGGAGGAAGAATAATTGAGTATCCTATAGGCTTTCCATTCTTCACCCTATGGTGGCCACCATGGTGGGGTGAGGACCGCCTCAAAGGTTCTTAGTTGTGGATTCTATTGGCCCACTTTGTTCAAAGATGCGGGCGATTTGGTGAAGAGATGTGATGAGTGCCAAAGAGTGAGCGGAATTTCAAAAAGGGATGAGATGCCTCTCAATACGATTCTTGAAGTGGATATCTTTGATGTTTGGGGCATCAATTTCATGGGTCCATTTGTTAGCTCTTGTGGGAATACTTACATTCTCGTGGTGGTTGATTTGTCTTAAAATGGGTTGAAGCTGTGGCTTTGCCTAATAATGAAGCCCAGCGTGTTGTGGCATTTTTGAAAAAGAGTATCTTCACAAGGTTTGACACTCCTCGTGCTATCATTAGTGATGGGGGTCTCACTTTTGCAACAAGGCTTTCGACACGTTGCTTTCTAAGTACGGTGTCAATCATGAGGTTTCGACCCCCTATAATCCTCAAGCTAGTGGCCAAGTGGAAGTCTCCAACAGAGAAATTAAGAGTATCTTGTCTAAAACAATCAATGCTAATAGGACCGATTGGTCGAAAAAGTTGGATGACGCTCTTTGGGCTTATCGAACGGCTTACAAAACTCCGATTGGAATGTCTCCATATTGGTTGGTGTTTGGGAAGCTTGCCATCTTCCAGTGGAATTAGAGCACAAGGCCATGTGGGCTTTGAGGAAGTTGAACTTATAATGGAATGTTGCGGCAAATCTTCGGGTTGAACAACTTAATGAGCTCGATGAGTTTAGATTCCATGCCTACTCCAGCTCGTCCTTGTACAAGGACAAAATGAAGTATCTTCACGACAAATATGCTCGGGGTAAGGAGTTCAAGGTTGGAGATATGGTTCTCTTGTTCAATTCTCGGTTACGTCTGTTTCCGGGTAAGCTCAAGTCAAAGTGGAGTGGGCCTTTTGAAGTTGTGTTTGTGACCCCATTTGGTGCTCTTGATCTAAAGAACAAGAATGGTGAAGTATTCAGAGTCAATGGACATCGGGTCAAGCATTATCTTCGGAAATTTGATGATAGACACGTGGTGGCACTTCTCCATCTAAAGTGATGTGCTGGTAACATGCGTCGTGCCGCGACGTTAAATCAGGCGCTGCTTGGGAGGCAACCCATGTCTTTTTCTTTTTGTTGTTTTTTGTATTTTCTTGGTAGTGTAGGTTTGATTTTTGAGCTAACTGATTGTGAGATGTTGCAGGGATTGAGTTGATGCAGTGCAAAATAGTTTGAAAAAGGTTGAACAGTCTCTGAAGATTGCCAGTGCGGCCGCATTGCACTTTGTGTAGTCCGCACTGGTGATGGTGAAAGGTGGTGCTCTCTGAAGTTTGCCTCTGCGACCGCATTCCATTTAGTGCGGTTCGCGGTGGACCTCTGCGGCCGCAGTCTGTTTTGTGCGGACCGTGGAGGTTGCCTACTCAAGCTTCATTTGAACAAACCCAGCGCGGTCCGCGGTCGGTTTTGTACAGCCGCGCTGGTAGGTAAGGCTGGGTCCCATTGCTTTTCTATAAATAGACCCATGTGTCACCATTTACCCTTTTCGAACTCTTAACACTCAGAGAAATAAAAGTATTGTTCATAACCTCTTTTGACCGTGATTCTTGCTTAAGATTGACTAATTACATTTCATCTTCTCATCTGGTAATATTTCACTCAGTCCTTGTGCATTTACTTGATTAATTTTGTTTTATTTTATTACTATTAGCTTATAACTTCTTTTTCTTCTCGTTAGTTTCTTCTTCTTTATTTAGTTGTTAGCTTAGGGTAGTTTTAAATACTGGGTTTGTGTGCTGGATATGCATAATGGTTGGGCAAGTGAGTAGGGACAAAGTAGGTGAACTAACTTGAACAATTGTGCAAAAAAATGAAACCCTAACTTAGTGCCTGTGCAAAATACTCTCCGCGGCCTGCGGTCGCCTTTGTGCGGTCCGCGGTGCCCTGACGCGGTCCGCATTGCCATTTTGCGCAGACCGCGGTGCCCAAGTGACTGAAATTGAATCTATGTCCAGCGCAGCCGTATTACACTTTATGCGGTCCGCGCTGGCCCATCGCGGCCGCGATGCTACTTTGTGTGGGATGCGGTGGTTGGATTCAAAGAGGTGGTGTTACAGACCTTACCTCAGTGCGGACCGCAAATTCTTTTATGCGGTCCGCGGTGCCCTCAATGCAGCCACACTACTTTTTATGCGGGCCGCGGTGGTTGGATTCAGAGAGAGCTTTGTCCCAATGCGGACCGCGGTCGCCTTTGCGCAGTTCGTAGTGCCCCTAGTGCGGCCATACTCATGTTTGTACGGGCCACAGTGCTTTGTTCTGCAATTGTTTCTGCAACATTTAATCTGCTGTCTACAATTCAATTTCAACACTTGTTTCACTGCCTGTGCTGATACTAACCATGTTAGATGTGTATGCCTGCAGATAATGGTCAAATAACGAGGTAGAGGTGCCAAACAACCCGGCCGAGGTGATTCCTCCCGGGGAGGGAAGCAAAGGATGGTAAAACTCACTCCCCAGGCCAGAAAAGACATAAAGGACATGAGGAAAGCAATCAAAGCAGCTGACAGAGCCATTGACAACTCGGAGAGTGAGTACGAGCCCTCCCGGGAGATCTCTTCAGATTCAGTCCCACTATACATCCCGTATCCGGAGAGGTCCATACATAGAGACACTCCTCCCTCTTCCCCCGATGCTCAAGCTTCAATCAACATTTCTGTTGGGTCGTCTAAGGGCTCAGCGGCAGGTAGTGGGGATGAATACTCTACCTCTCCCACAGCGTCACTATCTGGAGAGGGTGTTAAGGGTGATGAGGGAGATGGGGAGTTACCTGGGGGTGGTGTGCCTCAGGTTGGGGGTGTTGACCGGACTAGGAATCCCGCTGTTTGGGAAGATAGATTCGTCAGCCAAGTGGCAGTCCACAAGTTTAGGGAATGGTGGCCGTCACGAAAGTTGATTCTTGAGAGGAGCTTCATTGACAAAGACCTTCTACCCCTACACCCCAATGTACATAGACAGTTTCAGGCTCGAGTGGGTTGGAAGTTTTTTAAAGATTGTGAAGGCGAATGAGCACATGGTCAAGGAGTTTTATAGCAATGTGGCCAACATCTTAAAGGGCACTAAGGTGACCAAAGTGAGAAACAAAAATGTGGTATTTACCGGGAAGGAATTAAATGAATACCTGGGGTTCAATGATAAAGATGAGTCCTTTTACAATGAAAAGTTGGCAATGGGCAAGGAGGTTCGTCTGTTGTTAGCTTCATACCTAGCAATCCTGGGTATGATTCCAGAGTGGTTGCAATCAGGGGCCAAAATACTTCAGAGAACCTTTAACTTTGAGGCTAGAGGGTGGTTGACTTTTGTGTGCAGTCGGCTCGACCCCACTACCCATGATCAGACTATTCCACTTGCCCGGGCTATTCTTGTTGCATCTATTATGGTAGAATATCCTATCAATGTGGGCAATGTGATGTCCCGCGTCATTTCTGCAGTGGGGTTTGAGCATGACCGAAACTACCCTTTTCCCAGCACCCTCACTATGTATTTCCGGGTCCTGGAGGTGGAGAAGAGACCTTTTGACATCAAGGTCAAACCTGTGGCTCCATTTTCATGGTACAGTTTGAAGGGGTCAGACAACCCCAAGGACAAAAATTACAAGCCTCCTGCTTCTGCCCCAACCGGCCAATTTGAAGAGCCGGTTGCGGTAGAGCCCTCCACTGAGCCTACCTCTACAGTTGCTGACATGCCTCCCGGACCTTCCACTACTATTGGTCCCTATACTTCAGCTGGACCGGGGATTCCATCTTCCCGGGCCCATCCTATCACCGCCCACCAGTTGAGCGAGACACTTCATAGCTTGACCAACTGGATGGCGACTACTTCATCCAAGTTGTCCACCTTGACTTCTACCATTGCGGCTCAGTCGGCACCATAGCCAGTGCAGGTGCCCCAGTCTATTGAGGATTCACTTAAGGAGAACCTTGCCAATCAGCAAAAGATCCTTGATTCTCAGGCTGCCTTGGCTAAGGCAGTGGATTCACATGGCAAGGCCCTGAAGGAGCTTGCCAGGGAGCACAAGAAGCTGCGCAAAACACGGGCTTCCAAGGAGTCTGTGAAGGCGCTGAGAGAGGATATTGACAAACTGAAGGCAGACCAACTGCCTTTAGACTTGATATTTGAGGATCCAGCCCCAACAGCAGCACTAGTAGCAGAGCCACAACAGGAGCAGACTCAGAGGCTTCCTAGGAAGAAGAGGAAGCTCTCTAGTACAGACGAGGCGGTCATCCGGTTGGCAGACCCACAGGAGGTCTCCTCCAGTCATCCACAGGTTGCTCTAGATATTCAGCCCATACAGGTCCATGCCCCAGTCCCAGCAGCAGAGTAGCAGGAGACCAGGAATCAGTCTGAGGTTCCCGTACATACAGAGGACCCGGGGACCACTCATGTTCCCATGCATATAGACGAGGCTTAGGGAGCTCCTATATCCTTTCATCTTGATTTTTGATGCTTATTTGTTTAGTTGGCATTGAGGACAATGCCAGTTTTTATTTGTGGGGGTGCGCACTACTTTTTATCCGGATGATTATACATATTAATTGACTTAGTTTATGTTTCTGTTGATTTTCTATTTGGTCTGTATATAACTTTACATTTAGTTACTTTTATCGCACTTTTTATCTTCTCTTTGGTCTGTATAAAAAGTTACATTTTTTGTATATATTCATCCCCCGTTGTATATTCTAATCCCCTATTGTAAATATTCATTCTATTTTCTATTTTCGTACAATTTTTTTTAGCTTAGTAGATAGGATCGCAGCCTTGTTGTTTCGTTTTTGGCGCTTTCAATAAGCCCTTGGTTTTCTTAATGCCACGGTTCTTTCAAGGGTGGAGTATTGTGCGAACCGGGTGGCTCTTCCCGATGATGGATGGCGTGACAACCTTCTTAAGGGTTTGAGTCTGTTTTTGATTTTTCTTTTGTTTTTAGTAGTTTATAGTTAAGGGTACCTCAAGCAAAGCTTCACTTGAGCCTAACACATTTGCCTTTGATCCCATGGTCAAAGACAAGTGGTTGTGTTTAGGATGGTGAAAGTAGTGACCTTGAGACTCTTGTTTTGACCAAACAAACATCATGTGGTCTTTCAGAACTATTGTGTGCTCAATCGTGTCTAAGGTTGTTATGGGCCCCCGACTCTATGTCTTTAGCAATCCTTTAGTGTGTATGGTGAGAAATCGAATTGTGAGTCCAAGTCCCGAGCCAATGGTCTAGAACTTGCCCTGAATGTTTGTTGAGGCGAAATTTTGAGTGAAATTCGACTTGAGAAGTGATTATAGGCTTTCCTTAATCCAAATAATAGTCGAACAACTCCATAGCCTACCAATGATATAATCCCTAGCTAACCCTTTTGAGCCTTAAACCTTTTTCTTTCAAGAACTAAAGCTACAAGCCTATACCCGTTCTAAATTATACCCTCTCTTGGCACCCAAATCGTCCCTTGAGTAATGGCAAAAGTCTAAGTTTTGGGGGGAGAGACAAGAAAGGAAACAAAGTGGTAAAAGGTACAAAAGCAAAAGGAAAGGAAGGCAATGAAAAAGAAAGAAAAGAAAAAGACAAAAAGAAAGCCCAATGTGCAAAGAATAAAACGGGATTCAAGAAAAATAAAAGTGAAAAAGGTGTGGAAAAAGCAGAAAAAGGAGAAATGTTTTGAATTGCATAAGAAAGAGTGACAATGTGTCTCTCTAACCCCTTGAAAAGAAGTGAAATACTCAAAGAGTCAAAGAGAATTGTGCCAAAATGAATCAAAAGAAGTGCTTAAGAGAAGATAGAACCCATATAGACCAACAACTTTTCCTACCCTGAACCAAAAACCTTCACATTAACTCCACAAAATCTCTCCACAAAAGCTCTATATGATCTTGAGTTGGATGACGCTTGCATTAGTGGATACATACATGAGGGTCAAGCATATGGTACTTAGAGTCGGACTTGTGACCTTTCCTTGAGAGAGACGAGTGAATTCCCGTTAACCTTGGTTTGTGTGCTTATACTCTAAAAGGTGAGATTTGCTTAGGGAGAGTTGAGGATGTGTGAGTTTGGGTTCCACAGCAACCAAAGTAATTGAGAGAGTTCTTTGATGTAATGAGTCAATTCTTGATGCTATTGTGTCACACTTGATCCATAGTTTTTCAAAGTTTAAATTTTGTTAATGATCCATTCATATTGAGGGCAATTATTAGTCCCAATTGATGCTTGTTGAGGTTACTTTAAAACAACTGAAATTTCTTGGATTTTCCTTTAAAGGGTGAGTCTTATTTTATTTTCTTGAGGACAAGCAAAGGTTTAAGTTTGGGGGAGTTGATAAGTTAGGATTTTAACATGTTTTATGCCCCTACTTGCCTATGCTTTGATCATATATTGTTACAAAATAGTCCTAAAAGGCTCACAGGTTGTGCTTGATCGCAAGTTTGATCGACAAAGTGACGAAATGTCAAAGATCGACTCAAAAAGGAGTGAAACCTGCTCAAGTATCAAAGACCAAGAAATCTAAGGACAGAAGGCCTAGTGCGGACCGCGCAAAGTTGAATGCGGTCGCACTAGGTGGTTCAGAGAGTTGGTAAACCAGGCTAGAAGAAGCGCGGCCGCGGTACACATCTCGCGGTCTGCGGCTCCGCAGCCGTACTACTCTTCTTTGCGGTCCGCGGTCATGAGATTCAGAAAGATGAAAGTTTGCAAAGCCAATGCCATGCAGTCTGCGGTCGTGATTGCGCGGACCGCGCCAGCTCCCTCCGTAGCCGCGGTTTATTCTACGCGGGCTGCGGAGTCCAAGTTCAGAGAAGCAAAAGTCAAAGTCAAAGAGCCCAGTGCGGCCGCGGTCCATTTAATGCGGTCTACATTGACCCCGCAGGGGTATTTTTGTCTAGTTTTTCCAGCCTAGTATAAATAGAACATTGTACCATTTTTTTAGGTTATCAGATATATCAGAGTTGAGCTGCGCTTGTAGGAACATCATTTGTAGCCATTTTTGGCATCTTAGCTTCAAATTAACAATAGATTCTCTGTATTTACATTAGCATTTAATTAATATGCCTTGTTCTTCATCTATTTCTTTATTTTCTTCTTCAAGCATGAGTAGCTAAACCCTTTAGCTAGGGTTGTGGCTCAACCCTAGTATGAGTAATTGATGGGTGTTGCCATCTAGTGTTAGATGGACTATGGGTGTTTGCTATTTGGGTTGATTTTATGTTTTAATCTAGAATTGGTGGTTGCAAACACTGATTCAAGCTTTGTGGGTTTAACTCTTCTTGAGAAAGAGTGTCTATGACCCCAAAATTGACCCAACAAGGAATTGGGATGGACTCATGAGAAATGATAGTCTCAATTAACGGGTTAAACCTCGAGAGAGTAATTACCCTACTTGAACCCTAGTTGCTTGGTCTAATTTGCCAACCCCTTTGGTCTCGAGAGAGTCAATGGGGCAAAATCACTTTCTCTACCGAGAGGTGTGAGAGTGGGTAAAATTGTGCAACGGTTACAGCATAAGCCCCAATTATATCAATCGAACCTTAGTAACATCTACCCGTCAATTAGCCACCTAGGTAGTGTCACGACCCTAGTGCCCTTTTTCCCATTAGATAAAACTTAGCAATATTCTCGTAGCATAATTTAGTGTTAATCAATAGTTTTATAAAAATAGTTATAATTCGAAAACCCAAAAATGTTTGAAGTGACATTAGGAGTACAAATACATCTCTAGGCTAGACAGACAATCCAACTCCACTACTAGCTCCCTGAGGAAATCGATCCCCACCCTCATATCGGGTAAAAACTATTGACCCCCTCTTCCTACCTTAGTGTAGCATCGAGTTGGCAGCGATCAGATACCGTCCCGTAGTCCATCATATATATGTCTGAAGGATCTCCTGGGATCCCGTCCCGTAGTCCAACTATCAATGCGTGGGGGATCTACCAGAAATCTCGATCCGTAGTCCCCAAATATAAATACTCAGTACTGGGGAAATCTATCGGATGCATTCCCGTAGTTCTATATAACTGTGTAGGGGGATCTATCGGGAATCTAACTCGCAGCCCCAAAGTAAATATGCAGGGGGATCTATCGGGAATCTAACCCGTAGTCCCAAAGTAAACAGACAAGGGGGAGCTACCGGAATCCCACATCCGTAGTCCCAAAGTAAATACACAGCAGCAACAAGAAAATATTTAGAGAAGGGAAATTTCATATTAAGGTGACAAATAATTCTAGCCTAGCATGCTGCACAGAGTTCAGGTAAACATATTGAACAGTTAACGTAATTAAATCACTTGGACATGCTTTCCTAAGCTAACAACAGACTTAATAGTGCAAGTAATGAAGACAGGAAAAGAAACATGCTAATGAATACTTAAGAAAAACTGGATTTCCAACAATTTGCACAAGTACGCGCTCGTCACCTCACGCACAAGGCAATTCAGTTACCAAATATACCAATCCTAAGGGGAAGGTCCCCCACACAAGGTTCGACAAGCCACTTACCTCGAACAAGCTCAAATCAACCTGAAATCACGCTTTTGCCACGAATATCTGACTCCAAATGGCCCAAATCTATTCAATTCCATTTATAATGTAAATAATACTTCAAATAGCTGATTCGACAACTAAATTCTAGTCTAATACGCGAAATTATGTAAAATGACCAAAATGCCCATCGGGCCCACATCTCGGAATCAGATAAAATTTATATTTTCAGAATCCTCACACTCACACGAGTCTAATCATATAAGAATCTCTCAAATCGGATGTCAAAAACCCAATCAAAACTCAATAATTCGGCCTATGAAGTTTATCTAATTTTTCCACCAAAATTCGAAATTTAAAGGCTAGATTTAAGTTAGGAATCATGAAAATTGATCTAAGTTGGGTAGAGATCACTTACCCAAGTTGTCCAGGTGCAAAAGTCTTCAAAAATCGCCCCTCCCGAGCTCCCAAATTCGAAAAATGGAAAATAGGCTAAAACGCTCGAGTTGGGATTTTTAATGGGTCTGCCCAGGTATTGTACATTGCGATCGCAAGAAAAGGTATGCGATCGTGAAGAGGAAAAATTGAGGGTCCTTGAACTATTCTATGCGAACGGAACAGGAGGTATGCGAACACGAAAGAGGAAAAAGCAACCTTACGCGTTCACGGTCGAAGCCACGCGAACGGGAGGAATAAAAGGCCAATGAACCACCAGCTCCCATTTCTACTATGAGAGCGCGAAAGGGCAAATGCGAACGCGAAGAAGGAAGGGGCAGTACTCTGCGATCGCAAGCCAAGTCATGTGATCGTGAAGAACAAATTAGGCCCCCTCTGGAATTACACTACGCGAACGCGGAGGGAAGGCTGCGATCGCAATGAAGGAAACCAGATACCAGATTTTCTGCAATTCAACAAGTTCCAAAAATGATCAGTTGAGCATCCAAAACACATCCTAGGCCCCCGGGACCTCAATCAAACCTGCCAACCAATCCTAATACATCATTCAAACTTGTTCCAACCTTCAGAACGCTTAAAACAACATCAAAACACCTATTTTTCATCAGATTCAAGCTTAAGAAATCCAAAAACTCTAAAAACACACTTTCAATCAAAAAGTCTATCAAACCTCGTCCGAATGACCTGAAATTTTGCACACGTCACATTTAACACTACAGAGCTACTCCAACTTCTAGAATTCCATTCCGACCCTCGGATCAAAATCTCACTATCAGACCGGAAACTTCAAAAATTCAACTTTCGGCATTTCAAGCCTAAATTAGCTACGGGCCTCCAAAACACATTCCGATCACGCTCCTAACCCCGAAATCACCTAACGGAGCTAATGGAACCATCATATTTCCATTCCAAGGTCGTTTTCATACTGTTCCGACTACGATCAACTTTCCAACACTTAAGCTTTCATTTAGGGACTAAGTGTCCCAAAACTCTCGGAAACTCAAAACCAAACGTCCCAGCAAACCCAAAATAGCAGAATAAACACGGGGAAAGCAGTTAATAGGGGATCGGGGCATTAATTCTAAAAACGACCGGCCGGGTCGTTACAAATATTATTAAAAATGTTGTTAAATATTTGTTTTAATAATAGAATATTAATGTTAAATATCATCACGCCCTTCATAGGAGAAACCCGAAGCAGAAACCGCTCACCAACCATATAGGAAACATCACAAACCTTCCGGTCCGCGTAACTCTTCTATCTGGACTGGGTTGTACGAAGTCTATCCTGAAGTACCTTGACCTTCTCCAAAGCATCCTGAACCAAGTCTGTGCCCAGTAATCTAGCCTTACCTGGCTCAAACCAACCCACCAGGGATCTACACCGCCTACCATATAAAGCCTCATACGACGCCATCTGAATGCTGGACTGATAACTGTTGTTGTAAGCAAACTCCGGCAATGGCAAGAACTGATCCCAAGACCCTCCAAACTCAATCACACACGCACGGAGCATATCCTTAAGAATATGAATAGTGTGCTCGGACTGTCCGTCCGTCTGAGGGTGAAATGCTGTGCTCAACTCTACCCAAGTACCCAACTCCTGCTGAACGGCCCTCCAGAACTATGATGTGAACTGAGTACCTCTGTCTGAAATAATGGAAACTAGAATACCATGCGGACGGACAATCTTCCGGATTTAAATCTCCGCTAACCGCTTCGAGGAATAAGTAGTATACATAGGAATGAAGTGCGTGGACTTGGTCAGCCGGTCCACAATCACCCAAATGGCATCGAACTTCTTCACAGTCCGAGGGAGTCCAACTACAAAGTCTATGGTGATCCTCTTCCATTTACACTCCGGGATCTCTATCTGCTGAAGCAACCCACCCGGTCTCTGGTGCTCATACTTTACCTGCTGACTGTTGAGGCACCGAGCTACAAATCCCACTATGTCTTTCTTCATCTGCCTCCACTAATAGTGCTGCCTCAAATCCTGATACATCTTCGCGGCACCCAGATGAATGGAATACCGCGAACTATGGGCCTCCTCCAGAATCAACTCCCGAATACCATCAACATTGGGTACACAGATCCGACCCTGCATCCTCAATACTTCGTCATTACCAATAGTCACATCTCTGGTATCACCATGCCGAACCCTATCCTTGAGGACAAGCAAATGAGGGTATCATATTGCCACTCCCTGATACGATCAAATAAGGAAGACCGAGAAACCATGCAAGCTACAACCCGACTAGGCTCCGAAAGATCCAATCTCACAAACTGGCTGGCTAAGGCCTGAACATCCATCGCCATGGGCCTCTCCGCTGCTGGTAAATAAGCCAAACTCCCCAAACTCTTTGCCCGACGACTCAAGGCATCGGCCACCACATTGGCCTTGCCCGGGTGTTACAAAATAGTGATATCATAGTCCTTCAACAACTCAAGCCACCTCCTCTGGCGCAAATTTAGACCCTTTTGCTTGAACCGGTGCTACAAGCTCCGATGATCCGTATAAATCTCACAAGGCACACCGTACAAATAATGACACCAGATCTTCAAGGCGTGAACTATAGCAGCTAACTCAAGATCATGTACTGGATAGTTCTTCTCATGCACCTTCAACTATCTGGATGCGTAGGCAATCACCCTACGTCCTGCATCAAAATTGCTCCAAGGCCAATCCTCGAGGCATCGCAATAGACAATATAAGAACCCGTACCTGTAGGCAGTATCAAAATTAGGGTTGTAGTCAAAGCTGTCTTGAGCTTCTGAAAGCTCGCCTCACACTTTTCCGTCCACTGAAACGGAGCACCCTTCTGGGTCAGTTTGGTCATGGGTGCTGCAATGGATGAAAACCCTTCAACAAATCAAGGGTAATAACCCGTAAAACCAAGGAAACTACGAATCTCTATAGCTGAAGATGGTCTAGGCTAACTCTGCACTGCCTCTACTTTCTTCAGATCCACTCATATACCCTCACTCGACACCACGTGACCCAATAAAGCCACGGAATCCAACCAAAACTCACATTTCGAGAACTTTGCATACAATTTCTTTTCCCTCAAGGTCTGAAGCACTGTCCTCAGGTGATGCTCATGATCTTCCCGACTTCGGGAATACACCAAAATATCATAAATAACAATAATGACGAACAAGTCAAGATACGGCCGGAACACACTGTGCATCAAATGCATAAAGGCTGCTGGGGCATTGGTTAGCCCAAATGACATGACAAGGAACTCGTAATGACCATACCGAGTCCTGAAAGCAGTCTTCGGGATATCTGGCTCCCAAATCTTCAACTGATGGTAACCTGAGCGCAAATCAATCTTAGAAACACATGTGCACCTTGAAGCTAGTCAAACAGATCATCAATACGAGGCAAAGGAAAATAGTTCTTCACTATAACCTTGTTCAACTGGTGATAATTGATACACATATGCATAGAACCATCTTTTTTTCTTCACAAACAAGACAGGAGCACCCCAAGGTGAAACACTAGGCCGAGAATAAAACCCTTATCAAGCAATTTCTGTAACTGATCCTTTAACTCCTTCAACTCAGGAGGAGCCATACGATACGAAGGAATAGAAATAGGCTGAGTGTCTGGCAACAAATCAATGCCAAAATCAATATCTCTATCGGGCGACATGCCCAGAAGGTCAGCTGGAAACACATCGGGAAAGTCCCGTACTACAGGGACTGAATCAACAGAAGGGGTATCAATACTGACATCTCTCACATAAGCTAGATACGCATCACACCCCTTCTCAACCATACACTGAGCCTTAAGGAAATAAATAACTCTACTGGGAGTGTGATCTAAAGTACCCCTCCACTCAACACGTGGTACACCTGGCATAGCCAACATCACGGTTTTGGCATGACAATCAAGAATAGCATAATGGGGCAACAACTTGTCCATGCCCAAGATAATATCAAAATCAACCATGCTGAGTATTAATAAGTCGGCTCTGGTCTCAAAATCACTAAGAGAAACCAAACATGATCGATAAATGCGGTCCACAACAAGAGAATCTCCCACAGGAGTAGAAACATAAATAGGGGAACTCAAAGAATCCCGAGGTATACCCAAATACGGAGCAAAATAAGAAGACACATAAGAATAAGTGGAGCCTGGATCGAATAGAACCGATGCATCTCTATGACAAACCAGTATAATACCTGTGATGACAGAATCGGAGGCAACAACCTCGGTACGAGCAGGAATGGCATAGTATCTGGCCTGGCTTCCCCCTCTAGGGGGACCTCTACCTCACCGACGCTGTAACCATAACATGAGAACTCTATGGGGCACGCCGTGGCTGAGAAGTCTGTGAAGGTGCACTCCTCCCAAGTCTAGGGCAATACCTCACCATATGGCGTATGTCACCACACTCAAAGCAACCTCGCGGCTGATGTGGCAGTAGAAACTGTGCGGTATGGGTACTCCAAGACCCCGGGACACCTGAAACACTATGTGAAATCTGAGATGCAAATTGAGCTGGCTGACCCATAGAACCTCTACCGTGCCGCACTCTTCCTCCAAAATAAGGATAGGTGGGTCTCTCCAATCTACTAGGTCTCCTTACTTCCCTATACTCTCTCTTCTAACCTCGTCCGTCCTCTCTCTCCTAGACCCATCTGTCCCCTACTCGGCGAGAGGTCCCCACCACCTGCTGAATTGGGACCACAGGCTGTGTCGCCATGACACTTGGGACTTGACCAATGGGAATTCACTGCTCTGGAGTGGGGGCGGCGGGAGTCTGAGTCCCTCCCCCGATCTGTGAAGTAGTTGGTACAACCTGAATCAATTCTGCCTGAACTAGTGTCCCAAACATGCTCAGAAACTGTGCTAATGTCTCCTGAAGTGATGGAGTAGTAGTAGCAGTAGGCGTATCCGATGCCTAGGCTCTGGATGGAACTGCTGGTGGCTCCTCGGTGGTAGCTCGCATGGGTGCTCTGACTGCACCGCATGCGCGTCCTCGGCCTCTACCCCGGCCCCGAACTCTGATGGCTCTCACAAGGGGCGTGGCTGTCCTGATCATCTCTGGTAGCACGTGTTCTCACCATCTATGAGAGAATGGAAGACAAATGTTTAGAATTATGACGTCAAAAATCTCGCACGACAGGGAATGAAATGAAGTGGATTTTTCCTAACGGTTTCATAGCCTCTCGTAGATAAGTACAAATGTCTTCGTACCTATCAGCGAGACTCTAATAAACCAGCTTGTGATTCGTGACTCCTATGAACCTAGAGCTCTGATACTAACTTGTCACGACCCCAGTTCACCCTCCGTGAACTGTCATGACGGCACCTAATCCCTACGACTAGGTAAGCCTAAATTGCGAAAGATAACCAAAACTTGCGGAAGTAAAACAATTTAAAAACAGAAATAAGGCAATAACAATGTTTATATGTGCTGCTCGGCATACACCATATATAAATCTCAAAACCAATATCCAAATCCAAGACCCGGAAACCCACGAATCACAACCTAAGACAAATAAATATTACATAGCTCTAACTCCGGAATTTGTCTAATAAAAACAGAAAGTACAGAAGGGCTAAATACTAAAAGCAGGAATGGAATGGGACTCCTCGGTTTGCGGACGCGGCAGATGTATCTCGAAGTCTTTAAGTAGTCACCTCCCTCAAGGATGGTAGGCCTGAGAAGAAGTACCTAGATCTGCACATGAAAAACATGCACAGAAGAGGCATGAATACACCACAACGGTACTCAGTAAGTGCCAAGCCTAACCTCGGCTAGGTAGTGACGAGGAAGGTCAGGGCCCTACTGAGATCAAATAAGATATAAGGGTTAACAGTGTGAGTAAAACAATATAAATAAATGCAACAGTAAGAATAACATAAAATTGAAAGAACAACAACAATTAGAACATAGACAAACGAACAACGGAAAGAAATACAGCTCAACACAGAGATAACAACCGGGGCACCTTCCAGGATACCGTCCTATAGTCCCAATCACAACTATCCAGTGGATCTCCCGTGATACTGTCCCGTAGTCCATCATATATATGTCTGAAAGATCTCCCGGGATCCCGTCCCGTAGTCCAACTATCAATGCGCGGGGGATCTACCGGAATCTCGATCCGTAATCCCCAAATATAAATACCCAGTACTAGGGAAATCTACCGGGTGCATTCCCATAGTTCTATATATTTGTGTTGGGGGGTCTATCAGGAATCTAACCCGCAGCCCCAAAGTAAATATGCAGGGGGATCTATCGGGAATTTAACCCGCAGTCCCAAAGTAAACATACAAGGGGGAGCTACCGGAATCCCACATCCGTAGTTCCACAGTAAATACACAGCAGCAGTAAGAAAATATTCAGAGAAGGGAAATTTCATATTAAGCCAACAAATAATTCTAGCCTAGCATGCTGCACAGAGTTCAGGTAAACAGATTGAACAGTTAAAGCAATTAAATCACTTAGACATGCTTTCCTAAGCTAACAACAAACTTAACAATGTAAGTAATAAAGACAGGAAAAGAAACATGCTAATGAATACTTAACAAAAACCGGATTTCCAACAATTTGCACAAGTACACGCTCGTCACCTCACGCACAAGGCAATTCAGTTACCAAATATACCAATCCTAAGGGAAAGGTCCCCCACACAAGGTTAGACAAGCCACTTACCTCGAACAAGCTCAAATCAACCTGAAACCACGCTTTTGCCACGAGTATCCGACTCCAAATGACCCAAATCTATTCAATTCCATTTGTAATGTAAATAATACTTCAAGTAGCTGTTTCGACAATTAAATTCTAGGCTAATATGCAAAATTATGTAAAATGACCAAAATGCCCCCCGGGCCCACATCTCGAAATCGGGTGAAATTTATATTTTCAAAATCCTCACACTCACACGAGTCTAATCATATAAGAATCTCTCAAATCTTATGTCAAAAACCCAATCAAAACTCAATAATTCGGCCTATGAAGTTTATCCAATGTTTCCAAAATTTTCCATCAAAATTCGAAATTTAAAGGCTAGATTTAAGTTAGGAATCATGAAAATTGATCTAAGTTGGGTAGAGATCACTTACCCAAGTTGCCCAGGTGCAAAATTCTTCAAATATTTCCCCTCCCGCGCTCCCAAATTCGAAAAATGGAAAATAGGCTTAAACGCTCGAGTTGGGATTTTTAATGGGTCGGCCTTGGTATTGTACATTGCGATCGCAATAAAAGGTATGCGATCGCGAAGAGGAAAATTTGAGGGTCCTCGAACTGTTCTATGCGAATGCGACAGGAGGTATGCGAACGCGGAAGAGGAAAAAGCAAGCTTACGCGTTCGCGGTCGAAGCCACGCTAACGCGAAGAGTAAAAGGCCAATGAACCACCAGCTCCCATTTCTACTATGCGAACGCGAAAGGGAAAATGCGAACGCGAAGAAGGAAGGGGCAAAACTCTGCGATCGCAAGCCAAGTCATGCGATCGCGAAGAACAAATTAGGCCCCCTCTGGAATTACACTACGCGAACGCGGAGGGAAGGCTGCGATCGCAATGAAGGAAACCAGATACCAGATTTTCTGCATTTCAACAAGTTCCAAAAATCTGTTGAGCATCCGAAACACACCCGAGGCCCCCGGAACCTCAACCAAACCTGCCAACCAATCCTAATACATAATTCAAACTTGTTCCAACCTTCAGAATGCTTAAAACAACATCAAAACACCTATTTTTCATCGGATTCAAGCTTAAGAAATCCAAAAACTCTAAAAACACACTTTCGATCAAAAAGTCTATCAAACCTCGTCCGAATGACCTGAAATTTTGCACACACATCACATTAAACACTACGGAGCTACTCCAACTTCTGGAATTCCATTCCGACTCTCGGATCAAAATCTCACTATCGGACCGGAAACTTCAAAAATTTAACTTTCGACATTTCAAGCCTAAATTAGCTACGGGCCTCCAAAATACATTCCGATCACGCTCCTGTCACACCTCCTTTTTACTTGCGCCCACAGGGGCGTAGGGGAGTTTTTTCAATTAAAGGACAATCAAAACGGGATTTGTTAGTTAATTCAGAGTTGCCACTGGAGAGATTTATGGTGTCCCAAGTCACCGGTTGAATCCTGAATCGAGGAAAAGATTGACTCTGTATTACAGTCCGTGAACCAGAAATCCAGATAAGGAATTCTGTTAACCCGGGAGAAGGTGTTAGGCATTTCCGAGTTCCGTGGTTCTAGCACGGTCGCTCAAATGTCATATTCTGCTTATTTATCTGATTTTAATACATGTTGAACCTATGTGCAAATTTTAACTTTTTACCGCTTTTATTATTATTATTTTTAACGAGAATTACAACATCGTGAAAACACATCTCGAACCACGTCACATCAATGCACCCGTGATTATTGACATATTTCGACTCCGTTGAGATTTGGATTTGGGTTACATAAAAGTGCACCCGAGTTTAAGAAAGTAAATTATTAAAAGCGTGTCTAAAATGACTAGCGCGTTATTATTTTGAGGAAAAGCCGTGAAATTCATTAGACGGTCCGCCCCGAAATCTAAAGTATTTTAACGCAATATTTACTGAGGGCCCCGCAACTTATGCATTTTATTTGGCGAGGCTCGTCTCATTTATTATTTAAAGGCTAATCCTAAAATGACTATTATTCTTCTATTTATTTGTCTCTAAAGAAATAAGTAAAAGGGGGCCCTAATTAGTTAATATTAGAAAATCCTATAGTCTATCAATTGAAAATTAGTAGACCAAATGCCATTTCAACTTTAGGTCCAAAGAACCCAATCCATATGCTGGATCGAGTTTTAAACTACACGACTCGGTTATTTGATTCTGCTAACATTCATGAATAAGTTAATTGATTCAAATTCAAGTAGACTATTGATATTAACCATTAACATGCAATTACTTGTTCCTACGTCGAAATAGTGAGCTTAACGAACAAAGGAGAGGACATCAATAACTAGCATGTTGGGCTGTTTTAAAAGCGCGTTTAACCTGAAATCGGAATAAGCACCACATGTTGACTTCTAAATTAATTGTAGGTCCAAACAATACTGATATCCGATTTTTAACTCAATGTTAACTGACGTCAGTACTAAACTATACTAAGTCTACAACTAACGAACACAAATTAACAGTTTAAATAGTCCTAATTAGGTACAAACTTCACAGTCTACATTTCATTGAGTTATGGATCAAATTGGATTATACAACTACTTATCATCTATATCTACTGAGCTACAGATACAACATCAAATAATTAAGGGCCCGAGCACTTCCATTTCATGTTTACATCTCAAGGTTACATCAAATTGAGCTTAGTTTTGTACCTGGATTGGAGTGAACAAAAGAATAAAGAGGAAGTCAGCAGCAGTACAACACGGCAAACAACAACAGCAGCAAATAACACCACCAGACAGCAAATTGGAATTCTGAAACAACTCCAAACCTAGTTTCAAATCAGGAAAACACTTGACCACAACTCATAACCAGTTGTGAAACCAAACAACAACAACAAATAACTCCGGGCAACTAATTGGACCTTAAACTCAACAAGAAAACCAACCAGTGAACCTCAAACACTCCAGTAAACAGACTTGAAACTGGAAACTACACCCCAACAATTGAAAATCAGGCACTTTACTTCAAGCTTGCAATGCTATTTTTTACTGCTTAAAGAAGGATCAAATGCAGAACCTAAGAGGACTAATTGCTTTTTCTTTCTATATTTCTTGATATTCTTTTTGTGTCACTTTTGAGTCTAGTTTCAAAAGACAACCCCCTTTAACTCTGTCCAGAATTCGAATTACACCTATGAATGCAATGAAACAATATATTTTTGGTTTTCTGTTCTTAAACTCTCCTGAATTCTAAAAAGCTGAATGCCTTCACTTTTAAAATACTGTCTAAGACTGCCTTAAAAAAAACTCTCCAAAACTTCCTTACTCCCCAGAATATTGTTCAAAGATTGACCAAGCTCTTCAGTATTTAAGCTTTAGAAACTGATTTTCAAGACCCTCAACTCTCTTCCTTAAGGTCTGAACCCCAAAAAAAAACCCTAACTCTGTCCTAAGTCCCTCCATTTATACCCAAACACTGACCCTGCCAGCTCGTAAGAACACTAGGCAGAATTAAGAAACTAATTCTGCCGATGTTACCTTTAGAACTCTACTAGAGTATGTTTTGTTCCCCATTAACCCTTGTCTTTTATTTATTTAAAGTTCAAGCAGGTATGGGCAAAATATTTTAATCAATGCCTTTTAAACCTCCCCATACCATTATGTTTTGTTCCCCACTAACACATTAGATTAATGGTTAATTAAGTACTTTACTGACAGCCCACTAGCAAGACCATTTGCCAAACTTTTAACCCCCCCACATTACCCTCCTGATATCCCTGAAATTTCTGTCCTATCCCAATTCCCCCTTCAATCGGTACCAACCCCAACAGCTATAACCAATTCAACTCATCAAATTCAATCAGAAGTTCAATCTAGAACTCAGATCAGATCAAATAGCATAAAAAATAAAGACCAATGAATTCGAACAAAATTATATTGAACTACCAAGGTCAAATTTCAGACCATGACTGACACAGATACATGAGAATGACTAATTACATTCACAATTCTAAATTAAACTTGGGCAAAATGACTGATCACTATAAACGCACTAAATCGACCAACAAACTGAACTCATATGCAAAAAATGATGAACAACAAAGAAAAGGGAACCAAACATCACACAAAATGAAGCAATTCGAACTAATAATAACAGCAAACACTCATAATTCTAAATTAGCCTTAAACACAAAATGTAGGAACCCTGAGGATATACTGAATGGAGCCTTGAGGCTGAGAACAAAACAATCGACACCAAACAACTTGACGAAAACTACTAAACTACTAACATGAACGGTTTAATCGACGAAACTATTTATAACATATGTTAATCAACAGAAGAAAACTGGACCAAGAAAAAGGTCCGAACGAGGAGGAATAACTACTTGACAAAAATGATGAATTAATCAGTCGAAACAACAACAAAAGAAAAAGGAAAACAAAATAAATACCTCGAAATTTCAGACCAAACTCAATCCGTTTCAGTCGACACTTCGTCTTGAAATTTTGAAGCCAAAACGGGCCTTAATCGAGTGTTCTTGACTGAGAACACTCGACTAAAGTCGGTTAAAACCTCAAATTTTTAACTTTGTACACAGTCTGAAGTTTGGTTCCTTTAGGTTTGCCTTCGATTTGAAATTCGAAAGGCTCTAACAAGATTCGGACAGAACTGGGGTGGGATTTCGGACGAGGGTAGCTCGGTGGTTCAGTGGTGTAACTTTTGGGGTCAAACGGACGAACTGGGGTTTTGGGACTGATCTTCGATTGAAGATTCAAAGCGTATGGTACTGATTCGAAGAAAAATGATTCGAGATTTGGATAGAGGACGTCGTGGGGAGGTTGTGGTGTAATTTTGGGGCTGTTTGGACCACCGGAACCGCCGTGAGGCGATTTCCGGTGGGCGGAGGGCGGTGGTTGAAGGCGGAGGGTGTTGGGCCTGTCTCTAGGTTAGAGAAGAAGGCGAAGGGGGAGGGGGTATGGCTTAGGGGGCAGGGGCTGATGTTTTAGGAATATATAGTGGGGTGTGGATTTGATCTTGGCCATTGGATCATTCACGATCAACGGCCTAGATTACTTCACTAATGAGAAACGATGTCGCTTGGTTTTGTGAGGGGATCGGGTTAGACCGGGTACAGGGAATGGGTCAAAAACGGGTTATGGGAGGGGTGATCTGGACCGTTCAATCAAAACAAATCAATGGCTTGGATTTATTGGCCATATACGACGTCGTTTGGATATATCTGGAGACGGACTGGATTGGGGCGGGTATTGGGCTGATTTTTTGGGTAAGAACTGGGCTGTGGCCAATTTGGCCCGGTCCGGTTCCCATTTTGTTTCTTTTTCTTTTATTTCCTAATTAATAAAACTAAAATTCTAAATTGAATTATAAACCAAATTAAAAATACTAATTAATTCCTAATAACAATTATCACACACAATACCAACTAAAATAAAATCACACAATTGGAGATTAAATGCAAAGTACATATTTTTGTGATTTTCATTCTCGCAAATCCAAATATTGTTTAATTAATTCCTAATTGTAAAATGAAATCTTAAATGCACATGCAATACAAATTTTTGTATCTTTATTAATTAAAGTAAAACATAAACATGCACAGACAAGTACAAATAAATCACAAGCAACACAAAACTATTTTATTTTGAATTTTTGGGAGTAGTTCTTGTAGGGCAAAAATCACGTGCTCACAACTGCCCCTCTTTGTCTGGAAACATGAAGAGTTTTCGTGCAAAGATAAAGTGAGCGGATATGAGTTATTTTTGCCCGTTCGGCTACTCCGTGTGAAGCATTTTTGAAAGATTTGACCGAACCGCTGCTTCAAAGGTTTCCTACATATCCCTGGCCAAAAGGGAATCAGGTCAATGTAGTTCGGGAAGTTTTGGTAGCTGGGACTACCACAGAGCTGTGGTTTTACTGTTACTGCTATTGCTGCTGCTGCTACCGCTTACTGACCTCCTTATTACACCATGGTAAAAGAAAACAAGAAGCTAGACTAACCTAGGAATTACAAAATCTTATCTAGGTCTTCAAACTTGCTCTTGTTGCCTTTCTTTCTTGTTAGTTTGTGTTTCATCTGATGTTTCTTTATTTCTTGTGAAATTCGAATTGTTTCTCCTCCGACACGCGAATTATCTTCCTTGGACCATCGTTGCCTCTCTTTTGACTTCTGCACTTGAGTTTATGCTGGGGGGGTTTTGTTGTAACCCTCCACTCTCCGGGCGGGCTCCTGACTTCTACTGCGACTTAAAAAGATAATACCTCCATTCTCCAGGCGGGCTCCTGACTTCAATAAATAACTTAAAGATAATACCTCCATTCTCCAGGCGGGCTCCTGACTTCGACTACAACTTGAAATGATAACAACCTCCATTCTCCAGGCGGGATCCTGACTTCGACTACAACTTGAAAAATATAACAACCTCCATTCTCCAGGAGGGCTCCTGTCTTCAACTACTTCTTAAAATATAACACCTCCATTCACCAGGCGGGCTCCTGACTTCGACTACTTCTTAAAATATAACACCTCCATTCTCCAGGCGGGCTCCTGACTTCAACTACTTTTAAATATATAACACCTCCATTCTCCAGGCGGGCTCCTGACTTCAACTACTTCTTAAAATATAATACCTCCATTCTCTAGGCGGACTCCTGACTTCGACTACAACTTGAAAAATATAACAACCGCCATTCTCTAGGAGGGCTCCTGACTTCGACTACTTCTTAAAATATAACACCTCCATTCTCCAGGCGGGCTCCTGACTTCGGCTACTTCTTAAAATATAATACCTCCATTCTCCAGGCGGGCTCCTGACTTCTACTGCGACTTAAAAAGATAATACCTCTATTCTCTAGGAGGGCTCCTGACTTCGACTATAACTTGAATATATAACAACCTCTATTCTCCAGGAGGGCTCCTGACTTCAACTACTTCTTAAAATATAACACCTCCATTCTCCAGACGGGCTCCTGACTTCTACAACTTCTTAAAATGCGTTCTATTGCCGTTGTTCCTTCCTGCCTCCTGGACCATTTTCCTTCTAACTTGAATTATCTTCTTTCAGAACTGCTTCCCTCAAAACTGGTGTTTCATTCCTCTGAAAACTGCTGGGGATAACACCGGTGTTTCATTCAAAAATATGTTATTTTCCTCCTTCAAAGACTGTTTCTCTTAAAGCTGGTGTTTTCCTTCCTCTGGAACTACTTCCCTTGAGACTTGTATTATCTTCCTACCGAAATTGCTTTCTTTAAAACTTGTTTTTCCTTCTTCTGAAAACTGCTGGGAATACCACTTTTCGCCGAACTTGTGTTATCTTTCTTCTTCCCCAAGTGGGTACCTGACTTCCAGAAAATTTTCAAAATGAAAAAAAAATAAAATTCTGCCTCAGTTTGACAATCTTTCTTGTGGCATGTCTTTCTGTCATCAATAACATTTCCTGTCCCTGCTTAAAATCAAAGAGAATTTGTTAGTTTAAAACGTGAGGATGCTCTTGCTGGGGACGGTTTTCCCTTTCGCTCTTTTGCATGCTCTGCGTTGTTCGACCATCTTGAAACTTGGCTGATAACTTCCGACCTTCTTGATGATTCTATATTCACCAACTCTCAACCATTGTTTTCCACCTTTGCTCCACACTGTCTCGAAATCTTAGACCAATCCATTATCTGGTCTTACAACGATGTCTTTCTCGTCCCATTACATTATCCTCGCCTGTCTTATCCCTATTTACCTTGCACCGTGTTGGCAACTGGTAGTTAGCTCTGAAAATCCTTCTTAAAAACAAACTACTACTGACCAAAAAGAAATGGAAAATGATGACTTCGAAAGACAGAACAAGAAAAATCTTTCTGAGCAATTGTTTGAAGAGAAAATAACTTATCTGAATGGTATAACCGATCCCAATGGTCATGTCGTGCATTTTTGGACTAATCAACCCAGTCTATTTACACCAATCAATCTTTCTGATGTCCCTTCCTTACATTCAAAAGGTCCCGCAACCCATCTTCTTTTGCCGAAACAACATCTTTATTCTGCTTGACGTCTCGACGGATCCTTTCCATCAAGCTTATCTCGTTTGCTCCTTTTAATTCCTTGTCGCCTTATAGTGCTCTTCGAGGGGTTTTCGCTAATAAGACTCTCTCATTTCTCTCAACTCCCATCGCCTTATGGTGCCTGTAAAGGTTTTCACTGATAAGACTCTCTCATTTTATTTCTCTCAACTTCTGTCGCCTCATGGTGCCTGTGAAGGTTTTCACCGATAAGACTCTCTCATTTTCATTAATTTCCCTGCTTGGATAGGAGTATTACCCTGATACGAATCACCTCTGTTTGCTCGACTCGTCATCTCTCGAAAACTGATCAGAAGGTCTTTCTTTGGACTGTAATGTGGGCTTTTGGATGGGATTAGAAAGAAAGGGTATCAAAGGCTCAAAATAATTTGACATGGGTTTAAGATTACAACTTTTGGAATCACATTTCTTATTACAAAACAACCTCTGCCCCAGTTTCTTGCTTGGGGATCTTTTGACTTTTATTTTACTATGACCGAGCCGTAAAGCTGCCTACGTACCCTTAACATGGATTAGGTCAAACGTAGTTCACACTTGAATTTTCTTGTTGTTATATTTTTTTCACTTCTTTTTTTTTTTATCTTTTTCTTTTCTTTCTTTTTCTCTCTTTTTTGTTATTGATTCCAAAAGAGGGGTATGAAAGAAATAAGTAAGGCTCAAAAAAGGGGAACAAAAGGTAAAGTGTTTAGATAGTAGAACAAATTGCCTTCATCATTTCAATCTTCGAAATAATGCCAAATACAAACAATCAACAATTATACCAAAGAAATCATACATAATATCTTTTTACTGCATCAGAATTGATAGCCATGTCTATGCATTTTCCTTCGATATCTATTAAACATAAAGCACCATTGGACAACACTCTGGTTACAATGAATGGCCCTTGCCTATTCGGGGCGAACTTGCCTTTCGCTTCAACCTGATGTGGAAGGATGTGTTTCAGCACTTGCTGACCCACTTCAAATTTTCGGGGACGCACCTTTTTGTTGTATGCTCTTGGCATTTTCTTTTGATATAACTGGCCATGGCACACAGCTGCCAATCTCTTTTCATCAATCAAGTTCAACTGCTCCAAACGGGTTTTGACCCACTCATCGTCATCAATCTCAGCCTAAGCGACAATCCGAAGGGACGGGATTTCAACTTCCGCCAGTATTACTGCTCCAGTTCCATATACCAACAAATAAGGAGTTGCACCTACCGAAGTACAGACAGTAGTGCGATAACCCAGCAACGCAAATGGTAATTTTTCGTGCCATTGCCTAGAACCTTCCACCATTTTCCGAAGTATTTTCTTTATGTTTTTGTTGGCTGCCTCAACTGCTCCATTCGCCTTGGGACGATATGGGGTAGAATGGCGGTGTGTAATATTAAACTGTTGGCATACCTTTTTCATCAAATTGCTGTTAAGATTAGCACCGTTATCTGTGATGATCACCTTCGGGTTTCCAAATCGACAGATGATATGTGAGTGAACAAAATAAACCACTACTTTCTTGATCACAGACTTGAATGTTTTGGCCTCAACCCATTTGGTGAAATAATCAATGGCTACCAGAATGAACCTATGCCCATTGGATGCTGCTGGCTCAATTGGTCCAATGATATCCATGCCCCAAGCGACGAAGGGCCATGGCGCTGACATTGTGTGTAATTCCAATGGCAGAGAATGAATCAAATCTCCGTGTATCTGGCACTGATGACATTTGCGCACAAAACTAATACAATCTCGCTCTATGGTGAGCCAATAATAACCTGCTCGGAGAATTTTTGCCAACACATATCCGCTCATATGTGGTCCGCAGACTCTTGAATGTACTTCGAACATGACAGACGTAGCTTGTCTAGCATCTATGCATCTTAACAATCCCAGGTCTGGTGTTCTTTTGTACAAAACTCCTCCACTCAAGAAAAATCCGCTTGCGAACCGTCGAATTGTTCTCTTTTGATCCCCCGTGGCTTGCACTGGGTATATTCCCATTCTGATGTATTCCTTGATATCATGGAACCACGGTTCACCATCCAATTCTTCTTCAATCATGTTGCAGTAAGCATGCTGATCTCGTACTTGAATGTGCAAAGGATCAACATAGGCTTTGTTCGGATGGTGCAACATTGACGCTAGGGTAGCCAAAACATCAGTGACCTCATTATGGACCCTTGGAATATGCCTGAACTCCACTGATCTAAACCGTTGACAAAGATCATGCAAGCATTGTCGGTATGGTATGAGCTTTAGATCTCGCATTTCCGATTTTCCTTGAATTTGGTGCACCAGAAGATCCGAGTCTCCCAAGACCAGAACTTACCGGACATTCATGTTTGCAGCTATCCTCAAACCCAAAATGCATGCCTCGTATTCAGCCATATTGTTGGTGCAATAAAACTGAAGCTGAGCCGTAACAGGATAGTGATGCCCTGTTTCAGAAATAAGCACAGCTCCTATTCCAACTCCTTTCATGTTAGCAGCCCCATCAAAGTAAAGTTTCCAACCTGGTTTTTCGGCCTGTTCTAGTTCATCAATACGCATTACCTCTTCATCAGGAAAACAAGTCCTCAGTGGCTCATATTCTTCATCAACCGGGTTCTCGGCCAAATGATCGGCCAATGCTTGGGCTTTTATCGCAGCCCGAGTCACATAGATTATGTCAAACTTTGTGAGCAAAATCTGCCATTTTGCAAGTCTTCCTGTTGGCATAGGCTTTTGAAAGATATACTTTAACGGATCCAAACGCGAAATAAGGTAGGTAGTGTAGGATGACAAATAATGTTTCAATTTCTGTGCCACCCAAGTTAGGGCGCAACATGTCCTTTCCAGGTGAGTGTACTTAACCTCATAAGCTGTGAACTTTTTGCTAAGATAATAGATGGCTTGTTCTTTCCTGTCGGTGACGTCATGCTGCCCCAGTACACAACCAAATAAATTTTCCAAGACTGTCAAGTAAAGAATCAAAGGTCTCCCTGGTTCTGGCGGAACCAACACAGGTGGGTTTGTCAAGTAATCTTTTATCTTATCAAACGCTTCTTGACACTCATCAGTCCACTTGATCGCAGCGTCCTTCCTCAACAACTTGAAAATAGGCTCACAAGTTGTCGTGAGCTGAGCAATAAACCTGCTGATGTAGTTCAGCCTTCCTAACAGACTCATCACTTCAGTCTTGTTCCTCGGAGGGGGCAATTCTTGTATGGCTTTGATATTTGATGGGTCCAACTCGATGCCTCGCCGACTGACTATGAATCCTAACAGCTTTCCGGATGGAACACCAAATGCACACTTGGCGGGGTTAAGTTTGAGGTTGTACCTGCGAAACGTCTGGAAGAATTTCCTCAAATCCTCGACGTGGTCGGCCTGATGTTTTGATTTTATGATCACATCATCTACGTATACCTTAATCTCCTTATGTATCATATCATGAAATACAGTAGTCATCGCCTCATATAATTTGCCCCAACATTCTTCAACCCAAATGGCATTACTCGGTAGCAATAAGTTCCCCATGGCGTGATGAAGGCTGTCTTTTCCGTATCTTCTTCGTCCATTAAAATCTGATGATACCCGGGATAGCAATCCACAAAAGATCCAATCTCGTGCTTGGCACAATTGTCAATCAGAATGTGGATATTAGGTAGTGGGAAGTTATCCTTCGGATTTGCTTTGTTGAGATTGCGGTAATCGACACATACTCTGATCCTGCCATCCTTCTTCGGCACAAGCACAACATTAGCCAACCAAACAGGATATCGGGTGACCCGGATAACCTTTGCATCCAACTGTTTGGTAATTTCTTCTTTGATCTTCACGCTCATATCAGTTTTGAACTTCCTCAACTTTTGCTTGACGGGAGGGAATGCTGGATCAGTAGGCAATTTGTGGACCACTAAATCAGTGCTCAAACCCGGTATGTCGTCATATGACCATGCAAAAACATCTTTGTACTCGATGAGTGCTTTGATTAACTCTTCCCGGATTTCTGGCTCAAGGTGGACACTTATTTTAGTCTCTCGGAAATTGTCTGGGTCCCCTAAATTGACGACTTCTGTATCATTCAGGTTGGGTTTGGGTTTTTCTTCGAAGTAAATTAACTCCTTACTAATCTCTTCAAAGGCTTCATTGTCATCATCGTATTCTGATTCGTAATCACAATCTACTTCTTGAACTAATATTTCGGAATCAGATTGATTTTTAAGACTGGCTTGAGGATTCCTCATACATGACATGTCATTAGAACCAGCATAAAAAGAACTGTATAGAAAAGAAAAGAAAACAAAAAGGAAAACCATCAGGAATGATGAAGAAAGGGAAATTGTATTTCATTGAATGACAAAAGATAACAAGGTTTGCACACTCAAACAGACTGAAAAAATGAAATCTGGATTACAACCCTGGAATAATCCGTACAAACTTAAAGGAAAATCAAAGCGAACTACCAAGACTCCTTCCGAGTAGGGAGAGGAGTAGCCTTCCAATTATTAAGCTTTGTTTTTGGCCCGACGAATTGCACTTCTGTGTTGCTAGAACCCTCTCCAATTTCCACCATGTTCACACTATCGAACAACTTCTCAAATCTTTCAGTCAACTCCTTGTCAGGATTAATCATAGAACTAGGAATTTCTCTCACTAGGCGGCTCCTCGTACCGGACTTGACAAATGATCTGGAATGACGTGGGACCGGCTTTGGAAGGACCCATGCCCTCTGTTTCAATTTCCTGGCTCTTTTTATATCTGCGGCTGTGGGCTTGAATCCTAGACCAAATGTTCCCAAGTTTTTAGGAAGAGACACGGGCTGTATGATGCCTTGCAACGCTGATCCCAAACCCTTTCCTGGTATAAAACCATTTTTCAATATTTCATACGCTACCATGACTGAGGCAGCGTTTATCTTTGGATTCGGGATACATTTCCCCTCTAGAACTTTCTCGACTGACATTACGTCAGAAACTTGGTAGACCCATGGTCCCTTGTCATCTTCCACTTCAATGAATGGCACAATGGTGCTGTTATGAGCGCACAAATTATATTCGCCGTGCACCACTATTTACTTTCTGTCCCATTCAAACTTGACCATCTGATGGAGTGTTGATGGCACTGCTTTAGCGGCATGAATCCACGGTCGCCCTAATAGCAAATTGTAGGAAACAACTATATCCAGCACTTGGAATTCCATTGTGAATTCTACTGGACCTATGGTCAGCTCCAATATTATGTCCCCGACTGAGTCTTTGCCTCCGCCATGAAATCCCCACACACAGATATTGTTCTTATGGATCCTCTCATCTTATACATTCAGCTTGATTAGAGTGGAGAGAGGACATATATTCGCACTTGAACCATTGTCAACCAATACCCGAGTAACCACGGCATCCTCGCATTTCACTGTCAGGTAAAGGGCTTTGTTATGCTCAGTACCCTCTACCGGCAATTCATCATCGAAAAAGTGACTCTGTTTACTTCAAAAATCTTGTTGGCTATCTTTTCCTAATGGTTTACAAAGATCTTGTCGGGAACATGGGCCTCATTCAAGATTTTCATCAGGGATTGGCGGTGCTCATCTGAATGGATTAGCAACGAGAGTAATGAGATCTGAGCGGGCGTTTTCCTCAACTTCTCTACAACAGAATAGTCATGCACTTTCATTTTCCTCAAAAATTCCTCTGCCTCTTCTTTATTTACAGCTTTCTTTACCGGCGTTGAATTATCTTTAGCTCTTTTTAACTCCTCGGGAGTAAAACACCTTCCTGAGCGAGTCAAACCTTGCGCTTCACAAACTTCTTCTTTGACTTCTTTCCCCTTGTAAATCACCGTCACCCGTTCATAATTCCAAGGAACAGCCTTGCTGTTGATTACTGGAATCTGAGTTACTGGTTTTATAATAACAGGCTCTGTGCGAGCACCCTTCACGACCACAACAGGTTTACTTGCGACCCCTGGTATTACCACTTTAACTTTCTCTAGTTTCACTACAACAATGCTTGACGACCCTCTCTCGGCAACCACAGCTGGCTTATCATCTACCCCTCTCAACTGGACCACTGATTTCCCACTGGTTACTTTTTCCTTTGAGTTAGTTTCGCTGGAACGGATCATCATTACCGTCTGTGAGGGCTTCCTGGGCTCCCCTCTTTGTGTATCAACTCAATCATGTGTGTCTCATGGTGAGCTGGCAGTGGATTCTGATTGATATTTGGTGCTTCTGGGGCTTGAACCTCGATCCGATGAGTATCAATAACTGGTATATGATTCCCCCAGTGGAGTGGAAGTCTTTTGCGTCTGTGACCTCTCATTCTTGAGGTCTTGGTTTGGTCGGAAACCTATCCCGGGGGGATTTCTGTAGGCCCTTGGGGGTGGATATGTGTTTTCTGGAGCTGGGTATGGATTTTATGGAGCTGGCGTATGCCATTGTGCGTGTGCCGGGGTTTGGGTATAGGCTTGTGCATGATGGACGGAAAAATGGGGATCTGGCGGTGGGTAGTAGTGCTGTGGAGGGCTATATGAAGTGAGGGGGTAATTTTGGTGGTAGGGTCGTGATTGGCTATAGTAGGGTGACGGGCCTCTAGATCCTAACCAGGCTCCAGACTCAACAGTCGTGACATCTTCTTTCTTCTTTTTCCCAAGCACACCCCTAGTGCCGCTTTGAATGGCCTGGGTGGTTGCCTTGATCGCTGAATAACTCATGATCTTGTTGGACTTAATCCCCTCCTCGACCATGACTCCCATTTTTACAACCTCATTAAAAGATTTGCCAATTGCGGACACCAGATAACCAAAGTAGGTCGGCTCCAAAGCCTGCAAAAAGTAATCAACCATCTCGCTCTCTTTCATTGGGCGATCTACCCTTGCTGCTTGCTCCCTCCACCGGAAACCATATTCTCTAAAGCTTTAACTGTGCTGCTTTTCTAGTTTGGTCAGGGACAGTCGGTCCGGAATGATCTCAAGATTATATTGAAAGTGACAAGCGAATGCTTGGGCCAAATTGTCCCATGTGTACCACCTGCTATGATCTTGTCTGGTGTACCATTCTAACGCCGATCCACTTAAACTTTGGTTGGCCGGTTTTTCTGCTTTCCCCGGTAGGTCAGAATGTGGATCATGTGGATAGGCTTCAGGTGCTTTGAAGGTAAGCTCCGGGGGATAATACTGGTTGTCCTGCGGTTGGAACACAGGTTCACTCGGGGATTTATGGAGTGCAGCTGGTGGAGATGCCACAAAGACAGGGGTGATTGGCGGAGGAGGGTATGAAATTGATTTTGGTGGTGGATCTTGTGGCGTATGAGAAGTAGTGCCATGGTAGTGATGATAAATAAGAAAATCTGGATCGGTGGCGGGATGTTCCTGAGACTGAGCTAATGGTGGGGTAAAAGCAGGGTTAGCAGGGTAAGCTGGCGGTGATTGCCCTTTGGACCAGGCCTGGTACATTTCGGCCATCTGTTGCTTAAGCTTGAGCATCTCCTCTTTCATTTTATTGACGTCCAACTCCTCTACCTCAACACTAGTGTCGACATCTGGGATAGACATGATTTCCGGTATTGGTCCCTTTGATCTGGTTTGGTAATGATAATGTGTCAGTATCCTCTAAATAAACTAACTGCTTGAATTCTCTGGAAATCAACAAACTTGTTAGTTTTTTAGTGTTTAACACATATGCAATTACACGTTGGGATGCAATGCACCTAGGCAATTAACTATTTCTATCATGCATTTGCTTCGGTTGCGTGCGTCATTCCGGCCTCTCACAATTGTGCCTCTTCTTTTAAACTTTCTTTATTTTATCCTTCTTTATTTTTCCTTTTCCCTTTTAGTGGTGGTCGAATCCTATAGAGATTGCCTACGTATCATGTCCCCGCATGAATCAGACCGTGCACAGTTCTGTCAAAATAAGTGCGAAAAACAAAGAGATAATTTTTGGAAATTTTCGATTTTTCAGTAATAAACATTCTATTACAAACTAGACGTTTTCGGAAAGAAAATAACAGACTCAATACCAAACCAAGTACAAACTTAAGAACTCCTGGCAGACCCTGATGTGAAAGGAAAAACAGACTCTAACAGACAACAGACTCTATGAATACATTAAAGTTTTTAATTTGGGTGCCCGCGGGGCGTCATTCGGCCTCACCGCGGGCTTAGGTGTAAGACCTCTTTCCAGCTATTCCATTTCACACATGATTTGCTTCACAAATATCATCACTGCCGAGAAGAAAGTAGTGCGAGTCATGTTTTCACACACCCAGCATTTCCTAGTAATAGCATGAGCAATAGTAAAAATTTTGTCTCTGGTTTGGTCTTTCTCTAGGAGTAGGTGTTCTATCTGATCCCCTTTAGCCTTCAAAACCCGAGAGTCTTGCAGACATTGTTTCTGTAACTGCTGTATTTCCTCATCCATCAAGGCCATTAGATCATAGCAGTGTTCACTTCCAGTTTCAAACGCCTTGGCTCGTTTAGCTGCCTCGTTCTCTAGGGTGGTCACCTTCCTTTTTAGACTGGCAATGGTCTTTTCATGATCCTTCCTTGCCTACTGTAAGTACTGTGCACGCTCTTTTGTTCTTTTTGCCCATTGTGCCTGGAGTTGTGCTATGGTACCCTCAGATTTCTTCAAATCATTCCGGCACTCACTGATTTCTTTTTTCAACCCTTTTATTAACCGCTCATCCGATCGACTTCTTTGTTGGTTGTCAGCATCTATCCTCATTTGCCGGATTTGGGCTTTCATCGCTTCATTTTCTTGGGCCAATTTGTTCTTTTCTCCTTGATCGGCATCAACTTGTAGACTATTTTCAAATTCCAGGTCTCTAATCTGTTGCTTCAGCTTGCCTATTTCTGCCTTGTAACTCTCTTCTTTTGCTAATCAACCCCATTGCTCTTGTGAATCGTTAGTAAACTATTGGACATGGGCTCTTTTGGCGGGCCTTTGGAGAATCTGGAACCTTTTCCCAAACCACGCATTATAATTCTGGACCACCTCACCTTTAGCCAGATCTCGGACCATAGTCTTAGGCCCGAGGAACCGGCATTCGTTCCACAATTTGCGAATTTTATCTTCCGGGAATGCGGCTCCTGGACTTAACTCAATGACGTGCTTGCTCAAGTCTTCATCTTTGGGGATGACTTGAAACCTTCCTAGCTGGCGTAGTACCCGATGTGGAGCATACAGTTGGATACTCTGAACACCCATTAAAAGGATATGACATTCCCCTGCTGACATATATAGCACCTCCGTAACGGGCAACCACCCAAACGCCCATTCAATTTGATCGGCAGTCATTGACCTCAGTCGTATGAGCCAAGCTTCGGTACCCTGAGGAAATACAATACCCCTTACCCGTTTTTCAAATTCTTCGATACAACTTAACTCGGTCAGCCCATAGTTCATGTACCCCGCCCGGTGGCACAAATGTTCTTGCATCCACAACTGAAGTAATAAATTGCAACCTTGGAAAAAATGTCCTCCTTTCCTGTAAACAGTCAATGCTCAGTAAATTTCTGACAAAATCAGGGGAACTATAGTGCTATCTGCCCTTTTAATTGCAACATCAACCATCCCTTCAAGACCTGTCTCTATTTTCTTATCTTCTCGTGGACAAATCACGATTCCGAAGAATGCCGTTATGAACGCCAAGGTTCGTCTTGCTTCCCATTTACTTCTGTTCCCAGCATGGGTTTGTCCCAGATTTGGCTCTTCGATGACATCCCAAAATGATATTAAGGCCTCGATGACATCCGACTTTGGCTTGACATTCAGTAGACCGACAAGACCTCCCAGGGCTCTAGCCACTATTTCTTTGTTGCCTTCTCCCAGATCATTCCACCACATGTGGAGCTGGAGGGGGATCTCATTAAGTATGGTGAAAGATTCATTTGCGTTTGTACTCATCCTGCACATTTATTAAGGTGATTAAGAAAATGGTAAATTTATTTGATTCAAAAACAAAACTACTATTTTTGTTTGTTTAAAATAAAAGACCCAATTTTTCAAACACGGCCTTTCAGCGCTTCGGAGCCGAAGATTTTAAGACTGTGTGTATTAACTGATCGAAATCTTAAAAGTGACCAAAGGTCGCTATTTATGCAAAATCGGCCTTCCGACGTCCCTTTTGGGGACATTCGGCTATTTTTGACAAAAACGGCATCACCCGACTTATTTATGACGAAAATTAAAATTTGCCATTTTTTGGCTGTTTTTGCAAAAGGGGAGGTTGGACCCGCTGAGGGTTGCCTATGTATCTCACATCCGCTGAGGATCAAACCAGCGTAGTTCGGGCAGAGAAACTAGCTATTTTTGAAAACAAGATTCTTTTTCCTTTATTCCTTTTATAACAAACAAACAAACAAACTATTTTTCTTCTCTGTTTTTGAAAACAAAACAAACTAAAATAAAGGACTCTTTTTCACACATTTTTGTTTTTTGAGTAAAACAAACAATTTTAAAAACATAAAATATTTTCTTTTTATTTTCTCAAAATTCCGGCAGAGTTTCGACAGTATTTGGGCATTGGGTTTTATTCTAAAATTAGGTAATATTTTTTTTTTCAAATTTCTGATATTCTCGAGATTCATAAGCCGGTCAGCATGCAAGTCCGAACAAATAAATGCACAGAAAACAAGTTGGATGCATCAGGATGGTCTCTTTCATTTCAGGTTGCTTGTCTTAGACGGACTCAACCCCTGTGTTGAGTCCCCTAAGTCAAGTGCACATGATGCAAATAGGCGTTCCTACTAGGGATCTGACATGAAGTTGAGTTATTCTAGGTTCAGAACCTGGGTGTTTGTTCTAGACCTGGCTTACCCGAGCGGACAGCTCGAGCCGGGGGGGGGGGGGGGGCAGCGTACCGGGAATACAGAAGTTTCGCCGGCTTTGCAACTTGTCCGAACCTCGTTCTAAATTTGGTATATGACTCTAACAGAAAAGAAGTCACACGAAGTGCACACTTCCTAGATGATTTAGAAGACTCAGAGAGAGGAGGGTTTCGTAACAATTTATATACAGTCCAACCAAATATCAAATCAGTAAAAGCAGCATTTAGCACATTAGGCCCAACCATGTAAATAAAGCCGGACAATAAATAAATCCAAATATAACAATTATTCTAAGCTCGAATTCTTGAACCCTGAACCAGAGATTCTAGGTTCCGTCCCCAGCAGAGTCGCCAGATCTGTCACACCTCCTTTTTACCTGCGCCCACAGGGGCGTAGAGGAGTTTTTCCAATTAAAGGACAATCGAAACGGGATTTGTTAGTTAATTCAGAGTCGCCACTAGGGAGATTTATGGTGTCCCAAGTCACCGGTTGAATCCTGAATCGAGGAAAAGATTGACTCTGTATTACAGTCCGCGAACCAGAAATCCGGATAAGGAAATATGTTAACCCGAGAGAAGGTGTTAGGCATTTCCGAGTTCCGTGGTTCTAGCACGGTCGCTCAAATGTCATATTCGGCTTATTTATCTGATTTTAATACATGTTGAACCTATGTGCAAATTTTAACTTTTTACCGCTTTTATTATTATTATTTTTAACGAGAATTGCAACGTCGTGAAAACACATCTCGAACCACGTCACATCAATGCACCCGTGGTTATTGACACATTTCGACTCCGTTGAGATTTGGATTTGGGTCACATAAATGTGCACCCGAGTTTAAGAAAGTAAATTATTAAAAGCGCGTCTAAAATGACTAGCACGTTATTATTTTGAGGAAAAACCGTGAAATTCATTAGACGGTCCGCCCCGAAATCTAAAGTATTTTAACGCAACATTTACTGAGGGTCCCGCAACTTATGCGTTTTATTTGGCGAGGCTCGTCTCATTTATTATTTAAAGGCTAATCCTAAAATGACTATTATTCTTCTATTTATTTGTCTCTAAAGAAATAAGTAAAAGGGGGCCCCAATTAGTTAATATTAGAAAATCCTATAGTCTATCAATTGAAAATTAGTAGACCAAATGCCATTTCAACTTTAGGTCCAAAGAACCCAATCCATATGCTGGATCGAGTTTTGAACTACACGACTCAGTTATTTGATTCTGCTAACATTCATGGATAAGTTAACTGACTCAAATTCAAGTAGACTATTGATATTAACTATTAACATGCAATTACTTGTTCCTACGTCAAAATAGTGAGCTTAACGAACAAAGGAGAGGACATCAATAACTAGTATGTTGGGCTGTTTTAAAAGCGTGTTTAACCTGAAATCGGAATAAGCACCACATGTTGACTTCTGATTTAATTGTAGGTCCAAACAATACTAATATCCGATTTTTAACTCAATGTTAACTGAAGTCAGTACTAAACTATACTAAGTCTACAACTAATGAACACGAATTAACAGTTTAAACAGTCCTAATTAGGTACAAACTTCACAGTCTACATTTCATTGAGTTATGGATCAAATTGGACTATACAACTACTTATCATCTATATCTACTGAGCTACAGATACAACATCAAATAATTAAGGGCCCGAGCACTTCCATTTCATGTTTACATCTCAAGGTTACATCAAATTGAGCTTAGTTGTGTACCTGGATTGGAGTGAACAGAAGAATAAAAAGGAAGTCAGCAGCAGTACAGCACGACAAACAACAACAGCAGCAAATAACACCAGCAGACAGCAAATTGGAATTCAAAACCAGCTCCAAACCCAGTTTCAAATCAGGAAAACACTTGACCACAGCTCATAACCAGTTGTGAAACCAAACAGCAACAACAAATAACTTCGGGCAACTAATTGGACCTCAAACTCAACAAGAAAACCAACCAGTGAACCTCAAACACTCCAATAAACAGACTTGAAACTGGAAACTACACCCCAACAATTGAAAATCAGGCACTTTACTTTAAGCTTGCAATGCTATTTTTTACTGCTTAAAGAAGGATCAAATGCATAACCTAAGAGGACTAATTGCTTTTTCTTTCTATATTTCTTGCTATTCTTTTTGTGTCACCTTTGAGTCTAATTTCAAAAGCCAACCCCCTTTAACTCTGTCCAGAATTCGAATTACACCTATGAATGCAATGAAACAATATATTTTTGGTTTTCTGTTCTTAAACTCTTCTGTACTCTAAAAAGTTGAATGCCTTCACTTTTAAAATGCTGTCTAAGACTGCCTTAAAAAAACTCTCCAAAACTTCCTTACTTCCCAGAATATTGTTCAAAGACTGACCAAGCTCTCCAGTCTTTAAGCTTTAGAAACTGATTTTCAAGACCCTCTCTAACTGATTAAAGACTCAAAAGTGATCTCTGAAAACTTGAAGCAGAGAATTTTAAAACTGTTAATGATTCTCTTTTTCAGGGAGCTGAGCTACTGGCTGAGATTTTGACAAGTTAATTAAGGTAATGAAACAGTAAAAGCTCTCTCAACTCTCTTCCTTAAGGTCTGAACCCCAAAAAAAGACCCCTAACTCTGTCCTAAGTCCCTCCATTTATACCCAAACACTGACCCTGCCAGCTCGTAAGAACACTAGGCAGAATTAAGAAACTAATTCTGCCCATGTTACTTTTAGAACTCCACTAGAGTATGTTTTGTTCCCCATTAACCCTTGTCTTTTATTTATTTAAAGTTCAAGAAGGTATGGGCAACATATTTTAATCAATGCCGTTTAAACCTCCCCATACCATTATGTTTTTTTCCCCACTAACACATTAGATTAATGGTTAATTAAGTACTTTACTAACAGCCCACTAGCAAGACCATTTGCCAAACTTTTAACCCCCCACATTACCCTCCTGATATCCCTGAAATTACTGTCATATCCCAATTCCACCTTCAATAGGTACCAACCCCAACAGCTATAACCAATTCAACTCATCAAATTCAATCAGTAGTTCAAGCTAGAACTCAGATCAGATCAAATAGAATAAAAAATAAAGACCAATGAATCCGAACAAAATCATATTGAACTACCAAGGTCAAATTTCAGACCATGATTGACACAGATACATGGGAATGACTAATTACATTCACAATTCTAAATTAAACGTGGGCAAAATGACTGATCACTGTAAACGCACTGAATCGACCAACAAACTGAACTCATATGCAGAAAATGATGAACAACAAAGAAAAGGGAACCAAACATCACACAAAATGAAGAATTCGAACTAATAATAACAGCAAACACTCATAATTCTAAATTAGCTTTAAATACAAAATGTAGGAACACTGAGGATATACTGAATGGAGCCCTAAGGCTGAGAACAAAACAATCGACACCAAACAACTTGACGAAAACTACTAAACTACAAACATGAACGGTTTAATCGACGAAACTATTTATAACATATGTTAATCAACAGAAGAAAACTGGACCAAGAAAAAGGTCCGAAAGAGGAGGAAGAACTACTTGACAAAAATGACGAATTAATCAGTCGAAACAACAACAAAAGAAAAAGGAAAACAAAAGAAATACCTTGAAATTTCAGATAAACTCAATCCGTTTCAGTCGACACTCCGTCTTGAAATTTTGAAGCCAAAACGGACTTTAATCGAGTGTTCTCGACTGAGAACACTCGACTAAAGTCGGTTAAAACCTCAAATTTTTAACTTCGTACACAGTCTGAAGTTTGGTTCCTTTAGGGTTTGCCTTCGATTTGAAATTCGAAAGGCTCTAACAAAATTCGGACAGAACTGGGGTGGGATTTGGGACGAGGGTAGCTCGGTGGTTTAGTGGTGTAACTTTGGGGTCAAACGGGCGAACTAGGGTTTTGGGGCTGATCTTCGATTGAAGATTCGAAGCGTATGATACTGACTCGAAGAAAACTGATTCGGGATTTGGAAAGAGGACGTCGAGGGGAGGCTATGGTGTAATTTTGGGGCTGTTTGGATCACCGGAACCGCCGTGAGGTGATTTCCGGTGGGCGGAGGGCGGTGGTTGAAGGCGGAGGGTGTTGGGCCTGTCTCTAGGTTAGAGACGAAGGCGAAGGGGGGGGTATGGCTTAGGGGCCGTGGGGTGAGGTTTTAGGAATATATAGTGGGGTGGGGATTTGATCTTGGTCGTTGGATCATTCACGATCAACGGCCTGGATTACTTCACTAATGAGAAACGATGTCGCTTGGTTTTGTGAGGGGATCGGGTTAGACCGGGTACAGGGAATGGGTAAAAAACGGGTTATGGGAGGGGTGATCTGGACCGTTCGATCAAAATAAATCAATGGCTTAGATTTATTGGCCAGATACGACGTCGTTTGGATATATCTGGAGACGGACTGGATTGAGGCGGGTATTGGGCTGATTTTTTGGGTATGAACTGGGTTGTGGCCAATTTGGCCCGGTCCGGTTCCCATTTTGTTTCTTTTTCTTCTTTTTCTTTTATTTCCTAATTAATAAAACCAAAATTCTAAATTGAATTATAAACCAAATTAAAAATACTAATTAATTCCTAATAACAATTATCACACACAATACCAACTAAAATAAAATCACACAATTGAACATTAAATGCAAAGTACATATTTTTGTGATTTTCATTCTCGCAAATCCAAATATTGTTTAATTAATTCCTAATTGTAAAATAAAATCCTAAATGTACATGCAACACATATTTTTGTATCTTTCTTAATTAAAGTAAAAAATAAACATGCACAGACAAGTACAAATAAATCACAAGCAACACAAAACTATTTTATTTTGAATTTTTGGGAGTAGTTCTTGTAGGGCAAAAATCACATGCTCACAGCTGCCCCTCTTTGTCCAGAAACATGAAGAGTTTTCGTACAAAGATAAAGTGAGCGGATACGAGCGATTTTTGCCCGTTTGGCTACTCCGTGTGAAGCATTTTTGAAAGATTTGACCGAACCACTGCTTCAAAGGTTTCCTACATATCCCTGGCCAAAAGGGAATCAGGTCAATGTAGTTCGGGAAGTTTTGGTAGCTGGGACTACCACAGAGCTGTGGTTTTACTGTTACTGCTGTTGCTGCTGCTGCTACCGCTTACTGACCTCCTTATTACACCATGGTAAAAGAAAACAAGAAGCTAGACTAAACTAGGAATTACAAAATCTTATCTAGGTCTTCAAACTTGCTCTTGTTGCCTTTCTTTCTTGTTAGTTTGTGTTTCATCTGATGTTTCTTTATTTCTTGTGAAATTCGAATTGTTTCTCCTCCGACACGCGAATTATCTTCCTTGGACCATCGTTGCCTCTCTTTTGACTTCTGCACTTGAGTTTATGCTGGGGGGTTTTGTTGTAACCCTCCGCTCTCCGGGCGGGCTCCTGACTTCTACTGCGACTTAAAAATATAATACCTCCATTCTCCATACGGGCTCCTGACTTCAATAAACAACTTAAAGAAAATACCTCCAGTCTCCAAGCGGGCTCCTGACTTCGACTACAACTTGAAATGACAACAACCTCCATTCGCCAGAAGGGCTCCTGACTTCGACTACAACTTGAAAAATATAACAACCTCCATTCTCCAAGCGGGCTCCTGACTTCAACTACTTCTTAAAATATAACACCTCCATTCTCCAGGAGGGCTCCTGACTTCGACTACTTCTTAAAATATAACACCTCCATTCTCCAGGCGGGCTCCTAACTTCAACTACTTTTAAAAATATAACACCTCCATTCTCCAGGCGGGATCCTGACTTCAACTACTTCTTAAAATATAGAACCTTCATTCTCTAGGCGGGCTCCTAACTTCGACTACAACTTGAAAAATATAACAACCTCCATTCTCCAGGCGGGCTCCTGACTTCAACTACTTCTTAAAATATAACACCTCCATTCTCCAGGCGGGCTCCTGACTTCAACTGCAACTTAAAAATGTAACACCCCCATTCTCCAGGCGGGCTCCTGACTTCGACTATAACTTGAAAATATAACAACCTCCATTCTCCAGGCGGGCTCTTGACTTCAACTACTTTTAAAAATATAACACCTCCATTCTCTAGGCGGGCTCCTGACTTCGACTACTTCTTAAAATATAACACCTCCATTCTCCAGGCGGGCTCCTAACTTCGACTACTTCTTAAAATATAACACCTCCATTCTCCAGGTGGGCTCCTGACTTCGACTACTTCTTAAAATATAACATCTCCATTCTCCAGACGGGCTCCTGACTTCTACTGCGACTTAAAAAGATAATACCTCCATTCTCCAAGCGGGATCCTGACTTCGACTATAACTTGAAAATATAACAACCTCCATTCTCCAGGAGGGCTCCTGACTTCAACTACTTCTTAAAATATAACACCTCCATTCTCCAGGCGGGCTCCTGACTTCAACAACTTCTTAAAATGCGTTCTATTGCCATTGTTCCTTCCTGCCTCCTGAACCATTTTCCTTCTAACTTGAATTATCTTTTTTCAGAACTGCTTCCCTCAAAACTGGTGTTTCATTCCTCTGAAAACTGCTGGGGATAACACCGGTGTTTCATTCAAAAATATGTTATTTTCCTCCTTCAAAGACTACTTCCCTTAAAGCTGGTGTTTTCCTTTCTCTGGAACTACTTCCCTTAAGACTTGTGTTATCTTCCTTCCAAAATTGCTTTCTTTAAAACTTGTTTTGCCTTCTTCCGAAAACTGCTGGGAATACCACTTTTCACCGAACTTGTGTTATCTTTCTTCTTCCCCAAGTGGGTACCTGACTTCCAGAAAATTTTAAAAATGAAAAAAATAAAATAAAATTTCTGCCCCAGTTTGACAATCTTTCTTGTGGCATGTCTTTCTGTCATCGATAACATTTCCTGTCCCTGCTTAAAATCAAAGAGAATTAGTTAGTTTAAAACGTGAGGATGCTCTTGCTGGGGACGGTTTTCCCTTTCGCTCTTTTCCATGCTCTGCGTTGTTCGACCATCTTGAAACTTGGCTGATAACTTCCGACCTTCTTTATGATTCTGTATTCACCAACCTCTCAACCGTTGTTTTCCACCTTTGCTCCACACTGTCCCGAAATCATAGACCAATCCATCATCTGGTCTTACAACGACGTCTTTCTCGTCCCATTACATTATCCTCGCATGTCTTATCCCTATTTACCTTGCACCGTGTTGGAAACTGGTAGTTAGCTCTGAAAATCCTTCTTAAAAACAAACTACTACTGACCAAAAAGAAATGGAAAATGATGACTTCGAAAGACAGAACAAGAAAAATCTTTCTGAGCAATTGTTTGAAGAGAAAATCACTTATCTAAATGGTATAACCGATCCCAATGGTCATGTCGTGCATTTTTGGACTAATAAACCCAGTCTATTTACACCAATCAATCTTTCTGATGTCCCTTCCTTACATTCAAAAGGTCCCGCAACCCATCTTCTTTTTCCGAAATAACATCTTAATTCTGCTTGACGTCTCGATGGATCCTTTCCATCAAGCTTATCTCGTTTGCTCCTTTTTTTTTCTCTTTTTCTTTTCTTTCTTTTTCTCTCTTTTTTGTTATTGATTCCAAAAGAGGGGTATGAAAGAAATAAGTAAGGCTCAAAAAAGGGGAACAAAGGGTAAAGTGTTTAGATAGTAGAACAATTTGCCTTCGTCATTTTAATCTTCGAAATAATGCCAAATACAAACAATCAACAATTATACCAAAGAAATCATAAATAATATCTTTTTACTGCATCAGAATTGATAGCCATGTCTATGCATTTTCCTTCGATATCTGTTAAACATAAAGCACTATTGGACAACACTCTGGTTACAATGAATGGCCCTTGCCAATTCGGGGTGAACTTGCCTTTTGCTTCAACCTGATGTGGAAGGATGCGTTTCAGCACTTGCTGACCCACTTCAAATTTCGGGGACACACATTTTTGTTGTATGCTCTTGCCATTCTCTTTTGATATAACTGGCCATGGCACACAGCTGCCAATCTCTTTTCATCAATCAAGTTCAACTGCTCCAAATGGGTTTTGACCCACTCATCGTCATCAATCTCAGCCTTAGCGACAATCCGAAGGGACGGGATTTCAACTTCCGCCGGTATTACTGTTTCAGTTCCATATACCAACAAATAAGGAGTTGCACCTACTGAAGTAGGGACAGTAGTGCGATAACCCAGCAACGCAAATGGTAATTTTTCGTGCCATTTCCTAGAACCTTCCACCATTTTCCGAAGTATTTTCTTTATGTTTTTGTTGGCTGCCTCAACTGCTCCATTCGCCTTGGGACGATATGGGGTAGAATGGCGGTGTGTAATCTTAAACTGTTGACATACCTCTTTCATCAAATTGCTGTTAAGATTAGCACCGTTATCTGTGATGATCACCTTCGGGATTCCAAATCGACAGATGATATGTGAGTGAACAAAATTGACCACTGCTTTCTTGGTAACAGACTTGAATGTTTTGGTCTCAACCCATTTGGTGAAATAATCAATGGCTAGCAGAATGAACCTATGTCCGTTGGATGCTTCTGGCTTAATTGGTCCAATGATATCCATGCCCCAAGCGACGAAGGGCCATGGCACTGACATTGTGTGTAATTCCGATGGCGAAGAATGAATCAAATCTCCGTGTATCTAGCACTGATGACATTTGCGCACAAAACTAATACAATCTCGCTCCATGGTGAGCCAATAATAACCTGCTCGGAGAATTTTCTTTGCCAACACATATCCGCTCATATGTGGTCCGCAAACTCCTGATTGTACTTCGAACATGACAGACGTAGCTTGTCTAGCATCTATGTATCTTAACAACCCCAGGTCTGGTGTTCTTTTGTACAAAACTCCTCCACTCAAGAAAAATCCGCTTACCAACCGTCGAATTGTTCTCTTTTGATCCCCCGTGGCTTGCACTGGGTATATTCCCATTCTGATGTATTCCTTGATATCATGGAACCATAGTTCACCATCCAATTCTTCTTCAATAATGTTGCAGTAAGCATGCTGAACTCGTACTTGAATGTGCAAAGGATCGACAAAGGCTTTGTTCGGATGGTGCAACATTGACGCTAAGGTAGCCAAAGCATCGACGACCTCATTATGGACCCTTGGAATATGCCTAAACTCCATTGATCTAAACCGTTGACAAAGATCATGCAAGCATTATCGCTATGGTATGAGCTTCAGATCTCACATTTCCCATTCTCCTTGAATTTGGTGCACCAGAAGATCCGAGTCTCCCAAGACCAGAACTTCCCGGACATTCATGTCTGCAGCTAGCCTTAAACCCAAAATGCACGCCTCGTATTCAGCCATATTGTTGGTGCAATAAAACCGAAGCTGAGCCGTAACAGGATAGTGATGCCTTGTTTCAGAAATAAGCACAACTCCTATTCCGACTCCTTTCATGTTAGCAGCCCCATCAAAGTAAAGTTTCCAACCTGGTTTTTCGGCCTGTTCTAGTTCATCAATACGCATTACCGCTTCATCAGGAAAACAAGTCCTCAGTGGCTCATATTCTTCATCAACCGGGTTCTCGGCCAAATGATCGGCCAATGCTTGGGCTTTCATCGCAGTTCGAGTCACATAGATTATGTCAAACTCTGTGAGCAAAATCTGCCATTTTGCAAGTCTTCCTGTCGGCATAGGCTTTTGAAAGATATACTTCAACGGATCCAAACGCAAAATGAGGTAGGTAGTGTAGGATGAAAAATAATGTTTCAATTTCTATGCCACCCAAGTTAGGGCGCAACATGTCCTTTCCAGGTAAGTGTACTTAAGCTCATAAGCTGTGAACTTTTTGCTAAGATAATAGATGGCTTGTTCTTTCCTGCCGGTGACGTCATGCTGCCCCAGTACACAACCAAATGAATTTTCCAAGACTGTCAAGTAAAGAATCAAAGGTCTCCCTAGTTCTGGCGGAACCAACACAGGTGGGTTTGTCAAGTAACCTTTTATCTTGTCAAACGCTTCTTGACACTCATCAGTCTACTTGATCGCAGTGTCCTTCCTCAACAACTTGAAAATAGGCTCACAGGTTGTCGTGAGCTGAGCAATAAACCTGCTGATGTAGTTCAGCCTTCCTAACAGACTCATCACTTCAGTCTTGTTCCTCGGACGGGGCAATTCTTGTATGGCTTTGATCTTTGATGGGTCCAACTCGATGCCTCGCCGACTGACTATGAATCCTAACAGCTTTCCGGATGGAACACCAAATGCACACTTGGCGGGGTTAAGCTTGAGGTTGTACCTGCGAAGCCTCTGGAAGAATTTCCTCAAATCCTCGACGTGGTCGGCCTGATGCTTTGATTTTATGATCACATCATCTACGTATACCTTAATCTCCTTATGTATCATATCATGAAATACAGTAGTCATCGCCCTCATATAAGTTGCCCCAGCATTCTTCAACCCAAATGGCATTACTCGGTAGCAATAAGTTCCCCATGGCATTATGAAGGTTGTCTTTTCTGCATCTTCTTCGTCCATTAAAATCTGATGATACCCGGCATAGCAATCCACAAAAGATCCAATCTCGCGCTTGGCACAATTGTCAATCAGAATGTGGATATTAGGTAGTGGGAAGTTATCCTTCGGACTTGCTTTGTTGAGATTGCGGTAATCGACGCATACTTTGATCTTGCCATCCTTTTTCGGTACAGGCACGACATTAGCCAACCAAACAGGATATCGAGTGACCCGAATAACCTTTGCATCCAACTGCTTGGTAATTTCTTCTTTAATCTTCACACTCATATCAGTTTTGAATTTCCTCAACTTTTGCTTGACGGGAGGGAATGCTGGATCAGTAGGCAATTTGTGGACCACTAAATCAGTGCTCAAACCCGGCATGTCGTCATATGACCATGCAAAAACATCTTTGTACTCGATGAGTGCTTTGATTAACTCTTCCCAGATTTCTGGCTCGAGGTGGACACTTATTTTAGTCTCTCGGACATTGTCTGTGTCCCCTAAATTGACGACTTCTGTATCATTCAGGTTGGGTTTGGGTTTTTCTTCGAAGTGAATTAACTCCTTACTAATCTCTTTGAAGGCTTCATCCTCATCATCGTATTTTGATTCGTAATCACAATCTACTTTTTGAACTAATATTTCGGAATCAGATTGATTTTTAAGACTGGGTTGAGGATTCCTCATGCATGACATGTCATTAGAACCAGTGTAAAAAGAACTGTATAAAAAAGAAAAGAAAACAAAAAGGAAAATCATCAGGAATGATGAAGAAAGGGAAATTGTATTTTGTTGAATGATAAAAGATAACAAGGTTTGCACACTCAAACAGACTGAAAAAAAAAGGAAAATCAAAGCGAACTACCAAGACTCCTTCCGAGTAGGCAGAGGAGTAGCCTTCCAATTATTAAGCTTTGTTTTTGGCCCGACGAATTGCACTTCTGTGTTGCTAGAACCCTCTCCAATTTCGACCATGTTCACACTATCGAACAACTTCTCAAATCTTTCAATCAACTCCTTGTCAGGATTAATCATAAAACTAGGAATTGCTTTCACTGGGCGGCTCCTCGTACCGGACTTGACAAATGATCTGGAAAGACGTGGGACCGGCTTTGGAAGGACCCATGCCCTCTGTTTCAATTTCCTGGCACTTTTTATATCTGCGGCTGTGGGCTTGAATCCTAGACCAAATGTTCCCAAGTTTTCAGGAAGAGACACGGGCTGTATGATGCCTTGCAACGCTAATCCCAAACCCTTTCCTGGTATAAAATCATTTTTCAACATTTCATACGCTACCATGACTGAGGCAGCGTTTATCTTTGGATTCGGGATACATTTCCCCTCTGGAACTTTCTCGACTGACATTGCGTCAGAAACTTGGCAGACCCATGGTCCCTTGTCATCTTCCACTTCAATGAATGTCACAATGGTGCTGTTGTGAGCGCACAAATTATCTCCGCCGTGAACCACTATTTCCTGTCTGTCCCATTCAAACTTGACCATCTGATGGAGTGTTGATGGCACTTCTTTAGCGGCGTGAATCCACGGTCGCCCTAATAGCAAATTGTAGGAAACAGCTATATCCAACACTTGGAATTCCATTGTGAATTCTATTGGACCTATGGTCAGCTCCAATATTATGTCCCCGACTGAATTTTTACCTTCGCCGTCAAATCCCTGCATACAGATATTGTTCTTATGGATCCTCTCATCTTCTACTTTCAGCTTGATTAGAGTGGAGAGAGGACATATATTCGCACTTGAACCATTGTCAACCAATACCCGAGTAACCACGGCATCCTCGCATTTCACTGTCAGGTAAAGGGCTTTGTTATGCTCAGTACCCTCTACCGGCAATTCATCATCGAAAAAGTGACTCTGTTTACTTCAAAAATCTTGTTGGCTATCTTTTCCTAATGGTTTACAAAGATCTTGTCGGGAACATGGGCCTCATTCAAGATTTTCATCAGGGATTGGCGGTGCTCATCTGAATGGATTAGCAACGAGAGTAATGAGATCTGAGTGGGCGTTTTCCTCAACTGCTCTACAACAGAATAGTCATGCACATTCATTTTCTTCAAAAATTCCTCTGCCTCTTCTTTATTTACAGCTTTCTTTACCGGTGTTGAATTATCTTTAGCTCTTCTTAACTCCTCGGGAGTAAAACACCTTCTTGAGCGAGTCAAACCTTGCGCTTCACAAACTTCTTCTTTGACTTCTTTCCCCTTGTAAATCACCGTCACTCGTTCATAATTCCAAGGAACAACCTTGCTGTTGATTACTGGAAGCTGAGTTACTGGTTTTATAATAACAGGCTCTGTGCGAGCACCCTTCACGACCACAATAGGTTTACTTGCGACCCCTGGTATTACCACTTTAACTTTCTCTAGTTTCACTGCAACAATGCTTGACGACCCTCTCTCGGCTACCACAGCTGGCTTATCATCTACCCCTCTCAACTGGACCACTGATTTCCCACTGGTTACTTTTTCCTTTGAGCTGGTTTCGCTGGAACGGATTATCATTACCGTCTGTGAGGGCTTCCTGGGATCCCCCTCTTTGTGTATCAACTCAATCATGTGTGTCTCATGGTGAGCTGGCAGTGGATTCTGATTGATATTTGGTGCTTCTGGGGCTTGAACCTCGATCCGATGAGTATCAATAAGCTCTTGCACAGCTATTTTTAGTTTCCAACACTTCTCTGTATCATGCCCAGGGGCCCCTGAACAGTACTCACAACTCACCGAGTGGTCAAGATTTCTAGGGGGAGGATTTGGCATTTTAGGCTCAATTGGATTCAACATGCCCAACTGCCTCAACCTGTGGAAAAGACTGGTATATGATTCCCCCAGTGGAGTGAGAATCTTTTGCTTCTGTGCCCTCTCATTCTTGAGGGCTTGGTTTAGTCGGAAACCTGTCCCGGGGGGGGGATTTCTGTAGGCCCTTGGGGGTGGATATGTGTTTTGTGGAGCTGGGTATGGATTTTGTGGAGCCGACGCACACCATTGTGCGTGTGCCGGGGTTTGGGTATAGGCTTGTGCATGATGGACAGAAAAATGGGGATCTGGCGGTGGGTAGTAGTGCTGTGGAGGGCTATATGAAGTGAGGGGGTAATTTTGGTGGTAGGGTCATGATTGGATATAGTAGGGTGACGGGCCTCTAGATCCGAACCAGGCTCCGGACTCAACAGTTGTGATATTTTCTTTCTTCTTTTTCCCAAGCATACCCCCACTGCCGCTTTGAATGGCCTGGGTGGTTGCCTTGATTGCTGAATAACTCATGATCTTGTTGGACTTAAGCCCTCCTCGACCATGCCTCCCATTTTTACAACCTCATTAAAAGATTTGCCAATTGCAGACACCAGATGACCAAAGTAGGTTGGCTCCAAAGCCTGCAAAAAGTAATCAACTATCTCGCTCTCTTTCATTGGGAGATCTACCCTTGCTGCTTGCTCCCTCCACCGGAAACCATATTCTCTAAAGCTTTCACTGTACTTCTTTTCCAGTTTGGTTAGGGACAGTCGGTCCGGAATGATCTCAAGATTATATTGAAAGTGACAAGCGAATGCTTGGGCCAAATCGTCCCATGTGTACCACTTGCTATGATCTTGTCTGGTGTACCATTCTAACGCCGATCCACTTAAACTTTGGCTAAAATACGCCATCACTAATTCATCTCTTCCACCTGCTCCCCTCATCTTGCTACAAAAACCTCTCAGATGAGCCACCGGATCACCGTCTCCGTTGTACAAGTCGAATTTGGGCATTTTGAACCCTGCCGGTAGTTGTACATTTGGGAACTAACACAGGTCTTTGTAAGCTACACTCACCTAACCTCCTAACCTTCTCATATCCCTGAAGGATTGTTCTATGCTTTTCATTTTTCTGAACATCTCTTCCTGTTCAGGATTTCTGGCCGGTTTTTCTGCTTTCCCCGGTAGGTCAGAATGTGGATCATGTGGATAGGCTTCAGGCGCTTTGAAGGTAAGCTCCGGGGGATAATACTGGTTGTCCTGCGCTTGGAACACAGGTTCACTCGGGAATTTATGGAGTGCAGCTGGTGGAGATGCCACAAAGATAGGGGTGATTGGCGGAGGAGGGTATGAAATTGATTTTAGTGGTGGAGCTTGTGGCGTATGAGAGGTAGTGCCATGCTAGTGTTGATAAATGGGAAAACCTGGATCGGTGGCAGGATGTTCCTGAGACTGAGCTAATGGTGGGGTAAAAGCCAGGGTAAGCTGGCGGTGATTGCCCTTTGGACCAGGCCTGGTACATTTCGGCCATATGTTGCTTAAGCTTGAACATCTCCTCTTTCATTTTATTAACGTCCAACTCCTCTACCTCAACACTAGTGTCGACATCTGGGATAGACATGATTTCCGGTATTGGTCCCTTTGATTTGGTTTGGTAATGATAATGTGCCAGTATCCTCTAAATAAACTAACTGCTTGAATTCTCTGGAAATCAACAAACTTGTTAGTTTTTTAGAGTTTAACACATATGCAATTACACGTTGGGATGCAATGCACCTAGGAAATTAACCATTTCTATCATGCATTTGCTTCGGTTGCGTGCGTCATTCCGGCCTCTCACAATTGTGCCTCTTCTTTTAAACTTTCTTTATTTTATCCTTCTTTATTTTTCCTTTTCCCCTTTAGTGGTGGTCGAATCCTATAGAGATTGCCTACGTATCATGTCCCCGCATAAATCAGACCGTGCGCAATTCTGTCAAAATAAGTGCAAAAAACAAAGAGATAATTTTTGGAAATTTTCAATTTTTCAGTAATAAACATTCTATTACAGACTAGACGTTTTCGGAAAGAAAATAACAGACTCGATATCAAACCAAGTACAAACTTAAGAACTCCTTACAGACCCTGATGTGAAAGGAAAAATAGACTCTAACAGACAACAGACTCTACGAATACATTAAAGTTTTTAATTTGGGTGCCTGTGGGGCGTCATTCGGCCTCACCGCGGGCTTAGGTGTAAGACCTCTTTCCAGCTGTTCCAATTCACACATGATTTGCTTCACAAATATCATCACTGCCGAGAAGAAAGTAGTGCGGGTCATGTTTTCACACACCCGGCATTTCCTGGTATTAGCATGAGCAATAGTAAAAATTTTGTCCCTGGTTTGGTCTTTCTCTAGGAGTAGGTGTTCTATCTGATCACTTTTAGCCTTCAAAACCCGAGAGTCTTGCAGACATTGTTTCTGTAACTGTTGTATTTCCTCATCCATCAAGGCCATTAGATCATAGCAGTGTTCACTTTCAGTTTCAAACGCCTTGGCTCGTTTAGCTGCCTCATTCTCTAGGGTGGTCACCTTCCTTTTTAGACTGGCAATGGTCTTTTCATGATCCTTCCTTGCCTGCTGTAAGTACTGTGCACGCTCTTTTGTTCTTTTTGCCCATTGTGCCTGGAGTTGTGCTATGGTACCCTCAGATTTCTTCAAATCATTCTGGCACTCACTGATTTCTTTTTTCAACCCTTTTATTAACCGCTCATCCGATCGACTTCTTTGTTGGTTGTCAGCATCTATCCTCATTTGCCGGATTTGGGCTTTCAGCGCTTCATTTTCTTGGGCCAATTTGTTCTTTTCTCCTTGATCGGCGTCAATTTGCAGACTATTTTCAAATTCCAGGTCTCTAATCTGTTGCTTCAGCTTGCCTATTTCTGCCATGTAACTCTCTTCTTTTGCTAACCAACCCCATTGCTCTTGTGAATCGTTAGTAAATTGTTGGACATGGGCTCTTTTGGCGGGCCTTTGGAGAATCTGGAACCTTTTCCCAAACCACGCATTATAATTCTGGACCACCTCACCTTTAGCCAAATCTCGGACCATAGTCGTAGGCCCGAGAAACCGGCATTCGTTCCACAATTTGCGAATTTTATCTTCCGGGAATGCGGCTCCTGGACTTAACTCAATGACGTGCTTGCTCAAGTCTTCATATTTGGGGATGACTTGAAACCTTCCCAGCTGGCATAGTACCCGATGGGGAGCATACAGTTGGATACTCCGAACACCCATTAAAAGGATATGACATTCCCCTGCTAACATATATAGCACCTCCGTAACGGGCAACCACCCAAACGCCCATTCAATTTGATCAGCAGTCAATGACCTCAGTCGTATGAGCCAAGCTTCGGTACCCTCAGGAAATGCAATACCCCTTACCCGCTTTTCAAATTCTTCGATACAGCTTAACCCAGTCAGCCCATAGTTCATGTACCCCGCCCGGTGGCACAGATGTTCTTGCATCTACAACTGAAGTAATAAATTGCAACCTTAGAAAAAATGTCCTCCTTTCCTGCAAACAGTCAATGCTCGGTAAATTTCTGACAAAATCAGGGAAACTATAGTGCTATCTGCCCTTTTAATTGCAACATCAACCATCTCCCCAAGACCTGTCTCTATTTTCTTATCTTCTCGTGGACAAATCACGATTCCCAAGAATGCCGTTATGAACGCCAAGGTTCGTCTTGCTTCCCATTTACTTCTGTTCCCAGCATGGGTTAGTCCCAGATTTGGCTCTTCGAAACCCCGAGGATTACCATAACGCTGATACAGGAACTGAAGACTGCAACACCCTCCCGACAAATCATCATTCTGAACATTCCGGTTGATGTTTAGCAAATCCAAAAATTTGTGCGGAGATACCGGTCTTGGTGACAGCAAATATTGACACCTCAGATTTCCATTCAGACCCGCATAACCCGCGACTTCCTCCAGCGTGGGCGTAAGCCCAAAATCCCCAAAGCGAAATACATTACGGGTCGGGTCCCAAAATGATATTAAGGCCTCGATGACATCCGACTTTGGCTTGACATTCAGTAGACCGACAAGACCTCCCAGGGCTCTAGCCACTATTTCTTTGTTGCCTTCTCCCAGATCATTCCACCACATGTGGAGCTGGAGGGGGATCTCATTAAGTATGGTGAAAGATTCATTTGCGTTTGTACTCATCCTGCACATTTATTAAGGTGATTAAGAAAATGGTAAATTTATTTGATTCAAAACAAAACTACTATTTTTGTTTGTTTAAAATAAAAGACCCGATTTTTCAAACACGGCCTTTCAACGCTTCGGAGCCGAAGATTTTAAGGATGTGTGGATTAACCGATCGAAATCTTAAAAATGACCAAAGGTGGCTATTTATGCAAAATCGGCCTTCTGGCGTCCCTTTTGGGGACATTCGGCTATTTTTGACAAAAACGGCATCACCCGACTTATTTATGACGAAAATTAAAATTTGCCATTTTTTGCTATTTTTGCAAAAGGGGAGGTTGGACCCGCTGAGGGTTACCTACGTATCTCACATCCGGTGAGGATCAAACCTGCGTAGTTCGGGCAGAGAAACTAGCTATTTTGGAAAACAAGATTCTTTTTCCTTTATTCCTTTTATAACAAACAAACAAACACACTATTTTTCTTCTCCGTTTTTTGAAAACAAAACAAACTAAAATAAAGGACTCTTTTTCACGCATTTTTGTTTTTTAAGTAAAACAAACAATTTTAAAAACATAAAATATTTTCTTTTTATTTTCTCAAAATTCTGGCAGAGTTTCAACAGTATTTGGGCATTGGGTTTTATTCTAAAAATAGGTAATATTTTTTTTTCAAATTTCTGATATTCTCGAGATTCATAAGTCGGTCAGCATGCAAGTCCGAACAAATAAATGCATAAAATATAAGTTGGATGCATCAGGATGGTCTCTTTCATTTCAGGTTGCTTGTCCTAGACGAACCCAACCCCTGTGTTGACTCCCCTAAGTCAAGTGCACATGATGCAAATAAGCGTTCCTACTAGGGATCCGGCATGAAGTTGAGTTATTCTAGGTTCAGAACCTGGGTGTTTGTTCTAGACCTGGCTTACCCAAGCGGACAGCTCGAGCCGAGGGGGTGCAGCGTACCGGGAATACAGAAGCTTCGCCGGCTTTGCAACTTGTCCGAACCTCGTTCTAAATTTGGGATATGACTCTAATAGAAAAGAAGTCACACGAAGTGCACACTTCCCAGATGATTTAGAAGACTCAGAGAGAGGAGGGTTTCGTAACAATTTATATACAGTCCAACCAAATATCAAAGCGGTAAAAGCAGCATTTAGCACATTAGGCCCAACCATATAAATAAAACCAGACAATAAATAAATCCAAATATAACAATTATTCTAAGCTCGAATTCTTGAACCCTGAACCAGAGATTCTGGGTTCCGTCCCCAGCAGAGTCGCCAGAGCTGTCACACCTCCTTTTTACCTGCGCCCACAGGGGCGGGGGAGTTTTTCCAATTTAAGGACAATCGAAACGGGATTTGTTAGTTAATTCAGAGTCGCCACTGGGGATATTTATGGTGTCCCAAGTCACTGGTTGAATCCCGAATCGAGGAAAAGATTGACTCTGTATTACAGTCCGCGAACCAGAAATTCGGATAACGAATTCTGTTAACCCGGGAGAAGGTGTTAGGCATTCCCGAGTTCTGTGGTTCTAGCACGGTCGCTCAAATGTCATATTCGGCTTATTTATCTGATTTTAATACATGTTGAACCTATGTGCAAATTTTAACTTTTTACCGCTTGTATTATTATTATTTTTAACGAGAATTGCAACGTCGTGAAAACACATCTCGAACCACGTCACATCAATGCACCCGTGATTATTGACACATTTCGACTCCGTTGAGATTTGGATTTGGGTCACATAAATGTGCACCCAAGTTTAAGAAAGTAAATTATTAAAAGCGCGTCTAAAATGACTAGCGCGTTATTATTTTGAGGAAAAGCCGTGAAATTCATTAGATGGTCCGCCCCGAAATCTAAAGTATTTTAACGCAATATTTACTGAGGGTCCCGCAATTTATGCGTTTTATTTGGCGAGGCTCGTCTCATTTATATTTAAAGGCTAATCCTAAAATGACTATTCTTCTTCTATTTATTTGTCTCTAAAGAAATAAGTAAAAGGGGGCCCCAATTAGTTAATGTTAGAAAATCCTATAGTCTATCAATTGAAAATTAGTAGACCAAATGCCATTCCAACTTTAGGTCCAAAGAACCTAATCCATATGCTGGATCGAGTTTTGAACTACACGACTCGGTTATTTGATTTTGCTAACATTCATGAATAAGTTAACTGATTCAAATTCAAGTAGACAATTGATATTAACCATTAACATGCAATTACTTGTTCCTAAGTCGAAATAGTGAGCTTAACGAACAAAGGAGAAGACATCAATAACTAGCATGTTGGGCTGTTTTAAAAGCGCGTTTAACCTGAAATCGGAATAAGCACCACATGTTGACTTCTGAATTAATTGTAGGTCCAAACAATATTGATATCCGATTTTTAACTCAATGTTAACTGAAGTCAGTACTAAACTATACTAAGTCTACAACTAATGAACACGAATTAACAGTTTAAACCGTCCTAATCAGGTACAAACTTCACAGTCTACATTTCATTGAGTTATGGATCAAATTGGACTATACAATTACTTATCATCTATATCTATTGAGCTACAGATACAACATCAAATAATTAAGGGCCCGAGCACTTCCATTTCATGTTTACATCTCAAGGTTACATCAAATTGAGCTTAGTTGTGTACCTGGATTGGAGTGAACAGAAGAATAAAGAGGAAGTCAGCAGCAGTACAACACGGCAAACAACAACAGCAGCAAATAACACTAGCAGACAGCAAATTGGAATTCAGAAACAGCTCCAAACCCAGTTTCAAATCAGGAAAACACTTGACCACAACTCATAACCAGTTGTGAAACCAAACAACAACAACAAATAACTTCGGGCAACTAATTGGACCTCAAACTCAACAAGAAAACCAACCAGTGAACCTCAAACACTCCAGTAAACAGACTTGAAACTGGAAACTACACCCCAACAATTGAAAATCAGGCACTTTACTTCAAGCTTGCAATGCTATTTTCTACTGCTTAAAGAAGGATCAAATGCAGAACCTAAGAGGACTAATTGCTTTTTCTTTCTATATTTCTTGCTATTCTTTGTGTCACCTTTGAGTCTAATTTCAAAAGCCAACCCCCTTTAACTCTGTCCAGAATTCGAATTACACCTATGAATGCAATGAAACAATATATTTTTGGTTTTCTGTTCTTAAACTCTCCTGAACTCTAAAAAGCTGAATGCCTTCACTTTTAAAATGCTGTCTAAGACTGCCTTAAAAAAACTCTCCAAAACTTCCTTACTCCCCAGAATATTGTTCAAAGACTGGCCAAGCTCTCCAGTCTTTTAGCTTTAGAAACTGATTTTCAAGACCCTCTCTAACTGATTAAAGACTCAAAAGTGATCTCTGAAAACTTGAAGTTTATGATTATCAGGGAGCTGGGCTACTGGCTAAGATTTTGACAAGTTAATTAAGGTAATGAAACAGTAAAAGCTCTCTCAACTCTCTTCCTTAAGGTTTGAACCCCCAAAAAAGACCATTAACTCTGTCCTAAGTCCCTCCATTTATACCCAAACACTGACCCTGCCAGCTCGTAAGAACACTAGGCAGAATTAAGAAACTAATTCTGCCCATGTTACCTTTAGAACTCCACTAAAGTATGTTTTGTTCCCCATTAACCCTTGTCTTTTATTTATTTAAAGTTCAAGCAGGTATGGGCAACATATTTTAATCAATGCCTTTTAAACCTCCCCATACTATTATGTTTTGTTCCCCACTAACACATTAGATTAATGGTTAATTAAGTACTTTACTGACAGCCCACTAGCAAGACCATTTGCCAAACTTTTAACCCCCCACATTACCCTCCTGATATCCCTGGAATTACTGTCCTATCCCAATTCCACCTTCAATCGGTCCCAACCCCAACATCTATAACCAATTCAACTCATCAAATTCAATCAGTAGTTCAAGCTAGAACTCAGATCAGATCAAATAGCATAAAAATAAAGACCAATGAATTCGAACAAAATCATATTGAACTACCAAGGTCAAATTTCAAACCATAATTGACACAGATACATGAGAATGACTAATTACATTCACAATTCTAAATTAAACTTGGGCAAAATGACTGATCACTATAAACGCACTGAATCGACCAACAAACTGAACTCATATGCAAAAAATGATGAACAACAAAGAAAAGGGAACCAAACATCACACAAAATGAAGCAATTCGAACTAATAATAACAGCAAACACTCATAATTCTAAATTAGCCTTAAACACAAAATGTAGGAACCCTGAGGATATACTGAATGGAGCCCTGAGGCTGAGAACAAAACAATCGACACCAAACAACTTGACGAGAACTACTAAACTACAAACATGAACGGTTTAATCGACGAAACTATTTATAACATATGTTAATCAACAGAAGAAAAATGGACCAAGAAAAAGGTCCGAAAGAGGAGGAATAACTACTTGACAAAAATGACGAATTAATCAGTCGAAACAACAACAAAACAAAAAGGAAAACAAAAGAAATAACTTGAAATTTTAGACCAAACTCAATCCGTTTTAATCGACACTTCGTCTTGAAATTTTGAAGCCAAAACGGACCTTAATCGAGTGTTCTCGACTGAGAACACTCGACTAAAGTCAGTTAAAACCTCAAATTTTTAACTTCGTACACAGTCTGAAGTTTGGTTCCTTTAGGGTTTGCCTTCGATTTGAAATTCGAAAGGCTCTAACAAAATTCGGGCAGAACTGGGGTGGGATTTGGGACGAGGGTAGCTTGGTGGTTCAGTGGTGTAACTTTGGGGTTAAACGGACGAACTAGGGTTTTGGGACTGATCTTCGATTGAAGATTCGAAGCGTATGGTACTGATTCGAAGAAAACTGATTCGGGATTTGGAAAGAGGACGTCGTGGGGAGGTTGTGGTGTAATTTTGGGGCTATTTGGACCACCGGAACCACCGTGAGGCGATTTCCGGTGGGCAGAGGGCGGTGGTTGAAGGGGGAGGGTGTTGGGCCTCTCTCTAGTTAGAGAGGAAGGCGAAGGGGGGGTATGGCTTAGGGGGCGTGGGGTGAGGTTTTAGGAATATATAGTGGGGTGGGGATTTGATCTTGGCCATTGGATCATTCACGATCAATGGCCTGGATTACTTCACTAATGAGAAACGATGTCGCTTGGTTTTGTGAGGGGATCGGGTTAGACCGGGTACAGGGAATGGGTCAAAAACGGGTTATGGGAGGGGTGATCTAGACCGTTCGATCAAAACAAATCAATGGCTTGGATTTATTGGCCAGATACGATGTCGTTTGGATATATCTAGAGACGGACTGGATTGGGGCGGGTATTGGGCTGATTTTTTGGGTAAGAACTGGGCTGTGGCCAATTTGGCCCGGTCCGGTTCCCATTTTGTTTCTTTTTCTTCTTTTTCTTTTATTTCCTAATTAATAAAACCAAAATTCTAAATTGAATTATAAACCAAATTAAAAATACTAATTAATTCCTAATAACAATTATCACACACAATACCAACTAAAATAAAATCACACAATTGGAGATTAAATGCAAAGTACATATTTTTGTGATTTTCATTCTCGCAAATCCAAATATTGTTTAATTAATTCCTAATCATAAAATTAAATCCTAAATGTACATGCAACACATATTTTTGTATCTTTCTTAATTAAAGTAAAAAATAAACATGCACAGACAAGTACAAATAAATAACAAGCAACACAAAACTATTTTATTTTGAATTTTTTGGAGTAGTTCTTGTAGGGCAAAAATCACGTGCTCACACTCCTAACCCTGAAATCACCTAACGGAGCTAACAGAACAATCATATTTCCATTTCGAGGTCGTTTTCATACTGTTCTGACTACGGTCAACTTTCCAACACTTAAGCTCTCATTTAGGGACTAAGTGTCCCAAAACTCTCGGAAACTCAAAACCGAACGTCCTGTCAAACCCAAAATAGCAGAAATAAACATGGGGGAAGCAGTTAATAGGGGATCAAGGCATTAATACTAAAAATGACAGGCCGGGTCGTTACAAATATTAATAGAAATGTTATTAAATATTTGTTTTAATAACAGAATATTAATATTAAATCCAATCCATTTTTCTGTTTTGATAAAAAAAAATTAACTACCATCTTCAATTTTTCCTCTTTATTGTTGAGTAAATAGCCATTTATGTAATGACATTTATGCTGTGGCCGTTTTGCAGAAACAACCATTCTGAAGAGTTGCACCTCTTCAGATTTCAGCCCAACTTTGGCTATAAATACAACACTATTCTGCGCAAAATTTCACTATGATTTTCTGAGTTTCTGCTCCTTCTTCTGCATAGTTTAAACATCAAACAAAGCAAAAGTAAGTGTGATTTGCTACCGAACTTTGTGTTCGCTAAAACACTAGGGTTTGAAGTACTACTACACTAGTGTGTAATTCGTTCTATCCTGGGAGGAAATAATCCATAACCTTGTGTACTAGGAGGGGATTAAATTCCTTAAGGAAACACTGTAAATTTAGTAGGCTCGAATTGATTTTCTGTTATTTCGTTGTTCACTTCTGTTTGTGTTCAATTATGTTTATGTTCATTTATATTTCCAGAATTATTTTACAAATACAGTTTACTAACAAGCTTAAGGAATTTAACTGTTTTCTGTATTTGTACTCACTATTTCTGGAGAGTAAAACCTTTGTGGTTTTGTACTCTATTGGATATTAAAATCTACGTAATTTTAACGTTTGTGTCATTCTTTTACAGAAATGACTAATGATAACAAAAACCAAGCTATTCCTATGGTGACTTAAATGCCTCAACGAGCCAAACAACACCGGCAGCGTTGGCACCGACGGAGAAACCCGAAAAATTTTTCGGGATTGATTTCAAGTGCTGGCAGCAAAAGGTGTTCTTCTATTTAACTACTCTAAGACTCCAGAAGTTCATCAAGGAAGATGTTCCTGTGCTGTCCGATTAAACTCCGGAAACTGAACGCTTTCTCATGATTGAGGCGTGGAAGCATTCAGATTTTTTGTGCAAGAATTATATTCTAAGCGGACTGGAGGATGCTTTGTATAACGTCTACAGTGGCGTGGAAACGTCAAAGGAACTGTGGACTGTGCTTGAAAAGAAATACAAAACCGAAGTTGCCGGGTTGAAAAAGTTTATTGTTGCTAAGTTTTTGGACTACAAAATGGTAGATAGCAAATCTGTTATCTCCTTGCTGAAGGTATAAATCAAATTAATATTGATGTTGAAAGTAGTAACCTTAGTATTTTTACTAACAGAAATTTCATTGAAGATCTTGTCATCAATGAAGCATTCCAAGTAGCAGCGATGATTGAGAAGTTGCCTCCTTTATGGAAGGACTTCAAAAACCACTTGAAACACAAACGCAAGGAGATGTCCCTTGAAGATCTCATTGTTCAGTTAAGAATCGAAGAGGACAACAAAGCTGCTAAAAAGAGAGGCCGTGGAAACTTAACAATAATGGGAGCAAATATTGTTGAAGAGAACAAAAAGAGGAAGAAGGCTTCTGGACCAAAATACAACCCAAGAAAGAAGCGATTCAGTGGAAACTGCTACAACTGTGGAAAAATCGGACACAAATCTACGGAGTGTCGTGCTCCAAAAAAAGACAAGAAGAAGGGTCAAGCAAACATGGTTGAAAAGCATGATGATGTTGATGACTTATGTGTCATGCTTTCCGAATGCAACTTGTTGGGCAATCCTAAAGAGTGGTAGATTGATTCTGGAGCCACTCGCCATGTTTGTGCTGTTAAAGAAGCTTTTGCTACTTATGCTCCTGTTGGACCCGATGAGACGATTTCTATGGGAAATGCTGCAAAGGCCAAGATTGAAGGATGTGGGAAGATATTTCTCAAAATGACTTCCGGCAAAGTGGTGACTTTGAACGACGTCCTTCATGTTCCTGAGATTAGGAAGAATTTATAGTCTCTATTGGACTTCTTGTTAAGAATGGTTTTAAATATGTTTGTGTTTCCGATAAGGTTGTAATAAGTAAGAATGAAATGTTTGTAGGAAAATGTTACCTCACTGAGGGCCTTTTCAAGCTGAATGTAATGGTTGTTGAAAATAATAATAAAATTTCAGCTTCGTCTTACTTACTTGAGTCAAATGAATTATGACATAAACATTTGGGTCATGTTAATCATAAAACCTTGCAGAAAATGATTAATTTGGAAGTATTGACTAAGTTTGAATGTGACAAATCAAAATGTCAAGTATGTGTGGAATCTAAGTATGTTAAGCATCCTTATAAGTCAGTTTGAAAGGAATTCAAATCCTTTAGACTTAATTCACACAGATATTTATGACATGAAGTCAATACCATCTCGTGGTGAAAAGAAGTATTTCATAACTTTTATTGACGATAGTACTCGATATTGCTATGTTTACTTACTTAATAGTAAAGATGAAGCAATAGACACATTCAAGCAATACAAAAATGAAGTTGAAACGCAACTTAACAAGAAAATCAAAATGATAAGAAGTGATAGGGGTGGTGAATATGAATCTCCTTTTGAACAAATATGTTTAGAATATGGAATTATTCATCAAACAACAGCCCCTTACACGTCCCAATCCAATGGGATTGCAGAAAGAAATAATCGTTCATTAAAGGAGATGATGAACGCATTATTGATAAGTTTTGGTTTGCCGTAGAACTTATGGGGGGAAGCCGTTATTACGGCTAGCCAAATACTAAATCGAGTACCCCATAGCAAAACACAATCCATTCCATATGAAAAAAGGAAAGGAAGGAAGCCCAACTTGAATTATTTTAAAGTGTGGGGGCGTTTGGCAAAAGTGAAAGTTCCTAAACCCAAAAGGGTAAAAATAGGACCGAAAACCGTTGATTATGTTTTCATAGGATATGCGACTAATAGTAAAGCATGTCGATTTCTGGTTCATAAATCAGAAAATCCCGATATTCATAATAATACGGTTATAGAATCAGATAATGTTGAGTTCTTTGAAAATATATATCCAAATAAAAAGGAATGTGAGTCGATTGGTGCAGGATCTAAATGACCTTGGGAAGAAACAAAAGAATGTACACTTAACCAGGAGGATCCAAGACGTAGTAAACGTCAAAGAATGTCTACTTCATTTGAACCAGATTTTGTGACTTTCTTATTGGAAAATGAGCCTCAAACATTTAAAGAATCTATGTCTTCTTCGGAATCATTGTTATTGAAAGAGGTAGTCAATAGTAAAATAGAATCCATATTAATCAACCATACATGGGAATTGGTTGATCTTCCTCCTGGAAATAAACTGTTGGGTTCTAAATAGATCTTTAAGAGGAAAATGAAAGATGGTGGCACTATTGACAAATATAAGGCTATACTTGTGGTCAAAAGGTATAGACAATGAGAAAGTCTTGACTACTTTGATACATGCTCTCCAGTTACAAGAATTATGTCTATACGAACGTTAGTAGCGTTAGCTGCAGTTTATGGTCTTGAAATTCATCAAATGGATGTAAATACGGCCTTCTTAAATGGAGAGTTGGAGGAAGAAATCTACATGGAACAACCTAAAGGGTTTGTGGTTCCAGGTAAAGAAGAGAAGGTTTATAGACTTGTTAAGTCCCTTTATAGATTAAAACAAGAACCCAAACAATGGCATGCAAAATTTGACCAAACAATGTTATCAAATGGATTTAAGATAAATGAATGTGATAAATGTGTGTACATTAAAAATGTTCCAAATAACATAGTCATTGTTTGCTTATATGTGGATGATATGCTCATAATGAGTAATGTCACTGCTAATATAAATGCTACTAAGCGTATGCTAACTAGCAAGTTTGATATGAAAGACTTGGGAGTTGCTGATTTAATTCTGGGAATTAATATCAATAAGACTTCTCAAAGTCTGGCAATGTCACAATCTCATTATATTAAGACAATACTTGAAAAATTCAAGCACTTGGGCTTTAAAGTTGCAAAGACTCCAATTGATGTGAATCTTGTATTATCAAAGAACAAAGGACAAAGTATATCACAATTGGATTATGCTCGTGTGTTAGGTTGCTTAATGTAGATCATGAATTGTACACAACTAGAAATAGCTTGTGCTATAAGTAAATTGAGTCGATATACGAGCAATCCAGGCCAATCTTATTGGATGACAATGAAACGAGTTTTGGGATATTTAGAACATACCCAGGGCTTTGCTTTGCACTACAGTAAATATCCTGCAGTGATAGAGAGATACTGTGATGCAAATTGGATCACCGGTTCAACTAATTTTAAGTCCACAAGTGGATATGTATTCTTTATTGGTAGAGGAGCGGTATCTTGGAAGTCATCCAAACAAACTTGTATTGCCTGCTCTACAATGGAGGCTGAGTTCATAGCCTTGGATAAAGCCGGTGAAGAAGCTGAATGGCTCCGGAATTTCTTGGAAGATATTCCATTTTGGCCCAAACCGTTGGCACCAATATGCATACATTGCGATAGTCAAGCTGGTAATTGGAAGGGCTGGGAGCGTTATGTATAATATTAAATCTCGTCATATACGACGAAGACATAAAACCGTTAGACAATTACTCTCTAGAGGAATTATCACGATTGACTATGTAAAGTCAAGTGATAATGTGTCGGATCCACTTACAAAAGGCCTAACTAGAGAGGTAGTTGATCAAGGGGAATGAGACTATGGCCGAGAACAAGTCATAGTGGCGGTAACTCTACCTAGAAGACTGGAGATCCCAAGATCTAGGTTCAAGCAGATCAAACAAAGTCATTAATGACGGTTCAACATTGTCAACTAAACTTTTGGTCCATTCTTGTGATGAGACAATGTTTAGTACCAAGGATAAAACATTAAGGCTTTTTAATGATTTCTAGTTTTGATACGGGGTATATCAAATAGTGTATCTAGGGGATGACACGTTTAGGAATCACCTATGTAAATATGAAGTGTTAGCCACTTCAAGGAGAACTTTGTAAGGTCAATTCTCTATGGACTTATGAAATCGGGCGGTGTTCATGGCTGAAACGAACACAACAATGAGAACCAAAGACGGTTAAGGGTTGGTTGTGTGACTTGTAGTTGTCTAGGTATACACCAAAGTTCGACGGTTCAAAGATATCAAATCTACCGATTGATCGAGTATATCCGACATAAGTTCACTACGAAAAGTTCAAAGGGAAACCTACTTATCTAGATGCAATTAATCCTTACTTGCGAATCACACAGTTTTTCATGAATACTTCCGTGATATAACCATTCCTCATTCACGTGGGGGATTGTTGTGTTTTTTATGTATTTAATTAATATATTAAATACTTAAAAAAGGGTGAATGGGAAATGGAGGGAAATAAAAATTTTGAGTGAAATTTTAAATTTTCCCCTTGGTAAATGGACATTGTCCCATATTGGAAGAGGAATAGGTTTTTTTATGGGTATATAAGCAATTGCTCTTCTTTTAGCTCTTAAAGAGTTGAGAAGAAGGCAAGCCTCGCACCGCCGTCGTTGTTCGCTCGACTCGGCTTCGGTTTCAGCCTCGGATTCGGATTCGGTCAAATGATCGATTGATTGATTAACTTTTTGGACCAAATTTATTTGTTAATAGTAAAATATTAACAGAAATATTATTAAATATTTATTTTAATAACAGAATATTAATATTAAATCCAATCCGTTTTTCTGTCTTGGTAACAGAAAATTAACTACCCTCTTCAATTTTTCCTCTTTATTGTTGAGTAAATAGTCATTTATGTAATGACATTTATGCTGTGGCCGTTTTGCAGAAATAACAATTCTGAAGAGTTGCACCTCTTTAGATTTCAGCCCAACTTTGGCTATAAATACAACACTATTCTGCTCGGAATTTCACTACGATTTTCTGAGTTTCTCCTCCTCCTTCTTCTGCATAGTTTAAATATCAAACAAAGCAACAGTAAGTGTGATTTGCTACCGAACTTTGTGTTCGCTGAAACACTGGGGTTTGAAGTACCACTACACCAGTGTGTAATTCGTTCTATCCTGGAAGGAAATAATCCATAACCTTGGGTACTAGAAGGGGATTAAATTCCTTAATGAAACAATGTGAATTTAATATGCTCGAATTGGTTTTCCGTTATTTCGTTGTTCACTTCTATTTATGTTCATTTCTGTTTATGTTCATTTATATTTTCAGAATTATTTTACAAATACAGTTTACTAACAATAGATGCACTACGTGGCCTTTTGCGGAGGTTTTTGTTAAAAAAATGATAGATAAATACGTAAAAGAATACTTGTAAAGAAAATATGTGTAAAAGAATTTCGTGCAAATTTAAATGGTAAAGTATGTATAGTAAGACAAGAAAATTAAAAGTAGGTATAATTAGGCAGGCGCACTGCTTTATTTGGAAAAGTAAAGCAGGAAAACTAACAGAACTTTCTCTTCTTAAGGTCGAAAAATGGACACGAAATAAAAGAAAAAGTCGAAAAATAAACTTGTCTAAAAGAAAATCATTTTCTCTCCTCTTTTCCCCCCTTTTTCTTTTTGCTGGAAACTGACTTGCATTTCTCTTTTTTTCTTTCCTCTGTCCCAAAACAAATAATGAATATTAGAATTGGCCAAATACTTCCACTGTCAAATAAACTTCAATTTGATTTCTGACATCTGGCTTCACTCTTTCAAAATCAGATTACGTATTTTAAAAGTACATAAAAAAGTACCATTACAGTAATATTAGTTACCTTTTCTAACAATAATGAAGTGTATACAATGTATCGGCTTCAAATCTGGGAATATTGAGTTCGTTCGATTTGAAAAGTTAAATTTATTAGAAACTTCAAAAAGGAAAAAGTTGCTCTCTGCATGTGTCATTCTCCAAACTTTGAAGGGGTTAATGAAAAAATGCCACCTGAATGTATCATTCTCCCAATCAATCTATATAAGAGAATGTTGTCAAAATAGCACAAGAAACAACAACTGATAAATAGATGATAATACTGAATGTAGAATATTAGTATTCAACTTTAATAGTTTGAGATTAATTTTTAAGAAAGAAAATCTTGTTGGGTGGATTATTTATCAGATACGATTAATATAATCTGCACCAAATCTCTTATATGCTTACACCAAATCTCAACGAGTTTTCAACGACAATTTTTTTGGTCGAATTAGCCCAACTCGGATGGTAGAGCGACGAAATACTGCAGTGTTCCAGGTTTGATTAACGAAATTTGTCTTTGGACAAAACAAGGGCTCCTCAATTTATACAACTCAATTTATCTGGCAAAGTATTTTAGATGAATTAAATGACAACTCCTAAGGCAAATTTAATCAAATTGAATCTGGCACCAAGGCAGTCAAATTTTAACACTCCTAAAGCTAATTTAATCTATATAGAATTAAGGAAGTTCAATTAAATCCTAAATTAAATTGTGGTAATAGGGGGAATATTAATTATATGTAAACTACTGAATCTCTTTGACATAAGAGAAGCTTTTCGCATAGTAATAATCGGGTTCATTAAATTTCAGGCCATAACTTTAAATCATAGGTATATCAATTTAATTTTTTTAATCTCCTTACGTTTCTGACTCCGTCATTGCCTCTTGGAGCTTTGGAATGGAGAAACCCATGGTAGGCATTGATAGCGAACCCTTTCCACTTATTGCATCATATATATATATATATATATATATAGCATGAATCCAAATTACTTAACGGTTAAGGCGAGACCAACATGGGCCACTGATGTTTTCGCTTTTAGTTGCTTCCGGACAACGTAGGCAGAAAGCTTCCGCACAATGCTTTGCTGTGGCTTTCTACTGCTTCTTTCTCCGTAGTGTCACTTTTTTTTTTTCTATTATACATACCAAAAAGGTGTCTATTACGTAGCAAACTTCAAAATATTTTCTTACTTCTTGATTAAGGTGAGATCTTCCTTTTTTCACTTTTTTTTTTATCATTGGAATATAAAAGTAGATTTTCAATTTGATTATTGAAGATATAATCTAGGTACTACTTGTTGGTCTAAATACTACAGTAGTTCTATTATTTGTATGAAAATATTTTATATTTTTTTAAAAAAAATCTGAAGTCATTTATTTTTGTCTTTTAACTTTGCTCTTACTGCTCCAATAATGTGTCAACTGTATGACATGTTCAAAGTAGAAAACAGACATAATCTAAACAAATACTTATATGATTTAGAGTATTAATATATTTCTTAATTAAATAATGTGTAAAAAAATTTAAAAGACATAGTTAAACATCTGTTACGTTGTTAATCCTTTCTAAAGAAGAAACAAGTAGTGAATATAAAAAGTAAGTTGTAGACAGTTGGATAGAGCATATTGTATTGTTTTCTCGAGGTCGAGGCAGAATATTGATGATTACTTCTTCCAAGAATCTAATTGTATCCAGAAAAAAGGATATCTTGTGAGTACAAAAAAAGGTATGCAAATCAAGATCGAGGAGAAGGACAAGCCTTAGCTTATTTTTCCATAAAATTGAATCTAAGTGAATAATTAGACAAAATACCTAGTTGAATTCCAGTGAATCATTTGGATTTCGTGCTGCATCTCGGGTATATTGTCGTTCCATTTAACGGAAACTTGAGCTGACAATTAAGATGCAGCCAGAACTTCACAGAACCAAGCAACCCTACTCTCCACCTTGTTCTTGTATTCCCTCTTATATCAAAAACCACTTGATTCCGCCTTAAGAAAAGCTCAGCAACCTCTCCTTCTTCCGGCGTCAATGGAATCGACGATGATTCAACAGGATAATACATATACTTGGAGCTGTTTGCAGGGACATCAAAAGGGTCAGCATTTAAATAAGCCACTTTAACACCATGGAAGCTAAGTGTGTAACTCGTCTCATAGAAACTTGCATGGGCTCTTGAATTGTCATTCTCAGCTTTGATAATAATTGAGACTCTGAGAGTGAGAACACTGGCCATGTCATAGGAAAATCTATCTAAATTGGCACTTGCTACGCTCATTTGAGGGACTTTTGGTCGAATGACCATGTAGCCAATGAAGACGACCATGCCAGTGATGATAACGGCTACGGTTAAGATGGTGCAGATTATGGCTGCACACCAAATTAACGGATTGGTGCGTCGTTCTGGTCCTAGAACTGGCTTTGGCATTGGAAATGGTAACTTTTATTAGTTGAACGACAGTCCTTTCACTTAGCACCGTCAAATCACTAAGGCCGGTTCCTGCTCGACAAGTAGGGCGCTGATTGATAGAGGTGATAGGTAGCCAGAGAGTGACAACATCCGGAGGAGTTCAAAGGGGTTTTTGTTTTTTTCCAGATGGAGGAGGTTTTTTAGAAGGTATGAGGAGGAGGTGGTAGCTAGGTTCTTGTTTTGAGGTACTTGGCTTTAATTGTTGGGTAAGGTTTAAGTATCTTCCTTTCCTAGGGATAAAGCTACCTCCACTAAACTTCTGCTTCATGACTTCTACTATTAAGGAATCAAAATGCTCTCTTTACTCTTAAAGAAAGTGAAAATACCAAACTTCCAAACAATTAATATGGGGATTTTATACCGCAAAATCAACCTTTTCTTACTTTTTGCTCTGAATAGCACCTCAACAATGATGAAAATATAGGCTCCGTCCGTCTTACTTTATCTGTCATATTTCTTTATAATATGTCTTTTAAGAAAATATTAATTTGAAAGAGTTTTAGTTATTTTACCCTTATTTGTCTTAATATATAATCTCTCGTAGATGAGTATTTACTCTATACATGTGCTATCTCCATCTTCAATAACACTTACTATCAAGGGTAAATGAAAAAAATTAATTAATTTTGTCTATGAACTTCTAAAATAACAAATAATTTGAGACAATTATTTTAGAAATTACGACAAAATATTTGAGACGGACGGAGTATATTTTTAAATATGCAATTAGGGTGGGGTTTATAATTTAGTATAGTGGAAGTATACGATAAGAAGGTATAATAAGTATGGAGTATATTGGAGATGGTAGGAAAACGAGACAGTGAGATTTGAACTCACATACTTCCTCCGTCCCAATTTATGTGCCACACAATATCTACGGTTTACTTTAGACCATAATTTTTAAAAATTTCCTTTCTTTCTTAAATTTTCTGTCCAATCAAATATTGTCACATACATTGAGAAAAAGCTTCTAAGGCAATTTTTTGGCGACTCGTAGGGCAAACGAGAGAGTACATCAGGCATGGCCAATATAGCCAGCGGCCAGCCGTTTTCCATGGCTGGACCCCCTGTTACCATCCATACACCCCACTTAACCTTATCTCCAATCCAAATACTAACCAAAATTATGTCTTTTACTAAAATCAGTCACTGATCCCATACAAATCTTACCCACGATCCTTATACGACCTATCGAATATCCTCAAGGCGATCCCATTGTATAGTGCAAGAAACATGAGGTGCAACAGTCTATCATCAGCCAAAACCTACAATACGCGGTTCTTGGCAAGTTTTTTTATGGTAAACCTTATGTTGGCCCAAGTGAAGTTTGTTTTGATTATTGACAAAGGAACTTAAGCATGAACCAAGTCCATCCACAGTGTACACAGACACAGGTAGATTCAAACATAAGGGATGCGCGTTAGGAAGAAAAGCTTAAGTTGTTATATCTGATATCTCCTGATCAAAAAAGTTGTATAATTGATAAGGAGAAAGACTCCTTACTCAAAGAGAACACTATCCAAGATAAGGAAGGAGTTAGAAGTAGAAGTTAACTAGAACTCTTCTACCAAGGAAGAGTATAGCATTGGAACTCTAGTTATTTCATATTCTACTAACTCTATAAATTGCAGGATGTTCTCACTTTACTGGTACGTATAAAATCTGAAATTAAACGTGAGTTGAGAGCAAAATAGCAAGGCATTTTGCAAGCAATTATTGTGTGATTCAAGTGTGCGAACCTGAAGCTACACGAACCAAATAGAAGAATAAGTTCCAAGTGTGTGTCTTTTATTCTAGTTTCATTGTAGTAGGTGGTTTTCAAATTGTACCTTTCAGCTTTATCTAGAAGCAATTGTATTAGGTACTCTGAATATTCAAGTTAGAGTTAACTTGAAGTTATCGCAACAGTTAGAGACTGGTTGCTACAACGGGATTAGAGGTAATCCTTAGGTTTACAAAGAGTTTTTGTACATGCTATTTTGGCTCCGTAATTTAGTGAAATGTTGGGAAAAATCCTACTGAGTAGAAGGTCGTGGTTTTTTAACCTTTTGATCTGGGTATTTTCCATGTAAAAATACTTGTGTTCTTTACTTTCCGCATTTATTATTTCCGCAATAGTAGTTTAAGGAGCACATGGAAGAACCGAGTCCTTCTACAATCTGTGCACGTGAAAATTATATACCACTCAAATCACCCCCTCCCCCTCTTGTGTGGCATTTAAGTATAAAATATCAATTGATATTAGAGCGGGTTATCCTTGAAGAGGATTACACATTAGGAAAAGATCAACATGAGTACACCACTTGAAAACTGGGAAAGGCAATTCACTACTAGTCCACCACTCTTTAATGGCTAGTACTACTCTTGGTGGAACAATAGGATAAGAGATCGCATTATAGGAGAGGATTATGAGCTATGGGATATTGTCACCGATGGACCATTGGCTACCTTGAAGAAAAATGCTGAAGGAGTAGATATGACAGAAACAAGAGCTTATTGCACTGTTGAGGACTTGAAGAAGTGGGAGAAGAATGCTAAAGCCAAGAAATGGCTTATTTATGGACTTGGTCCATATGGGTACAGCAGAATCCAAGGCTATACCACTGTAAAGAAAATATGGGACACACTGCAAGTGGCTCATAAAGGAACACCTCAGGTGAGGAGATCCAGATGAACTCTACTATACTCTCAATATGAGAGCTTTGCTATGAATGAAAGAGAAATCATTCAAGAAATGTACATTAGGTTCACTACACTGATAAATGAGCTGAAATCTCTTGGAAGGATTATTCCTGAAGAAGAAAGGGTCGAAAAGATATTGACTAGAGTTTTGCCCATCACTTGGGAGAGCATAATCATTGTCATCAAGAAATCAAAGAATATTGCCACTCTCCCACTGGATGAATTGACTGGAAATCTTACTGCCTATGAAATTAGGAGACAGACCATGAAGATGGATATACCTAAGAAGGAAAGGAGTTTGGCTCTCAGAATCACTGAAGGTTCTGATCTAGAAGATGATGAAATGGCCATGAGCACCATAGACTTCAAGAAGTACCTAAGGAGGGGAAAGGGTTCTTCAAGAAGTAGTAGCTACAATAAATCAAAAGCTCCTGAGAAATAAAGCAATGATGGTTGCTACAAGTGTGGAAAGACTGATCATCACATCAAGAACTGTTCTTTGTGGGAAATTGAGTGTAAGAAGGAAAGAGCTGAACAAAGGAACAGGAAGAAGGAACAGGTTCAACCCAAGAAAAGCAACAACAAAGGATCAACAAAGACTATGGTCGCTGCTTGGGGAGATAGCTTAGATGAAAGCTCAGATGATGACGATGATGATGAATGAGCACTTATAGCTATTGGAGAATATGATGAAGAAGCTGAGTTAAATGTTTCTCATCTCAAAGACAAGATTAAATTTTGTCTAAGGAAAGGTTATCTGAGTTGCTCCTAGAGCTAATTGATGAATCTGAGGATGTAAACAATAAAAAAGAACAACTATCAAAAGAGTGTATAGTTTTAAAAGCTAAGTGCAAAACCTGGAACATAGGGCTAGTGAATTAACTGGAAGTGAAAATGCTGTGTTGAAGAACCAGGTTCATGAACTTGACACAACTGTCCTAGAACTTAGATCTGAAAATCTAAAATTGAAATTAGGAACAGGTAAAAAGATAGTTGATCGCACACAACTCACTTTAGAAGAAAGTATAGGAAAAATGAAAGATGAGTTGTATAAAAGAGGATGAGCAGATAAGAATACTAAAAGAGGATCTAAGAAAGGCCAAGCATGGGCTAGACAGAACTTTTAAATGAAACAGGTCATCCAATGCACTTTTATGGCTACATGAACACCATAATAGCAACAAGAGAGGACTTAGCTTTGGGAACCCTTCACCTAAGTGGGATCCCAAAAGCAAGTATGTTACACTTCCTGAGAATAAAATTTGAACACACTGTGGTAAAATTGATCACTATAAAAGTGAATGCACTGCAAAAAAAAAAGGCTAGTCAAAAGAACAAAGAATTTGTTCAAGGAAAAAATAGGCTACCACACTAGGCTAAAACAAAATTAATTCATCCTTTTGCCTATAGAAAGGGATCCAAACTAGTTTTGGTTCTAAGGCTAACCCTTGATTTCCTTTTGTAGGAAAGTGAAGGGAAGCAGCCAAATATGGTACATGGATAACGGATGCTCAAATCATATAACAGGAAGCAAGAACCAGTTCCTTTCAATTGAGGACATTAAGGGAAGTAATGCCCCCTTCGGAAATGGGAAGAAAGGTGAGATCATTGAGATTGGCAAGGTAGGTAAGACCGACTCTCACTCTATTGAAAATGTCTACCTGATTGATGGACTGAATTACAATCTAATAAGTGTATCAAAATTGTATGATAGAGGTAACATGGTTGCATTCACCTCTAAAAAATGCTTTGTGATTAATCTTATCACTGACAAGATAGTTTTGAAGGGAAAAAGAGTGAACAACATATATATTGTGGATCTGTCAACACTCTCAAAAAATGAAATCACTTGTTTAAGTGTATTGGATAATGATCTCCTCCTTTGGCACAAAAGACTTGGATATGCCAGTCTAAGCCAACTCAATAAAATAGTCTCCAAGGACTTGGTGATAGGACTGCCTAACATTAAGTTCAAGGAAGATAAAGTTTGTGAGTCTTGTACAAAGGAGAAGCAGGTAAGATCCTCTTTCAAAAGTAAGAAAATGGTAAGTACCGCCAAAACAATAGAATTGGTCCATATGGATCTTTGTAGACCAATGAGAACATTGAGCAGAAGTGGTAAGAGATATGTTATGGTGCTTGTTGATGATTACTCTAGGTTTACCTGGACATTGTTTCTAACATCTAAAGATGAAACATTTGACATGTTCACTTCTTTTGTTATAAAAACTCAAAAACAACTAGGTAATCAACTTGCATCAATTAGGTTTGATCATGGTACTGAATTTGAAAATTCTAAATTTGCTGAATTTTGTGATGAGCATGGCATAGATCACAATTTTTCTGCTCCTAGGACTCCACAACAAAATGGAGTAGTTGAAATAAAGAATAGGACATTCGAAGAAATGGCTAAGACTATGCTTCTTTCTAGTACACTGTCCCATAGTTTCTGGGCATAAGCTATGAACACTGCATGTTACATCAGAAATAGGTGCATGACCAGACCTCTTGCCAAGAATACTCCCTATGAATTACTTAAAGAGAGAAAGCCAAATATATTCCATATTAGGGCATTTGGATGCAAGTGCTGTGTGCACAATAATGATAAAGACTCGCTGGGCAAGTTTGATCCCAGAAGTAATGAGGGAGTATTCTTGGGATATTCTTCACATAGTAACGCTTATAAGAGCTATAACAAAAGAACTATGTGTATAAAAGAAAGTGTACACATGGTTCTTGATAAAATTAACATTCTTTCCGAGAGGCAGGAACATGAAGATGAACCAAGCGGTCTGGTAAGAAACTCAAATGAAACCATAGCCCAAACTGAAGCTGCACCAGAGGAAGGAACAAGTGATGGAACAGGTTGTTCTTCTACCTAGGGCAACTTGACAGGGGGAACTGAACAAAGAAGAACTGATCCTCAAACCTTGAGGGAACATGTCCATGAACCTGTTCCTCAGTAACAAAACACTTGTGAGCACCTAATTTTTGCCCGACATAGGAAATTACTCCTAAAAAGTCAAAAAATAATTTTAATCACTTTTATAGAATTTTAGGACTTTTTCTTGCATTTATTTGCATTGTTCATGCATATTCAGAGTTGTTATAAACTATAGAAAATCATAAAATATTTAATTCTTCATCTGTTACATTTTAGACTTTAATTGCATTGTTAGCATCTAGTTGCATATTAATTGCATTACTAAAATATAAACTTCCAAAAATACTTTAGATATTTCTTGCATAACATTTTGCAATGATAATTTAGGATTAGGTAAATTAGATTGAATAAGTTAATTATGCAAAAAATGGGATTTAAATTAAATTTTGAGCCTAAAAATGGCTAATTTTGCAAAAAAAGAGCAAATAAAGAAAGAAAGGAAAAGGATCATGCCGAATTGGGCCATCTCCAGCAGCCCAACTTTTGCTCCAATTTCGCCTGCCCGACCCACCAGCCCATTACCAACCAGACCCCCTTTCCTTAAAGACTCACTCTCCAAAATCCTATAGGAGGAAGGAACAGAACATATCAGATTTTCCCCAACCCTAGAGGCGTTTTTCCACCATCTCCAAAAGAGAACCCTTCCCCATTTTTAGAAACCAGCGACTCTCCCTCCGTCACTCAGATAAAAAACAGAGAAAAACTCTTCTCCCGTACGAAAAACTTTGCCACCCAATTCATCTTCTCCAAAAATCGGACAAACCTTACTCTTTCTCTTCTAAAAATCAGTCGATACACACGCAGCTAAAGGCTCGCACACGAGAAGCACTCAGCTTAGAGCTAGAAACAAAAAACTTTCAAAAATTCAAAAACTCAAAAAAAAAAAGATCTGAAAACAAGCTTTGGGGAACGATTTTTTTTTTTTGGTTTTAAAGGTTGCCGAAGGTTGTTGAATTTGTTGCTTCTACGTTTTGCTGAGTTCCATTTGGGTTGGCTTCTGCTCTTTAGTTGGTTTGTTCAAGTTTTTCTTTATTTGCCCAGGTTAGTTTGAAACTCCTCTATATTATGCTTTAGTAAATGATTAAACAGTTGAGTTCATGCCTAGTTTTGAGGATTTTTTGATTTCTGTTTTCTGTGTTATTTTCATGAAGCATGATGCCTCTTTGAATTAATTTGGTCCCTATTCTCCTGCTAAGAATGTTGCATTGGGTTATCCAATCATATAAGTTTAATTATATTTTTTTTAGTTGAGAATTGGTCGAATCTTCATTTAATTGTAGCAGATTGGCATAACTCTCCCTCTTTTTCTGTGATTCTGTTATTTAATGAAGTTTCCGTGGAAGCATATTTTAATTTTCAAATTTACTAGAAATTGTAGCTATAGTTTGATATTGAAAGTTGGGGTTTGAAAATAGTCATTGTAATATGAATATAGTTGTGATAATCACTTGAATTATTACCATAGTGACTCTTTAAATGGTTTGATTCCTATTAATTAAGCTCCGTTCATTATAGTGTCTTATTTTGATTCTTAAATTTGTAAACATTCTAGTGAACTAAAAGGTCCTAGGATTTTAACATTGTTGTCGTTTGAGAACAACAAGTTAGTACCACAAATTTGAACATGAAATGAGCTAGGAAAACTTAATGGAACCACTTGCATATTTCGGCCCAATTCATATAACTTCATAGTCAATAGACTTTGGCTAACTACCTTAGTTCCTTTCGGTAAAATCCTTTCCTTATCCCTGTTAAATTCCATGATCAATGGCCTCACAACAATCTCAAACAGAGGAAATAAACAATTCTCGAATATCGTAGTTTTCTTTAGGCACGATTAATAATGAATCATCACGGCTATGGGTACGGTTCTCGTCGCATGGTCGTGATACATAATTTCCAATTTTGAGTGCACATTTCATGTGACCCGACCACAACATCGAATATTAAAAAATAAACATGTTGTAGATCGTGGGTACGGTTCCCATGACGTGGTTTGCAATGTGTACCAAAACGACAAGTGTACGACAATCGTGACTTATTCCAGAAATAACTCCATAAATAAATAAAAGTGATTATAAAAGTTAAAAATGCACAATAGGTTTAAAACATGTAATAAATCAGATAATTAGGCCAATTAGTAATAGTTGAGCGACCATGCTAAAACCACAGAACCCGGGAATGCCTAACACCTTATTCCGGGTTAACAAAATTCCATACCCGGTCTTCTGTGTTCGCGGACAAAAAATAGAGTCAATTTTCTTCGATTTGGGATTTAAAATAAACCGGTGACTTGGGACACCATAAATTATTCCAAGTGGCGACTCTGAATTTAAATAAATAATCCCATTTCGATTTATGTCACTTCAATTGGAAAAAATCCCTATCCCCCTCGGGTAAAAAGGAGGTCTGACAGCTCTGGCAACTTTGCTGGAGATCGAACCCAGAATCTCTAGTTCAAGATTCAAGAATTCGAGCTTACAATAAACTGTTATACTTGGCTTTCGTTTATTATCTGATTTTTACTTGTTTGGGCCTAATATGCTAAATGTCGCTTTTTACCGCTTTGATATTGTTTGATCTATATATAAACTGTTACAAAACCCTTCTTTTCTCTGAGTCTTCTAAATCTTCTACGAAGTGCATGCTGGCATGACTTCTTTTCTATTAGTGTCATATCCTTAATTTAGAACGAGGTTCGGACAAGTTGCAAAGCTAGATGATCCTTTGGTTACCGGTATGCTGCCCCCTTCGGCTCAGTTGTCCGCTCGGGTAAGCCAGGTCTAGAACAATATACCCAGGTTTTAAACATAGAATAACACAGCCTCATGCCGGATCCCTAGTAGGAACGTTTGTTTGTATCACGTGCATTTGACTTTGGGGACGCAACACAGGGATTGGGTCCGTCTAAGACAGGTGTCCCCGAAATAAAAAGTGCATCCTGATGCATTTTACGTGCTACCTGTGCATCTGTTTGTCTCGGCTTGCATGTTGACCGGCTTCTAAAATAGGAAAAGAAAATTAAAAAAAAAGAAGATGAGAAAATAAAAAAAACAAGAGCGATAGGTAGGTATTAGAAAAATTTTGAAACTCTGTCGAAATTTTGAAAAAAGGAAAATAAGTTAATAGTTTCAAAAAGTCATGCTTTCCTGTTGCGTCAAAACTGACCAAACTACGCGAGTCTGATTCTCATCGGATGTGAGTTACGTAGGCAATCCTCATCGGTTCCGGCCCCAATTTTTAAAAATCCAAAAATATTTTCCTTAAATTCCTTCTTTAGAAGCATTTCCTTAGAAAATTCAAAAATAAATAAATCAGAAATCCGAAATATTTTTTTTCAAGTCCCTCTTTCGAAAATTAAGAGGCAACATCCAAAATCCAAAAATATTTTCTTTCTTTTAGAAGTAATTTTTCTTCTTCTTTAGAAGTCTTTCTTTCAAAAATTTTTTAAAAAAAAAACCAAAAATTCAAAAAATTAAAATCAAAATCCAAAAAAATATTTCCTTTCTTCTTTTAAAGCATTTTTACAAAAATTCCAAAACAAATACAAAAAAAAAAAAAAAATCAAAACTCAAAAAAATATTTTTCTTTTGCCTTAAAGCTTTCATGGTCTGAGTTTTATAAATAGTAAAAAAAAGAGTTAGCTTATTTACTCCGTTCTCGATCTTTTCGAACTACGCAAGATCTTATTCATGCGGCGTCATGATACATAAGCAATCCCCATTGGATTCGATCATAGCCATAAAATTAATTGAGTGAAAAATAAACTGAAAAAAGAAAAAGAAAAAGTGAGTGAAAAAGAAAAGAAAAGAGTGAAAAAAGAGAAAAAAAGAAATAGAAAAAGAAAAAAAAAGAGTGACAAAAAATAAAAGAGCGACAAAAACAAAAAAAAAAAAGAAGAAGAAAAGAGTGTGCCAAAAAATAAAAGAAAGACAGAAACGAAATGAAAAAAAATCAAGAGTGATTAAAGAGAGGCAGAAATAAAAGAAAAGAGGTACATACTGAAAAGGTTAGTTAACACCGAGATGAAACATGCAACTGTTCAACACATGGTAGAAGCGTTTAACTGTTAGATGTATTGCATCCAAGCGTGCGATTTCCTATATGTTAAATGTCTCAAAACTAACAAGGTTGTTATGTGAGCAAATTAGTCAGGTTCTGTTCAGGTGGTTGGCTTTGTTGGTATGCGGTGATGAACGTGCAACCTTGCATGCGTCCACAACATTATACATAAAACCAAGCTCCAAATCCCAGAAATTACCATCCTTACCAAGATCCATATAATCCCCAATCAAATGTTCCCCAGTACAATTCTTGCTCAAGAGAGCCTTTCAAAAGGAATCAGTTCACCCCTATTGGTGAATCATACTCGGGCTTCCAAAAGCTAGTCAGACGAGGTTTGCTGCAGCCAGTGGCCCCAAACCAGACAAACCCTGAATCCCCCTCGCACCGAGTTGATGCTAGATGTGAATAACACTCTGGAGCAGTGGGACACAGTACAAAGGACTGTTGGACCCTCAAAAGGACAACTGAAGATTTGATCGAAGCTGAAAGAATCGTTCTTCGGGACGAAGAGGTTCCTGATGTGACGAACAATCCGTTGCCTGCTTACAATGAGGAATTCAATCCAGTACTGAAGGCCATTGAAGCCATTACCGAGATAGAAGAAAAGCCAAAAACGGTCTCCAAGCCTGAAAGTTCCCAATCAGACATGAGTCTCGATAGCCAGTCTTGCTATCCTTTCTGTGTTCGGATTATTTCAGGATGTGATCCAGATGTTTTACTTTATTGTCTTACTTTTCAATATAAACCCTTCTATTTTTATAATTAAAAAAAATCATCAAAATTGAAAAAAAATCAAATGAAATTAATATTTCATCGTCCAGGAATTTCTCTTTTCTTAATCTTGTCACTTTTCTTATTCTCTTTTCAGTTATGTTAAATGCAGATTTCAATAACATGACATGCTTGCGGACTTCAAGCCCAGATCCTAAAACACTATTAGACCTCAAAATAATGAATCAAGAATTAGATCGCAATGAAGATAAGTTTAAGGAAATAAAACAAAGAGTTGGAACAGCTGAAGGAAAATTGGTTCCAGATCTGATAGGTCCATACATTGCAACGAGAGTGCTACCAAAAGAGAGTGTTGTACCTGGGAAACGTCGAAGGAAGTGTCCCATAAAAAACTATCAATATAGGTGCAGTCAAAAGGTACTGTGTTTGATCCTCTATACAACATTAATACTTCGATTGGAATGAAGGCTTTCTTTCTCACTATTCAAACACCGTTTACCCTTTTGTAAACCATTTGAGCCGGTTACTCTTCTTTGATTACCCTCTTTGGAACCTGAAAATGTTATTGAAAATAAAAAAATTGAAAAAATCAAATAAAAAATGAAAAGAAAAGAAAAAAGAAAAAAGAAAAGCAAAGAAAGATACAAAAAAGGGGAAGAAAAGACAAAGAAAATGAAATGAAAAATGAAAAAAAAGAGAGGAAAAGGAAAGGAAAAAGAAAGAGAAAACAAAACAAAACAGAAAAACAAAAAAAAATAAAAACAAAGTGCCTGAACTACGTTTGACTTGATTCCGAAAGGATACGTAGTCAGCCTCTCACTGGGATTCAGTCTCACCAAAATAAAAATTCAAATTCCCCAAAAGTGAAACTGGGGCAGCTGTTATAATGGTTCAACGACGGTTTCGCCTGAAGGGTTCCAAAGTTGTAATTCAGTCCAAATTCTTTTTACTCAAATCCTTTTCAAGTCCTTCCGATCAATCGACAAGAATGTTTAAAGAATTGGAGGATACAATCGCTTGTATTTGATACAATCAAAATGAGAGAAATAAAATGAGAGTCTTATGAGTTTAAACCCTCACGGCCACTGTAAAACGATGGTAAGTAGAGAAACTAAAATGAGAGAGTCTTGTTAGTAAAAACTGGCAAAGAGCACTACAAGGCGATGGTGAGAAGAGAAATAAGAGAGATCAGATCGTGAAAACCCACAAAGGGCACCACTGATCGAAAAAGAGGATCTTCAGTCACTGACATTGACGCAGTCCTGGGCAAGGTTTCTCGGTTTTGAGGCAAAAGCTGTGATGAATTTCTGAGAGTCATACGGTTTGCACGGATCGAGAATACAGTCCAAAAGGCATGTCATGTTCATTGAAGTCCGCATATACTCCAGATAAGTCCTTCTTTACTTTCCCCGAAAGGGATACCTCTAGTCTAAATTCATTTGTACATTCCTTTGTTTGTTTTTCCATTGAATCCTTTTTGGTCTAACTCTACTCCGAAACTGAGACAAAGAAGGGATGACAAGACTGATTTACAGGGTTCTCATTTGATACAAGCTAAAAAAATGCACCCATCCTCGTCAAGGGCAACAAGTCGACTTCGACCGGCCATGGTGGCTGATGATTTGAAATTAAAAACTCTTGGAAGGAGAAAATCAAATTGAAGTGCCTATAAAGGCAAATAAAGTTGAAAAGGTTGAGTCCCACGTGGATAACTGTCTCGTAAAAGATTTGAAAAAGCCAAGGTATCCCAAATGCTCTGAAATTGAAGTTGGAAGAAAGAAACAAGAAATGAAAGGCCTACGAAGGAAAAATAAAGTTGGAAAAGGTTAAGTCCCACGCGACAAGCCATTGTAGCAAAGTTTGAGGAGCCAAAAGTTCCCCTATGCTTCGAAGTTAAAAATTGAAAAAAAGGAGTCAGAAGTGAAAGGCCTATAAAGGCAAAATAAAATCAAAAAGGTTGAGTCCCACGCGATAAACCGTCATGGTAAAGTCTGGAAAAGGCAGAGGTCCTCCGGGGTCAGAAATGCAATTGGTATTCAGGAACCAACCAATTGCAGTTGAAAGGGCCGAGATCAAATGACTGAATTGCTCAAGGCCACAAAACAACCACCATTTCAAACAGGCAAATTGTTCTTTATTTGAAAAATAGGAAACAGGTGCAATCCAAAGCAACCTAAGCAGGTGCAACCAAAAAGAAACCGCGCGGAGACTAAAATGCTCTGCAGCAACAACCCCAAAAAAGGGAAGTTTCCTACAAGTTCTTTCCCGCATTTTCTCATTCTTTTAAAAAAATAAAATGAAAAGAAATAAAAGGATAAAAGTTCAAAATCATGGTAGTATAGGGTTTCCAATCCCTAGCTACGTCTTTTCCAACATAGGGTCCCCAATCCCTAGTTGATGCCAACATAACCTGATGCTAGCATAACTTGATGCCAACATAGGGTCACCACTCCCTAGTTGATGCCAACATAGGGTCCCACTCCCTAGTTGATACCAGCATAACCTGGTGATTTTTTCCAACATAGGGTCTCACTCCCTAGTTGATGCCAGCATAACCTGATGACTTTCCAACATAGGGTCCCACTCCCTAGTTGATGCCACCATAACCTGATGACTTTCCAACATAGGGTCCCACTCCCTAGTTGATGCCAGCATAACCTGATGCCAACATAGAGTCACCACTCCCTAGTTGATTCCAACATAGGGTCTCCACTCCCTAGTTGATGCCAGCATAACCTGATGCCAACATAGGGTGATCACTTCCTAGTTGATGCCAACATAGGGTCTCCACTCCCTAATTGATGCCAACATAGGGTCTTTATTCCCTAGTTGATGCCATCATAACCTGATGCCAGCATAACCTGATGCCAACATAGGGTCACCACTCCCTGGCTGATGATTTTCCAACAATAGTGTCAAGACCCCGGTTCGCCCTCCGTGAACCATGATGATGGCACCTAGTCTCTACGACTAGGTAAGCCTAAATTGCGGAAGAAAAACCAAAATTTACGGAAGTAAAACAATCTAAAATAGAAATAAAGCAGTAACAATGTTTAAATGTGTCGCTCGGCATACACCATGTTTAACTCTCAATAACAAAACATAAATCCAAGACCCAACAACCCACGAATCACAAGCTAAGAAGTACTACATAGCTCTAACTCCGGAGTGTCTTACAAAAATAGAAAATACAGAAGGGCTAAGTACTAAAAAAAGCAGGAATAGAAAGGGACTTCTCGGTTTGCGGACGTGGCAGATGTACCTCGAAGTCTCTAGAGCATTCGTCTCCATCAAGGATGGTAGGCCTGAGTAGTGGTACCTGGATCTGCATATGAAAAACATTCACAGAAAGGGCATGAGTACACCACAACGGTACTCAGTAAGTACCAAACCTAACCTCGGTTGGGTAGTGACGAGGAAGATCAGGGCCATACTGAGATTAAATAAATATAAAGATGACTGGATAAGATAAGCAGTACAATTGAGAATCTACAGTAAGAATCTATACAGGATAATAAGAGTACAATAACGGAAACAGAGATGAAGGCAAACCACAAGGAAGTACTACTCATAACAAGAATGATAACCGGGGATCTCTTGGTATCCCGAGGATCTGTTGGTATCTCGAGGATCTCTTGGTATCCTCAATATATGCTAGGGATCTCTTGGTATCCCAAAGATCTCTTGGTATCCTAAATATACGTGCCAAGGATCTCTTGGTATCCCGCACCTTAGTCCAAATTATAAATAGGCACAGGGGATCTCCTGGGATGCCGTCCCCTAGTCCCAAATAAAAAAACACACAGCAGCAATACAAGAATACTCAATAAATGCTAAATTTCGTACTAAGTAAAAGATAATTCTAGCCTAACATGCTTCACGTAATGCAATTAAGGCAGTTTAAGCAGATATGCAATTAAGTCAACTAAACATGCTTTTCTAAACTAACAACAGGCTAAATTCGCAAGTGGAATAAAACAGGAAAAAAAGGAACTCAATTGAAACACTTAAAGAAAAACCAGATTTTTCAACAATTAGCTCAAGTACGAACTCGTCACCTCACGTACAAAGCATTTCAACTATCAACTATATCATATCCTAAGGGGAAGGTCCCCCACACAAGGTTAGGCAAGTCACTTACCTCGAACCGGCTGAAAATCAACCTGAAACCATGCTCTTGCCACGAGTACTTGACTCCAAATGGCCCAAATCTATTCAATTCAATTGCATAATGTAAATAACACTTCAAGTAACTGATTCTACAATTAAATTCTAAGCTAATACGCGAAATTATGTAAAATGATCAAAATGCCCCTCGGGCCCACGTCTTGGAATCGGGTAAAATTTATAGTTTCAAAATCCTCACACTCTCAAGAGTCTAACCATACCAAAATTATTCAAATCCGATGTCAAATCCCTAATCAAAACTCAATTTCTTGGTCTAAGAACTTTTCTCCAATTTTTATACAAATTTCGAAATTAAATGATGAATTCATGTTTAGATTAATGGGTTACAAGCAAAAAGGAGTCTAAAATCGTTAGCCAATCGATATCTCTGAAAATCCCTCAAAATCTCGCTCAAACCCGAGCTCTCAAGCTTAAGTTTTGATAAAAAAAATGGCTAAACTCTCTATTTTTGATATCTTATATCTGCCCAGGTAATTCCTTCTTCGCGAACGCGGTCAAACCCTCGCGTTCCGAAGCACAAAATGACTTTGACCATTTTTCCTCTTACGTGATCGCGACCAATACCTCGCGAACGCGATGCTTTGCACAGACAGGCCTTCACAATCACGTTCCACCTATCGCGAACGCGATGCATTAAATCTACTGGAACTCAGTCGCTCATTTTCTTCTATGCGAATGCGACACCACCCACGCGATGTACAAACACTTAGCCCTTTGCGAACGTAGTGCCTTCCTCACGAATGGGAAGGCTTAATTTTCACCTTCCTCAACTGTCTCTTCGCGAACGCGAGGGCCTACTCACGAACGCGAAGAGTAAAATTCCTCTGCAACAGCTGAACAAAATCTGCAATTTTTTTGCAACTTAAAATGATCCGTGGAGCATCCAAAACACACCCGAAGCCCCCGGGACCTCAACCAAAACTGCCAACCAACCCTAAAACATCATTCAACCTTGTTTCAATCTTCGGAACGCTCATAACAACATCAAAACACCTATTTTTCATCGGATTCAAGCCTAAGAATTCCAAAAACGCTAAAAATACGCTTTTGATCAAAAAATCTATCAAACCTCGTCTGAATGACCTGAAATTTGTCACACACATCACATTCAACACTACAGAGCTACTCCAACTTTCGGAATTCCATTCCGAGCCTCAGATCAAAATCTCACTATCGGACAAGAAACTTCAAAAATTCAATTTTCGGCATTTCAAGCCTAAATTAGCTACAGACCTCCGAAACACAATCCGAACACGCTCTTAACCCTGAAAGCACCCAACGGAGCTAACAGAACCATTGGATTTCCATTCCGAGGCCGTCTTCACACTGTTCCGACTACAGGCAACTTTCCAACACTTAAGCTCTCATTTAGGGACTAAGTGTCCCAAAACTCTCCGAAACTCAAAACCGAACATCCCAGCAAATCAAAATAGAAGAAATAAACTCAGAGAAAGCAGTTAATCGGGGATCAAGGCATAAATTCTTAAGACGACCGGCCGGGTCGTCACATCCTCCTACACCTAAACATCCGTTCGTCCTCGAACGAGCATAAAGACATACCTGGAGTAGTGAAAAGATAAGGGTAATGGCTGCACATATCCTTCTCGGTCTCCCAGGTCGCCTCCTCGACTAGCTGACCCCGCCACTGAACCTTCACGGATGCAATGTTCTTTGACCTCAGCTTTCTGACCTGCCTGTCCAATGTTGCCACTGGCTCCTCAGTATAGGATAGATCCTTGTCCAACTGGACTGAACTGAAATCCAACACGTGCGACAGATCACCGTGATACCTTTGGAGCATCGAAACATGAAATATCGGATGAACTCCTGCCAAGCTGGGAGGTAAGGCAAGCTCATAAGCAACCTTCCCAACACGTCTCAATATCTCAAAGGGGCCAATAAACCTCGGACTCAACTTCCCTTTCTTCCCAAATCTCATAACGCCCTTCATAGGCGAAACCCGAAGCCGAACCCGCTCTCCAACCATATAGGAAACATCACAAACCTTCCGGTCCGCGTAACTCTTCTGTCTAGAATGGGCTATACAGAGTCTATCCTAAATCACCTTAACCTTCTCCAAAGCATCCTAAATCGAGTCTGTGCCCAATAATCTAGCCTCACCCGGCTCAAACCAGCCCACTGAGGATCTACACCATCTCCCATATAAAGCCTCATACGGTGCCATCTGAATACTGGACTGATAGCTGTTGTTGTAAGCAAACACCGCTAATGGCAAGAAATGATCCCAAGACCCTCCAAACTCGATCACACACGCACGGAGCATATCCTTAAGAATCTGAATTGTACGCTCGGACTGTCCATCCGTCTGAGGGTGAAATGCTGTACTCAACTCCACCCGAGTACCCAACTCATGCTGAACGGCCCTCCAGAACCTTGATGTAAACTGAGTACCTCTATCTAAAATGATGGACACTGGAATACCATGCAGACGAACAATCTCCCGGAGATAAATCTCCGCTAACCGCTCCGAGGAATAAGTAGTACACACAGGAATAAAGTGAGTGGACTTGGTCAGCCGATCCACAATCACCCAAATAGCATCGAAATTTCTCAAAGTCTGTGGGAGCCCAACTACAAAGTCCATGGTGATCCGCTCCCACTTCCACTCCGGAATCTCTATCTGCTGAAGCAACCCACCTGGTCTCTGGTGCTCATACTTCACCTGCTGACAGTTGAGACACCGAGCTACGAATACAACTATATCTTTCTTCATCCGCCTCCACTAATAGTGCTATCTCAAATCCTGATACATCTTTGCGGCACCCGGATGGATGGAATACTGCGAACTATAGGCCTCCTCTAGAATCAACTCTCAAAGCCCATCAACATTGGGTACATAAATCGGACCCTACATCCTCAATACCCCATCATCACCAATAGTCACATCTCTGGCATCAGCGTGCTGAACCTTGTCCTTGAGGACAAGCAAATGAGGGTCATCAGACTGCCGCTCCCTGATACGATCAAATAAGGAAGACCGAGAAACCACGCAAGCTAGAACCCGACTGGGATCCAAAAGGTCCAATCTCACAAACTAGCTAGCTAAGGCCTGAATATCCATCGCCATAGGCCTCTCCGATGCTAGTAAATAAGCCAAACTCCCCAAACTCTTCGCCCGACGACTCAAAGCATCAACGACCATATTGGCCTTGCCCGGGTGATACAAAATAGTGATGTCATAGTCCTTCAGCAACTCTGACCACCTCCTCTGGCGCAAATTTAGATCCTTTTGCTTGAACAGGTGCTGCAAGCTCCGATGGTCAGTATAAATCTCACAAGGCACACCGTATAAGTAATGGCACCAAATCTTCAGGGCGTGAACAATTGAAGCTAACTCAAGGTCGTTAACAGGGCAATTCTTCTCATGTATCTTCAATTGTCTGGACGCGTAGGCAATCACCCTACCATCCTGCATCATCACCGCTCTGAGGATGATCCTCGAGGCATCACAATAGATTGTATAAGACCCCGAACTTGTAGGCAATATCACAATTGGGGTTGTGGTCAAAGCTGTCTTGAGCTTTTGAAAGCTTGCCTCACACTCCTCCGTCCACTGGAACGAAGCACCCTTCTGGGTCAACCTGGTCGTAGGGGCTGCAATCGATGAAAACCCCTCCATAAAACGATGGTAGTAACTCTCCAAGCCAAGGAAACTGCAGATCTCTATAGTTGAGGATGGTCTAGGCCAACTCTGCATGGCCTCTATTTTCTTCAGATCCACCTGAATGCCCTCACTCGATACCACGTGGCCTAAGAATACCACTGAATCCAACAAAAACTCACATTTCGAGAACTTAGCATATAACTTCTTCTCTCTTAGAGTCTGAAGCACAATCCTCAGGTGTTGCTCATGATCTTCCTGACTTTGGGAATACACCAGAATATCATCAATAAAGACAATGATGAACAAGTCAAGATACAGCCGGAACACACTGTGTATCAAATGCATAAAGGCTGCTAGGGCATTGGTCAGCCCAAATGATATAACAAGGAACTCGTAATGACCATACCAAGTCCTGAAAGCAGTCTTCAGGATATCTGACTCCCGAATCTTCAACTGATGGTAACCTGAGCACAAATCAATCTTAGAAAACACTCGTGCGCCCTGAAGCTAGTCAAACAGATCATCAATACGAGGCAAAGGATAACGATTCTTAACTGTCACTTTGTTCAACTGGTGATAATCAATACACATAGAACCATCATTTTTCTTCACAAACAAGATAGGAGCACCCCAAGGTGATACACTGGCTGAATAAAACCCTTATCAAGCAATTCCTATAAGTGATCCTTTAACTCCTTTAACTCAGGATGAGCCATACAATACGGTGGAATAGAAATGGGCTGAGTGCCCGGCAACAGATCAATGCCAAAATCAATATCTCTATTAGGCAGCATGCTCGGAAGGTCAGCTGGAAACACATCGGGAAAATCCCGTACTACTGGAACTGAATCAACTGAAGGGGTATCAATACTAACATCTCTCACATAAGCTAAATACGTGTCACACCCCTTCTTAATCATACGCTGAGCTTTAAGAAAAGAAATAACTGTACTGGGAGTGTTATCTAAAGTACCCCTCCACTCAACATGCGGTACAGCTGGCATAGCCAACGTCACGGTTTTGGCATGACAATCAAGAATAGCATAATGGGGAAACAACCAGTCCATGCCCAAGATAATGTCAAAATCTACCATACTGAGCAACAATAAATCGGCTCTGATCTCAAAACCACTAAGAGCAACCAAACACGACCGATAGATGCGGTCCACAACAAGATAATCTCCCACAGGAGTAGAAACATAACTATGGGAACTCAAAGAATCCCGAGATACTCCTAAATATGGAGCAAAATTAGAGGACACATAAGAATAAGTGAAGCCTAGATCGAATAGAACCGATGCATCTCTGTGATAAACCAGTATAATACTTGTGATGACAGAATCGGAGGCAACAACCTCGACACAGGCAGGAAGGGCATATTATCGGGCATGGCCTCCCCCTCTAGGGCAACCTCTACCTCCCCGACCTCCACCTCTAGTTGGTTGAGCATGTGGGGTAGCAACTGGAGCTGTAATCATAGCCTGAGAACTCTGCGGGGCATGCTGTGGCTGAGAAGTCTCTGGAGGTGCACTCCTCCCAAGTCTAGGGCAATCCCTCACCACGTGGCATGTGTCACCACACTCAAAATAAGCTCTGGGAGGATGTGGCGGCTGAGACTGGCTCAAACCAGGTTTGCTGGACTGACCTCTAAAAGTACCCCGCGCAGGAGGCGCGCTAGAAACTGGAGGTGCGTAATAAGGCTCCTGAGGCCTAGGAGGAGCTGGAGAACTATTGGCTGCTGTAAGAGCTGAATGAACGGGGTGACTCATATAACACCTGCCATGACGAGCTGCAGCTGGGGTACGTGCACTAGAATAATGGCCCGACTCTCGAGATCTCTTGGCCTCCTTCTCCTCTTTCTCCCTAGCATGCATACCCTCAATCCTCCTTACAATGCTCACCACCTGCTGATAAAAAATATCCATCTCCAACTCACGAGCCATGCTAGACCTGATGCTGGGAATAAGGCCCTCAATAAACCGACGAATTCTCTCGCGAATAGTAGAAACCAAGGCTGGTGCATGCCTAGCTAAACTAGTGTAACTGACATCATACTCTGAGACAGTCATAGTACCCTGACGCAAATGCTCAAACTCTGCGCACCATGCGTCCCTAAGGCTCTGAGGAATATACTCTCTCAAGAACAGATCTGAAAACTGAGTCCAAGTCAGTGAAGCAACCTCATCCGGACTGTCTAACTCATAGGTGTGCCACCACTCATAGGCGGCTCCTCGAAGCTGGAAGGTAGTGAAGGAAACCTCGCTTGATCCTAATATACCCATGGTATGGAGAATGCGGTAACTCTCATCCAGAAATCCCATAGCATCCTCCGATGCTAGACCGCTGAATAAAGGAGGCTTGTACTTCTTGAACTTCTCAAGCCTCAACTGCTCCTTTTTAGAAGCCGCTACCCTATCCTCGGGCTGAACTGGCACTCCAGTCAGTATAGGAATAATCTCAGGGACCTGCTCAATATGCACTCGCTACTCAGGAGTGCGGGCGGCGGGAGTCTGTGCTCCTCCCCTGGCCTGAGATGTGGTTGCTGCAAGGGGAAGAAACCCTACTTGAGCCAGAGTGGTGTACATGCTCATGAATTGTGCCAAAGTCTCCTAAAGGGCTGGAGTAGTGGTAGCAGTAGGCATGTCATGTGCCTGGACTCCGGCTGGAACTACTGGTGGTACCTTGGCGGCAGCTCGTGTAGGTGCTCTGGCTGAACCACGTGCGCGTCCTTGGCCTCTACCCTGGCCTCTGACGGCTGCAGTAGGGGGCGCGAGTGCCTGATCATCTCGGATAGCAAGTATCCTCACCATCTGTGAGAGAATAGAAGACAGAAGTTTAGAATTGTGATGTCAAAATATCGCACGACAAGGAAATCAAATGAAGAGGAATTTTCCTAACAGTTACATAGCCTCTCGTAGATAAGTACAGACGTCTTCGTACCAATCAGTGAGACTCTAATAAACCGGCTTGTGATCCATGAATCCTATGAACCTAAAGCTCTGATACCAACTTGTTACGAACCCGGTTTGCCCTCCGTGAACCATCGGTACAGCACCTAGTCTCTACGACTAGGTAAGCCTAAATTGCGCGAGAAAAACCAAAATTTGCAGAAGTAAAACAATCTAAAACAGAAATAAAGCAGTAACAATGTTTAAATTTGCCGCTCGGCATACACCATGTTTAACTCTCAATACCAAAACATAAATCCAAGACCCGGAAACCCATGAATCACAAGCTAAGACGTACTATATAGCTCTAACTTCGGAATGTCTAACAAGAACAAAAAATACAAAAGGGCTAACTACTAAAAAAAGCAGGAATATAAAGGGACTTCTCGGTCTGTGGACGCGACAGATGTACCTCGAAGTCTCTAAAGCAGTCGCCTTCCTCAAGGATGGTAGGCCTGAGTAGCGGTACCTGGATCTACACATGAAAAACATGCGCAGAAAGGGTATAAGTACACCACAACGGTACTCAGTAAGTGCCAAGCCTAACTTCGGTTGGGTAGTGACGAGGAAGGTCAGGGCCCTACTAAGATTAAATAAATATAAAGATGACATGATAAGATAAGCAGTGCAATTAAGAATCTATACAGGATAATAAGAGTACAATAATGAAAATAGAGATGAAGGCAAACCACAAGGAAGTACTACTCATAACAAGGATGATAACCAGGGATCTCTTGGTATCCCGAGGATCTCTTGGTATCCTTTACATATACAAAGGGATCTCTTGGTATCCTCAATATATGCTAGAGATCTCTTGGTATCCCGAGGATCTCTTGGTATCCTCAATATATGCTAGGGATCTCTTGGTATCCTTAATATACTTGCCAGAGATCTCTTGGTATCCCGCACCTCAGTCCAGATTATAAATACGTACAGGGGATCTCCCAGGATTCTGTCACGTAGTCCAAATAAAAAAAATACACAGCAGCAAACAAGAATACTCAATAAATGCTAAATTTCGTACTAAGTAAATAGATAATTCTAGCATAACATGCTTCACCTAATATAATTAAGGTAGTTTAAGCAAATAGGCATTTAAGTCAACTAAACATACTTTTCTAAACTAACAATAGGCTAAATTCCCAAGTAGAATAAAATAGGAAAAAAAAAGGAACTCAATTGAAACACTTAAAGAAAAACCGGATTTTCAACAATTAGCTCAAGTACGCACTCGTCACCTCACGTAGAAGGCATTTCAACTATCAAATATATCATATCCTAAGGGGAAGGTCCCCCACACAAGGTTAGGCAAGCCACTTACCTCGAACCGACTCAAAATCAACCCAAATCCACGCTCTTGCCACAAGTACTCGACTCCAAATGGCCCAAATCTATTCAATTCAATTGCATAATGTAAATAACACTTCAAGTAACTGATTCTACAATTAAATTCTAAGCTAATACGTGAAATTATATAAAATAACCAAAACGCCCCTCGAGCCCACGTCTCGGAATCAGGTAAAATTTATAGTTTTATAATCCTCACACTCTCACGAGTCTAACCATACCAAAATTATCCAAAGCCGATGTCAAATCCCCAATCAAAGCTCAATTTCTTGGTCTAAGAACTTTTCCCCAATTTTCATACAAATTTCGAAATTAAAGGATGAATTCATGTTTAGATTAATAGGTTACAAGCAAAAATGAGTCTAGAATCATTACCCAATCGATATCTCTGAAAATCCCTCAAAATCTCGCTCAAATCCGAGCTCCCAAGCTTAAGTTTTGATAAAAAAAAAGCTAAACCCTCGATTTTTGAAATCTTATATCTGCCCAGGTAATTCCTTCTTCGCGAACACGGTCAAATCCTCGCGTTCGCGAAGAACAAAATGACTTTGACCATTTTTCCTCTTACACGATCACGGCCAATACCTTGCGAACATGATGCTTTGCACAGATACGCCTTCGCGATCGCGTTCCACCTATCGCAAACGTGATGCATTATATCTACTAAAACTCAGCCGCTCATTTTCCTCTATGCGAACGCGACACCACCCACGCAAATACGATGTACAAACACTTATCCCTTCATGAACGCGTTGCCTTCCTCGCGAACGCAAAGGATTTATTTTCACCTTCCTCAACTGACTCTTCACGAACGCGAAAAGTAAAATTCCTCTGCAATAACTGAACAAAATTTGCATTTTTTTACAATTTAAAATGATCCGTTGAGCATCCAAAACACACCCGAGGCTCCCGGGACCTCAACCAAACCTGCCAACCAACCCTAAAACATCATTGAAACTTGTTCCAACCTTCGGAACGCTCAAACCAACATCAAAACACCTATTTTTCATCGGATTCAAGCCTAAAAATTCCAAAAACACTAAAAATACGCTTTTGATCAAAAAGTCTATCAAACCTAGTCCGAATGACCTCAAATTTTGCACACACGTCACATTCAACACTACAGAGCTACTCCAACTTCCAGAATTCCATTCCGGCGCTCGGATCAAAATCTCACTATTGGACCGGAAACTTCAAAAATTCAACTTTCGGCATTTCAAGCCTAAATTAGCTACAAACCTCCGAAACACAATTTGAACACGCTCCTAACCTTGAAGTCAACCAATGGAGCTAACGGAACCATCAGATTTCTATTCCCAGGTTATCTTCCCACTGTTCCGACTATGACCAACTTTCCAATGCTTAAACTCTCATTTAGGGACTAAGTGTCCCAAAACTCTCCGAAACTTAAAACCGAATGTTCCGGCAAATCAAAATAGCAAACATAAACTTGGGGAAAGTAGTTAATAGGGGATCGGGGCATAAATTATTAAGACGACCGACCGGGTCGTCACAAATAGGATCTCTAATCCCTATTTGATTTCATTTTAGATATAGGGTCTCCACCCCCTAATCTCTTTTTTGAGGATACACAATCCTAATTTTTATTACTTTCAATAATGAAGTAGTATAGAGTTTTGGTTACAAATAACTCACGAAATTTTCCTAGTGAAAACTGGGGCAAAAAAAATGTCGATCATTTGTTTATTTTGGTGTCTGAGCAGGTTATACCTCGAGACACAGGGTTCGAGACGACCAAAAGAAGAAGTTTCAATCAAGAATAATTAAAAAAAAAGAAGAAAAAGAAAAACACAGAAGTAGATAAGATATGGACAAGACATGATTGAAGTCACAAGCTTTGCATATCCCGCCTTGATCTGAAAAGCTGAAGAAGAAAGAACCAGAACTTGCAGCTACAAGCATCAAGATTCAGATCAGAGTCTACATAAAGAACCAGCCAAGACTCAAGATCAAACTCTAGAAGATTTATAGATAGGAATCTTGTAACTCGTAGTTGATAGGCTTAGTTAGTCTTTTTCATTTTGATTTTAGAGTAATAAGGAGCTCAGCAAGCAGAAATAGCAGCAACAACAGTGAAATCATAGCTATTTGGTAGTCCCAGCTACCAAAGTTTCCAGAACTACACTGACGTGATTCCTTTATAGCCAAGAATATGTAGACAACCTCCAAAGCAAGATTCGGTCAAACTTTTTCAAAATGCTTCCCATGGAGCTTTAAACGGGCAAAAATTGCTTGTATTTGTTCACTTTATCTTTGCCCAAAAACTTTTCATATTTCCGAGCAAAGGGACAGCTGTGAGCACCTAATTTTTGCCCGACATAGGAAATTATTCCTAAAAAGTCAAAACATAATTTTAATCGCTTTTATAGAATTTTAGGAATTTTTCTTGCATTTATTTGCATTGTTCATACATTTTTAGAGTTGTTTTAAACTATAAAAAATGTTTAATTCTTCATCTGTTACATTTTAGACTTTAATTGCATTGTTAGCATCTAGTTGCATATTAATTGCATTACTAAAATATAAAATTCCAAAAATACTTTAGATATTTCTTTCATGACATTTTGCAATGATAATTTAGGATTAGGTAAATTAGATTGAATAAGTTAATTATGCAAAAAATGGGATTTAAATTAAAATTTGAGGCTAAAAGTAGCTAATTTTTCCAAAAAGTGCTAATAAAAAAGAAAGGAAAAGGGGCCTGCCGAATTGGGCCAGCTCCAGCAGCCCACTTTGCTCCAATTTTGCCTGCTCGACCCGCCAGCCCATTACCCAACCGGACCCCCCCTTTCATTAAGGACTCACTCTCCAAAACTCTAAAAGGAGGAAGGAGCAAAACATATCAAATTTTCCCCAACCCTAGCACAATTTTTCCACCATCTCCAAAAGAGAACCCTTCCCCATTTTTAGAAACCAGCGACTCTCCCTCCGTCACTCAGATCAGAAGCAGAGACGAACTATTCTACCGCACGAAAAACTTCGCCGCCTAATTCATCTTCTCCAAAAATCGGACAGACCTTACTCTTTCTCTTCTAAAAATCAGTCGATACACACGCATCTGAAGGCTCGCACACTAGAAGAACTAAGCTTAGAGCTAGAAACAAAAAATATTCAAAAATTTAAAAACTCAAAAAGAAGAGATATGAAAACAAGCTTTGGGGAATGATTTTTTTTTTTGGTTTTAAAGGCTGCCGAAAGTTGTTGAATTTGCTGCTTCTACTTTTTGCTGAGTTCCGTTTGGGTTGGCTTCTGGTCTTTAGTCTATTTGTTCAAGTTTTTCTTTGTTTGCCCAGGTTCGTTTGAAACTCCTCTCTATTAAGCTTTAGTAAATGATTAAACAGTTGAGTTCATGCCTAGCTTTGAGGATTTGCTTGATTTTTGTGTTATTTTCGTGAAGCATGAGGCCTCTTTGAATTAATTCGGTCCCTATTCTCCTGTTAATAATGTTGCGTTGGGTTATCCAATCATATAAGTTTAAATACATTTTTTTAGTTGAGAATTGGTCGAATCTTCGTTTAATTGTAGCAGATCGACATAACTCTTCCTCTTTTTCTGTGATTCTATTATTTAATGATGTTTCCGTGGAAGCACATGTTGATTTTTGAATTTACTGGAAATTGTAGCTATAGTTTGATATTGAAAGTTGGCGTTTGAAAATAGTCATTGTAATATGAATATAGTTGTGACAATCACTTGAATTATTGCTATAGTGACTCTGTAAATGGTTTGATTCCTATTAATTAAGATACCTTCATTATAGTGTCTTATTTTGATTCTTAAATTTGTAAAAATTCTGCTGAACTAAAAGGGCCTAGGATTTTAACATTGTAGTGTTTTGAAAATAATGAGTCAGTACCACAAATTTGAACACGAAATGAGCTAGGAAAACTTAATGGAACCAGTTGCATATTTTGGCCCAATTCATAAAACTTCAGAGTCAATAGACTTTGGCTAACTCTCTTAGTTCCTTTCGGTAAAATCTGTTCCTTATCCCCGTTAAATTCTATGATCAATGGCCTCACAACAATCTCAAACAGAGGAAATGAACAACTCTCGAATAGCGTAGTTTGCTTTAGGCACAACTAATAATGAATTATCACGGCTATGGGTACAGTTCCCGTGGCATGATCGTGATACATAATTCCCAAATTCATGTGCACATTTTACGTGACCCGACCACAACATCGAATAATAAAAAATAAACATGTTGTAGATCGTGGGTATGGTTCCTGTGACGTGGTTTGCAATGTGTACCAAAACGACAAGTGTACGATAATTGTGACTTGTTCCAAAAATAACTCCATAAATAAATAAAAGCTGTTATAAAAGTTAAAAATGCACAATAGGTTTAAAACATGTAATAAATTGGATAATTAGGCCAATTAGTAATAGTTTAGCGACCGTGCTAAAACCACGGAACCCGAGAATCCCTAGCACCTTCTCCAGGGTTAACATAATTTCTTACCCGGTCTTCTATGTTCGCGGACCAAAAATAGAGTCAATTTTCCTCGATTTAGGATGTAAAATAAACTGTTGACTTGGGACACCATAAATTATTCCAAATGGTGGCTCTGAATTTAAATAAATAATCCTATTTCGATTTATGTCACTTCAATTGAAAAAACTCCCTATCCCCCTCGGGTAAAAAGAAGGTATGACAACACTGAAGGAACATCTAGGGGAAAGAAGCTGGTTATGAAACCTTACAAGTACCAAAGTTCTCATCCCATTAAGAACATAATTACTGATCTAACCTCTGGAATCAAAACCAAATCTTCTTTGAAGAATCTCTATGCTTTTGATGTTTTTCTATCTCTTATTGAATCTAAAAATATTGCTGAGGCTTTGCAGGATGCAGAATGGGTGAATGCAATGCAAGATTGGAAGCAATTAGACTCCTTATAGCCTTTGCTGCTTACATGAAATTCACTCTCCATCAAATGAATGTCAAGAGCGCCTTCCTCAATGGCTATTTAAAAGAAGAAGTGTTTGTCAAGCAACCTTCGGTCTTTGAAAGCAAGGAATGTCCGGATCATGTGTACAAGTTTGACAAGGCACTTTATGGACTTAAGCAGGCTCCAAGAGCATAGTATAAAAGACTATCAAAATTCTTGCTTGAGGATGACTACAAGAGAGGTAAAATTGACAATACTTTATTCTTGAAAGAAAAAGGTAAAAATCTCTTGGTAGTTCAGATATATGTTGATGATATAATCTTTGGAGCAAATATTGATAAGCTCGGTAGAGAATTTGCTAAACTAATAGGGAGTGAATTTGAAATAAGTATGATGGGTGAGTTTAATTTCTTTTTAGGCTTACAAATTAAACAAAACTCAAATGGAACTATGATCCATCAACAGAATTATGTGAAAGAGTGACTTAAAAGGTTTAAAATGGAAAGTTCCAATGAAATTGATACTCCTATAGTAACAACCACAAAATTAGATATAGATGAACCGGTTCATCTATTGATCAGAAGTTGTATAGGGGAATGATTGGTTCTTTGTTATATCTCACTGCCAGCAGACCTAACATTGTTTTTAGTGTAGGCCTTCGTGCTCGATTTCAGGAAAATCCAAATGAGTCTCACTTGATTCTGTCAAGAGAATCTTGAGATACCTAAAGGTCACCACTGACCTTTGTCTATGATATCAAAAAGGTAGTAACTTCAACTTAGTGGGATATGCTGATACTGATTATTCAGGTTTTCTTGTGGATAGAAAGAGAACCTTAGGTATGAGACAATTTCTTGGCTCATGTCTTGTGTCTTCGGCTACTAAAGATCAAAATTCTGTGGTCTTATCTACTTTTGAAGGTGAGTATGTTGTTGCTGCCTCATGTTATGCTCAATTGTTGTGGATCAAACAGCAATTAATGGATTTTGGAATTGATGTAGGTTGTATTCTCATATTTTGTGATAATACTAGTGCAATTAGTATGACCAAGAACCCAGTTCATCATAAGAGAACTTACCACACAGATGTTAGGCATCATCTTTTGAGGGACAACTATGAGAATGGGTTGATCACTGTGGAATTTTGTACTACGGACAAGCAAATATCTGACATCTTCAAAAAAGCTCTAAGTAGAGATCACTTTGAAAGGAACATGTTAGAATTAGGAATGATTAAGATCATCTAAAAGGAACCAGTTCTAACTCAAATATTTGGTTAGAAAATTGGGAATTTTTGTACATAATTAGAGTAGATTTTGCTCAGTCTCATGCTTTCATCAGTATACTCTTGTGCCGTGTGCTAAAATGACTCATTAATCTCTAATGATAATATCTCTATTTTCTGGGAAAGTTCAGACTTACACAAGAGATTTCTCAGTGAAGAACCTAGTTTATCAATATTACTTGGTATGTATTCTCCACCCTACATATTTTGAAATAATTATATTTGGATCATGATTAAGAGAAGAGTCCCATTTAATCCCAAACCCTTTTGAACTTATCCATTATGAAATGAACCGGTTTCGTTCAAAAGTAGTCCAAATCTGCATTAAGTGCCTAGATTCTAGTGACACTCTTCAACGTCTTTTCAAACAAAATTCAGTTTGATTAGACTTCTGGAAAAGGCGGCTGTTACCCAATTAAACACCCCCTTCTTAAATTAATAAGGCCTTAGTGTTTCTTCATTCTAATTTTCAAGCCATCAAAATTCTCTCCATCTTCTCTCATCATGCAAACACACTCAACCTCATCTTTTCTCCTACCTAAGCATAGAAATGGCTAACCACTCTAAGAATCCCTCATCGCCACCCAAGAAAATCACACCCACACTACCTACTACACCTTCAACCACTCCCATCTCTAAGAAAGGAAGGGTAAAGATGGTGGAGATGCGGGGTATGAGAGAAATAGGGGGAAATGGGTCTAGAGGAGCTGCTAAGGGGTTGGTTCAATTAGGGAAGGATGCTCAAGAACCTATTTCTTTTGAGCGGGAAACCCTCGCAGACCTAGTGAGAAATGTATCTGACAGTTACAATCCTAAAAGAAAAAAGGAGTTTAGGAGTGAAAGTCCCAGGTACTGCCAGGGCAAATAAGAAAAGAAAGACTGCTTCATCAATCCCTATAGAGACTTCTCCTACAAGAGGAAGAGCTACAAGGAGTCAGAAAAAGCAAAGTAAGGCTGAGCTGGAAAAAGCCTTAGAAGAAAGTAAGAAGAAAGCTTCTGCTAAGGGAAAGAAGAAGGTGGTTGAGCCTGTTAAGGCAGTTGAAATTGATGAGATGGACCTGGTCCTTTGGGATAAAGAAGAGACAGAAGACATGAAGGTTGTGACTCCAAAGGCTAAGAAAGTCAAGACTTCCACAAAGAAGTTTGTATCAAAAACAAAGTCTGCTAAGCCATCTACTTTTGCTAAAAGAACCAGGTCTGCATTGAAATCAAATCAAGTGAAAATAGTGGAGAATGAAGAATGGAGTGGAGCATAAGAAGAATATGATGCTGAGAAGGACAAGATGGTTAAATTTGGGAAGAGAACCATCTTGAAAGGTAGACTCCTCATGGACTTGGAGTAGGAACGGATGTTAATGCTGCTGGAAAAGTTACAGTTGCAAGGTTGGAAGGACATTGTCCTTCAGATGGATGGAAAGCTAGCTAGAAGTGAGATTGTGGAGTTCATGGAGAATGTGAGATCAAAGATGGTAGGGTCACCAATGTGCTTAAGAGGGTGGCAGTGAGGTTTGATGATAAAGAATTGAGAGAGATCTTAGGTGTACCGGCTGAAAAGTACAATGATTATAAGAAGCTTAAATGGCCAAGTCTAGAGAATCTCCCCACTGCCCTTGCCATTACTAGGATGTTTGGTGACAATGAAGAGGAGCTTGAGCCCAAGGCTATTTACAAAAGTGAGATGAAGCCGCCTCACAAAGTGTTGTTCGAATTTTTTAACAAAGTTGTGCTGCCTAGGTAGGAAAGGAGGCACATTGCCATATTCATGGACCTGATCCTTATGGAATGTCTGGACAGTGGGAGGCAAATAAATTGGCCTGGATTTATCATCCAGCTTTTTGACAGGGTTCTAAATGGCACCAAAACTCACACCGTACCCTATGGTTTTATTCTCACTATTGTACTTGCACACTTCAAGGTACCCATCAAGAAATGGGAAGTTGGTACAAGCAAGAATCATTTTGGGGCAAACACTCTAACTGCTTGCGACTATGAAGTCCAAACCACTCCCAAAGAACCTGGTTTATCCAAAAAGGTACTAGTGAACATCAAAATGTGAGCTTTGGTGCAGGAAAGTGGGGCTAAGGATGTTGATATTGATAGGCTGAAGAAGAGGTTGGCAGAAGTGGAGACTAAGAGAGATGCTCTCAGAGCTGAGCTAGCAAAAGAAAAGGAGAAGAATGATGGCATTCTTCAGGATATGCTGAAACTGCTTCAAGCCAAAAACCAAGAACCTAGTCCTTTCTAGCCTTAAGCCTCCTAGCCTAGTTAGATCAACCAGTGACCCAGGTGAGATTTTTTTGTTGCTTCTTTTGCTCAAGATCTAGTGTTTTATTTCTTTTTATGCTTTATGGTAGGAACTTATCAATTAATGAAATTCACTGCTTCTATACTAGATGGCTAATATCCTTAGATTGATAGATGATACTTGATTCCATGATTGCATTTGAAGTAGCCCTAGTGGTTATGAGTAATTTCTATTAAAATCTAATTATTTAACATAATTATGCAACTTTTCGATGATGCAAAAAGGGGGAATTAGGTTGTGCTTTTACTTTGGACTGTGATGTTTATAACCAAATGAACCTGGTCCTTGATGATTGGTGACTTCAAAAAGGTAAAGTGTTCTAACTTTGCGTTGATGTTGAGTTGATTGAAACAGGGCCTACACTTATGAAAAACACAGAGTTTGTCATCATCATAAAGGAAAAATTTGTTGGCCGAGGTGATGTTGGTTTTGATGATTGATAAATGAACTCAAGCATGAACCAGGTCCATCCACAGTGTACACAGAAGCATAAGGGATGCACGTAAGGGAGATAAACTTAACTTGTTATATCTGATATCTCCTGATAAAAAAGGTTGCATAATTGGTAAGGAGAAAGACTCCTTATTCAAAGAGAACACTATCCAAGATAATGAAGGAATTAGAAGTTGAAGTTAACTAAAACTCTTCCATCAAGGAAGAGTATAGCATTGGACTCTAGTTATTTCTTATTCTACTAACTCTATAAATTACAGGATGTTCTCACTTTACAGGTATGCCCAAAAGCTGAAGTTAAACGTGAGTTGAGAGTAAAATAGCAAGGCATTTTGCAAGCAATTCTTGTGTGCGAACCTGAAGCTACATGAACTAGGTAGAAGAACCAGTTCCAAGTGTCTGTCTTTTATTCTAGTTTCATTATAGCTAGTGATTTTTAAATTGTACCTTTCAGCTTTATCTAGAAGCAATTGTATTAGGTTCTTTGAGTATTCAAGTTAGAATTAACTTGAAGTTGTTGCAATAGTTAGAGGTTGGTTGCTACAACGGGATTAGAGATAATCCTTAGGTTTATAAAGAGTTTTTGCAAATGCTGTTTTGGCTAAGTGATTTTGGTGAAGTGTTGGGGAAAATCCTACTGAGTAGTAGGTCGTGGGTTTTTCACCTTTTGAGCCGAGTATTATTCACGTAAAAATACTTGTGTTTTTTACTTTACGCATTTATAATTTCCGCAATAGCAGTTTAAGGAATACATAGAAGAACCTGGTCCTTCTAAAATCTGTACATACAAAAATTGAAAATCACACAAATCACCGCTCCCTCTTGTATGGTATTGAAGTATAAAACATCACCTTATCTCACTGAGTTGCGCAAATCAAATCCTATTCAGTGTGAGATTAAGGGACAATGTAGTATAGGGTTGATTGAGGACAAGCATGTACTAATAAAACTGACGTTGATAGAAGAATATGTTCACTTGTTACCGAGGCCAGCCATCTACTTAAAGGTCGCAGGAGATTATTGGCAAATGCGAACGTTAAAGTGGTCAACATGGTGAAAACCAGATAAAGAAATGACGATAGCAGTGGCGTGGATATCCTTTCCGGTACTGCCACCGAACGTTTTTTGGAAAGGAATGTGTTTACTCATTAGCCAATGCAGTTGGTCGACTCCTCAACGTTGATATGGCCACTAAAAATGGCACATGGCCTAGTTACAAGAAAAGATGAGGAGAATTGGATTCGAATTAAGTATGATTACCTTCCTAAGTACTGTGAAACATGTGCTAAGCAAGGATATACTGAAAGGTAATGTCGAATTTTTACACCCTGAGTTGGTACCAATTGTACATGAAGATGACATAGACGAAGGAAAGGCAAAAGAGGTAATTGGGACTGCTGCAACATCTATAAGGGTATTGATGAGCAACAAAATTGTTGGTAATCCGAAACCTAATCCAGTTCGACAAGAATGGATGCAAAGGCGTAACAAATATCAAAGAGACAAAAGGGGAAGAGTAACAGCTTTGGGAAGTGGTAATGAGGTTGCCCTTACAGATGGCAAGGCAAAAGGAATTTCTACCAGTAATACATTTGAAGCATTGGCCAACGAAGAGCAAAATTCCAACGATGTGCAAGGAACAAGAACTGATAATAGGTTGCTGGGCAAGGAGGTTGAAAAACCAAGTCCTAGTATAGGGGAAACAATTACTCATGCGGCAAAAAAGATGTTTACCCATAATCCAAAAGGACTAGAAGATACAATTGTGGAAGGAGAGAAGAGTGCAGATCCAAATGAAATTGTAGAAACACAACTGCATGTAGAGGACAAAGCTAACCTTAATTTGAATCAGACAAGAGATGAGGGACAAAAAGAAAATGTTAAAGACTGGGTAAACAAATCATTCGACAATGTTTTGAATCAATAATTGATGAACAAGTCATGCCAATATGTACAATCTCAGATGTTGGCGAGACCTGCAAACTATGACAATGTAAGTGCACTCTGGAGTGATGAGGTTAAGGTTATGGAGGATGACACAATTGAAAAATGAGTTGATAATGTTGAAAAGAGAGACAAAAAGGAATCGAGTGGTGATAGTGAACAACTAATACAAATGGAACAACAACAAGAGGACAATTTGGGGAATAAGGAGGAGGGGCAAGATAAATTGGAGCAGGTTCCGCTCAATACTGTAGGTCGAGAGCTGAGTGAAGTGAGGCATATTTATCGTGGAGATAAGGACCAACCAAACGATGGTCCTATTGACATTCATGATACTGTGAACGAAGAGTGGAATATTAGGACAAGAGGTCCTAATATTGACAAGAATCATCCTTCCAAAGCCTTCAAAATGTGTCCAAAAATGGGTGATTTATCACCAAGGCAGATTGATAAGTCAAAACAAAGAGGAAACAATCAAGAGAAACTAGCGTTCCACCAGCTATTGTGTATTTACTGATCTAATATTCCATATGAGTGTCTAGAAGAGATACGAAGTCTCGATCTAATGTCTAGCCATGATGAATGCGCTTATAAGGAATATTGTATCAGTAAATACATAACAAGCTGTTCAAAGACTCATTAAGATGCATAGGCAGCAACAATTCTTATTCATTGATATATGGAACCATTACAAAATGTGAATCTGCTATCGAAGGAGGCTGGGAATACATGCGAGAGAACTGAATGTCTCGGGTAAGATTTGCGTTTTTATTGACGAGTTGTTTGAGTATGAGATATTATCCTTATCCTGAGTCTTGGTATGCTTAGATTCCGGTTCCCCAGCCGACTGTTGAATCTCTTTTTGCCTTGGTGTGCGAGACACCAATAGTCAGGTTTCATTACTTCCGAAATCCTGGTGATGGATGTGGAGAGGTGTGTGAATAAGAAAGGAAGCTTAAGAATAGTCATTAAGAGAGGTGACGGTGACCCTCTTTTGCTTTTTCAAGCTATGAATGTAGAGATCAGGTTGAAGAGTGAAAGGGACGAAGTGGTATGAAGTTGCTTGAACCTAAGCAAAAACATCTCTGAACAAGGTTCTAGCACCATGCCAAATGTGTCCGAAGAAGAAGAGCAAAGCAAACGAAGGACATGGAACACAAAATTACACTTAGATTGGTCAATCATGATATTGGGAAGGAATTGATTGTAATGTTTTTATATGCTAAATGTACAACATGTGAAATGATTGAATTGTGGGACTCCTCAAACGCATTAGCTCCGGGCATGAGGGTTCCTTGGCTTGTAGGAGGAGACTTTAATGTCATTATATCAGAGGAGGAGAAGTATGGAGGCCTACCAGTATACATGGTAGAGATAGAGGACTTTATACATTGTATCCAAAGCTGCTTGCTGAATGAGGTTGGATACAAAGGTAGTAAGTTTACATGGTGGAATGGAAGGGGTGGTGACGATTATATATTTAAGAGATTGATAGGTGTTTGGTGAATCAAAAGTTTCACGACCTATTACCTTCCTTGAATATAGAACATTTGATTCGAATGGGTTCGGATCATGCACCACTTCTCCTGCATGTGACATGAACCCGATACAAATAAAGAAATCATTCAAATTTTTAAATTTTTGGACTAAGCATCCGACCTTTATTGATGTGGTGAGGCAGCACTGGTACACAGGTGTGGTGGTTAATTCATTTGTTATGTTTCATCATATGTTAAAAAATATGAATGTTGCATTGACTCAATGGAGAAAGGAGACATATGGGGATATTTTTCAGCAGATTGCTACAGCGGAAGATGTGATCAAAGCTCATGAGATTAAATTTGAGATGCATCCAACTCTTGCTAATCGTGAGAAACTCCATAAGGTGCAAGATGAATTGATTAAATTTTTACATCTAGAGGAGGAATTTTGGAGACAAAAAGCAGGTATGCAATGGTTTCAGGATGGCGATAGAAACACTAAATTTTTTCATGCACAGGTGCAAGGAAGAAGAAGGACATTACATGTTCACCGTACACAAGATGGTAATGGCAACTGGTTGGAATCTATGGATGATATAACTAATGAAGCCATTCGATTTTTAATGATCACTTTAAAGAGTTTGGCCCAACAGAGAATTTTGAATTATTAGAACATGTTCCTTCCATAATAGATGAGCAGTAGAATAAAGCTCTCATAAAAGTACCTACCGCCAAGGAGGAGAGAGTGCAGGAGGTCTAGATGGTTTTACATGAGCATTTTATCAAGCCAGCTAGGAGGTGATAGGTTCGGACATTGTGGATATATGGTCAAGGCATTCTTCTGCGGATTATGAATTTCCATGGTTTGTAACTCATACAAACTTGGTTTTGTGCCCAGGAAGAAACTTGTGACTTCATTTTCGGATACGAGACCAATAAGTTTAAGTACTTTTTGAATAAAATATTCCCAAGGATTTTACATGAAAGGTTAGTTGATATACTCCCTACAATTATATCAACTAATCAGGTGGGGTTTGTGAAGGGGAGAAGCATCATTAAGAATGTGTTTCTAGCGCAAGAAATTATTATAGATATACGATTTAGAGCCAAACCAGCCAATCTAGTAATCAAATTGGATATGGCTAAGGCGTACGATAGGGTCTCGTGGTTATTTTTGACAAAGGTTTTGCAAAAGATGAATTTTGGCGAAAGGGTGATTGATATTATTTTTCGGCTTCTTTGCAACAATTGGTATTCCATACTGATAAATGGCAAGCCGATTGGTTTTTTCCGGTCCACAAGGGATGCGAAACAAGGAGATCCTCTATCTCCTACTCTTTTTTATCATTGCAGCATAAATATTATCTATAACATTAAACTCTTTACATGGAAATCCATACTTTGCGGGTTTTGGAATGCCAAAATGGAGTCTGTCGATCAATCATCTAGCATATGCGGATGACATAATCATATTATGTTCAGCATGGGCTGCTACTTTACAACTACTGATGGGATTATTAGCAGAATATGAGAAGGAGTTGGGCCAAAAAATCAGCAAAGAGAAGAGCTTGATTTATTTGTATGAATATGTTCTTATGGAAATGGTTATCACGGTGGAGATTCTTACACGTATTTGCCGAAAGGCTTTTCCTTTTGCTTACCTTGGATGCCCTATTTTCTATAGTCTAAAAAGGAAAGCATACTACGATGGATGAAACACGAAGGTGAGTGATAAGAAGCAAACATGGAAAGGAAAATTACTTTCAATCGGAGGAAGGACAATCTTGATCAAACATGTGTTGCGAAACATCCTTATTCATTTGTCATCTGGAATAAATCTGCCAGATTATGTAATTGCTTAAATACATCGTATGTGTGCAAGGTTTTTCTCGACTAATTCCATTGACGAAAAGGGCAAATATTTTTCACCATCCAATTTTTCCACCTTAGGATGTCGTGAAGGCACTAGGTAAGCCTAACATACATTAGGATTCAAAAAAAAATAATGATTTAAAATTTATGTCACGACCCAAACCGAAGGGCCGCGACGGGCACCCGGTGCCTTTCTCAACTGAGTACCAACATAGCATATCTTTCTTATTATACTATCTTGAGAAAATGAGCCAGAAACTCGTCATGAGATAACAAGAATAAAACGTAAGGGAATACTCAACATATGACGACCCAACATGATATACAAACTTATACATGTGACATACGGGCCGATATGGTCGACATGACCATTTGTAAACTCAACACATAGGCCAACAAGGCCATACAAGTATCCATAAACCTGACATATGTCTATAAGCCTTTAAGAGTACATAATCACAAAGGTCGGGACAGGGCCCGCCATACCAATCAATACATATCCAAAGCATACTGACCAAATAGGCAACTCCAGAGCAAGTGGAGTGTACCAACACTTCCGTTGAGCTGATAGCCTACTAGGAAGACTGTCAACCTATCAATCGGGACCTACGGGCATGAAACGCAGTGTCCCCAGGCAAAAGGCACGTCAGTACAAATAAAGTGCCGAGTATGTAAGGCAGGAAAACATAAACAAGAACATTAATGTAAAGAGAGATAGACGAAATACAACCTGTAACATCTGAGTGCCTCTAGCGGATACTGACATGAAATGCATAATACATATATATACATAAACTTTTAAAAACATACGCCTCTTTGGGCGTCATCATCATCATATCGTACCCGGCCTCAAAGAGGACTAGGTAAAAACGTACCCGGGCATCATAAGGCTCGGTAGAATCGTATCCGGCCACATGGAGCTCGGTAAATCCAATTGATTAGTGGTTGCACAATAGGTGTCGTACCCGACCGACTATAGCGTGACTCAGTAGAGTAAAATAGATACTATATATAATGTATGCTAGACTCATGGAATCATGTTCTAAACCTTTCGGAGTGACTTAACGTCGTTGCACATTCGATTAATATTATGGACATCCATACCCTCAATATGAACCTCAGTAGGATTCAAGGATCATACACACTTGCTTAGAATAACTTTATAAGGAAAGAACAACATGAACAACCTTAGTTCCTAGGAGTACATCCGTTATGAATTAGCATAACGTTTATGTTCATGTCACGTTAGATCATGCCAGAAAAAAGTAGTAAGTGCCTTAGCATACCTTAACTATGTTGAGTCCTTAATACCTCCCAAGAAACTCTTCAAACAACTCAATTCAATTTACCATTGCATAAGGAGATTCAAAATCAATATTGAATAAAGGCTAAGTCTGCAACACAAACTTGTAGCTCGTTTATATAAATTCGGGCAGCATCTCCCCTGTAACAAAAGCCTACTCTAATACCATATACCAACAATAATTACCAGAGAAATCCAGCAATACATAATTATCAATAACAAGACACCATAAAACAACAATAAGTCACAACTATTTTACGACGAGTGTCAAGCTCCAATTGGAATTTGTATATCCCATATCACCCCTTATAAACTTTTTACTTTAACTTAATAGTATCATTAATATGATAATGAAGTCATTCATCAATAATTCCAGCCTCATACCATATATCCATAACAAAGAAAACGATCCACAACTCCATTTATTCTCAATTAGCAACTTTATTCACTAGTTCATGTCTAGTTCATCCATTTAACTCAACCGATGTCAATATAACCTTAAGCACCTATAGGAACACAATATAATTACTTCTTACAGTAGATGCAAGTCGAAATCTATGTTATATTTAGCTTACAATAGCCCAACACACCCCAATCGATTCATACCCAAAACGACGACTATAGTAGTGTCAAACACCCCGAAAATATTACAAAGAATGATTAATCCATCATTTAGTTATTATGTTGTGTTTCTCCACACCATTTATCCTCCAAAAACTCTATCAAATATTAGCAAAATATACATCCCAAAATCTACATGAAACAGCCCACAAAACAGTCCATTACAAATCAAATAACTCGAATTTGCGGCTTCCGATCACCGTCCCGTGAGTTCTAACTATTATAAAATGAATTAATCAAACTTCCTTGATATTTAAGATCTTAAAACCAGAAATTAGGCATTTTTATTAACTTCAAAATACCTTCTAAAACTCAAACTATAAAGAAAAAAAAGTGATATAGCGATACTTACGTCGCTGGGATCATTTTGATGTTATCGCTACTTGATTTCGTGCCCCGGATGATAGTATCGTTGAAAATACTTATGGAGGACTTGAGGGTGAGTTTAGGGGTGTTATATGGTCTTGCTATATGGAAAACTAAAGTAAGAGACGAGACAGAGAGATAAACATCCCATTTTCTAAAAGTCCAAAATGTGCCACGTGCCACTCTCTCATTGGCTTTTTTTCAAATGCGTATATCTTTTTATCCGGATGTCATATGAATTAACTTTTAAGAGATTTGGAAACTACATTCAAAGACTTAATTTGGTATATAATATGTCCCAAAAAATATCATATAGCACACGAAATATATTTGTCAAAAAACTCAGTTACAAGGCAAATCCTTAGTCGGTTTTTCCGCAACATAGATCCGATTTTTCTCAAACTTTATACTTCATATACAAACATCATATATAGTCATATAATGGCTTTAAATGCATTTAAATCATGGTTAACAAGTCTCATATTCATCTTAACTTACTTAACACTTCGGCAAACCTTTCTTATCCTTGTAGAAGGATTTCATCCTTTTTGAATTTACATTAGATAATACTATAATGATAGTAACGTCTGAAGTACGGGGTATAACAACATGTACCCTTATAAACATTTATCCTTGAATATTAACTCTCAAAGGCTTGCAAAAAAATATGGGACATAAAATTACTTTATATACTTTCCAAGAAAATCTCATTTCTGAGCTTACATCAACGGACTTACGACGTACTTTTACATACAAAAACATGGGTTGTAACATTATTCCCTCCTTTGGAACATTCGTCCTCGAATGTTGGCTGATGCGCTTCTCATTCTTATGCCATATGGCTCTTATGAATACTTTAATATTGTCCTTTGTTATCTAGGCAATTGTTCTGTGAATAAATTTAAAAACCAGGGCATTCCCCCCTTTGGTCCTATTCTCACCTCGCGAATTATGGTCGGAGTTCTTCCAATATCGTTACTTCGACTACCTTCTATGATGTATCCTATATGACTATGTCCTTTTATGCACGACTCTTCTCTCCTTTTTCCTCTAGATTTTTGCCAATCTCTTGGCTTCACTTTGTGAATACATATATAGAACTATGACAAGATGTTGCTCTGGGCATATATATGTATACTTAAGCTCTTCGCTTGGTACTTTGCTGAATGTACGACTATTACTATATTTCGTTTTATAGCCTTGGTATTATTACCAGGTGTGCTACACAACTCTAGGTTACTTTCTCATTTCTTGTCTCATAACCTGTCGGCGCAACCCTGCCACATTAGGAACATATAATCGACCTCGATATCTGAGGACTCCATCTCACCCTGCCACATTAGGAATATATAATTGACCTCGATATCTAAGGACTCCATCTCCTATAATCTCAAATAGTGTCTTTTCCTTTTGAGGGGTTGTATCTCTATAATGATCTATGACATGATCTTCATACTGGCATTCCTTCACTTTAGTTACTAAAGAGGAGGTTTCCATGTCCTAAGTAGTAACTCTGGTACCACCTGCATCTCATAATCGAATTCCAAGATTAGCTAGCAAATGAATCTCACAAGCTATCTCACTCTTCTATGCCTGTAAATATGATAGACCACATAGATCTACGTTTGAGGGTGTTGACTACTACATTCTCCTTCCCTGAATGATATAAAATATAAACATCATAGTCTTTCACTAAGTCCAACCATCGCTCAGATGTAATAAATTGTCACTAAGGCTCGCGTCTCATCGGGGAACATCTGAAGTGATTTTCTTGATGCACCTAGGGACGATACTATACTTCAATAACTGCATTTTCATAACATCTCAACGTATTCATCTTACGGGGGCATTCTAATACCGTGCCATCCATGAAATCCCTTTTCTTTAAATCATTACTCAATCGAAGGCCCAAACGTCATTCTCTTAACTATCACAATTACACCTTTATTCTACTACCAGGGTAGTATTCCATCTCTTCTAATTGCTTCTGTTCTTAGAATCCTCTGAGTTCATTCAGAGTGTATCGAGCTTTCTATAACTCATGAAAAGTATCAGCTCTCTTGTTTTGATGGGTTTAATCATGAGACCTTGCCTATTATTATCACCTTCTCACTCACATTTACCATACTTACCTTTAAATCTCGCACCGTATCTTATATCGATTTCATAACCCCCTTCTACATTGGTTGAATTCACATCCATACCTTAAATCTCTACTATAATACTTGTAACCCTGGTGCATACACAATCTGGTGAGAGCTTCGTATTAACGTCTTATGGGGCTGGTACTCTTCTAATTGCTTTATCGTAGAGCTTTTATAGAATATGATTGTTGTACTATCTCTTTTATACCTCTACTATTAAAAGTGCTCCTACTATGGTTTGAGTCACGATTTTTATAATCATCTGGGTCGAACAATCGGACTCGTGATGTAACTTTCGAGCTTCCCCTTCCTTATCAACCTTTAATTATGCTTAGGCTATCTTCCAATCTTCAGCTAGGGTATTAGCTATTACATTAGCCTTTCATGGACTCTATATAGCATCCATGATATAATCTTCTAACAATTCAAGTCTTTGTCGGTGACGTGGACTTAATTATTTTTTTTACTTATACTATAGTCTCATATAGCTGTATAAATGTCATGGATATAAATCTGAAATCTTAAGTGCATTCACAACTTAACCAACTCTGGGTCATTGATTGAATAATTCATTCCGTGCCTTCTCAACTTTCTTTAAATGTAAGCAATCACTTTTCATGGCAGTTACGTCACTTGTTACATGAATAATTGGCTTGTATTATTGCCCACAAATACTTGAATTTGCTGTAACTCATATAATCTCAAATAGCACTTTTGACTTCTCGTTCATTATTCATGATAGGTGACACTTTCGTATTGAGTGCATACAATGTTGTAGTGGGACTGTTGTTACCCGACCATATCTTCTTTATGACATTATGCTTAAGTTAAAGCCTTCTTCCTTATTTCCTCAGTTAGTATTTCTTTGTAGTACTTAAGGAGACCTTCTAGATCTTGTTATACTGTATACCCGAAGGAATTTTCGATGTTCTTACTCTCCTACAAACATCCTTAGTTACAAACCTTTGTGCCCTTGTGCTCGTAGGGTTACTTCTAAACTCATATTTTTATTGTCTCCTTAGTGGCACTCTCCATTATTTCCGTAATACTTATACGGTACCTTTAGTAACCCAACTCTTATCTGAATATTTCTCAAGGTTACGACATCATATCTACGAGACTGAATTTAATAGATTAGGATTCACTACGTTTATCTTGCATGATCTGTTGATTTGCTTATACCCTATTGTCTAGCCATAACTAGGCTCTTCCTGAATCAACTACAAACTACTCATTGATCCAATCTCATATCTATATTCCGCGTAATCTCTCTTTGGTTAATTACTTTGTCTTAAGTTACCTCTCGCACTGGCTCCTTATGTATCAAGTGTTCATTTTCTTATCAACATCATCGGGTGCGCAACCCTTACCGCTTCTCTCCGGCATCATTCTTGCATAATGTTCTGGAGTCATATCATATCTATAGGATCTGAATAGATGCTATCTCATTCCTTTCACCCTTTTACTGCATTCCTCCTTTACTATTCCATAGTTACCTTATCTTGCCATTTTTTTCACATTTTCACTAACATCTTACTCGCCCGGTAACCTCTCTATACCAGGGATAATTGAATTTATTACGCACAAGGGTGAAACTTAATGTAACTGACACACTTAGTCCCTTAAGCTTAACTCTGCTCCACGTGTTTGCTTTAGGGAATCATCTTCCTGAATGAACCTTAAAGATTATTATTTTTTTGTCCATTCTATTATTGTCAGAATGTTATCTCTGAAATTTCTCATGATATCAGCCATTATAAAATCCTTCAGTCCCTAATTCATGTTCAGTTTATATTGTTCACCAGCCCATACTGATTTTTATTACTTTAGGGTCTAACCTTTCCTCCTGGTAATCACGTTGAAGTCACCAACTCATTTCTCGAAATAAGGATATCACTTTATGGCTTATACTCTTTTATTGCCTCAAGGCATGTCACCTCTTGTATTTTCCTTCACTTGACTATAGACTCTGTCATCGTGTCATATTTTGATTTACTGTTATCATCCATATATCACATCTTACTCATGATGCTTCATTTACTCGCTTCTTATTCTCCGGATAATACTTTTTGTTTATCACTTTATTCTAAAAATTTCAACAAAAAGTTCTTTCCCTTTTTGCTCCCCTAGCGTCATCTCACTAGCTCTTTGGAATGCCTAACATTTTCTTTTTTTTTTAACTCGGGGCTAGAGTCATACTAAGGTAAATATTTGTCCCTTCTAGGATCTCACTGCCTATCTTCTGAAATTTCTAAATATTCCAGTATTAGTATCTGATTGCACTACTCTAGAGTTCACCATTTGGGTTTCTCACAAGGAGATCTATTACCATATTTGCACCATCTTTTGGAAACATTAGTTAATGATAACAATCCATCCACAATTTTTTTTGGTTACTCTAACCCGAATTGAATCTTGATATCACCTTCTTCTTTTAAACTATATTTGTTAGCTCCTATAGGGCACAACTGAGATGGGTGTGGTCAATTGTATATATCACCGTTAATATTGAAGGTAACACCAATACTTATTTCTCTGCATGAATTGTAAATACTGATAATCTTCATTAACTAGGTACCTCGTACACTTCGTCATCTTGTTTGTTTTACTTGTTGAAACTTGTGTCTACTTTCCTATTCACTTATTCCTTTTTACTATACGAGTGGATAGATGTTCTTGCCTTAGGGATCCTTATCAAGAAGCTTACACATCTTAGAACACACATGATCTGCTGAAGACCCCACATTTGCTAATAAGCATGATGCAAAATCGAGTTCCTCTGACTCAACTCTTCCACAACCACATTCAATCTCATACCAACTATTTATTTTGATGAGGTATCGTTGTATTACGAACACAATAGAATTTAGAAGTTTGAATTCTTACAATTGAGCTCTACAACACGATCTAGAGTAAGAAGAAAGAGTGACAGTCCTAAATGCCCTTTAGCCTCCTGCTTATAAGTGTGGTGCACAACGCACCCATAAACAAGACTCTACTAGACACGGCTTGTAAACTCCCTAGGACATAACCTAGCTCTGATATCACTTCTATCACGACCCAAACCGAAAGGCCGCGACGGGCACCCGGTACCTACTCAACCGAGTACCAACATAACATATCTTTCTTATTATTCTATCTTGAGTAAATGAGCCAGAAACCCGTCATGAGATAACAAGAATAAAATGTAAGAGAATACTCAACATATGACGACCCAACATAATATACAAACTTATACACGTGACATACGGGCCTATAAGGTCGACATGACCATTTGTAAACTCAACACATAGGCCAACAAGGCCATACAAGTATCCATAAACCTGACATCTGTCTATAAGCCTCTAAGAGTACATAAAATCATAAAGGTCGGGACAGGGCCTGCCATACCAATCAATACATACCCAAAGCATACTGACCAAATAGCCAACTCCGGAGCAAGTGGAGTGCACCAACACCTCCGCTGAGCTGATAGCCTACTAGGAAGATTGTCAACCTATCAATCGGGACCTGCGGGCATGAAACATAGCATCCCCAGGCAAAAGAGACGCCAGTACAAATAAAGTACCGAGTATGTAAGGCAGGAAAGCATAAACAAGAACATTAATGTAAAGAGAGATAGACAAGATACAACCTGTAACATCTGAGTGCCTCTAGGGGATACTGACATGAAATGCATAATACATATATATACATAAACTTTTAAAAACATACGCCTCTGTGGGAATCATCATCATCATATCATACCCGGCCTCAAAGAGCACTCGATAAAAATGTACCCGACCATCGTAAGGCTCGGTAGAATTATACCCGGCCACGTGGAGCTCGGTAAACCCAACTGATCTGTGATTGCACAATAGGTGTCGTACCCGCCGAGTATAGCGCGGCTCGGTAGAGTAAAATATATACTATATATAATGTATGCTAGACTCATGGAATCACGTTCTATACCTTTCAGAGTGACTTAAGATCGTTGCACATTCGATTAACATTATGGACATCCATACCCTCAATATGAACCTCAGTAGAATTCAAGGATCATACACACTTTCTTAGAATAACTTTATAAGGAAAGAACAACATGGACAACCTTAGTTCCTAGGAGTACATCCGTTATGAATTAGCGTAACATTTATGTTCATGTCACGTTAGATCATGCCCAAAGAAAAGAAGTAAGTGGCTTAACATACCTTAACCACGTTGAGTCCTTAACACCTCCCAAGCAACTCTTCAAACAACTCAATTTAATCTACCATTGCATAAGGAGATTCAAAATCAATATTGAATAAGGCTAAGTCTGCAACATAAACATGTAGCTCGTTTATATAAATTCGGGCAGCATCTCCCCTATAACAAAAGCCTACTCCAATACCATATACCAACAACAATTACCAGAGAAATCCAACAATATATAATTATCAATAACAAGACACCATAAAACAACAATAAGTCACAACTATTTTACGACGAGCGGCAAGCTCCAATTGGAATTCATATATCCCATATCACCCCTTATAGACTTTTTACTTTAACTTAATAGTATCATTAATATGATAATGAAGTCATTCATAAATAATTCCAGCCTCATACCATATATCCATAACAAAGAAAATGATCCACAACTCCAATTATTCTCAATTAGCAACTTTATTCATTAGTTCATGTCTAATTCATCCATTTAACTTAACCGATGTCAATATAACCTTAAGCACATGTAGGAACATAATATAATTACCTCTTACAGTATTCAAGTCGAAATCCATGTTATATTTAGCTTACAATAGCCCAACACACCCCAATCAATTCATACCCAAACGACAACTATAGTAGTGTCAAACACCCCGAAAATATTACAAAGAATGACTAATCCATTATTTAGTCATTATGTGGTGTTTCTCCACACCATTTCTCCTCCAAAAACTCCATCAAATATCTGCAAAATATACAGTCCAAAATCTACATGAAACAGCCCACAAAACAGTGCATTACAAATCAAATAACTCGAACTCACGGCTTCCGATCACCGTCCCGTGAGTTCTAACTATTATGCAATGAATTAATCAACCTTCCTTGATATTTAAGATCTTAAAACCAAAAATTAGGCATTTTTATTAACTTCAAAATACCTTCTAAAACTCAAACTATAAAGAAAGAAAAGTGATATAGCGATACTTACGTCGCTGGGATCATTTTGATGTTATCGCTACTTGATTTCGTGCCCCGGATGTTATCCTTGCAGAAGGATTTCATCCTTTTTGAGTTTCCATTAGATAATCCTATAATGATAGTAACGTCTGAAGTACGGGGTGTAACAACATGTACCCTTATAAACATTTATCCTTGAATATTAACTCTCAAAGGCTTGCAAAAAAATATGGGACGTAAAATCACTTTATATACTTTCCAAGAGGATCTCATTTCTGAGCTTACATCAATGGATTTACGACGTACTTTCACATACAAAAACATGTGTTGTAACAATTTAAACTTAAGCTGGTAATCTATTATAACAAACTAAAACTGATACAACTGTCAAATACTTCCAAAGCTTGATGAACTGAGTCATAAGCTCTACAAAGAGTGCATTAAAATCTGGAAATACAATATTGTTTTGAACAGGAAACAAATAGTAAAACATATAAAAGTAGAAGGTGATTTCGAGGTCTGCGAACGTCGAGCATGTGTACCTTGAAGTCTCCAAAAATAGCTCATTAATCACTAGCGTCCGACACTAGTAGATGTACCTGAATCTGCATAAAAATGTGCAGAAGCGTAGTATGAGTATATCACAACGGTATCCAGTAAGTATCAAGTCTAACCTCGGTAGACTAGTGACGAGTCCAGGTCAAGACACCTACTAGGACAAGAAACTAAACAAAATATAGTGTAGTCTAAAAATGGAAAGCGAGGAATAAATGACAATAAGGCAGTAAAATAATGTAAGCTAACAACAAGATTAACGACAATAAAGATAACAAGAAATAAACACATGATGAGAACAACAAGTTATCAAGTACGAACAAATACAAGACAAGAAGGAAACAACAAGAACTATTCAATCAACAAGTCTTTTTAATATAAAATGTACAACAATAATTACAACCAAGGTACCACACCTTATAACCTCATTCTACAATCACAATCACAATCTTTCCTTACGTCACCATGTGACCCTTGCTTTTGTTTTTTCCAAAATATTTTTCTTAAATAGCTACACTTGTTTTAGCCCCTTATATCACCATGAGAATTCACGTAATTCCCTTACTAGAAACATGTGTATATATCCCACCTTATCTCATCACATACATATCAACCTCCATCATTATACCATCGCATGAGTATCAATATTACAACACAATAATCAACTCACACCACATGTGCCTATATGCCACAACACTTGCCAATGTGAACAATACCAATGTTACCATAATGTATAGCCCATGGCTCAACCATAATGTGTATAAGAATCTCAATAATAACAAAATAAATGAGGAATACTCAACAAGGAAAGATATATCAACAATCAACAACTTCAGCCTTAATGTGATAATGGCTTTCACAACTTCAACATCAATAACACAACAAGAAGATGTTCCCACGAAATAATAATTTCAAGTAAGAGTAATTCAACAAATAAAAAGGTAAAAAGACAATAAGAGTGGTATCAAATCCAACTAAAACATATAAAAGCAATTACAATAATAAAATATAAAACAAATGCTAATAACTTAGAGCATGTGAGAGTTAATTTAACAATGAAAGATGTAAAATTTTACAACAAATTCAATTAAATGCATAGAGGAAGTCTAAAAGTCTAAACCGGTCAAAATTTCACATATAGCTTGTGTACACACTCGTCACCTCGTGTGCACATCTTCCACATAGTGCAAATAACACAATCAACCCATATCCTAACTGGTAGTTCTCCCACATAATATTAGGCAAGATACTTTCCTCCATTAGGCCAAATCAACCCTAGAAAATAGCTTTTACCCTAGAACTCGCCTCATCACGGCTCAAATCTATCAAAAAATGACGTAATAACATCAAATAATGCAAGGGAAACCAATTACAATAGATAAAGATATGATCTTTACACAATTCCCCAAAAGTCAACCCCGGGATTGCCCATTCAAAACTCAGGTCCACGGGTAGATTCCGACTACCCATAACCCCACGAGTTCATATATGTGTTTTGTTTTCAAATCCGAGTCCAAATCGACTTTCAAAATCAAATTTTCATTTTTTCCAAACTTTTAAAAAAAATCCCCAAATTTCCACTTTGATTCTCTTAAATTTGATGTTAAATCTAGTACATAATCATGAAATATTATTGGAGATTGATTAGAATTACTTACCCAATGATTATAGATGAAAACTCCCTCTAAATCGCCTCCTACCAAATCTAGGGGTTTTAGATATGAATAATGAGACCTAAATCCCGACTCCCAACATTTTTGTTTAGGTGCGGATATCGCATTTGTGACATAGGGTTCGCAATTGCGAACCATCCCAAATGCGAAGGAATCCTCACAAATGAGGCACCCCTCCAGCCCAGGAGATGTCGCAATTGCAACACATGCCTCGCAATTGTGAAGCCTGTCCTCCTCGCAAATATGACCAAATGATTGTGAATGTAACCTTCCCAGCCTAAGCCTACCATTCGTAATTGCAAACTAGGTATTGCAATGGTGATATCTTAGCCCCCTATCATGTTCACAATTGCGATGCTGGTGGTCGCAATTGCAACAACTACAGCACCAGCACACCAACAACCTGTATTTGAGTCCAAACCATTTCGAAACACATCCAAAACTCACTCGAGCCCTCGAGGCTCCAAACCAAACATCCACATAAGCCTAAAAATATCATAAGAACTCGCTCGCGTTATCAAAACACAAAAATAACATCTAAAACTACGAATCGAACATCAAAACGCATAAATTTCAAAGAAAAGTTCAAGAACTTCTAGAATTGAAATCAAGCGTCCGAATCCTATCAAACCAACTCCAATGGTCAACAAATTTTGTAGACAAGTTTCAAATAGTAAAAGGGACCTATTCCATGTCCCAAAACTAAATTTCAAACCAGATAGCCAAAAAGCCAACCTACAGTCAAACATAAGAAAACTTCTAAACCTCAAATTGCCAACTTTTGGAACAACAAGCCAAATCAACTTAATGGCATCCAAATTTGATTCTGGGCATACGCCCAAGTCTAAAATAACGATTAGATCCTATTGGAGTCACCAAAACACCGTTCCGGGGTTGTCTTCACAAAAGTCAAACTTTGGTTAACATTTCTAACTTAGGCCTCTAAGCCAAGAACCAAAGGATCCAAATCAATCCAAAACCTTCCTAGAATGAAACTTACCAACCCCGTAAGTCATAAAATCATAAATACATATGTGGGAAATATCAAAAGGGGAAACATGGCAAAAACATACAAAACAACCAATTGGGTCGATACAATCTCCCCTTTCTAAAAACAAAGGGTTTTCCTTGAATGTACATACAAACATACCTGAAGTGATGAAAATGTGTGGATAACGACTCTGCATGCCTTACTCGGCCTCCCAGTTCACCTCTTTTACTGGATGGACCCTCCATTGAACCTTTACTGAAGCGATATTCTTTGATCTCAACTTCCGGACCTATCTGTCTAAGATAGCCATCAGCACCTCAACATAAGTCAAATCCTTGTCCAATTGGACTGAAATGAAATCTAATACATGGGATGAATCACCATAATACTTCTGGAGCATGGAAACATGGAACACCGGGTGGACCGCTGATAGGTTGGATAGCAATGCAAACTTATAAGCCACCCCACCAACTCTCTCAAGGATCTCAAAAGGACCAATGTACTTAGGGCTCAACATACCTTTCTTCCCGAACCTCATCATACCCTTCATAAGTGAACCTCAGAGCAAAACCCTCTCTCTCACCATAAATTCTACATCTCGAGCCCTCCGATCAGCATAACTCTTTTGCCTTGATTGTGTTGTACTAAGCCTATCCTATATCAACTTGACTTTATCCAAGGTTTCTGAACCAAATTAGTGCCCAACAACCTAGTCTTACCCGTCTCAAACCAACCAACTAGAGAACGACATCACCTCTCATATAGGGCCTCATAAAGAGCGGTCTGAATACTCAATTGCTAAATGTTGTTGTAGGCGAACTCTGCAAGTGGTAGAAACTAATTCCATAAACCCCCAAAATCTATAACACAGGCACGTAGCATGTCTTTCAAGATCCGAATGTTGCACTCAGATTTCCCGTCCTTCTGAGGTTGAAATGATGTACTCAACTCAACCCGTGTGCCTAACTCACACTAAACAACTCTCCAGAAATGCAATGTGAAATGTGTGCCTCAATTGGAGATAATGGACACCGACACACAATGAAGGCAAACAATCTCACGGATATAGATCTGAGCCAGTTGATCTAAAGAATAGGTAGTCAACGCCAGGAAGAAATGTGCTGACTTGATCAACCTATCCACAATTACCCAAACTGCGTCAAATGTTTTCAAAGTACGTGGGAGCTCGACAATGAAATCCATGGTAATATGATCCCAATTCCATTTGGGAATCTCAAGACTCTAAAGCAAACCGCGCAGCCTATGATACTCGTACGTCACCTGCGGACAGTTCAAGCATCGAGCCATATACTCCACTATATCTTTCTTCATTCTCCTTCACCAATAGTATTCTTGATACATCTTAGCGGCACCCAGATGAATGGAGTACCACGAACTGTGGGCTTCTATAAGGATTAACTCACGCAACATATCCACATCAGGCACACATTTACGGCCATGCATCCGTAACACCCTATCATCTCCGATAGAAACCTCTTTAGCATTGTCGGGCTATATCGTGTCCTTAAGGACAAGCAAATGGGGTCATCATACTTATGCTCTTTGATGCTCTCATACAAAAATGACTGAGAAACCATGCAAGAAAGAACCCGGATAGGCTCCAAAACATCCAGTCTCACAAGCTGATTGGCTAAGGCCTAAACATCCATGGCTAGTGGCCTCTCTGCTACCAGTAAATATGCCAAATTGTCCATACTCTCCAGCTTTCTACTCAAGTCATTGGTCACTATATTGACCTTTCCGGGATGATACAAAATTGTGATATCATAGTCTTTAAGCAACTCTAAGCATCTCCGTTGCCGCAAATTAAGGTCCTCCTGCTTGAACAGATGCTGAAGACTTCGATAGTCGGTATAGACCTCACATGGAATGCCGTGCAGAAAATGCCTCCAAATATTCAATGCATGAACAATGGCCGCCAACTCTAAGTTGTGCAGAGGGTAATTCTTCTCATGAACCTTCAACTACCAAGACGCGTAGGCAATCACCCTACTATCTTGCATCAATATCGCGCAAAACCCAATAAGCGATGCATCACAATACATAGTGTAAGACCCCAAACCTGTAAGCAACACCAATACTAGGGCTATAGTCTTGAGCATTTGAAAGCTCACCTCAAACTCCTCAGACCATCTAAAACTAGCACCTTTCTGGGTAAATCTAGTCAAAGGTGCTGCAATAGGCGAGAAACCCTCTACTAAACGATGATAATACCCGTCCAAACCAAGAAAACTATGGATCTCAATAGTTGAAGACAGTTTAGGTCAACTCTGAACTGCCTCAATCTTCTGCAGATCTACCTTGATCCCCTCATTAGATACCGCGTGACCCAATAATGCCACCGAATCAAGCCAAAACTCACACTTTGAGATTTTTGCGTATAACTTTTTATCCATTAAGGTCTGGATCATGATCCTCAAATGTTGCTCATAATCGTCGTAGATACATGAATATACCAAGATATCGTCAATAAGCACGATGAAAAAAGAATTGAGATATGGCTGGAATACAATGTTCATCAGGTACATAAATGTTGTTGGGGCGTTGGTCAGCCCAAATGACATCACTAGAAACTTATAGTGACCATACCGAGTCCTGAAAGCAAACTCTGGGATATCCAAATCCCAAATCTTCAGCTGATAATACCTTGACCTCAAATCAATCTTTGAGAACACTATAGCACCCTAAAGTTGGTCAAATAAGTTATCAAATGCGCAATGATGGGTACATTTTCTTGACTTTAACTTTGTGTAGCTGCCTATAATTGATACACATCCTCATCGTACCATCTTTCTTCTTCACAAACAAAATTGGAGTACCCTAAGATGATACATTTGGTTGGATGAAACCCTTATCAAGCAACTCCTATAGCTGATCCTTTAACTCCTTCAACTCCACTGATGCCACATCAAATGGTGGAAAAGAAATGGGCTGAGTGCCCATCACCACGTCAATACCAAAATCTATATCCTTATCTAGCGGCATGCCCGGTAGGTCTATTGGAAATACATCTAGGAAATCCCTCACTACCGGTACTAACTGAACAGTAGGAGTATCTGCACCAACATTGTTGATACCCAATTTTTTCCCATACATTTTTAATCGTATATATACTTTCAAAATAGCATATATACATATATAAGCATGCATAAGCATTTTTTATAATTTTTCTATAATTTTTAAAGGCTTCAAATTGATTTATTTCTTCCCTTTTTACTCATAAAATTTCCAATAATTATTTCTCGAATTATTTTTGTGGTAATTTAGCCATCTAAATTCTATATTTATGCCAAAATATTACTTAAATATTTTTAGTGCATTTTTTATAATTGCATTTTATATTTTTAAGCTAATTTGCATATATTTGCAATACTAACCTTATTAATGCATAATTACATTGTTGACACATAAAATGATCTTTCATATTTTTAAAATGTCAAATAACTATTTTAAACCATTTTTGTATATGAAATGATTTTTTAGAAATCATTTATTATTTATTATAAATTATATAGTGTTAAAATGACTATTTAAAATATGGCCTAATTATATTTCAATTTTACCCCAATTCAACCTTAATCCTAACCAAATTGCCATCCCAGTACCCAATTAAACTACCCAAGCCCAATACCCATCCGCCCAAACCCAATACCCAGCCAAATCCTGGCCATTGATCATTTTGATCAATGGTCCAGGTTTTTCCTTTCCTAATTAAACTAACCTATACCCCCCAAACCTGATTCATTTCACGACCTACCCCGCCGCCCTAAAATCCTCTCTGCTCTCAAAACTCTCTCACCCTAGCCCTAATCCCCAATCTCACTAACCCCCATCTATGGCTATCTCCGGTGACCTCTCACCATCTCTCAGGCCTCCAATGACCTCTCTCATGTAACTCTTGCCATCTCTAAGGCCCTCAAGGGACCAGGGCTATGTCGACTTGCATCTAGGGTTCATCTCTCTCCTGTTCCAGGACATTCCGGTGTGATTTTGAGTGAGATCGTCCTATATTAGCCATGATCTATGATTTTCTAAACAGGTTTCTTCATCTCTGTATGGTTCTCTTCGAAACCCTACTTTCGTTTCTAAACCTCCTAGATCTGTACAAATCTAAGACGATTTGATTTTGTTTCTTGTGTGTTTTACAATAGCCTTGAGATTCTTTACAAGAATCGTATGATTTCAAGTGATTTTTCATCTTTTTCTAAAGTTAGGGTTTTTAAAATTTCTTTTTAAACTTTGTTTAATGATTCTTTGTGTTTAAAATTCTGATTCTCACACATTTTGACTAATTTTATGAACCTACTGCAACCCTAGCCCGTTTGCACTGAAAACCCTAATGTTTTGGAGTTTTTCATTTGGTTTCTGGATATTGGTACCTCTGACTGTGTCCTTGCCTTGGATTTTGTGACTTCTCATGATTTACTTGTCCTAGTATGCTTCTACTGAATTTTCTTAGTTCTACCTTTCACTGATATCGTGTACTTGTGCATACTGACCATTCGTGCAAGACTTGTATACTTCTCCTTGAATTAGTGTTGTTTAACTTTTGTTTTGTTAAAATTATGTATCGATTCTTGACTACTCATGCTTTACCTTATTTTATATGCTAAGCATGCTTATTCTTCCATGACTCTCTCTTTGACTGAACCCTTGATTATTCTAAATCCTTTAATCCCTGGTTTAATTAGAATACTTTCCTTTAAAAATTTGATTCTTACTTCTTTACTTAATTTGATTGAATTTAACTGCCTTAATTGTTTTTCCCTGCCTTGTTTGTATTCCGCTGATTATTATTGATTTGTTTCCGTAATTAAACTGTTGTGCATTTACCCTTAATCACCTATTCTATACTTAAACTTTACTTTATTCTTTTCCTTGAATACTTAGTATGTTCTACCGTTGATTGAATTGTCCCTTGATTAACGGAGGATTTTGCTGACTTATGTGCGACTTCCCTGATTTACTGCTTAATTGATTTCTTACTTTATGTGTCAAGCTTCCGATTACTATATAAACCCCCTCTTACTTCAAGTTTAAAAGGACAACGAATACTAGTTCATCTACACTATTGTACTCTCAAAAGCTCTCTACTCTCTTCTGTTCCTTGCAATTCCTATTAGTTCAGCCGGCTGTAAGCCAAGGCTAGTTACTGGAATTATCTCTACTCTGTATTCTGTATACTCTCCTTAACTGGTACGTTCTGATTCAATTCACATTCCAAGCTACGTGTTTACTTTGTTCCTGCAGTTTATCAATCTTGATTTTCAGTTTTATGAGCTATTCTACTTAGTCTGCAATCAACATGCCTAGATTACCGTATCACAAAACATGTTTTAAGCTTATGGTTTTATATTGTTTAGCAAGACCAAACCCTGCTTGTTCTAAAATCTTGAATGTTTTCATGAAATGTTTGTCTGGTACAGTTTGTTTTAATGTAATTCTGTTTGTTTCTTAAACTTATGTGTTCTCAACATAACTTTGCAACTACCATCTATGTATTTGATTTCCATCACTAAGGTGTATGCTAGGTGTTCCCCCTACCTCTTTCCCTTGTGTGAGGTCTATTCTAAAGCTGTATGTCCTCTGACCTACTTTTTGACTATTTTAAATATCTTCTTAAACTATTCCTACTTTAACTCTGTTCTGACTTTCATAAAAGTTCTTTCTGCTACTAAGACCTTCTTTCTCTGTCTACCAAACTCTTTCAAAGTCATTATGCACTATCACATTACTCCTAGAATATTAGGTTCCGCCCCTCTGGCATGTGTACTGCCTTGAGATCCTTGAGATCTCTCTGAACTCTGGCATGTCAGAGCTGGCCCTTCCACACTACACTTAAATCAGTTATTATTGAGAAAAGGGCTAGGTGTGAGCACTTCCCGGGATCCTTGAGGTCCTTAGGGAACTTTGACATACCTAGACATGATACTGTGTATGGAACTTTGGCATTTGAGTCTATTGGAGGCTTGGGAAATTATTTGGGCATGCTTCAGGCACCCTATAGTTAACTTCTTCTTTTTTATTTATTTTTTTATGTAATTTATTGATCTGGTCTGTAATAATTATTTGTAAACAACATTAGGGTGATTAGGGAAAAAGGGGTGGGTAGTTATATCTGTTGGGTAATTTAGGTCGATATCATGCCTATAGGATTGTGTCAATGCACTTGCTACATTTTCTTTACTTTCACAATATTAGAAATCATGTCTATAGGATTTAAGTGGCTTCAATAATAGAAATCATGTCTATAGGGTTAAAATTAACTTTATAAATAGAAATCATGCCAATGGGATCTAAATGGCTTTATAATTAGATATCATGCCTATAGAGTGTAAGCTGATTAAGTTTAGTTTCTGTTACAACATGTATTTACATTTGTTTTACTAAAGATCATGCCTATAAGTTCCAACATCAGCTCTTAACAATTAGATACCATGCCTATAAGAATTAAAATCAGAAATCCTGCCTATAGAACCTAAAATCTATTTAGTTAAACAAATGAGTTTAGTACATATTAGTTCCTTTTGAACTGGTTTAATCAACTGTCCGCTTCTTTAATGAGTTTTCAAACACTGCCTTAATTGACTACCGCTAGAAAAAATGTCTATAGGACCTCAAGTATCCATTTAAAACTGCTCGTTGTTTTACTGCATCAATATAGATATCATGCTCTTAGGACTTCACTGTTCTGCGTTTAGGCAAGCTTATAGGGAGATTTAAATTCTGCAACTCTGAAACTGTGCTTTGGTTATTTAAAACTGTCTAGATTTAACAGGTTTAAATCAGTAGGTAAGCTAAATAGAATTTTGACACTTTGTCCTAATTCACTACTATATAATCCCTGCTCACCTATCATGTTCTAGGATTTTCTCTTAAATACTTGACTGTTGTTTGAAGACGTTCATTTACTTGTTATATTTGTGGAGGTAACTGTGAGCCTGTAATTTGTTCTCTTTAAATGCAGTCCTACTTGTTCTTGATTGACACCTAGACTTTTATCCTTTAAAACCTTAGGAAGGTCTAGAGCTGTCCAAAAGTAGAGGTCTTAAAATACCTCCAGGTCCACGAGGAAGGGACGGGTAGTGCACGCATAAGACATTTTTAAGGTTATTAGAATGCTTTAGGCTATGACCAGGGGGGAATCGTGTAGTAAGGATATAATGACTATGCGCTAATGTCACGTGTAGCCCCTCATTGAGGAGTATTTACCGGGCATTGTGTGGGGTGATCCTGTAGGCTAACCAACCTAGGACTCCTTTTCCCAATTCCCGATGTTTAAACTTTACTCTTTTATATGCAACTTGTTCAAATTCTTTGTCTTATTATTTGAGTCACACAATGTCCAACATGCCTTTATTTGCAATTATGTGTTTTCAACTACTTATTTGTTAAAGGACTAATTCGTAAGTATCAGTTCGGCCGGGACACAAAATTGTGGACCGAGAGGGGTGCCTAACACCTTCCTCTCAAGGTTATTTCGAGCCCGTACCCTAAATCTCTGGTAATGCAAACTAGTCTAAGAGTTAATCGCTCTAGGTGCCCTAACACACCATAATCCATTAGGTGGCGACTCTTCAAATACCTAAATCCCAAAAGGAAATAAGTTACTATCCCCATGAACGTCGGAACCCAGACTTTGTCCGCGGAGGAAAAAAGGAGGCACGACAGCATGGCGACTCTGCTGGGAATACCTTTAGGCTCTTTCCATAACGGACTTGTCTTTTATGAATTAGTCCGAGCATGTTTCATCCCGTACCTTTTCCCCTTATTTGGATTTAACTGTCTATTTTCTTTTTTAAGCATTTATGATTCTTTTATTCCTAAAACTAACTTGTCTCTTTGATTTCTTTTTTCGTAACTGTCTTTCAATTATTTAAATACTGTATTTATTTTTTTCTACGTGCAAATACTTGACTACATGCTATTTATTGCTGCATGTATCATGCTTCACATCATATTCCACTCGTGCGTATTAAATCCTATAGCAACGATTGATGAGTGGTTGTGCTCTTCCTATTTATTAACCTTAAATTCGGAAAGGCTTATTTGCAGTAAAACTAGTCGATCAACGGTGTAGTCGATGGTTCTGTGCCTTTCCCCCTCAAGTTGTCCGCTTGAGGGTACCAGTCTAAACCCCCATAGTAACCTTACTCTTATCAAAATTGTGCATGCATCATGGTCAAACCTAGTCGGATCAATTATGTGTCCACATAATAATCCTTTAAGAAGAGCCTTATCCAAAGTCCACCGAGGATTCCATAATCCCAACGGACACAACCACGTTTTGTGCATTAATTTAGAGTAACAAATGCCAATATGCTAATCATGAATGTATAAATAGTTGAGTCTGATGGGGGAGAGAGGCCTAACCCTTTTATTTTGTAAAAAATGAGGCACGAAGTCCCCAGATTCGGTATGGTTAGCAACATTTCACCATTGTTGCTAGATTGGTGGGAGGACCTTTCTTCAAGTGACAAGAAACATGTAAGAAAGTACCTGGGTAACTTGCCTTCCCTCTTAGATATTGAGCCAAACAACAAGTTGATCGAGGGTGTCACTTTGTTCTAAAATAGTGAGAGGTATGTGTTCCGTTTCGACAACATAGAAATGACACCACTTCTAGAAGAAATTGGAGGGCTTGCGGGATTGACTTGGGATAGTCCCTAGTTATTAGTACCGGAGAACCGTACCGGTAAAGGGTTCTTAAAGATGATGGGGTTGAAGAAGAATGCTGACCTGGTATGCCTGTAAAAATCTTACATACCCTTCGAATATCTATATGAGAGGTATGGCCATAGCAAGTCCTACCGTACCTACCATGATGAGAGCTCTCTCACTTCTCTGGGCCACATGCACCGCAGAGTGTTCGTGTTCATTATATAGCTTCTTGGGCCTGATAGTATTCCCAATGAAAAATGGAAAGAATCCACACTAGGTTGGCCATGGTTGCCAAGACTTTGATGGAAGGGATCAATGGACAAACATACACTATAGTCCCCATGATCATAGCCGACATCTACAGGGCGTTAGAGCGCTATCAAAGAGGGGTCAAGCATTTCATGGGTTGTAACTTGTTGCTGCAGTTGTGGTTGTTAGAACATATTCAAAAGGGTCACTATCGCCAAGAATTTCCGCAAAGGGCTTGGAACGACCATATTGCCTTCCATCACCCTAAGAGGATGACTTACATTCTAGATAGGTTTGCTCAGCCGAAAAGTGCCAAAGAATGGGTAGAGTTCCTTGACAATTTGACCGAGGAACACGTGCAATGGATGTTTGAATGGTTCCGAACAGATGAATTCATCATCAGATCCAAGGACACTCCACACTTGGTGCTGATTGGGTTGAGAGGGATATACCCTTATGTCCCTATCCAAGTTATGAGGCAAGAAGGCAGGAAACAGGTTGTACTAAGGGTTGCCACGATGAGTCATTTCAGGGCAGACTTTCAAGACGATGACGTCCCTTACAAATGCCAAGCTCAACACATGTGGCACTGCAAGATCATTGTGGAAAAGAACACCGTTGAGCCAGACAGGTATCATGCGGGGTGTGAGCCTCTCTACCTAGCATGGTTAGAGGACAATCTAAAAGGAATGGTGATGTCAGGAGCCGGTCAAGCGAATAGGATCATAGACGAAGAAGCTGAAGCTCAAGTCAAATACAACAGGCTGCGCAAGAGGGTCCACGACTCTGAGAATGAGCACCGGGAAATACATGAGAGGAATGTGAGGTTGATCGAAGAATGGAAAGAGATGGCAGTCACTTCCAACAGGAAACTGGAATATCTGGAGCGAGGAATAGTGGAACTCGAAGGTAAAGTCCTAAAGAGGATCGAGGATTGCCAGAACGCTAAAGGAGGAAATCTGGCTAGAGCCTACTTGCTGCTGGGTCTACACGAGCTGGGGGACCTATATGATGGAGTCAGGAAGATCGAATCTAGGGAAGGTCCTTCTGGGACCAAATAGGCTAGATTTATTTGCTTTCCTAAAATGTAATAAGGCCAAGTGCCAGTAGTGACATATTTTTCTATTATTTTAGTATCGTTTGGGATTCGTCTATTTTTAGATTATGAAATGAAACATTTATTGGTATTTAAAGCTCTCCAAATCTATTTGTCTAGGCCTACCTAGGGCACAACGAGGCTCCCAATAAAGACATGAATTTACATCTCGGTAATATGTGTTTAAATACTGCAAACATTTTAGAATCCTCACTAACTTGTTACCTTTTTTGTTTTTCCTTATTTTGATTATTCTTATCCCCTTAGGTTGGTTCACTCATACTGGCCTCATCAGCGTATCATACCAGATCTAGAGGCCTACACCTCCTCCTCCTCCAAGCAATACCAAAGGTAGAGGAAAAGCAAAAATGGACGACTTAAGTAGTATCCGAAAGGAGAATATTGAGAACACAAAACCCTCAGATGGCTATAGTACCCCGATCCAAATGATCTAGTCTTGAGACTGGAACAAAAGATACTAGAACTGCAAGGAGAACTTGAGTAGGTTCGCAACTTGGCAAACTTGTCATTCACCCTAAATACCCCCGACATCCACCAACAAAACACAAAGAACCCAGCACCTCCCCAAAACACACAAAACCAACATCCACAAGATCCTCCCTCACTGAATCAATACGCAACTCCATTCCAAAATCTCAATCCACTACCAATACCAACTCCGCCACAACATCACCATCAACCAATGTAGTACCCACCAACTACCACTTACTACACTCCCCAAAACACACCACAACCCATTCCCGATCACCAAAACTCCACCAATGACCATCACTACACCCAAGTCCCTGGAACCCATCAAAGCAACCCTATATATGTGGAAACTGTGCCTCACTCTATCCAACCAATCTCCTATACACCGGAATCCTCTGAGAAGGACCTGCTCATTAAAAACATGGCTGAAGAACTCAAGAAATTTACGAGCCGAGTTTAGGGTGTTGAAGGAGACAAAGGAATATAAGGTTTGAACTATGAAGACCTATGCATACAGCCAGATGTTGAACTACCAGAGGGGTACAAACCTCCCAAGTTCGAGATGTTCGATAGTACAGGTGATCCCAGGGTTCATCTGAGGACTTACTGTGACAAGCTTGTAGGGGTCAGGAAAGACGAAATGATCAGAATGAAACTCTTTATGAGGAGTCTTACTGGGGATGCTTTGTCTTGGTACATCAGCCAAGATCCCAAGAAATAGTCCAATTGGGTGAGTATGGCGTCGGATTTCATGAACCAATTCAAGTTCAATACAAAGAACGCACCGGATGTTTTCTACATTCAGAATCTTAAGAAGAAACCTATTGAGACTTTCTGTGAGTATGCTAGCCATTGGAGGTCAAAAGCGGCCAAGGTTAGGCCATCTTTGGACGAGGAACAAATGAACAAGTTCTTCGTTAGAGCACACGATTCATAATTTTATGAAAGGTTGATAGTTATCGAAAATCATAAATTCTCCGTGTTACGCCCCGAGCCCGGGGGCGAGACCAGCACCTAGTGCCTCATCTATCCTTGCGTACTACTTGCGACAAAGAAACTCGGAACATGTAATATCATACTTTTGCTATGGGTCACATTACAAAATAATGTGGGATACAAAATATAAAACTAAATGGAGACTAACACTGACTAATGTCAACATAAAGCTGGGTCGACAAGGCCGTTATAATTACTACAACTGACAAGCTAACAAAATATTTGTACAGGTCCTACAAGCCCAACATACTTCACTAACCAACAAGATATGTCTACAAGCCTCTACTGATAAATGTACTATGATCGGAACAAGGCCCCGACCTACCCATAACCTATCTACATATATACACAAAAAATACACCACACTACTTGACCCAGCAACTCCGAAAAAAGGGGAGCTTACCAATAAAGCTGAACTTGGGCAACACCTACTGAGGAGGTCTACTCGTCTGTCTGTTTGAACCTGCATGCATGAAATGCAGCGCCCCCAAAAAGGGACGTCAGTACGAAATAATGTACCGAGTATGTAGGGCAGTATACTGAAGCTGAAACTAAACTGATAATATAATAACTGAAAGCAACTGGGGATCAAAGATAATATGAAGAGATGTTCATCAGCTGATACTGACTCATGAATCAACTCTCTCAATATAGTGAGTAAAATAATTGTCCGCCCCTATAAGGCTCGGTATACATATATATCTACTCTGCCGTAGTAGGCTCACTCATAAGTGGTCGGCCATACTAGGCTCTGTATCTTGACCAACTAGGCTCGCTCATAGGTGCTCGGCCATAGCAGGCTCGGTATATAACTTACCATCTGATCATAGGTTGCCCAATAGAGTCCTGTCCATCGATTATAGCTCGATGGTAATGAAAATACTTTTAATATTATATATATGTAAACTCTCTGCTCTTTTGACCGGAAGAAGGAAATACTCAACTGAATATGCAGTCCCGATTAGAAGAACATGGTAACTTAAAAAACTAGGAAAATATATGTAATTTGCGAGACTAGCAAAATATACGTAAATTCCGGGATATGAATTTTTCTTTATGCCTCGTTATCAAACTTGTATAATGACGATATAATTCCAAATGAAAGAATAGCTTAGCCTTAACATACATGTTCCCGAAATTATTTGAACGAACCTGCTTCTACGAAATATGGACGAAATTCACACTTGGACAAACTTGAAATTTCGGACGAATTAATCTGCTTTTAACGTTTGTGAACGAAATGTTGGCTAAGGATTGAATTGTTGAAATCTTGAAATTGAACGAAATGTCTCTACTCTCTAACGTCTTTTGAACCTAAGAATGTAGATAAGACTTTAAGTCTTAGGTTAGTTAAATTTTTGATTTGGCCATAAATAGCCACATGGCATAGATGGCTCATGAGTCATCTTAGCCTTATGGCATTTGTGCCACGTTTTTTTTTGGAGTAAGTTTTTGTTAATTGTTATCTACTTATTAGTTAACAGGGTAATGTTTCGTTACCTGGTAATTAATCTATTACCCGCATAATTTAAAAATTACCACAAATTACTTAAAATTCTATTTATTTTCAAAATACTTCATATATACTTTATATATTATACTACTGTAGTCATATGGTACCTTGCATGGTTCTAGTTTATAATTATAAGGTATTATCGCTCGACCCGTATTTTATTCCAAATTGTCCATTTCAACGAAACTCATTTTCTTTAATCTGTGTACCCCTTTATCCTTCATAATACTTATTTATAGCTTGTTATAAATAGCATAAGTACGTTAACGTCAAGATCTCATCCCCGCGTCTACGTCGGTTAACTGAAAACGAAATTATAATGTACGAAAATGCGAGATGAATGAAATTAATGGCGTAACCTTCTCGGCAGCCAAGAAACAAAGATATTGGTGAGCCACAACAAGAGACTCCGAGAAGTCATAGAAGATGACATCACCTTCGCGGAGGAAGACGCCAGCAAACTTCTTCTACCACATAATGACGCACTGGTAATTTCTCTCAATGTCTTAGATTTCAATATTAAGCTTGTTTTGGTTGAGCCAGGAAGCTCAGCCAACATCATTCAATGGAGAGTGCTTGAACAAACAAAGTTAACTAGAAATATTGTTCCAGTAACAAAGCTCCTCACTGGGTTCAACTTGGCAAGCGTGACAACCCGAGGAGAGATCCTGCTATGCACAAAAACCAAAGGGGTAACTAAGACCACCTTATTCGAAGTGGTAGACGGTGACATGGGTTACAACATAATCCTCAGAAGGCTGTGGATATAGGAGATGGAGGCTGTGTCCTCAACATATCATCAACTATTAAAATTCACGACCCTGGAGGGAATTAAGCAGATAAGAAGAGATCAGCCAGTAGCAAGAGAAATGAATGCAGTGTCGATTTCCAGCAACAAAGCGAAGGAAACAATAAAATAGCAATTATAGGAACCGACGCCTTCTCCCTTTCCAAATGAAGACGATAAAGGCAAGGAGTCATCGGAATCCCGCTAGGTGCCGAGATACTATCAGGTACCGGAGGAGACAGATGTAAGCAAGTCCAGTGTAGAGGAACTTGAGCAAGAGGCTTTATTCGAATTATTCTTGGAAAGGAAATTTCACTTGGGAACTGGACTCAATAACACTTTGATATCATAAAACTCGGAGAAAGAATCGAAGAAGGGATCAAGAGCGGGATGGTAACGAATTTTGAGGCACTACAGGCCACAAATAAGGTATTACAATCAGGCGGCATATAAAAAAAGAGAGATGTTGGGGCACTAATGGTGGCCTAAGGCCCGAAATCTGCACCCATATATCAAACACCTCCAGCCACATATCAAACACCTTCACTTACATATCAAACACCTCCACTTACATGTCAAACACCTCCACCCATATATCAAACACCTCCACCCACGTACCAAGCACCATCACTTACGTACCAACCCTCATCTCCCAGATATTCCCAACCAGCTACTGTCCACCACACCTATAACTCCCAACCATCCCATTTTCAATTACCACCAACACGCCAAAATTATCCGAGACCAAGACCCAACTTCGACCGTAAGCCACCCAGACAATACACTGTCATTGTTGAGACCATCGACTAGTTGTATGAAAGGTTGAAAGCTGCGAGTTACGTCACTCATGTTCCCGTTGTGGCATTAGAAATACATCCCAATGGGTCAATCTGAATAAAACTTGTGCGTACCACTCCGATATAAAGGGGCACACCACTGCTGAGTGTCGAACATTGAAGGATAATATTTAGACGCTAATTGACAACTAGGACATACAGGTAAAAGAAGACGCACATAATGTCCGCAACAACCCCCTCCATGATCATAGAGGTGGTGGAGTACATGTGATAAAGATGAACAAAGAGTGGGACCCTGAGGGGTCGATTGGGCTTATTCGAGAAGGTGATGACTTTAAAGTTGCAGTCACACTTACTCCTATCGTGGTACAGACTCAGTCACCAATCGAGGTTGAGGTAACTGCATCAGTTCCATTCGAGGTAGAGGTGGCCCTGACTACGGCCACCCCCGCTCCATTTGAAGTAGAAGTGGTCACACCTTTCACAGTGACAGTATCAACCACACCTCCCTTCGATTCTAAAGCAATACCCTGGGATTACACTGCCGATGCTGCACAAGGAATGACTAGGACTGGAAGAGTCTATACACCTGAACATTTGGGAGGTTCAAGTAAGGACGCCACTACCAGGCAGCCTATCATTGAGACAAGGCCAGATGACTTGTGGAGGAAAGTTCAAGCAAAGGAGTACTCCATTGTTGACCATTTGAACAAAACCCCTGCTCAGATATCTATCCTATCACTGTTGCAAAATTTAGAGGCACATAAGAACGCTTTAATGAAAGTACTGAGCGAGGCTTATATACCCAATAACATCATTGGCGGAGAGATGGACAATATCGTAGGGCAAGTACTAGAAAGCCATAAGATTATCTTCCACGAAGATGAGCTGCCGCCTGAGGGGTTGAATCACAATCGAGCATTGCATATTACAATGCAATTTGAGTACAAATTCATTGCCAGGGTCCTGGTTGGCAGAGGTTTGAGCCTCAATATTTGCCCGTTGGACACTTTGAAAAGATTGGATAAAGGTTTCCATGAAATATAGGTAGGAAGCATGAACGTAAAAGCTTTTGATGGGTCCCAAAGGGCCACGATGGGGGAAATCAACCTTTGCTTGCAGATGGGGCCAACTTGGTTTGATGTTGAGTTTTAGGTGCTTGACATACCAGCCTCATATAATCTTCTGTTAGGACAACCGTGGATTCATGCCGCTGGGGCCATTCCTTCCACATTACATCAAGCTGTGAAGTTCGAATGGAATCGTCAGGAGGTGATCATTCACGAAGATGGAAGTAACCCCATCTACACTAGTCAAACCATCCTGGTCATTGGACATAGAAGAAGGCTAGGAGGGAAAACCTATCATCATATTGAACGGGTCAATGCCATCGAGAAGGATAAATGGTGGAGTGGTAAAATACAAAGTATACTGGCTTGGTCTAGATACGAACCCGGCAAAGGATTGGGAAAAAACCTCCAAGGTATCACTAACCGATACAATTGAAAAATCATGGTACCACATTTGGGCTCGGATACCAGTACACATGGCAAGAGTATAGAAATTGGTCGCCTCCATGGCGTGGACCATACTACCCTCTCGAGCAACCAGTGCCATGCTTGGAACAAGCTTTCCACCAAGCTGATACGATACGAGGGACTGTAGAAGAGGAAGCATTAGTTGGGTTGAAGAATTGGTCTTGGAGGTTGAGGACATGAACCGCAGTGCCATAATTGAGAAGGAAGAAGAGGAAGAAGGCCTCACCATTCAGACCGTAAAGAAGGGAGTTGTTCTCAGGAATTGGACCGCTACACCATCCCGAGCCCGCTGAGTCCCTGGGTAGCTTGGAAGATTTTACTTCTATAGCCATTCCGTGCATTTAAGATTTCCAATAATTTTGTTTTAAGATTTACTTGTTTCAAAATAAATGCTCGATTCATCGAGCCGTACTTGTTCGGATGATTTTTTCGGTTTTAATCAAATACATTTGCTCTTTATTATTCATTACTATTTTTTAAACTTTTTCTTTCTACAGCGTTATTATTACTTTTCCTGATGAACCAGTGACTGTGACATGTAATGAGGCAGCACAACATGAGAGTAGTGATTTGATGAAGAAGATGAGATACCCGAGGAAATTGTCAGGGAGGTTAAAATTTTTGAGAATAAGCCTAAGTCCAATCTAGACGAAACCGAAGCAGTAAATTTAGGTGACGCCGAGACCATCAAGGAGACTCGCAGCGGCATCTACTTGCCACCGACAGACAAGGAAGAGTACATTTAGTTCCTAAAAGAGTAAGAGTACATATTCGCATGGTCATATGATGACATGACCAGTTTGAGCAAGTCCATAATGGCTCACAAGTTGCCTACTAACCCCATGTGTCCGCCAGTGAAGCAGAAACTCAGAAAGTTCAAACCAGATATGAGCTTAAAAATCAAGGAGGAAGTCACCAAGCAAATCAAAGCCAAAGTTCTCAGGGTGGTTGAGTACCCAACCTGGTTAGCTAATATTGTGCCAGTTCCGAAGAAGGATGGGAAGATCAGAGTATGTGTTGACTATCGGGATTTAAACAGAGCAAGTCCCAAGGATGACTTCCCACTGCCAAATATACACATCCTGATCGTTAATTGCGCCAAGCATGAACTCCAATCCTTTGTAGATTGCTTCATGGGTTATCACCAGATCTGGATGGATGAAGAAGAGGGAGAGAAAACAACTTTTATCACACCTTGGGGGGTAAATTGCTACAAGATGATGCCATTTGGTTTGAATAATGTCGGGGCTACTTATATGAGAGCCATGACAACCATCTTCCATGATATGATACACAAGAAGATACAGGTATATGTGGACGATGTCATTATCAAATCCAAGAGGGTCGCAGATCATATAGCGGACTTGAGAAAGTTGTTTGACAGGCTAAGGAGGTACAACTTGAAACTAAACCCAGCAAAATGTGCATTCGAGGTTCCCGACGGAAAATTATTGGGATTCATCGTCAGTCGTCGAGGGATCGAGTTAGATCCGTCTAAAGTCAAAGATATTTAGGAGTTACCACCATCTAAGAGCAAAAAGAACGTGATGAGCTTCTAGGACATCTCAACTATATCAGTCGCTTCAAAGCACAGTTTACAGTCATATGTGAACCCATCCTCAAGATGCTAAGAAAGGATACTGAAACAAGCTGGACCAAGGATTGTCAGAAAGCTTTTAACAAGATCAAGGAGTACCTATCCACACCACCAGTCCTGGTGCCGCCAGAACCAGGACGACCTTTGTTACTCTATCTGTCTGTGTTGGATGGAGCATTCAGATGTGTTTTGGGACAACATGACGACACGGGAAGAAAGGAGCAAGCCATATATTACTTGAGTAAGAAGCTCACACCTTATGAAGCACGATACTCTCTGTTGGAACGCACTTGCTATGCTTTGACCTGGACAACTCAGAAATTGAGGCATTACTTTTGTGCCTACACTACATACCTCATATCCAGGATGGACCCTCTGAAGTACATTAATCCAGAAACCCATGCTGACTGGAAAGTTTGCCAAATGGTAGATACTATTAAGTGAGTTCGATATCATCTACGTAACCCAAAAGGTGGTCAAAGGACAAGCATTGGCAGATCACTTTGCTGAAAATCCAGTGGGGGGAGCATACGAACCTTTGAAAACATATTTTCCTGGTGAAGAAGTGTCATTCTTAGGGGAAGACATTACTGAAGCATACGACGGTTGGAGGATGTTCTTTGATGGAGCTGCAAATTTTAAAGGAGTGGACATTGGAGCAGTCTTGGTATCAGAAATAGGTCAACATTTTCCGGCATTTGCTAAACTCAAATTTCCCTGCACCAACAATATGGCATAGTTTGAAGCCTGCATACTAGGGCTCAACATGGAAATCGACATGAACATTCAGGAGCTGTTGGTAATCGGTGATTCAGATTTGCTTGTGCACCAGGTACAAGGAGAGTGGTCCACCAAGAATTCCAAGATATTGCCATAACTGCACCATGTGCAGGAACTGAGAAAGAGGTTAATGAAGATAGAATTCAGACATATGCCCAGAATTCAGAATGAGTTTGCCGATGCATTGGCCGCCTTGTCGTCTATGATACAACATCCAAATAAGAATTTTCATTAATCATATCCCAGTGAGAATCCATAAGCAACCGACTTACTGTACTCACGTCGAGGAAGAGACATATGGAAAGCCTTGGTTCCATGACATCAAGGAGTATTTATTGAATGGAGAATATCCGAAGCATGCAAATCACACTCAGAAATGCACACTTCGGAGATTGTCCAATCACTTCTTCCACGGCGGAGGAAACTTGTACAGAAGAACTCCCGATTGGGGTTTGCTAAGATGTGTCGACACAAAGGAACTTTCTAAGCTACTTGAGGAGGTACATGCCAGGACCTGCGGCCCGCACATGAATGGCTTTGTCTTGGCTAAGAAGATACTCAGGGCCGGTTACTTTTGGATGACCATGGAGACAGATTGCATCCAGTATGTCCGCAAGTGCTTTTAATGCCAGGTGCATGCTGATATGATAAAAGTGCCACCAAACGAGCTCAATGCAACAAGCTCACCTTGGCCATTCGCCGCCTGCGGAATGGATGTTATTGGTCAGATTGAGCCCATCGCTTCAAATGGACACAGGTTTATTCTGGTAGCCATTGATTACTTCACAAAATGGGTAGAGGCTGCATCTTACAAAGCTGTAACCAAGAAAGTTGTCACAGATTTTGTCAAAGATCGTATTGTATGCCGATTCGGAGTCCCCGAGTTCATTGTTACTAATAATGCCGCCAATATCAACAGTGATATGATGAAAGTTATGTGTGAAACTTTCAAAATCAAGCATAAGGATTCCATAGCCTACAGACCTCAGATGAATGGAGCCGTAGAAGCCGCCAACAAAAACATCAAGAAGATACTAAGAAAGATGGTAGAAAACCACAAACAATGGTATGAGAAGCTACCTTTTACTTTATTGGGATATTGCACTACGGTTCGTACATCAACCAGGGCAACTCCCTACATGTTGGTTTATGGTACCAAGGTTGTCAACCCAGCCGAGGTAGAGATTCCTTCTTTAAGAGTCATACAAGAAGATGAACTCAGTGATGCAGAGTGGATAAGGAGTTTCTATGAACAATTGGCCTTTATAGATGGAAAAAGGATGAACGCAGTGTTCACGGCCAATTTTATCAGAACCAAATGTCTAAAGCTTTCAACAAAAGGGTCAAACCAAGGTAATTTGCACCAGGTCAGTTGGTGCTGAAGAAGATCTTCCCGCATCAAGATGAAGCCAAAGGGAAATTCTCTCCCAACTGGCAAGGTCTGTACATGGTTCACAGGGTGCTGACAGGAGGAGCACTCATACTTGTAGAAATGGATGGAGAAATCTGGCCAAAACCAATAAATTCAGAAGCAGTCAAGAGATATTATGCTTAGATTATTTACATTTCCTCATCTGATGTAATTGAACTATGCTTGCCCTGATTCCCGTTTAAGAGGGGATACGTAGGCAGCCTTATAGGTTCGGTCATATCATAATAAATTTTTCATTTCCCCCCAAGATCAGAAACTGGGGAAAAATTTTGAGGAGGACCCTCAAAATTCCAGAGCAAGTCCAGCCAATGCCATTATGCCAGAAAGTCAGAAATTGGTTAAGAAATTGGGGCAAAATTTTGAGAAGGATTCTCAAAATTCCAAAGAAGGTTCAGCAAGACCCATTATCCACAAACGGTCAAAAGATCATCTACCAAACTGCGGTAGAATTTTGAGGAGGATCCTCAAAATTCCAATATAAGAGAGCTACAATGCCTTTGAGATGTGTTCCAGTCACTAGTTCATCAAAACTACTTGATATATCAATACATTTCTAAAACAACTCTATTTTTATCAATAATTGCATATTTTTGAAAACTATATTTACATAACAGTCAAGTGTCACCCAGGGAAACTCGAAAGGCTTTCAGAATGGAGCAAAGCAAAGCCAGCCGACAGAAGCACGAACCAACCTTCCCTCCACCCCCAAAACTTACAATTTTGCTTTGAACGCAGACATATCTGATGTAGCCATAACATCCAAAAATATATACACGTAAAAAATTTGCTATCAATCAGGACATCAGACACCGAATATATCTCTAGCTAAGACATATACTACTCTTAGTTGCTACTTGCTCTCTGCATGAGGCTAATCCTTGCCTCCACATTTGAATGAGGCTTATCCTTACCTCCATATTTACATGAGGCTAATCTTTGCCTCCATACCTGCATGAGGCTAATCCCTGTCTCCATATCTGCATGAGGGTAATCCCTGCCTCCCTATCTGCATAAGGCTAATCCCTGCCTCCCTATTTGCATGAGGCTAATCCTTGCCTCCATATATGCATGAGGCTAATGGCTACCTCACTATTTGCATAAGTCTAATCCTTGCCTCCCTATCTGCATGAGGCGAATCCTTGCCTCCCAATTTGCGTGAGGCTAATCCCTGTCACCCTATCTGCATGAGGCTAATCCCTGCCTCCATATCTGCATGAGGCTAATCCCTACCTCCATATCTGCATGAGGCTAATCCCTGCCTCCATATCTGCATGAGGCTAATCCCTTCCTCCCTATATGCATGAGGCTAATCCCTGCCTCCATATCTGCACGAGGCTAATCCCTGCCTCCATATCTGCATGAGGCTAATCCTTGCCTCCCTATTTGCATGAGGCTAATCCCTGCCTCCCTATCTTGCATGAGGCTAATCCCTACATCCCTATCTTGAATGAGGCTAATGCCTACCTCCATATCTACATGAGGCTAATCCCTGCCTCCTTATTTGCATGAGGATATTCCTTGCCTCCATATCTGCATGAGGCTAATCCCTGCCTCCCTATTTACATGAGGTGAATCCTTACCTCCCAATTTGCGTGAGGCTAATCCCTGCCTCCCTATCTGCATGAGGCTAATCCCTGCCTCCATATCTGCATGAGGCTAATCCCTGCCTCCCTATCTGCATGAGGCTAATCCTTGCCTCCATATCTGCATGAGGCTAATCCTTATCTCCATATCTGCATGAGGCTAATCCCTGCCTCCCTATCTGCATGAGGCTAATCCTTACCTCCCTATTTGCATGAGGCTAATCCCTGCCTCCATATTTGCATGAGGCTAATCCTTTCCTCTATATATGCATGAGGCTAATCCTTGCCTCTATATTTGCATGAGGCTAATTCTTGCCTCCGTATCTGCATGAGGCTAATCCCTGCCTTCATATCTGCATGAGGCTAATCCTTGCCTCCCTATTTGCATGAGGCTAATCCTTGCCTCCCTATTTGCATGAGGCTAATCCCTGCCTCTACACCTGCATGAGGTTAATCCCTGCCTCCATATCTACATGAGACTAATCCTTTCCTCCATATTTGCATGAGGCTATTCCCTGCCTCCATACTTGCATGAGGCTAATCCTTGCCTCTGTATCTGCATGAGGCTAATCCCTGCATCCATATCCGCATGAGGCTAATCCCTACCTCCACACCTGCATGAGGCTAATCCCTGCCTCCATATATGCATGAGACTAATCCTTTCCTCCATATTTGCATGAGGCTATTCCCTACCTCCATACGTGCATGAGGCTAATCCTTGCCTCTGTATTTGCATGAGGCTAATCCCTACTCCATATCTGCATGAGGCTAATCTCTGCCTCCCTATTTGCATGAGATTAATACTTGCCTCCCAATTTGCATGAGGCTAATCCCTGCCTCCTCACCTGCATGAGGATAATCCCTGCCTCCATATTTGCATGAGGCTAATCCTTGCCTCCCTATTTGCCTGAGGCTAATCCCTGCCTCCATACTTGCATGAGGCTAATCCTTGCCTCCGTATCTGCATGAGTCTAATCCCTGCATCCATATCTACATGAGGCTAATCCCTGCCTCCCTATCTGCATGAGGCTAATCCTTGTCTCCCTATCTTGCATGAGGCTAATCCCTGCCTCCCTCCTTGCATGAGGCTAATCCTTACCTCCCCATCTACATGGGACTAAGCACTGTCCCTTTTCGCACAAACATTGCCCTCTTTCTAGCATTATATATTTGCTTTTCGATCAGGCTAAGCTCTGCCCTCCATTTCACAAGACTAACCCTTGTCTTGTTAACATGAGGTTTTTGCATATCATGGGCTGAAATATCGCCAATCTATCTAAAGGCGTAATAGTCTAAAAGGCATCATCGTCATAGCCGGAAGACACTATGTTATGGCCTGAGGATCCCTCAAATTTGCATATCATTATTCAAAGGCGTCATAGTTAGGAGGCACCATCTTCATGGCCCGAGAACGCCATTTCATGGCATGCGAATCCCTCACTAAACAATTCATGGCCCAGGATGTCATGGTCCAAGGACGTCATCTTTAACCGTCCAAAGACAACCTTCATGGCCCAAAAGGGAATCTGCATCATGTTTAAATTTTCGCAAATACATGTTTCTAGCATCTTTATCTGTAGGTAACCAGTAAGCAGCCGCTGTCCTAGCAGGAGCGATCTCGCTCCAGTTCCTTCAACTCTTACAAACCGTAACCGCTCACCATAGCTGCTTCGACATCTCATGTCCATTCTTACAATGACTTCACCGGTATATTCCGCCGATAAATCCGGAACTACACATGGCCTAATTTTTGTAAGACCATGAATATGTAGGCAACTCAAAGACTAGAGTCCGACCTCTGTCTTTCAAAAACATCCCATCCGGTCAAAAAATTGGCCATCATTTCTTTACCCGAAAACTCTTTCATCTTTTCCAGGTAAAGAGGGGCAGCTGTTGATACCTAATTTTTTCCTATATATTTTTCATATGTATATATACTTTCAAAATAGCATATATACATATATTAGCATGCATAAACATTTTTTATAATTTTTCTATAATTTTTAAAGGCTTCAAATTGATTTATTTCTTCCCTTTTTACTCATAATTTAGCCATCTAAATTCTACATTTATGCCAAAATATTGCTTAAATATTTTTATTGCATTTTTTATAATTGCATTTTACAATTTTAAGATAATTTGCATATATTTGCGATACTAGCCATATTAATTCATAATTACATTGTTGACGCATAAAATGATCTTTTCTATTTTTAAAATGTCAAATAACTATTTTAAACCATTTTAGTACACGAAATTATTTTTCAGAAGTCATTTATTATAAATTATAGTGTTAAAATGGTTATTTAAAATATGGCCTAATTATATTTCAATTTTAGCCTCAATTCAACCTTAATCCTAACCCAAATTTCCAGCCCAGTACCTAATTAAACTACCCAGGCCCAATACCCATCCGCCCAAACCCAATACCCAGCCAAATCTTGGTCGTTGATCATTTTGATCAATGGTCCAGGTTTTCCCTTTCCTAATTAAACTAACCTATACCCCCCCCCCAAACCTAATTCATTTCACGACCTACCCCGCCGCCCTAAAATCCTCTCTGCTCTCAAAACGCTCTCATCGTAACCCTAATCCCCAATCTAACTGACCCCCATCTATGGCTATTTCCGGTGACCTCTCACCATCTCTCAGGCCTCCACTGGCCTCTCTCATGTCACTTAATGCATGAACAATGACCGCCAACTCTAAGTTGTACAGAGGGTAATTCTTCTCATGAACCTTCAACTACCAAGACGCGTAGGCAATCACCCTACTATCTTGCATCAACATTGCGCAAAACCCAATAAGCGATGCATCACAATACATAGTGTAAGACCCCAAACCTGTAAGCAACACCAATACTGGTGCTACAGTCTTGAGCATTTGAAAGCTCACCTCAAACTCCTTAGACCATCTAAAAGGAGCACCCTTCTGGGTCAGTCTAGTCAAAGGTGCTGCAATAGACGAGAAACCATCTACAAAACGACGATAATACCCGTCCAAACCAAGAAAACTATGGATCTCAATAGCTGAAGACGGTTTAGGTCAACTCTGAACTACCTCAATCTTCTGCAGATCTACCTTGATCCCCTTATTAGATACCATGTGACCCAATAACGCTACCGAATCAAGCCAAAACTCACACTTTGAGATTTTTGCGTATAACTTCTTATCCCTTAAGGTCTGGAGCATGATCCTCAAATGCTGCTCAAGATCGTCCCAACTGCATGAATATACCAAGATATCATCAATAAGAACAGTGATAAAAGAATCGAGATATGGCTAGAATACACTGTTCATCAGGTGCATAAATGCTGCTGGGGCATTGGTCAGCCCAAGTGACATCACTAGAAACTAGTAGTGACCGTACCGAGTCCTAAAAGTAGTCTCTGGGAAATCCAAATCCCAAATATTCAGCCAATAATACCTTGACCTCAAATCAATCTTTGAGAACACTATAGCACCCTAAAGTTGGTCAAATAAGTCAACAAATGTGCAATGATGGGTACATGTTCTTGACTTTAACTTTGTGTAGTTGCCTATAATTGATACACATCCTCATCGTACCATCTTTCTTCTTCACAAACAAAACTAAAGCACCCCAAGGTGATATATTCGGTCGGATGAAACTCTTATCAAGCAACTCCTATAGCTGCTCCTTTAACTCCTTCAACTCCATTGATGCCACATAAAATGGTGGAAAAGAAATGGGCTGAGTGCCCATCACCACGTCAATACCAAAATCGATATCCTTATCTAGCGGCATGCGCGATAGGTCTATTGGAAATACATCTAGGAAATCCTTCACTGTCGGTACTGATTCAATAATAGGAGTATCTGGACCAATATTGTTGATACCCAATTTTTTTCTATATATTTTTAATACGTATATATACTTTCAAAATAGCATATATACATATATAAATAAGCATTTTTTATAATTTTTTTATAATTTTTAAAGGCTTCAAATTGATGTATTTCTTTCTTTTTTACTCATAAAATTTCCAATAATTATCCCTCTAATTATTTTTGTGATAATTTATCCATCTAAATTATATATTTATTCCAAAATATTGCTTAAATATTTTTAATGTATTTTTTATAATTGCATTTTACATTTTTAAGCTAATTTGCGTATATTTGCAATACTAGTCCCATTTATGCATAATTACTTTGTTGATGCACAAAATGATCTTTTATATTTTTTAAATGTTAAATAACTATTTTAAACCATTTTAGTATACGAAATTATTTTTTAGAAATCATTTATTATTTATTATAAATTATATAGTGTTAAAACGACTATTTAAAATATGGCCTAATTATATTTCAATTTTAGCCCCAATTAAACCTTAATCCTAACCCAAATTGCCAGCCCACTACCCAATTAAACTACCCAGGCCCAATACCCATCCGCCCAAACCCAATACCCGACCAAATCCTGGTCGTTGATTGTTTTGATCAATGGTCCAGGTTTTTCCTTTACTAATTAAACTAACCTATATCCCCCTCCCCCCAAACCTAATTCATTTCGTGACCTACCCCGCCGCCCTAAAATCTTCTCTGCTCTCAAAACGCTCTCACCGTAACCCTAAACCCCAATCTCACTGACTCCCATCTATGGCTATCTCTGATGACCTCTCACCATGTCTCAAAGGCCCTCAAGGGATAAGGGCTATGTCGACTTACATCTAGGATTCATCTCTCGCCTGTTTCAGGCCATTCCAGTGTGATTTCGAGTGAGATTGTCTTATATTAGCCACGATCTATGGTTTTCTAAACATGTTTCTTCATCTCTGTATGGTTCTCTTCGAAACCCTAATTTCATTTCTAAACCTCCTAGATCTGTACACATCTAAGATGATTTGAGTTTGTTTCTTGTGTGTTTTACAATAGCCTTGAGAATTTTCACAAGAATCGTATGATTTCAAGTGATTTTTCATCTTTTTCTAAAATTAGGGTTTCCGAAATTTCTTTTTTAAACTTTATTTAATGATTCTTTGTGTTTAAATTTCTGATTCTCACACATTTTAACTAATTTTATGAACCTGTTGCAACCCTAGCCCATTTGTACTGAAAAACCTAATGTTTTAGGGTTTTTCGTTTGGTTTCTGGATATTGGTACCTCTGACTGTGTTATTGCCTTGGATTCTTGTGATTTCGCATGATTTACTTATCCTAGTATGCTTCTACTGAATTTTCTTAGTTCTATCTTTCACTGATATCATCTACTTGTGTTCATACTGACTATTCGTGCAAGACTTGTATACTTCTCCTTGAATCAGTGTTGTTTAACTTTTGTTTTGTTAAAATTATGTATCGATTCTTGAATACTCATGGTTTACCTCATTTTATATGCTAAGCATGTTGATTCTTCCATGACTCTCTCTTTGACTGAACCCTTGATTATTCTGAATCCTTTAATCCCTTAATTACCTATTCTATACCTAAACTTTACTTTATTCTTTTCTTTAAATACTTAGTATGTTCTACCATTGATTGAACTATCCCTTGATTAAGGGAGGATCTTGCTGACTTATGTGTGACTTCCCTAATTTACTAATTAATTGATTTCTTACCTTATGTGTCAAGCTTCCGATTACTATATAAACCCCCATCTTTCTTCAAATTAAAAGGACAACGAACACTAGTTCATCTACACTATTATACTCTTAAAAGCTCTCTACTCCCTTCTCTTCCTTGCAATTCCTATTAGTCCAGCCGGCTGTAAGCCAAGGCTGGCTACTGGCATTATCCCTACTCTGTATTCTGTATACTCTCCTTAACTGTTATGTTCTGATTCAATTCATATTTCAAGCTACGTGTTTACATTGTTCTTGCAGTTTAATTCCAGTTTTATGAGCTATTCTACTTAGTATGCAATCTGCATGCCTAGATTACTGTATCACAAAGCATGTTTTAAGCTTATAGTTTCATACTGTTTAGCATGACCAAACCCTGCTTGTTCTAAAATCTTGAATGTTTTCATTAAATGTTTGTCTGGTACAGTTTGTTCTAATATAATTCTGTTTGTGTCTTAAACCTATGTGTTCTCAACTTAACTTTGCAACTACTACGTATTTATTTGATTGCCATCACTAGGGTATATGCTAGGTGTTCCCCCTACCTCTTTCCCTTATGTGAGGTCTCTTCTAAAGTTGCATGTTCTCTGACCTGCTTTCTGACTATTTTAAATGTCTTCTTAAACTATTCCTACTCTAACTCTGTTCTGACTTTCATAAAAGTTCTTTCTGCTACCTAAACCTTCTTTCTCTGTCTACAAAACTCTTTCAAAATAATTATGCACTCTCACATTATTCCTAGAATATTAGGTTCTGCCCCTCTGGCATGTGTACTGCCTTTAGATCCATGAGATCTCTCTGAACTCTGGCATGTCAGAGCTGGCCCTTCCACACTGCACTTGAATTAGTTATTGTTGAGAAAAAGTCTAGGTGTGAGCACTGCTCGGGATCCTTGAGGTCCTTAGGGAACTTTGACACACCTAGATATGATATTATCTATGGAACTTTGGTATTTGAGGCTATTGGAGGCTTGGAAAATCATTTGGGCCTACTTCAGGCTCCCTATAGTTTACATCTTCTTTTTTTTATGTAATTTATTCAGCTGGTTTGTAATAATTATTTGTTAACAACATTGGGGTGATTAGTGAAAAAGGGGTGGGTAGTTATATCTGTTGGGTAATTCGGGTCGATATCATGCCTATAAGATTGTGTTAATGCACTTGCTACGTTTGCTTTACTTTCACAATATTAGAAATCATGTCTATAGGATTTAAATGGCTTCAATAATAGAAATCATGTCTATAGGGTTAAAATCAACTTTATAATTAGATATCATGCCTATAGAGTGTAAAGTGATTATGTTCAGCTTTTGTTACAACATGTATTTACTTTTGTTTCACTAAAATCATGCCTATAAGTTCCAACATCAGCTCTTAACAATTAGATACCATGCCTATAGGAATTAAAATCAGAAATCCTGCCTATAGAACCTAAAATCAATTTAGTTAAACAAATCAGTTTAGTCCATATTAGTTCCTTTTGAACTGGTTTAATCCATTGTCCGCTTCTTTAATGAGTTTTCAAACACTGCCTTAATTTACTACAGCTAGAAAACATGTCTATAGGACCTCAAGTATCCGTTTAAAACTGTTCGTTGTTTTACTGCATCAATGTAGATATCATGCTCTTAGGACTTCACTGTTCTGCGTTTAGGCAAGCCTATAGGGCGATTTAAATTCTGCAACTCTGAAACTATGCTTTGGTTATTTAAAACTATCTAGAATTAATAGGTTTAAATCAGTAGGCAAGCTAAATAGAATTTTGACACTTTGTCCTAATTCACTACTGTATAATCCCTGCTCACCTATCATATTCTAGGATTTTCTCTTAAATACTTGACTGTTGCTTGAAGACGTTCATTTACTTGTTATATTTGTGGAGGTAACTTTGAGCCTGTAATTTGTCCTCTTTAAATGCAGTCCTACTTGTTCTTGATTGACACCTAGACTTTTATCCTTTAAAACATTGTCTAGAGCTGTCCAAAGTAGAGGTCCTAAAATACCTCCAAGTCCACGAGGAAGGGACGGGTAGTGCACGCATAAGACATTTTTAAGGTTATTAGAATGCTTTAGGCTATGACCAGGGGGAATCGTGTAGTAAGGATATAATGACTATGCGTTAATGTCACGTGTAGCCCCTCATTGAGGAGTGTTTACCGGGCATTGTGTGGGGTGATCCTGTAGGCTAACCAACCTAGGACTCCTTTTCCCAATTCCCGATGTTTAAACTTTACTCTTTTATATGCAACTTGTTCAAATTCTTTGTCTTATTATTTGAGTCATACAATGTCCAACATGCTTTTATTTGCAATTATGTGTTTTCAACTACTTATTTGTTAAAGGACTATTTAGTAAGTATAAGTTCGGCCGGGACCCACAATTGTAGACCGAGAGGGGTGCCTAACACCTTCCCCTCAAGGTTATTTCGAACCCTTACCCTAAATCTCTAGTAATGCAAACTAGTCTAAGAGTTAGTCGCTCTAGGTGCCTTAACGCACCATAATCCATAAGGTGGAGACTCTTCAAATACCTAAATCTCAAAAGGAAATGAGTTACTACCCCCAAGAACATCGAAACCCAGACTTTCTCCGTGGAGGAAAAAAGGGGGCGCGACAAACATCCCTTACAAAGAATAGATATGCTTCACACCCCTTCTCAACCATTCTCCGTGCTTTAAAAAAGACACAAACCCTCTAGGAATATAATCTAATGTACCCCTCCACCCTAACCATGGCAACCTAGGCATAGCCAATGTCCTAGTCTTGGCGTGACAGTCCAGAATAGCATGATAGGGTGCCAACCAGTTCATTCCCAAGATCATATCAAAGTCTACCATATTGAGTAGCAATAGATCAACTTTGGTCTTATACCCACCGATAGTGACTAAACACAACCAATAAATGCGGTCTACAATAATAGAATCTCTCACAGGCATGGACACATATATAGGAGCACTCAAAGAATCATGAGATATAGCCAAATACAGAGAAAGGTAAGATGACACATATGGGTAAGTGGATCCCAAATCAAATAAAACTGAGGCATCCTATGATAGACTAGAATAATACATGTGATGACTACGTCTGATGCGACCGCCTCTGTCTACCTGAAAAAGCATAGAATCTGGCCTAGTTTCCCTTTTAGGGCGAACTTTACCCGCCTGACCTCCACCCCTAGCTAGCAGTACAGGTGGAGTGGCAACTGGAGCAACAACCATGGCCTGAGAACTCTGTGGGGCCCTGTGGAATCTGTGGAACCTGTGTAGTCTATGGAGGTGCACCCCACATGAGTCTAAGGAAGTCCTTCGCCATATGTCTGGTATCGCTATACTCAAAATAAGCTCTCGATGGGCGTGGCTGCTGAAATTGACTCTGGCTTGATCGGCTGGACAAACCGTTGAAAGCACCTCGTGCAGGAGGTGTGCTGGAAAGTGGTTGAGCAAAATGGGAAACCTGAGACCTTGGAATAACTGGAGCACTACTAGAAGCTGGAAGTGCTAAATGAACTAGGTAGCTCACATAGCCTTTGTCGTGATAGGCTACAACAGGAGCGGGGGCACCACTAGATCCTCCAAAATCTCGAGGCCTCTTGGCTTCCCTGTGCTCCCTCTCCTGGCCCTGCATAGCCTCCATCCTCCAGGCGATCTCTACAACCTACTAAAATAGGGTATTTGTTTCCAACTCTCAAGCCATGCTGAATTTAAGACCATAGTTGATCCCCTCGATGAATCTGCAAACTCTCTCTTCGATTATAGAAACAAAGGTAGGTGCATGTCAAAACAACTTATTGAATCTGATAGCATACTCCAACACGGATATAGTGCCATGGCATAGCTGCTCAAACTCCGTGCATCATGCATCCCCAAGGGTTTGGGGAACAAACTCTCTTAAGAACATCTCTGAAAACTGAACCCAAGTGAGTGAGGTTGCATCAGCTGGCCTACCCTCCTCAAAAGCCTGCCACCACAGGTACGCTGCTCCTGATAGATGAAATGTAGTAAAACCAACTCCGCTCACATCCACAATACACAAGGTACAGAGTATCCAGTGGTACTTCTCAAGAAAAACCTACTCATCCTCGGTACCTGTGCCGCTAAAAGTAGGAGGGTCATACTTCTTGAAACTCTCAAGTCTCCTCTGCTCCTCCTCAAATATTGTTGGCCTGACCTCAGGTTGTACCAAAATAATAGGCTACGCTGTCATAACTCTAGGGGACCTGATCAACATGGACTCTCTGCTCTGGGATGCAGGAGTCTGAGCTCCTCCCCCAGCCTAAGATGTAGCTGGTGCAAGGGGAATCAATCCTGCTTTAGCTAGAGTATCGAACCTGCTCAAGAATTGTGCTAGTGTCTCCTGAAGTCCAGGGGCAACAACAGACACTTGGGTGCCTTCCCCCAATTGGAGCTACTGGTGGCTCCTCAGTCACTGTTCAGGTAGGTGCTGTGGCTGCAGCACGTGCCCATCCTCAGCCTCTGCTCCTGCTCCGGCCTCGCGTGGCTCTAGCATGGGGCGTGGGTGTCTGATCATATAATTAAACAGTACATGTCCTCACCATCAGTGAGAGAACAAAAACACAATAACTCAGATTTTGTAATCAATAAATTCGCATGAGAAGGAATCAAAGAAGTGGAATTTCCTAACAGTTCCGTAGCCTCTTGAAGATAAGTATAGATGTCTCCGTACATGTCCGAAAGACTCTACTAAACTTTCTTATGACTCATAACACCCATGAGCCTAGAGCTCTAATACCAACTTGTCACAAATCCAATTTTTCGAATTAGGATGTCGTGATGGAAACTAGTCTCTAAGATTAGGTAAGCCAAACATACATTAAGATTCAGCAAAACTAACGATTTAAAATTTCAACTTAAATTGGTAATCTATCATAACAAAACCAAACAGATACAACTATCAAATAATCCCAAAACCTGGTAGGACCTAGTCACAAGCTCTACAAATGGTGCACTAAAATCTCGAAATATAATACAGTTTTGAACAGGAAACAAAATAGTAAAACATTTAAAAGCAGAAGGTGACTTCGAGCCTTGCGAACGTCGAGAAGCTGTACCTTGAACTCTCTGAAAATAGCTAATCAATCACTAGCGTCCGGAATGAGCGAACATACCTGGATCTGCACAAAAATGTATTGAAGCATAGCATGAGTACACCATAACAATACCCAATAAGTATTAAGCCCAACCCCGGTAGAGTAGTGATGAGGCCAGGTCAAGGAACCTACTAGGACATGAAACTAAACAAAACATAGTGTAGCGGCCCGAATGATTGTTTTGAGATTCAGCATTCTATTCGGTGGTTTAATGTCTCGAGTAGCTTTGTATTGTGTATTATGGCTTGCGTGTACGGTCGATTTTGGTTTTCGTGCGTTTAGGAGTTATATGGAAGGATGATTCTCATTGTAAAAGCTTAAGTGGTTAGAAATGACCGAAGTTTGACTTTTTTGTAGGCGACTCCGAAGTGGTGTTTTGATGATTCCAATAACTTCGTATGGTGATTTTGGACTTAGTCGTATGTTCTAATTTGGATTTGGAGGTCCATAGGTTGATTTGATGCCTTATGGTGAAAGTTGGAAAGTTGAAGTTTTGAAAGGTTGAGAGGTTTGACTGGAAATTGACTTTGTTGATATCAGATTCGATTATGATTTCGAGAGTTGATATAGCTCTGTTGTATCATTTGGGACTTGCATGCCAAATTTGAGGTCATTCTAGGTCGATTTGATATGATTCGGCACGAGTTGTAGAAGTTGAAGGTTCATTAGTTTATCAGGCGTGAATTAAGGTGCGATTCGTAGCTTTGATTTTGTTTGATGTGATTTGAGTACTTGTTGCAGGTCCGCAATATGTTATGGAACTTGTTGGTATGTTCGGATGAGGTCCCAGGGGTCTAGAATATGTTTCGGATGGGTGGGCTATTTCCTCCTATTTTGGATTGTTATTCTAGTATCTAGCGTTTTCTTAATCGTGATCGTGATCGCGAGTGCAGAGTCGCGTTCGCCGAAGGATTTTGGGAGGCAGGCGTTACTTTGCGTGTTTGTGAATAATGAGTCGCGTTGGCTTAGTTTTGGTAATGCAGCTTTTCGCGATCGCGAGAAGCTATACGCGTTCGCATAGAAGGGCAGTCTGGGGCTGGTTAGCACAAACCTTTGTGTTCGCGGTCAGTACTCCGTGTTTGGGTAGGTATTCCTTGCTGGGCATCACGTTCGCGCGCTCTATATCGTGTTCACATAGAGGTAATTTTGGTAGCTTATGTTTTGTGCTTTGCGATCGCGAAGAGGAATCCTTGGGTAGATTATATAGTACTCTATTTCGAGGGCTTTTGTTATTTTATCACTTTTTGACTTAGAGAGCTTGGATTTGAGCGAATTCGGAGAGGATTTTCACGATGTGAATTGGGGTAAGTATTCTTGACTCGGATTTGGTTATATTTCATGATTCCATATTTGTTTTAATCATTTAATTAGTAATTTGAATTGGAGAAATTGAGAATTTTTGTAAAAACTTTCTAAAATATAAAATGATGATTTGAAGGCTGATTTGAGGTCAGAATTTGATGATTTTGGCATTGTTGGATTCATATCGGAATCGACATTCAAATTTTGTGAGTTACGTCGGATTTCGAGGTGCAAGCCCGGGGTTGACATTTTCGGTTGACTTTTTGGTTTTCATTAAAGATCGAAGCTTTATTATCCGAAATTATTTCCTATGACTTTTATTAATGATATTAAGTTATTTTGGCTAGATTCGAGCCGTCCGGAGGTTGTTTCAAACGGGACGGTCTTTTGAGAATATTGATTTAGCATCTTTGAGATAAATATCTTGCCTAGCTTTGTTGGGGAGAAATACCTCATAGGATTGCGCTTAATTGCACTATTTGGATTATGTGGAAGACATGTACATGAGGTGATGAGTGTGTACACGACCTTATACGTGAAAATTGACCGGATTAGACTCTTAAGCTTCATATATGCATTTAATTTAAATTGTCATTACATGTTCTACATTCCTTTGTTAAGCTTATCTTTATATGCTTTAATTGAATTGGTCATTTCATGTTTTGTATTTCACTATCAAGTTTATTCTTATATGCTCTATTTAACATTGTTAGCATATGTTCTATCTTTTATTTGTCAAGTTTACTCTTATATGCTTTACTTGAAGTTGTTACGTTGTTATCTTCACGTTACCTCTTTCATTGTTGAATTATTCTTATGTGAAGTTGTTATTACATGATATCCCTTAGTTGTCAAGTTATTCTCAAGTATTTAGACATAGTTGCTAGTTCATGCCATCTCTTTCATTTTTAATTTATGTCATATACTAGAATTAGAAGTTGCCATTTCTTGGAAATACCTTCATTATCGAGTTTATTCTCAAGCAATTAATTGAAGTTGAAGTTATTGAAAGTCACTAACCTGTTCTAGTTGAAGTTGTTGTTTAATGGTGTATTGTTCATTGTTGAGTTATTTTCCTCGTTTCATTTTGTTGGTATTGAGATTTTGTACACATTATGGTTGATTCATGGTCTATGTGTTGTGATGATATTGGTATTAATTTTGTGAAAAGGTTGTCGCCTATGGGCACCTGTGTTACGAGTTGATATGTCGTGTTATTGTGATGTTATCACATGTGGCTTTGTTGTATGGATTGATTATTGTTACGTGGAGCATAAGGGTGGCATATCATGGTTGTTGATTATGAAGAATGATATGGGTGGCTATTAATATAAATGTTTGGACGGACTGATACGGGTGGTTATTAATATATTGTCTGGACAGAGTGATTCGTGTGGCTATTGTGTTTATTTTCTGGCCGCAACGATAAGGGTGACTATTATGCGGAGTGATACAGGTAGCTACTGTGAGTTATTATCTGGGTGGAGCGATAAGGGTTGCCATTATGATGTTGTCAATACAGAGAGATAAGGGTTTCTTTGTTAGGGATGATATGTGACAGCCTGGGGCATAATGTTGATGATATTCGTGTGATGGTGTGATTCTCATTGTGCATATCATGCACCTTACATGACTTGTTGTGTTATTTCCAATGAGCTAGTGTCTTCGATAATACTTGTTGACTTGGACTGTAATAGTACACTTGCAAAAACATACACCGCAGCATGACATTTACACTAGTTCAGGAGTATGAAACTTGACATTCATTGATGTTGCCCAAGTATTCTTGTATTATTTGCTTCTATTGTGATATTGAGCCTATGACCACACTGTGCGGATTGTGACGTTGGGCATGTGACCACGCAAGGAGGATTGTGAAAGAGAGCCTAAGACTTTTTCAGGCGAATTGAGATATTGGCACGTGAGTTGTCCGTTTGGTTGTGATTAATAATATAGGCACAAGGTGCCATGAGTATAAGATTTGGGATTTGGGATTCGTGACTTGTAATATTGAGATAAGGTATCACGAAGTAATATTGTTGTAAAACTTATGCTAGAATGGTTTTATTATTTGATTGTCATTTTTAAACCTTATTTGGTTTCACTGGTACCTTAATGGTGTTCTGATTATTTTTTTATAGCAAATATACCACTAGGAAGCATACTGCCTAGTGGTTAATATATAAATAATAATCCAAAAACAAGGATCCAAAGATTACAATTTGTCCAAAGTAATCTCTAAAGAATGCTAAGCTAAAGCTAGGAAAACTGTAAAAGCTAACTATTACAAGTGGTATATAGACAACTTCCAACATATGGTGATGTGTGTATCCATAAGCCAAGGGCAAAACCTCAATGTAGCACCTCTAACGCTCTCACCAGGCACCAAGTTTTGCATTCCAAAGGCCAAAGCAAATGTGAATCTCCAACGAACACCATTAACTCCAGGAGTTATCCAAACTTCCAAATAGCATAACCTTACCATGTGAATGTGCTTGCACGTAGTTCTTCTGGAAACCAGCAATTCCAGAGCATTATGAACCAAAGAGTTCTAAAATTACTTGTAGTCAACTGGCTTTCGACTGGCTTCATCCAAATTGGCAAGAGCTTCTAGTTAACTTGTAAATAGTTGGCTAGTTCTAGCATTTGAAACCAACTCCAAGTGTTGCCATGACACCTCCAGATTAGGCATGTAACCATGCTAATACCACTGAATAGTGCCATAACAACACTCAAAATTCCAATAAAGAACACTGAACATCTAAATCCATTGGATCCCAATTTGTTAACACACTTAAACAGTTCTAGAGACTAATAATGTAAAGCTATGAACAATCTGAAGACGTAACCCATCTCCTACCATGCAGAAGTTTAATATATGAAAATACCTTAATCTAGACAACATGACATCTTGTGAACTTATGTGAAATAAGGTAGGCTGCCTGCTTGTATAAGTTGTCTCATATCTCACTAGATTACCACCGGACTGAGCATGATAACATGCTAATACCACTGATATGTAACCTAATAGTATATAGAACACACAAATGTGACAACGCCAAGCAGCAACTGATCTTATATTCCAATACCTGCTCATCAATCAGGTGCTTTCCTTTTTGCAATCCTAACCCTAAGGTTCGGAATTTGAGCCTTGTCAAGATTGATTAGTCTCCTCCCTGCACTTGGCAGTTCAGAGAAAGAATGAAACTGAATTGTACCTACAAAAAAGAACACAAGGTTAGTTAAATAATCTGCTACTGTGTTGCTCTCCCTTAGAACATGCTAAAACAACACATTAAAATGCTTCTTCATCTCCTTGATCCTCTTGACTTTAGCTCCAATACACCATGGAGGATCCCCATCTCCATCAATGATCTTCTTTATACCCAATGAATCTGTCTCCAATAGGAGAGGATGTAGGTCATGAGCTACACAATAGGATAGTCCTTCTTCTATTGCCTTTACCTCAACCACAATGTTGGTCATTTCCTCTAGATGTGGTGCCTTTGCACATACCAGATCCCTTTCTTCATTTCTCACACAAAAACCATAAGAACTAGGACCTGGATTGCCTCTTGAAGCCCCATCAGTGTTGCACTTGTACAAGCCAGTAAAAGGCAATTGCCATATCACCCGTTTAGTAACAATCACTGGGCTATACTCCTTGTGAGCACGTGATTTTTGTTTACACGACAATTACTCCAAAAGAAATCAAAAAAATAACAATAAATTGTCTTCGTGTATAATTTTGTGAATTTGCCGTTCATTTTTGTAGTTTTTAGTTCTATCAGTTGAAAATACAAAATATAGATCGCATGCATACTTAGGAATAATTGTGCATTCAGGAATCCGTTAAACCATAATCTTGGTTTGTAAGGCGGAAATCACAAAAAATATGCATTTTTATTCTAATTGTCGTCATCATGTGATTTTTAAACGTTTTAATTTGTGTGTTAATTATTGTTGAGTACTAATTAATATTTGCATGGTTTTATTTTTGATTTTACAATTTAGTTAGGAATTTTATTTAAATCAAAAATTAAAAGAAGGGAAAAGAAATGAGTTTAAAATCGGAATTGGGCCATTAAATTGGACCCAAAATCAGGCCCAAAAACATTGCTTTGCCCGGTCCAGATTAGTTGGCCTCAGGGGCATCCAAACGACGTCGTTTTAATCATGCTTGATTTGGGTCGTTGATCTCAGAATGATCAACGGCCAAGATCACATCTCCATACCCACGTTAAACCCGACCCATTCAACCCCGGACCAACCCAACCCCCTTTTAGTTGGAACGACACCGTTCCTCATTAGTTGAAAGATCCTGGCCCTCAATCTCACTTCATCCAATGGCCAGGATCCAGCCACCCACTACATATATAAACCCTAAACCTTACCCCCACGCCCCCATCCAAACACCCCCCTTCATCGTCCCAAACCCAACCCCCAACCCAAACCTCCCAAACCTTAGCCGCCCCTGTGTACTCTCACCGTAAACCCGGCGGCAACGACGCCGATGACCACCATCTTAACACCCCTAGTACACCTCAACCCCCTGAACAAGGATCTGTTACCCCCTTGCCTCGAATCATTCCCCATCGCCTCGAATCTTCGTTTGAAGGGTCGAGCAAAACCCCGATCTACACCAACCTACCCCAGATTCACACCAGCCGTTACTCTAGCCTCACTCGTGACCAAACCAAGCTTTGTTTGGTCTGAATCTACCCACAAATCCCAAAACCCCAAATCTGACTATTCGAACCCTAGAACACAAGGACTGTGGGAATCCGGTCAGTTTAAACGAAGGGTTGGGGTCTAATAGACCTTAATCGAAGTGTTCTCGTCTGAGAACACCTCGATTAAAGTCTGTTCGACCCCAAAATGGGCAAATCCGGTCAAAGCTGGGGTCGTCTATTGTTAATCTTTCAGAGTGAGTTCCTTTTTTCTTTTCCATTGTTGTTTAAACGTTTGTTTCAGTTTGTCAACATGTTTAATTAATTTGTTTGATATTTCTGACATGTTCTTTCAATCCCCTCCGTCTTCATGAGACCCTTTTTATTTGGTCGAGTTTTTCTCTGTTTTACTGACTGGGTGTATGTGTGTAAACTATACAATCGACTGAAAATGAATTTGGTCGATTAATTAGTTTCGGTTTAACTTTGTTTTGTCAGTGCAATTTGAACCACCTGTTAATACTGTTCAACTTGGATTCAATTGCTATTAATTGTGCGTATTGTAATTCACATAGTCGATTCGATATACGTCATCGATTAGCTTTAGTTTGGAATGATAGTAATTTTACTCCTGTTGGTTTAATTTTATTCAAATCAGTTGAGAATTGATTACATTGTGTGTTAGCCTTTTAAATTGAATCAGAAACCACTGTAGGATTGGTTATAGCTGTAATTTCAATAAAATCTCAGAATATAAGTTAAGTGGACTGCCAGTTTAAGTATGGTTGAACCATTTAGAATAATCTATAGTGCAAATACACCTTGGCTGACATCTTTACAGATGAGAAGTCAGGTGCAAACTGAGTTTAATAATAAAAGGCTGGAGATGCACATGAGAATGGTAGTGGAACCTGCTGTACAGCAGGGTATCCACTGCTTTTCTTGATTTTCAGCAGTTTAAAGTAGAAGAAATCCCATGCCTAGACAATCCTAAGTGAAGATGACAGCCTTTAAGGCTTATTTTAAGCCCTGGGCAGCCTGTCTTTAAAGGCAGGTTCTTCCTTCTATAAAGAGAGGACAGGAAGAGTTCAAAAAAAGAAAGGGATGAGAGAGCAGGATATAGTTCTGAAATCAGAAAGGTAGAAGAGAGAAAAACTGGAAAGGAAAAGGGGTTTGGGACCAAAAGAGATTTGAGAACAAAGAAGAAGCTGAAATTCTACTTTTATTCACTTTTTCTGTTTGAAATCAGCATCAATTGCTTTGTTCTATTCGAAACTTGGTTTTCTTTCCTTTGAGTGTCTGAAAATCAGAAACTGTGTTCCATTATTTAGCGTGAGTTTAGCATGCTATTTACCTTGTATGCAATTTCTTTTATCAAATTAAAAGCATGTTCAATAAGGTACAAAAATTCCCCACCTTGCAGATAATTAATCTGATAATTAACAAGAACCCGTAGTTGGGCCAAGCATGTAATTTAATTAGCATGCATTTTCTTTTCTTCCATTTTTAGAGACAAACATAATAGAAAATGTAGTCGTTGTAGGCTTATCCTTTAAAAATGAGACGAGCCTCGCCAAGTATAGATGCAAATTGCAAGGCCCTCAACAAATTGGTTGTAATAAATAGTTAGATTTCTTGGGATTAGCCGTTTAGTGAACTTCACCGCTTTCCCTAGAAGATAATAAACGCGTTAGACTCTTTAGGCGCGATTTAATTAAATTACATTCTTAAATTCGGGTGCGCATATATGCGACCCAAATCCCAATCTCAGCGGAGTCGAAATGTGTTAACAACTACGGGTGCATTGATTGTGACGTGGTTCGAGATGCATATTCACGATGTTGCAATTCTATAAAAAATAAATGATAATAATAAAAGTGGTTTAGACTTAATAAAGCACATAAGTCACAACATGTATTTAAATCAGATATTTAGCCATTATAACAATTTAAGCGACCGTGCTAGAACCACGGGATTCGAGGGTGCCTAACACCTTCCCTCGGGTCAACAGAATTCCTTACTTAGAATTTCTGGTTCGCAGACTTCGTTTGGAAAGTCGAATATTTTCCTCGATTTGGGATTCAAGATAAACCGGTGACTTGGGACACCAAAAGCCAAACCTTTCCCTAGTGGCGACTCTGAATTAAATAAATAATCCCATTTCGAATATTGTCACTTAAATTGGAAAAACTCCCTCGCGCATTCACCCTTCGGGGCGGGCACGCAAAAAAGAGGTATAACAGCTCTGGCGACTCTGCTGGGGAATTAATCCAGAACCTTTGGTTCAGGGTTCAAGAATTCGAGCTTAGAATAATTGTTATATTTGGGTTTATTATCTGATCTTTATTACATGTTTTGGCATAACGTGCTAAATGTTATCTTTTACCGCTTTGATATTATCTGAACTGTATATAAACTATGCCGAAACCTTTCTTTTCTTACCTCCGGGGAGAAGCTCGCTGGTCGAGACTCCCTATTCTATTAGTGTCAATACCTGAAATAAGAAAGAGGTCGGACAAGTTACAAAGCCGGACGATCTCGCGAGTCCCCGGTACGTAGCCCCCTCCTCGACTCGAATTGTCCGCTCGGGTACACAGTCTAGAGCATATACCGAGGTTATAAACCTAGTATAACGAGACCTCATGCTGGATCCCTAGTAGGAACGCTTATTTGCATCATGTTGCATTTGACATAGGGGACTCAACACAGGGGTTGGGTCCGTCTAGGACATGCAACCTGAAATGAAAAGACCATCCTGCTGCATCCCGTTGGTTTTGTGCATTTATTTGCTTCAGTTCTGCATGCTGACCGGTTTCTAAAAAAAATATTTTAAAAAAAGAAAATAACAGCGTAGGGAGATAATTACTTATTTTTGAAAAAATAAAACCAGTGTCCAAGTAGTGTCAAAACCTCGCCGGAATTTTCTTAAAAAAATGAAAACAAAATTTGTCTTTTAGTTTGATTTATTAAAAAAAATATAAAAAACAATTCCTTTTAATCACTTTCAAAATACAAAAAAAATATATATTTATTTAAAAGTAAAAAAAAAAGGGAAAATTCAAAATTCAAAAAAATGTTGTTTCTTTTGTAGTATCTCTTTTATAAATTCAGACTAATAGTCCAAATACTTCCATAAAAGATTTTTCGAAATTTCAAATAAAGAAAAGGTAAAAAAAATAAAAAAAGTTCAAAGAAAACATATTTCTTTAGTCTTCATCTCTTTTCAAAAATTAAAATAAAAAAACAAAAACAAAACAAAATATCAAAATTCAGAAAAAAAAAAATTTCTCCTTTTCTTTAAAAAATTGTATTTAGAAAGGGTTTAGTTTATTTCCTCTACGCCTGATCGGACCGAACTACGCGGGTCTGGTTCTCACCGAATGTGAGATACGTAGGCAAACCTCATCGGTTCCGACCCCAATTTTCAAAAAATCCAAAAATATTTTTCATTAGTTCCTTCTTTAGAAATCTTTCCTTAGAAAATTCAAAAAAAAGAAAGAAGTTTTCAAAACTAAAAAAAGGGTAGTTTCCTTCTTTCTAAAGTATTTCATACGGAAAAAAGAAATAAAAGAAAAATAATAATAATAAAATCTAAAAAAAAAACCAAAATCCAAAATACGGGTTTCCTTTATTTTAAAGTATTTTTCCAAAAAAAATCAAAAAAAATCATGAATAAAGAGAATATATATATATATATATATATATATATATATATATATATATATATATATTCGTTCTTTTAAAGACTTTCCTTCTTTAAAAGTCTTTCTTTCGTAAATGTCATAGAATTAAAAAATTAAAGTCCAAAAATATTTTCATTTTTCTTTAGAAGTACTTTTGTAAATTTAAAAAAAAAAACTCGAAAATCCAAAATATTTTCTTAAAAGTGCGTCTTTCGAAAATTAAGTGACGACAGCCAAAATCTAAAGAAAATATTAGAAAAAGAGAGAACAAATGAAAATTCAAACAATTTTTTTTTTTACTTTTAAAATTCTCAAAATTCCAATCAAAAGAAAAGGAATTGTTTTTTTAGAAGTCTTTCTTTCAAATAAAAAATAGAGTCAAGTTCAAAAATCCAAAAAAAAAAATATATCCTTTTCCTCTTTTAAAGCATCGTTTTTAGTAAAATCCAAAAGAAACAAAAATCCAAAAAAAAAAACCTTTATTGTTTTCCTCCTTTTTTTTAAAAAGATTTTATTCAAAAAAAAGGGATTTAGTTTGTATCCCCTATTTCTGATCAGCCCGAACTATGCCGGTTTGATTCTCACAGGGTGCGAGATACGTAGGCAACCCTCATCGGGTCCAACCTCCCCTTTTCAAAATAGCCAAAATGTTAGAATTTTAATTTCGTCATGAATGAGTCGGGTAATGCCGTTTTGTCAAAATAGCCAAATGTTCCCGAAAGGGACGGCGGAAGGCTGATTTTGCATAAAACGGCCACTTTCGGTCATCTTTTAGAGTTTTTGATCGGTTTACCCTCACAGCCTTAAAATCTTCATCCCCGAAGTGCTGAAAGGCCGTGTTCGAAAATCGGATTTTCTTTTAAAAAATATAGTCAAATTTTTTTTGAGTCAAATCATTTTTGCTTAAAGTCACCTTAATAAATGTGCAGGATGAGCACAATGCAAAATGAACACTTTTCGATAATGACTAAAATCCCTGTCAAGTTACGGCTATGGTGGAATGATCTAGGTGCTGAAGGGCAAAATGAGGTCAAGAAATATCTGAAAGGTCTCACGGGTTTATTGGAAATTCAGCCTCGGGGAGATATCATAAGAGCCTTGGTCACCTACTGGGACCCAACGCACAATGTTTTCCACTTCTCCGACTTTGAACTCACCCCGACTCTGGAGGAAATGGCTGGGGACATCGGAAATGTTGAACTTCCATTAAGGAAAAAATACCTGGTTTCCCCAAGAGCTGTCACGGTGCATCGATTTCTAGACTCACTAAAAATACCCAGGACGGTCCATAACCCAGATTTGGCCACCGGTTTTTGTAATCCATGCTTCATATACGACAGGTATGGTCATGTAGGAGGATTCAACAATCCGATTAACAAGCTATGCAGCAAAGGTAGTCGTCAGAAGTGGGATGAGCACAGACGGATGGCTTTCATGATAACATTTTTGGGTCTTCTGGTATTTCCGAGGAAAGACGGAAATATTGATCTGAAAATATCCGGGGTCGTCAGTACTTTGCTCACACAGAATGATAGTACTCTCGCGCCTATGGTGGTATCTGATATCTTTCGAGCTCTCACAGCCTGCAAAGCCGGGGGGAATTTCTTCGAAAGGTGTAACTTGTTGTTACAAATATGGATGACTGAACATCTCTGCCATCATTCCGAGCTTTTGAGCCATGGTTCCTCGAAGAAAACTTGCATAGAAGAGTTTTACACAAGAACCAAAGAGATCAGTCTGCCCAAAGGAGTTATGGCATGGACTTCATTATTCAGACTCTCACTGCCAGCCAAATACAGTGGACACTGGGATGGTTGCCTGTTGATGAGATCATGTATATGCCAGCAACTAGAACTCATTTCCTACTGATGGGACTTAAGAGCATTCAACCTTACGCGCCCTGCCGAGTCTTGAGACAACTCGGAAGATATCAGATAGTGCCACACGAGGAAGATCTTAGTGCTCAAACAATTGAGATAAGCCCTGACGGACAATTTCCTGAAGCAAAAATCCGCCAGATCTGGAACGAATGTCAATATTTGAAAGCAGATACTTGTGTGCAAGATCCGGCCAAAAGTGAAATGGCGCCAGGTTACCTTGCATGGTACAGAAGAGAACTCGAACACGAAAGTCCGGCTAAAAGACCTCACATCCTGAATTTTGCCGAGTCGTCGCAAAAGCAGTGGGATTGGTTGGCAAGAGAAAGAGGCTATCGTACCGAAATCAGCAAGTTGAAGCAACAAGTTGAAGGTCTGAAATATGAGCACAACGTGAAAGTTGCTACCGATATGGGAGAAAAGAACAGGTTGACCCAGGAAAACGAGATGCTCAGGGCCCAGATCAAACAGATGAGGATAGATGCTGATAACCAGCAAAGGAGCCGGTCGGATAAACGATTGATAAAAGCTTTAAGGATAGAAATTGGGGAGTGCCGGAGTGAGTCAGAAAATACCATAGCAGGGCTCGAAGCACACTGGGAAAGAAGGACAGAAAAGCGTAACCGGCACCTGCGGCAGTTGGAAAGGGATCACGAGCGAACCATTGCCAATCTGAAGGAAAAGGTGGACAGAGCGTTTGAGCAAACCCGAACCCTGGGAGTTGAAAATAGACATTGCCGCAAGCTTTTAGCCCAGATAGAAGTAGAAATTCAGCAGTGGCAAAATCAATGCCTCCAGGATTCTCGGGTTATGACAGCCCGTAATGATCAAATAGAGCACTTACTCAAAGAAAAGAGGCAAACCAGGGATAAGATTAGGACCATTGCCCATGCCATCATCAGAAGATGTCTACGGTGTGAAAACATGGCCAGCATTACCGTTCTCTCGGCAATGATGGTTTATGTCAAGCAAACCATGCATGAGCTGGAACAACTTGAAAGGGACCTCACACCTAAGACCGCGGCAAGGCCGAACGATGCCCCGCGGGCTCCAATTCTCGAGGTGTATTAGTCTGTTGAGTCTGTACTTATTTCAAGGCTTGTTATTTTCCTTTTTTCAAAAATGTTAGTTTGTAATAGATTGTTTCAATAATAAAATGTGTGCTTCTTTTACACTCATCTGTTTTGAACTACGTAATGATCTGATTCACGCGGCATCGTGATACGTAGGCAATCCTCATCGGATCCGGTCACATTTTTAACTGAAAATAATGAAAACAATAATAATAGAAAAAGCAAAGAAAGAAAAAATGATGATAAATAAAGGAAAGCCTAAAGAGAAGCCGGAATGACGCATGCTTTCGTTGCAAACATGTAGAAATTCACTTAACTGTATAGGTGCATCACGCCCCAACGTGCGATTACCTATATGTTATTTGTTTCAAACTAACCGTTTGCTTGCTGCTGAGCGTTTTCTCCAGGTTTTTAGAAAATGTGGTTTGGTTCGGTGAAGGTCTGGCCTCACATTCATACTTCACGAGGTCGAAAGGAAGTGTTCAATTACCCGTTGTTAAGTTGAGAGGGAGTATTCACACTTACTTCACAAGATCAAAGGGAAGCATAGAGATGTCTTCAGAAATTCCTTTGCCGACAGTTCCTATTTCCGAGGAGAGTTCAATCTCGGCCGTCCCGACGCCTGAGTCGGTAACTGCTGAGGAAAAGACAATCCTGCGACTCCGCATGTTGGAAATGTTGGATGACTGGAATAATGGAATAGAGTCACCGAGTGTAATCCCTGGGTTCCCTGAGTTGTTCTCCAGGACAAGTGGGACTTCCAACGTCCCCATAAGCTATCCAGCTACCCCATTCGGGTACCCAGCCATTTCAGCCCTCTCTGCTGGATCGCCCTCTGATTCTTATCCCCGGATGTCAACAAAGGACGTAGCTACGAACATATTCACTACACCTCCCTTTCCAATCGTGGCACAACCTGCTACACACAAGCCAAATTTTGACTCATCCTCATTCACATTCCAAGCACCATCCTTCTCACTGGAACCAACTCGGTTCACCACCAGCACTCATCCTCAACAACCTCAATACGAGTTTGCACCTGGGCAGGATCAAAACCCCAAAGCTGCTGAACAAGATGAGATGGCGAAAAGGATGAGGAGCCTCGATCAGAGTTTGAAAAACATGCAAGGTTTAAGCGGGCAGAAGAGTGTCTCCTATACCAATCTATGCATGTTCCCTCACGTGAACCTACCCGTGGGTTTCAAAACCCCAAAGTTTGAGAAGTATGACGGGCACGGCGACCCCATTGCTCATCTCAAGAAGTATTGCAACCAGTTGCGGGGAGCCGGCGGCAAAGAAGAATTGTTGATGGCATACTTCGGAGAAAGTCTGATAGGAATGGCTTTAGAGTGGTATATCGACCAAGACATATCTCGATGGCATATATGGGATGATCGCCAGAGATTTTGTGAGACAATTCCAGTATAACATCGACATTGCACCCGACAGAAATTCTCTGTCAAACTTGAAGAAGAAACCTTCAAAAAGCTTCAGAGAATATGCTATTAAATGGCGCGAGCAGGCATCAAGGGTAAAACCTCCTATGGACGAGATAGAAATGGTCACTACTTTTCTCCAGGCTCAAGAATCAGACTATTTCTAGAATATGATGTCAGCCATGGGAAAGCCTTTCCCGGAAGCAATCAAGATCGGGGAGATGGTAGAGAATGGTTTGAAAACGGGTAGAATCTTAAGTCAAGCAGCCATAAGGGCAACCTCCCAAGCCGTCCAAAGCGGGTCCGGAGGAATGGCAAGAGGAAAGAAAAAGGAAGAAACATCCATGGAGGCATCAGAAGCGAGGGAATATCGTAATCCTAGGCCCCGCTTTCCAGAAAGAAACCCACAGCATTACTACCCCCACCAAAATGTGACTTATGCTCCTCAACCCTACATGGTCATGAATACCCAGCCCTATGTCCATCCACCGCAGCAAGCCAATCGAGGCCAAGCTCCACCTCCTAGAAATAAGCCTCCCTACCAGAACCACTATAATCCACAGCCCCCTCAAAATAACTTTCGCCCTCAGGAACCACCTAGAAGACGGACTTTCACACCCATCGGTGAACCATATTCTACTTTGTTCCCAAAGCTAGTTCAGATGGGTTTCCTGCAGCCAGTCCCTCAGACAAGGCACAATCCGGCATCACCTGCTTACAAAGTCGGTGTTAGGTGCGCCTATCATTCAGGAGCAGAAGGGCACAATACAAATAATTGTTGGGCTTTGAGAAGGGTAGTTGAGAACTTAATAGAGCAGGGGAAGATAATACTAAGGGACGAGGAGGTCCCAAATGTGACTAACAATCTGTTGCCCGCTCACAATAACGGGCCAATGATTGGAATGATTTGCGAGGACAAAGAATTTGATCCTTCTTTAAAAGCTATAATCGCCATCGTCGATGCAGGGAAAAAGCATAAAACCACCCCGAAGCTAGAGAAAGGGGAAAAAAGGTCAGTACTGTCAAGGTTGAGCCCAAAGAGAAGGTCGAGGAAAAGACAGTGACGATGGTGCCTGTAAGGAATGAAGTTCTTTACGTTCCACGAGGTTGAGCAGAGAAGCCGCAGAGATTCGAAGTCAACAAGGCAAAACCAATGTACGTACCAAAAGGGGGCTACGTGGTCCGGGGGACGATTCAACCATCTCGGCTGAATGAGCCAGTGGTTATCGGACGCGTACCACAGAAGCCAATGACAGACCCATCCAGTACCGTGGAACTATCAAAGAACGTTGGTTACGTACAAAGGCAGAGAAGTCATGGGAGAACTTCCGGAGAGTACTTTCGTTGGAAGGTATTCGAACACTCAAGAGTTAAACAACGCCACACGGAAACACTTCCCACCCAAGGAACCTGTAAGCGTTGAGGAAGAGGAAGCTTTCTTCCAAAAGATGAAAATGCCAGACTACGAAGTGGTGGATCAACTACGCAAGTGCCCCGAGCAAGTGTCCATGCTATCTCTGCTGATGAGGTCGGCCGAACACCAAAAGATCTTGCTCAAGACCCTGAACGAAGCGTACATACCAGTTGAAACCTCAGTCGAACAACTGGAGCGAATGAAGGAGAGGTTCTTCGCCGTTAACCAGGTTTCTTTCAGCAAGAACGACTTACCTACAGAGGGAGCAGCTCACAACAAAGCCTTACATCTAACAGTTAAATGCGAAGACTACTACGTCAAGCGGGTAATGTTGGATGGAGGTTCAGGTGTTGACATTTGTCCGCTCTCCACACTGTAGAGAATAGAAATTGGGACCGGAAGAATCCGCCCCAATAATGTCTGCGTAAGGGCTTTTGATAGCGTCAAGAGGGACACCCTCGGGGAAATAGACTTGGTGTTAACTATAGGACCAGTGGAGTTTGAAATAACTTTCCAGGTGCTTGACATGGATACGTCTTACAATTTTCTCCTCGGCAGACCTTGGATTCATGCGGCAGGGACTGTGCCCTCCACTCTTCACCAGATGGTGAAGTTTGAATACGAAGATCGGGAAATTGTGGTCCACGGAGAAGACGAACAGTCTATTTATCGGGACCCATCCATCCCATATCTTGAATCAAGGGAAGGGAGCGAGCACACGGTTTATCAGGCTTTCGAAGTTGTGCTAGCAGAGCAGTACGAAGAAGGAAGACCTTGCCCCCAACCTTTCTTGTCCAACGCCTCAATCATGGTGGCTAAAGAAATGATCCGACATGGATTCAGGCCAGGGAAAGGGCTCGGACGAACGTTGCAAGGAATAACGGAACCCATCACCCTGCCTTCCACCAAGAAACTTTTTGGGATAGGTTTTCAATCCACTCCAAAAGATGAAGAGTGGGCAAGGAAGAGGAAAAATGAGGGTTGGAAACTGCCTCGGCCATTGCCAGATTTATACGAGACTTTCGTCGGACCGAAATACATCGAAGAAGAAGACGATGAGGTTTTCACGGCCGAAGAGATCGAGGAGATATGTGGGGCAATGAGAGGAATGCTCTACGAAGCTCACATGGTTCAACCAGGAGAAGGCACAAGCACCGCTGAGATGTTATATGTGGGGCCAAACGCCAAGCTTCGAAACTGGGAGGCCACGCCATTCCCAACTAGACAGGAGTCCGGGTAGACCAGTCCTGCCACCTTTCCTGCATCACGAGTTATCCCCAGGATGTAACTCGGATGTTTTTCCTTCAGTTTCTTGTTTTTGAATTCCTGAAATATAAACCTTGTTATCTTCCAAATTCCAAGAAATAAAAATCAGTGATTTCTCATTTTTTCCTTTATTCTGATTTCTGTTATTTTTCCTTTATCTTTTCTTTCAGTTATAATAATGCGGCTTTAAATAATATGACATGCTTGCGGACTTCACGCCCAGATCACAACGAGCTATTTAATTGTGAAATAATGAACCGAGAATCGAAATATGACGAAGAAGAGGCTTTTAGGGAAATAAATCGAGAATTGGAACACTTTGAGAATAAAGCTAAGCCGAATCTGAATGACACTGAACCGGTTAATTTGGGAACTCCTGAAGAAATTCGAGAGACCAAGATAAGCATTCACACGGATGAGAAAACGCGAGACGCGATAATTCAACTCCTTTTTGAATTTAAAGATGTGTTTGCTTGGTCATACGATGACATGCCAGGATTAGGTGTTGATCTAGTGGTGCATAAATTGCTAATTCACCTTGATTGTCCTCCAGTTCAACAAAAGCAGAGAAAGTTCAAAACCAATGTCAGTGACAAGATTAAAGAAGAAATCACCAAGCAGTTGAAAACGGGAGTAATTCGGGTAGTCCAGTACACCACGTGGTTGGCGAATGTAGTTCCAATGCCGAAAAAAGATGGGAAGACTCGGGTATGTGTGGATTATCGAGATTTGAACAGGTGAGCCCCAAAGACAATTTCCTATTGCCCAACATCCACATTCTTGTTGATAATTGCCCCAAACATGACATCCAGTCTTTCGTAGATTGTTATGCTGGGTATCATCAGGTGTTGATGGAGGAAGAAGACGCCGAGAAGACTGCCTTCACTATACCTTAGGGCACTTACTGTTACCGGGTTATGCCATTCGGTCTGAAGAATGCTGGGGAAACTTACATGAGAGCCATGACTGCCATTTTTAATGACATGATGCATCAAGAAATAGAGGTGTATATGGACGACGTGATAGTCAAGTCCAGGACTCGGGACAATCATATCCAAGACTTGAGGAAATTCTTCGAGAGACTGAGAAAGTATGACTTGAAGCTGAACCCGGCCAAATGCGCTTTCGGAGTCCTATCAGGCAAGCTTTTGGGTTTCATAGTAAGCAGGAGAGGTATCGAATTAGATCCAACAAAGATAAAATATATCAGAGATCTACCTCCCCCAAGAACGAAGAAAGACGTGATGAGTCTATTGGGCAGATTAAACTATATCAGCCGATTCATTGCCCAGCTGACTAGCACATGTGAGCCCATATTCAAGCTATTGAGGAAGAATGCGACGATCAAATGGACGGCTGAATGTCAAGAAGCTTTTGACAAGATCAAAGAATACCTTTCAAATCCCCCAGTTTTGGTCCCGCTAGAGCCAGAGAGACCCCTGTTCTTGTATCTGACAGTCTTGGAAAATTCTTTCGGTTGTGTCCTCGGGCAACACGACATAACCGGAAAGAAGGAGCAGGCAATCTACTACTTGAGCAAGAAATTCACCGGCTACGAGGCCAAATATACTTTGCTGGAAAGAACGTGTTGTGCTTCTACATGGGTTGCTCAAAAATTGAACATTATCTCCAAGCTCACACTACTTACCTCATAAGCATTCTGGATCCTTTGAAGTACATATTTCAGAAACCAATGCCTACTGGAAGACTAGCCAAATGGAAAATCTTGCTTACTGAATTTGACATAGTCTATGTCACCTGCATAGTAATGAAAGCCCAGGCATTAGCGGATCATTTGGCCGAAAACCCGGTTGATGAGGAATACCAACCATTGAGTACTTATTTTCCGGATGAAGAAATAAACACCGTAGAAGTAGTCTCGGAAAACGCTCATGTTTGAAAGATGTTCTTTGATGGGGCCGTAAACGCCAAAGGTGTAGGAATTGGGGCAATCTTGATCTCACCCTCTGGTCAGCACTATCCTGCTACAGCTAGACTGCGCTTCTTTTGCACGAACAATACAGCTGAATATGAAGCCTGCATCATGGGCATGCATATGGCGATTGATCAGGATGTTGAAGATTTATTGATTATGGGGGATTCTGACCTGATTATCCGGCAAGCCCAAGGTGAATGGGAAACTCGGGATGTCAAGCGTATTCCTTACCGACAGCACGTGGAGGACCTCGGCAAGCGTTTCAAATCAATAGAGTTCAGGTATATCCCGCGGTGTCACAATGAACTAGCGGATGCATTTGCTACCCTAGCTTCAATGTTACCCTACCCAGGAAACGCCCACGTCAATCCCTTGGAAATATAAATCCGGGAAAGACACGGTTACTGTAATGTAATCGAGGCAGGATCACGTACACAGCCATGGTACCATGATATCAAGAGGTTCTTAAAGACACAAGAATACCCCGAACATGCTACTGGAGATCAAAAGAGGACTATCGGGCGGCACGCAGAAGGTTTCTTTTTGAGCGGTGAGGTACTGTATAAAAGGACCCCGGACCTCAATTTGTTAAGATGTGTTGACGCCGAGGAAGCGGGAAGGATCATGCATGAAGTACACGCAAGAGTGTGCGGGCCCCACATGAATGGGTATGTTTTGGCAAAGAAAATCCTTCGAGCAGGTTATTACTGGATGACCATGGAAAAAGACTGTTTTAGCTTCGTTCGAAAGTGTCATCAGTGTCAGATACACAGTGATTTGATTCATGCACCTCCCACAGAACTGCATCCCATGTCTGCACCTTGGCCATTTGTTGTTTGGGGCATGGACGTCATTGGTCCGATCGAGCCGAAAGCCTCAAATGGACACAGATTCATATTGGTTGCTATCGACTACTTCACGAAATGGGTAGAAGATGTCACTCTCAAGTCAGTCACTAAGAAGGTTGTGGTGGATTTTGTACATTCAAATCTTATCTGTCGTTTCGGTATTCCTGCAACTATCATCACAGATAACACAGCAAACCTGAATAGTCACTTGATGGGAGATGTATGCGAACAGTTCAAAATAACGCATAGGAACTCCACTCCTTATCGGCCTAAGGCCAATGGTGCTGTTGAAGCAGCAGACAAGAACATCAAGAAGATTTTGAGGAAGACGATCCAGAGTTCCCGACAATGGCATGAACAGTTACCCTTTGCATTGTTGGGATATCGCACTACAGTACGCACATCAATAGGGGCAACCCCTTACTTGTTGGTTTATGGGACGGAGGCTGTGATACCAGCAGAGGTAGAAATTCCTTCGCTCTGAACCATTGTCGAAGCAGAAATTGAAGATAGCGAGTGGGTTAAGACTCGATTAGAACAATTGACTTTGATTGACGAGAAACGAATAGCTGCGGTTTGTCACGGGCAGTTGTACCAACGAAGAATGGCCCGTGCTTACAACAAGAAAGTCCGACCCAGGGATTTTGAAGTGGGTCAACTGGTATTGAGGCGCATTCTGCCACATCACCAGGAAGCGAAAGGAAAATTTGCTCCTAATTGGAAAGGCCCGTACATCATCAGGAAGATATTGCTGAGAGGAGCATTGTATCTGGGCGATATTGAAGGAAATGATCCTGAAACAGCAGTGAATGAGGATGCAGTCAAAAGGTACTATGTTTGAGTTTACTTCGGTGATATTTTGACACATTTGAGATGATGAAGGATTTATCCCCACTTCCCAAACACTATCAACTCTCTCCACAAGCCCTTTGAGCCGGCTACATTTCTTTGGCTACCTTACAAAAAAAATTATTGGCCTGAACTACGTCTGACTTGATTCCGAAAGGATACGTAGGCAGCCTCTCTCTGGGGTTCCGTCACACCAAAATAAAATCCAATTTACCCTGAAATTGAAACCGGGGCACACCAAACAGCTTAGAAGTTGTAGTTTCATCTACCATTCTTTTACCAAGCACAAGTCCTTCGGATCAATTGCCAAAGGCAGGGGAAGCCGAGAGATATCATGATTGAAGGCCGACACATTCAAATTGAGAGAAATAAAATGAGAGAGTCTTGTCGGTGAAAACCTTCGGGCACCGTGAGGCGACGGGAGTAGAGAAATCAAAAATGAGAGAGCTTGTTTAGTAAAAACTCATAAAGAGTGCTATCAAGTGAAAACCAGAAGAGAAACGAGAGAGGTCGACTAGCGAAAACCCGCAAAGGGCGCTGTCGGCCGAAAGGATGATTCCACCTCAAGAAGTTTTGGCAAAGTTCCACTGGTTTGGAAACATAGATCCGTTTTGGTTCATGAGGAAATGCAAGTTCGTTGAAGGTTAGGCGTACAGTCCAAAAAGCATGTCATGTCAATTTAAAGTCAACATATTTTCCTCAGATAAGTCTATCTTGTCCCGAAAGAGACACTTCTCTTCTAAAATTTGCTTTCTCCGTTCTTTGTTTTACTTTTTTTTGAATCCCTTTCATTTTTAACCCCAAGTTCCAAATATACTAAAAAGAATAGGTGGCAGGACCGGTTTCACGGAGCTCCGTTTCGTAAGAAGTAAATACCCCGCTTCAGTGGTACGTTTGTCCAATCCTGATTGATCATGATGTTGGTTGCATTTGAAGTAAAGCCACACACACCCACACAATAAAAAAAATGACAAATCCCCACAGGGTCTCCCTTTGTACAAATCCCCACAGGGCCTCCCTTGGTAAAAATCCCCACGAAGTCTCCCTTTGTAAAAATTTCCCAAAGAGTCTGCCCCAGCGAATCCCCACAGGGTCTCCCTTGTACAAATCCCCACAGAGTCTCCCCAATAAAAATCCCCACTGAGTCTACCTCGGTAAAAATTCCCAATCAGAATGGGATGGAAGAACCAAAGCCTTACACGGGAAAATCATCACAAATCCGGGAATGCGGGTCTGAGCAGTTTAAAAGGGTGTCGCTTGTGAATCCAATCAATGGCAGAGTTTCTCAACAGGAATAAGGACGAGACAAAGCAATTGGAACAATCAAGGTCACCGAACCAACCACCATTTTTTCAAACTGACAATTGTTCTTTGTTTGGAAAATTGAAATAGGTGTGATCCAAAGCAACCGTGCAAGAAGCAGGTTTCGCCCAAAAGAAAAAAAATACGTGAATGCAAGAAACAGCTTTGCAATAAGGAATCTACCCAAAAGGGAAGTTTCCCCAAAATTCTCTCTTACATTTTACTAAACAAAAATAATAAATAAAAAAAAGTAAGAAGAAAACTCAAAAAAAAAAGGGTCAGTTAGAATCCCCAGCATTTTTCATTTAGCCAGCATTAGGGCTTCAATCCTTGAACTAAGCGTTTTTTTTGTTAGCCAGCATTAGGGCTCCAATCCCTGAACTGAGCATTTTTTCTATTAGCCAGCATTAGAGCTCCAATCCCTAAACTGAGCACTTTTCCTTTTGGCCAGCATTAGGGCTCCAATCCCTGAACTGAGCGTTTTTTGTGTTAGCCAGCATTAGGGCTCCAATCCCTGAACTGAGCACTTTTCCGTTTAGCCAGCATTAGGGCTCCAATCCCTGAACTGAGCGTTTTTCTGTTAAGTCAACATTAGGTCTCCAATCCCTGAGTTGAGCACTTTTCAGTTTAGCCAGCATTAGTGCTCCAATCCCTGAACTGAGCGTTTTTTCTGTTAGCCAGCATTAGGGCTCCAATCACTGAACTGAGCACTTTTCCATTTAGCCAGCATTAGGGCTCCAATCCCTGAACTAAGCGTTTTTCTGTTAAGCCAACATTAGGGCTCCAATCCCTGAACTGAGCACTTTTCCATTTGGCCAGCATTAGGGCTCCAATCCCTAAACTGAGTGTTTTTTCTGTTAGCCAGCATTAGGGCTCCAATCCCTGAACTGAGCACTTTTCTGTTTAGCCAGCATTAGGGCTCCAATCCCTGAACTGAGCGTTTTTCTGTTAAGAAAACATTAGGGCTCCAATCCCTGAGCTGAGCACTTTTCCGTTTAGCCAGCATTAGGGCTCCAATCCCTAAACTGAGCGTTTTTTCCGTTAGCCAGCATGAGGGCTCCAATCCCTGAACTGAGCACTTTTCTATTTATCAAGCATTAGGGCTCCAATCCCTGAACTGAGCGTTTTTCTATTAAGCCAACATTAGGGCTCCAACCCTGAGTTGAGCACTTTTTCCATTTAGCCAGCATTAGAGCTCCAATCCCTGAACTGAGCATTTTTCGGTTAAGCCAACATTAGGGCTCCAATCCCTGAGTTGAGCACTTTTTCCATTTATCCAGCATTAGGGCTCCAATCCCTGAACTGAGCATTTTTCTGTTAAGCCAACATTAGGGCTCCAATCCCTGAGTTGAGCACTTTTTCCGTTTAGCCAGCATTAGAGCTACAATCCCTGAACTGAGCGTTTTTCTGTTAGCCAGCATTAGGGCTCCAATCCCTGAACTGCGCACTTTTCCATTTAGCCAGCATTAGGGCTCCAATCCCTGAACTGAGCGTTTTTTCTGTTAGCTAGCATTAGGGCTCCAATCCCTAAACTGAGCACTTTTCCATTTAGCCAGCATTAGGGCTCCAATCCCTGAACTGAGCATTTTTTTGTTAAGCCAACATTAGGGCTCCAATCCCTGAGTTGAGCACTTTTTCGTTTAGCCAGCATTAGGGCTCCAATCCCTGAACTGAGCATTTTTTCTGTTAGCCAGCATTAGGGCTCCAATCCCTGAACTGAGCACTTTTCCATTTAGCCAGCATTAGGGCTCCAATCCCTAAATTGAGTGCTTTTTGTTTTAGCCAGCATTAGGGCTCCAATCCCTGAACTGAGCGTTTTTCTGTTAGCCGACATTAGGGCTCCAATCCCTGAGTTGAGCACTTTTCCATTTAGCCAGCATTAGGGCTCCAATCCCTGAACTGAGCGTTTTTTCTGTGAGCCGTCATTAGGGCTCCAATCCCTGAGTTGAGCAACCTTCCTTCAGCCGACATTAGGGCTCCAATCTCTGAGTTGTGCATTTTTACCTTTGGCGACATTAGGGCTCCAATCCCTGAGTTTGCGTTTTGTAGACTAGAGTTTTTCCAATCCCCTCATCAGTGCTGTAAATTTTCATGGCAATTAACTCACGAAATTTGCCAAGTTGAAACTGGGGTAGAAATAATTTCGTTCGTTTGTTTCGTTGTCTCAGCAGGTCTGACCTCGAGGCACGTGGATCGCGATGACCTACGGGATGAGTCTCACTCCAGAATAAAGAAAAGAAGAAAAGAACAAAAAGAGAAGATGTTCCCAAATATTGGAACAAACAAATGGCAGGTCGCTCCAAAATTTGATCAACTTCCCAAGCCCCGCCAATCCCGTCTCACTCAATACCGCAGAAATAAACAGGCGCCTACAACTTGCAAGCATCAAGATTCGGATCGAAGTCTACAAGCAGAATCAGCTAAGACCCAAGATCAAGTTGCAAAAGAATTATAGATAGGAATCTTGTAACTAGCAGTTGACAGGCATAAGTAGCTAGTTCAGTTTCAATTTCCTTTGGTTGTAATAAGGAGGTCAGTAAAGCAGTCGTGGCAACAGCGACAACAGTAACATCAAGCATTGCAATCCCATGGTAGTCCCAGCTACCAAATGTTTCCCGAACTACATTGACCTGATTCCTGTTTAGCCCAGGATATGTAGGAAACCTTTGAAGCAAAGATTCCGTCAAATCTTTCAAAATATGCTTCACATGGAGTATTCCAACGAGCAAAAATCGCTCATATCCGCTCACTTTATCTTTGCACGAAAACCTCGCATGTTTTCGAACAAAGAGGGGCAGCTGTGAGCACGTGATTTTTGTTTACACGACAATTACTCCAAAAGAAATCAAAAAAATAACAATAAATTGTCTTCGTGTATAATTTTGTGAATTTGCCGTTCATTTTGTAGTTTTTAGTTCTATCAGTTGAAAATACAAAATATAGGTCGCATGCATACTTAGGATTAATTGTGCATTCAGGAATCCGTTAAACCATAATCTTGGTTTGTAAGGCGGAAATCACAAAAAATATGCATTTTTATTTTAATTGTCGTCATCATGTGATTTTTAAACGTTTTAATTTGTGTGTTAATTATTGTTGAGTATTAATTAATATTTACATGGTTTTATTTTTGATTTTACAATTTAGTTAGGAATTTTATTTAAATCAAAAATAAAAAGAAGGGAAAAGAAATGAGTTTAAAATCGGAATTGGGCCATTAAATTGGACCCAAAATCAGGCCCAAAAACATTGCTTTGCCCGGTCCAGATTAGTTGGCCTCAGGGGCATCCAAACGACGTCTTTTTAATCATGCTTGATCTGGGCCGTTGATCTCAGAATGATCAACGGCCAAGATCACATCTCCATACCCACGTTTAAACCCGACCCATTCAACCCCGGACCAACCCAACCCCCTTTTAGTTGGAACGACACCGTTCCTCATTAGTTGAAAGATCCTGGCCCTCAATCTCACTTCATCCAACGGCCAGGATCCAACCACCCACTACGTATAAAAACCCCAAACCTTACCCCACGCCCCCATCCGAACACCCCCCTTCATCGTCCCAAACCCAACCCCCAACCCAAACCTCCCAAACCTTAGCCGCCCCTGTGCACTCTCACCGTAAACCCGGCGGCAACGACGCCGATGACCACCATCTTAACACCCCTAGTACACCTCAACCCCCTGAACAAGGATCTGTTACCCCCTTGCCTCGAATCATTCCCCATCGCCTCGAATCTTCGTTTGAAGGGTCGAGCAAAACCCCGATCTACACCAACCTACCCCAGATTCACACCAGCCGTTACTCTAGCCTCACTCGTGACCAAACCAAGCTTTGTTTGGTCTGAATCTACCCACAAATCCCAAAACCCCAAATCTGACTATTCGAACCCTAGAACACAAGGACTGTGGGAATCCGGTCAGTTTAAACGAAGGGTTGGGGTCTAATAGACCTTAATCGAAGTGTTCTCGTCTGAGAACACCTCGATTAAAGTCTGTTCGACCCCAAAATGGGCAAATCCGGTCAAAGCTGGGGTCGTCTATTGTTAAGCTTTCAGAGTGAGTTCCTTTTTTCTTTTCCATTGTTGTTTAAACGTTTGTTTCAGTTTGTCAACATGTTTAATTAATTTGTTTGATATTTCTGACATGTTCTTTCAATCCCCTCCGTCTTCATGAGACCCTTTTTATTTGGTCGAGTTTTTCTCTGTTTTACTGACTGGGTGTATGTGTGTAAACTATACAATCGACTGAAAATGAATTTGGTCGATTAATTAGTTTCGGTTTAACTTTGTTTTGTCAGTGCAATTTAAACCACCTATTAATACTGTTCGACTTGGATTCAATTTCTATTGATTGTGCGTATTGTAATTCACATAGTCGATTCGATATACGTCGTCGATTAGCTTTAGTTTGAATTATAGTAATTTGACTCCTGTTGGTTTAATTTTATTCAAATCAGTTGAGAATTGATTACATTGTGTGTTAGCCTTTTAAATTGAATCAAAAACCACTGTAGGATTGGTTATAGCTGTAATTTTAATAAAATCTCAGAATATAAGTTAAGTGGACTGCCAGTTTGAGTATGGTTGAACCATTTAAAATAATCTATAGTGCAAATACACCCTGGCTGACATCTTTACAGATGAGAAGTCAGGTGCAAACTGAGTTTAATAATAAAAGGCTAGAGATGCACATGAGAATGGTAGTGGAACTTGCTGTACAGCAGGGTATCCACTGCTTTTCTTGATTTTCAGCAGTTTAAAGTAGAAGAAATCTCATGCCTAGACAATCCTAAGTGAAGATGACAGCCTTTAAGGCTTATTTTAAGCCCTGGGCAGCCTGTCTTTAAAGGCAGGTTCTTCCTTCTATAAAGAGAGGACAGGAAGAGTTCAAAAAAAGAAAGGGATGAGAGAGCAGGATATAGTTCTGAAATCAGAAAGGTAGAAGAGAGAAAAACTGGAAAGGAAAAGGGGTTTGGGACCAAAAGAGATTTGAGAACAAAGAAGAAGCTGAAATTCTACTTTTATTCACTTTTTCTGTTTGAAATCAGCATCAATTGCTTTGTTCTATTCGAAACTTGGTTTTCTTTCCTTTGAGTGTCTGAAAATCAGAAATTGTGTTCCATTATTTAGCGTGCGTTTAGCATGCTATTTACCTTGTATGCAATTTCTTTTATCAATATAAAAGCATGTTCAATAAGGTACAAAAATTCCCCACCTCGCAGATAATTAATCTGATAATTAACAAGAACCCGGAGTTGGGCAAAGCATGTAATTTAATTAGCATGCATTTTCTTTTCTTCCATTTTTAGAGACAAACATAATATAAAAATGTAGTCGATGTAGGCTTATCCTTTAAAAATGAGACGAGCCTCACCAAGTATAGATGCAAATTGCGGGGCCCTCTACAAATTGGTTGTAATAAATATTTAGATTTCTTGGGATGAGCCGTTTATTGAACTTCACCGCTTTCCCTAAAAGATAATAAACGCGTTAGACTCTTTAGGCGCGATTTAATTAAATTACATTCTTAAATTCGGGTGCGCATTTATGCGACCCAAATCCCAATCTCAGCGGAGTCGAAATGTGTTAACAACTACGGGTGCATTGATTGTGACGTGGTTCGAGATGCATATTCACGACGTTGCAATTCTATAAAAAATAAATGATAATAATAAACGCGGTTTAAACTTAATAAAGCACATAAGTCACAACATGTATTTAAATCAGATATTTAGCCATTATAACAATTTAAGCGACCGTGCTAGAACCACGGGATTCGAGGGTGCCTAACACCTTTCCTCGGGTCAACAGAATTCCTTACTTAGAATTTCTGGTTCGCAGACTTCGTTTGGAAAGTCGAATATTTTCCTCGATTTGGGATTCAAGATAAACCAGTGACTTGGGACACCAAAAGCCAAACCTTTCCCAAGTGGCGACTCTGAATTAAATAAATAATCTCATTTCAAATATTGTCACTTAAATTGAAAAAACTCCCTCGCGCATTCACCCTTCGGGGAGGGCGCGCAAAAAGGAAGTGTGACACTCCTCAAAGAACCTTACTATGTCTGGCCAGAGATATGGAATATGAATGAGCCAACTGTATCTCACCTTTGCCAAGAAGTATATTGTCTTGTTGATCTCATGTATGAACCTATTGATTGAAACTGATCCTTAATTCCTATTGGTAACAAAATCTAGGGTTAGTCGTAGAAACCCAGGTAACAAAATCTGGGGTTAGTCTTAGGAACCCAAACTAGTTTGGGTCCCTTTCTTTAGGCAAACGGATAAATCAAATTCTTTTTAGCCCAACTTCACAACCTATATTTTCTTAGAATAAATTTTTTGTTCTTTTGACTTGCCTTTTCTTTTGCAGTCATTCACTCTTATAGTGACCAATGTTACCACATTGTGTGCATATTTTATTCTCAGGGAGTGTGAGGTACTTGCTTTTGGAATCTGACTTAGGTGCAGAGTTCCTAAAGCCTAGTACCTGTCTATTGCTATCGTGGTGTTCTTATAGCCATGAAAGTGCATCAGAGAACCTATTCCACTTACAAGTTCTGTCTAGCTCATGCTTAACCTTATTCAGGCCTTCCTTCAAGACTCTTACATGTTCATCCCTTTTATACAACTCGTCTTTCATTTTGCCTAAATTTTCTTCTAGAGTGAGTTGAGTGTTACCAACTATTGTTTTACCTATTCCTAGCTTCAATTTTAGATTTTCAGAGCTAAGTTCTAGAACGTTTGTATCAAGTGCATGAACCTGGTTCTTCAACATAGCATTCATTTTCAGTTTAACAAACTCTAAAGTTTATGTTTTTTCACTTTGATGTCAAAATGACATACTCTTTTGACAACTGTTCCTTTTTATTATTCACATCTTTAGACTCATCAATCAGCTCTAGTAGTAATTCAAACAATCTTTCTTTAGATAAAAACTTAATCTTATCTTTGAGTTGAAAGACTCTTGCCTCAATTTCCTAATCATATTCTCCAATGGCCATTAATGCCCGTTCATCATCATCATCATCGGAACTTTCATATGAGCTATCTCCCCAAGCAGCAACCATGGCCTTGGTTGATCCTTTGTTGTTTCCTTTCTTGAGATGAACCTGTTCCTTTTTCCTGTTCCTTCGTCCAGCTATTTCCTTTTCATATTCAATTTTCCACAAAGGACCGTTCTTGATTATGTGATCTGTCTTTCCACACTTATAGTATCCATCATTAGCCTGCTTCTCCGGAGCTTTTGCTTTGCTGTAGCTTCCACTTCTTGAAGAACCCTTTCCTCTCCTAGGTACTTCTTGAAGTAATTGGGTAATCATTACCATTTCATCATCTTTCAAGTTAGAAACCTTTAGTAATTCTTAGTGTCCGACTCCTTTCCTTTTTAGGCACACCCATTTTCATGGTTTGTTTTCTAAGTTCATACGTTGTGAGATTTCCAATCAATTCATCCTATGGAAGTATAGCAATATTTTTTGATTCCTGAGTGACAATGATCTAGCTTTCCCATATGATTCGCAAGACCCTAGTAAGTATTTTCTCAACCCTCTCATCTTCGGGCATAGTCCTTCCGAGAGACTAGTTCATTTGTCAATATAGTGAACCTTGTTTGCATCTCCTAAATGGTTTCTCCATTTCTCATGGCAAAGTTTTCATACTGAGAGTATAGTAGGGTTCCTGTTGATCTCTTCACCCAAGTTGTTCCTTCATGGTCCACTTGCAGTGTGTCCCAAATTTGCTTGGTTGTGGAGCAACCTTAGAATAAGTTATACTCATCTAGACCAAGTTCATAGACAAGCCATTTCTTGGTTTTGGCATTCTTTTCCCACTTCTTCAAGTCCTCAGCATTGCTATCAGCTCTTGTCTTTGGCACATCTTCTCATGCAACATTTTTCTTCAAAGTAGATAGTGGACCATCAATGATTATGTCTCATAGCTCGTAGTCCTCTGCCCGTATATGATCTCTCATCCTTGTCTTCCACCAAGAGTAGCACTGATCATTGAAGAGTGTTGTCCTAGCAGTGGATTGTCCTTCCCAATTTCCAGGTGGTACACTCATCTCGATCTTTTTCTAAGGTCTTAGCCTCTTCATGGATAATTCGCTGTGTTAGCCTCTTCATGGATAATTTGCTCTGATACCAATTGATGATTTATACTTCAATACCATACAAGAGAGGGTGATTTGTGTGGTGTCCAATTTTTTCATGCACTGGTTTATAGAAGGACCTGGTACTTCTATGCGTTTTTTACACTACAGTTGCGGAATAAGTAATGCAGAAAGTAAAGAGCACAAGTATTTTTACGTGAAAAATACCTGGCTCAAAAGGTAAAAAAAATCACAACCTACTTCCCGGTATGACTTTTCTGAAAACTTCACTACAACTCTGAGCCAAAACAATAATGTTTATTAACCTCGTGTAAACCTAAGGATTACCTTTAACCCTTGTAGTAACCAGCCACAGGCTGTTGCAACAACTTCAAGTTAACTCTAGCTTGAACAATACAACACAAAGTACCTAGTACAAATGCTTCTAAAGAAAGCTAAAACGTACAACTTAAAAGCCCAACTACAATTAAACTAGAATAAAAGACAGACAGATGAAATTTGTTCTTCTATCTGGTTCATGTAGCTCCGGGTTTGTACACTTGAAACACACATGAATTGCTTGCAAAATGGGTTACTATTTTGCTCTCAATTCTTGCTTAACTTCAGCGTTAGTGTGTCACCTGTAAAAGAGAATACAACTGAAATATATAGAGTTAGTAGAATTAAGATTAACTAGAGTTCTAATGCTTTACTCTTCTTTGGTGAAAGAGTTCTAGTTAACTTCTTCTCTAACTCCTTATCTAGGATAGAGTTCTCTTCAATTAAGGAATCATGCTTCTTATCAATTATGTAACTTTTTCATTCAGGCAATATCAGATATAACCACTTATACTCATTTCCTTCACGTGCATACTTTGTTCTTGAATCTGACCGTGACCTGTGTACACTGTCCATGGACCTACAGATTCATGCAAGTGTTCCTTTTTCAATCATCAAAACTAAAACCACTTAGGCCAACAGTATAGGATTAGATAATATTTTTAGTTTATCACGCATTGAACTGTATGTAACTTTTTCAATAAGAACTCATTAAACAGATTTTCTTTTTTGATTTTTTTAAAGCATAGCACATGTTCTGTTCATGTTATTCTCAATTCACAGTAAATGAATTCCTTAAAAAATATTGAGTTTTACATTTAAAGCATATATCACATGTCACGTAGCTGTTCTCGTCATCTCTTAATTGAAGGAATGTCATCAATTATTCAAGAAGTGGATTTTTGAATGCCGATATGAAGAGGCTGAAATGCCGTAGTGTGGTCCCTTGGGATAAACAGTTCGTAATGTCATTGCCAAAAACATCTATATTATTATATATGATAGCATTACATAGGATGGCCCTTTTTTAAGGAATTTCAATGGGACGTGTACTTAAATGATAATTGAAAGAGTAAAAGATGTATGGCTCATTGGCTGTCTTTCTCATCCTTATTTGGACATGTAAGTTTTCTTCTTTTGAGTGACATGTGGTTGTTCCACTTTTCTTTTTCTTCAGAAAAGCAGAAGTTTATTTTAAAGAACAAAAGAATAACCTTTTGGCCTATAATGGCAGTTTCCTTTAGCCAATCTAAAAAACAGCAATTACTAACAAGTTTTATTTTCTAAGAATTGTTTCTCGAAAGAACTTCATTAAGAGTATATCCAAATTAAAACATGCGTCTATACGAGATTGGCCCTTTAATTACGTTGCACGCTGCTCTTGGTTTCTAATTTCTAATGATTTCTTTTACGGCATAATCTTAATAAATAATCAGAATAGACGAGTACTTGACATATCTACATAAACTTAGAGAAAGGTTCGTCTTATGTCGGGGTGTGGTTTTATTTGTTAGCCTTGATTAATGTGGGGTTAATGTATGTATCATGAGATATATTAGAAGATTATTTCTCTTCAAGTTGTATCTCCTTAGCCTGTCAAAGGACTTTCTCAAGTCCGCTATGTGGTCCGCAGCCCTCTTGGATTTGATAATAACGCCGTCCACATACATCTCTATCTCTTTGTGTATCATATCATGGAAGATAGTTGTCATGGCTCTCATGTAGGTAGCCCCAGCATTCTTTAGATCAAATGGCATCATCTTGTAGCAGTATACCCCCCATGGTGTAATAAAAGCAGGTTTCTCCGCGTCTTCTTCGTCCATCCAGATCTGGTGATAACCTGTGAAGCAATCTACGAAAGACTGGAGTTCATGCTTGGCGCAATTGTCGATCGGGATATGTATGTTTGGCAGTGGAAAGTCGTCCTTGGGACTTGCTCTATTTAAATCCCGATAGTCAACACATACTCTAACTTTCCCATCTTTCTTCGGAACTAGCACAATGGTGGATAACCAAGTTGGGTACTCAACAACCCTGAGAACTTTGGCTTTGATCTGCTTAATAAATTCCTCCTTGATTTTCAGGCTCATATCTGGTTTGAATTTTTTGAGTTTCTGTTTCACTGGTGGACACAATGGATTAGTAGGCAACTTGTGAGCTACTATGGACATGCTCAAACCGGTCATGTCATCATATGACCATGCGAAAATGTCCTCATATTCCTTTAGAAAATGGTTGTATTCTTCTTTCTCTATCGGCGACAAGTAAATGTTGATGAGAGTCTCCTTGACGGTCTCGGCGTTCCCAAATTTACGGCTTCGGTTTCGTCCAGGTTGGACTTAGGCTTATTTTCAAAGTTTTCAACTTCCCTGACAACTTCCTCATGTATCTCGTCTTCTTCATCTGAATTACTATCCTTATGTTGTGTTGCCTCATTACGTATCACAGTCACCGGTTCATCAGGAAAAGTAACAATAACAATGTAGAAAGAAAATATGAAAGACAATAATAAATAATAAAGAGCAATGCATTTGATTAAGACTTAAAACATCCAAATGAGTACGGCTCGATGAATCATGCATTTATTTTGAACAAATGAATCTTAAAGACAAAATTACTGAAAATCTTAAATGCCTAGAATGGCTATAGGAATAAAATCTGTCAAGCTACCCAGGGACTCGGTGGGCCCCGGATGGTGTGATGGTCCAGTTCCTGAGCACTGCTCCCTTCTCCACTATCTGAATAGTAAGGCCTTCTTCCTCCTTCTCCTCTTGCACCGCAGTCCATGTCTTCATCCTCCAAAAACAGATTCTTCAGCCCAACTAATGCTTCAAATAGTGCAAGAATTCTTTTATGCTAGAAAATTTGGGAGAGCAAGACAACACAAAAGAACACTCAAAACTCACAAAGAAGAAAGTGGAGAAAGGTGATTTCTATTCAACTTGACTTACTCCAAATGGCTAGGAATACATGGCTATTTATAAGAGAAATCCTTTCATGTATCTATCCTACACTACATGTAAACATAATAACTAAGTCCACACCTCACAACTTTCAAGGTACATGGATAACACTACTAGACATTGTATCTTCCAAAGTACATCAATGTGTTCATACTCTAATACATGTACTACATTAATATTCTAGTTCAGGAACTAATGTAAACAAATGAAAAACAAGTTTATTATTTTCACATTTCAATATCCTCCCTTAAATTTATTTCATCACTCCAAGAGCCATCCTTAACTTTTGAAAGTGCTCAATTTTCAATTGTTTGGTCAAAATATCCGCAATTTGGTCTTGTGACTTCACGTGCTCAAGCTCCACAACTTTATTTTTATGTAATTCAACCTTGTAGCTTAAAATTTGATCAATGTAAACCTCTTCTTCCAAAACACCATTCAAGAAAGCCAATTTCACATCCATTTGATGAATTTTCTATTGATTTTGAGCTGCCAAATAAATAATAAAACAAATTATTTCTAAATGAACAACTAGTGCAATTACCTCATCATAATCAATATCGGTCTTTTGCTTGTATCCCTTGGCAACCAATCTTGATTTGTACTTTTCCACCTTACCGTTGGAATTTTTCTTCAACTTGTACACTCATTTGACACCAATGGTGCTTTTGCATTTTGAAAGTATGGCTAATTCCCAAGTATCATTCTTCTGGATTACCTTGATTTCTTCATCCATGGCATCTCTCCATTTAGCATTTTAGACAGATTCTTCATAAGTTAAAGGCTCTCTATCCACCAACAAAAAAGAGAGTCAAATCATATAAATCTTTTTGTACCATTTCCATATTTTCATACAACTCATGAAAACTTTTAGTTTTCTGAGGCACTTCACTTGAAGAACTTGAACTTGGATAATCTTTTTCTTGAACTTGTGCTGGTGGTGTTGAAGGTGGTATGATAGTCTGCTCCTCAAATTCTTCATCATCATCTTCATCAAAGAACGGACTAAAAGAGTAATCTTGGTCTTTAGTTTGTTGTGATGACCCGATAGATCATCTTGGGAAGACCTTGGATTCATGCAGTAGGAGCTATACCTTCCACTCTCCACCAGATGGTGAAATTTGAATATGAATATCAGGAGATTATAGTCCATGGAAAGGACGAGCAGTCGATTTACTGGGACCTGTTAGTCCCATGTCTCGAAGCTAGGGAAGGAAGTGAACATATAGTCTATCAAGATTTTGAGGTTGTAGTCGCAGACCAATGTGAAGAAGGAAGCCCTTGTCCTCAACCCTTTCTCTCAAATTCATCAATTATGGTTGCCAAGGAAATGATCAGGCATGGTTATAAACTCGGGAAGGGGCTCGGGACATCATTGCAAGGAATTACAGAACCTATCACTCTGGCTGCTAGCGAGAAGTTCTTTGGTGTGGGTTTCCAAGCCACGCCAACTGATGAAACATGGGCAAATGAACAAAAGAACAACGGTTGGGTCTTGCCTCAGCTGATCCCGCATCTGTTCGAAACCTTTGTCAGGCCCAAGTACAATGAAGAAAAAGAAGATGAGGCCTTCACGACCGAAGAAATTGAAGAAATCTGTAGGGCTGTGAGACAGATATTGTATGAAACCCACATGGTTCAGCCGGGAGAAGGCTCGAGCACCGCTGAGGTGCTATACATGGGGCCCGATGCCAAGTTGCAAAATTGGAAGGCTACTCAGTTCCCAGTCAGGCGGGAATCCTGGTAGTCCAGTCTTGCCACTTTTTCTGCATCACAAATTATTTTAGGGTATAACTCGAATGTTTTTTTTTAGTTTCCTATCTTTAAATTCCAATGTAAACCCTGTTATCTTCAAATTCAATGAAATGAAATCAATATTTCATCGTTCATCTCTCTTTATTCTTTCTGATTTTTGTTACTTTTTCTTATTTCTTTTTTCAGTTCTAATAATGCGGCTTTAAATAACATGACATGCTTGCGGACTTCATGCCTAGATCTAAACATGCTGTCTCATTATGAAATAATGAACTAAGAACTGGAATATGATGAAAAAGAGGCTTTCAGGGAAATAAATTGAGAATTGGAACAATTTGAGAATAAACCTAAGCTAAATCTAAATGAAATCGAGCCGGTAAATTTGGGTAATTTAGAAGAGGTCCAAGAGACCATGATAAGCATTCACACAGATGAAAGAACTAGGGATGTCTTGATCCAACTTTTGTTTGAATTCAAAGATGTGTTTGCTTGGTCCTACGATGACATGCCAGGATTGAGTGTCGATTTGGTGGTCCACAAGTTGCCGACTTACCCCAATTATCCCCATGTCCAGCAAAAGCAAAAAAAGTTCAAAACTGATATTAGTGACAAGATCAAAGAAGAAGTCACCAAACAGTTGAAGGCAGGGGTGATCCGAGTGGTCCGATACACCACCTAGTTAGCCAATGCGATTCCCGTGCCAAAGAAAGATGGGAAAACTCGGGTGTGCGTTGACTATTAAGATTTGAACAAAGCAAGTCCCAAAGACAATTTCCCATTACCAAACATCCACATCCTCGTTGACAACTGTGCCAAACATGAGATACAGTCTTTCATGGATTGTTATGTTGGGTATCATCAGGTCTTAATGGATGAGGAAGATGCAAAAAAGACAGCATTTACAACACCGTGGGGCACCTATTGCTATAGGGTCATGCCTTTTGGTCTGAAGAATGCCGGGGCAACTTACATGAGAACCATGACTGCCATTTCCCCCGACATGATGCACCAGGAAATCGAGGTGTATGTGGATGATGTGATCATCAAATCCAGAACACGGGATGACCATGTTCGAGACCTGAGAAAGTTTTTTGAGCGGCTGCGTAAGTACTTTTGAAGCTGAATCCGGCTAAATGTGCATTTGGGGTTCCGTCTAGCAAACTCTTGGGATTTATATTCAACCGGAGGGGCATCGAGTTAGATCTAACGAAAATAAAGTCTATTCGAGATTTGCCTCATCCGAAAACCAAGAAAGAGATTATGAGCCTGCTGGGAAGGTTGAATTACATCAGCCGATTCATTGCTCAATTGACTTCCACATGTGAGCCCATCTTCAAGCTGTTGAAGAAAGATGCAGCAATTAAATGGACAGACGAGTGTCAAGAGGCCTTTGACAAAATCAAAGAATATCTGTCGAATCTGTCGGTCTTAGTCCCAGCCTAACCTGGAAGACCTTTGTTTTTGTATTTGACGGTCTTGGAGAATTCTTTCGACTGTATCCTTAGGCAACATGATGTCACCGAGAAGAAAGAGCAGGCAATCTACTATTTGAGTAAAAAGTTCACAAGTTATGAAGCTAAATATACCTTGTTAGAAAGGACTTGTTGCGCCTTAACTTGGGTCGCTCAAAAGATTAGGCATTACTTGTTGGCCTACACCACTTACCTCATCACCAGGTTGGATCCTTTAAAGTACATATTCCAGAAGCTGATGCCCACAGGGAGGTTAGCAAAATGGCAGATCTTGCTTACTGAATTTGACATAGTCTATGTCACCCGCAGGACAATGAAAGCCCAGGCTCTAGCAGATCACCTAGCTGAAAACCCTGTTGATGACGAATATCAGCCCTTGAATACTTACTTCCATGACGAGGATGTGAATTCAGTTGAGGTAATATCAGAAGACACCAATGCTTGGAAAATGTTCTTCGATGGAGCTGTGAACGCAAAAGGTATCGGGATTGGGGCAATTTTGATCTCACCTGCTAGTCAACACTATCCAGCCACAGCCCGGCTTCGGTTTTTCTACACAAACAACACTACCGAGTATGAATCCTGCATTATGGGTTTGAATATAGCAATCGACCAAGATGTTGAAGAACTATTGATTATGGGAGGTTCGGACTTGATTATCCAACAAGCTCAGGGTGAATGGGAAACTCGGGATGTCAAGATTATTCCATACAGGCAACATGTGGAGGATCTTAGTAAACAGTTCAAGTCATTCGAGTTCAGGTATATTTCTCATTTTCACAATGAGTTGGCCGATGCACTCGCTACTTCGGCGTCGATGTTGCCATATCCAGGCAATCTCCACATTGACCCATTGGAAATCTAAATCTGAGAAAGGCATGGTTACTGCAATACAGTTGAGGTAGAACCGGATGTTCGGCCATGGTATCATGATATCAAGAGATTTTTGAAAACTAAAGAATATCCTGATCAAGCCAGTGGAGACCAAAAGAGAACTATTAGACAACTTGCAAGCGGTTTCTTCTTGAGCGACGAGGTCTTGTATAAAAAGACTCCAGATCTTAACTTGTTAAGATGTGTTGACGCCGAAGAGGCCGGAAGAATCATGTATGAAGTGCACGCAGGAGTGTGTGGACCCCACATGAATAGGTATATTTTGGCAAAGAAGATCCTTCGAGCAGGCTATTATTGGATGACTATGGAAAAGGATTGCTTTAGTTTTGTCCGAAAAGGTCATCAGTATCAGGTGCACGGTGATCTGATCCATGCACCACCTATAGAACTGCATCCTATGTCAGCACCTTGGCCATTTGTTGCCTGGGGTATGATGTCATTGGGTTGATCGAGCCAAAAGCTTCAAATGGACATAGGTTCATATTGGTCGCCATCGACTACTTCACAAAGTGGGTTGAAGCAATTACTCTCAAATCTGTCACTAAGAAAGCGGTGGTAGACTTCGTGCACTCCAATATCATATGCAGTTTTGGTATTCCTGCAACTATCATTACGGATAATGTTACAAACTTGAATAGTCATTTGAGGGAGATATGTGAATAATTCAAGATAACGCATCGGAACTCTACCCCTTATCGGCCTAAAGCTAATGGTACTGTTGAGGCAGCAAACAAGAACATCAAAAAGATTTTGAGAAAGATGATCCAAAGTTCCAGGCAATGGCATGAAAATTTGTCGTTTGCATTATTGGGATACCGCAGTACTGTGCGCACATCAGTCGGAGCAACCCCATATATTTTGGTTTACGGTACTGAGGCTGTAATACACGCCAAAGTTGAAATCCCTTCTCTTCGGATCATTGTTGAAGCTGAAATTGAGGACAGTGAATGGGTTAAAACCCGTATAGAACAGTTAACCCTAATTGATGAAAAGCGAATGGCCGCAGTTTGCCACGGGCAATTGTATCAACAAAGAATGTCCCGTGCCTACAACAAGAAAGTGCGGACTAGAAACTTTGAAGTGGGGCAACTCGTTTTAAGACGTATTCTCCCCCATCATCAGGAAGCGAAAGGAAAGTTTGCTCCTAACTGGAAAGGCCCATACATTATCAGAAAATTGTTGCCAAAAGGGGCGTTATACCTGGGAGACATCGAAGGAAATGACCACGACATAGCTGTAAATGTAGATGCAGCCAAAAGGTATTATGTCTAGTCTTTTTGCAGCAACAACATTATCCGATTGGGATGACGAATGCTTTCATTCTCGCTACCACAAACACACCAATCCTTTGCTAACTCTTTGAGCCGGTTACTTTTCTTTCATTACCCTCTTTGGAACTTGAAAACGTTTGTAAAAGAAACAAGAAAAAAAACAAAACAAAACAAAATGTTTTCCTGAAATACGTTCGACTTGATTCCGAAAGGATGCGTAGGCAACCTCTCTGGGGTTCAGTCACACCAAAACAAAAATTTAATTTCCACCAAAAATGAAACTAGGGCAGATATTATAATGGTTCGGCGATAATCCCACCTGAACGGTTCCAAAGTTGTAATTTGATCTAGATTATTTTTACCTAAACCTTGTTCAAAGTCCTTCCGATCAATCGGTGAAAGGTGTTCAAAATCGGAGAACACAGCTGTTTGAACCCAATGCAATAAAGATAAAAGAAATAAAATGATAGAGTCTTATTGGTGAAAGCCCCGGGCACCGCAAGGCGATGGTGAGCAGAGAAATTGAAATGAGAGAGTATTGTTAGTGAATACTCGTAAAGAGTATTATAAGGTGACGGTGAGAAGAGAAATGAGAGAGGTCGATTGGCGAAAACCTGCAAAGGGCGTCGTTGATCGAACAGAGAGAATCCTTTGAAACCATTGGCACTGAAAGAGTACTGGCAAGGTTTTCCAATTTTAAAACACGATTCATCATGGATTTATGAGAAGATGGATAGTTGCACAGATCGGGTATCCAGTCTAAGAAGTATGTCATGTCTATTGAAGTCTGCATGCACTCCAGATAAGTCCTTCTTCCTCTCCGAAAGGTACACTTCTCTTTAAATTCATTTTCCCTGTCCTTTGCTTTTCTTTGATTCCCTTTTGATCTAACTCTATCCCGAAACTAATACAAAGAAAATCTGGCAAGATTGGTTTTACAGGTTTCTGCCTAACAAAAGCCAAATCCAAAGAAAAGCACTCAGCCTCAGCAGGTGCATCAAGTCGATCCCGACTAGCCATGATGGCCAATGCTCGGAAGTTGAAATTATTGAAAATGAAAGAAACCCAAAGTCAAGTGCCCATAAAGGCAGAATAAGATGAAAAGGCCAAAGTCCCACACGAGTGAACCCTCATATGAAATTCTGGAAGTCGAGGTCTTCAGTTTTTGAAGAGAAATCGATCTCCAGAAAGCCAGCAAGCAGTAAAGGTTCTCATCAAAAGAGTTGGGTCGAGATCAAGTGATCACAACAATCAAGGCCACAAAACCAACCACCATTTCAAAGTAACAATTTTTCGCTGTTTGAAAACATGAAACAGGTGCAATCCAAAGCAACCTTGCAAGAAGCAGGTGCAATAAAAAAACATGCGCAAGTGCTAGGAATAGCTTTGCAGCAACAATCCATAAAAAGGAAAGTCCCCCTTTCAAAATTCTTTCCTGCATTCATTCATTCTATCAAAATACAAAATAATAATAAGAAGAAGAAGAAGAAGAAGAAAAATTCAAAAAAAGGTAGCTTAGGACCCCCAATCTCTATTTTTACGCTTTTCCAACATAGGGTCTCCACTCCCTAGTTGAGATTATTTTAGGCATAGGGTCTCTAGTCCCTAGTCGCCTTTTTCCAACATAGGGTCTCCACTCCCTAGTTGAGATTATTTTAGACATAGGGTCTCCACTCTCTAGTCGTCGTTTTCCAACATATGGTCTCCACTCCCTAGTTGAGATTATTTTAGACATAGGGTCTCTACTCCCTAGTCGCCTTTTGCCAACATAGGGTCTCCACTCCCTAGTTGAGTTTATTTTTAGACATAGGGTCTCTACTCCCTAGTCGCCTTTTGCCAATATAGGGTCTCCACTCCCTAGTTGAGATTATTTTAGACATAGGGTCTCCACTCCCTAGTCGTCTTTTCCAACATAGGGTCTCCACCCCCTAGTTGAGTTTATTTTTAGACATAGGGTCTCCACTCCCTAGTCGCTTTTGCAACATAGGGTCTCCACTCCCTAGTTGAGATTATTTTATACATAGGGTCTCCACTCCCTAGTTGACTTTTAGATTGATATAGAGCTCCACTTCCCAATCCCTTTTTCTTAAGGATACACAATCCTAATTTTATTTGCTTTCAATAAAGAAATAGTTTAGATCTTTGTTGCAATAACTCACGAAAGTTTTCCAGTGAAAACTGGGGTAGAAAATTTTTGTTCGTTTGTTTGTTTTGGTGCCTGAATAGGTTTTTACCATAAGGCACGAGGTTTGAGATGACCAAAAGAAGATCCAAATAAAGAAAAGGAGAAAAAGAGCAAAAAAAGGTGAACTCAAAGTGTAGAAGCGGAGAAAAGATGCAAACTGCTCTAGATATGACTGAAGTCGCAAGCTTCGCATGTCCCGTCTTGATCCAAAAAGCTGAAGAAAAATGAACCAGCAGTTCCAGCTAACGAGCATCAAGATTCAGATCAGAGTCTGCAGCAAGAACCAGCCAAGACTCAAGATCAAGCTTCAGAAGATTTATAGATAGGAATCTTGTAACTCGTAGTTGATAGGCTTAGCTAGTTTATCTTTTTATTTTCCATTTTTGGTGTAATAAGGAGTTCAGTAGCAGTAGCAGTAGAAGCAGTAGTGAAATCACAGCTTCCTGGTAGTCCTAGATACCAAAACTTCCAGAATTACAATGACCTGATTCCTTTATAGCCAAGGATATGTAGGCAACCTCTGAAGCAAGGTTCGGTCAAACTTTTTTCAAAAAGTGCTTCTCATGGAGTTTCAAACGGGCAAAAATCCCTCATAGTTTATCATTTTATCTTTGCCCGAAAACCCTTCGTGTTTCCGAGCAAAGAGGGGTAGCTGTGAGCATGTGATTTTTCCCCCATACAAAACACTCCTATAAAATCAAGAAAATAGATTTTTGCAAATTATTTGCCATTTTAGAAATTTTGTAGAATTTTCTGAATTATTTGCAATTTTTCTGTGCATGTTTAATTTATTTAAATAATGAGAAAATACCAAAAATATCATGCATTGAATTTGGGATTTATTTTTATATTTTTTAGAATTAATCAGTAATTATTTGTTTTATAAAATTTGAAAATCACAAACAATAGCTCATTTTACATTTTTTATCCTTTAATTCTTAGTTTTATTGATTTTTCTCTTTTAATCTAGAATTAAGTGGTGTTTGTAATTTTTATAATTAGTTGAATAGTTTAATTTCACGTTTTAGATAATGTAGGACTTTTATTATTAGGATTTTTTAATCAAAAAAAAGGAAAAGGGAAGAGAAAAGAAAAGGAATTAAAAAGGGATTTTCGGAATTGGGCTAATGCACCAAAGACCCTAAAATTTGACCCAAACCAGTCCAAATCCACCCCAAAACCCCAAGCCCAACACTTACTAACCCGGTCCAGCCCCGTTCAATGTCCAAATCCACCCCAAAACCCCAAGCCCAACACTTACTAACCCGGTCCAGCCCCGTTCAATCCTAAACGATCTCGTTTTATTTCGATTTGATCTCAGTCATTGGATCTCATTAATCCAACGACCCGGAACTGAAAGGTCCTACGCATTATAACTGTCCGAATCCAATCAACCCACCCCCAAAACCAAAAGTCCACTTCACTTTCTTTGTATCTCATCCTCACCTCAAGAAACCCTAGCCGCCCATAACCCACGCCGCCTCCACCGTGAACCACCACCGGAAATCGCCTCACGGCGGTTCCGGTGGTCCAATCGCCCCAAAATTGATACCACGAACTCCGCTTTACCACCCCATCCCAAATCTTCATTCCCTTTCCTTCGAATCAGGCCCAAGCTGTCCGAATCTTGGATCGAAAATTTGACTGAAAATCCTAAATGGTCCAAAGCCTCCCAAAATTACACCATATGACCCTTACCCCTCTCTGAGCACCAAACCACCACTAGCCCCTTTTGAATCTGCCTTGAGCTTCTCGAATTTCAAATCTCGTGACTCCGGAAGAACCCTAATTTTCTTTCTTCTCTTTTTTGGGGCTGTATTTGGTCGAATGGACTTAAACCCTCCACTAATTGATTGTTCTTGTTAAGAACAATCGATTAATGTTGGTCAAAGTCCATATTGCACTTCAAGAGGTTTGGACGAGCTCGTGTTTTGATCCAGTTTTCTTAAATTAAAACATGGTAAATCCCTTCTTTTTTCTTTTGAGTGTTTAATTTTGATTTTTCCTTTCTTCATGTGTGATTGTTCTTATTTGTAGCAGCATGTTTAGGTTTCTTCTGTTGTTTTCCCTCTTGTGACTGTTATTTATTTTCTGACATCCGTTTTAATTAAAAGCATGTTCATCTGAATTTAGTTTTAGATTAATTATTTAATTAGTAATTGTTTAAGTTTCTATGCACGAATTGCATTGATTTTGTTTTGATTAAATGTTCCCCTTAAGGCTAGATTTTTGTGTTTAAATGATTAACCTGATTAGTCTAGATTCTAGGTTTTCTTGATGTTTTCTGGCAAGATTGCTATGGTTGGCTCAGAAGAGCAGTCTCTTAATATTAGTTAGGCTGATTCATTTTTTTTTTAAATTACAGTAGTTCTTTTTGATTTCCATTGTTCTATTAACATTTGATGCATCTTTTGCTTTGTTTCAAGTTATTTGCCCTGATGTGAAAATCAGTAAAACTTTAGGGGCTCATTTGGACTACAAAAGTTTAGGTTAAACATGATATAAGTAGTAACTAAAGGGTAAAAAGGGGTTTTCACTTGGTCTAAAAATTAGATATTTCTTGAAAAAGTGTACAGCTTTCCTAGCTGTTTAAAAAAATGTGCTGAAAATAGGATAGTTGTACCAGGGGCTATTAAAAGGACTGTACTATTATTCCTTAGGATAAGGAATATGCTAAAAAGATGCCCTCCCCTTAGGCAGCCTATATATAGTCTCTATCTTTCTGAAAAAATAGAGATTGGGATGCACATTTTCATCAGCAATTTTTCTGAAAAGGGTTTATTTCTCCTCTGAAAAGTTCATACTCAAAACAGCTTTGAAAACTCAAAAAAATCTCTCATTCCTTCCAAGCTTGAAATATGGTTTGAAATAGAAACACTCTTAGTCCTGTTAGCTGAATCTTTGGGTTTCAAGTTGGTTCTGAGTTTCTTTTCTAATTTGAAATCTCTGGTTTTGAAAGCTGAGCTTGGGTCTGATTTGGTTGTTTGCTTGGCTGTCTGCTGCTGCTCTATTATCATTTAAGGCTTCAGCCAGTTTGAGCTTTTAGTTGCTGAATTTTTGTTGATGTGTTATTCAAGTTTCAGCTAGTTTCTGCACTATTAGTTGTTGTTTATTGTTGTTGTGCAAGGTACTGGATCTTATTCTCCTCCTGTAATGTGTGTTGTTTAAGAAGTGTGAAATCAGTTGCATAAATGATGTTTGAGCAAAGGAGCTTTCTTTTTTCATGATAGTAGTTAGCCTATAATGATATGGATAATTGAACCTTGAACATGTGAGTTTAGATTCTGAGCATGAGTAGATTGATCTATGTTTGAATATTTAATGAGCTTCAATCTTGCAAAGTTAGTCATTAGGGTTGGATGTGAGATTTTTTTTAAGTCAGTTCTTTACCTTTGTTTAAGCATACCATTTCCTCTTTACCCAAATCCTTTTGTTTTATCCTTTGTTTGTTTTGTTATAAGCTGATACCTGCAGATTTGGCCATTTATTGGCCAAATCAGCAGGTTTTGAAAGCTAGAAATTGAAGTTTAACACAAGAGAGAACCAAGTTCTAATGGACAAACCATGTCCAAAAGAGGAGGAATTCTTCAGGACATTATTCGTGTAGAATCTGTTATAGATTAATTATTAGCATCAGTATTTATGTATTAATAGGTTGCCATGTATTAATTCGAAGAATTTTCTTTTAAGGACTGTAATAATTTAAGGCTTGAGTTCCATTCTTTTCTTTACTGATTTGTTTTTGGACAAAAGCATGAAGAGTATATCTGGGTATTATCACATTTTTACAACCGCCCAATGGGCTAAATTGAAAGCCTCAATCCGCAAAGGGTGAAGAGGATTTGAGCATGAGGCCCAGTTGAATTTGGCCTGCGAAATGAGCCTAGACCTGGGCCATTGGGCCTGGGTCGTGAACCCAAGTTTAGATGTTTACTTTTTATCTATAAATCATGACTCAAATATGTGCTTCTCTTGTGTTCATGTATTCAATTATCAAAAATGGAATAGCAATTTGATTTCCAGATCTCTGATTTTATTTTGATAGAGAGCTGTTGTTTAATTTTCGTTAGTTTTAAAGGTAGATAGGCCCAAAAGAAAAGTTAGAGAATATAGCCATTTGGGCCTGCCTAAAAGTTGAACCCAATGTGGATTGTTTGACTCGAAACCAGCAATAGCGTCCCCAAATTCCCTTCTGATTTCTGGGTCATTCGTGAGCCCAATTTTAGCTCTCAAAGCTAGCTCATGAGCAGGCTGTTACTGGCCCACTTCTCCTTGTCTCAAAACAATTAAAGACCCTTCATAACTAGTGAGCCTTGGTTAAGTTTTAATTAGTCCCAAATAGGGATATCATAGATGACCTTAATTGAATAAGTTTCTTCTAAAAAAAAACCATTTGAGGTGTGCCATGTTTTACAACCCATAACATATGGCCCTCTTAAACCTAATCAAATTTGTAAAATTGAGGTGTGCCATGTTAAATAAAACCCCCTAAGTCCATGACCCTCATTTAATTAATAATAACTTTTTTAAAATCAGGGCGTGCCATCAATTGAATTTCTCATGGCCCTCGCAAACTTTGTTACTAATTTGAACTACCGTAGTTTGTTTTAGGCCCGATTTAGATTAGTATTGCGATTATATATACGTTCGCGTAATATAATTGCAAATTTAACTCTAAAAAGACTCGAGGGATGCGTTCGCGTACCTTCAACCAAACTCTCATAATAAATCAACAAAAGCGTTATTAATCGTGGACACGTTCGCGTGGTATGATTTTTACGTGCCAAAAGAAAAGAGTATACGTACGCGTAACTCAATTCTTTAATTACGAATAATTCAAGTGATTTAAAAGCGGTAAAAAGATAACTGCACATAGGTCTTAAAAATGAGTAGTTAAACAATTAAGCCAAGTATAAATTGCTAAGCGATCGTGCTAGAATCACGGAACCCGAGAATACCTAACACCTTCTCCCGGGTTAACAAAATTCCTTATCTAGAATTTCTAGTTCGCAGACTTCAAAAGGAAAGTCGAAATTTCCTCGATTTGGGATTTAAAATAAACCAGTGACTTGGGACACCAATTAAAATATTCCAAGTGGCGACTCTAAGAATTAAATAAATAATCTCAACTCATAATGTCACTTAAATTGGAAAAACTCCCTTATATACTCTCGGGGTGTGAAAAAAGGGAGGTGTGACACATGGATGACACTACTAGACATTGTATCTTCCAAAGTACATCAATGTGTTTATGATCTAATACTTGTACTAAATTAATATTCTAGTTCTTGAACTAATGTAAACAAATGGAAAACAAGTTTATTATATTCACATTTCAAGATTTTAAACTATCACTGTGTAGAAGTTAAACTCAACAATTACATTTAACTTTATGCAATAATCATTGACTGCTTATCTCGAAAGAATGGTTAAAAAAACTGGATATTAGCACATTAAACTACACTAGTAGCTGTATAAAAAGCATCGGAAAATAGCTAGACGGACCCATGTGAATTGTTCAAAAAGAGAAGAAAAGAGAGTTATTTTTCACTGCCAAGAGAAGAAGAAGGTTATGTGAAATTTGAATTTCTACTGCCAAATGGAGTAGCAAGAGTAAAATATGTGAATGTTCAAAGAGAGAAGACAAGAAGTTAAGAGAGTTATTTATTTTTCACTGCCAAGAAAAGAAGAAGGCAATGGGAAATTATAATTACTACTGCGAAATAGCACCAAGAAAAGAAGAAGGCTACGGGATATTTAATTTCTACTGCCAATTAGCAAGAGTAACCCATGTGATTGTTTGAAGAAGATAAAAGAAGTGAAGAGAGTAAAATTTCACTGCCAAGAAAAGAAGATGGTTATGGAAAAGATTAATTTCTACTGCCAAATAGCAAGAGTAACCCATGTGAATTGTTTGAAAAAGATAATACAAGAAAAAGATTTAGTTTTGTCTGCCAAGAAAAGAAGATGGTTATGGAAGATATTAATTTCTACTGCCAAATATGACAAGAGAAAACCATGTGATTTGTTTGAGACGAAAAGTAAAGAAGTGATGGAGATTGGCACATGCATGGAGCTAATCTCCCAACAGAGAAATTTTATTTTCTCCACATTTTAGAACCCTCGCCTGGAAGCAAGCAAAATGGTTACTGGCATTATTAATAGAGTCGAACACTATCAGACCAACTGATTCACCTCTACTTGCTTCTACAGTCTACTATAATTGCTTTCTCTCACCAGCCTTTATAAGAAGACCAAATGTATTATATTAACAGAACAATTTTTTGTAGGATTGCATATAGGTGTTCGTAACACGCAACGGAAGACAATAACAATCCTAGGCAGATCTTTTTGTATTTAAAATTTATTTACATGTCAAAGATTGGATCAAAGACAAACCTGGTGAAGAGAGTCGTTTCAAAATTTCTTCGATAGTGCGAAGAGTCTATGCGTATCCACACCGAGACCAATCCTTGCTATCAACTCTTTGATCAATGAAACCCGTGAACAAAATTGAACGAAAAATATTGTGTTGAAATTTTTCACAAAAATCTCAACTCAAAGTTAGAAGAACAAAAAATACTTTTCTTGCAATTGTATTTTCTCTCTTGGCTTTGTATTGCACTCTCACTTTCACAAAGTGGGTTTTCTTCTCAAGAAAAAAAATTATGCAAATTTTTGTTCCATCACCCTTTATATAGCATCACCTATAAACATTTTTCCTATTTGATTGAAGTAATAATTTATTTAGGGTAAAAATTTATTCCAAAATAAATCACAGTCGAATTGTATGGAAATTCGGAAATCACGTTTTAACTAAACGTGACTGCCGAATCAATCCAACTTAATGTTGGAGTTGGTTGGATTCAATTCATACGTCCTTTTATGGACTTTTCCTATCCAATTCCAAATTGGTAAATTAATTAATATTTTATATAAATCAATATTAATTCATGTTATATATATCTCAAATATATTTCAACCAAGAAAAATAATTTATTTTCTATTCTAAATAGAAACTTCAATTTGTTCACAATATTAATTATATCCTCTGTGCTAACAAAGAATATAATAATATTTCATTTGGACTAATAACTAAATTTATTTAACTAATTAAATTCTTTAATTTAATTAACAAATAATAAAGTAACTAATCCTTTAGCAAAGATCAGAACACTCGTTAGTGTGTGACCCCATAGGTTCAATACTAAACCGGTAGTAAATTGATCACATCAATATACTATTCAAGGGTGGCGTCTAGCAATACTCCTTAACGACCGGATAATATGAAGTATACAATTTACTCTCAAGAACCAGTAGAAGAATAACGTAGTAATTTCTTCTCTCCTTATAGCTCTGGATCACCCTAGGATATGGTTCACTGTCAAATCCTAATAGGCGACCAACTATGTGTTCATGTCAAATATAATCGACCATCGAATGACCTAAGAAACTCATTTCTTCTTTCATTCAATTGCCCTGGCCAAGGTCTTAGTTTGGTCAATTATAATTCATGACAATATGGAGCTTAAACTCATTACCAAGAGTTGACAGATTTCATCTTGATCAATCACGAATTCTACAAGTATTTAATCGTACCCAATATCCTTTCAACTATCGCCCTGGGGCCATAGGTGTCTGGTATCAAAGCACAATAAATAACTCGTCAATTACTATGACGATCTCAGGTCAAAGGAAACTCTTACATCACATTCTTCAAGAGAATATCCTATTGACAGTTTATGGTAATTCTAACCATTAGGAATTATCCAATGAGTCGGTTCAATGATCATATCTCTATATGCATCATCTATCTATGTGATTTAGTTAATGAGATCAACTAATCTTTATCCAATAAAGACGATCACATAAATATTGATCTAACCGGATTACTAATGTCCAAATTAATAATCCTACGATCAAGAACAAATTTAGATTAAATTGTAAGAGACTTTGCTCTCATTATCATGATCTCTATCACGATGACAAATCTCAAAATTTAATCAAGGATCTTATCAAATTAATCAAATAATTAATAATAACTATGGTATATAAAAGAATATCAAATGCCATATATTTTTATATCAAATAACATTCACAAAAATATGTCCAAATCATCAAATATGAGATTCGATCTAGGGCATATCTACTATATCCCTAACAATCTCCCACTTGCGCTAGAGCCAATCGCTCTTATACTTCATTCCCAATTTTCACTTGTGCTTGTCAAACTCCTTTGTACCGTGAGCTTTAGTGAGTGGGTATGGAGCATTCCTTTCCATCAACCTTTTGAATCTAGATGTCTCCACGTTCAATGATTTCTCTTATCAAGTGATCCCTTGGCAGAACGTATTTGGATTTTTGGTGTGATTTTGGTTCTTTTACTTGAGCAATGGCTCCAGTGTTGTCACACAACAATGAAATTGTACTTTCTATTGAAGTAACCACACCAAGTTCAGTTAAGAACTTTTTTATCCATACATTTTTCTTAGCAGCTTCACTAGCTGCTATATATTCTGCTTCAGTCACTGAATCAGCTACTGTAGCTTGTTTGGAACTTTTCCAACTCACTGCACCACCATTTAAGGTGAATACATAACTAGAAATAGATTTGCTATCATCTCTATCTGAAAAGAAACTTGCATCAGTATAACCTTCAAGTTTCAACTCAGAATCCCCATAGATGAGGAATTGGTCTTTACTCCTTCTTAAGTACTTAAGAATGGTCTTCACCACCTTCCAATGTTCCTCACCAGGATTTGCCTGATATCGGCTAGTCACTCCAAGTGCATAAGCTACATCAGGACGTGTACATGCCATGGTATACATGATAGCTCCCACTGCACTAGTGTATGGGATCCTACTCATGCGTTCTCTCTCTTTAGGTGTTTTAGGACAATCCTCCCTACTGAGAGATATTCCAGTGCCTATCGGTAGATAACCTCTTTTGGAATTATCCATGTTATACCTCTTTAAGATGGTATCAATGTACAAAGACTGGGAAAGTCCAAGCAGCTTCCTAGATCTATCTCTATAGATCTTTATTCCTAATATATAAGCTTCTTCTCCCAAGTCTTTCATGGAAAACTGTTCAGATAGCCAAATCTTGGTACTTTGCAATGCTGGTATGTCATTCCCTATGAGCAATATATCATCAACATACAACACTAAGAATATAATTGTGCTCCCACTAACTTTTTTGTATACACACGGTTCTTCTTCGCATCTAACAAAATTGAACTTTTCAATTGTCTTGTTAAATCGAATATTCCAACTTTGAGAAGCTTGATTTAGTCCATAAATGGATCTTTGTAGCTTACAAATTTTATTATGATCAGACGAAGATGTGAAACCTTCAGGTTGTGTCATGTACACATCCTCTTCTAGCTCACTATAAAGGAAAGTTGTTTTCACATCCATTTGCCATATTTCATAATTATAGTATGCTGCTATAGCAAGCAAAATCCGAATTGATTTGAGCATTGCCACGGGAGAGAAAGTCTCGTCATAGTCGACTCCTTCTTTCTGGCGATATCCCTTGGCAACAAGACGGGCTTTGTAGGTCTCCACCTTTCCGTCTGCTCCAATCTTTTTCTTAAAAACCCATTTACAACCTATAAATTTTATATCCTTTGAAAGTTCAACTAAAATCCATACTTTATTTTCCTTCATAGATTCCATTTTGGATTCCATGGCCTTTTGCCACTTCTCATAATCAGAACTTTGTATAGTCTCTTCATAGGTCTTAGGGTCATCATTATTATGATCAACCTCATTTGATACATCATCTTGTACTATTAAATTTAATCTAGTTGGTACATGACGTTCTCGTGTAGCCCTTCTAAGAGGTACTTGTATAACCTGTTCACCTTGTGTTGGATTTGGTTATTGTTCAATTTGGTTTGGAACTGGTTCATTAACCTGTTCTTGAACTTCATTTAGTTCTTGAACTTCAACCGTTGAAGATGGAAACTTCCTTGGCAACTTCAAAACATCCAATAAAGGTTCTTCAACTTGGGTCTCATGATCTTTACATTGTGTTGATTCATTAGTTTCTTGAACTTCATCAAGTTCTATTTTTCCATTATAATTTCCTTCTAAAAGAAATTCCCTTTCCAAAAAGGTTGCTCCTCTGGTCACAAACACTTTATGATCAGATGGGTGATAGAAATAATATCCCATTGTTTCCTTGGGGTACCCAATGAATCTACACTTATCAGATCTTGAGTCAAGTTTATCAGACTGTAGTCTCTTAACATAAGCTGGACAACCCCAAACTTTAATATGTTTAAGGTTAGGCTTACATCCTTTCCATATCTCCTATGGTGTTGTAGAGACTGACTTAGTGGGAACTTTATTAAGTAAGTATGTTGCTGCTTCCAAAGCATATCCCCATAAATTTATTGGAAGATCGGTGAACCCCATCATAGATCTCACCATATCTAATAAGGTTCGATTTCTCCTTTCAGACACACCATTGTGTTGTGGTGTTCGTGGAGGTGTCCACTGTGAGAGAATCCCATTCTCTTTGAGATATCTGGTAAAATCTTCACTAAGATATTCTCCACCTCTATCAGACCTTAGTACTTTGATACTTTTACCAGTCTGCTTATCAACTTCACTACGGAACCTTTTGAACATTTCAAAAGATTCAGACTTGTGTTTCATAAGATACACAAATCCATATCTTGACATATCATCAGTGAAGGTGATGAAGTAAGAATATCCACCTCTAGCTTGAATTTTCATGGGCCCACACACATCTGTATGAATTAGTCCCAATAATTCAGAAGCTCTTTCTCCACTTCCAGTAAATGGAGATTTGGTCATTTTTCCTTTGAGACAAGATTCACAAGTTGGATATGATTCAAAATCATATTTGTCAAGGTACCCTTCCTTGTACAACTTGTTAATTCTTTTCTCTCGAATATGACCAAGCCTACAATGCCAAAGGTATGCATGATTTACTTGATCATCTCTTTTCCTCTTAAGACTTGAAACATGCATAATCGAATTAGCATTCACATTAGGTAAGACATAAACGTCATGTTGGAGATAGCCGTTCACATATAAATTATCACTATAATAAATAGAGCAAATACCATTGCCTATATTAATGCGAAAACCACGTTAGTCTAACATAGAAGCTGAAATTATGTTCGAAACAAATTTAGGAACATAATAACAATCATCCAACATAAGTACTTTGCCCGTAGGCATTATTAAAGAAATTGATCCTACAGTTACGGCCGCAACTTTTGCACCATTTCCAACTTGTAGATTAACTTCTCCTTTCTTTAGCCTCCTACTTACCTTGAACCCTTGCAACATATTATTATAACCACTGCCAGTATCTAATACCCACAGTGAAGAATTAGTAGTAGCTAAAGAAACATTGAAAACATTTTTCATTAATGTCTCACCTTGTTTCTTGTCCTTTAGTGTTGCAAGATACTCCTTGCAGTTTCTCTTCCAATGTCATTTCTTCTTACAGTGAAAACATTCAGCATCATATACTGGTTGCAAGATCAAATCTTCATAAAGCTCTTTACCAAGCTTGTACCCCAACTTCTCATGTTCTTCTGTAAGAACAATCATATAATTGACAAGGGGTACAACTGGAGAGTTTTCAATGTCCAATTGTGTATCAACCATCTTCTTAAGATATTCAATGATTGCAATTGAATCCATATTCTGATGTTTTCTCGGGAGTTCAGAACTCATAGAAGTGAGAATGATGTGTTTAATAGCAAGGCATTCTTCCAAGTATTTCTGATAAACCTTGGTGCCTTGAACATCATTCTCTGGTGGGATTATCTTTGCAGGCTTATCGATCACATCAATGAGATTTTCATGCATGAGAACAATTCTCAAATTTCTATACCAGTCATCAAAGTTTGGTCCTACCAACTTGTTGGTCTCAAGTGTTTCGCGCAGTGATATAACAGACATATTGAGAAATGTAAAATATAGAAAAGAAAAGGCAATAATATAAGAACATATTTGCATATATCATAAAGACATGGACTTTTATCTAAATAATATTTCCACTAATTATTTTAAACTATTTACCCTCATTATAGTTTACGAAATCTTTATTTCTATTAGTGGAGTAAATTAATCCTTTAACATTGTATGAGCCCCTTGGAAGTCAAGTTGTTTCTCACATATATTTTAAAGGTAGGTACTCTTACCAATTGTATCCCCATACAATTTTCTTAAATAGCTCTATGTCAAATAGCCCCCTGGTAGTCAGGTCGATCCTATTGGCATAGTTGAGTTCAACCATCATGATAGCAAAGAACTTATTAAATTTTATACTCCCCCGGGTGGTCCAGGCGTTTAGTGTAAAATTGAATAATTCTTTCAATCCATACATCTAATCAATAAATAATTTTAACATATTCTCAAACTATAAGTCTCCTGGTAGTCAGGTCGCTCCTTATAAACAAGAAATAAGTAAAATTATTTACCTTGATGGATAACTCTTATAATAAAATATCTTATATTTTATTATTTAAGAACTCAAATTTTAGTAAGATAGAATTGTTACTAAAATAAAGTTTTAACAACATGAAGATCAAATCTTTTATAGCATGTGAATTTAGTTCAAGTTGTCTACATGCTTAGTCCTAAATTGATTTACATCACATGTAATAAATAATTTAAAATTATGTAATGAACAAGCACGTGATATAAAAATAAAATTCAACATTCTTCTAACATGTTTAATCTATATATCACATATATCACAAAAAAAATAATTCATGCCAGAATATCATTATTAATTAACATCTCATGAACTAATAGCAATTAAAAATAACAATAGAATCATGTAACCTATTATAGATTCCCATCGTATCTAATACAAAATTTCAAATTCAAGTTATGAACTATCTCAATAGTTATATGAATACATATTTTATCCATAATAAAATAATATCAACATTCAAATGATTTGACTATTGCACAAGACACATGTATTATGGTTTGAACTCTTCAAATATAATATTAAAATATTTCGTAAATAAATTTTAGACACAATAAACCATGGCTCTGATACCACTGAAGGATTGCGTATAGGTGTTCGTAACACGCAGCGGAAGACAATAACAATCCTAGGCAGATCTTTTCGTATTTAAAATTTATTTACATGTCAAAGATTGGATCAAAGACAAACCTGGTGAAGAGAGTCTCGTTTCAAAATTTCTTCGATAGAGCGAAGAGTCTATGCATATCCACACCGAGACCGATCCTTGCTATCAACTCTTTGATCAATGAAACCCGTGAACAAAATTGAACGAAAAATATTGTGTTGAAATCTCAACTCAATGTTAGAAGAACAAGAAACACTTTTCTTGCAATTGTATTTTCTCTCTTGGCTTTGTATTTCACTCTCACTTTCACAAAGTGAGTTTTCTTCTCAAGAAAAAAATTGTGCAAATTTTTGTTCCATCACCCTTTATATAGCATCACCTATAAACCTTTTTCCTATTTGATTGAGGTAATAATTTATTTAGGGTAAAATTTTATTCCAAAATAAATCACAATCGAATTGTATGGAAATTCGGAAATCACGTTTTAACTAAACATGACTGCCGAACCAATCCAACTTAATGTTGGAGTTGGTTGGATTCAATTCATACGTCCTTTTATTGACTTTTCCTATACAATTCCAAATTCGTATATATATAACTTTTATATAAATCAATATTAATTCATATTATATATATCTCAAATATATTTCAACCAAGAAAAATAATTTATTTTCTATTCTAAATAGAAACTTCAATTTGTTCACAATATTAATTATATCCTCTGTGCTAACAAAGAATATAATAATATTTCATTTGGACTAATAACTAAATTTATTTAACTAATTAAATTCTTTAATTTAATTAACAAATAATAAAGTAACCAATCCTTTAGCAAAGATCAGAACACTCGTTAGTGTGCAACCCCATAGGTTCAATACTAAACCGGTAGTAAATTGATCACATTAATATACTAATCAAGGGTGGCGTCTAGCAACACTCCTTAACGACCGGATAATATGAAGTATACAATTTACTCTCAAGAACCAGTAGAAGAATAGTGTAGTAATTCCTTCTGTCCTTATAGCTCTGGATCACCCTAGGATATGGTTCAACTGTCAAATCCTAATAGGCGACCAACTATGTGTTCATGTCAAATATAATCGACCATCGAATGACCTAAGAAACTCATTTCTTCTTTCATTCAATTGCCCTGGCCAAGGTCTTAGTTTGATCATTTATAATTCATGATAACATGGAGGTTAAACTCATTACCAAGAGTTGACAGATTCCATCTTGATCAATCACGAATTCTACAAGTATTTAATCGTACCCAATATCCTTTCAACTATCGCCCTGGGGCCATAGGTGTCTGGTATCAAAGCACAATAAATAACTTGTCAATTACTATGACGATCTCAGGTCAAAGGAAACTCTTACATCACATTCTTCAAGAGAATATCCTATTGACAGTTTATGGTAATTCTAACCATTAGGAATTATCCAATGAGTCGGTTCAATGATCATATCTCTATATGCATCATCTATCTATGTGATTTACTTAATGAGATCAACTAATCTTTATCCAATAAAGACGATCACATAAATATTGATCTAACCGGATTACTAATGTCCAAATTAATAATCCTACGATCAAGAACAAATTTAGATTAATTGTAGGAGACTTTGCTATCATTATCATGATCTCCATCACGATGACAAATTTCAAAATTTAATCAAGGACTTTATCAAATTAATCAAATAATTAATAATAACTATGATATATAAAAGAATATCAAATGCCATATATTTTTATATTAAATAACATTCACAAAAAATGTTCAAATAATCAAATATGAGATTGGATCTAGGACATATCTACTATATTCCTAACATTTTTTACGTTATGCATTATTACAAGCACGAACCAACAACTGTTTGTTTGAATGTTTGCAGGATGACAACCTTTTTCTTAGCTTTGCTGGTGTTTTCAGCAATGTTGACAGATATTATGGCACAACCACCACAAGAACTGATAGTCAACATCACCATACTTCACAGTGCCACTGCTGAAGGCGCAGGTATAATACATTAAGCAACGGAGACAAGATAATCACATGTATACTAACTAATTTATTTATTTTTGAGTCATAAACAGTGTGCCTAGATGGGAGCCCCCCGGCATATCATCTTGATCAGGATATGGTAGCGGACTTCACAGCTGGATCATCACCATTGATGTTAGTTTTTTTCTTTTACTTCTTCCTTTTATTCATTTTCTTTTCCTTATTGATAACTCTGGATAAATTCATATCTTCAGGGGGGTGGTTGGTGCCAGAGCATCTCGGATTGCCGTAGTCGTTCAACTAGCGACTTAGGTTCTTCCACAAAGATGCAGCCGCCAGAAGCTAAGTTTTCGGGGATTCTTCATAACGATCCCAGAACTAATCCAGGTGAACTAAGCTCATATTTCAGTTACTTATTTACAATTGTTCTTTTTCTTTGTATGTGTATTTTAAGCAGTTACTAATTGTAAAATTTGAGTTGGTAAACTTTTACAATTGGAATAGAGTGAGGGTTAGATATTGTGATGGATCATGTTGAAGATGTTGACCCTGTAAGTAGTAGTACATATATCTCTTTAATTTGTTGGAAAATTATTTTGAGTGCTATTTATATTGCTTTACATAAAAGTTAAAACTTTACTGATTTGAAAAAGTCTAACTATGTTAGGATACCAAACTTTATTATAGAGGAGCAAGAATCTTCAGAGCCATTATGAATAATTTATCCAGAAAAGGAATGCAAACTGCTGAAAATGTAAGATAGAACTGAATTCACTCTCTAACCCCATATATACAGCATAAGACAAGTCACATACTACTATTTCATCCTTTACAAGATTTTTCCCAGTTGGCTACATCTTGAAAAATCAAAATGTAATACGTGATCAGGCAATCCTAAGCGGAACTTTAACTGGAGGATTGGCTACAACTGTGACAAGTTCAAATCCTTCTTTCCTGTTGATGCGAGAGTAAAGTGCGTTGCGGATGCAGGCTTCTTCATTAACACGTGAGCTCTTCTTGCTATGCATTAAGTGATCACTTAAGAAATTAAATGATGTTCGTCTTATTGATTTATATCTATGCAATTGGAACTCAAGCACTTCATGATGTATGCAGGAAGACAATCTCTGGTACTTCAGATATTCAAGATGAGTATAACAGAGTCGTTAATTTACATGTGAGTCTCATTGTCTTTTTCGTTTTAGTAAGATATACAACACGCTTAATTAATAAGCAGTTTTGATTGCTTTAATATTTCTTTTTTCCTTTTGTTTAAGAGGTCGGCTAAGAATTTGCCTACATCTTGCACCTCTACAATAGATCCAAGCTTGGTAAGAGTTTAAATTTTAATTTGGAAACAAATAAACTCTTATGCTATATTTTTATTGCCCTCTACTAACATTAGTATATCTTGTACTATCGAAAAAGGTTTAAAAATATCCTCTGTTATACTATTTGGTTATTTCGACCCATACCATTATACTATCATTCAAATATACCCCTTCCTTGGACGGAATACCACGTGGATTAAAGAGACCCATCCCCTTTTTTTACCTGATTCAATTCCCCTCTACCCATAACCCGACCCAAGTCAGCTCTTTTTATAAAAAAAAAAACCCTAAATGAGTGGAATCAACTTTCATGAACATCTTCTCTAATTTTCCTCTTCTCTTTTCCATTTCCTTTTCCTTTAATTCTTCTACTTTTTTTTTTCTTACTCCTTACCCATTATAACAGAAACGATTGTATATATAGATTGATTTTGGGTTTACATAAAATCAGAAAATTTTCTATCCATATATCTATCAACCAAGTAATTTGGTTTTGAAATCATGACCTTATTGAAGAAGAAAAGCCACCCATCTTCTCTGACATCTCATTCTTTTGGCATGAAGCTTGGGCTAAAATTTAAACCAAACATAAATAGATTTCCAAGAACAAGAGGACTCGGGTTCGATTACAAGAATTTTGAGGCTCAAGTCTGCATTTTTATCAGACAAGTAGAAGGCAACCACGTCATACCTGCAAAATCACCCGTGGATTGTCTCAACGTTGTTAGCATAAAAATTGAAAATCATCACTGCGTCTAGTACTCAAAAAGAGGAAAACAAAACGTGCCAAAAACAGACGCAAGATATAAAGATTAAAGCCTATATTTACATGAACATAGTGACCTATTAAAGTATGTTGTTGGTTTGGCTGCTAACGAAATCATTATAGTAATATGAGGGGTTTAATTGGATAGGGCTGTTTTTAAGCGGATGGGTATGAGTCTAATTGGGGTTATCTTAGTATTGAACCGGGTATTTTAATTTGGAGTGACACTCTTTAATTCTGATGAAACAAGAGGGGTTGCTCTGATGGTAAGCAACTTCCACTTCCAACCAAGATGTTGTGAGTTCGAGTCACCCAAGAGCAAGGTGGAGATTTCTTGGAGGGAAGGATGCCGAGGGTCTATTTGGAAACAGTCTTTCTATCCCAGGATAGGGGTAATGTCTCCGTACACCCTACCCTCCCCAGACGTCTATTTGGAAACAGTCTCTCTATCCCAAGATAGGGGTAATGTCTCCGTACACCCTACCTTCCCCAGACTCCACTAGTGGGATTATACTAGGTTGTTGTTGTTGTTGTTGTACTCTTTAACAGTCTGTCTAATTGAGGGGTATATTTGAATGATATAATATAACGATAGAGGCTAAGATGACCAAATAGTATAACGAAGGATATTTTTAAATATTTTTTCATAGTACATGAATATATTCGACCCTTCTCCGTATCCTTAATGATGGTGCAGTGCTTTTTTCCTCAGAACGTTGTTCCATACATCACCACTCCACTTTTTATAATAAATGCAGCTTATGACTCGTTAATTAAGGATATAGATGCCAATTTCTTTCTTTTAAAGAATTGTATTTTGTTTTTTCTTTAATTTCCTTAAAAAGAAAAAATTTCTTGGGATGATTCTGTAGACATATAAAATTTATTGGGTCTAATCCATACAAAATTTAGATTAAATTCAATTGGGTTAAATAATTAATTTGGGTTTTACAAGTTAAATTAGTCCATTTTATTATTTTCAAGCCCAAGGTCCATTTCATCTTAAGACCCAGACTCATGCCATGTGTCAAGTGACATGGCATATCCAGTCAAACCCAAAGCCAACAAGATGATGCCACGTGTTAAATGATGTGGCAATCCAAGTCAAAAAGTAAGAACCAACCACAAGTTGCCAAATGGCTAAAATGACATGGGCCAATCAAAATCAAGGAAGAGAGTTCTTATGTAGCTGGACTGTCCATCCTCTACAACTATAAACAGAGGGGATACATAACTCTCAGGGGACATTCAGAGTTGGAGAAGAACACTCTGCAATTAGTGAAGGTATCCACAAATAGAGAGATCAATCATCAAGTGCTTAGTTCTTCGACAAAGGAGTGATCAACGGAGTTCTTCCCGGAGATCAACCTGTAACAACAAAGTGCTACTCGACGTTCTTGGCGATTAAATATATCACAAGGAGGTCCGCATCATCCTACATTCGAGAAAGACGCTTCTCAAGCCCTCGAATCTTGGAGAATTTTAGAGAGGAGAATCAAGGGATATATAGAATTGTACTCACAAATATTTATCAATAATATCTCTTTTTCTTTATACTATTTTTGTTGCAGTTTATTTTTCAGCTTACAAAAGTTTGTTGCGAAACAATTTTGGCACGCCCAGTGGGACCAATTCTGCCCTTCATCTCTCCTTCTTTCAAGTTGAAAACTACAAATTTCATATCTACTGCTACAATGGACTTCCGCAAATGTGATGTTTCATGCAAAAATGCTACTGTTGCCACATCCGTTGAGCTCAGTCATGTTGGCCCAATGACTCGAAGAAAGTTCAAGTCAAGTGGCTTGAATGGATCCGAATACTTCGCCTCCTTGGAGATGGCAAAGAAAAGCAGATCTCGTATGACGTTCGCAACCGCAATCTCTAAGGGCAACACCCCATTCTCGATGTTTGACGAACTTTCTCAAACAGCCTCAAACCTTGGCGGATTTGAGGATTTGGTGGATTCTTCAGTTTCAACGAAAGTCAATGCCTTGGTGACTGACGCAACTAATGTGGACGAAAAGTTTGCCATGATGGAACAGACTATAGAGGTCTTGAAGAAATCTATTGAAGACAAAGACCTTCAAATCGCTCAACTCATGAACAAATTGGAGGCCTATGCTCCTGGAGAATCGAGCCATGTCCCACCTCATTCACCTGCCTTCACCTCCTAGAAAACAGCTGTTGAGGAATCATTTGCAAAGTTAAACATTCAAAAGGAAAAACAATCTACTTCAGTTGCGGCATTATCTGTCCAACAATTGCAAGACATGATAACAAACACCGTCAGAGCTCAATATGGCGGGCCATCGCAAAGTTCGTTGTACTACTCTAAGCCTTATACTAAGAGGATTGATTGTTTAACCATGCCAACCAATTATCAACCACCAAAGCTACATCAATTTGATGGCAAAGGGAACCCAAGACAACATATTACCCACTTTGTCGAGACTTGTAGCAATGCTGGAACGCATGGTGACCTTTTTGTAAAAATATTTTCCAGCATGGTGACCTTTTTATAAAAAATTTGTTCGTTCTCTGAAAGGGAACGCATTTGACTGGTATATTGACTTGGAGCCCGAGTCCATTGATAGCTGGGAGAAACTTGAGAAGGAATTCCTCAATCGTTTTTACAGTACCCGAAGAACTGTAAGCATGATAGAGTTGAAAGGCACCAAGCAAAGGAAGGACGAGCCCGTGGTGGATTACATTAATCGTTAGAGAGCGTTAAGTTTGGACTACAAAGATCGCCTTTCAGAGATATCTGCTGTGGAGATGTGCATTCAAGGAATACACTAGGGCCTTTTGTACATCCTACAATGGATCAAACCGCGATCTTTTGAAGAACTTGCAACACGAGCGCACGACAAGGAGTTAAGCATCGCAAGTCATGGAAATGCATCTCCATTTGCTGATCAAAAGGAGTTCAAGAAAAATGTTGCATCAAAGAACCAAACCAAAGAATCAATGGTGGTAAAAGCAACTTCTATGAAGGTCACTACTAATAAAAAAGTGAAGGAGGATAAGACCCTGAGTCAATATCCCAAAGAGGAAGAAGCGTCGTCCCACCTTGAAGGAATTAGAGGCGAAGGTTTATCTATTTACAGATTCAGACGTACCCACAATCCTTGATGAACTGCTGGACAAGAAAGTCATCGATCTCCCTGAATCAAAAAGGCCAGAGAAAATTGGCAAAGTTGGCAATCCAAAATACTGCAAGTTTCATCGCGTCATTAGCCACCCTACAGAGAAATGATTCGTCTTAAAGGAAAAACTTATGGCTCTTGTAAGTGAAGGAAAAATCATTATAGACATGGATGAAACAACAGAAGCAAATCATGCAAGTATCGCGTTCAAGGAAAAGAAGTGTTCAAAGTTGCATAACGTGTCAAGCACTTCCTTCTTACAATTTGGAGGTTTCGAGCCCGTTGAATTTGATCTTCCAAGGAAAACTCTTGAAGGTTCACTAGATCTAGACAATCACTCCAAAGACAAAGACGATGAGGTTTGGATTCTAGTCACTCACAAGAAGAGAAAACATCAGGCAGTTTTGAGGCTACGAACTCCTAATTAAAGAGCGATGATAAGCAATGCAGATAGGCTACAATCACCAAGAAATATCAAATCTTCTACTAGCAAGAAGATTAATAGTGCCTTATTGCCGAAGTTCCGAAAAGCCCATCACATTGCATGAATTCTTTCTGAGAAAATTCCTTCATGGATGTCACGTTAGTGCAACTCATGTAGTTTCTAGTACTGACGAAATGAAGGAAAGCAACGATGAGCTTGCTCCAATGAAAACACATGAACATCATGATGACAGAAAAGTTATAACATGTTGTGGAAAAATTTCATTCACAAATGATGACTTACTGCTGGGGTCTAAGCCACATAACACACCTTTGTTTGTTGTAGGGTCCATTTGGGAACAACATCTCAATTGCATACTTGTTGATGATGTTTCGGCTGTCAACATCATGCTAAAGATGGTGCTAAAAAAGCTTGGGATCTCTATCTATGAGCTATCCAAAAGTAACCTAACAATCCAAGGTTTTAACCAAGGAGGACAACGAGCCATAGGTATGATCCACGTAGGATTATCCATTGGTGAGATGAATTCAAACACCCTGATTCATGTTATAGATGCTAAAACATCATACAACTTTTTGCTTGGACGTCCTTGGATTCATGAGAATGGGGTGGTATCATCTACTTTGCATCAATGTCTGAAGTACAGAAGAGATGGTGAGATAGTCAAAATTGATGCAGACATCAAGTCTTTCACTGAGATGGAGTCATACTTTGCAGACGCAAAATTCTACCTGGATTCTTGTGAACTGAAAGTGGAGAAACCATCATCAGATGATGAAGCTGGTGTTAAGTCAGAAGAGGAAAATGAGGCTCAATGGACTACCACCAAGCTGCCTAAGAAGGGAACGAAAGAAGTCTCCATTAAGATATCATCATCTGAAGGTGACATACAGACAAAGACTGAAGAGCATCTGGTTTTTCGCTATGTTCCACGTGAGCATCGAACGAAAGGGCACCCTTTGCTACATGAATGTAACCCAAAGAAGCAAATGAGTCACAAAGATATCCAACATTTCAAGGAGCATATTACTATCCCAGTTGCACAAATCCCATCAGTGATGGGTGAGTCTGCTAAAGGCAATCTTCAAGCTGATAAAATAAAAGGGCACTATGATCCTAAGGCCTTCATACTGCTTGAAAAGTATGGTTATGACTTCTCCAATCCATCACAACTAGGAGAACTCAAAGACGAAGTCACTGGTGAAAAGATACATGGGATCAATGAGTATCAAATGAAGTTGAGAAAGCAAGGGCACTACGTCGCCACTCCAAAGTTTGGGTTGGGGTTCAGTTTGGCAGAGCCTCTTCGAATTTCATCAAAGAGAAGCAAAGAGATAGCTTCATCACAATACTCCTTGGTAGAGGAGATGAAGGAAGTTAAGGGCAAGAAAATAAAACAACGGGCTTCAATATTTGATCACATTGGAGGCTCAACCCCTCCGGTCTCAGTGTTTGAAAGGCTAACTCACAAAGGTGAACATGTATCTTCCAAACATCTAAAAGAAGTTTCCACTACCTCAAAGATCTCTATCTTTTGTCGCCTAGGGACCACAAGGAAGTCTCTATCAAAAAAGATACTATCAAAATACAAGGAGCAAGTCCATGAGGAACGGGATCATTTTGAAATTGTTGCTGACAAAGAAATTTGTAGTGCTTTCCCATCACGTATGAAGAGGAAGTCTATTCTATCGATATCCACAGATGGTCCGCTGAAGGTGCAAAAGATAACCATTGTTTACACTTGCTAGTCTCATAAAGAAGCAAAGAAAGAGAAAGAAGCCATGCCGACCATCCAAGGAAGTCAAAGAGAAAAGTCAGACTTTGTGGAAACATCCTATCACATAACTGTGGAAGATAGCCCATGCCTTAATGTCGATGATGAAGTACATGAGGCTCTCCCTCAACTAGAAGATGGCGGGCAATCAACTGTGGATGAGCTTAAGGAACTCAATTTAGGTACTCCGAAAGATCCACGCCTCACCTTCATTAGTGCACTGCTTACGCCTCAAGAGGAGGAGGAATACTCCAAGTTGTTGACCGAGTACAAAGATGTCTTCGCTTGGTCGTATAGAGAAATGCCTGGTCTTAGTCCTAAGGTGGTTGTTCATCATTTAAGGATCAAAAGCGGAGCATGCCCTGTGAAGCAATCACAACGCATGTTTCCACCCGAGCTTGTATCACAAATTGAAGTCGAAGTTAACAAGCTTATCGAGGCAAGATTTATTCAAGAGGTGAAGTGCCCATCATGGATATCGAATATTGTACCTGCCAAGAAGAAGAATGGTCAAATACGCATTTGTGTTGACTTTTGAGACCTAAATAAGGCATTTCCAAAATATGACTTCCCGCTACCAATTATTGAACTCATGGTTGATGCTACAATAGGGCATGAAGCTATGTCATTCATGGATGGGCCTTCTGGATACAATCAAATCAGAATGTCTCCAAAAGATGAAGAGTGTACTGCTTTCCGAACTCCAAAAGGGATATATTGCTACAAAGTGATGCCCTTCGGTCTGAAGAATGTTGGTGCAACCTACCAACGCGCGATGCAAAATATCTTTGACAACATGCTTCATAAGAGGGTTGAATGCTATGTTGATGACTTATTGGTGAAGACGAAGAGTAGGCGTTACCACCTTGAAGACCTTCGAATTGTTTTTGAAAGGTTAAGAAAATTCGACCTGAAGATGAATCCACTCAAGTGTGCATTTGGAGTTACCTCAAGAAAGTTTCTTGGCTTCATTGTGCGTCATCGTGGAATTGAAGTTGATCCTGCAAAGATTGACACCATTTAGAAAATGCGCAAGCCAAAGAACTTGAGGGAGCTTCGAAGTCTCCAAGGAAACTTAGCATTCATCTGGAGGTTTATCTCTAATCTAGCCGGACGGTGTCAACCCTTCAATCATCTATTGAGGAAGGATATCTTTTTTCATTGGGATCAGTCATGTCAAAATGCTTTTGAAAGCATCAAAACATACTTGCTGAATCCACCTGTGTTAAGGGAGCCAATGCTTGGGAAGCCATTGATACTCCACATCGCAGCACAGGAACGTTCACTTGGAGCACTACTTGCTCAAGAGAATGAGGAAGGAAAGGAACAAGCCTTGTACTACCTTAGTCGAACTCTGATAGGAGCTGAGTTGAACTATACGCCTGTTAAGAAAATATGTTTAGCGTTACTTTATGCAATAAATAAGCTAAGGCATTATTTTGAAGCATACACCATCAAACTCATCTCTCGAGCAGATCCCGTGAAGTTTGTGATGAATCGACCTGTTCTTTCTATACGCCTAGCAAGATGGTCCATAATGTTAACCAATATGAGATCACATACACACCTCAAAAAGCTGTGAAAGGACAAGCACTAGCCAAATTTCTGGCTGATTACTCTCATTCGGCAGAATGGGAGCTTTCGGATGAGTTTCCAGATGAAGACATTTTGTTCATCGAAGAATTGCCACCATGGACAATGTTCTTTGATGGATCTGCACGTCGTAATGGTGCGGGGGAAGGTGTTGTGTTGATCTCTCCATAAAGACAAGTCTTGCCATTCTCCTTTCTTTTAGGTGAAACATGCTCCAACAATGCTGCAGAGTACCAAGCTTTGATCGTCGGTCTCGAAATGGCATTAGAAATGAAGATTCTACAGTTGGAGATCTACGACGACTCTAAGCTGATCATCAACCAACTTTTGGGGAGTTACGAGGTAAAGAAGGAAGATCTATTGTCATACCATGAATACACTTCTGGGTTTACCTGAAAAATTCGACAGAGTGTTCTTAAACCACGTCCCAAGAGAAGAAAATCGCAAGGCTGATGCTTTGGCTAACTTGGCCACGACGATGGCACTTGGAGAGAATGAGTCAACAAAGGTATATGTGTGTCATCGATGGGTTATTCCTAGACTTATGGATCTTCAAGTCAACGAAAGCCATCATATGTCTGTTCGAGTGATTGAAGAAGAAGATTGGAGGCAACCACTGATAGAGTACCTTGAACATGGAAAGTTACCTGAAGATCCGCGACAAAGAATAGACATCAAGCGAAGAGCACCAATGATTCATCTTCTATAAGGGGACATTGTTTCACCTCTCTTTTGAAGGACCATTCTTGCGATGTCTTGACAAAGAAGAAGCCTGTCAAGCGATGGAGGAAGCACATTCTGGCTCATATGGATCACACCAATCTGGTCCCAAGCTCTATTTTCCCATCAAGAGGATGGGCTACTACTGGGCGAAAATGGTGAAGGACTGCATGGATCATACCAAAAGATGTCAAGCGTGTCAATTTCATGACAACTACATCCACCAACCTCCAGAGCCTCTTCACCCAACTGTAGCTTCATGGCCTTTTGATGCATGGGGACTTGACGTTGTTGGACCACTTCCAAAGTCATCAAACGGACAGATGTACATATTGGCCGCTACAGACTAATTCTCTAAATGGGCGGAAGCTGTTCCACTCAAGGAGGTGAAAAAGAAAACCGTTGTCGATTTTATCAAGTCATATATAATTTTTAGGTACGACATACCAAGATACATAATCACTGATAATGGAACGCCATTTGAAAACAAGCTCGTGAAGAGTCTATGCGAGAAGTTCAAACAAACAACATAAGTCTTCAATATATAATGCACCTGCCAACGGCCTTGCTGAAGCTTTTAACAAGACGTTTGGTAACCTTTTGAAGAAAGTTATTGCAAAGAACAAGAGAGACTGGCATGAGAGAATTGGTGAAGCTTTGTGGGCATACCGGACAACCTTCAGAATTGCTACAGAAGCAACGCCTTACTCTTTGGTATATGGCGTGGAAGCAATCCTTCCGTTAGAGCAACAAATTGCATCATTGTGGATCGCAATCCAAAAAGGACTCACATTTGAAGAGAATGCTCAACTTCTCCTAGCAGAGTTAGAGGCATTGGATGAGAAAAGATTGGAAGCGCAACAAAAATTGGAATGCTATCAAGCTCGACTAGCTAGAGCCTTCAACAAGAAAGTGCGGCCATGATCATTTCAAGTGGGAGACTTAGTCCTAGCTGTTCGATGACCCATAATCCTTAACAAACACATAGGTGACAAGTTTACCTCAAAATGGGATGGGCCATATGTTGTGAAGGAAACCTATTCAAGTGGCGCATATAAAATTATCGATAAGGATGGTCTCAGAGTTAGTCCAATCAACGGAAAATTTCTGAAGCAGTACTTCCCATGAAAGTCAACTATGCTCCTCGACGCACGAGCCTAAACTGTAAGTCATGAAGCTCCTTAATGCACGAGCCTAAACTGCATGTTGTTATGCTCCTCGACGTACGAGCCTAAACTGCAAGTCATGACGCTCCTTGATGCATTAGCTTAAACTGCACGTTGCTACACTCCTGGCCCGCATGAGTCTAAACTATGTACGGGCCAAAAAAAGTCTGCTAGGTTGAAAATCTCGAAAGAGGCGGCCTAGGCAAAAGTCAAGACCAAAAAAAAAACTCATCCCTTCGAACTATGTTATGACTTGATCCTCTTCACCGAGGTACGTAGGCAGCTTAGAGTTTCATTCTAAGTTTAGTCGCATGAGTTTAAAAAAGAAAAAGTTTGGCTTATGGGATCATCACATTAAATCTTTCAAGTACAGAGGCATATATAAATACGAGAAAGAAGACAATTTGTGCTGAAGTGTAAAAGATATTTTATTGCTTCAATGATACAAAAGTTGATACACCCAAAAATGTGGAGACGAAAGAAATTAGACATTATCCTATACAAAATGATCGTAAACTATGCTTTGTTGCTGACGCGTCTTGAATGTTTTTCCAAGTGTATGATGTCTACACATTTAATGTCATTCTCGATGTATGTCTCTCGCATTCAGTAGTTGTGATGATCTCTTGACCGTGTATCTTGTTGTTAAGCCTCGAGCATGATAGTTTTCTTATCTTGTCCAAGTGTTGGTTGAAGGTCCCATATTTGAAAAGTCATCTCTCTTGAAAATCCTTCAATCACTACGGGAGCCTCCATTGATAAACTTCAAAACCGTCAACAAATCAAGTGCAACAATTGGTGAAGGGGTGACTCTGCATCTTGTATGACATCTCAGACTGATATCTGGACTCGTTGAACTTCTTTTCAAGTCTGCAAAAGAAATAAATAAAGAGATAAGATTTGTGAAGCACAATAGCTAAAGTTACTATATTCAAGACTATAAAGTCAATTTCAAGAAAACAACAACATTCATAGGACAACTCAGAGAGCATAGAGATGGGAAGCGAGCTCAACGGAGGACGAGATCAATTTTGGAAAATTATTGCGGTCCATCCGGAAGACGTTCTACCCCAAACATTTTATATTTGTAGATTTGGATGTCTAGTCTCCAACAACACAATCCGTTTGCGATTCGGAGGCTCCTAGCTCAAGATACAATTTTTGTTGTCGGAACTACACGAATCTGAAAGTTACTGCAGCTAGGTAGACTTTGAGAATTTTCTATTTCCAGCTCGAAAGACATTCTGCCACGAAACTCATACGTTTCTAGCTCTATGAGTATACTTTCTAATGGCGCAAACGGATCCCAATTTTGAGTCTCCTAACTCGAGATATGAATTTTCCCACCAAAGCGCGCAAAGCTGAAAAGCAATTTCGCAGACAGATGGGTCAAGTTCAGAAAGTTTCTGCGGACAATCTACTATGAATTCTTCTATGATATCTTTAGGATTTCATTATCTCTGAGTTTCCACTGGCGCAGACAGTTCATGATTTGGACATTCCTAGCTTGAGATATATATGTTTTGATGACAACATACAGTGCTGTAAAGTCAAAATGTCAGATATGTATACCAGCTTCAAAAGTCGACTCCGGCTAATCCTCAAGGAATTTATCCGTTAATTCTTTAAAGGATGTAACTTTCAAGTTTTGATTCTTTGAAAGCAAGAAGCTTCAGATTTCATGTCTCATACATCAAGGAATTAATAATTTTGCAATGGCTCACCAAGCACTCGCCCGTCAAGGATGAAATATGATCGCTCAAGCTCCAAGACTCTTTCTTGCCAAGTCGAATAGGCTAAGTTTATTTTAGTTATTTGAGGACAAGCAAGAGTTTAAGTTGGGGGTGTTGATGTGTCGGAGAATTTCGGTACATTTCAATACTAATTGCTTTGATTTTAGCTTGTTTTAATGCAATTATCTCCGTTACTTATGTAGTTTTGTTGTTTCTACAGTACATAAGGACTGAGAACCCAAGAACATGGAAATGGAAGCAAAAAGACAAGAAAAGAGCAAAATGTAGCAAAAATGCTGGTCTGCGATACACTATGCGATCGCAGATCAGACATGCGAGCCGCAGAATGCACGTCAAATCGCAGACAAAAGCAGAGATCTGGGTTAAATCTCAAGTCAAGAATGCGGTCCATTATGCGACCGCAGAACCAACTTGCGAGCCGCAGAGTGAACAGCAAACCAACTATGAAGATCACTGAAGGACGAAGATGCGATGCAAAATGCGATCGCAATTCTGCAATGCAATCCGCAAAATTGGAATGCGAAGAAGACCTGTAAACTAGGGTTCCAGTCTGCGATGAGGATGTTCAAGATGCGGACCTCATACGTGCTCTGCGACAAGAATGTGATCGCATATCAGACCTGAAAGGGTATTTTTGTCCGTTTTCTGTCCCGATTTTGAGTCCACTATAAATAGTTTTATGATGTCTTTGTGGGCTCATCTTGTCTAGTCTTTGAACCACATTCCAAGACATTAATATTCCTCACTTTTGGAATCTTTTGGGTGAAGATTCTCTACTTCGTAAGCTTTTATGACATTAAATACTCTTTGGTTTTTGTATTGTAGTATGAGTAGCTAACTTTAAATACTAAGGTTGTGGACCCTAAATGGGTGTTATGCTAATGTGTGTTTAACATTGAATATATATATAATGGTTGGTTGATATTTATTTACTTCTCATTCTTCATTTATTGTTGGTGGTTGCAAACATTAAAAAGTGCCATTAAATTCTTGCTTTGCTTGGGAAAATGGGTTAGAATTTGGCAGAAGTAAATATCAATGACTCAAGGCTTTAAACCTTGTTTAATAGAATCGCTTAGGAATAAGTGGGTTTTACTTGGAATATATTGATGGTTCTAAATTGCAACTCTTTTATATTTGGGAAAATTATAAAGAGGAAATACTACTCAACTATTGGGAAATATTGGGTAGTCACTTAGACATCTTTTGCATATCAAAAGAACCTTCCATTAGAAATATATCATATTAACACCGATAAGCATTACACTCCATTAAAGGGGACACAATCTTGGTTTCTTTAATCCAATTAATTACTCTATAAATATTCCAATTAGTTGATACTTCCAAACAAACTCAATTCATACTCTTGTTACTATAAACCATTCTCTTGTTATTGTTAACCGAATAGAGATACGACTTTAGTCGAGCAACACACTATAAGAGTAACCTTTTCACACCTATTCCCTGTGGGATTTGACCCCAACCTTGTTGGGTTATTATATTTGACACCGACCGCCTTACACTTTCATTAAAGTGTAATTTGAGTGTATCAAATTTTGGCGCCATTGCCGGGGAATACGGTTTTGAAATTACTATTTAGTGTGTACTTTACTTAACATCTATTTCTATTCCATCACACTTTGCTTGCTTTGCTTGGTGTTGATAGGAAAACATGTCTGAATATGGTGATGATGCGGAGACAGAAATGGGAGAGAATCCTTTTGTAGGCATGGAGGAGTACATTGAGGATACTAACGCCATTGTACCGCCAGCTGTTGGAGCTGCAATATTTAAAGTGGAACGCGGTCTAATTCTGATGCTCAAGGTAGAAGGATTTTTCAGAAACTCCACAGATGATGATCCAACACAACACCTTAGGAATTTCTTGGGTGTGTGTGCAATGCACAAACAAAACAATGTCTCTTACGATTCCCTGAGGTTGAGATGCTTCAAGTATTCTCTACCTGGGGATGCGAGGAAATGGCTCCAGAATCTGCCACCCAACTCTATCCATTCTTGGCCCGAACTTGTCTGGGCGTTTTTGTCCAAGTGGTTCCCGCAAAGAAAAAAGTCTGAGTTGCGGGATAAGATTTTCTTCTTCAAGCAGATACAGGGAGAGCAATTGCATAAGGCATGGGATCGCTTCAAATTATACTTGGTGAGGTCTCCAAACCATGGTTTTCCGGATTCCATGTTGTTGGAAAAATTTTATATGGGTTTGGATCCCATGAAACAAGCCATCGCCAAGAATGCAGCTGACGGATCTTTCATGGACAAATCGTTTGCAAGAGTGACACAAATCCTGGACAAAATGGCAAAGCACAACCAAACATGGCATTCAGAGGATACTACCGGAGGAATCTCATATGGCTCTCCTTCCTTGAGCAACCTAATCAAGGAAAATCAAGAGAGGGATCAAGTGATTGCCGGGCTTGCAACAAATTTAAATGTGCTTGTGAGCACGTGATTTTTGCCTCATACGAATTACTCCAAAATAACTCCCGAAATTAGGTCTTTTCTTTAATTATGTGTTATTTTTAGGAAATATTGTACGGTTTTCCTGTTTGTTTGCATAGGCATATGTGCGTGTGTAATTTTATTAATCCATTTAAAAATACAAAAAATAATATAATGTAATATGTGTTGCATGTGCATTTAGGATTTAGTTTTTCAATTTAGGAATTAACAGGTTTGTTTTACAAAAAGAAAAATCACAAAAAAATACGTAATTATTGTAATTTTGTCATTTAAATGTGCTTTCATTTTTTCTTTGATTTTGTGTGTTAATTATTGTAAGTATTAATTAATATTTGTAGTTAGATTTTACAATTAATTAGGAATTGTATTTAAATCAGAAAATTAAAGAAGAAAAGGAAAAGAATTCAAAAAAATGAATAAAGAATCGGATTGGGCCAGTTTTAGGCCCAAAGAGTTGCACTTCCTACCCAGCCCATACCCGTCCCAAATCCAGTCCACCTGTATCTAAATTAAACGACGTCGTTTCATCATGCTCAATCTGGTTCGTTGATTTCACTTGATCAATGCTCCAGATCAATTCTTCCACACCCGACCCGTGCCCATCCAAAACTGATAGGTCTTGAGGATAAACAAAACGACGTCGTTCCACTTACTTGATTAATCCAGACCATTGATCTCATCAGATCGAACGGTCTGGATCCAACCCTCACGTGCATATATAAAGGGTCCAAACTAACCCCGCCCCCCAAACCAGGCCCCCCTCCTCTCATTTCTCATCAAACCTCGTCTCTTTTAGAGACGAGAAACCCTAATAGCCGCCACCCCGTTCCCTCGCCGTAAACCCGGCGGCGCCGGCTCCAATGGCCGTGAAATTCACACCACTAGAGCACCTAACCGCCCTCTCCACGAATCCCTTAACCATTTTGCTCGAATCATGCCGAAGCTCCTCGAATCTTCAATCGAAGATTCGAGCAAAACCTAACCCTACCTCAACTCACCCCAAACTCACACCTGATATCCGCTAGGTTTCTCCCATAACATAAAGATCTTGGAGCTGATCAGGTGGTGGTGCGTATATAACGTCATAACCTTTCACATAAAAAATCCAAGCCCTGGAATTTGTCCAAATTAAATAATAGATTGAGGTCTAATAGACCTTAACCGAGGTATTCTCAATTGAGGATACTTCGATTAAAGTCTGTTCGACCTCAGAATGTCCCAATTCAAGTTCGAGCCTGGGTCGGAATATTTCTGAGGTTCTTTCCTTTTTCTTTTATTCTATATGTATGATTTTTGTTTATCTATGTATCTGTTTAGTGAACTTCTATTAGTTTTCCATCTTCTATCAGTTAATTCTGCTCATCTTCAATGGACCTTTTATTTTGTCCAATTCTTTCACTTGTTATGTTTGCTATAATTGTTATATGCTATAATTTGAATAATCGATCAAATAAGTTTGTCAATTGGTCTGGGATGTTTGGATGTTAAGATTAGCCTGATAATAAGTCTAAATTATGGTTCATTCCTGTCTGATTCCCCTCTTGATTCGTTCATGTTCTGAAGTTGTACTGAAAGGAGTTAATTGCTATATGTTGAACTTAGAATTGAGCCTGTTGGTACATTCAGTTCCTTGAATTGAAGTTATTGGTCATTGATTACCCTGGATCGTTATTCTTATGTTAATACCATTTGATCTGATTTAAATCCCTCTTGGTTTGAATGGTCATTTGAGTTTCAAATTGAATTGGTTCTAGCTGTTGTAGTTAAATTCATTTAGTGGTTGGATTTGAATAGATTGGAGAGGTTCAATGCAGGTTGAAAGAGAGTGGGTAGGGCAGTAATTTTGTAACTTTCAGGGCAGTAATAGTAAGGGAATTTCAGGGGTGTTTGGGGAATAAAACAGTTAGTATGATACTTTATTGTTAGTGCTTTATCAATGGGGTATTAATTAATCCTAATGGGGAACCAAAGGAAGTGGAGGGGCTGAAATTAAGGGAAAGTTTTCCTTAGTGGCTGATTAATTAGAAAAAGCAGTTTTAGTGTTATTTGAGTGGAAAAAAACTGATTTGAAAAGAAAAAGGGGGGTCCGGGCAGTAGGTTGGGAGAAAGGGAGTCAATTGTATAAAGAGAGGGTGTTGGGACTGATTTCAGGGACAGAGAACACACACAGAAAGAGAGAGGACAGAAAGAAAAAACAGACAGAGAACACACACAGAAAGAGAGAGGACAGAAAGAAAAAACAGACAGAAAAAAGAGAGATTAGAGAGAATTTGGGACTGATTTTGGAAAAACAGCAAGAAGAATAGAAAAAGAAAGAGAGAAAAAATCAGAAGAAAAAAAATAACCTTACATTATAAGTTAGAGTGTTAAGGTTGAATTTCGAGATTAAGAGTTTCAGGTTACATTTCCCGAGTTTTAAAAATCAGAAATACTATTTCCTCGCATCTGTCCGGACTTGTTTGGTGATACTGTTTGATTGAACCAGAAATCTTAAAATTTCTGCTACTGTTCGTCTAGTTTTCGCGGGTTCTGTTGGTTTTGTTCAAATCTACTGAATTGTTTGGCATTTTATTTCTGCTGTTGGGCTTCTTTTGCTGCTACTGCTGAATACTACCTCTTTTACCCTCATTTCCAGGTATATATTTAGACTCATGATACTGCAAAGTTTCAATATTATAGAGAAATGAAATCTGGAATTTCAAATATGTCTGCTATTCATTTGAAGGCATTAGTTGAGTTTCAATTTTTTAGTTAACTATTGGCTTGCGCTTGACATGAGAACTATTAGTTAATAATCCTCTTTTGATGTTAGTATAAGCTTTGCAATAATTCTATTTATTTCAGAATCTCATTAAGTATAGTTATATTCGAATTGTCGAGACAGGGGACTTGGTTGAAAGTTGATTATTCTTTAAACTTTGTATTTAGACCATGTTAACTAAGCGCTTGGTAACATGAAAATATCGGGGAACCACGCTGGTAAACTTTGTCAAGTCTGATATTGTTTAATTCTAGTTGACATAAATATTCTCGTTTATACAAAATAGGGCCTAATAATACGGATAACTATAAGTGAGAGGTGAATCGATATAATTCGTTACGATTAAGATATTGGAATATTCTGGATGGTTCAGATGTGTATTTACGTTACATGTAATGTCATTTTATTAAATCAATTTGTAGATTAGTTCTCTTTCTTAACAACAAATGGCCCATTTATTTTAGGAATGCGATTAACTCATTTCTTAAAAAATAGTATATAAAAATAATGTCAATGATTTTTACAAAGTATAGATTTAGTATTTGTAAATAGCTTGCATAAGCCGAGATAAAAATTGGTTTGATTTTATCTATCCCAAACTCAATCATCGTAAGCAAATTAACCAAATAATTAGAACTTTGGACTAAAAACAAGTTGTGTAGAAGAAGGTCGGATTTATGAATACTAATTGCAGCATTTTAGTCAAAGATATACAAAGTAGAGTTTGCTCCGAGTAGAATAATGAAAATTCTTCGAAAACTACTGGTTTGTTTATCAATTAATTTTTTTTCTAGTTTTACACGTAATTCGCTTTGGCAAGTTTTTAAACATATACACTTAGTCTTAAGCCTAGGAAAATAATAAATAACTTGTGCATATAATTATCAAGCTCTAGGGCATATAAACAGATTATAGATACTGTATTCACGATAAAATGGTAATTTTAGCTGCACGTTATTTATTTATTTTTCATCTCATTAACTCTTCCAATTTGAATAGTTTTGAGGTATATAATTCACACGTTTAAAATATAACTTGTGGTCAACGCCTAATAAATCTGATTTTTCAAGAAATCTCGAGGCATCCCATTCGGTGATTTCCCATGGCTTTCATATTTAAAATAGATGGACACAATAAACATTTGTAGAAAATTTATGTTGCCATTAAGAATATTTTGTGTAATTGGGGGACATGTTCGCGTGACATGATTACATTTCTAAAGACAATTCGGAGTATGCGTTCGCGCAACTTTGAACAAACTTTCTTAATAAAAGTGGTTTTTCGGAGGTTATTAAATTAATTTATTTCATATAACCCGAGATGTGCAGTTCACCATTTAATCATACAAGAGTGACGAATGTTCGTAATTTTATTTTAAGCACGCGCAATTTCGGCCATAAATTCATTTTTTTATATAATAAAAAAATATAAAAATACTATCAATCTTATTGTGTACACATATGCGTGACACGATTCTTTACATTTATATAAACAAAATACGAATATACGTACGCGTGATTCGTTTCAAGATAGATCTATAATTGTAAACAATCTAACCAAAAGCGGTAACAAAATCATGCAACAAGAAACAAAATGTATTTAGTAAATCAAGATAATTAAGGCCAAGTATAAAAATGGTTAAGCGACCATGCTAGAACCACAGAATTCGGGAATGCCTAACACCTTCTTCCGGATTAACAGAATTCCTTACTCGGATTTCTGGTTCGCAGAATGACAAACAGAGTCATATTTTCCTCGATTCGGGATTAAAACTGGTGACTTGGGACGCCATAAAATTCCCAGGTGGCGACTCTGAAATTAATAAAGAATCCCGTTTTGGTTGTCCTTTAATCGGAAAAACTCTCTTTACACTACGCCCTCCTCCGGGATGTTGTGTAAGGAAGAGGTGTGACAGCTCTGGCGACTCTGCTGGGGACTAGAAAACCCAGAACCACTGGTTCGGGGTTCAAGAATTCGAGCTTAAAATAACTGTTATAGTTGGCTTTGTTTGTTATCTGATTTTTTCACATATTTATGCTTAATGTACTAAATGTTGCTTTTTACCGCTTTAATATTATCTGAATTGTGTATATAAAACTGCTATGAAACCCTTCTTCTTTTTGAGTCTTCTGAATTTATGGTGCACACGTGCGCATGGCCCACCTTTCTGTTAGAAGTCATACCAAATAAGACGAAGTTGGGACAAGTAACTAGGCCGGGTAGACTTTCGTGCTCCCGGTACGTTGCCCCCATTTCGGCTCAAGCTGTCCGTTTGGGTAAGCCAGGTCTAGAACAATATGCCTCAGGTTTTTCACTTAGAATAACTCATCCTCGTACCGGATCCCTAGTAGGAACGTCTGTTTGCATCATGTACATTTGACCTTGGAGACTCAACACAGGGGTTGGGTCTGTTTAGGACAGATGCACCCGAAATGAAAAGACCATCCTGATGCATCCTATTTGCAACTTGTGCATTCATTTGCCTCGGATTTGCATGTTGACCAGCTTAATTGGGAAAAGAAAAAAAATCATTGTGAGAGCCGAGAAATAAAATGGGCTGTTTTAGAAAATTCCCAAAATAGTTTTAAATTTTGAAAAAAAGAAGAAGAAGTGTTAAATAAATAAATAAAAAAAAATCATTTTCTTTTTATGAGTGTCTGTTTTCAAAAGGAGTCTTGATTTTGTTAAAATTAATCGCAGATACAAAATGAGCACCACCCAAAACCCACCATTCGCAAATGTAGATGAGTTTCTATTTCGGCTTCAAATATGGTGGCATGAGTTAGGAGAAAATGGTCAGAAATTGGTCATTAAGCATTTGGGAACTCTCACAGATATTATGAAAGTTAAACCACGTGATGATTTGATTGCGGCGTTAGTGACTTTTTGGGACCCTGTTCATAATGTCTTTCGCTTCTCTAATTTCGAGCTTACTCCTATATTAGAAGAAATAGCTGGATATGCCGGTTTTGACAGAGATTTGAGAAACCAAAATCTTATATTCCCAAGGGCTCCCTCAGTGCATCGATTCTTTGGTCTTCTGAACATCAGTAATCAAATCAGAAAAAGCAACGTTGTCAAAGGGTGTTGTTCTTTCAACTTCCTATATTCAAGGTTCGGAAAGCCGGACGGATTTGAAATTCATGAAAAAGGCCTTACTAACAAACAGAGCAAAGACACCTGGCAGATTCACCGTCGCTTCCCTTTCACGGTGGCTTTTCTGGGAATCATGGTCTTCCCAAACAAAGAACGAACAATTGATATACGCACAGCGAAAGTCGTACAGGTCCTCACTACCAAGGAAAATCACACCCTTGCCCCGATCATTCTCTCAGACATTTATCGGGCGTTGAATTTATGTAAATCAGGGGAAAAAGTCTTCGAAGGGTGCAAAATTTTGTTGCAAATGTGGATGATCGAACATCTCCAACATCATCCCAAGTTCATGCAGTATGGTCCAAGTAATGACAATTTCATCAAAAGTTATGAAGAAAGAATAAAAGATTATAAATCTCCAGAAGGGGTGGAAGCCTGGATATCTCATCTAAGATCTTTAACGGCAAGTCAAATTGAGTGGACTTTGGGATGGCTCCCGTTGAGAGAAATGATACACATGTCAACCTTGAATAGTTATTTGTTAACTATTGGGATTGAGAAGCGTCCAGCCATATGCGCCACAGAGAGTTCTAAGACAACTAGGGAGATACCAAGTGGTGCCTGATGATGAGGATTTGAGTATGCAAGTGATCAAGTTACACCCCGAAGCCACTCTTCCCGAGGCTTTAATTCAGCAGATGTGGAATGGATGTCGATACTTGAAAGATGATACTCAAGTTCCAGATCCTGCAAAGGGCGAAATAAATCCAGGATATGCAAGGTGGTTTGAGAAACGATCCAGCATGGATAATGCACCAGAACCCGATCTTAGAAGGCCTATAAAAAGACCACATGTTCAAACCTTTGACGATAAAATTCAAGAACGATTGGTTTGGGGAGAAAAGGAAAAGGGATACAAAGCGACTATTAATGCCTTAAAGGAAAGTCCGAGGAACCTCAATTTGGATAAAGACTTACAAGCACAAGAAGCAGAAGGTGAAAAGAAGAGTCTGACTTGTGAAAATAAAAATCTCCACGCTCAATTTCAGAAAATGAAGAAAGCTTCTGAAGCACCAATGAGAAGTTGGAAATATCAAAAAATCATCGCCAATCTTTTGGAAAAAATGCAAGATTATGACTCCATTTTGGCAAAGACTAAAAAGGCGTTAGGCAAAGCTAAGGAAAGAATCATACAATTAAACGAGGAGGCCAAATCTAATAAGGAACGCCAAGTAATGCGATCCGAAAAAGACAGGGCACAATTCAATAAAGAGAAAGACCGTTGGATACATTCAGAAGCTCAACTCCATGCACAATTGGAAGAGGCGAGAAGGTACAATAGAGAACATCAGCACGCAGACATCGACAGAGAAAGAGCACAGGCAAGACTCGATCAGGCCAGACTTCGAGCTCAATTAGAGTCAGCTTTAGATCGCGAAGACCATATAAGAGATATAGCCACCATTCGCCAACATCAACTGCAAAACCAAGACCAATGTCTCCAAGATTTCAGGGCACAAATCCATGATTTGGCGGTTTACACCTCTCAAAGTTATGTGAACTGCCAAGGGATGGATTATGAAAGGTTTATAGAGCATGCACCTATTTTTGCCCGTCATCTGGCAATGGAGTTAGAAAGAATGTATCGTACACTAGGAGGTCAGCCGGGTCAAGCCCCACCGTGAGCAGGTGATCCAATGATTGAAAACAAAAGTGGGGAGTGGAGCATGTTCACAGCTGTTAAGAGTTATGTCTTTTGTTTGATTTGGGTTTGTGTCGAATTTTTAAACCATTTTCTTAAAATGTTTTCCAAATGTAATGTCCGTTCCATCTTTGTATTATTTCAATAATAAATAAAAGTGTTGACAATTGCCTTCCGCCGGAACTACGCACGGTCTGATTCATGCGGGGACATGATACGTAGGCAATCTCTATAAGATTCGATCACAATCAAAAGAAGGAATAAAATAAAGAGTGAGTGACAATAAAAAGAAAGATCAAGAAAAGCTGGGATGACACAAGCAACCGAGAAAATGCATGATAGAAAATGGTTATTTGTCTAGGAATATTGCATCTCAACGTGTAATTGTATATGTGTTAAACTCTCAAAACTAACAAGTTTGCTCATTTCCAGAATTCAAGCAGTTAGTTTATCTAGAGTATACTGGCACATTATAATTATCAAACCAGATCAAAAGGATCGATACCCGAAAGCATGTCTATCCCGGATGTCGACATAGGTATTGAAATAGAGGAGTTGGACGTCGGTAAAATGAAAGAAGAAATGCTTTAACTTAAGCAACAGATGGCCGAGATGTATCGGGCTTGGTCTACAGGGCAATCACCCCCGTCTTACCCAGCTAACCCTGCCTCCACCCCACCACTAGCCCAAACTCAGGATAATCCTGCCACTGAACTATCCCCGAGTTTCCCCATCTACCAGCACTACCGAGGCACCACCTCTCATACACCACAGTCTCCACCCCCTAAACCAGTTCCATACCCTCATCCACCAGTAACTCCTATCTTCGTAGCACCTCCCCCAGCTACACTCCACAAATCTCCTAGTGAGCCTATCTTCCAGGCCCAGGACAACCAATACTACCCCCCGGAGCCCACTTTCAAAGCTTCCGAAATCCATTCATTTACTCCCTGTTTTGACCTCCCAACAGAAATTGACAAGCCAGTCAAAAATACCGAATAAGAAGAGATGTTCAGGAAGGTCAAATGCTTAGAACAATCATTCCGAGACATGCGAGGGTTAGGAGGGCAGGTCAGTGTGGCCTACAAGGACTTATGTTTGTTCCCAAATGTGCAATTACCAGCTGGTTTCAAGATGCCCAAGTTCGACCTATACAACGGGCACAACGATCCAGTAGCCCACTTGAGGGGTTTTTGCAGCAATATAAGGGGAGCTGGGGGAAGAGACGAATTATTAATGGCTTACTTCAGTCAAAGTTTGAGCGGATCAGCTTTGGAGGGGTATACCCGCCAAGACCATGGGAGATGGTACACCTGGGATGACCTGGCACAGGCATTTGCTTGTCACTTTCAATACAATCTTGAAATCATCCCAGATCGACTATCCTTGACAAAATTTGAGAAAAAGCACAGTGAAAGCTTTAGAGAGTATGGTTTCCGGTGGAGGGAACAGGCAGCAAGGGTGGATCCCCCAATGAAGGAAAGTGAGATGGTAGATTACTTCCTACAAGCCTTGGAACCTACTTACTATGCCCATTTGGTTTCAGCGATAGGAAAATCATTCAACGAAGTAGTGAAGATGGGAGGTATGGTGGAAGAAGGTCTCAAGTCGAATAAAATTATGAGCTATTCGGCTATTAAAGCAACTACTCAAGCTATTCAAGGCGGAGTAGGAGGGATTGGAAAGAAGAAAAGAGAGGAAGCGGAAATGGTTGATTCAGGAACTTGGTCGGGATCCAGAGGTTCACCTCATTACTACAATCAACATCGATCCCACCAACCAACTTATCACCACAATTCACCCCAACAGTACTATCACCCGTCGGAACCTCATTTTTCCGTCAACCATGCGCAAGCATACAATCAGCCACTTGCCCACGCTCATTGGCGTGCTCCTGTCATACCAAGTACCTACCCTTATCCGCGAACCTATCCCGGACCAGGTTTCAGGCCTAATCAAGCACTCAAGGGTGAAAGGTTGCAGAAAAAGAAAACCTTTACTCCATTGGGAGAATCCTACACTAGTCTGTTCCACAGGCTAAGACAGCTAGATATGCTAAGGCCGATACAATCCAAGATGCCAAATCCTCCTCCAAAGAATCTGGACTACACCGTTAGCTGTGAATATTGTTCTGGTACACCAGGCCATGATACGGAAAAGTGCTGGCATTTAAAAAATGCAATACAAGAGCTGATTGATACTAATAAAATTGAAGTTCAAACCCCCGAAGCTCCCAATATCAACAGAAATCCAATGCCAGCCCATCAGGAGGCCAATATGATAGAAATAGTACGGGCTGATGGGGAAACAAAGAAGCCGTCACAAACCGTCATGATGATTCGGTCTCATGAAGCCAAGATAGATGAACAGTTAGCAGAGGAGAAGTCGGTACCTAAGCAGAACAAAAACAGTGATGAGCCATCTGTGGTAGTTGAGAAGGGATCTTCGAGAAAAGTTGCCACGAAGCAAGAAAGGTTAAAGGTGATTATACCAGGGGTGTCCAGCAAACCCATCATAGTCGTGGAAGGAGCCCGTGTAGATCGAGTTATTATCAAGCCAGTAACCCAGTTACCAGTGATCAACAACAAGGCTATTCCATGGAACTACAAACGGGTGACGGTAATGTACAAAGGAAAAGAAGTTAAGGAAGAAGTCTGTGAAGTGCAGGGCTTGACTCGCTCGGGAAGATGTTTTACTCCCGAAGAGTTAAGAAAAACTAAAAAATAATCCAACACCAATGAAGAAAGCCGTGACTGAAGAAGAAGCTGAAGAATTCTTGAGAAAGATGAAGCTGCATGACTATTCTATCGTGGAACAATTGAAAAAGACGCCCGCTCAAATTTCATTATTGTCATTGCTGATCCATTCGGACGAGCACCGTCAAGCTTTAATGAAGATCTTGAATGAGGCACACGTTCCTGATAAGATCTCCGTGAATCACTTGGAAAAAATAGCCAACAAAATCTTTGAGGCAAACAGAATCACATTTTCTGATGATGAATTGCCTGTGGAAGGTACTGAGCACAACAGAGCTCTTTACCTCACATTAAAATGTGAAAACTCTGTAGTGACCCGAGTGTTGGTGGACAACGGGTCAAGCACAAACATCTGCCCTCTCTCCACTCTAAGCAAGTTGAAAATAAAAGAGGGGAGAATCCATAAGAATAGTATTTGCGTACGGGGATTTGACGGTGAAAGCAGAGATTCATTTGGCAACATAGTGTTGGAGCTGACAATAGGGCCAGTTGAATTCACAATGGAGTTTCAGGTGTTGGATATAGCTGTTTCCTATAATTTATTGTTGGGTCGACCATGGATCCATGCCGCTAAAGCAGTCCCATCAACACTACACCAGGTGGTCAAGTTTGAATGGGATAAACAAGAAATAGTTGTGCATGGGGAAGAGAGTTTAAATGCTCACAGCAGTGCCATTGTACCGGTCGAGGTAATAAAGAATGACCAGGGACCATGGGTTTACCAGGTTTCCGACACAATGTTGGTAGAGAAAATTCCGGAGGGGAAATACATTCCGAATCCAAAGATAACCGCTGCATCAGTCATGGTAGCCTATGAAATGTTGAAGAATGGTTTTGTACTCGGCAAAGGTTTGGGCTCATCTTTGTAAGGCATTATACAACTAGTATCTCTTCCCGAGAACTGGGGAACATTTGGTTTGGGATTCATACCCACTGTCACAGACGCGAGAAAGGCCAGAAAGACAAAACAGAAGGCATGGGTCCTTCCAAAGCTAGTCCCACATCTATCAAAGTCTTTTGTCAAGTCCGGTACCAGAAATCACCCGATAACAACAATTCCTAAATCCAGGATTAATCCTGAGGAGGAATTAATTGAAAGATTTGAAAAGCTGTTTGACGATGTGAACATGGTGGAAAGTGGTGAAGGTTCTAGCGACGCCGAAGTTCAATTCGTTGGGCCAGAGACAAAGCTTAATAATTGGAAAGCCACTCCTTTCCCCATTCGAAAGGAGTCTTGGTAGTTTATTTTGATTTTCTTCAGTTTTTTTGGGTTACTTCAGGGTTGTAATCCAAATTTTTATCTTATAGTTTGTTTGAAGTGTGCAAACCTTGTTATCTTTCATCATCCAATGAAATACAGTTTCCTTTTCATTATCATTCCTGATAGTTTTCTTTTGTTTTTCTTCTTTTTTTCTGTACAGTCCTTTTTACGCTGGCTCTAGTGATATGGCATGCATAAGGAATCCTCAGCCCAGTCTTAAAAATCAATTTGATTCCGAAATAATAATTCAAGAAGTATATTGTGATTATGAATCAGAATATGCTGAGGATGAAGCTTTCGAAGAGATTAGTAAAGAGTTAATTCATTTTGAAGAAAAAACCAAACCTAACCTTAGTGATAACGAAGACATCAATTTAAGAGGCACAAATAATATCCGAGAAACTAAAATAAGTGTCCACCTCAAACCAAAGATCCGGGAAGAGTTAATTAAAGCACTCATCGAATTCAAAGATATTTTTGCATGGTCATATGACGACATGCCAGGCTTGAGCACTGATTTAGTGGTTCACAAATTGCCCACTGATCCAATGGTGCCTCCTATCTAGCAAAAGTTGAGGTAGTTCAACACTGACATGAGTGTGAAAATTAATGAAGAAATCACCAAATAGTTGGATGCAAAGGTCATTCGGGTCACTCGATATCCTGTTTGGTTGGCTAATGTCGTTCCTGTGCCAAAGAAAGACGGCAAGATTAGAGTATGCGTCGATTACCGCAATCTCAACAAAGCAAGTCCAAAGGATAACTTCCCATTACCCAATATCCATATTTTGATCGATAATTGTGCCAAGCATGAAATAGGATCTTTTGTGGATTGTTATGTCGGGTATCATCAAATTCTAATGGATGAAGAAGATGCAGAAAAAACGGCATTCATCACACCATGGGGAACTTATTGCTACCGGGTAATGCCATTTGGTTTGAAGAACGTTGGGGCAACTTACACGAGAGCAATGACTACGGTGTTTCATGATATGATACATAAGGAGATTGAGGTATACGTGGACGATGTGATCATAAAATCAAAGAATCAGGCCGACCACGTTGGGGATTTGAGGAAATTCTTCCTGAGACTTTGCAGGTACAACCTCAAGCTTAACCCTGCCAAGTGCGCATTTGGTGTTCCATCTGGAAAGCTGTTGGGATTCATAGTCAGTCGGTGAGGCATCGAGTTAGACCCATCAAAGATCAAAGCCATCCAAGAATTGCCACCTCCAAGGAACAAGATTGAAGTAATGAGTTTGTTAGGGGGGTTGAATTACATCAGCAGGTTTATTTCTCAGCTCACGACAACTTGCGAGCCTATTTTCAAATTGTTGAAGAAGGATGTTGCGGTCAAATGGAATGATGAGTGTCAAGAAGCGTTTGATAAGATAAAAGGATACTTGTCAAACCCACCCGTGCTGGTTCCGCCAGAACCAGGAAGACCTTTGATTCTTTACTTGACAGTCTTGGAAAATTCATTTGGTTGTGTACTGGGGCAACATGACATCACCGGCAGAAAGGAACAGGCCATCTATTATCTTAGCAAGAAGTTCACAGCTTATGAGGTTAAGTACACTCATCTGGAAAGGACATGTTGCGCCCTAACTTGGGTAGCTCAGAAATTGAAACACTATTTGTCATCCTACACTACTTACCTCATTTCGTGTCTGGATCCGTTGAAATATATTTTTTAAAAGCCTATGCCAATAGGGAGACTTGCAAAGTGGCAGATATTGCTCACAGAATTTGACATCATCTATGTGACTCGGACTGCAATAAAAGCCCAAGAATTGGCCGATCATTTAGCCGAAAACCCGGTCGACGAAGATTACGAGCCATTGAGAACTTATTTCCCCGATGAAGAAGTAATGCATATCGGTGAGATGGAGCAAATTGAAAAACCTGGCTAGAAACTTTTTTTTGATGGGGCTGCTAACATGAAAGGAGTCGGGATAGGAGCTGTGATTATTTCTGAAACCGGGCATCATTATCCTGTTACGGCTCAACTTCGGTTTTATTGCACTAATAATATGGCTGAGTATGAAGCTTGTATTTTGGGGTTAAGGCTAGATGCAGACATGGATATCCAGGAAATCTTGGTCTTGGGAGATTCGGATCTTCTGGTACATCAAATTCAAGGAGAATGGGAAACACGAGACTTGAAGCTCATACCATACCGACAATGTTTACATGATCTTTGTCAACGGTTTCGATCAGTGGAGTTCAGGCATATTTCAAGGATCCATAATGAGGTTGCCGATGCATTGGCTACCCTGGCATCAATGTTGCACCATCCGGACAAAGCTTATGTGGATCCACTGCATATTCAAGTCCACGATCAACACGCTTACTTCAACATGATTGAAGAAGAATTTGATGGTGAACCATGGTTCCGCGACATCAAGGAGTATATCAGAATGGGGATATATCCAGCACAAGCCACAAGGGATAAAAAGAGAACCATTAGAAGGTTGGCAAATGGATTCTTCTTAAGTGGAGGAGTTTTGTATAAAAGAACACCAGAGCTTGGATTATTAAGATGCATAGATGCTAGACAAGCTACGACTGTCATGTCTAAAGTACATTCGGGAGTTTGCGGACCCCACATGAGCGGATATGTGTTGGCAAAGAAAATTCTCCGAGCTGGTTACTATTGGCTTACCATGGAGAGAGATTGTATCAGTTTTGTGCGCAAATGTCATCAATGCCAGATACACGGAGATTTGATTCATTCTCCACCATTCGAGTTGCACACAATGTCGGCACCATGGCCCTTCGTCGCTTGGGGCATGGATATTATTGGACCAATTGAGCCGGCAACATCCAATGGGCACAGGTTCATTCTGGTAGCCATTGATTATTTCACCAAATGGGTTGAGGCCAAAACATTCAAATCGGTGACCAAGAAAGCTGTGGTTGATTTTGTTCACTCAAATATCATATGTCGATTCGGAATCCCAAAGGTGATCATCACAGATAATGGTGCTAATCTTAACAGTAACTTAATGAGAGAGGTATGTCAATAGTTTAAGATTATACATCGCAATTCTACCCCATATCGGCCCAAGGCGAATGGAGCAGTTGAGGCAGCTAACAAAAACATAAAGAAGATACTTCGGAAAATGGTAGAAGGTTCAAGACAATGGCACGAAAAATTACCATTTGCGTTGTTGGGATATCGCACTTCGGTAGGAGCAACTCCTTATTTGTTGGTATATGGCACTAAGGCGGTAATTCCTGCAGAAGTTGAAATTCCTTCCCTTCGGATCGTCGCCGAAGCTAAGATTGATGATGATGAATGGGTCAAAACCCGTTTGGAGCAGTTAAACTTGATTGATGAAAAACGATTGGCAGCAGTATGTCATGGCCAATTATATCAAAGAAGAATAGCAAGAGCATACAACAAAAAGGTGCGTCCCCGAAAGTTTGAAGTAGGTCAACAGGTGCTAAAACGTATTCTTCCACATCAGGTTGAAGCAAAGGGCAAGTTTGCCCCGAATTGGCAAGGACCATTTATTGTGACCAGAGTATTGTCCAACGGTGCATTATGTTTAATAGATATTGAAGGAAAATGCATAGACATGGCTATCAATTCTGATGCAGTAAAGAGATATTATGCATGATTTTTCTTTGGTATAATTATTGAATGTTAGTACTTGGCATTATTTCGAAGATTGGAATGACGAAGGCAATTTATTCTGCTATCTAAACACTGTACCCTTTGTTCCCCCTTTTGAGCCACATTTGTTTCTTTCCTACCCTCTTTTGGAATCAAAAAAAAAAATTATTGGAGTGAACTACGTTTGACCTAATTCCTCAAAGAGGATACGTAGGCGCCTCACGGTTCGGTCATAGGGTGCATAATATGCATAATGTGCATAGCATAACATAGTAAAATAAAACATCAAAAGACCGCCAAGCAAGAAACTGGGGCAGGAATTGTGCTGGCAATAAGAAAAATGATTCTAAGAGTTGTAATTTTAAACCCATATCAAATTGTTTTGGCTTTTTGATACCCTTTCATTCCAACCACATCCCAAAAGAGCTTTCGATCAATCTTAGAAAAATGCCGAGTCGAGCAAATGGAGGTGATTCATAACACTCTGGTCCAAACAGGAAAAAGCGATGAAAATGAGAGTCTTATAGGTGAAAACCCTCACGGGCACCATGAGACGACGGAAGCTAAGAGAAAGTAAAATGAGAGAGTCTTATTGGTGAAAACCTACGCAGTCACCATAAGGCGAAAAGGAATTAAGAAATAAACAAATGAGGGAGGTTTGTCAGTGAAAACTCTTTAAGACACTGCAAGTCGAACAAGGTCCGCAAGTTGGCAAAAAGTAAAATTGGGTTGTGGAAATTTTGGAAAGCAAAGTGAAACAATTGAAAAGGAGATTGGTTAAATAGACTGGGCTGATTAATCCAAAACGCATACCCTGATCATTGGTGCCAGTGACTCCAATCAGATAAGTTCCTTATTCCTATCTCCAACAGTCATCCAAATTTGGATTTTTTCTTTTCATTCTTAATTGTCAAAATCGTCATGTTTCGTCACTAATAGTCTTACTCATCTAAAGCTTTTGAGGTAAGTTTTGTTCCAGCAAATAAAAAGGAATGTTAAGGTATACTACCATGATTCAAAACTGCACAATACGGCCATGATAGGCGGGAGGTAATGGGATGAAAATAAGATATGGGTGTGAGCAAAAGTTGAATCAGAGAAGTGGTTCAGTAATGTCATAAGAGACATATGGTTACGATTGAAAGGGTTTGAAGTGAAGACAACAGTAGGGGATCCTACGGTTAAGGATCAATTGTGAGGATAAAACAGTCTTTTCAACCGCTTCAAGGCAGTAAAATAGGACAAAGAGAAACCTCACCCCTAGCAAGAATGCCACAACTAACTACCACGCCCTAAACTAACAAGATTTTCCTTGATTTGAAACAGGGGCAAAAACAATATTTGTTTCAGGAAACACCCGGTGAGGGAAGCAAGCAGGCGTCCACCCGGAGAACAAGGAAGAACAGTTGAAATATTAGCAAGAAGGCGTCCACCTGGAGAACAAGGAAGAACAGTTAAAATATCAGCAAGCAGGCGTCCACCTGGAGAACAAGGAATAACAGTTGAAATATCAGCAAGCAGGCGTCCACCTGGAGAACAAGGAAGAACAGTTGAAATATCAGCAAGCAGGCGTCCACCTGGAGAACAAGGAAGAGCAATGAAGTATCAGCAAGCAAGCGTCCACCTGGAGAACAAGGAAGAACAGTTGAAATATTAGCAAGCAGGCGTCCACCTGGAGAACAAGGAAGAACAGTTGAAATATCAGCAAGCAGGCGTCCACCTGTAGAACAAGGAAGAGCAATGAAGTATCGGCAAGCAGGCGTCCACCTGGAGAACAAGGAAGAACAGTTAAAATATCAGCAAGCAGGCGTCCACCTGGAGAACAAGGAAGAGCAATGAAGTATCAGCAAGCAGGCATCCACCTGGAGAACAAGGAAGAACAGTTGAAATATCAGCAAGCAGGTGTCCACCCGGAGAACAAGGAAGAGCAATGGAAATATCAGCAAGCAGGCGTCCACCTGGAGAACAAGGAAGAGCAATGGAAACATCAGCAGTCAGGCGTCCACCTGGAGAACAAGGAAGAACAATTGAAGTATCAATAATCAGGCGTCCACCTGGAGAACAAGGGAATATAATTCAAATTTCGAGGTCAGGAGCCCCCCTGAAGAACAAAATGGCGATTTATTTTTGACATTGTTGGTTGAAGTCAGGAGCCCACCCATATAATGGAGGAATACACTTAGAATCAATAAGGCAGAGGAATCCGATCGGAATCCCCACCGGGAAACAACAAAGAATCCAAAGCAGAGGAAGGAAGTACAAGACTCGATGAAAAACAATACAAAAAAGGAAACAAGCAGTTCAAGATCGGTAGTCTGAAGAGAATACAAGACAAATCGGAAGCAAAAGATACCAAAGGAATCACCAAGACATGAAAGCAACAAGAGACACAAGGGCATGACCTAGATAAGATTTTGTAATACCATGGTCTAGTCTAGTTTTTTGTTTTTCTTTAAGAAGGGTGCAATAAGGAGGTCAGCAAGCAGTAAAAGCAGCATGCAACAGCAGTAACATTGCAGTCTCATGGTAGTCCCAGCTACCAAAACTTCCCGAACTACATTGACCTGATTCCTTTATAGCCAAGGATATGTAGGAAACCTTTGAAGCAGAGGTTCGGTCAAATCTTTCAAAAAATGCTTCCCACGGAGTATTCAAACAGGCAAAAATCGCTCGTATCCGCTCACTTTATCTTTGCACGAAAACTCTTCGTGTTTCCGGACAAAGAGGGGCAGCTGTGAGCACGTGATTTTTGCCTCATACGAATTACTCCAAAATAACTCCCGAAATTAGGTCTTTTCTTTAATTATGTGTTATTTTTAGGAAATATTGTACGGTTTTCCTGTTTGTTTGCATAGGCATATGTGCGTGTGTAATTTTATTAATGATTTAAAAATACAAAAAATAATATAATGTAATATGTGTTGCATGTGCATTTATGATTTAGTTTTTCAATTTAGGATTCAACAGGTTTGTTTTACAAAAAAAGAAAAATCACAAAAAATACGTAATTTTGTCATTTAAATGTGCCCTTATGTGATTTCATTTTTTCTTTGATTTTGCGTGTTAATTATTGTAATTATTAATTAATATTTGTAGTTAGATTTTACAATTAATTAGGAATTGTATTTAAATCAGAAAATTAAAGAAGAAAAGGAAAAGAATTCAAAAAAATGAAGAAAGAATCGGATTGGGCCAGTTTTAGGCCCAAAGAGTGCAACTTCCTACCCAGCCCATACCCGTCCCAAATCCAGTCCACCTGTATCTAAATTAAACGACGTCGTTTCATCATGCTCAATCTGGTTCGTTGATTTCACTTGATCAACGCTCCAGATCAATTCTTCCACACCCGACCCGTGCCCGTCCAAAACTTATTCGGTCTTGAGAATAAACAAAACGACGTCGTTCCACTTACTCGATTAATCCAGACCATTGATCTTATCAGATCGAACGGTCTGGATCCAACCCTCACGTGCATATATAAAGGGTCCAAACTAACCCTTCCCCCCAAACCAGGCCCTCATCCTCTCATTTCTCATCAAACCTCGTCTCTTTCAAAGACGAGGAACCCTAATAGCCGCCACCCCGTTCCCTCGCCGTAAACCCGGAGGTGTCGGCTCCAATGGCCGTGAAATTCACACCACTAGAGCACCTAACCGCCCTCTCCACGAATCCCTTAACCATTTTGCTCGAATCAGGCCGAAGCTCTTTGAATCTTCAATCGAAGATTCGAGCAAAACCTAACACTACGCTAACTCACCCCAAACTCACACCTAATATCCGCTAGGTTTCCCCCATAACATAAAAGATCTTGGTTCGGTTCGAATATGTCTAGAAATGCTCGAATTTTAGATCGAAAAATCAGGAACCCTAAAAAATCCAAGCCATGGAATCTGTCCAAATTAAATAATAGATTGAGGTCTAATAGACCTTAACCGAGGTATTCTCAATTGAGGATACTTCGATTAAAGTTTGTTCGACCTCAGAATGTCCCAATTCAAGTTCGAGCCTGGGTCGGAATATTTCTGAGGTTATTTCCTTTTTCTTTTATTCTATATGTATGATTTTTGTTTATCTATGTATCTGTTTATTGAACTTCTATTAGTTTTCCATCTTCTATCAGTTAATTCTGCTCATCTTCAATGGACCTTTTATTTTGTCCAATTCTTTCACTTGTTATGTTTTCTATAATTGTTATATGTTATAATTTGAAGAATCGATCAAATAAGTTTGTCAATTGGTCTGGGACGTTTGGATATTAAGATTAGCCTGATAATAAGTCTAAATTAGGGTCCATTCCTGTCTGATTTCCCTCTTCATTCGTTCATGTTCTGAAGTTGTACTGAAAGGAGTTAATTGCTATATGTTGAACTTAGAATTGAGCCTGTTGGTACATTCAGTTCCTTGAACTGAAGTTATTGGTCATTGATTATCCTGGATCGTTATTCTTATGTTAATACCATTTGATCTGATTTAAATCCATCTTGGTTTGAATGGTCATTTGAGTTTCAAATTGAATTGGTTCTAGCTGTTGTAGTTAAATGTAGTTAGTGGTTGGATGTGAATAGATTGGAGAGGTTCAATGCAGGTTGAAAGGTAGTGGGTAGGGCAGTAATTTCGTAACTTTCAGGGCAGTAATAGTAAGGGAATTTCAGGGGTGTTTGGGGAATAAAACAGTTAGTATGATACTTTATTGTTAGTGCTTTATCAATGGGGTATTAATTAATCCTAATGGCGAACCAAAGGAAGTGGAGGGGCTGAAATTAAGGGAAAGTTTTCCTTAGTGACTGATTAATTAGAAAAAGCAGGTTTAGTGTTATTTGAGTGGAAAAAAATGATTTGAAACGAAAAAGGGGGGTCCGGGCAGTAGGCTGGGAGAAAGGGAGTCAATTGTATAAAGAGGGGGTGTTGGGACTGATTTCAGGGACAGAGAACATACACAGAAAGAGAGAGGACAGAAAGAAAAAACAGACAGAGAACACACACAGAAAGAGAGAGGACAGAAAGAAAAAACAGACAGAGAAAAAAGAGAGATTAGAGAGAATTTGGGACTGATTTTGGAAAAACAGCAAGAAGAATAGAAAAAGAAAGAGAGAAAAAATCAGAAGAAAAAAAATAACCTTACATTATAAGTTAGAGTGTTAAGGTTGAATTTCGAGATTAAGAGTTTCAGGTTACATTTCCCGAGTTTTAAAAATCAGAAATACTGTTTCCTCGCATCTGTCCGGACTTGTTTGGTGATACTGTTTGATTGAACCAGAAATCTTAAAATTTCTGCTACTGTTCGTCTGGTTTTCGCGGGTTCTGTTGGTTTTGTTCAAATCTGCTGAATTGTTTGGCATTTTATTTCTGCTGTTGGGCTTCTTTTGCTGCTACTGCTGAATACTACCTCTTTTACGCTCATTTCCAGGTATATATTTAGACTCATGACACTGCAAAGTTTCAATATTATAGAGAAATGAAATCTGGAATTTCAAATATGTCTGCTATTCATTTGAAGGCATTAGTTGAGTTTCAATTTTTTAGTTAACTATTAGCTTGCGCTTGACATGAGAACTATTAGTTAATCATCCTCTTTTGAAGTTAGTATAAGCTTTGCAATAATTCTATTTATTTCAGAATCTCATTAAGTATAGTTATATTCGAATTGTCGAGACAGGGGACTTGGTAGAAAGTTGACTATTCTTTAAACTTTGTATTTAGACCATGTTAACTAAGCGCTTGGTAACATGAAAATATCGGGGAACCACGCTGGTAAACTTCGTCAAGTCTGATATTGTTTAATTCTAGTTGACATAAATATTCTCGTTTATACAAAATAGGGCCTAATAATGCGGATAACTATAAGTGAGAGGTGAATCGATATAATTCGTTACGATTAAGATATTGAAATATTCTGGATGGTTCAGATGTGTATTTACGTTACATGTAATGTCATTTTATTAAATCAATTTGTAGATTAGTTCTCTTTCTTAACAACAAATGACCCATTTATTTTAGGAATGCGATTAACTCATTTCTTAAAAAATAGTATATAAAAATAATGTCAATGATTTTTACAAAGTATAGATTTAGTATTTGTAAATAGCTTGCATAAGCCGAGATAAAAATTGGTTTGATTTTATCTATCCCAAACTCAATCATCGTAAGCAAATTAACCAAATAATTAGAAATTTGGACTAAAAATAAGTTGTGTAGAAGAAGGTCGGATTATGAATACTAATTGCAGCATTTTAGTCAAAGTTATACAAAGTAGAGTTCGCTCCGAGTAGAATAATGAAAATTCTTCGAAAACTACTGGTTTGCTTATCAATTAATTTTTTTTCTAGTTTTACACGTAATTCGCTTTGGCAAGTTTTTAATCATATACACTTAGTCTTAACCCTAGGAAAATAATAAATAACTTGTGCATATAATTATCAAGCTCTAGGGCAGATAAACAGATTACGGATACTGTATTCACGATAAAATGGTAATTTTAGCTGCACGTTATTTATTTATTTTTCATCTCATTAACTCTTCCAATTTGAATAGTTTTGAGGTATATAATTCACACGTTTAAAATATAACCTATGGTCAACGCCTAATAAATCTGATTTTTCAAGAAATCTCGAGGCATCCCATTCGGTGATTTCCCATGGCTTTCATATTTAAAATAGATGGACATAATAAACATTTGTAGAAAATTTAAATTGCCATTAAGAATATTTTGTGTAATTGGGGGACATGTTCGCGTGACATGATTACATTTCTAAAGACAATTCGGAGTATGCGTTCGCGCAACTTTGAGCAAACTTTCTTAATAAAAGGGGTTTTTCGGAGGTTATTAAATTATTTATTTCATATAACCCGAGATGTGCAGTTCACCATTTAATCATACAAGAGTGACGAATGTTCGTAATTTTATTTTAAGCACGCGCAATTTCGGCGATAAATTCATTTTTTTTATATAATAAAAAAAATATAAAAATACTATCAATCTTATTGTGTACACGTATGCGTGACACGATTCTTTACATTTATATAAAAAAAATACGAATATACGTATGCGTGATTCATTTCAAGATAGGTCTATAATTGTAAACAATCTAACCAAAAGCGGTAACAAAATCATGCAACATCATGGCAATAACTACTAGAAGTGGGAAGGTTTTACAAGGTGACATTGAGCAAGAGGTTGTTGGGAAAGAAGCCGAACAAGAAGTTGAAACAGAAGAGCAAGGGGTTGTTGAAGTTGAAAGGGTGCCGAAAAAAGAGAAGGTGCAAGAAGTGAACCAAGAAGGGGTGAAGGAAAATGAGAAGGAGACATCAAAAGGTCCACCTCCTATTCCTAGACCTCCTCCGCCTTTTCCTCAAAGACTTATTAGAAGGGTTGATGATAGAAAGCTTGAGAAATTCTATGATATTCTAAAGCAACTGTCGGTGAACATTCCATTCTTGGAGGCTTTTCAAGAAATGCCGGGGTTTTCCAAATATTTGAAGGATTTGATCACCAAAAAGAGGACCACAAAGAATGAGGTGTTAAACATGACTCACCGGGTTAGCTATATTATTGCCACAAACCCTGTCCAAAAGAAAGAGGACCCGGGAGCATTTACTATTCCATGCACTATCGGGGAGCGTGACTTTGAAAAAGCCCTTTGTGACAATGGGGCTAGCATCAACTTGATTCCACTTGCCATCTACAAGCAAGCGGGATTAGGGACGCCGAAGCCAACAAGCATGAGGTTACAAATGGCCGATCGGTCTATTAAGAGACCGGTGGGAATTGTTGATGCTGTGATTGTGAAAGTAGGAAAATTCCATTTGCCCGCCGACTTTGTAATTCTTGACTGTGCTGTTGGTAAAGAAATCCCTATCATCTTGGGGAGACCATTCCTAGCCACAGGAAGAGCACTCATAGATTCAGAGCGAAATGAAATTAAGTTCCGGGTGAATGATGAAGAAGTCACATTTCAAGAGAGCAAGGGTATGAAATTACCCCATGAGTATGAGAGAATTTCAGTGATAGATGTGGTTGATGAGGTTGAAGATGCCGTCGAATTGAAAATGGAAGAACAATGCCTTGGTGAGGCATTGGCGGCTATCTTGGTAAACTTTGATAGTGAGGACATGGATGGGTACATAGAGTCGGTAAATGCATTGGAGGGTCTTGGATCCTATACTTACACTCCGGCAAAGCTTTCTCTTGACTTGGAGAATAGGGCAACACCTCCCACCAAGCCATCAATTATTGATCCACCACAACAAGAGCTCAAGCCTCTCCCGCCGCACTTAAGGTATAAATTTCTTGGCTCTAATGATACTTTACCCGTAATCGTTTCGTCTTTACTAAATGATGTGCAGGTAAAACAATTGTTGGAAGTCTTGAAAGAACATAGGTAAGTCATTGGATGGACCATTGCGGACATTCGTGGAATCCCCGCGGGAATTTGTGAACATAAAATCCAATTGGAGAGCGAAACAAAGCCAAGTGTGGAACATCAAAGGCGGTTGAACCCGTCAATGCAAGAGGTAGTAAAGAAGGAGATTATCAAGTGGTTGGATGCCGGGGTAGTTTACCCCATTGCTGACAGTTCGTGGGTGAGCCCAGTACAATGTGTGCCAAAAAAGGGTGGCATGACCTTGATCGAAAATGAGAAAAATGAGCTTATTCCAACGCGAATTGTGACCGGATGGCGAGTTTGTATGGTCTATCACCCTTAAGGAGGGTATCAAAGGCAACCCTACCATGGTCAAGGGAAACAAAGCCAGTGGAGGCCAAACCCGCAAGGGCAAGGCAACCAACAATGGAGAAATGACCAAGGTAACTCGCATCAAGGAAATTTGAACAACAACAATAACTTTGCAAACCGGAGCTCCAACCCGTATGTTCTCCCAAAAGGTCATTATGCAAATCAAGGGTCGTCAAGTGAGTCAAAGTTAGAAAGCATGCTTGAAAGAGTATTGCAAAACCAAGAAAAGTCAGACGCGTCCATGAGAAACATGACCGAAGTTGTTGGCTCTCACACCGCATCTATCCAAAAGTTAGAGATGCAAATGAGAGACCTTTCAAGAGAGCAAAACCCAAAGCAAAAAGGACAACTTCCTAGTGATACCATTGCAAACCGGAAGAGTGGTGGAAGTGGATCAACTTCTCACGTCATGACAATAACTACTAGAAGTGGGAAGGTTTTACAATGTGACATTGAGCAAGAGGTTGTTGGGGAAGAAGCCGAACAAGAATTTGAAGTAGAAGAGCAAGGGGTTGTTGAAGTTAAAAGGGTGCCGAAAAAAGAGAAGGTGCAAGAAGTGAACCAAGAAGGGGTGAAGGAAAATGAGAAGGAGACATCAAAAGCTCCACCTCCTATTCCTAGACCTCCTCCGCGTTTTCCTCAAAGACTTATTAGAAGGGTTGATGATAGCAAGCTTGAGAAATTCTATGATATTCTAAAGCAATTGTCAGTGAACATTCCATTCTTGGAGGATTTTCAAGAAATGTCGGGGTTTGCCAAATATTTGAAGGATTTGATCACCAAAAAGAGGACCACAAAAAATGAGGTGGTACACATGACTCATGACTCACCGGGTTAGCTCTATTATTGCCACAAGCCCTGTCCAAAAGAAAGAGAACTCGGGAGCATTTACTATTCCATGCACTATCGGGTAGATTAACCTTGCAAAAGCCCTTTGTGACAATGGGGCTAGTATCAACTTGATGCCACTTGCCATCTACAAGCAAGCGGGATTAGGGATGCCGAGGCCAACAAGCATAAGGTTACAAATGGCCGATCGATCTATTAAGCGACCGGTAGGAATTGTTGATGATGTGATTGTGAAAGTAGGAAAATTCCATTTGCCCGCCGACTTTGTAATTCTTGACTGTGTTGTTGATAAAGAGATCCCTATAATCTTGGGGAGACCATTCCTAGACACGGGAAGAGCACTCACGGATTCGGAGCGAAATGAAATTAAGCTCCGGGTGAATGATGAAGAAGTCACATTTCAAGCGAGCAAGGGTATGAAATTGCCCCATGAGTCTGAGAGCATTTCAGTGATAGATGTGGTTGATGAGGTTGAAGATGCCGTCTAATTGAAAATGGAAAAACAATGCCTTGGTGAGGCATTGGCGGCTATCTTGGTAAACTTTGATGGTGAGGACATGGATGGGTACATGGAGTCGGTAAATGCATTAGAGGGTCTTGGATCCTATACTTACACTCCGGCAAAGCTTTCTCTTGACTTGGAGAATAGGGCCACACCTCCCACCAAACCATCAATCATTGAGCCACCACAACTAGAGCTCAAGCCTCTCCCGCCGCACTTAAGGTATAAATTTTTTGGCTCTAATGATACTTTACTCGTAATCATTTCGTCTTTGCTAATTGATGTGCAGGTAAACCAATTGTTGGAAGTCTTGAAAGAACATAGGCAAGCCATTGTATGGACCATTGGGGACATTCGTGGAATCCCCGCGGGAATTTGTGAACATAAAATCCAATTGGAGAGCGAAACAAAGCCAAGTGTGGAACATCAAAGGCGGTTGAACCCATCAATGCAAGAGGTAGTAAAGAAGGAGATTATCAAGTGGTTGGATGCTGGAGTAGTTTATCCCATTGCTGACAGTTCGTGGGTGAGCCCAGTACAATATGTGCCAAAAAAGGGTGGCATGACCGTGATCGAAAATGAGAAGAATGAGCTCATTCCAACGCGAATTGTGACCGGATGGCAAGTTTGTATGGACTATCACCCTCAAGGAGGGTATCAAAGGCAACCCTACCATGGTCAAGGGCAACAAAGCCAGTGAAGGCCAAACCCGCAAGGGCAAGGCAACCAACAATGGAGATATGATCAAGGTAACTCGCATCAAGGAAATAGGAACAACAACAACAACTTTGCAAACCGGAGCTCCAGCCCGTATGTTCCCTCAAAATGTCATTATGCAAATCAAGGGTCGTCAAGTGAGTCAAAGTTAGAAAGCATGCTTGAAAGAGTATTGCAAAACCAAGAAAAGTTCTGACGCGTCCATGAGAAACATGACCGAAGTTGTTGGCTCTCACAACGCATCTATCCAAAAGTTAGAGATGCAAATGAGAGACTTTTCAAGAGAGCAAAACACAAAGCAAAAAGGACAACTTCCTAGTGATACCATTGCGAACCCGAAGAGTGGTGGAAGTGGCTTAACTTCTCACGTCATGGCAATAACTACTAGAAGTGGGAAGTCTTTACAAGGTGACATTGAGCAAGAGGTTGTTGGGGAAGAAGTCGAACAAGAAGTTGAAACATAAGAGCAAGAGGTTGTTGAAGTTGAAAGGGTTCCGGAAAAAGAGAAGGTGCAAGAAGTGAACCAAGAAAGGGTGAAGGAAAAGGAGAAGGAGACATCAAAAGCTCCACCTCCTATTCCTAGACCTCCTCCGCCTTTTCCTCAAAGACTTATTAGAAGGGTTGATGATAGCAAGCTTGAGAAATTCTATGATATTCTAAAGCAATTGTCGGTGAACATTCCATTCTTGGAGGCTTTTCAAGAAATGTCGGGGTTTGCCAAATATTTGAAGGATTTGATCACCAAAAAGAGGACCACAAAGAATGAGGTGGTAAACATGACTCACCAGGTTAGCTCTATTATTACCACAAGCTCTGTCCAAAAGAAAGAGGACCCGGGAGCATTTACTATTCCATGCACTATCGGGGAGCGTGACTTTGCAAAAGCCCTTTGTGACAATGTGGCTAGCATCAACTTGATGCCACTTGCCATCTACAAGCAAGCGGGATTAGGGATGCCGAGGCCAACAAACATGAGGTTACAAATGGCCGATCGATCTATTAAGCGACCGGTAGGAATTGTTGATGATGTGATTGTGAAAGTAGGAAAATTCCATTTGCCCGCCGACTTTGTAATTCTTGACTGTGTTGTTGATAAAGAGATCCCTATCATCTTGGGGAGACCATTCCTACACACGGGAAGAGCACTCATGTATTCGGAGCAAAATGAAATTATGTTCCAGGTGAATGATGAAGAAGTCACATTTCAAGCGAGCAAGGGTATGAAATTACCCCATGAGTATGAGAGCATTTCAGTGATAGATATGGTTGATGAGGTTGAAGATGCCGTCGAATTGAAAATGGAAGAACAATGCCTTGGTGAGGCATTGACGACTATCTTGATAAACTTTGATGGTGAGGACATGGATGGGTACATGGAGTCGATAAATGCATTGGAGGATCTTGGATCTTATACTTACACTCCGGCAAAGCTTTCTCTTGACTTGGAGAATAGGGACACATCTCCCGCCAGGCTATCAATCATTGATCTACCACAACTAGAGCTCAATCCTCTCCCGCCGCACTTAAGGTATAAATTTCTTGGCTCTAATGATACTTTACCCGTAATCGTTTCATCTTTGCTAAATGATGTGCAGGTAAACCAATTGTTTGAAGTCTTGAAAGAACATAGGCAAGCCATTGGATGGACCATTGCAAACATTCGTGGAATCCCCGCGGTAATTTGTGAACATAAAATCCAATTGGAGAGCGAAACAAAGACAAGTGTGGAACATCAAAGGCGGTTGAACCCGTCAATGCAAGAGGTAGTAAAGAAGGATATTATCAAGTGGTTGGATGTCGGGGTAGTTTACCCCATTGCCGACAGTTCGTCGGTGAGCCCAATACAATGTGTGCCAAAAAATGGTGGCATGACTGTGATCGAAAATGAGAAGAATGAACTCATTCCAATGCGAATTGTGACTGGATGGCGAGTTTGTATGGACTATCGGAAACTTAATAGTGCTACTTGCTAGGACCACTTGCCTATGTCTTTTATTGATCAAATGCTTGATCGGCTAGCGGGGAGGTCATTTTATTGTTTCCTTGATGGTTACTCCGGCTACAATCAAATCAACATCTCTTTGGAAGATCAAGAGTAAACTACGTTCACTTGCCCGTATGGCACTTTTGCTTTTAGTCGGATGCCATTTGGCTTGTGCAATGCTCCGGCCACTTTCCAAAGGTGTATGATGTCCATCTCTCCGACATGGTTGAGGACTTTCTTGAAGTCTTCATGGTTCATTTCTCGGTGGTTGGTGATTCATTTGAGCACTGTCTTAACAATCTTAGACAAGTGCTTAAGCGATGCAAAGAGACCAACCTTGTGCTAAATTGGGAGAAGTGTCACTTCATGGTTGACGAAGGCATTGTGCTTGGGCACAAAATTTCAAAGCATGGTATTGAAGTCGACCGGGCAAAGATAGAGATTATTTCTAAGCTTCCTCCACCGACCTCCGTGAAAGGTGTTAGAAGTTTTCTAGGGCATGCCGGGTTTTACAGGCGCTTCATCAAGGACTTCTCCAAGATTGCTAACCCCATGTGCAAACTCCTCGAAAAGGATGCCAAGTTTGTGTTTGATGAGGACTGTCTTAAAGCTTTTTAGGAGTTAAAGCAAAGGCTCACCACATCACCCATTATTGTCACGCCCGATTGGTCACTTCCTTTCGAGCTCATGTGTGACGCCAGTGGTGTAGCCATTGGAGAAATGCTTGGCCAACGTCACAACAAAGTTCTCCACCCGGTGTACTATGCAAGTAAAACTCTCAATGGGGAACAAATGAACTACACGGTAACTGAGCAAGAGCTTCTTGCTATTGTGTATGCTTTTGTAAAATTTCGGGCTTATTTGTTGGGGTCCAAGGTGGTGGTATACACTGATCATGCGGCTCTTCGATATCTCATGGCAAAGAAGGACGCAAAGCCTCGATTAATTCGATGGGTCTTGTTGTTGCAAGAATTTGACTTCGAAGTCAAAGATCGCAAGGGAACTCAAAATCAAGTGGCAGATCATTTGTCAAGGCTTGAGGAAGCAGGGAGACCACAGAGAGATCTTGAAATCAACGATGCATTCCCTGATGAGTACATATTGGCATTATCTAGCACTTTTGCTCCTTGGTATGCCGATATTGCTAACTACTTGGTTAGTGACCTTATCCCGTACGGATTGGAATCTTATCAAAGAAAGAAGTTTTTGAGAGACTACCGGCAATACTATTGGAAGGAACCATACTTTTTCCGTGTTTGTGCTGATAATATTATCAAAAGGTGTGTTCCTGAAGAAGAGGTTATGCCAATTCTCAAAGCATGCCATGACGCACCGGTTGGGGGTCATCATGGAGGAAATCGGACGGCAGCTAAAGTTCTTGAATTTGGGTATTATTGGCCTTCCATCTACCATGATGCCAATCAAATGGTCAAGGCTTGCGACCAATGTCAACGACAAGGTTCAATCTCCAAGAGGCATGAAATGCCAATGCACTTTGTGATGGAGATAGAGATATTTGACGTGTGGGGAATCAACTTCATGGGCCCCTTTGTAAGTTCTTGCGGGATGAAATACATCTTGGTAGCTGTGGACTACGTGTCCAAATGGGTTGAAGCAGTTGCCTTACCAAACAATGAGGCAAGGAGTGTGACCGCCTTTTTGAAAAAAAACATATTCACTCAGTTTGGCACTCCTAGAGCCATCCTTAGTGACGGTGGATCTCATTTTTGTAACAAGGCATTATCGGGGCTGCTTGAGAAGTATGGCATAAAGCACAAGGTGGCCACACCTTATCATCCGCAGTCAAGTGGTCAAGTTGAGGTTTCCAACCGGGAGATCAAGAGCATTCTAGCAAAATCTGTGAACGCAAATAGGACTGACTGGTCAAGGAAGCTAGATGATGCATTGTGGGCATACCGCACGGCCTACAAAACCCCTATTGGTACTTCTTCTTATCGGCTAGTCTTTGGTAAAGCATGTCATCTACCCGTAGAATTGGAACACAAAGCTATGTGGGCGTTGAAAAGGATGAACTTAGATTGGGCTGAAGCTGCAAATTTGAGGTTAACACAACTCAATGAAATGGAGGAATTCCGGTTCCATTCTTATGAAAGTGCAGTTGTGTACAAAGAACGGATGAAGTTTTTCCATGACAAGAAGATTTTGAAAAGAGAGTTCAAGACGGGTGATTTTGTCTTGCTCTTTAACTCAAGGCTCAAATTGTTTGCGGGCAAGCTTGAATCAAAATGGTCCAGTCCATTCAAAGTGGTCAATGCCTCTCCTTATGGAGCGGTGGAATTAGAATCAACAGATGGGTCCCGGACATTCAAGGTAAATGGCCAATGCATCAAGCACTACTTGGGTACTGATGGAGAAAAACATTTGGTGGAGCAGCTGGCTCTTAAAGATGGTCCATGCCCGACCATTGAGTGAAACCAAAGGAACTTCAACTTCGTCGTGTCGCGATGTTAAATCAAGCGCTTCATGGGAGGCAACCCATGTGTGGTAACACTCTTTTGTTCTATGAATTTTTAGTTTTTGATAGATAGATTTATTTGAGAAATTTAAAGTGTGTGTCAGAGTGCAGGGGGTTCAAAAGATCACAACAATTTGTACGAATGCATAAAAAGTGGAAGAAAAGCCCCTAGGTGAATTCTGCTGTACAAATGCGGTCGCATTTTAGCTATGCGAACCGCACTCTGACCGCAAACCTAAGCAGAGATTTGGGTTAAAATTGTGTTTGAAAATGTGGTGAGGTGGTGAATTATGCGATCCGCATTTAATTTATGCGACCGCATTTTGCACCGCATTTGCCTCCCTTCAGCTTGGTCCTTAACCTCATCGCATAACACACATGCGGTCGCACTATATGTTATGCGGTGTCCTATCTATCACAGAATCGACAAGGTAAGTCCGCATAACCCTCTCGTCTCTCACTCACTTAAAACAAAACAAAAAAGGGGGGGGGGGAGAACACGAACGGACTTCGAACCAAATCAAGCTCAAATTGTGTGCAACCAAAGGAGTCCATTTGTCACACTCATTTTCCCAATCATCAAACTCTGCTGGTATGTACCCGTTTCTCTCTCATTTTATCTTTGATTTCCACTGTAGGTTCAGAGATTTTTCGTTTAAATCCTGTGCAAAAAATGTGTTTAGATGCTTGTGTAGTTGCTTCTCTGTAGTGTAGATGCATTTGGGTTGAAAATAATTTGGGGTACGGGGTATAATGAAATAGGACCGCCATTGTTAAAAGCTTGGGTGACCTGTGTAGAAAAAGGCATCTGCAGCCCGCATTTTGGCCGCACAACTAAACCCTAAATCTTCTGAAGAAGATGATGAAATGCGGTGTCTTTGCGATCGCAGATTTGACATGCGGACCGCAAATTCACCGCAGAGTGATACAGAGATTTCAGTTTTGAACCATATAGCCATGTCAATTCTGCGATGGTTATGCGGTCCGCATAGTGGTTATGCGACCGCATAACTCACCGCAGAATGAGACCAGCAGTTGAGACTACAAGATCTGCGACAAGTCTGCGGTTTGCATTATGGTTTTACGATCGCATACCAGATCGCATTTTCTTTCTTGCTTTTGATTCGTCTGTATCTTCTCCATATTGTTAATGATGTCACTCACTCTTCACCATTGTGCAGATATGGGTCAAAAGAGATGCTCATCCTCTACATCAAGGCGGGTTTCCACCAGTAAGCGATTGCAGATAGAGGACAACGTGTCGAGCCCCTCCCAGTCTGAGGCGGAGGAGCTCAGGCCCTCAATCAATATAGAGGCTGAAGAGAGAAGAAATGAGGTGAATATTTCCAGCTCCGATTTAGGGTTGATGGGTCCAGGGAGGTTTTTAGAAAAGGGCTCACAAAGCGCAAAATCCTGGGCGAGAAACAATTGAGCTTGAATGGGCTCAAAGACAAATACCCCCATATCCTGGAAAACATAAAAACACGGAGATGGGAGAACTTCACTGAGCCACCCACGGAGTACAATGAGACCCTTGTGAGGGAATTCTATGCATCCTATGGGGCCTCCAAGACGAAATACCACTAACGCAACAAAGTTTTCACCGACCATGTAAGGAGAATGAATGTGGATGGATTGCCTCAGTGATAGAAAAAGGGACTCCCGCTTGGGTCGATCCTCAGCACAAGATATATAAGGAAGATCTCATGAGAGAGGGTCGCTACTGGCTCAGTCTTGTCATTTCTCAATTGGTACCAACTCAAAATGAAACTGAAATAGCCATCGAGAAGGCCCTTCTGATTGCTTGCATCATGACTGGTATCAAGATAGATGTGGGAGCGTTGATCTTCCAAGAAATAGGGATTCGAGCAATGCAGCATGCAACCTCACTTCCTTTCCCTTGCTTGATCACAGCTCTGTGTAAAGCTGTGAAAGTTCCCATCCTGCCAACTGATAAAACTGGAAAGGAAATGAGGGATATTGATATCACACGTATCATGGATATCCTCGTATCACTGTTGTTGCTGCCCCATCACAGGTTCAGGTCCAAGATCCGATTGATCTAGAGCATAGTGACTCCCAAAAACCAGTGACTCCTCAGGTTACAGTGGCCCCCACTTCCACTTCCGAGCCTGCTTCTCAGTCCACTACTGTCCAGCCTGCCATCACCATTCCTGCTATCTCGAAGCTTGGTCTACTGGCTCAGCATGCCAATGCCAAAGTAGATCAGCTTTTGAAGACATTGCCAAATCTAATCAAACAAGCCCTGACGCCCATGCAATCCTCAGTGATGGCCTTCCAACAGCAACAGTCAAAATATGAGGATCGTCTAAAGCAACTTGAGTTGAGGGTGGAGAAGATAGAGCGGGGTGAAGTTAGTGGGTTGCCTGGACTCAAGAAGGAGGTTGCTTCTATGAAGACCGAGCTCCAAAAGATGCAGAACTTGGAGTTCGATCTATCATCCCTCCTTCCCACAGATGGTGATCAGGTGACAGGCACAGCACCTCCGGACTTAGGTCTTGACTTCACTGCATTGATGACTGATACTGCCCCTCCTACAGCCGGAGCTTCCCAGCCTAAAGCCCCTCCAGCCCATATTGTGATCCATTCTGGGGAGGAGTCCGGAGGTTCTGGTAAATTAGAAGATGAGGAGGAAGATGGGAGCGAGGATGAGGAAAGTTCTGGATATTCAAGCGATGATGGCCCTCAGGATAAAGGAAAGCAGATTGCGGATGCCTTTGTCGAGGATGCTATTATTGAGGAGGCTGCTATTGCAGAAGTGGAACAAGTAGATATGCAGACAGTGATCCAGCGGTCTCTAGTAGACATGGCCAGCCCTATAGCTTCATGAGTCACCCCGCCATCAGTGGGCGAGAGTAGCACCTCACAGGCTACAGCACCAGCTCCAGCTCCAACTCCAACTCCTGCTTCGGACTAGCCTGAGAGCATTACTCCGTCGGGAGAGGTCACTCCTCAGACCGAGCTCTCATCGGTCCCAGCTTCCACATCCGAGGGTGACCCCTCCTCAGCCAACTACTGACTCCCATAGCACTTAGTGTGCCTTAGGGAGCCCCGCTCAAACTCATCTCTCTGTTTTTATGCATTGGGGACAATGCATGGTTTTAGTTGGGGGTGGAGGGTAGCATTGTAGATATTTTTGTGATATTGGAAACTGCTGTACATATGCAAATCTTTATGTTACAATCAGACTCTTGTACTTATGTATATTTTGTGTTCTGTATATATTAGTATGACTTCGGTACATGAGTTGTGTTATGAAATTCGTGATGATGTTAATATTAGTGTTTGTTTTGTGTTCATAATAGTGTTGTGTAAATATGATACCGTTGTCCATATAAAAGAAAAACAACAAAACAAGTAGATAGTGATTAGGAATCAATTCCTCTAGGTTTTTCTTCTCCCGGTTCTTTTCCAAGGGTGTAATAGTTGAACCATGATCGTAGAATGAATCATTTTGACCGGTTTGGTGTAATTGCCTAGTATCAAGCATGTGTGTCTGCACATAGCAAAAGAAATATTATTTTTGTCGACTTTTCCCGATGATGGATAGATTGACAACTTTCTTAAGGGAATTAGTCTTTGTGATCAACTTTGTGAACTTGAGGCTCGCTCTGTGACTCTATGGCGACCTAGAGTTATACATTTGTCTATGATGAAATCCTTGAGTTGCCAAGTGTTGACTCGAAAGAGTCAAATTATGTGAATGAAACAGTTCGTGTACCATGTGTGTGTGAGTTCTCTGTGTGTATATAACTCTCGTGTTTACTTCTATCATCTAAAACTTGTCCGGTTGGTTTTTTAATGCTAATGATAGTATATTTGGTTGGAGGGATGATCTTAGGCATTCTTTGTCTTATTTTCTAGAACTCTGTAGCCTTTCAAGACGACCTGTACATAAATAATATCACTAGTACCCAATTTGAGCCTTTAAGCCCTTTATTTGGCCAACTCATTACAAACCTCTCCCTTTTTTTTGTAAAATAATCCCCTCTCTTGAACCCGTCCCTCCTTGAACATTGAGAACGAGGCTAAAAACCTAAGTTGGGGGTGGTGTCGCAGTGGAGATTGGTAAGGTTGTACGTTGAGTTAGGACCACATGCCTCAAAAGTGTTTGTTTTAGATTATTCAAGCTCCAAAAGAGAAAAAAAAAACAAGAGAAAGATTTGTGTACAAAAAAAAAGAGAAAATATGTGTATGTATATAAAGTATGGAGCCTTGAATAAAATTAGAAGAGGTATGTAAGGTGGTTCTATATTGGAAACTAGACGCAAATGAGGCTATGAGGGTTTGAAAAGAAGCAAAGTAAAAAAAAATGGAAAATTGTGAGTAGTGTTCCAGGAGGGTGAAGTCACTTGTACCCAAATGTCTATCCAACCCTTCCCGAAACCTACATTACAAGCTTAAAAAGTCCTTATGAGACCTCCAACCGACCATTCTTGAATAAGCGGTGAGTTAAAATAAGGGCAAGCTTATGGTATGAAATCTTGTAACACTTGAAGTTCTTTCTGAGAGTGAGTGTATTTGTAAACTGTCCCTTTTTGTTGTCCTTATAAATATTGTGATTTTGGGACATTCTTTCTAGTGAGGGTACATGAACTGTGGAGTTAAACAAAAGTTGAGCTTTTGAGTCAAATGCAATTGCACTCAGCTGAGGGTAACATTTTGTCGCAATGTCTGAGGCTCAAGGTTCACAAGTTGATTAGTTTTCCTTGTATATACTATCAGTTCAGGAAGGGTAAAACAATTATAGATGCATGCTTGAAGTACTAGCAATGAACACCACCCGTAGTCATTATCGTTTCATGTTTTGTAAATAAAGTCTAGAATAGGCTAAGTTTGTTTTAGTTGCTTGAGGACAAGCAAGAGTTTAAGTTGGGGGTGTTGATGTGCCGGAGAATTTTGGCACATTTCAATACTAATTGCTTAGATTTTAGCTTGTTTTAATGCAATTATCTCTGTTACTTATGTAGTTTTGTTGTTTCTATAGTACATAAGGACTGAGAACCCAAGAATATGAAAATGGAAGCAAAAAGACAAGAAAAGAGCAAAATGTAGCAAAAATGATGGTCTGCAATACACTATGCGATCGCAGATCAGACATGCGAGCCGCAGAATGCACGTCAAATCGCAGACAAAAGCAGAGATCTAGGTTAAATCTCAAGTCAAGAATTCGGTCCATTATGCGACCGCAGAACCAACATGCGAGGCGCAAAGTGAACCGCAAACCAACCATGAAGGTCACTGAAGGACGAAGATGCGATGCAAAATGCGATCGCATTTCTGCAATGCGATCCGCATAATTGGAATGCGAAGAAGACCTGTAAACTAGGGTTCCAGTCTGCGATGAGGATGTTTAAGATGCGGACCGCATACATGCTCTGCGACAAGAATGCGATCGCATATCAGACCTGAAAGGGCATTTTTGTCCATTTTCTGTCCCGATTTTGAGTCCACTATAAATAGTTTTATGATGTCTTTGTGGGCTCATCTTGTCTAGTGTTTGAACCACATTCCAAGATATTAATATTCCTCACTTTTGGAAGCTTTTGGGTGAAGATTCTCTATTTTGTAAGCTTTTATGACATTAAATACTCTTTGGTTTTTGTATTGTAGTATGAGTAGCTAACTAAATACTAAGGTTGTGGACCCTAAATGGGTGTTATGCTAATGGGTGTTTAACATTGAATATATATATAATGGTTGGTTGATATTTATTTACTTCTCATTCTTCATTTAATGTTGGTGGTTGCAAACATTAACAAGTGCCATTAAATTCTTGCTTTGCTTGGGAAAATGGGTTAGAATTTGGTAGAAGTAAATATCAATGACTCAAGGCTTTAAACCTTTTTTAATAGAATCGCTTAGGAATAAGTGGGTTTTACTTGGCATATATTGATGGTTCTAAATTGCAACTCTTTTATATTTGAGAAAATTATAAAGAGGAAATACTACTCAACTATTGGAAAATATTGGGTAGTCACTTAGACATCATTTGCATATCAAAAGAACCTTCCATTAGAAATATATCATATTAACACTGATAAGCATTACACTCCATTAAAGGGGACACAACCTTGGTTTCTTTAATCCAATTAATTACTCTATAAATATTCCAATTAGTTGATACTTCCAAACAAACTCAATTCATACTCTTGTTACTATAAAACCATTCTCTTGTTACTGTTAACCGAATAGAAATACGACTTTAGTCGAGCAACACACTATAAGAGTAATCTTTTCACACCTATTCCCTGTGGGATTCGACCCCAACCTTGTTGAGTTATTATATTTGACACTGATCGCCTTACACTATTCATTAAAGTGTAATTTGAGCGTATCATCGATCAAGCTCGCTTAGGAATACGTCTCTCGTCAAGCTGCAAGAAAGGATGTACCAAGTTGTTGTTGTACTCTCTTGAAAACCTGCAAAAATAAGAAAAGATTTTGGAGCCATCGATGCTAACAAGATGACGTGTTTGCAGATACGGTGCGAGTAGCACGACGATTAGCTCGATTAATGGATATCAGTGCCATAGCACGACGTTTTTGCTTCTACAGACACGATGCCAGTGATACAAAGCTGTAGATCCCACATGATTGATTGGTGCCAATGACACAAAGCTTTGATTCAGCAACAAGTATCAGTGTCAATGACACGATGCTTCAATGCGGATAGTGAGCATTGTGACGTGCAATTCTCCGTCAAATCTCGATGGATCATACGCTTCATGAACCTACAAAAGGGGAGTGGTGATCATCCCTTCTTCTCATGATGAATATTTGAGAACTCGCCATGTATATCATCTCCGAGCCTAAAAAAAAACTGAAAAAAGAAAAACTAAAACATACGCAGAAGAAGAAATTACCTTCTAGTATTTTCTAATCGTCAAAGGCTGACTCGAAGCAACTTGTAAATGTTGCAAGTTTAGGTTCACAATTGAAGAACATCGTGGTATATATAGTAGCGAATATTGGCTGTCCACAAGAATTATTCACGGTGTTGGATAGAAGAATTTACCGGTAAGGCGGCAACATCAATTCGTTTCCAATGTGGAAAAGAAATCAAGTATATGCGTGGCTGTCATCTGAAGGACTTCGATGGTATCCTTAATTATCAGTAGCAAAGAAGTTTACTTTTGCAAAGAATGTAAATTGCCAACCAAATTCATGTTGGACAGTAATTTTACGTCAATAATGAATATGATGGGGTTACAAATACAAGCTTCATCATTACGGTTTAGCTTAGCTTTATTCTTGTTCAACTATGAAGTACCCTTAATGTCTCCAAGACACGTTGCCAAGTTTATGAAGTTCAAATTAATCGGGGGATATTTCCTTCAGAAGCTCTAACTTAACTCGAGGCCTAAGTTTGATGCTTCACCGATACTTCAAGTATTTGTCTTCGCTTCCGATCAAGTTTACACTTTGGACAAATCTTGAAGTAGGGGGCATTTGTAGACATATAAAATATTGGGTCTAATCCATACAAAATTTGGATTAAATTCAATTGGGTTAAATAATTAATTTGGGCTTTACAAGTTAAATTAGTCCATTTTATTATTTTCAAGCCCAAGATCCATTTCATCTTAATGCCCAGACTCATGCCATGTGTCAAGTGACATGACATGTCCTGTCAAACTCAAAGCCAACAAGATGATGCCACGTGTTAAATGATGTGGCAATCCAAGTCAAAAAGCAAGAACCAACCACAGGTTGCCAAATGGCTAAAATGGCATGGGCCAATCAGAATCAAGGAAGAGAGTTCTTATGTAGCTGGACTGTCCATCCTCTACAACTATAAATAGAGGGGTTACATAACTCTCAGGGGACATTCAGAGTTGGAGAAGAACACTCCGCAATTGGTGAAGACATCCACAAACAGAGAGATCAATCATCAAGTGCTTAGTTCTTCAACAAAAGAGTGATCAACGGAGTTCTTCCCGGAGATCAACCCGTAACAACAAAGTGCTGCTCGACGTACTTGGCGATTAAATACATTACAAGGAGGTCCGCATCATCCTACATTCGAGAAAGACGCTTCTCAAGCCCTCGAATCACGGAGAATTTTAGAGAGGAAAATCAAGGGATACATAGAATTGTACTCACAAATATTTATCAATAATATTTCTTTTTTTTATATTATTTTTGTTGCAGTTTATTTTTCGCCTTATCAAAATTTGTTGCGAACAGATTCAAATTACTAATTCCAGGTTAGGAACATTTTGGTCCCCGAATACCTCGATCCTCAACTTGTCTGGAAGGATTGCAAGAGTCAAATAAGTAACTGCACATTTAGCCAGCGTATAATTATTAAAGGTTGGATTAGTTAATACATATCTTCCAACAGTTTAATTAATGGCTCTTTTTCTCCTTTAGTTATTTTTGTTTCAATTTTTTTATTTTTGGAATATATAGGTTTTGGGGTGGAGTTCTTGACGGCATTCTTGGGACTAGCCCCTTCTTTTACAAGGGGTTATTTCATAACCTCTTGTTATTCCCATGGTCAAATTCAAGGGACGAGGTATTGGTTCAGTGCTAACTCTCCAAGAATAAGGCAATTTTCTTATCCATATAAAGTATAATCAAAATATGCAACTTTTTCTGTTTTTTAAATTTATTATGTGCCTATCATTCTTAATTTTGATGAGTTAATAACAGATTTTTTAAAACATTTATCTGTGTACGTAGACAATTGGTGAAGCTGTTGCAGATTGGTTCTTTGAGAAAGCAGGGTTTCAACATATAGACCCATACCCTTGTGCTAGAGATTGCAAGCTAAGTTAGTGAACATCGTGAGCCTAGATTCTCTTTCAGTTATGTAAAACCGATCAAGTACTATTTAGTGATCTGATTGAAAAACAAACTTCTTTTAGATTCCAATTGTCATTTCTTTTCTCTGACAAGCTTACAGTTAATGTCCTTAACATAAATTAAGGGTCGCTCGCTAGCTTAACACACTACTGTCCTTAAAGCTTTTGCTGTATTCAAATTGAACTAAGCTGTAGCATCGTTAATAAAATATCGTTTACAAAGAACTGGATTGATAATTTATCAGTCATCCCAGGAAAGGTTTCTCCTCTAGCAAGAGGTCGTAAGCTTTGATAAGACGATTAATGAATTGTCAACCAATATTTTCTTAATAATTAATTAATTAATTAATGAGACTTCATTAATGTTTCTACTGAAACGATTTAGTGAAGAGAGACATATCAGTTCATTCGAACATATGAGCTTTTTCAGCTCTTAATAAAATCAATGAAATGTTTGTTCATCCACAACGTACGTTACAGATCTAAATACTATTAATTGCTCTCTCTATTCATACCTACAACCTTGTCTTGGGAGAAGGTATAGCATTGTTGTGCTATTAAAAGAAAGGGGTAAGCAGGAATTTTTTATTATCCTTGTGTGTATTTGTTTGTTATTCTCTGCCTTTTTCTTCTTAATATCTGTGCTCTATTATTTCAGCAATTTCCGTTCTTTTACACTTCAAATTTTTAGGTTACAAATGTCTTCTAATGGGTAATGGCAGAACTTATTTCATTTCATATACAGAAAGAGCGTTGGAGAAATATTTGCGCACTGATATTTGGCATACAGATGCAATAGTAAAATTGTTGTGTCAACAACGTCAAGGTATATTTAAAATTATGAAAAAGTCAAAACAACTGAAGAAGCGAGAGCGACGATGATATTTGGGCACGAGCAAATAAAAACAATTTGAGATGCCAGTGGAACCAAAATGGAGTTCACTTGATAGAAAAGATATTATATTTCGAGAAAACGAGAGCATCAATATAATTTTAAATAAATATTAATTTGAGAAGATATTCTTGAATGTGGTATTGCTTTTTAAGTTCCATATAATATCTAAGTGGCTTATGAAATTTTTTAACGCAGGTAATGGAAACATATTAATTTATCCTTGCAGGAAGTATAAATACAAGGATGGCTTGTAACCGAATAATGCTATTGTAGCAGATCTGTGTGTTTTTCTTCATAATGTACTCTATGAAATTAGTAAATTGTAAAACATATCCTCCATCAGTAGAAGAAGATTGTGTTTGGCAGTGCTTTGACTATATGAGGGAGTCAGCAGGCGACTATTATTCGTCTCATGATGAGGTAGAGCGCAAATGTAGAGATGGAGTACCAGGATTTGAATGTGATTTCAAGATGTTTTATGATGAATATCATAGTGATGAGGTCTCTAATCCCAAGCCCTTAGATACTGTATCTTGTTCTCCCCCATAGTAAGGTAACTTTGCTAATGTTATTATTTGCTCATGAGAAACTTTGTCTTTGTAATTTCATTTCAATAATACCCATGAGAAAAATAATTTCAATGCTTAGTCATTATAATTAATTCTCTTATATTACAGCTCATAATCTACAGTTGAGGACACATTTATTCCTAATAAGTTATACAAGAGTTTCCAAAGGGATTTATAATGGTCCTAAATGACTCCACTCATTATCTTATTTGGATTGGATCTTAATCCATATAAGATATACAGTCATGTCACGATCCAAAACCGTCTCGGTCGTGATGACGCCTATCATGGAACTAGGCCGGCCGACACATTTTCAAAATAAATCAATATTTTTCATTCTTAGGATAAAATCAAAACTTTTTAACAATAAGCCTTTATAAAGTGTTTAAAACAAAACAACAGTGCGGAAAGAATGCCCGACATCTGGGTGTCACTAGTCATGAGCATTTACTACAACTGTCTGACAACATCAAGACCAATATGGCCGGGAAAATCACAAAAAAAAAACACTAAGGGAGAATAAGGAGGGAGAAAAGCAAGGTTGCGATCGCCAGGCAACAACCTTGCTAACTCATGAATCTGTCACCGAGCTCAGAAATACCTGAACGTGCATACAAGGTGCAAGAAGTAATGTGAGTACGCCAAATCAGTAAGTAATAAAAGTAAATAGAGACTGAGCGGTAGGAAACACATATGATCCACATCATGATAAACTCAGTAAGCACAACATGCTTTTAATCAGAATATGAGTTAAATCATCCCATTTAAAATCCGGTCTCAGTAAAAACCTTTTAAAACATCTTTCAATAGAGTTTGAACAAGTGGTAAAACAATGGTTAAAAGTGATGAAAATCATAATCGGCCCCTCGGGCAAAACATAGTTCGTATACAGCCCCTTGGGCAAAACCTCTCGATCACTTCTATACATCTCATAACATAAAAATCTCAATGGAAATAACAAAGCCAAATCAGTGATTAAATTCCGAACATCTCGTAAAAACTCCAGTTTCAATGAAAGCTGTTTAAAAGCATTTGTTCAACATTTTCAACAGAGGCTCAGTATAAAGAGGAGTGAATATAGTAATTTCATAAAAATAAGCCCCTCGGGCAAAGCATCACTCATATATATATAGCCCCTCGGGCAATACTCTCAGTCATTCGAGACTCAACTCTAATCAATCAGCACTCACACTCAGCACTCATTATGAATGTTATTAAAATAAAGCTATGAGTAAATTATTATATACGAAATAATAAAGTACAAGTTTTTATGAATGATCATTCAGGATCGAATATTGTGATTTATTTGTCGAGACTGAGATGATTCAATATTTGAACTTGCGAAGGTAAACTATCGAAGTTTAATTAGATATATGTAACTTTTTTTCTAATCTTTTAAGATACAAACATGTAATGAAACGTATCTTACTTAATACATCCTTATAGTTAAACTTGTAACATTTTTATCTTTTGATCACACATAAATTAGATTTTCAGCAAGTTCACAAAGAGAAGAAAATTAAAGAATGAATACCGTAATAAAGTAGAGACCGATATTTTTACTACTTTGATGCTTTCTTCTGAATTCACTTCTTTGATATTGTTCTTTCACAATTAAATTCAAAAGTTGTTGCCTCATGTTGAAAAGCCGGAGGGGGAGGGGGGGGGGGTGTTCTCCAAAAATTAAACAAGATATATCAAACATGAAAGGCCGAAGTTGCGCCTTTCTGTATGTATGCAACTGTTCTAATGGAAATTAACTTCCACAATACTATTCACGAGAAAAGCATTGGCCATATGAGAACTTCTTTTAGACCTTGCCATACTGACATTTTGTTTTCTTTTTCTTTTTTATTATCATCACCATAGCCCCTACTATTAATATATAAGGAATTATCTTTCAGTAAACCAATGACAATACCTCACATTATTTTTTTATTTTAAAGACACACATGCACACATGCCATGCAAATACCTTGATGAATATATTTATTTAGATTACAATTTTTCCTGTGAAATGCGAACAAAAGAATTTATCAGAGGTATCTCATTTTAAAAAGTATTTCAGATAAGTTGTCTTTTGGTTATGAAATGCCTCGAACGACTTCTCCATCAATAGGAAACAAGTTCTTTTTCTCGATTAATCATCTCAAGAAATTACAAACCATTATAGTTATTAGCGAAAGCCATTAAAATTGTAAGACATTCCACTTTATCATATATGAAAAGTTAAACTTTTCTGATCATGAGCAGAAAATTATTCTTCTATACAAACCATCTCCTTTAATATTAAATTGTTTAATCACGTGGATATCTAGTTCTTTCACATTCTTGTCAAAAGCAGCACTTATCCAGAGTAATTAATAAAAGACGACGCCAAACTCTCACTGTCAAAAGAGGGTACATGCATACACAAAACTTTACCAAGTATATGAAGTAACTCAAATGAAAATCAAATTTTAGTTATACTAAAATTAAGCCTCCATTAATAAATACAATCACATATCTGGCCCCAATGAAGCAAGAAGACAGATGAAGCACACATTATTTAATTTGAAGAAAAGGGTATATTCTGACCAGCATTATTTAATTTGAAGCATTATTATTTTCCTTCTGATCCATAGTCTTCAGGTTGTCCAACCTTATTCCGTCATCGAACTTGATAAATAGTTATCTAAGAAGCACGCTTTTCTTGATTACTTTACATTGAGGCACGACTGTTTAATACTTGTTTAGACTATTTCCTGTCAATCTTAGGAGTCTAGCTATAAAAGCAAAATATTCTGAAAATTCGTCATTCAGTGAAACACTGGACTTTTGTAATTGGCTTTGGAGTTGACGCACTGGAGATTAATTAGCGCTCGACCTGAAACTTTCATCGAAATTTAATCCTGTCATAGATACTTTACAAAAGCAATCACTTTATAAGAAGACACAACTTACTCCATGAATAATAATAAAAAATAGTAATTGGACGCGAGAAGATAAATTTTAAGTGAAAAGTTGTGACTTTTGGCGAGGAATACCAGACGGTTGGGTTGGGGTTGTTTGTAGGCATTTAATTTTTTTTATTAATTAAGGTATTTAGGGTTTAAATTTAGAAGGGTAAATGTGTGATTTCACTTTTGACTTAACAACTTCCCACTTTTAATATATATATACAGCCCCTCGTGCAAGACTCTCAGTCACTCGAGACCCAACTCTCATCAATCAGCGCTCGCACTCAGCACTCACGCTCAATAAGTACCTTATAATAACAGCTGCGGCGTGCAGCCCGATCCATAAATATATAGTCGACTGCGATCACTAGGGGTGTGCAGACTCCGGAGGGGCTCCTACAGCCCAAGCGCTATATCAAATACAAGTGTATCAAATAGTTTTCAGTCAAATACGCAACTTAAGAGTCGCTACGGGACGGACCAAGTCACAATCTCCAACGGTACACGACGCCACGATCGTCATCTAGCGTGTGCGTCACCTCAATATAGTGAAACAACGTGAAATTCGGAGTTTCATACCCTCAGGACATGATTTACAATCATTACTTACCTCAAACTGGACGAAAATCTACTCCGCAATGCCCTTGTCTCTCGACTCGGCCTCAAATCATCCCGAATCTATCCAAAATCAGAATCATAACATCAATACAAGCCAAAGGGACAAGGCCCATGCAAAAATTATCAAATTAAACTTTGAATCCCAAAATTGGTCAAACCACCCCCCCCCCCCCCCCACCGGGCCCACGTCTCGGAATCCGATAGAAATCACAACACTAAACTCCTTATCCTTTCACGAGTTTATACATACCAAAAAAATCAAAATGTCCCCTTAAATCCCCAATTTTAACACTCCAATTTCAAGCCCTAATTTTCCAATTATTCACCCCTAATCTCTTTAATTTCCATGTTTAATCAACTTAAATTCACCATAGATACGAGTATTAAGTTCAAAAATCTTACCTCAATAGGAATCCCCTTGATTTCCTCTTCAAAACCTTCCAAAAGCTTCAGTCTCGACTTCAAAAATGGTGGAATAGGCTAAATTTCGTGAAGAGGAACTCATATACTTTCTACCCAGCGATTTTCGCATCTGCGGACAAAATTTCGCACCTGCGGGCTGCTTCTGCGCCCAAAAATCCGCACCTGCAAAATCCACTTATCCCTTTAGACACCGCACCTACGACCCAGGTCTCGTACCTGCAGTCTCGCTGATGCGATCAATATCTTCGCTTCTGCGACCAGCACCGCTTCTGCGGTTTTCTTTATGCTCCTGTGGTCCCCAATCCGCAAGTGCGGTTATGATAGACAAAAGCAGCTGAAGCTGCTCAATTCCAATTCCCATCTTTCCGAAAACCTTCCGAATTCATCCATAGGCCTCCGGGACCTCAACCAAAAATACGAACAAGTCATATATCATCATTCAAATTCATACCAACCCTCGGAACATTCAAAACAACATCAAAAAACTAAATCACCCTCGGATTCAAGCCTAAGGATTTCAAAAACTTCTGAATTCCTCAACCGATCCAAACACCTATTAAACCTCATCCGAATGGCTTGAAATTTTGCACACATGTCACAAATGACATAACGGACCTACTTCAATTTTCTGGAAATTCCATTCCAACCCCGATATCAAGATTTCCACTACTGACTGGAAAATGCCAAATTTCCAATTTCACCAATTCAAGCCTAAATCTACTACGGACCTCCAAATTACATTCCGAACACACTCATATGTCCAAAATCACCCGATAGAGTTAATCAAATCATAAAAATCCAAATCCGGTATCAAATACTAAGAAGTCAAGATTAGGCCAAACCTTTCAAATTTAAAGCTTCAAGCTAAGAACCATTCTTCCATATCTATTCTGATTCACCTGCAATCCACAACCGACGATTTACATAAGTCATAATACATCATACAGGGTTAGTCATGCCCGAGAATTGGAAAGCGAAGTGCAAATGCTCAAAATGACCGGTCGGGTCGTTACATCCTCCCCCAGTTAAACATACGTTCGTCCTCGAACGTGTCCAGAGTTGTTCCAAAAGCCAACAAATCGTTGTATAACCTTACCAGGCACATACTCGGGGTTGATCCCACCCATCCCATATAGGTCCGATAGCACAACATAACTGAAAATTCGCAATCCAACCAAGCTCATAAACCATAGAACCAAATTTCCACTTCCGAAATTATTTATAAGATCAGAATATCACATCTATACTCTGAATAAGTCCGAACAAGCTATAACAGACCATATTTGGAATCCTAGATGCAATTACATGATATACCACATAACTTAAACACTCGTAGCGATAACCTCTAATCACAACAATTGCTCAAAACAACCGAATATCGATAATAAACCTCTTAAATATAAAGCCTCATTCCAACACTTTCGTATACTGCCAATGATGAATGAAACACGCAAAAAGTCATAAATATTCCTCAGATCAACAATTCACGAAGCTTCCTCTCCTTTGGCAAGGACCATAGTAAACTTCTAAGCTGAATCCCGTTATTATCCTTCCAACATGCTGAAACCAAATCTGATAGTATTCATTCGAGATCCCAATGACCTCTTCTCAAACAATACGACTACTCAGTGACATGACACATCGATAAAATATCAAGTCACAACCCGTGCAACCCGTGCACCAATGAGCAACAGTCCAAATGTACTCAAATCATGGAAAGTGAATCAAATGGGAGAGTTGAACTGCAAGCTTACTAGTACCACCACAACATGATGCTAAGAACTCATCACACATCGTAGAACTAGAACACACGAATCTACCCCGAAGGATCATACCTCCACATAACTTTGCTGCAATGCGCCAGCCTATCCAAACACTGGTCCACACGAAACACCTCAAGTTACCATGCTCAAAATCAACAACCACGCGCAATTTGATGTCTAGTACTAAGAGTGAATCCCCATAACCATGGATAAGAAAATGACACAATGACACACCGGCCCGAAAGAACATACCCAATGTCCAATCAATCGTGCAATACCCAAATACTCATCTCTCTTAAATTCCGTTATAAAGCTCAAATTGAACCGCACCATATGTGCATATAACTAACGAATCACAACTCCTCATAACACAGAAGAGTAACATCATAGATCACTCTAGAAAATGAATAAGCTCAACAACAATTGAATGGCACATTCCTCAATAATAGTAGTTCGGAGTCAACAAATCCGACCCGGTGTAGAACACACACCCATGTTGGGCCTACCAATGAACCCCAAATCAACTCTGGTCACCCATAATAGATAAATAACCCTCCAAAAGTCCACAGTGACTGAAACAACACATACTACCCTCTGACTAACCTTAGCTACATTTTCACAATCCACCACCACGCAACAATCTACTCATGAAAACTCTCAGTCTCCAAATCCATAGAACATATGAATCACCATCTCTGGCCTCCACTCCACCGCCTGAATGTCCACATTTCTCCGATTACACGATCATCCTACGAGGAATACTTTTGAAATTTTTCTGTGCCACAAGGCAAAAATCTAAACTCCAGCAATCGATCAAACAAGAGAGTGCCGCAATACCAATGAAATATCCATAACTTAAACATTTCGTCCCTTTCTGAATGTATATTCTCATCAAATCATACCAATTAGTAATATCATTTACCTAGTTATCCGAAACTGTCCATGCTGCCTAAGAATTCATGACCTTCTCTTTCCAAACTGAACCGTGACATTACACATGTAAACCTCAACTCCATACTACATACCGCATAAACCATACCAACCTATGATAAATATGAGAATTTCATAATCCACTCCGAGCTACAAGCAACTACGTACTCAACCAGCCAAGAACTTTTCCATTTGATCCCATCTAGGAGAAAATCACTATACATCCCATGCTCCTCCTGTCATTAGAAAATGTACACCTCCAACCATGGTAGAAGTCATCAAGAACTCTCGGAATTCCACTTGCACAAAACCAAACCGTTAGGACCGAATCCTTTTAACTCAACCAAGTTGTACAGGTAACCAAAACTCAAGAGCATTGCTATGAAACACCTATAGAAACTCATTACCTCATAAGCACCCAAAGAACTAATCATATCGCTTACCATACTGATCTGACCTACTACAAAGATATCTTATTTATCCAAGTTCCTTCTAGATTACCTTCAAATACACTTATCCCTTCAGACAGCGCACCTGCGACCCAGGTCTCGCACCTGCGATCTCGCAAATGCGGTCAAAATCTTCTCTTTTGCGACCAGCACCGCTTCTGCGATCTTCTTTACACTCCTGCGGCTCGCACCTGTGGTCCCCAATCCACAAGTGCGGTTATGACAGACAATAGCAGCTGAAACTGCTCAATTCCAATTCCCATCTTTCCGAAAACCTTCCGAATTCATCCTGAGGCCTCCGGGACCTCAATCAAAAATACTAACAAGTCATATATCATCATTCAAATTCATACCAACCCTTGGAACATTCAAAACGACACTAAAACACCAAATCACCCTCAGATTCAAGCCTAAGGATTTCAAAGACTTCCGAATTCCGCTACCGATCCAAAAACATATCAAACCTCATCCGAATGACATGAAATTTTTCACACACTTCACAAATGACATAACAGACCTACTCCAATTTTCTAGAAATTTCATTCCGACCCTGATATCAAGATTTGCACTGCCGACTGGAAGATGCGAAATTTCCAATTTCGCCAATTCAGGCCTAAATCTACTACGGACCTCCAAATTACATTCCGAACACTCTCCTAAGTCCAAAATCACCGGATGGAGCTAACCAAATCATAAAAATCCAAATCCGACATCAAATTCTAAGAAGTCAAGACTAGGTCAAACCTTTCAAATTTAAAGTTTCAAGCTGAGAACCATTCTTTCATATCTATTCCGATTCACCTAGAATCCACAACCGACGATTTACATAAGTCATAATAAATCATACACGGTTAGTCATGCCCGAGAACTAGAGAGCGAAGTGCAAATTCTAAAAACGATCGGCCGAGTCGTTACAAGTCAACACAATTTAACTGGGATTAACATAAAGCCAATAAGTGAAATAACTGAAATTTATACAACTTTCCAAGGACTGGTAGTACATGTCACGAGCAACTATGATTTAGATTTACAAAACCGATATGATAAAAAAACATATTTGTTTGAATTATACATAAACAGAACTCAAATCTAAAGCTACCAAGGACAAACAGTAGTCATACCCGGGCAAGGGATACATCTTTAATGACAGCTCCTGCCATGCGCAACAGCATCAACTCCAACATCTGCACGCAATGTGCAAAACTGTAGTATGAGTAAAACCGATCTCATGTACCCAATAAGTATCTTGAATAATCTCGGTGAAGTAGTGACGTGACTTTTTAGTTAAAAGATACTCACTGATATACCATGTGCAATAAATTTAAAATAGAAACCATACTTGAAATATAACAGAGAAGAGTACAAGAACAAATATGTGAACCAGTAAATGATTGCTAGAAGAAATTACGGTCAATATTTTTCAATATCACAAACAATCCTTTCCTTAAAGCGATGACCATCAAACCACGGTAGTAAGTTCAGCTTTCATAGTGTGATAAATAAACCCAAGATATCAAATCAAATGGCACAGCAACACCCTTCGTGCATTTATCTCATCCTTATGGAGCATACATATAACAGTACCAAGCAGGTGAAAGAAATGGCAATAATAGTAACGATAAAGTGGGAGATACACATGTAGTAATAACAAACAAGGCAGTACATATTGACAACGATAACAGACTAGGTAGAAGGCATAGAAGTAATGACATCAATTAAGATAGAAAAACATAAATTTCACTAACTAACATGGTAGAAGGCTTAGATGTAGATATAACAAACAAGAGGAAAAGCATGATCTTTATAAGCTAAACAAAATAGAAGGCTTATACGAAAGTGCAACAAATAAGAAACAACATAGATGTAGATATGACAAACAAGAAGGAAAGCATAATCGTTATAAGCTAAACAACTAGAAAACATGAATAACTAACATGGTAGAAGGCTTATACGAAAGTGCAACAAATGAGAAACGACATAGATGTAGATATGACAAACAAGAAGGAAAGCATGATATTTGCAACTTAAACAGATAAAACGCATGGAAAATACAACAACAATTGAGGTAGAGGACGCAAATAGAACAACAACGCAAGTCACATAGAAAACATAGGTGCAACAGTAGGAGCTCAGGATAAATGCATGGATGTATACACAGAGAAAAGAAATCACAATATAATACATGTCTCTCGTCATCGCCTGCACAGAAACACCCTTCTTACCATGAATACAAGATAATATAAAAATAATGGCACGACATCATCCTTCGTGCTTTTACTCCCATCCTCACATGATAATGTAAATAAAATGGTACGACATCACCCTTCATGCTTAACTCATATGGCACGACATTACCCTTAATACTTTACACTATTCCTCTCATGGCAATATATACGGAAAAGGGCCTGAATTGCCCTTAAACTATCAGATTTGGTCTAAAATTGTCTCCCATCTACCTATAGAGCTAAAAATAATCTCCCCATTAATGTTTGGGCTCACAATTTCCCCTATTGTTAACAGCTCATATTAGGTTAATAAATAATAATATTTTAAATGATGTGGCATTAAACTATTGGCTGATTTAAAATCTACCCAAAATATGTCCAACCCACCCATTCTACCCGACCCATCAGACCTTACCCATTTAACTCGGTCGATATTTTCTGCGAATTCCCTGATTTGAATCATCTGTTGATATTATTTAAGTTTATTACAGTTGGTTGAAGTCTGTGTATTTGATTGTAGCTTCCAGATTGCAAGTGTAATTATAAGTACGAGCAGTTTTTTACTCCTTGTACACTTCTCTTTGGTTCAAAAAGTTCTAGTAGCTCTACTTAAGCATTTGTAAAGTATTGCACCTGCAATTTTCTTGAAATTTTTAGCCTTGATTAAGCTATGTTCTTGAAAGTTTAAGTAGGTTTTTTTAAGCTATGTTCTTGAAACAACGACACAACACTTAGAGCTATTCCAACCTTGATACAATGGATCACTTTTCTAGGTTCATTCATTCCTATGTTCCACGATTTTTCTAAGAATCTCCAAACTACAAAGATTATATTTTGTAAAAATCTTTTAACTGAAAGACATATTCTTGTGACAATTAAAATTGCCGAAAAGCTACAACATCCATTAGTAAGAAACTAAGATAGGCATCGTTCCAGCCATTGCATTTCCTAGAGAAAAGGCATATATCAAACTTATGTTCTCCTAAGAAGCCATAGTAAACAATTGTATAGGCCGTACAAAGGATTCACACTACAAAACCCTTTACAAATATACTGTTCAAAACTAGTATTCAAAATGTAAGTAAATCGACAACATCTTCATGAACATACTAGACCTTCTTTTGGTTTTAGAAAATATTGACTGAGTTTAATGGGTAAGGTCTGATAGGTTAGGTAGAATGAGTGGGTTGGATATATTTTGGGTGGGTTTTAAATCAGCAATAGTTTAATGTCACGTCATTTAAAATATTATTATTTATTAACCAAATATGAGCTGTTAACAATAGGGGCAGTTGTGAGCCCAAGCATTAACGTGGAGGTCAATTTTAGCTCTACAGGTGGATGGGGGCAATTTTAGACCAAATCTGATAGTTTTGGAGTAATTCAGGCCCTTTTCCGTAATATATATGAAATGACATGGCATCACCCTTCCTTCTTTACGCTCTTCCTCACCAAGCACATATATAATAATAACAAGCAAAGTAGGAAACATGAATAACATCAAGGAAAGTGATTAAGCGAATATTCCAAATGAACATAAATCACAGCTTTCAAGCCAATAACAATTCAACAAAGCTCAAGAACCTCATTGTTCAAGTATCTCAACAAATCTCAAAAAAATAATCTTCAACTCAAGTATAGAATCCAATATCTCAAAAATAACGCTCGTAGCGATGTATTTGTGATTAAATATAGTGATGACTGAATTTAGCACATTAATAGTTTCACAAAAATCCGTCAAATTTTAATCTAGTTTTAATAAGTTAAATCATGGTTTTTTGCATTTAAAATAATATTCATATTAATCTAAAAATAAAGTAAAACATGAAGCAAGAAGGTCACATATTCCAACAAGGCACAAATAATCGCATAATCTATCCTCGAGCATGATTAACCCTGTCACATACATATACGCTTGTCACCTCATGCATCACCCCCGCATGTAGCAAACAATATCAATTAGTAAGAAAAACTCTCCCAACAAAGTTAGGCAAGACACTTACATCAAATAAGTCAAATTGATATACTAGAAGTGCCATCCCCGCTCAAATCAACCTCCGAACAGCTCGAAACTAGCCAAAAGCAACTTGAAATCATCAAATAATTCCATAGGAAGCAAACCCAAAATATAAATGTCGAATCTTTAATCGAATACTCAAAGTCAACCAAAAAGTCAAACCCGAGCTCGCAACTCGGAACCCGACAATACTCATAAGATCTAATAACCCATTCAATTATGAGTCCAACCATACTAATTTCACTCAATTTTGACTCCGAATCAATGTTCAAAACTCAAAAATTCACTTGAACTTTATCAATTCCAACGCAACTTATCCTTTTGGAGCTTCGGGTAACCAAATTTAAACTGTAGGAAAGTTAGATAAAACCCCTAATTTTTCTTTTGAAATCATCAACCAAATGCCAAAGACGAAGATGATATCACAGAATATAATCAAAATCGAGTAGAAAACACTTACCCTAATCCATGTGGTAAAAATCTCCTCCAAAACCGCCCAAATCCGAGCTCCATAGCTCAAAATATGACAAAATGTCTAAAACCATCGAATTAGAGTACTTTATAAACACTGCCCAGGCATACTCTTCGCGGTCGCAGGACCAGGTTTGCGGTCACGAAGTACAAAATGCTCAGCCTCGAAGAATATCTACACGACCGCGACCCCATGCTCGCGATCGCGATGAACATCTACACAGACCAATGCAAACGCGGATGCTCCAGCTCAAACACGATGAAGAAATCATGAAGAACTTCCCAACCTAGCTCTACACTACGCGAACACATAACCACTTGCGCGAACGCGATGCTCAAGCTCCAGCAAGCGACACGAACATGGTCAAATATTCTCGAATGCGAAGAAGAAGGTACCCAGCTCCATAATTACTCTATGCAGTCGCGTTCCCTGCTTCGCGATCATGATGCTCTGCAGACACACCAACAACCAGCTATGTAAAAACCATCTGAAATGATGTGAACCACGTCAGAGACTCACCCGAGCCCCTCGTGACCACAACTAGCTATGTAAAAACCATATGAAATGACGTGAACCACGTTGGAGACTCACCCGAGCCCCTCGTGACCGCGTCCGAATATATCAACAAGTTTCTAAATATAACACGAACCTACATGAGGCCTCAAATTATATATAATAACGTCAAAACCACGAATCGCACCTCAAATCAAACTTAATGAACCTTTGAACTTTCAACTTTCAAAACTCGTGCCAAACCATATCAAATAAACTTGGAATGCCTCAAATTTTGCACACAAGTTCCAAATAACATAATGAAGCTATTACAGTTTCCGAAACCACAATTCAAACCCGATATCATCAAAGTCAACTCCTGGTCAAACTTATGAACATTCCAAACCTTCAAATTTCTAACTTTCGCCAATTAACACCAAAATCTTCAAGAAACATCCAAATGAAAATCCGGGATATGCCCAAGTCCAAAATCACCATCCGGACCTAACAGAACCATCAAAACTCCGATCTGGGGTCAAATACACAAAAGTTAAACTTGCTCAACTCTTCCAACTTAAAGCTTCTAACATGAGATTCATTCTTTCAAATCAATCATGAGTCACTTGAAAAATCAAAACCGACAATTTTCACAAGTCATAATACATCATATGAAGCTACTCAAAACTTCAAACAACTTAACAAAATGAAAATGCTCAAAACGGTCGGTTGGGTTGTTACATCCTCCACCACTTAAATATATGTTCATCCTCGAACGTTTTAAGAGTCATTCCATAGCCATCAAATCACTGCATGAGCTCATTATACACATACTCGTGGGTGATCCCACGCCACCCCAATCCATATAAGTCTTCCAACTCAACATAACCGAAGATTCTTCCTTCAACCTAGTCCTTAAACAATGGAACCTAGTTTCCAACATCCAAAATTCATTACGAGACCTGAATCTCACATCTATACACTGTATAAGTCTGAACAAGCTATATCAAGCCATAACTATAATCCAAGATATAATCACATGATATACCACATAACTCACATACTCGTAGCAATAATTTTCGTTCACAGTAGCTGCCCAAAAGACAAATCTGGAACTGTTAGTAAACCTCACACCAAATAAAACCTCATTCAAATCCCATGTTCACTGTCGGTGATGAAAGAAACATGTAGAATCTCATAACCATTCATTAGATCAACAAGTCAAGACGCTCAATCATCCGACAAGGACCATTGCCCAAATTTTGAGCAAAAATATGGTATCATTCTCCTAAATATTCCTCATCCTAATACGATAATGCAAATCTCAGGTCTAGAAACCTCATCTCCGCCAATACAAGTATCCCAATGGACAAGCCTCACCAAAAACCATATGGAGCCCCACACAACACGGTTCTGTACACCAAATAAGTAATAATTCAATCATTATAGATACTAGTAAGAAAGTTAAATAAGAAGGCTACTAAGCAAGTTAAGCAGGTGGGGGTAATATTAACATTTTTCGATGAACTATTTTTGACAAAGTAAAAGCAAAACACACGAAATAAGCATAAGGAGTTACATCTCATCATAGTACCGTTGCGGCGCACAACCCAATCCATATAGGGGTACCTATTGAGCTATAATGCTCGGGCTCACTGATCACATGTGCGTCAACAGCAAGCACGATAGAGTGCACAAATATAACTGTGGGAAGATGATTAGGTATATACAATACTAAGAAAGACAAGCACAACTATGGTGCAATAAGTAAATCAACATTATGAGGGTCATCTTGCTCACAATGCCGTAACGCCTAAACGGAATTATAATATGCATGCGAATAATCACGTAACCGTCACAACCCATCGTAGAATAAGATAGAAACACATAACATACACCAAGGCGTGAATAACATCCATTCTGCCCGATTATTACCTGTGGTAACAGTCGCACAAGAGCAAGCAAATCAAATCTGATACAGAGTACACATTCTCGTTAGGCTCACAAATAATCCCCAAACTAGATTCCGATCATTCCCAAAGAAGTAAATAAACTTTCAAAAGTCCATATAACCTTTCCATAACACATACCATCAATTATCCAATTCTCAACATTTCTTCACAATTCACAATCAAGGAATAGTCTGCCTACGAGAACATCCAATCTCTACGCCTCATGAATACTAGAATCTACATATCAGATCTCAAAACTGCTACTCAAATGGCTGATACATCACTCATACTCCATCATCTTACAGAAAAATACCCACAAGTCAAAACACAATGCACCTGCCAACATGTGCACTCTCCTTTGGCGACATCAAATAGTGCCAGTATTCTCTTAAACATTTGAAATCGTACATGCCATCAAGAACTCATATCATTCCCTTCAAAACTAAACCACAACCTTGAACTCGCAACTTTCAACCCCACACGGTGCACCACCACTAACATGCTAATTCGTGAAAATAGGAAAATCTCATATTCAACTTTGAACCACAAGAAAGCTCCTTATCAACCGAGAACCTTTCATTTAACTCAATACAGGAGAACATCACCACACACAATATATCTTCTATACCTGTAGAAAACATCAACACTAGGCCGTGGCCATAACCATGGTAAATTCTTTGAAACTCATTGACACATAATCAAGTCATCAGAACTGATCTCCTCTAACTCAACCGAGTCACGCAGACTGCCAACCCGAAAGTAACTCAATCTGATATGCTAGCTCTAAAGGAACCTTCTGTGAATCCGAAGTTGTTTCTTGCTTCTCTCTAATATTGCCATGTAGAAACATTCTTGACATAGAAATACCGCATATCTGGTCACCATTCACTACCGAGCTCAAGCCCTATTACCTCATAGATTTAGGAGTCCTTAGATGCCATATATGATCTGTAACTTATCAGAACCTTTTCGATAACCACTCACCTTACTCTGATCTTCAATACACAGCTAATACGCACGGGGCAACTCGAGCTTCACCAGCACCTAACTATTGAAAGAAACAACCAAATAATCCCTAAGCCCAGAAGCTGATACAACGTATGATCCTGCAATCTGATTGTTATTAACAGACTCCGCCATTTATCTCGAAGCCATAGAACACACCGTCGGTAATCCATAGTACCATATCTTCATAGCTACCCCGATCCTGCACTGTGAATCAGCTGAATACTTTATAGGCTCAGGTAATACTGGTCGTAGAACACTCCGAAGAATCTGCCAAGCGCACACCCAATCCTTGCAATAGTCAAGAAAAGTTTCCCCATATGCTCTAAAATGATAATATATGGATTCCACCGAATGGAAACCGCATAGGAAACACAAGATCCAAACTCATCACTCAGGAGATAACCCCCCGACTGTACTCATAAAACACCTTACCATGAACCCACCATACTCACAATAACTAGGCCACCCACCAGTCTTCCCAAGTTTGTGCTTACCAACTAGATGCCAGAATCTGCTTTGTACCACAAATGAACGACTGAGAGATCTATTGCTACATATGTGCCCAAGACTAGACCGCACATCACGATGATGATCAAGCATCCATAGCCTTTCATAATCCATCCGTAGCATCACAACCGTTAGTGCATAACTGATACCGAGTGCGCAACCTCGCATACGAGTGAATAGAAAGAAATCAAAGATATAGGCGCCAAGATGAAACAAAGCCGCACGATGAGGAAGGAAAGAAGGGAAGTTTCCTAAATTCCCAATAGCCTCTCAAAGATAGGTATGGATGTCATCATACCAATCCACAAAACTCTACTAGACACTTACACATGACTCGTAGAACCTACGAACTTATTGCTCTGATACCAACTTATCATGACCCAAAATCCACCTAATCATGATGGCAATTAACCCAACCCTCTAGGTAAGCCAAATCAGTCAACACAATTTTGCTAGGATTAACATGAAGCCAATAAGTGAAACAACTGAAATTTATACAACTTCCCAAGGACTGGTAGTACAAGTCACAAGCGACTACGATATAGATTTACAGAACCGATATAATGAAAAAACACAATATCTATTTGAATTATACATAAACAGAACTCAAATCCAAAACTACCAAGGACAAATGGTAGTCATTCCCGGGCAAAGAACACATCTTCAATGCCAGCTCTTGCCATGCACAACAACATCAGCTCCAAGATCTGCACGCAAGGTGCAGAAGTATAGTATGACTACAACCAGCCCCATGTACTTAATAAGTATCTTGACTAACCTCGGTGAAGTAGTGATGAGGCTTTTTAGTTAAAAGATACTCACTGATATAACCTGTATAGTAGATTTAAAATAGAAATATAACAGAGAAGAGTACAAGAGCAAATATGTGAAGTAGTAAATGATTACTAGAAGAAATTACGGTCAATACTTCTCAATATCACAACCAATCCTTTCCTTAAAGCGATGACCATCGAACCACAATAGTAACTCCAGATTTCATAGTGTGAGAAATGAACTCAAGATATCAAAACAAATGGCACAACAACATTGTTCATGCATTTATCTTATCCTTACCGAGCATACATATAATAGTACCAACAAGGTGAAAGAAATTCGAATAAAAATAACGACAAAGTGGGATATACATAGGTAGTAATAACGAACAAGGCAATGCATATAGACAACGATAACAGACTAGGTAGAAGGCATAGAAGTAAAGACATCAATTAAGTTAGAAGAACATAAATTTCACTAAATAACATGGTAGGGCTTTGATGTAGATATAGCAAACAATAGGAAAAGCATGATCTTTATAAGCTAAACAAAATAGAAGGCTTATACGAAAGTGCAACAAATGAGAATTGACATAGATGTAGATATGACAAACAAAAAGGAAAGCATAATCTTTATAAGCTAAACAAATAGAAAACATGAATAACTAACATGGTAGAAGGCTTATACGAAAGTGCAAAAAATGAGAAACGACGTAGATATAGATATGAGAAACAAGAAGGAAAGCATGATACTTGCAAGTTAAACAGATAGAAGATATGGATAATACAACAACAATTGAGGTAGAGAACACAGACAAAACAACAACGACAAGTCACATAGAAAACATAGGTGCAACAGTAACAGCTAAGGATAAAGGCATGAATGTACACACAAGAAAAAGATATCATAATATAATGCATGTCTCTCATCCTTGCCTGTACGAAAACGCCCTTCATTCCATGAACACTTGATAATATAAAAATAATGGCACGACATCATCCTTCATGCTTTACTCTAATCCTCACATGATAATGTGAATGAAATGGCATGTCATCACCCTTTGTGCTTAACTCACATGGCATGTTATCACCCTTCATGCTTTACACTCTTCCTCACCAAGCACATGTATAACAATAACAAGCAAGGTACGAAGTATGAATAACATCAAGGAGAGTGATTAAGCGAATATTCCAAATAAACATAAATCACAACTTTCAAGCAAATAAGAATTCAACAAACCTCAAGAACCTCATTGTTCAAGTATCTCAACCAATCTCAAAAAATGATCTTCAACTCAAGTATAGGATCCAATATCTCAAGAATAACAATTGTAGCGATGTAGTTGTGATTAAGTATAGTGATGACCAAATTTAACACATTAATAGTTTCACAAAAATCCGTCAAATTTTAATCAATTTTTAATAAGCTAACTCATGGTTTTTCGCATTTAACTTCATATTCATATTAATCTAGAAGTTAAGTAAAACATGAAGCAAGAAGGTCACATATTCCAACAAGGCACAAATCTACCCACGAGCATGATTAACCCTGACAAATACATATAAGCTCATCACCTCATATATGCATCACCTCCGCATGCAGCAAACAATATCAATCAGTAGGAAAAATTTCTCGAACGAAGTTAGGCAAGTCACTTACCTCAAACAAGTCAAATCGATACATTAGAAGCGCCATCCCGCTGAACAGCTTGAAACTATCCAAAAGCAACTAGAAATCATCAAATTATACCATAGGAAGCAAACTCAAACGATAAAGGTCGAATCTTTAATCGAATGCTCAAAGTCAACCAAAAAGTCAAACCCGGGCTCGCACCTCAGAACTCGACAAAACTCACAAAATCGGACAATCCTCAATTACGAGTCTAACCATACTAATTTCACTCAATTTCGATTCCGAATCGATGTTCAAAACTCAAAAATTCACTTTAGGAAAGTTTAGACAAAACCCCCCAATTTCTTTTTTGAATCATCAACTAAATGCCAAAAACGAAGATGGAATAACAGAATATAATAAAAATCGAGTAGAAAATACTTACCCCAATCTATGTGGTGAGACTAGGCTCTCGTTCGTGTAGAGCTACTGACCAACTCCCTCCAGAATCCCATAAACCTTTGCGTTCGCGAGAGGGTGGTCACGCTCGCGAAGTGTAAGCCCCCCAATGCTTTGCGTTTGCGACTAGTTCCCCGTGTTCGCGTAGAAGAAAACCACCCAAGCCCCAAGTTCCCCTTCGCAATCGTGAAGCACAATGCAACATATATCAGCTATAGTGAAAAACCAGCAACCTTCTAAGTCCAAAATCGATCTATAGCCTATCCAAAACTCACCCGAGCCTCTCGGGCTCCAAACCAAACATGCACACAAGTATAATAACATCATACAAACTCGTTTGTGCGATCAAAAAACCAAAATAAAACCTAGAACTACGAATCAGACATCAAAATGAATGCAATTTTGAAAGGAACTTAAGAATTTTCAAATTTACAACCGGACGTCCGAATCACGTCAAATCAATTTCGTTTTGCACCAAATTTTGCAGACAAGTCATTAATGGTGAAATGAACCTTTACTAAGTTTCGTAATCAAAATCCGAACCCGGTAGCAATAAAGTCAACCTACGGTTAAATGTAGGAATTCTTTAAACATTCAAATTACTAGTTTTCAACAAATTACGTTAAATCAAGTTAGGGACTTCCGAATTTGATTCCGGGCGTACGCCCAAGTCCGAAATCACGATATGGAACTACTGGGACCGTCAATATAGTGATCCGGGTCCGTTTACACAAGATATTGGATGTAGTCAACTCAAATAATTTTAAGAATAAATTTCACATTTTCTTCAATTTTTCAGATAAAAATTCTCCGTAAAAAAATACGTACAGTGCACGCAAAATTGAGGAAGGCTAAATGGAGCTATTTGAGGTCTCGGAACACAGAAATAAAAACTTAAACTAAAAATGACCTATCAGGTCATCACAACAAAAAATCAAGGAGAATGGGAGAAACAAACTATTCACTTTCCTTTTCAATTGAAAAGCATAGATTTTTTTTTTAATTATCGCAAAATTTGTATGTCATGTGATAGGGTGTATCTATTTTTTATGAAAATCAAGCCAGATGTTCTCAGATGTGTTTGTTATGATGTCATTAAAAAAAGAGTTGGAGAGAATTTGTAATTGAGGGAATTCCTGCATAGAACTGTATTTCTAGTATTTCTACTTGTGTAGAAAGCTTCTTCCCGTTGATAGAATATTGAAATATTCGTTATCCGTCTTAAATATCAAGACATTGGGCATGTGCTCTTTTTATTTTTCTTCAACTTTTCCGCTTTTCATTTTCATTTTCGTTTTCGTTGTCGTTTTCATTTTCAGATTGTATAAAAGACATCATGTTATTTATTTATCGTCCCATTAGATTCATTTGCCAGTTCTCACAATGTTTGATATACTGAGTGTCACAGTATACGTTGCATATACAAAGGTAGACTAACCGGCATCGTTTCACCGAAATTGAAGTTGTCGATGTCGTTATAATAATTTGGTCATTTCTTTAAATATCAAAACTGCTTATGCAATGCCGGCTCTTGGGTAAAGCAAATAAAGTTATGGTTTTCGGCTCCAAAATTTTGGATAAAGCAATAAAGTCATGGCTTTAGGCCGGGGCTTTTGCGTCTATGCCCGGTTTTGGGGTCACAATTAAACTTAAATTCACTTTGTAAAAAAGTTTGCAAGTGTACCCACTTTATGATCAACTTCAGACTTATGGGTCTGAAGTTTAAAAAAATATGCCTGAAGTGAAAAAATTACACTTCAAATGCACTTAAGGCTAAATAGTCCTGAAGTGCAACCAATGGTTTCATGCACTCAAGGCTAATAAGTCTGAAGTGAAAAATTGCACTTCAGATGCACTTAAGGCCGATAAGTTTGAAGTGAAAAATTACACTTCAGATGCACTTAAGGCCAAAAAGTCTGAAGTACAACAAACGTTTTCAATCACTTAAGACCAATAAGTCTGAAGTGAAAATTTGCACTTCAGATGCACTTAAGGCCAAATTGGTTTGAAGTATAACCAATAATTTCATGCACTTAATGCCAATAACTCTAAAGTGAAAATTGCACATCAGATGCACTTAAGGCCAAAAGGTCTGAAGTGCAACAAATATTTTGCTACACTTAAGGCCAATAAGTTTGAAGTGAAAAATTGCACTCAGATGCACTTAAGGCCAAAAAGTCTGAAGTGCAACAAATATTTTCATTCACTTAAAGCCAATAAGTCTGAAGTAAAAATTGCCCAGAAACGAAAATTTGTTCTTCGAATTATAATAGTCCAATATACGATTTAATACCTAAATCTACTCCAAATGAGCTCAAAATTGAAACATAGCCTCCAAATATCATCAGGAACAAACCTGAATCATCAATTTGTCAAAACAACAATAAATCTAACGAACCTATTTTGCAATTAAGAAAAATAAGAAGAAGAAACCCTAAGCAATAGTAAAAAATAAAACGTCATAACAACTCTCCATTGTAAAACTACATTAAAATATATTCACAACTATCATATAAAATCATTGTCACCTGAAGAAGAAGAAGAAGAAGAAGAAGAAGAAGAAGAAGAAGAAGAAGAAGAAGAAGAAGAAGAAGAAGAAGGAGAAGGAGGAGGATGAAGAGGAGGACAAAGAGGCCTGAAGTTATTTAAAAAATGGGCACAAGTTAAAACCTTTTTTAAAAAGTGGGTATAGGTTAAATGGGGGGCGACCTATTTAGGTCGCCCCGTACAATTTTTACCTTTAGGCCCCAAAAATTTTGGGACCCCATTTTCACTCCTAGTATATTTATAAATTAATTTTCTTAAAATTGAATATTTTAAAATAAAATTAGTTACAAAATAGTAGAAAAGGAAAAGAAAACTTCACAATAGATTTGAATAAAGTATGTTTAATTTTCTATTTAATGATAAATATTTGAGATCAAGAATCTAAAAGAACAATGCGATAAAAGTCACTATGATATTAAAGGTTTAGACATTTTTTTTTAAATAAAAATTGTTAAGAGAAATAACACAAGTAGAAGATAATATTTTAATCAATATACTCAATCAAATAAAAAGGCTTGATTCTTTTTCAAATGCCCATACCACTTATAAAATAGTATTACAAATGTAAATTGTTGCACATGTGGAACGAAATATTTCAGAATTAAAATTAAAATTCTTACCTAAGACCAACAAAATATTTTAGAAGCTTTTTTGGGACTCGCCTAGTGGCTCGCTCCGGGACGGGGCACTATCAAAATGCCTTGAGCCTTATGTGTGGGGCTTAGTTTTGTGAGGCTTATACCCCTAAGCACCCAACTATGTACCCTAAACATGCCCAACGCTCGTGGGATGGTCCAAGAGTTATGATGCAAATCATGTGTCGAATTCACTAATTAACAATGTTAGCTCTGAAAATTCTTTAACAAATAAATAAATTAATTATTTTCATCTATAGGAATATGAAAATTGTGAATAGCTCAAATAGTGAACCTTAGTATTGCATATTTACTAATTAAGAATATCGTGAGGTGAATATCACTTGAATTTTTCTTTTGAAAAAGATAATCAAAATTTTTATCTTTACTTGCCAGATCTTCATGTCTTCGTTCTATGTCTCTCAAAATTATATATTTATTACTTTTGCTATTTAAAAATAATTTTGCATTTACTCATGAAAGATCAATATTTTAAATTACACTATTAACAAAATTTATCGTGTATTTGCTTTTAAGGAGGTAAAATATGAAGTTTGATAATTTTTTTAAAGAAATTATATATGATTTTTGATTAATTTAAAGTTAAGACGTTATAGTTGGTTTATATTTCCTAGTACCTTTAACAATATGGCATTGTTTATACTTGTAAAATATGCTAAATATTTTATTTTCTATAAATTTCTTTAATCCTTTTAGTTTTCTTGAACTTTAAATGTTTTTTAATGTTATAATGATATATTATTAACTTGTACATTAAAAAAGTTAAAGATTCGTGGGGCTTACTATAACGACCCGATCAATCATTTTGAGAATTAGCATTTTGTTCAGTAGCATAAGGTCTCGAGCAACTTCGTATTCTGTATCATAACTTGCGTGTGTGGCCGGATTTGGTTTTCGGATGATTCAGGATTGATTTGGATGAATGATTCTTATTTTAGAAGCTTAAGTGGCAAGAGTTGACCGGAGTTTTACTTTTGTGTAGACGACTTCGGAATGATATTTTGATGATTCCAATAACTTCATCTGATAATTTTATACTTGGGCATATGTCCATATTTACATTTGGATGTTTCTAGAAAGTTTCGACACTATTTGGCGAAAGTTGGCAATTTGAAGGTTTGGGAAGTTTATAGGTTTAATCGGGAGTTGACTTTGTTGTTATCAGATTCTGATTATTATTCTGAGAGTTGGAATAGGTTCGATATGTCATTTGGAACTTGTATGCAAAATTTGGGTTCATTCCGGATTGGTTAGGCTAGAATCGGACGCTTGGTTCAAAGTTTAAAATTTATGAACTTAAGAGATTGATCTTGATCGATGATTCGTGGTTTTGATGTTGTTATGATGTATTTAAGGCCTTGAGTATGTTTTTATTATATTTTGAGACTTATTTTTGTATGTTCAAATAGGGTCCCGAGGGGCACGGGTGAGTTTCGGATAGATTTGATTGAAGCATTAGATTTGTATCATAATTATGGAGCCATATCAAAAAGAATCATTGAATTTGGACATCGTATGAGAGAGTTACTCTCATTCTAGTGTCGGAGAAGAGAGTTGGTGCTAGTGCATCGAGATGCGAAGTTGGGTCCGCATCTGCGATCCCGCAGGTGCGAAAAATAGTCCGGAAAAGCAGAAATGGCAGCTGAAAATGCGCATATGCGGCTTTTTGGTCGCAAAAGCGGAAATATCTGTGTATAAAAAAATCAGATTGTGATCTTTTGGTATTTTAAGTATATCTTGAGTTTTAGAGCTCCGATTGAGGTGATTTTCGCATGTTCTTCTCGTATTTTTATGGGGGTTAGTATCTAACCTTAATTTTTGTATTTTAACATGATTCAAGTATTTAATTTGTGAAATAACCATATTTTGATTTGAGAATAGGGGTTTTTTATCAAAATCTTTTCTAAAGAGAATAATTGGGTATTAAACATCGATTCAGAGTCAAAATTGGATGAAATTAGTATGGTTGGACTCTTAATTGAATGGTTTGTTGAAATTTATGGGTTTTATCAGGTTTCAAGGTGCGGGTCCAGGGTTGGCATTTTGGGTTGACCTTTTAGTTTTCATTAAATATCGAATCTTTATTGTCCATAATTATTTTCTATGATTTTTATTTATGATATTTAGTTATTTTGGCTAGATTTGAGCGGTCCAGAGGTTTTTTCACAGGAGAAGGTAATTTTAGAGTATCAGTTTAGCTTCTTTGAGGTAAGTATGTTGCCTAACTTTGTGTGGGGGAACTACCCCTTAGGATTTGAGTTGTTGTGCTATTTGTGTTATGTGAAAGTCGTGTACGCGAGGTGACAAGTGCATACTCGGGCTTATATGTGGAAATTGACTGGTTTAGACTCGTAGGCTTCTTTCATACATTTATTTAGAATTGTTAGCAGATGTTATATCCTTTATTTGTCATGTTTACTTTCAATGCTTTATTTGAAGTTGTTGTTACATGTCACATTCTTTACTTGTCAAGTTTACTCTTATATGCTTTATTTGAAGTTGTTACCTCTTTTATAATTACGTGACTTCCTATATTTTTGGGTTACTCTTAATTGAAATTGTAGTTATATGATATCATTTTGTTGCCGGGTTATTCTCATGAATTTAGACGTAGTTTCTAGTTCGTGCCATCTCTTTCCTTATTAGCCTATTTCATACACTAGAATTCAAAGTTTGCCATTTTATGGAAATACCTTCATTATCGAGTTTATACTTAACAAATTAATTAAAGTTGAAGTTATTGAAAGTCATTAATGTATTTTAATTGTAGTTGTGTTTAAAGGGGGTGTTGTTCATTATTGAGTTACTTTCCCATTTATTTTGTTGTTATTAAGATTCTATACATATTGTGTTTGAGCCATGGGCTATTTGTTGTGAAAATATTGATATTGTTGGTTCTTTTGGAAAGGTTGTGGCCAATGGGCACTTGTGGTACGAGTTGATATATCGTGTTGTTGTGATGTTAGCACATGTGAATTGTTGTGTGGCTGGTTGTTTTATGCAGAGCATAAGGGTGACATCTCACTGTTATTGTTATGCAGAGCATAAAGGTGGAAATTCACTGTTGTTGATTGTGCGGAGTGATACGGGCAGCTATTGTGTTATTGTCTGGGCGGAGCGATAAGGATGGCTATTATGCGGAGCGATAAGGGTGACTATTTTGTGGAGTGATACATGCGGCTATTAAGTGGAGTGATACGGGTGGCTACTGATAATGTTAGGACAGAGTGATACGTGTGGCTATTAGAGAGATAAGGGTGACAATGTCGGGGATGATGTGTAATGGACTAGGGGTATTATGTTGACGATATTTGTATGTTAGTGTGATTCTACTCATGTATGTTATACACCTTACGTGAATTGTTGTGTTTCTTTCAATGAGCTACCTGATGTTTTTGATATTACTTGTTCACTTGGGCTGTAATAGTACACTCGCACAAGCATACACCGTCGCATGCCACTAATGCTAGTTTAGGAGTACGAAACATAACATTTATTGATCATGCCCATGTATTCTTGTATTATCTGCATTCATGTGATATAGAGCCTGTGACCATGCCGAGCAAATTGTGATAGTGAGCCTGTGACCACGTCGGGCGGATTATAATTGTGAGCCTTTGATCATGCTAGGCGGATTGAGATGTTGGCATGTGAGTTATCTGTGCGTTTGTGATTAGAAATGTGGGCACCAAGTTTCGTGAGCATATGATTTATGGGTTGAGACTCGTGACTTATGATTATGAGATGAGGTATCTTGGAGAAACTTTCGTTGTGAAACCTGTGTTAGAATGACTTGATTAATTAGTTGTTATTGGTTTTCCCTTATTTGGTTTCTATGGTACTTTCACGGTGTTCTTATTACTTTACTATTTATATTACATGTTGATCATTATTGGCATTTACTGATTCCTGCTTTCATTATTTGCTTTATACTTCTATACTGTACAGGTTAATTGACTAGTAGGTGTCTTGACTTGTACCTCGTCACTACTCCACTGAGGTTAGTCTTGATACTTACTGGGTACCAATCGTGGTGTACTTACACTACACTTCTGCACATTTTTGTGTAGATCCAGGTATTGGAGTTATCGGACTCAGGCAGAGTTAGCTTATTGATCGCGGGGATTTTCTTGGTAGTCGCAATCCATTAGAGTCCTTCCTTTCATTGTACAATCAGCTTATTATTTGAATAGTATTGTATTTCTATCTTTGAGATCTTTCCATGTATTCAGCTAAGGTTCGTGACTCTGTATTACCTAGACTTAAGAGGTTGTTATGATCATTGTCGCGTAGACTTATTTCGCTTTGTTCGATATTCATATTAAACTATGTTTCAAATTCTCATTGTTAAAACTGGCTTAATCATTATTAGTAATCAACTTACCTAGTCTTAGAGACTAGGTGCCATCACGACACATGTGATGGGATTTTGGGTCGTAACAAGTTAGTATTAGAGATCTTGGTTCATAGGTTCTACGAGTCACGAGCAAGTTTAGTAGAGTCTTGCAGATCCGTACGGAGACGTCTATACTTATATTCGAGAGGCTACAGAACTATTAAGAAAACTCCAATTCTTTCTTTCCTGTCATGCAGATTTGTTGTTTTCGAAATTTGAGCTTTTGTATATCTATTCTCTCACAGATGATAAGGACCAACACTATTGGATCAGCCGAGCAAACACTCGCGCTCCCTGCTAGAGCTGCAAGAGGCTGTGGCTAAGGTAGAGGCCGAAGAGGGGCACGCGCCGCAGCTAGAGCACCTACCAAAGCAGTAGTTGAGGAGCCTCCAGTAGCTCCGGTTGGGGGACAGGCACTAGAGACGTCTGTCGTTACCCTGGTCCTTAGGAGACTTTAGCTCATTTCCTGAGCATGTTTGGTACATTGGCTCAGGTAGGATTGATCTCCGTTGAACCAAATACTTCACAAATTGGGGGAGAAACCGACCGTACACCAGAGTAGCATGCTCAAGTTGGTCACACTCCGGGTGTGGTGCCGGTACAACCTATTATTCTGGTTTAGCTTAAGGTTAGGCGTGAGGCATCATAGGAGGAGCAGAAGAGGATTGATAGGTCTAAGAGGTATAGTCCACCTACTTTCAGTGGCACAACCGAGGATGCACAAGGCTTTGTAGAGTAGTGTCACCGTATTCTCCGCACCATGGGTATTGTAGAGATGAGCAGAGTTGCATTTACTACGTTTTGACTGTCAGGGGCAGCGTATCAGTAGTGGCAGGTTTATGAGGAGGGTATACCATCTGATGCAGCAGCACCCACTTGGGCTCAGTTTTTAGAGATATTTTTGTGGGAGTTTGTTCCTCAGACTCTTTGGGATACGTGGTGCATAGAGTTCGAGTAGCTGCGTCAGGGCACTATGAGGGTGTCATAGTATGCCATCAAATTCAGTGAATTTTCTTGTCATGCACCTACTTTGGTTCCTATAGTCAGAGAGCGAGTCTGTAGATTTATTGAGGGGCTAAGTTATAGTCTTAGATTTAGCATGGGTCAGTGTTAGAGACTGAGCCATTTCAGTAGGTTGTGGAGATTTCTAGAAGGTTAAAGCGTATCCGAGGTTATGAGAGGGAGGATAAGAAGACAAAGAGGCCTCGAGGTTCTGGAAAATTCAGTGGATTCTACTCTTCTGCTATGACCCATTAGGGCTGAGGCTTGGGCAATCAGCCAGTCCAGTATGCACTTCAGACTACTCATGATGCTCCAGTTAGTCAGGGACCTCAAGGTATTCATATGGGGCAGTCATCTTTTGGTGCACCACCTGCACAGGGTTCCTACAATGATTATTCCAGTTATCCGGCATAGACTCAATATAAGTAGCCATGTCCGTAAAGAGGTTGTTATAAGTGTGGCGATACTAGGGACATCATGAGAGATTTTCCCAGACTCGAGAGAGGTGGATTTCATCAGAGCACTCAGGCTATGGGCTCCATTCCATTTGCTACTCCACCTGCACAGCCAGCTAGGGGTAGAGGAAAGGTGGGTAGAGGGCGCCCTAGAAGGGGAGTCCAAGCCCATTGATATGATTTTCATGGTTTGGCTGAGGCCGTTGCACCAGATGGTGTCATTATATTTACGGTTTCAATTTGTCATAAAGGAGCATCAGACTTATTTTGATGAGAATTAGTCTTATTTTGATCTGGTTTGATTTATCGGTGTGAGTCCTCCTATCTTGCTTCATATACAGGCGAGTTTCGTGATTCTTGTACTCTGCATATGTGTGTACTTTTATTGAGAGATTCTATAGCGGTAGCCCATGTAAATAATTTTGTTCTGTTCACTATTGAGAGCTATAAGACTAGAAGGGACTTTATGATACTCATTACGGTAGGTTTTGATGTGATTTCTGGATGGTTTGGTTACGATTTGTGATTTAGGTGCTCTACCAGTATGAGAAGTTTGTTATATGTTGTGATTTTGTTTGCGGAATTGAGTTAGTGGAAGGTATTGGTTGGTGTTATGTGTATTCTAATTGTGATTCAGATTTTAGAATGTGAGCCTTGCATTTTTGTGTCGTTTTATATGTGTGAACCGGGATACGTGCCGCAATGGAGTTATATTAGGATGAGATCCTTGTGATTAGTTCATATGATTTGATTCTACCTTGTGGAATGGATCCGTAGTATGGTACTGATAGGGAGTTGTACCTGTTGCAAAATTTTGATAGCTTTCTCATGCGTTTCTCTTTCCATATTCAACTATATTCGCGTTGTGCTTATTTTTGTTTAGCTTGCGAGGTATGTGCCCATGTGGCGTTAGGTGTGACTTGTTGATTTGGGTGAATGGTTATGATATCTTCATGTTTCTTGCATCGTTGTCATTGTTGTGAAGGTTTGGAACATTGTCCTAGCTATAATGAGATTATTTACAGGTGCTGGATTTGGTTATAGATAGATATCGTGGTCAGAGTTGTTATTATATATGTGTGATGTGCTACATCATGTGGTTATACCTTGTGGGTGTATTCATGAGCTATAGCAGCTGGTTGAGATTGATACAACGTGTATATGTGGGAATCGGGTTTTTGGAAAATGATCGGATGGTGAAAATTTTAGTTCTAAGGCTCGTCAGTGTGGGTGGAAGGAATAATCTTCAGTTGCGATGGTGATGTCGGGATTATGAGGATTGGGGTGACGTGGGATCACCCGCGAGTATATGTATGGTGAGTTCATACAGTGATTTTGTGGCTTCGGAATGGTTCTTGGCATATTCGAGGATAAACGTTTGTTTAAGAGGGAGAGAATGTAACGATCCGACCGGTTGTTTTGAGAATTAGCATTTTGTTCGGTGGCATAAGGTCTCGAACAACTTCGTATTGTGTATATTGACTTGCGTGTGTGGATAGGTTTGGTTTTTGGGATGACTCAGGTTTGATTTGGAAGAATGATTCTTCTTTTAGAAGTTTAAGTGGCAAGAGTTGACTGGAGTTTACTTTTATGTAGACGACTTTGAAATGATGTTTTGACTATTCCAATAGCTTCGTATGGTGATTTTGGACTTGGGCACATACCCGGATTTACATTTGGATGTTTCTAGAAGGTTTCAATAATATTTGGCGAAAGTTGGCAATTTGAAGGTTTGGGAAGTTCATAGGTTTGAACGGGAGTTGACGTTGATGTTATCGGTTTCAGATTATTTTTCTGAGAGTTGAAATAGGTTCGATATCTCATTTGAAACTTATATGCAAAATTTGGGTTCATTTCGAATTTGTTAGGCTTGAATCAGACGCTTGGTTAGAAGTTTATGAACTTAAAAGATTGATCTTGATCGATGATTCCTAGTTTTGATATTGTTATGTGGGATTTAAGGCCTCGAGTAGGTTCGTATTATGTTTTGGGACTTATTAGTATGTTCGGAAGGGGTCCCGAGTGGTTCGGGTGAGTTTCAGATAGGTTTGGATTGTGTTGCACTCGTTTTTTATGTTTCAACATCGTTTCATCAAGAATAAATGACACCACATTAAGAAAATGATCTCCAATTTCTGTTTTGATTGAAGCATTGGATCTGTATCGTAATTCCGTAGCCATAGCAAAAAGAATCGGCGAATTTGGACATCGCATGAGGGAGTTATGCTCATTTTAGTGTCTGAGAAGAGAGTTGGTGTTGGTTCTTCACAAATGCGAAGTCGCATCTGCGACCCTGCAGGTGCAAAAAATAGTCCCCAAAGGCAGAAATGATAGTTGGAAATGCACAGGTGCGGCTTTTTGGGCGCAAAAGTGGAAACGCCTGTGTGTAAAAAATCAGACTCCATTCTTTTGGTATTTTGAGCATATCTTGAGTTCTAGAGCTCTGATTGAGATGATTTTTGTGGTGTTCTTCTCGTATTTTCATGAGGGTCAGTATCTCATCTCAATTTTTATATTTCAACATGATTCCAGAAGTTCATGTTGAAATAATACATATTTTGATTTGAGAATTGGAGGGTTTTTATCAAAACTTTTCTAAATAGAATAATTATGTTTTGAACATCAATTCGGATTTGGAATTAGATGAAATTAGTATGATTGGATTCGTAATTGAATGGGTTATCGGAATTTGTGGGTTTAATCGAGTTCTAAGTGTAAGGCCCCATGAAATTTCTACTCAAAACCCCGAGTCTTGCGGTGCCAAGTTAGGATCATGTGTTAGAAATTTAAAAAACGCAGTTTGGACCCTTTGGATTGATCTGTGCATTAAAAAGTTAAAGAATAGTGTTTTCCAGAAAAGTGTAATTCTGCGGCAACACTGCGGTCGCATAATAGCTATGCGGACTGCATAGTCACCGCAGAGTCAGGCAGGTGAAGGTTAATTTTGAGGTCAACTATGCGGCCAAATATGCAATCGCATAATCGATATGCGGGCCGCATAGTCGTCGCATAATCCCCCTGGAACTTTTGCGAGGAGCAGTCCTGCGGAGCATTTTGCGACCGCAGAATGGGTATGCGGACTGCATTCTGGTCGCATACCTAGGAAGATTGTTCAGGTTTTTGGGAGCATTTTTGCGGTCCATTCTGCGGGCCGCATATCAATTTTGCGATCGCAGATCTGAATCGGGGCACCAGATTTCTAAATTTTAACGACCCCCTATCATTATATTCTGTGCAATAACTCATTTTGAGCCTATTTCTTGGTGCTTTTAGAGTGAGAGGGAGGGTCTAAGAGAGGGGAAGTGCCTTTCATCAAAAGTGCTCCACAAATCCTTGTTTAAAACATTAAAGATAATCAAGTGGAGCCCCAAAACCTTAATCCCAAGAGGTAAGATTTCATCACCTCAGCCCTTAATTTTATACATAGCTATAAGGGATAATTAGTGAGGAAATTCATGGGGATAAGGGTGATTGCATTGCATGCATGTGTTCTTAGAAGATATGTGGAAATTATAAATAGAGACGCATGGGAAATGGGCTAAGTGTGATCTTGCATAAAAGGACCATAAGGCCTTAATGAACACTCAATGCTTGATAAAATGCTCAAGTGAGCTTAGATTATGATCTTTTCCTGATTATGGTTTCAATATTATATTGCTTAAATAGATTGAAGTGCGAACATTCCGAAATGTTATAGGATTAAGGAAAGCTCAGTTGAGGTATGTATGGCTAAAATCCTGTCTTTTAGAAATTGAGCTCCGTCGGTGTTTGCGTAATTTTGGTAGTATTAGAGTTGAATTGTTGTTTCACATGAATTTGGGGTTGCGACTTTATATGCATGGAAGATGTGTCTAAATATGATAAATGTTTTATTCTTGTTAACTTGAAAGGATGCCAGGAATATGAATCATGTACTGAAATGCTTAGACCTTAAATTGAGATTGAAGTTGTATATGTTGTGTCCTCTATGTGAAGTCTCATCTACACTTACAACTTTATTTGCTCTTGTGTGCACATATTATCCTAAATTACCAATCTAACATTGAAATTGAGAATGATGTGAAATGTGGTCTAGTGCCAAATATATGACGTGATAGTTGTGGCCCTAAGTGCCTATGAAATGATAGATGTGATACAAAGATTGAATTGAGATGATTGATGGAAAAGGGAAATGCCTTGGTAAGGCGGCCTAGCCGATCGGGCCGAGATCGGATGCCATGCCGCACACATAGTAGCATTGTGTTGATATTGAACCTCAGATAAAAAGGGGAAAATGAGATTGTGATTGAAGTGTATGTCTCAAATGAGGCAACCTAGCCGATCGGGTCGAGATCGGACTCCGCTCAAGCTAGCGGTGGTATAGCGAACAATGATGAACAATATGAAATGCCCCAAACTAAAGGCTATGGATATAATGCAAAAATTGTATGATTCTTCTACATTAATAATGTTGTGATCATTTAAAGCTTTTGAGTTATACTTGTGCTTTCCTTATGTTTGGTATGAAAGTTCTTTCTAACTAGATGGTGTTTAGTTATACATACTAGTACTATTCCATGGTACTAATGTCCCTTTTGCCGGGGGCGCTACATTTTGAAATGAATTTAGGTGGCTCCATTGCGGATAGTGTCGATCGTGCGTAGCGGAGTACCTTCTTCTTAAAGTCTTGGTGATCCCCTTTCTCCTTCAAGGGGTTATATTGCACATCTTTGGTTGTGGACTTCCACTTTGTGGTATAGTCGGAGCCTTGTTGCCGGCATTGTCATACTTGTCTTTTACATCTTTAGAGGCTCTGTAGACATAAGTGTGGGTGATGTACGGGTGTTGGATGGGTTTGCGAACTTTGTTGTAATTCTAATTCTTGATTCTTTAAAGTGTAATTGTATGGAATCTTGGAACTTAACTATGGCTTAACGTTGTGATATAAAATTAACTAACAACATTCAATGTGCTATCTTTCCTCTTCTAAATAAATGAAAGCATGGTTTCCTTATTCATATTGAGTTGGGTAGGAAGTGTTTGATAAGGCTTGCTCAGTTGGGTTCACTCGATTGAGCGTCGGTCGCGCCTCCTGACGTTGGGGCGTGACAAACTTGGTATCAGAGCCAAAGGTTTTGAAGTTTCCTAGGATATCTCAGAGCCGTGTCTGGTAGAGTCCTTCTTATCGGTATGTGGTCGACCACATCTATAAGCTGGAGGCTACTGGGCATTTAGGAATAACACCCTTCTTTGATATTCTGGATCGTGCAATGAAACTGTTCCCTCTCTAATTAGTGCATTATTCTATCTTTCAGTAAATGTCACATAAGAAGAAAGCAAGAATTGGCCAAGAAGCCAATGCCACCTCAGGAGTGGCTGATGATTCACTGCTTAATACTACAGGTGAGGGTAGCCGCCCTGCTATCACCCTGCCTAATTCTTCTATTCCAGAGCAGACTACCCAGTTCCTACACCTACGGAGGGTACAACTATCCCTCTCATTGATACTTCTGTTTTGCCTCTAGCCCCAACTTCCGGTTCTGGTAATTCTGATGGGGATCTTAGGGGAGCTATTCAGATGTTGACCCATCTAGTGGCCTCTCAGGTCTAGAGGTCAAATGTTACGCCTGGTTCATCCAGCCAGCAAGGGGATTCTACTAGTTCTAGGGTGAACAGATTTCTCCAGTTAGACCCTCCAGTGTTTACAGGTGCCAATCTAGAAGAATACCCTCAGGATTTTATTAATGAGATGCACAAGACCCTAAGGGTTATGCGTGCAACTGATACCGAGGGAGTAGAGTTGGCTGCCTACCGTCTGAATGAGTTGTGGGAAGATTCCTGTGAGGAGGGGCGCCCTCCGGCGAGGTGGAGCGAGTGTTTTGATGCCTTTATAGATCATTTCCTGCCCGATGATACAAGGGCAACCCGTGCCACTGAGTTTGAAAATCTGAAGCAAGGTAAAAGAAGTGAGTGGGAGTACCACATGGAGTTTGCTCACCTGTCCAAGTATGCCATTCATATGTTGCCCACAATGGAGGCTAGGGTGCGCCGGTTTGTTCAGGGCTTTAATTCTTTGACTATTAATGAGGCTTCTACGACTGCATTAAATTATGGTATGAATTATGGAAAGATGGTAGCATTCGTTCAGGCCATAGATAACCGTAAATTGAAGAACAGGATGGAGAGAGAGGGTAATAGCAAGGCCCGGTCTACGAGCAACATGGGTGAGTCACTAGGTGGGGGAAGATCAGCTTTCAGGGGAGGATCATCAGGGCCGTCCCAGTCTATTGCACCGTCTTTAGCTAGTGAACCGCCATCAAGGCCCAGCCAACAACAGTGGAGTCATTTCAGGCCTGGTAAAGGAAATAGGAGATCCCATCAGCGGGGTCGGTTTGGAGAGATGTCCTAGCAGTAGCAGAGGTCCCGGTGCCCTAGGTGTGGGAAGATATACTCCGGGACTTGTTATTTGGAGTTACCTATATGCTACGGATGTGGTATGAGGGGTCATATTCAGAGATATTGTCGCGTATCCCGCTATGGAGCGGGTAGGGGCACAGCTCAATCATCTAGTCCAGCAACTGCTACAAATACAGCCCCCTCTCTAGCTCGAGGTACCCCAGCACCCGCAGGGCGTGGTGCAGCTAGGGGTGGTGCATAGAGTTCAGGAGGTGCCAGCCGGTTCTATGCTATGAGTGGTCGCCAGACTGTAGAGGCTTCTCCAGATGTTGTTACAGGTATTCTGATTGTCCAATCTCATGATGTGTATGCACTTATTGACCCCGGTTCCACCTTGTCCTATGTTACCCCTTTTGTTGCAATGGAATTCGGGATAGAACCAGATCAACTTCATGAGCCATTTTCGGTGTCTACTCCGATTGGTGAGTCTATTACTGCTGCTCGAGTTTATAGAGGTTGTGTTGTTACGGTACGGGGTAGGGATACCACTACCACCTTATTGAGTTAGTGATGGTCGACTTTGATGTAATAATGGGAATGGATTGGCTTTATTCATGCTTTGCCAAGCTTGATTGTCGAACTAGAACTATGAGGCTTGAATTTCCTAATGAGCCCTTTATTGAATGGAAGGGAGATAATGTAGTACCTAAGGGTCGGTTTATTTCCTACCTTAAGGCCGCGAAGATGATCAAGAAGGGGCGTATCTATCATTTAGTTTGGGTAACGGACACCAATGCCGAGGCGCCTAGCTTTGAGTCTGTACCAGTTGTGACTGAATTTTCGGATGTCTTTCCAGATGAGCTCACTGGGATTCCACCAAACAGGGAGATTAATTTTGGGATCGATGTGATGCCAGGCACACATCCTATATCAATTCCACCTTACAGAATGGCACCTGCGGAACTGAAAGAGCTAAATGAACAATTGAAGGATTTTCTAGAAAAGGGTTTCATCCGGCCGAGTGTGTCACCGTGGGGCACACCGGTCTTGTTTGTAAGAAAGAAAGATGGGTCGCTGCAGATGTGTATTGACTACCGACAACTCAACAAAGTCACAATCAAAAACAAATACCCTCTACTAAGAATATATGACTTGTTTGATCAATCGCAAGGTGCTACATGTTTCTCAAAGATTGACTTGTGGTATGGGTACCATCAATTGAATATCAGAGAGCAGGATATTCCAAAAACAGATTTCAGAACTCGGTATGGGCACTTTGAATTTATGGTAATGTCTTTTGGGCTAACAAATGCCCCAGCAGCCTTTACGGATCTTATAAATCGAGTCTTCAAGTCTTTTCTAGACTCCTTTGTGATAGTGTTCATTGATGATATTCTTGTGTATTCTCGAAGTCAGGAGGACCATGTTGACCATCTCAGGGCAGTTCTGCAGACCCTTCAACAACATTAATTGTATGCAAAATTTTCAAAATTTGAATTTTTGCTTGAATCCGTCACATTCTTGGGCCATGTCGTTTTCGGGGAGGGAATTATGGTTGATCCACAAAAGATTGCAGCAGTGAAGAATTGGCCTAGGCGTACCACTCCAACGGAGATTTGCAGTTTCTTAGGTTTGGCTGGGTACTACAGGAGATTTGTGGAGGGTTTTTCTACTCTTGCCTCTCCATTGACTAAATTAACGCAGAAAGCAGTTAAATTCCAATGGTCTGATGCTTGTGAAAGGAGTTTCCAAGAATTGAAATCACGGTTGACAACAACACCGGTATTAGCCATGCCAAAGGGTACAGAGGGATTTGTGGTGTATTGCGATGCTTCGAGGATCGGGCTTGGGTGTGTGTTAATGCAACATAACAATTTTATAACCTATCCTTATAGACAACTCAAGAATCATAAAAAGAACTATCTAACCCATGGATTAGAGCTGGCAGCAGTGGTGTTTACGCTAAAGATTTGCCGACATTATTTGTATAGGGTCTATGTGGATGTATTTATGTATCATAAGAGCCTTCAATATATTTTTATGCAGAAGAAGTTGAATATGAGGCAAAGAAGATGGATAGAGTTACTCAAGGACTATAACATTGATATTCTCTATCCCCCGGGAAAGGCTAATGTTGTGGCAGATGCTCTTAGTTGAAAATCTATAGGAAGTTTGGCTCATTTGGAGGCATATCAGAGGCTGTTGGCCAAGTAGGTTCAATAGTTGGCTAGTTTGGGAGTTCGCCTTGCGGACTCTAATGAAGGAGGTGTAACTGTGTAGAATAGGGCTGAATCATCGCTTGTGGCGGAGGTGAAAGAGAAGCAACTCAACAATCCGTTGTTAGCACAACTGAAGGAGGGGATTCATAAACACAAGACCACAGCTTTTTCCTTTGGCAGGAATGATGGTACCTTATGGTACCAAGACTACCTATGTGTTCCTAATATTGACGGTCTTCGGGAAAGTATCATGGCAGAAGCTCACACTTCCAGGTATTTCGTGCACCCAGGTTCTTCAAAAATGTATCGTGATCTCAAGGAGGTTTATTGGTGTAATAACATGAAAAGGGATGTGGCTAGATGTCTGAACTATCAGCAAGTGAAGGCTGAACATCAACAACCCGGGGGATTGGCTCAAAGCATAGAATTCCAATGTGGAAATGGGAGATGATTAACATGGATTTGTGGTAGGGTTACCGCACAGTCCGCGCAAGTTCGACTCAATTTGGATGATCGTTGATCGATTCATAAAATTAGCACACTTCTTGCCAGTTAAATCTACCGACACATCGGAACAATATGCACAGTTGTATACCAAAGAAATAGTTAGGTTACATGTCACTCCAGTCTCAATCATCTCAGATCGAGGGGCTCAGTTCACAGCCAACTTTTGGAAGAAATTTCAGCAAGGTTTGGGCACGCAGATAAATCTTTGCATAGCTTTTCACCCTCAACTAACGGGCAAGCAAAGCGGACTATTCAAACGCTTGAGGATATGTTTCCTACTTGTACTCTTGATTTCAAGGGTAGCTGGGATGACCATTTGCCACTCATAGAATTTGCTTACAATAACAGCTTCCATGCTAGTATCCAGATGGAACCACTCGAGGCTTTGTGTGGTAGGAGATGTAGGTCTCCTATTGGGTGGTTCGAGGTGGGAGAAGCTAAATTGATAGGGCCGGACCTTGTGCACCAGGCTATGGAGAAAGTCAAGATTATTAAAGAGAGGTTGAAAACTGCTCAAAGTCGTCAAAAGTCTTATTCGGGCGTTCGTCGCAGAGATTTGGAGTTCAAAGAAGATGATTGGGTATTTCTGAAGGTTTCCCCAATGAAGGGTATCATGCGACTTGGAAAGAAAGGGAAATTAAGTCTGAGGTATGTCGGACCGTACAAAATCATTCAAAGGATTGGTCAGGTGGCATACAAGCTTGAGCTGCCACCCAAGATGTCATTGGTGCATCTGGTCTTTCATGTGCCTATGTAGAAGAGGGTAGTAGGAGATCCGTCCACTATTGTGCTAGTTGAAACTATTGAGGTTAATGAAGAACTATTGTATGAAGAAGTTGCAGTTGCCATTCTTGATAGGCAAGTGCGGAAATTGAGAAATAAGGAAATTGCCTTCGTGAAAGTATTATGGCAGAACCAGCAAGTTGAGGAAGCCACTTGGGAAGCCGAGGATGAAATGAAAAAGAAGTACCCACAATTGTTTGAATAGTCATGTAATAGCTTTTATGAATTTAGCCCCTATGCACTATTATCTTTTGATTTGATCTATGTAAGACTGTCCTGTTTTGGTTATATATTACCTATGTGGCCATGGTTAGTATTATACGAGTTATGTTGTATCTATAGAATGTGTACTTGCTGTTATGATATGTTTCTGGGGCTCTCTGACAGGTGGATAGGCCTAGTTACAAAGGAAACTCTGGCGAAATTTTTGGAAATTTAGGGAGTTAGCCAAATTTTGGGCTGTGGATATGTTTCATGTTGTGACCTTGATCCTCATTCGAGAACAAATGATCTTAAGTAGGGGAGGATGTAAGGCCCCATGAAATTTCTACTCAAAAACCCGAGTCTTGCGGTGCCAAGTTAAGATCACGTGTTAGAAATTCATAAAAATTCTTTGCAGCGAGCTCGCGATCCACGGTTCGGACCTTTTGGATTGATCTGTGCATTAAAAAGTTAAAGAATAGTGTTTTCCAGAAAAGTTCAATTCTGCGGTCGCATAATAGCTATGCGGACCGCATAGTCACCGCAGAGTCAGGCAGTGTGAAGGTTAATTTTGAGGTCAACTATGCGATCAAATATGCGATCGCATAATCGATATGTGGGCCGCATAGTCATCGCATAATCCCCCTGGAACTTCTGCAAGGAGCAGTTCTGCAGTGCATTTTGCGACCTCAGAGCGGGTATGCAGACCACATGGTGGTCGCATACCCAGGCAGATTGTTCAGGATTTTGGGAGCATTTTTGCGGTCCATTCTGTGGGCCGCATATCAATTTTGCGATCGTAGATCTGAGTCGGGGCTCCAGATTTCTAAATTTTAAACTCGACCCCTGTCGTTATATTCTGTGCAATAGCTCATTTTGAGCATATTTTTGGTGCTTTTAGAGTGAGAAGGAGCTTCTAATAGAGGGGAAGTGCCTTTCATCAAAAGTGCTCCACAAATCCTTGTTAAAAACATTGAAGATAATCAAGTGGAGCCCTAAAACCTTCATCCCAGGAGGTAAGACATCATCACCTCAGCTCTTAATTTTATATATAGCTATAAGGGATCATTAGTGAGGAAATTCATGGGGAAAAGGGTGATTGCATGCATGTGTTCTTAGAAGATATGGGGAAATTATAAATAGAGAAGCATGGGGAATGGGCTAAGTATAATCTTGCATAAAAGGACCATAAGGCCTTAATGAGCACTCAATGCTTGATAAAATGCTCAAGTGAGCTTAGATTATGATCTTTTCCTGATTATGGGTTCAATTGTGCTAAATTGCTTAAATAGATTGAAGTGCGGACATTCCGGAATGTTATAGGATTAAGGAAAGCTTAGTAGAGGTATGTATGGCTAAAACCCCATTTTTTAGAAATCGAGCTCCGTTGGTGTTTGCGTAATTATGGTAAGATTAGAGTAGAATTGTTGTATGGATTGTTGTTTCACATGAATTTGGGGTTGCGACTTTATATGCGTGGAAGATGTGTCTCAATATGATAAATGTGCTATTCTTGTTAACTTGAAAGGGTGCCAGGAATATGAATCATGTACTGAAATACTTAGACCTTAAATTGAGATTGAAGTTGTATATGTTGTGTCCTCTATGTGAAGTCTCATCTACACTTACAACTTTATTTGCTCTTGTGTGCACATATTATCCTAAATTACCAATCTAACATTGAAATTGGGAATGATGTGAAATATGGCCTAGTGCCAAATATATGATGTGATAGTTGTGGCCCCAAGTGCACTATGAAATGATATATGTGATACAAATATTGAATTGAGATGATTGATGGAAAAGGGAAACACCTTGGTAAGGCGGCCTAGCCGATTGGGTCGAGATCGGACGCCATGCCGCACACATGGTGGTATTGTGTTGATATTGAACCCTAGATAAAAAGGGAAAAATGAGATTGTGATTGAAGTGTATGTCTCAAATGAGGAAACCTAGCCGATCGGGTCGAGATCGGACTCCGCTCAAGTTAGCGGTGGTATAGCGAACAATGATGAATAGTATGAAATGCCCCAAACTAAAGGCTATGGAAACATAATGCGAAAATTGTATGATTTTTCTACATTGATAACGTTGTGATCATTTAAAGCTTTTGAGTTATACTTGTGCTTTCCTTATGTTTGGTATGAAAGTTCTTTCTAACTAGATAGTGTTTAGTTATACATACTAGTACTATTCCATGGTACTAATGTCCCTTTTGCTGGGGGCGCTACATTTAATGAATGTAGGCGGCTCCATTGCGGATAGTGTCGATCGCGCATAGTGGAGTACCTTCTTCTCAAAGTCTTGGTGCGCCCCTTTCTCCTTCAAGGGGTTATATTGCACATCTTTGGTTGTGGACTTCCACTTTTGAGGTATAGCCGGGGCCTTGTTGCCGGCATTGCCATACTTGTCTTTTAAATCTTTAGAGGCTCCGTAGACATATGTGTGGGTGATGTGTGAGTGTTGGATGGGTCTGTGAACTATGTTGTAATTCTAACTCTTGCTTCTCTAAAGTGTAATTGTATGGAATCTTGGAACTTTACTACGGCTTAACGTTGTGACATAAAATGAACTAAACTCGATGAATGTGCTATCTTTCCTCGTCTAAATAAATGAAAGCATGGTTTCCTTATTCATATTGAGTTGGGTAGGAAGTGTTTGATAAGGCTTGCTCAGTTGGGTTCACTCGATTGAGCGCCGGTCGCGCCTCCCAAGGTTGGGGCGTGACAAACTTGGTATCAGAGCCAAAGGTTTTGAAGTGTCCTAGGATGTCTCGGAGCCGTATCTGGTAGAGTTCTTCTTATCTGTGAGTAGTCAACCACATCTATAAGCTGGAGGAATAACACCCTTCTTTGATATTCTGTATCGTGCGGTGAAACTGTTCCCTCTCCAATTAGTGCATTGTTCTATCTTTTAGTAAATAGCACCTAAGAAGAAATCGAGAATTGGCCAAGAACCCAATGCCACCTCAGGAGTGGCTGATGATTCACTACTTGATACTGCGGGTGAGGGTAGCTTCCCTGCTATCACCCTGCCTGATTCTACTATTCTACAACAGACTACCCCACTTCCTACACCTGCGGAGGGTACCACTATCCCTCCTATTGATACTTCTGTTCCGCCTCCAGCCCCAACTTCTAGTTCTGGTATTTCTGATGGGGATCTTAGGGGAGCTATTCAGATATTGACCCAGCTAGTGGCCTCTCCGGCCCAGAGGTCAAATGTTGCGCTTAGTTCATCCAGCCAGCAATGGGATTCTACTAGTTTCATGGTGAACATATTTCTCCAGTTAGACCCTCCAGTGTTTACAGGTGCCAATCTAGAAGAAGAACCTCAGGATTTTATTAATAAGATGCACAATACCATCAGAGTTATTCGTGCAACTGAGACAGAGGGAGTAGAGTTGGCTGCCTACCATCTGAATGAGTTATGGGAAGATTCCCGTGAGGAGGGGCGCCCTCCGGCAAGGTGGAGCGAGTTTACTGATGCCTTTATAGATCATTTCCTGCCTGATGAGACAAGGGCAACCCGTGCCGCTGAGTTTGAAAATCTGAAGCAATGTAACAGAAGTGTGTGGGAGTACCACATGGAGTTTACTCACCTGTCCAAGTATGCAATTCATATGTTGCCCACAATGGAGGCCAGTGTGCGGCGGTTTGTTTAGGGCCTTAATTCTTTGACTATTAATGAGGCTTCTACGGCTGCACTGAATTCTGATATGAATTATGGGAAGATGGTAACATTCGCTCAAGCCACATAGAACCGTAAAATGAAGAACAAGATGGAGAGAGAGGGTAACAGTAACGCCCCGGTCTACGGGCAATATTGGCGAGTCACTAGGTGGGGAAGATCAGCTTTTAGGGGAGGATCATCAGGGCCGTCCTAGTCTGTTGCACAGTATTTAGCTAGTGCACCGCCATCAGGGCCCAGCCGCAACAGTGGAGTCATTTTAGTCCTGGTCAGGGAAATAGGGGATCCCATCAACGGGGTCGGTCAGGAGAGAGGTCCCAGCAGTAGAGGTCCCCGTGCCCAGGTGCGGGAAGATGCACTTAGGGGCTTGTTATTTGGAGTTACCTATATGTTACGGATGTGGGACGGGGGGTCATATTCAGAGACATTGTCGTGTATCCCACCGGGGAGCGGGTAAGGGCACAACTCAGTCATCCAGTCCAGCAGCTGCTACATCTTCATCCCCCTCTCCAGCTCGAGGTACCCCAGCACCCGCAGGGCATGGTGCAGCTAGATGTGGTGCGCAGAGTTCAGGAGGACCCAGTCGGTTCTATGTTATGAGTGGTTGCCAGACTGCAGAGGCTTCTCCAGATGTTGTAATAGGTATTCTGATTGTCCAATCTCATGATGTGTATGCACTTATTGACCACGGTTCCACCTTGTCCTATGTTACCACTTTTGTTGCAATGGAATTCGGGATAGAACCAAATCAACTTCATGAGCCATTTTCAGTGTCTACTCCGGTTGGTGAGTCTATTACGGCTGCTCGAGTTTATAGATGTTGTGTTGTTATGGTACGGGGTAGGGATACCACGACCAACCTTATTGAGTTAGTGATGGTCGACTTTGATGTAATAATTGGAATGGATTGGCTTTATTCATGCTTTGCCAAGCTTGGTTTTCGGACTAGAACTATGAGGCTTGAATTTCCTAATCAGCCCGTTGTTGAATGGAAGGGAGATAATATAGTGCCTAAGGGTCGGTTTATTTCCTACCTTAAGGCTGCGAAGATGATCAAGAAGGGGTGTATCTATCATTTAGTTCGGGTAACGAACACCAATGCCGAGGCGCCTTGCCTTGAATCTGTACCAATTGTGAATGAATTTCCGGATGTCTTTCCAAATGAGCTCCCTAGGATTCCACCAGATAGGGAGATTGATTTTGGGATCGATGTGATGCTAGGCAGACAGCCTATATCAATTCTACCATACAGAACGGCACCGGCTGAACTGAAAGAGCTAAAGGAGCAATTGAAGTATTTTCTATAAAAGGGTTTCATCCGGCCGAGTGTGTCATCGTGGGGCACACTGGTCTTGTTTGTAAGAAAGAAAGATGGGTCGCTGCAGATGTGTATTGACTATCGGAAACTCAACAAAGTCACAATCAAAAACAAATACCCCTCTACCAAGAATAGATGACTTCTTTGATCAATTGCAAGGTGCTACGTGTTTCTCAAAGATTGACTTGTGGTCTGGGTACCATCAATTGAATATAAGAGAGCAGGATATTCCAAAAATAGATTTCAGAACTCGGTATGGGCACCTTGAATTTATGGTGATGTCTTTTGGGCTAACAAATGCCCCGGCTGCCTTCATGGATCTTATGAATCGAGTCTTCAAGACTTTTCTAAACTCCTTTGTGATAGTGTTCATTGACAATATTCTTGTGTATTCCAGAAGTTGGGAGGACCATGCTGACCATCTCAGGGCAGTTCTGCAGACCCTTTAACAACATCAATTGTATGCAAAATTTTCAAAATGTGAATTTTGGCTTGAATCCATCACATTCTTGGGCCATGTCGTTTCTAGGGAGGGAGTTAAGGTTGATCCTCAAAAGATTGCAGCAGTGAAGAATTGGCCTAGGCCTACCACTCAAACAGAGATTCGTAGTTTCTTAGGTTTGGCTGGGTACTACAGGAGATTTGTGGAGGGTTTTTCTACTCTTGCCTCTCTATTGACTAAATTGACGTAGAAAGTAGTTAAATTCAAATTGTCCCATGCTTGTGAAAGGAGTTTCCAAGAATTGAAATCAAGGTTGACAACAACACCGGTATTAGCCCTACCAAAGGGTACGGAGGGATTTGTGGTGTATTGCAATGCTTCGAGGATCGGGCTTGAGTGTGTGTTAATGCAACACGGCAAGGTTATAGCCTATGCTTCTAGACAACTCAAGAATCATGAAAAGAACTATCCAACCCATGACTTAGAGCTGGCAACAGTGGTGTTTGCACTAAATATTTGACGATATTATTTGTATGGGATCCATGTGGATGTATTTACGGATCATAAGATCCTTCCATATATTTTCAAGCAGAAGGAGTTGAATCTGAGGCAAAGAAGATGGCTAGAGTTACTCAAGGACTATGACTTTGATATTCTCTATCACCCGGGAAAGCCTAATGTTGTGGCAGATGCTCTTAGTCGAAAATATAAGGTAAGTTTGGCTCATTTGGAGGCATATCAAAGGCTGTTGGTCAGGGAGGTTCACTAGTTGGCTAGTTTGGGAGTTTGCCTTGCGGACTCTGATGAAGAAGGGGTAACTGTACAGAATAGGGCTGAATCATCGCTTGTGGCGGAGGTGAAAGAGAAGCAATTCAACGATCCGTTGTTAGCACAACTGAAGGAGGGGATTCATAAACAGAAGACCACAACTTTTTCCTTTGGCATGAATGATGGTACCCTATGGTACCAAGACCTCCTATGTGTTCCTAATATTGACGGTATTCGGGAAAGTATCATGGCAGAAGCTCACACTTCCAGGTATTTCGTGCACCCAGGTTCTACAAAAATATATTGTGATCTCAAGGAGGTTTACTGGTAGAATAACATGAAAAAGGGATGTGGCGGACTTTGTGGCTGGATGTCCGAACTGTCAACAGGTGAAGGCTGAACATCAACAACCCGGGGGATTGGCTCACAACATAAAAATTCCAATGTGGAAATGGGAGATGATTAACATGGATTTTGTGGTAGGGTTACCACGCACTCCGCGCAAGTTCGACTCAATTTGGGTGATCATGGATCGACTCACAAAATCAGCGTACTTCTTGCCAGTTAAATCTACTGACACATCGGAACAATATGCACAGTTGTATATCAAAGAAATAGTCAGGTTACATGGCACTCCAATCTCAATCATCTCAGATCGAGTGGCTCAGTTCACAACCAACTTTTGGAAGAAATTTTAGCAAGGTTTGGGCACGTAGATAAATCTTAGCATAGCTTTTCACCCTAAAACTATCGGGCAAGCAGAGCTGACGATTCAAACGCTTGAGGATATGTTGCGTGCTTGTACTTTTGATTTCAATGTAGCTGGGTTGACCATTTGCCGCTCATAGAATTTTCCTAAAATAACAGCTTTCATGCTAGTATCCAGATGGCACCATTCGAGGCATTGTATGTTAGGAGATGTTCGATGTTGAAGAAGCTGAATTGATAGGGTCGGACCTCGTGCACCAGGCTATAGAGAAAGACAAGATTATTAAAGAGAGGTTGAAATTGCTCAAAGTCGTCAAAAGTCTTACTCGGGCGTTCATCGCAGAGATTTGGATTTCAAAGAAGATGATTGGGTATTTCTGAAGGTTTCCCCAATGAAGGGTATCATGCGATTTTGAAAGAAAGGGAAATTAAGTCCGAGGTATGCGATTTGGTGCATCCGGTCTTCCATGTAGCTATGTTGAAGAAGGTAGTAGGAGATCCGTCCACTATTGTTCCAGTTGAAACTATTGAGGTTAATGAAGAACTATCATATGAAGAAGTTCCAGTTGCCATTCTTGATAGGCAAGGGCGGAAATTAAGAAATAAGGAAATTGCCTCCGTGAAAGTGTTATGGCGGAACCAGCAAGTTGAGGAAGCCACTTAGGAAGCCAAGGATGAAATTAAAAAGAAGTACCCATAATTGTTTGAATAGTCATGTAATAGCTTTTATGCATTTAGCCCCTATGAACTATTATCTTTTAATTTGATCTATGTAAGACTGTCCTATTTTGGTTATATATTGCTTATGCGGCCATGGTTAGTATTGTACGAGTTATGTTATGTCTATGGAAGGTGTACCTACTGTTAGGATATGTTTCTAGGCCTCTCTGACAGGTGGATAGGCCTAGTTACAAAGGAAACTCTGGCAAAATATTTGGAAATTAGGGAGTTAGCCAAATTTTGGGTTGTGGATAAGTTTCATGTTGTGAAAAGCTGAAGTTGCATAAAGATTGCTAATAAATGGACCTTGATCTTCAGTCGAGGACGAATGATCTTAAGTGGGGGAGGATGTAAGGCCCCGTGAAATTTCTACTCAAAAACCCGAGTCTTGCGGTGCCAAGTTAGGATCATGTGTTAGAAATTCATAAAAATTCTTTGCAGTGAGCTTACGAGCCGCAGTTCGGACCCTTTGGATTGATTTATGCATTAAAAAGTTACATAATAGTGTTTTCAAGACAAGTTCAATTCTGCGGTTTCATAATAGCTATGCGGACCGCATAGTCACCGCAGAGTCAGGCAGTGTGAAGGTTAATTTTGAGGTCAACTATGCGACCAAATATGCGATCGCATAATCGATATGTGGGCCGTATAGTCGTCACATAAACCCCCTGGAACTTCTGCAAGGAGCAGTTCTGCAGTGCATTTTGCGACCGCAGAGTGGGTATGCGAATCGCATTCTGGTCGCATACCCAGGCAGATTGTTCAGGTTTATAGAGCATTTTTGTGGTCCATTCTGCGGGCGATCGCATATGCGATCGCAGATCTGAGTCGGGGCTCCAGATTTCTAAATTTTAAACCCGACCCCCTGTCGTTATATTCTGTGCAATAGCTCATTTTGAGCCTATTTTCCTGGTGCTTTTAAAGTGAGAGGGAGGGTCTAAGAGAGGTTAAAAACATTGAAGATAATCAAGTGGAGCCCCAAAACCTTCATCCCAGGAGGTAAGACTTAATCACCTCAGCTCTTAATTTTATACATAGCTATAAGGGATCATTAGTAAGGAAATTCATAGGGATAAGGGTGATTGCATTGCATGCATGTGTTCTTAGAAGATATGGGGAAATTATAAATAGAGACGCATGGTGAATGGGCTAAGTGTGATCTTGCATAAAAGGACCATAAGGCCTTAATGAACACTGAATGCTTGATAAAATGCTCAAGTGAGCTTAGACTATGATCTTTTCCTGATTATGGGTTCAATTGTGCTATATTGCTTAAATAGATTGAAGTGCGAACATTCTAGAATATTATAGGATTAAGGAAAGTTAGTTGAGGTATGTATGGCTAAAACTCCGCCTTTTAGAAATCGAGCTCCGCCGGTGTTTGCGTAATTATGGTAAGATTAGAGTTGAATTGTTGTATGGAGTGTTGTTTCACATGAATTTGGGGTTGCGACTTTATATGCGTGGAAGATGTGTCTCAATATGATAAATGTGCTATTCTTATTAACTTGAAAGGGTGTCAGGAATATGAATCATGTACTGAAATGCTTAGACCTTAAATTGAGATTGAAGTTATATATGTTGTGTCCTCTATGTGAAGTCTCATCTACACTTACAACTTTATTTGCTCTTGTGTGCACATATTATCCTAAATTATAAATCTAACATTGAAAATAGGAATGATGTGAAATGTGGCCTAGTGCCAAATATATGACGTGATAGTTGTGGCCCCAAGTGCCAATAAAATGATATATGTGATACAAAGATTGAATTGAGATGATTAATGGAAAAGGGAAACACCTTGGTAAGGCAGCCTAGCCGATCGGGCCGAGATCGGACGCCATGCCACACACATGGTGGTATTGTGTTGCTATTGAACCCTAGATAAAAAGGGGAAAATGAGATTGTGATTGAAGTGTATGTCTCAAATGAGGCATCCTAGTCGATTGAGTCGAGATCGGACTCCGCTCAAGCTAGCGGTGGTATAGCGAACAATGATGAACAATATGAAATTCCCCAAACTAAAGGCTATGGAAACATAATGTGAAAATTTTATAATTTTTCTACATTGATAACGTTGTGATCATTTAAAGCTTTTGAGTTATACTTGTGCTTTCCTTATGTTTGGTATGAAAGTTCTTTCTAACTAGATGGTGTTTAGTTATACATACTAGTACTATTCCATGGTACTAATGTCCATTTTGCCATGGGCGCTACATTTTTAAATGAATGTAGGTGGCTCCATTGCGGATAGTGTCGATCGCGCATAGCGGAGTACCTTCTTCTCAAAGTCTTGGTGAGCCCCTTTCTCCTTCAAGGGGTTATATTGCACATCTTTGGTTGTGGACTTCCACTTTTGATGTATAGCCGGGGCCTTGTTGCCCGCATTGTCATACTTGTCTTTTACATCTTTAGAGGCTCCGTAGACATATGTGTGGGTGATGTACGGTTGTTGGATGGGTCTGCAAACTATGTTGTAATTCTAACTCATGCTTCTCTAAAGTGTAATTGTATGGAATCTTGGAACTTAACTACCGCATAACGTTGTGATATAAAATGAACTAACAACGTTGAATGTGGTATCTTTCCTCGTCTAAATAAATGAAAGCATGGCTTCCTTATTCATATTGAGTTGGGTAGGAAGTAAATAAGCCTTGCTCAGTTGGATTCACTCAATTGAGCGCCGGTCGTGCCTCCTGAGGTTGCGGCGTGACACTGAGGTGCAGGCCCAAAGTTGACTTTTTGAGTTGACCTTTTAGTTTTCATTAAAGATCGAAGCTTTATTGTCTGGAATTGTTTCCTATAGTTTTAATTTATAAGATAAAGTTATTTTGGCTAGATTTGAGCCAACCGGAGGTTGTTCCACACGTGAAGGTCATTTTAATTATCGGTTTAACTTCTTTGAGGTAAGTATCTTGCCTATCTTTTTGTGGGGGAACTACCCCTTGGGATTTAAGTTTTTGTGCTATTTGTGTTATGTGAAAGCTGTGTACATAAGGTGATGAGTGCGTACTCGGGATTATATGTAAAAATTGACCAGTTAGACTCTTTGGCTTATTTTATATATTTAATTGGAGTTGTTAGCACATGCTATATCTTTTATTTGTCATGTTTACTTTCACATGCTTTATTTGAAGTTGTTGTTACATTTCACATCCTTTACCCGTAAAATTTACTCTTCTATGCTTTTTTTGAAGTTGTTACCTCTTTTATTATTACGTGGCTTCCTTTATTGTTGAGTTACTCTTAATTGAAATTGTTGTTACATGATATCATTTTGTTGCCGGCTTATTTTCATGCATTTAGACATAGTTTCTAGTTTGTGCCATCTCTTTCCTTATTATCCTATTTCATACACTAGAATTCAAAGTTTGCCATTTCATGGAAATACCTTTATTATCGAGTTTATCCTTAAGAAATTAACTGAAGTTGAAGTTATTGAAAGTCATTAATCTATTTTAATTGCAGTTGTGTTTAAAGGGGGTGTTGTTCATTGATCAGTTACTTTACTATTTATTTTGTTGTTATTGAGATTCTATACACATTGTTTTTGAGTCGTGGGCTATTTGTTGTGGAAATATTGATATTGTTGGTTCTTTTGGAAAGGTTGTGGCCTATGGGTACTTGTGGTACAAGTTGATATGTTGTGTTGTTGTGATGTTAGCACATGTGAATTGTTGTGTGGATTGGTTGTTGTTATGCGGAGCATAAGGGTGGCATCTCAATGTTGTTGTTATGCGGAGCGTAAGGGTTGCAATTCACTATTGTTGATTGTACGGAGTGATATGGGCGGCTACTGTGTTATTGTCTGGGCAGAGCAATAAGGTTGGCTATTATGCAAAGTGATAAGGTAGCTATTATAAAGAGTGATATGGGTTCCTATCAAAGTGATGCATGTGGCTAATGATAATGTCAGAGTGGAGTGATACGGGTGGCTATCAGAGAGATAAGGGTGACAATGTTAGAGATGATGTGTGATGGACTAGGGGTATTATGTTGACGATATTCATATGTTAGTGTGACTCTACTCGTGTATGTTATACACTTTACGTAACTTGTTATGTTTCTTTCAATGAGCTACTCGATGTCTTTGATATTATTCTTGGGCTGTAATAGTATACTCGCACAATCATACACAGTAGCATGCCACTTATACTAGTTCAGGAGTATGAAATGTAGAATTTATTGATCATGCCCATGTATTCTTGTATTATCTGCATTCATATGATATTGAGCCTGTGACCATGCCAGGTAGATTATGATAGTGAGCTTGTGACCATGTTGGGAGGATTATGATTGTGAGCATGCTGGGTGGATTGAGATGTTGGCACGTGAGTTGTCCGTGCAGTTGTGATTAGAGCTGTGGGCACCAGGTGTCGTGTGCATATGATTTGTGGGTTGACCATGACTTGTGATTATGAGATGAGGTATCTCGGAGAAATTTTTGTTGCGAAACTTGTGTTAGAACAGCTTGATTAATTGGTTGTTATTGGTTTTTCCTTATTTGGTTTCAATGGTACTTTCATGGTGTTCTTATTACTTTACTGTTTATATCACATGTTGATCCTTGCTGTGAGTATTAATTTAATATTTTAGACATATGAAGTCCTAGCGGGATGAGTATGGGTGAAAATAGATGTTTTAGAATTAAGATGGAGAGTGAGATGCATAAGATTCGACAAAATCGACTAAGTTTACGACAGATCTATCTTTCAGCAGGATTTAGTGAAATTGTGTAAGAAATTTGGGAAAACTCAAAATGCAATAGTTGTAGTCCTTTGATTAACTTTCCAACATTATATTGTGGAGCCCAAATGGATCTCTGTGCAAAAAGTTATATGTGTTTTACAGAATAGTGCGCAATATGCGCGCCCAGTGCGCACCCCGTGCATGGCCGCACACTTGTGGGAGTTTTACTACCATTGTGCGTAATCAAGCCTTTAGGTGCGCGGGGGGGGGGGGGTGGGGGCACACCTGGGGGGTCATTTTAAAGCCCTACTTCGTCCCCCACACCCCCAAAACACAAAAACTTGCTTTAGAAAGGGGAGCTCTCAAAAACCTAACTCCTTAAGGGACCTCCACCGTCCAAGGTAAGTTCTAATAGTGATTCTAAGTTAATTTCAATTTCCCAACATTTTATTAACATGGGTATACCCTCTATATCATTAGATATTCGATTGGGACATCATTGTCGAGAGAAGGAACCCTAGAACTCGAATTCAATGGGATTGAACTTCAAAAAGGTAATGTCTTCACTCCCTAATTGATTCTAACATTGGATTAATGATTATAGACTCTAGTTCATGAGATATGAGTTGATAGGTTTGATAGAAAAGCATGAACGGTTATAGGTTTGAGTTGTTGATTGTTGATTATTGGTTAAGGGTGTTGTTTACCTTATGGGTGATAAAGAATGATGTTGATTATAATCATTTGAGACATTAGAATCTAACAAGGAGCAAGAGAATGGGTTATTGGGTGTAGAGACACCATATATAAGGACTATGAAGCTTTATTCTCACCAAGTGTTTGATAAAATGCCTAAGTGACCAAAACATGAGTATTATTGCTATTATGGAATCCCTTTGACTTGTATTGATATAGATTAAAGTCGAAAGGGTTGGCGAATGTTGTATTACGCTCAAGAGCAGGAAGTTACGGTATGTGAGGCTAACTCTCTATGTTTGGGAACGTTAATGATTCTACCTACACTACGTTTCTTTTATGACGTTACTAATTGCCTCAGAAATATAGTTTAGCCTAGCTCCTTGAATAGTTGTAAAACTTCTATTCTTTAGCTTCATAACTCATTCATGACTTTCATTCTGAACGTTGTGAGCTCAGTGCGTATTCAGAATAGACTTGGGTTTGATGCCCCTGAGTCTTAGTATAGATTACTTAGTATGCCATAAATAATTGATGTTTCAGTATTTATAATCAGTTCAAGAATACATGTCGCAGACTAGTCCTATTCAGTATTCCAGTATTATGTAACTCAGTGTGATCCACTATTCCTGTATCATGTAACTCAGTTTGATTCAGTATTTCACTATCATATATTGTAGTATGATTCTTAGTTCCTAATTTTAAATCCCTGAATGTTGAACACCTATATTTGGGCCTGAGGTCGCAGTTAATACTTTATGCATCTTTGGGCCTGAGGTCACAATTTATGTTCTATGCATCTTTGGGCCTGAGGCCGCAGTTATGTATACGTATACTTGGGCTCGAGACTGAAGTTGTGCATATATATATATATATATATATATTGGTCCTAAGGGCGCATTTTCTTTATTCAGATAAACGGGTTGTTCATCATTCAGAAGAGGGTGTATTCATATTCTTACTTCCTTTGTTTAGTTCAGTTATCAGTTATCAGTTAAGTTTCAGTTTCAATAGTTACCATTTCAGTTATCAATTATCAATTCTCAATTATCAGCTCAGTATCAATTTTAGCATATATGGTTCTTTCTTTTAGTTGCTTTATATAACAGTGCAATTCAAATGTACTGACGTTTCTTTTGGCCGGGGCCTTCATCTCGCGATGCAGGTAATAATTTATAGGTTGACAATTCAGAGCGCTAGGATTCTCGTGCCAGGTATTTGGCAATCCCCAGTTCTTTCAGGGCATTATCATTACCCTACAGTCTTCAGTATTGTCAGACAGTCAGTGTTTTCAATACTTCATTAGAGGCTTCATAGACTAGAGTAACAGCTCGACAGAGTCGCAGGCTTTTCATATTAAGCTATGTTGGCTACAAATATATTTCAGAATTGTATTAGTATTTCTGCATTTTGATTTATATCATCCAGACTTTCAGTATATCAGCATGTGTTAGTTTATCATTCGCATTCAGTATGTTATGATATCACATGTTAATTCAGCCAGCCAGTTGTTTTGCCCGGTCACATGTAGTTAGGCACCGGGTGCCGTGTTACGTCCAGGCCCAGGTATGGGGCGAGACAAATGTTGGTATCAGAGAACTAGGTTCAAGAGTCTTAGTGTGTCTATGAAGCCGTGTCCAGTGGAGTTTCCTTTATATATGTGCGTCGGCCACTCATATAAATGATTAACCACCAAAACATCCAGGATTATCTCATTTCTTTCTGCTCTAGATCGTACCATGAAGCTTAGAGCAATAGGTAACCTTCTCTTCCTATCGAATTCCAGACGTATTGAATGCCCAAGTAATGCACAGGAGAAACCTAAGGTCCTAGAGAGGATAATTTCCCATTGGGATATAATTACGGAGTACAAGTTGGTAAATATGAGACTTGAGAGGATGTTAAAAGTGGGATGCAATGGATAGTAGTATAGATTAGAGCATAACCCTATCAGAAAGTGCAAAAGCAGTTATTATGTCTTATGGTTATCAGTTTACCTTAGTTACTAGTTATACAGTCTTTCAGTTAGCAAGTTTATGGTTATTCAGTACGCAGTATTCAGTTATGTAGTCACAAAATATCCAATTTTCAGTGTATCAAATTTTCTGGTGACTTGTGAGTATACAGTGATGCATATGGGTTCTCAAAGAAAATGTAAGTAACAGTGATTATAGCAAAACCTTCGCATATTTTAGGTCTGGATTAAGACCAAGACTCACCGGATGGCACAAGAAGTGATTTATCAGATAATGGTATACTTTGAAGGATACGTTTGTGCATGGTAGTGTATTCATATGTGTTTTACCTCCTAGAAAAACTTCATTTAATTCTTGGAAATGGAGCCACAAGTTGGATGATGATAGTTCAGATGTTAGACCCTAACATTGGTCACTATAGTTTTGGACATAAAAGAGCCTAAGTGTAAAGTACCTAGGAGTCAGAAACATTTGTTATTACCAAACATGTGATTTCGTACAACTCATACAAATGACTAGAAGATATGATGTATGCAATAAGAACCAAGAGTAGCCAATAGTGAATTTCAGGGAATGATTTTAAGTTGCTCATATTTATTCAAATTAGAACTAGAAGTACCATGTTTGTAAGTTACTATATGAGATAGCTATTATTGTGAGATAAAATATATGACAGTTCTCCCTTACATTATGTGACTAAGTGTTTGCCCTAGATATTTATAGTCTGATATAATTTTGAAGTGTATATAAAGTTTGGGGTTAGATATTCTAATTTCGTTTAAGACGGATGAATTCCCTAAGTGTGATCCATGCATACAGTTCAAAAAAACATAGTATGCGACCGTAGAATCGGGTAAGATGGTGAGGAAAGTTAGGAGTAACCTTATGTTTCACTTTAGTCATTCAAAGTAAAATAAGAAGACATGATGCTAGCAGGTGGTTAGTAAAAGGATAGTAAGTAAGTTTTGAGTAAATATAGTAAATTAGCAGTTTCAGCAGAGCTGGTAGAGGCACAATTTGATTCATTTAGCCAGGTTAACTCTAGTGAGTGGATGAGAGTTTGGAATGCCGAACATGTATTTGAACCCAAAGAGTTTAAGTTAAACACGAAGTATAGTGACATTGGAAGAAAGGAAAATCAGCTAGCAGTAAGAGTGCAAACTACAGAAGAATAGCCTTTAAGAGTTACCGAAAAAAGGTTTCCCCAAGATTGATAGAGTGAGCAGAGTTAAATCATTAAGTATGTGTTTGATAGTTGTGAATACATTAGCCTTCCATTTATATAAGTACTTTAATTTTTCCTAGTAAGAAATATTGCTCAGAAGTAAGTTGAAAGATGAGTTCTCATTGATATAAAGTGCAAAATATTGTAGAAGACAAGAAAAGTTGTTCGGATCCTAACAAAAGAGAAGGATCCGCATGTACACGACCTTAACCTTTGTTCTAAGGGAGAGATGTGAAAATTGTCAGTAAGTCCAGTTGGAGATTTGAAACCCACATAGTTAGCATGGGATATAAAAACCATAAAATCATGCCCAGTTATGTATCACAAGGGTAGTACCATTGCACGAGAACTATGGTGAAAGAAGTTCACTGCTTAGCCCAGCTAGGAGTTCAATTTGCGTACTCCAAAGATAGTAGCATTGTTGTCTAGAATATGACTTGTTCCTCCTTAGTAGCCGAAGTGAAGGAGAAATAGTTTGATGATACCTACTTGTTGTAGCTGAAAGAGGGGATTCACATGCATAAGATGGTGGATTTTAAACAAGGGGGGATGATAGTACTTTGAGGTACCACAATAGATTGTGTGTTCCAACCATAGATGGACTTAGTGAGAGAGGAAGATGTTAGAAGACCATAATTCCAGGTATTCTATCCACCCAGGTTCCCCAAAGATGTATCATGATCTCAAGGAGACTTATTGGTGGAATGAAACACACACAAATAAAGAGAGAGAGAGAGAGAGATAGAGAGAGAGAGAGAGAGAGAGAACGTCACAGACTTTGTGACCAAGTGTTTGAAGTATCAGCAAATGAAAGTGAAGCAACAGAAAGCCCATTGTTTTACTATAGTTTACATATATTTTCAGTGGAGATGGTAAATATGGAATTTATAACATGATTCTCTTGCTCATCTTGAAAGCATAATTTGATAGGGTGATAGTAAATCGACTTACCAAGTCAGCACATTTCTTGCCAGTAAAGACTACAGATTCAACAGAAGATTATACCAAGTTATACATTCAGGAAATCGTCTGATTGCATCAGACTCTGTGATCCATCATTTCGGACTGTGGTGCTCAATTTACAATAAAATTTTAGAAGTCATTTTAGAAAGGAGTAGGCACAAGTTTTCCATCCTCGGAAAGATGGACAAACAGAGCGCATTATTCAAACTCTTGAGGATATCCTTGATTTTTAAAGGAAATTGGGATGATCACATATCTCTCATTGAGTTTTCTAATAATAACACCTACCATTCTAGTATCAAGATGGCACCATGCGAGACTCTGTATTGGCTAATGTGTAGATCGCCAATTGGTTGGTTCAAAGTTGATGAAGCAGAGTTTTTGGGACCAAATTTGGTCTATCAGACAATGGAGAAAGTTAAGTTGATTCAAGAGCATTTAAAGACGACTCAGAGCCACCAAAAGTCCTATTCGAGTATGCAGCATAGAGACCTAGAGTTTAAAGTTGATGATTGGGTGTTTTTGAAATTTTCGCTTATAAAAGGCTTTATGAGATTTAGGAAGAAGGGGAAGCATAGTCCCTACTATATTGGGCCATAAAGAATCTTACGAAGGATCGGTCAATTAGCTAATGAGTTGGAGTTTCCACTAGAATTAGCGGTGGTATAGCCAGTATTGCAAGTGTCATGTTAAGACATTCAAGTTTCCAGTACTTAGATACTTATGTCAGTTCAGTACTCAGATACTCATGTATGTTCAGTACTCAGATACTCATGTCAGTTCAGTACTTAGATACTCATATCAATTCAATACTCAGCTACTCATGTCAGTCCAATACTTAGATATTAATGCCAGCTTAGTACTCTTATATTGATGTTAGTTCCATACTCAAATATTCGTGCCAGATTAATATTCATATATCCATGTTAGTTCAGTATTCACGTATCCATGGTAGACCAATATTCAGTCAATGTAGTAATCACTCAGTTAAGTATCTCAATAGTTCAGTAATCATGTATTCATTTAGTTTAGTATGCAAGTGTTAATGAAAGTTCATGTTTCCACTAGGCCCGTTTAAGGTCCTGAGTTAGAATAAGTTACAATCAAGGCAACCATTCGAGGACGAATGATCCCAGGGAGATAATGTAACACCCAGTACATTTAAATTAGGTGTAAATATGTTAAATGGGTATTAATTTAATATTTTAGGCATATGAAGTCCTAACGGGATGAGTATGGGTGAAAATAGTTTTTTAGAATTAAGATGGAGAGAGAGGTGCATAAGATTCGACAAAATCGGCTAAGTTTATGAAAGATCTGTATTTAAGCAGAATATAATGAAATTTTATAAGGAATTTGGGAAAACTAAAAACACAAAAGTTGTAGACCTTTAAAATATCTTTCCAATGATATATTGTGGAACCCAAACGGATCTCTTTGCAAACGTTATATGAGTTTTACCTAACAGTGCGCCATATATGCGCCCAGTGCGCGGCCACGCACTTGTGGCAGTGTTACTACCATTTTGTGCGGCTAGGTGCGCGGTCAGGCCTTCAGGTGCGCGGGGGGCGCACTTGGGGGTCATTTTAAAGCCCTACTTCGTCCCCCGAACCACCAAAACACAAAAACTTGCTCTAGAAAGGGGAGCTCTCAAAAACATAACTCCATAAGGGTTCCTCCACCATCCAAGGTAAGTTCTAATGGTGATTCTAAGTTAATTTCAATTTTCCAATATCTTATTAACATGGGTAAACCCTTTATATCATTAGATATTCGATTGGGACATCATTGTTGAGAGAAGGTACCCTAGAACTCGAATTCAAGGGGATTGAACTTCAAAAAGGTAATGTTTTCACCCTCTAATTGATTCTAGCATTGGATTAATGATTACAGACTCTAGTTCATGAGATATGAGTTGATGGGTTTGATAGAAAAGCATGAACGGTTATAGGTTTGAGTTGTTGATTGTTGATTATTGGTTAAGGGTGTTGTTTACCTTATGGGTGAAAAAGAATGATGTTGATTATAACCATTTGAGGCTTTAGAATTTATCTAGGAGCAAGATAATGAGTTATTGGGTATAGAGACACCATTAATAAGGACTATAAAGATTTATTCTCACCAAGTGTTTGATAAAATGCCTAAGTGACCAAAATATGAATATTATTAGAATATGGAATCCCTTTGACTTGTATTAATATAGATTAAAATTGAAACGGTTGCCGAATGTTGTATTACGCTCAAGAGCAGGAAGTTAAGGTATGTGAGGCTAACTTTCTATGTTTGGGAATGTTAATGATTCTCCCTACACTACATTTCTTTTACGACGTTACTAATTGCCTCAGAAATATAGTTTAGCCTAGTTCCTTGAATAGTTGTAGAACTTCTATTCTTTAGCTTCATAACTCGTTCATGACTTTCATTCTGAATGTTGTGAGCTCAGCGCGTATTCAATATAGACTTGGGTTTGATGCCCCCGAGTCTTAGTATAGATTACTCAATATTCCATAAACAGTTGAAGTTCCAGTGTTCATAATCAGTTCAAGAACACATGTCTCAGTCTAGTCCTATTCAGTATTACAGTATTATGTAACTCAGTATGATCCATTATTCCAGTATCATGTAACTCAGTGTGATTCAGTATTTCACTATCATGTATTCCAATATGATTCTCAGTTCCTAATTTTAAATCCCTAAATGTTGGACACCTGTATTTGGCCTGAGGCCGCAGTTAATGCTTTATGCATCTTTGGGCCCGAGGCCGCAATTTATGTTCTATGCATCTTTGGGCCTGAGGCCACAGTTTGTGCTTTATCCATATTTGGGCCTGGGGCCGCAGTTATGTATACGTATTCTTGGGCCCGAGGCCACAATTTATGCACGCGCACACACACAAACAACACACACATGCATATATATATATATATATATATATATATATATATATATATATATATATATATATATATATATATTAGGTCTGAGGCTGCAATTTATTTATTTAGATAAACATGTTGTTCATCATTCAGAAGAGGGAGTATTCATATCCTTACTTCCTTTGTTCAGTTTAGTTATCAATTATCAATTATCAGTTATCATTTCAGTTATCAATTATCAATTCTAAATTATCAGTTCAGTATCAGTTTCAGCATTTATAGTTCTTTCTTTCAGTTGCTTTACATACCAGTGCAATTCAAATGTACTAACGTCCCTTTTGCCCGGGGCTTGCATCTCACGATGCAAGTAATAATTTACTGGTTGACGATTCAGAGCACTAGGATTCTAGTACCAGCTATTTGGTGATCCCTAGTTATTTCGGGCATTATCATTACCCTACAGTCTTTAATATTATCAAACAATCAGTATTTTCAGTACTTCATTATAGGCTTCATAGACTAGAGTAACAGCTAGACAGAGTCGCAAGCTTTTCATATTAAGCTATGTGGTTACAAATATATTTCAGAATTGTATTAATATTTCTGCACTTTGATTTATATCATCCAGACTTTCAGTATATCAACATGTGTTAGTTTATCTTCCATATTCAATATGTTATGATATCACATGTTTATTCATCCAGCCAGTTGGTTCGTTCGGTAGCATGTAGTCAGGCACCGGGTGCCGTGTTACGTCCAGGCCCAGATTCGGGGCATGACATCTTATTACTTTACTTTTTATATCACATGTTGATCCTTGTTGTTGTTGACATATTCCTGCTCTCATTATTAGCTTTATAATTCTATACTACACATGTTAATTTGACTAGTAGGTGCCTTGACTTGTACCTCATCATTACTCCACAAAAGTTAGTTTTATTACTTACTAGGTACTGACTGTGGGATACTCATACTACACTTCTGCACATTTTTATGCTGATCCAGGTATTGGAGATATCAGACTCAGGTAAAGTTAGCTTATTGATCATGAGGATTCAAGGTAGAGGTGCTTGGTCGTCGCAATCTCTTGGAGTCTTTTCCTTTTATTGTACTGTCAGTTTGTTATTTGAATAGTATTTTATTTCGATCTTTGAGATCTTTCCATGTATTCAGGTAGGGTTCTTGACTCTGTATTACCTAGCCTTGGGAGGTTGTTATGATTATTGCTGCGTAGACGTATTTCGCTTTGTTCAGTATTCATATTAAACTCTGTTTCAAATTCTCATTGTTAAAACTGGTTTAATCGTTGTTAGCAATCGGTTTACCTAGTCTTAGAGACTAGGTACCATCACGACACCTATGGTGGAATTTTGGGTCGTGACACTTACACCCCATGTCTCGAGGCTTATGGCTCGCCCCGTATCAAGCAAAATGCCCCGCCTCACGTCCTTTTAAAACACAACAATATCGCTTCTAGAATAATATTAAGTTTGACTTTAGGCCATCCACTTTGTTTAGGCGCGCTTGTGCTTATGAAAAATTATCATACGCAACTGTTCAAAATTGCATACGAAAAATTATAGTACACAATTGTGCCTAAGAAACTGCTTTCATCTTTTTATTTAATTTCAGCTTTTTCGTAGATAGCATGAGAATTCCAATATTCATCGAACCTGTATTAGGAAAAGGCTTTTGTCGGATTTTCAATCACGCATTCAACCATTGCGGGGTTCCTATTTTCCCGGTAGATCTTTTTGAAGTGGAAAAAACACACCATTGAGTGATGATGTAGCTCAAAAAGTGTGTTAATGTTGGATATTGGATTCGGGTCACCCATGTGGATTGACCCTATCCGTTCAAAGGAGATGTAATTAAAGAAAGTTATCTAAGGAGGGTTTAACTCCTAAAAGAAAACTAACGCAAAGAAACACACCAGAAATACAAAGAAGGCATCTAGTTTGTGAAACAATATTGGAAAAATACATTACCACCCCCCTAAACTTGACACGGATTATTAGTTACAGCCTTAAATAATTCGTGGTCTTAATTACCCCCCTCAACTCGGCCTTTTGAGAACCATTATCCCCCCTGGACGCTAATGTGGCAAAGAGTGTAGGTGCACTCGCTTGCCACGTGGATTTTTCTGTGTATGTGTCATTTGTTTTTGGAAAAATAAAATATATTTTTACCTTTATAAGTATGTTACTTTTTTAGATAATTTTTTTTGAATGCAATTTATAATAAAACTTGGATAGAACTACATTATTTAGGCTAAAATTTTTTATTTGGCTAAAAATAATAAAGCTTTAGTTAATCTTTTTTTTTTGAATTTGACTTGATAATAAAGATTTTTACAATTAAAATAAATAGTCATGGCATCTTGAAATAATAATAGTCAAAGCATCTAAAATGTTATAAAAAATACATAGATTGAAATTTATTATTTTGGCTATAATTTTTTATATAAATCTAAATTATGGTGCTCTAAAAATATTTTATTTTTTACAGATTTTACCTGAAAAAGTAAAAATACACAGTTGAAATAAATAGTCATTGCATCAAAAGAAGAAATAAAAAAAGTATACAATTGCAAGTTAATTATTTTGGCTATACTTCTTTTATTTGGCAAAAAATAATTGAGCTATGGCCAATTTGTGTATTTTTACTTGTTTAAGGTAAACTCTGTAAAAAAAAATTTTTTTTTGAGCACCATAATTTAGAGCTGTATAAAAAATTATAGCCAAAATAATTAATTTCAAACTATGTATTTTTATAACTTTTTAGATGTCTTGACTATTTATTTCTATTGTATAAATCATTATTATCAAGTCAAATTCGGAAATAGATTAACTAAAACTTTATTATTTTAACCAAATAAAATAATTTAGCAATAATAATGTAGTTCTATCCAAATTTTATTGTAAATTTTATTCAAAAAGTTATCTAAAAAAGTAACATAATTAAAAAGGTAAATATGTATTTTGTTTTTCAAATAATGCCACATATGCAGAAACATCTACGTAGTAGGCGAGTGCACCCACACTCTTTGCCACATCAGTGTCACGACCCGGATTTCCCACCATCGGGAGTCGTGATGGAGCCTACTAATGTGAGTTAGGCAAGCTGACTATTTGAACAAATTACATTCTTACCCATTTTGTATTCTTTAACAATTATAAAGCAATAACGTGTAGAAAGCGGAAATTACAATAACCGGAAGAGATGCAGTAAACTATCTGAAATATGTATTTAATACAACTGTTTGAGCCTCGACCGCCCAGAACTAGTGTCACAGTTTCACAGACGATCTAAGAATACTACATACAAAGTCTGAAAGATAAAAGATACACTGTTTCTGAACTAAATAAATGAAACAGGAGTAAAGGGATAGAAAGAGATGCCAGGGCCTGCAGACGCCTGCAGAACTACCTTGGATCTTCGTATGGATTGAAGGCAGCCACCCAATCTACGGTCCAAAAGCCAATGCTCCGGGATCTGCACACAGTGTAGAGTGTAGTATCAATACAACCGACCCCATGTGCTGGTAAGTGCCTAGCCTAATCTTGGTGAAGTAATGACGAGGCTAGGACTAGACTACCAAATAAACCTATGCAATTTAACTAAATACAACGGAAAAGAAGAATAGTAATATACAGTCAAGTATGGGGGTATCAATTTAGAATAGAAAGACAACAGGTAATTAAAATAAACAACATATGTCAGATATCATCAAAGAATCAGGAATAAATAAGTGCACGACATCACCCTTCGTACTTTTACTCTCATCCTCACCAAAGCAATCAAGTAATGAAAATGTGCACGGCATCACCCTTCGTGCTTTTACTCTCGTCCTCACCATATAATCAATATAATCGGCACGGAATTGTACATCTTATGGCACGGCATCACCCTTCGTGCTTTACACACTTTCCTCACAAATCATACACGGCATCACCCTTCGTGCTTTAACACTCTTCCTCACCCAAAAAACAATCACAACAATAGGGCAAAGGAGTAAATGGAATTTCAATAAGAATCCCGGCATAGGAACAATAGTTCAACAATCAAGTCCCGACAAGGGAACAACATCAAATGAAACATCAACATCCCGGCAATGGAGATAACATTAAAAGCAACAATATCCCCGCAAGGGAGATAATATAATGATTCTCTTCCTTTTTTCTCTTTTAATTCACAACTCACTTCACAACTTGAGCCAATGCTCTAAAAGGTTCAATTACCACTTATACTTTCACATTTCATTATACAACTTGAGGGAACGCTCCTCAAAGTTCAAATGTTACAATTACTTCCACAAACTTTGCCCAACAATAGAAATCATCACCAATGCATGAATAATACAACGAAGTCATAATAATCACAATATAACACTCACGGGCATGCTTGGCACCAACGTATAGATACTCGTCACCATGCATATACGTCGTACTCAACAAATACCACATAGCAAATAGGACTCGACTCCTAATCAGTCGAGCTAAGGTTAGACCAAACACTTACCTCGATGCCACGAACATAATTCAAGTCTCTACTATCGCTTTACCTCTTGATTCCACCACCAAGTCGTCCGTATCTAGCCACAAGTTACTTAAATACATCAATAAATGCTAAATAAATCAATTCTAATGCATGAAAATGAGTTTCCTAAAGTTTTATCCAAAAAGTCAAAAATCGCCCCCAGGACCATATAGTCGAAACCCAAGGTTCGAACAAAAACCCCGTTACCCATTCCCCCACGAATTCAAATATATAATTTGTTTTGAAAACGGACCTCAAATTGAGGTCTAAATCCCCCTTTTTTGAAAAACCTAGGTTCTACACAAAACACCCAATTTTCCCATGAAAATCATTGATTTTGAGTTGAAATCATGTGAAAAGATGTTAATGATTGAAGGAAACGAGTTAAAATTGACTTACAATCGATTTGGAAGAAGAGTTGTCTTTGCAAAATAGCCCAAGAGTGTTTTGGTTTTGAAAGAGTGTGAAAAATGAATGATTTTCGGCTAAGTTATGAAATTGTAGGTTGCAGATGTCGCAATCGTGACCAGGGTTCACAATTGTGAACCTAGACTTCTGCTAAGTTCGCATTTGCGAAGAAGCTTTCGCATTTGCAAAGTGGGAATTGCGAACAATATGTCGCATTTGCGACGACTGGCAAAAACTGGGGGGTGGGGGGGTTCGCATTTGCGAAAAATCCTTCGCATTTGCGAGGTAGGCTGGCCTGGGCTATTTTCGCATTTGCGACATAGCCTTCGCATTTTCGAACTCGCATTTGCGAGCCAGGCTTCGCAAATACGAAGCCTGCAGGCCTGCAATGCAAAGCCTGAAATATGCAATTTCTCAAGTCCAAAATCCACCCCGTGGCCTATCCAAATCTCACCCGAGCCCTCGGGGCTCCAAACCAAACATGCACACCAACCTAAAAACATCATACGGACTCGCTCGTGCATTCAAATCACTAAAATAACATCAACAACTATGACTTTAGCATCAAAATCATGAAATTTCTTAAGAACTTCAAATTTTCCCAATTTCCTCAAATAAGGTCCGATTCATATTATTTCAAGTACGTTTCTTACCAAATTTCACAGACTTATCTTAAATCACATATAAGACCTTTATCGGTTGCCAGAACCAAAATACAGGCCCGATACCATCATGTTTTAAACACATTTAATTTCCAAAACTCATAAATAATTCCAGAAAACAATTTTCTTTAAAAATTCATTTCTCAGGCTTGGACCTCGGAATTCGATTACGGGCATACGCCCAAGCCCTATATTTTCTTACGGACCCTCCGGGACCGTCAAATCATGGGTCCGAGTCCGTTTACCCAAGATGTTGACCGAAGTCAACTTAAATCCATTTTAAAGTCGAAATTTATTATTTTTACAGATTTGCACATAATGGCTTTCCGGTTACGCACTCGGACTGCACACGTGCATTCAAATCATTAAAATAACATCAACAACTATGACTTTAGCATCAAAATCATGAAATTTTTTAAGAACTTCAAATTTTCCCAATTTCATCAAATAAGGTCCGATTCATATCATTTCAAGTCCGTTTCTTACCAAATTGCACAGACTTATCTTAGATGACATATTAGACCTTTACCGGTTTCCAGAACCAAAATACGGGCCCGATATCATCATGTTTTAAACACATTTCATTTCCAAAACTCATAAATAATTCCAGAAAATAAGTTTCTTTAAAAATTCATTTCTCAGGCTTGGGACCTCGGAATTCGATTACGGGCATACGCCCAAGCCCCATATTTGCTTACGGAACCTCCGGGACCGTCAAATCATGGGTCCGAGTCTGTTTACCCAAGATGTTGACCGAAGTCAACTTAAATCCATTTTTAAGTCGAAATTTATCATTTTTACAGATTTTCACATAATGGCTTACCGGCTACACACTCGAACTGCACACGCAAATCGAGGTGATGTTGAAAGAGGTTTTTGAGGCCTCAGAATGCAGAATTTACTTTCTCCACCTATAAAACAACCATTCATCCTCGAACGGACAGAAGAAGGAAGTACTTGAGTCAGGGAAAAGATGGGGATAACGGCTCCGCATATCGGACTCGGACTCCCAGGTCGATGCCTCAGCGGGCTAACCTCTCCACTGAACACGAACAGAAGGAAAACTCTTCGATCTCAACTGACGAACCTGCCGGTCTAGAATAGCTACCATCTCCTCCTCATAAGACAAGTCCTTGTCCAACTGGACAGTGCTAAAATCTAACATATAAGATGGATCGTCGTGATATTTCCAAAGCATAGACACATAAAACACTGGATGCACGGCTAATAAGCTTGGCGGCAACCCAAATCTGTAAGCCACCTCTCCCACTCGATCAAGAATCTCAAACGAGCCAATGAACCTAGGGCTAAGCTTGCCTTTCTTCCCAAATCTCATCACGCCCATCACAGGCGACACCTGAAGCAATACCCGTTCACCGACCATGAATGCCAAATCTCGAACCTTACGGTCGGCATAACTCTTTTGTCTAGACTGAGCTGTGTGAAGCCTATCCTGAATAATCTTGACCTTGTCCAAGGCATCCTGAACCAGATCCGTACCCAACAACCGAGCCTCCCCTAGCTCAAACCATACATCCGGTGACTGACACCGCCTACCATACAAAGCCTCATAAGGAGCCATTTGGATACTCGACTGATAGCTATTGTTGTAGGCAAACTCCGCTAAAGGCAAACACTAATCCTACGAGCCTCCAAAGTCAATGACACAAGCTCGGAGCATATCCTCCAAAATTTGAATGGTCCGCTCGGACTGCCCGTCCGTCTAAGGATGAAATGCTATGCTCAACTCAACCTGCGTGCCCAACTCTCACTGAACCGCTCTTCAGAAATGTGAGGTAAACTGCGTACCTCGATCTGAAATGGTATACTCGGGCACACCATGAAGACAAACAATCTCCCAGATATAGATCTCAGCTAACCTCTCGGAAGAGTGGGAGACTGCCACAGGAATGAAATGTGTTGACTTGGTCAGCCTGGGAGTCCAACAACGAAATCCATAGTGATAAGCTCCCACTTCCACTTAGGAATCTCAATCTTCTGGAACAAACCACCAAGTCTATGATGCTCGTACTTAACCTGCTGACAGTTCAAACATCGAGCCACATATGCAACGATATCCTTCTTCATTCTTCTCCACCAATAATCCTGCCACAAATCCTAATACATCTTCGCGGCGCCCGAATGAATAGAGTATCAGGAGCTATGGGCCTCCTCTAAAATAAACTCTTGAAGCCCATCCACATTAGGTACCCAAACTCGACCCTGAAATCTCAAAACTCCATCATCTCCTAAGGTAACCTGCTTGGCACCTCCGTGCTGCACCGTGTCTCTAAGGACACACAAATGTGGATCATCATACTGTCGATCTCGAATACGATCCAATAAAGAAGAAAGGGCGACCGTGCAAGCTAACACACGACTGGGTTCAGAAACATGCAACCTCACGAACTGATTGGCCAAAGCCTGAACATCCAAAGCAAGTGGTCTCTCACCGTCTAGAATATAAGTAAGACTGCCCATACTGGCTGACTTTCTACTCAAAGCGTTAGCCACCACATTGGCCTTTCCCGGATGATATAAGATGGTGATATCATAGTCCTTTAATAGCTCCAGCCACCTTCTCTACCTCAAATTTAGCTCATTCTGCTTGAACAAATACTGTAGACTCTTGTGATCCTTGAACACCTCACATGCCACGCCATACAAATAATGCCTCCAAATCTTCAATGTGTGAACAATGGATGCCAACTCCAAATCATGAACCGGATAGTTCTTCTCATGAATCTTCAACTACTGTGAAGCATAGAAATGACCTTGCCATCCTACATCAACACCGCACCAAGTCCAATACGAGATGCATCACAATAAACTATATAAGGCCCTGAACCTGTGGGCTAAACCAACACCGGTGCAGTAGTCAGAGCTGTCCTGAGCTTCTGAAAGCTCGCTTCACACTCGTTTGACCATTTGAACTGGGCACCCTTCTGGGTCAACCTGGTAATTGGGGTTGTGATAGATGAAAATCCCTCCACAAACCAACGATAGTAGCCTGCCAATCCCAAGAAACTCCGGATCTCTGTAGCTGATTCTAGTCTAGGCCAGTTCTTGACTGCCTCAATCTTCTTTGGATCAACCTGAATACCCTCTGCTGATAAAACATGCCCCAGGAATGCAACTGAACTCAGCCAAAACTCATACTTCGAAAACATAGCATACAACTAACTATCCCTCAAAGTCTGAAGAACCACTCTAAGATGTTGCTCGTGCTCCTCCCGGCTATGGGAATAGATCAAAATATCATCAATGAAGACTATCACAAATGAATCCAAGTAAGGCCTGAAAACTCGGTTCATCAAATCCATAAAAGCTGCTTGGGCATTTGTCAACCCGAATGACATCACCAAGAACTCATAATGCCTATACTGAGTGCGGAAATATGTCTTAGGGACATCAGATGCCCTAATCCTCAACTGATGATAGCCAGATCTCAAGTCAATCTTCAAAAATACCTTGGCACCCTGAAGCTGATCAAACAAATTATCAATCCTCGGCAATGGATACTTATTCTTGATTGTAACCTTGTTCAATTGCCGGTAATCAATACATATTCTCATCTATCCATCCTTCTTCTTAACAAACAACACTGGGGCACCCCAAGGCGAAACACTCTGTCTAATGAAACCTCTCTCAAGCAAGTCTTGCAATTTCTCTTTCAACTCTTTCAACTCAGGTGGGGCCATACGATACGGTGGGATAGAAATGGGCTAAGTGCCCGAATCCAAATCAATGCAAAAGTCAATATCCCTATCAGGTGGCATACCCGGCAAGTCTGCAGGGAATACCTCAGGAAACTCACGAACAATGGGCGAAGAATCAATAGAAGGAACCTCAGCACTAGAATCATAAACATAGGCCAAATAGGCCAAACACCCCTTCTCAACCATACACTGAACCTTCATATATGAGATAACACTAGGGGTAGAATGACCAGGAGTCCCTCTCCACTCTAAACGAGGTAAACCAGGTAAGGCTAAGGTCACAGTCTTGGCATGACAGTCCAAGATAGCGTGATAAGGTGATAACCAGTCCATCCCCAATATGACATCGAAATCAACATGTCCAGAAAAAGCAAATCTACACGATTCTCAGGACTCCAATCACAACTACACATGAATGATGGACTCGATCTACCACAATAGAATCACCCACCAGTGTAGACACATAAACAGAAGCACTCAAAGATTCACTAGGCATGACCAGATACGGTACAAAATAAGATGACACATAGGAGTATATAGATCCTAAATCAAATAAAACTGGAACATCTTTGCTACAAACCAGAATAGTACCTGTGATAACCGCATCAGAAGCCTAAGCCTCGGGCCTGGATGGAAGAGCATAGCATTGGGGTTGGGCCCCACCATCCTGAACTACATCTCTGGGACGGCCTGCTGTTGGCTGGCCTCTACCTCTAGCGGCCTGAGCTCTACCTCTAACACCTCTACCTCCACCTCTAACACCTCTACCCCTACCTCTAGCTGGCTGGACGGGCTGTGGAACACTCGGTGCCTAAACCATGGCACGGGAACCCTGATGCTGAGAGCTACTCGGGGCTCGAGGGCAAAACCTAGCAATGTGACCCATATTACCACAAGTGTAACAAGCCCTCAGCTGCTAAGACTGCTGACCTTGATGACCTGAATGACCATACCGAAAACTCTGAAGCGGTGGTGCACTGATAGGAACTGGTGGTGCACTATAGGACTGTTGATCAAAATACTGCACAGGGAACCATGACCACCTGAAGCACCGTGAGAAACCTGAAGTGCTGATTGAAAAGGCCTAGGAGGATGGCCTATACCATATGAATCTCTACCTCCAGATGAGGTACCACTGAATCGGCCTGAATGACGAGGCCTCTTGTCAGACCCCTGACCACCTCCCTGCGATAGAACCATCTCAACTCTCCTAGCCGCATTGGCCACCTCCTAGAAAGAAATCTCGCTCCCAGCCTCCTTGGCCATCTGAAGTCAAATCGGTTGAATAAGTCCCTTAATGAACCTCCTCACCTCTCTCTCTCTCTCTCTCGGTGGGAAGTATGATAAGAGTATGACGGGCCAAGTCGATGAATCTAGTATCATACTGAGTAACAGTCATAGAACCCTGTTGGAGATGCTCAAACTGCCTCCGGTAGACCACTCTCTAAGTGATGGGGAGAAACTTCTCCAGAAATAACTGAGTAAACTACTCCCAAGTCAAAGCTGGTGATCCGGCTGGTCTAGCTAAGCAATAATCTCTCCACCAAGTCTTGGCGGATCCAGACAAGCAAAAAGTAGCAAAATCGACCCCATTGATCTCCACTATCCCCATGTTCTTGAGAACCTCATGACAGCTATCTAGATAATCCTGGGGATCCTCAAAAGATGCACCGTTAAAAGTAGTAGTGAAGAGCTTAGTGAACCTATCCAACCTCCACAAAGCATCAGCAGACATAGCTGCTCTATCACCGGTCTGAGCTACCACACCCGGCTGAACTGCTCCAATTGGCTGAACTGCTGGAGTCTGGAACTGGGGAGCTACCTACTCCGGAGTGCGAGCAACAGGAGTTTGAGCTCCTCCTCCAGCCTGAGAGACGGCTAGGGCTACAGGAAGCAAGCCTGCCCAAGTAACACTCTCCATAAGGCCCTCTAGATGGACCAGAGCATCCTGGAGTACGGGGGTAGCAATAAACCCCTCTGGGACCTATGTTGGGCCTACTGGAACTACTGGGGCTAGAACCTCATCATCAAAGTCAACCTGAGGCTCCACCGCTGGTGCTACTGCTCTGGGCTGGGCTCTGCCCTTACCTCGGCCTCGCCCTCTGCCCCTCATAGGAGCTGCTTCTGGGGGCTCGAGCTACTGGTCAGTGGATGAGGAAGCGCGTGTTCTTTCCATCTATGAAAGAACAGAGTAGAAATTCAATTAGCATTGAGAAACCAAGACGCACGACAAGAAAGAATAAATGTGAAGTTTTTCCTAACTCTGTAGCCTCTAGGGATAAGTACAGACGTCTCCGTACCGATCCCTCGGACTCTACTAAGCTTGTCTATGAACTGTTAGACCCATGTAACCTAGAGCTCTGTACCAACTTGTCACGACCCAGATTTCCCACCCTCGGAATTCGTGATGGTGCCTACTAAAGTGAGCTAGGCAAGCTGACTGTTTGAAAAAATTACTTTCTTACCCATTTCGTATTCTTTAACAATTATAAAGCAATAACGTATAGAAAGCGGAAATTACAATAAGTGGAAGAGATGCAGTAAATTATCTAAAATATGTATATAATACAACTGTTTGAGCCTCGACCGCACAGAACTGGTGTCACAGTTTCACAGACAATCTAAGAATAATACATACAAAGTCTAAATGGTAAAAGATACACTGTTTCTGAACTAAATAAATGAAATAAGAGTAAAGGGATATAGGGAGACGCTAGGGCATGCAGAAACCTGTAGGACTACTTTGGATCTCCGTGTGGACTGAAGGCAGCCACCCAATCTACGGTCCAAAAGCCGCTGCTCCGGGATCTGCACACAGTGCAGAGTGTAGTATCAGCACAACCGACCCCATGTGCTGGTAAGTGCTTAGTCTAACCTCGATGAAGTAGTGACGAGGCTAGGACCAGACTACCAAATAAACCTGTGCAATTTAACTAGATACAGTGAAAAAGAAGAATAGTAATATACAGTCAAGTATGAGGGGTAACATGCTGCGGGGAACTATCAATTTAGAATAGAAAGACAATGGGTAATTAAAAGAAACAACATATGTCATATATCAACAAAGAATCAGGAATCATAAGTGCACGACATCACCCTTCGTGCTTTTACTCTCGTCATCGCCAAAGTAATATAATAATGAAAATGTGCACGGCATCACCCTTCTTGCTTTTACTCTCGTCCTCACCAAAGCATTCAAATAATAAAAATGTTCACGACATCACCCTTCGTGCTTTTACTCTCATCCTCACTATATAATCAATATAATCGGCACAGAATTGTACATCGTGCGGTACGGCATCACCCTTCGTGCTTTACACTCTTTCCTCACAAATCATACACGGCATCACCCTTCATGCTTTAACACCCTCTCACAAAAAGAATACATGGCATCACCCTTCGTGCTTTAACACTCTTCCTCACCGAAACGACAATCACAACAATAGGACAATGGAGTAAATGAAATTTCAATAAGAATTCTGGCAAGGGAAAAATAGTTCAACAATCAAGTCCCGGCAAGGGAACAACATCACGAGCATGCTTGACACCAACGTATCTCAAAGTTCAAATCTCACAATTATTTCCACAAACTTTGCCCAATAATAGAAATCATCACCAAAGCTTGAATAATATAATGAAGTCATAATAATCACAATATAAGACTCACGAGCATGCTTGATACCAACGTATAGATATTCGTCACAATGCCTATACGTCGTGCTCAACAAATACCACATAGCAAATAGGACTCGACTCTTAATCCCTCAAGCTAAGGTTAGACCAAACACTTACCTCGATTCCACGAACACAATTCAAGTCTCTACTATCGCTTTACCTCTTGATTACACCACCAATTCGGTCTTATCTAGCCACAAGTTACTTAATTACATCAATAAATACTAAATGAATCAATTCTAATGCATGAAAATGAGTTTCCTAAAGTTTTACCCAAAAAGTCAAAAATTGCCCCCGGGCCCACGTGGTCGAAACCTGATTTTCAAACCAAAACCCTATTACCCATTCCCCACGAACTCAAATATATAATTTGTTTTGAAATCGGACATTAAATTGAGGTCCAAATCCCCAAATTTTGAAAAACCTAGGTTTTACCCAAAACACCCAATTTTTCCCATGAAAATAATTGATTTTGAGTTGAAATCATGTGAAAAGATGTTAATGATTGAAAGAAACGAGTTAAAATTGACTTAAAATCGATTTGGAAGAAGAGTTGTCTTTGAAAACTCGCCCAAGAGTGTTTTGGTTTTGAAAGAGTGTGAAAAATGAAAGATTTTCGGCTATGTTATAAAATTGCAGGTTGCAGATGTCGTTGCGACCAGGATTTGCAATCTGCTATGTACGCATTTGCAAAGAAGCTTTCGCATTTGCGAAGTGGGAATTGCGATCAGTATGTCGCATTTGCGACGACTGGCAAAAACAGGAGGGGATCGCATTTGTGATAAATCCCTCGCATTTGCGAGGTAGGCTGGCCTGGGCTATTTTCGTTTTTGCGACATAGCCTTCGCATATGTGAACTCGTATTTGCAAGCCATGCGAAGCCTGCAGGCATGCAATGCAACTGTTGAAATCTGCAATTTCTCAAGTCCAAAATCCACCCCGTGGCCTATCTAAAACTCACCCGAGCCCTCGGGGTTCCAAACCAAACATGCACACCAACCTAAAAACATCATACGACTCTTCTCCTTATGGACTCTTCGCTCTACGGACTCTCTCATGCATTCAAATCACTAAATTAATATCAACAACTATGTATTTAACATCAAAATCATGAAATTTTTTAAGAACTTCAAATTTTCCCAATTTCCTCGAATAAGATCTGATTCATATCATTTCAAGTCCATTTCTTACCAAATTTCACAGAATTATCTTAAATCATATATAAACCTGTACCGGGTGCCGGAACCAAAATACGGGCCCGATACCATCAAGTTTTAAACACATTTCATTTTCAAAACTCATAAATAATTCCAGAAAATAATTTTCTTTAAAAATTCATTTCTTGGGCTTGGGACCTCGGAATTTGATTTTGGGCATACGCCCAAGTCCCATATTTTCTTACAGATCGTTTAGGACTGTCAAATCATGGGTTCGGGTCCGTTTACCCAAAATGTTGACCGAAGTCAACTTAAATCCATTTTAAAGTCGAAATTCATTATTTTTCACAGATTTTCACATAATGGCTTTCCGGCTAAGCGCCCGGATTGCGCACGCAAATCGAAGTGATGCCAAAAGAGGTTTTTGAGGCCTCGAAATGCAGAATTTACTTTTAAAACAAGTAATGACCTTTTGTGTCATCACAATCAGCATCCAGGGGGTACTGGCTCTCAAAAGGCCAAGTTGAGGGGGGTAACTAAGACCACGAATAGTTTAAGGCTGTATCTAATAATCCGTGTCAAGTTTAGGGTGGTGGTAAGGTATTTTTCCGACAATATTTCGTTTCCAAGAGAGACGATGTCGGCTTGGAACAATTCATCGATAACATAACTTCCGTTGTTGTTAACAAGTACACAATCGATGTCTCTATTACTAAGATTCTACATTGGTATCAGAGCAAGATTAATTTGCCGCTAGTCTACGTGTTGTTTCTGGATAAATATATGTTTTGAAACGATCTGAAGCATGAATTCCTTTTGTTGAATTTTTGTTTTCTTCTGCAAACGTACTGTATATTGCTTTCTGTGAACTACTGGTCAAAAATTTCGGCACAAAATTTATATTTTCAGAATCTCCTCATTTAGGGCTTTCTGTTGATATATTACTCATCAAAATAGATTAATAACAAGTGAGATATGGTTTTTTGGAATTGCCCAAAAACAGTTACTGTCTTTTTGAAATTCTGAGAAATGTTTTTGATTTCTGGACATTACACAATTAGAATTATAATGTATAATATATATTTTCAGAACCTACTAGGTATAGGCCTTTTGTTGATATATTACCCATAATACGGATTTAAAACCTGTGGGATATAAATTTTTGAAGCTGTTCAGAATTTGCTATAATTTTTTGAAATACTGCGGACTGTAATGTAATTTCTGTATGATGTGCATTAAGAACTACATTGTATGATATAAAATTTTTGAATCTACTCCTTATAGGCTTTACGCTGATATATAATCCATAAAAACGGATTTAAAACGAGTGAGATATGAATTTTTGAAATTGTGCAGAATTTGCTATAGTTTTTTTGAAGTACTGCGGACTGTAATTTAATTTTTGTATGTTGTGTGTTAAGAATTATATTGTATGGTATATAATTTCAAACTTTACTCGTCATAGGCTTTCCGTTAATATATTACCCATAAAAACAGATTTAAAACGAGATATGAAATTTTGAAGTTGCGCAGAATTTGCTATAATTTTTTAAAATACTGCAGATTGTAATTTAATTTATTTATGTTGTTTGCTAAGAATTACAAAACATGGTATATATTTTCAGAATCTACTCGTTAAAAGCTTTCCATTGATATATTACCCATAAAAATTGGACTTAAAGCGAGTAAGATATGAAAATTTGAAATTCAATGTTAATAAAGTGAACGGATTTATGCCAAGTATTGGTCATCCTGTTATTAAATTAGTTTAGTCATAATCCCCTTATTGATATCATTCAACAGTCAATTATGACATATGTTGTCACATTGAATGGTTGTGGCCGTTTTTATTATTTTCTTGGTCTTATTTCACACTAGATGAATAGGGACAAGCTCAAATTATTCCAACTGGGAGTTTTCGAAGTCGAGCAAGGGGACAACATAGAAGGATGCATCGTCGCAGAATTTATTTTTGTAATGATTCAGACTAGGAGCCTGAAGTCATCAGGATAGTCCCAAGGGCGATGCAAAATGAGTTAAGAGTTCGAAGGGTTGATGAAAGCGAAGGAGAAAAGAAACTTAGGGAGTTTAATTAAGGAATTCAAAATAGTCCATGATACTTCTATTCTTGAACATGTTGACATGTTTAGCTAGAAAGAGCTGAATTATATAATTACTTAGAAATTGCTTTTTGGAAAGCGTTATCTATTTTAGCAGACTCTCTTCGATAGCCTTGGGGTGAAGTTTTAACTGATATTTATCAAGATATTTGGCCTAGTACATATTTTAGTGTATATGTGCAAGAGTTAGTATTTGATTGGTATATGTATGTCCTAGCAAACATGTAAATTGTTACTCCTATTATGTATTTATTTTAATGAAATTTGAAATTTGTTATTTGTCTCACTAGTTATATATATTATCAATTATTTTATTTTGTAATGTATTGAGATTTGTATCGAAGCACACACTAAGAAGTGATTTTAATATTAATTAAAATCTTTAATATAGATGATGAATGAAACAAAAGCGACCTTTTGATTCTATACTATATATAGAATTAATATTATAACTAATTTGCTTGAGTGCGTAATCACATGTATAAATTGACTGAAGCATATATTGATGAGTTAAACTTGTAATATTGTATATAATAACAAATATGGCATCGAAAAGTATTATCGCTGACTTGAACAAGGGTGATAAATTGAATGATGAAAATTATGACATCTGGAGTCGTAAGATGTGGTATGTGCTCGAAGAGAAAGATGCTCTTGAAAGTGTTAACCATGCTATGAGTCACCCAAAGGAGAGTAACACTGCCCAATATAGGGGAGATCTTAAAATTTATAATATTTGAAAAAAGAAAGATTTCACTACACGTGGAACTATTATATGTGTAACGACCCAGCTGGTCAGTTTATGTATTATAGCCTCCTTCCGTATTTACTGCTTCTTATATATTTATTAGTGGTTATGAGATTTTTTGGGGTAGTTGGATTGCTTTCGGGAATGTTGTGGAGTGAATTGGGACACTTAATCTCAAGGTTGAAGGCTTAAGTTGAAAGAGTTGATCGAAGTTTGAAATTTATGTAGACGACTCTAGAATGAAGTTTTGATGGTTTCAATAGCTTCATATGGTGATTTTGGACTTGGGTGTATGTCCGGATGTTAATTAGGCGGTTCGTAGATTGATTTGATGTTTTTTGGCGAAAGTTAAAACGTTGAAGGTTTGGAAGGTTGAGAGGTTTGACCGGGTTCGGAATTTAGTTTCGGATTTAGGAATAGGTCTGTTGTGTTTTTGGGACTTTTGTGCAAAATTTGGGGTCAGTTGGAGTTCGTTTGATAGGTTTGATGTCATCGCTTCTGCCGTGGGCTCGACCACAGATGTGAAGCCGCAGGTGCGGTTGAAGGGTCACAGAAGCAAAGAGCGAAGCTCCAGGGGAAGTCTGCAGATGCATACCATAGACCGCAGGTGTGGCCAGACGTGCGCAGGTGCGGAAGATAAGTTGGGCAGGGGAGTTCGAAGGAGCGGACAAAGATGCTCAGATGCGCGCTCGCAGATGCGATTTTTTGTCCGCAAAAGCGGAAGGCCGGATTTTGGAGAGGGACGTAGAAGTGGCTAATATTTCGAAGAAGGGGGACCCTAGGTGCGGTTAAGTGACCGCAAGTGCAGATTAACCGGCAGAGTTATATTCGAATGATTTTATTGTTTTTCTCATTTTGGGAGTTGTAGAATTCGGCTAAGGGCGATTTTTGGAGTGCTTTTCACCATAATTGAAGAGGTAAGTGAAGATTAATCACTTTTGTTGATAAATATTGATTACCTATTAATTACTACACCTCGTTTATGTAAATTTGAAGTGAAATTAGGGGATTTTAGACCATGGTATTGGAGAGTGAGATTTTGTGATTTGAGGGTCGATTTGTGAATAGAATTTGATGAAATTAGTATGATTGGATTCGTAATTGAATATGTGTTCGTAATTTATGACTTTTATCAGGTTTCGGGGTACGGTCCTTGGGTTGACATTTTGGGTTGACTCTACATATTTGATTCAGGACTTTAACTTTATGTTTTGAAATTGTTTCCTAAGGCTACTATTGATGGTATTAAGTTATTTTAACTAGATTCGATCCATTTGGAGATTGATACGCATGGGAAGGGCTTGTTAGATGAGTACTTTGGCTTGCTTGAGTTAAGTATCTTACCTAAACTGGATTGAGGCACTAGTTGCTTGAATTTTTTGTGATAGCTACGTGCTATGAGTGGCGCATATGGGTGGAGTTGAGCTCATATGCGTGCACTCGGATACTATTTTCATGCTCGGTGTAGTGCTTAGGCTATCACATGCCTTGAATTAATTGTTAAGCTTCAAGCTATGATGTCTCTCCTATTTGTACCCCTCTGTGAGCTAGTTGGACCGTATATGAGATTTGTTGAGGTTATTCTTCCGATTGAACCTGATAAATTGCTATTTCATTATGAAATTGACTGTTATAGCTATGCTAGCACACATTACACATACCTATATTATAACATCTTATTTATACCAGTCCATGAGTGTGAGACTTGATAATCATTGATCATGTACATGTATTCTTGTATATTGCTTTCTATGTGTTATGATCTGGACTGGTAGCTTATGACCACAACGGTTGGATTGTGATTGTTGGCACATGAGTTGCTCGTGCGATTGTCACGCCTCTGTTTTCCTCGCAGAGTCTAGGTTTCGACATTCATTGAGAACAACTCATTTCCTTTTGGGAATTGGGTACGGAATTTGAAGAGTCTTCACCTAACAGATTTAAGGTGCGTTAGGTCACCTAAAACAAGTAACTCAGAAAAAACCAATTTGCATTACTAGAGATTGGGTAAGGGCTCGAAATAACCTTGATGGGAAGGTGTTAGGAACTCCTCGTAGTCCACAACGGTGGGTCCCCTCCGAACTCAAATTATGAGAATTAGTCTTATAAACAGATAAAGCAAATTGGACAAATTGGTATTACATTTAAAACAATAGGTAAAAGGGGTCCTAGATTTTTTAGCCTACAAGATCACATATGTACAATGCTTGGTAATCTTCCCCAAGTTGGGATGCTACACATAGCATTAGCGCACAGGGTATCATATCCTTTTACTACCGAATTACCCTCCCATTAGTGGTTATATAAGCACTTTTAATTAAACGAACTCTATGCGTGCACTACTCGCCTCCTCCTTATGGCCCTGGAGGTATTTATGACCTTTAATTTAGGCAGTTCTAGACTCTCCTAAGGTGTTTAAAAGGAAAAATCTAGGAGACAAGCAAAGACAAATAGGACATTCACATAAAGAGTTAACTAAAGGCTCACTTTTACCTCCTCACACAAGCAAATAATAGAACGTCTCAAACAACAAGATTTCAGATATTTCAAAGGGTCCCAGAGCAGGATATCAAGATGAGCAAATAGAATGCATGTCGCATTGTGTTAAAGTGAGGTGATAAAGACCTAATCAGTTTGACTACTGATTTTAAGACTTACTGAATCTGGACCATTCACAAATAACAAAAGCATAATTTCAGTTTGCAGGATTTTAGTCGCCCTACAGGCTTGCCTAGGCGCGTAACAGTGATGTCATATAAACATGGTATCTAGTCATTAGAGGAGTGCAGCAAACCAGTAAACAATTTTAAGCAGGCAGTTTGAATCTTATAGACATGCTGTCTAGGTGTAATGACTGATTTTAGACTTATAGATACTAGTAGCTAAATGAAGAAATTGATTTTTAAAACCCTATAGGCATGCCATCTAAATGCAGCAATTAGTTTTGAAACCTTATGACATGCAGAAAACTAATTTGAACCTTGTTACTATATGGAGACTATTCTTTTCAAACTTACAGGCAGGGTGTCTAAAATACAAGATTACTTTTAAAACCCTCTATAGGCATGGTATCTAGAATGCAGGACTGATTCATTGGCATGGTACCTGAATGTATATAAGCAAATATCGCAGCAAACTTACAGGCATAATATCTAGAATGTAGGATCGATTTTTAAACCCTATAGGCATGGTATCTAAACAAACATTGTAACTGTCGCGCCCCCTTTTTTCCTCTATGCATCGAAAAATCGGGTTTATGACATTATGGGTATAAGACAACTCATTCCTTTTGGGAACTGGATTTTGCATTTGAAGAGTCATCACCTAATGATTTAAGGTGCATTACACCTATAGGGTTCATTTCTAAGTTTGCTTTATAACCAGAGATAGGGTAAGAGCTTGAAATTATCCTAAGGGGAAGGTGTTAGGCAACCCTCAGGATCCACTAGTGTGGTTCTCGGCCAGATAGTTTTGAGAATTTGTACAGTTAGCAAATAGACAAGTATAGGCTCAAATAGTAGGGGATTTAGGTTTAAACACATAAGAGTTTGAAAGAACAATTAAAGGCAAACTTTGGAAAAAGGAGTCACATTTTTACAGATACTTGGGAATATAAAAGAAAAGGAAAAGGGGTGGGGGATCCTAGGTTTATTTATAATATGGATCACATCAATGTGATACCCGATATGACACTCCTCAAAAGAGGGGATACACGTGGTATTAGCGCACCGGTCATCATATTCATATCTACTCGTCCCACCCCATCGAGGTATTAAAGCGCGGATTGGTCTCGACCATTATTGCATGCTATTACCCGTCCCACTCATATCAGTACCGGAGGAACTTAGGACAACTATTCCTAAAGGGGAGGGATATTAGGCTGACTTTTAGGTTTCAAAAGGTGAAAAAAGCTAAGGCGACTTACAAAAACACATAGGACTGCATATTAGGGGAAACATGTAAACAACTAAAAGGTTCATGTATACCTCCTCAAACAAAGCACATAAATGGCATGACTTAAACACAGTTAGGGTCTAAATTTAAAGTACTAAGGCAAAGAGAATTTTAATTGTTGAGGCAGACCAGTTTATTACATAACTCAGATAAGAAGTCCAAATCAGGCCTGCTTGCTGGTTGTAGCAATTACTGATTAACAAAAGTAGGTTCAATTTTTATTCTCGTTATCACCTAAGGCTTGCCTAAGTGTTTGGATAAAATCCTATAAACATGACATCTATTACTGATTCAGGATGTGGCAAAGCAGTAATAACTCTAAAACACACGACTTGAGATCCTATAGACATGCTTTCTAAACCGCGCTAAATAAAGGAGTAAGGCTGTTTAAAACTAATTTAGAACAATACGAGTTAGGCTGATTTTAAACTAGACTGGTTTTAGATTCTATAGATATTGATATCTATTATTGCTAATATTAATTGCTATAGGCATGATATTTGATTGAACGATTCTGATTTTAACCTATTGGACATGATGCTGAATTATAACCAATTAGATCCTAAGAACATGGTATCTAAGTGTGGTAATAAAAATGCAGAATTTAAAAATGAATCCTATAGGCATATTATCTAAATGCAGAATTAGACATGCTGAATTTAAACAAGCCCTATAGACAGGTTCTCTAAATGCAAAGTTAAGCATGCCGAATTTAAAATAACAGATCTTATAGGCATATTCTCTAAATGCTGAATTAAACATGCAAAAAACAAGTCTTATAGGCATGTTCTCTACCCTTCTAATAGTTAAGCATGCACAATTACCCAGCCCTTTTCACCAGCCAACCCAAATGTTTATTACAACTTATTACATTCCAAGTGATAAATTACATCAGAAAAGTGTAAAAGAAGAAGTTACAACCAGAGGAAACCTGATTCTTGAATTACTCTCTGAGTTATGGAATAAACCACCTCAAATGTCATTTGTTTCAAAGCCTTTCTCGGACTTGAGTGTGTCAAAGTTCCCTAAGGGTCTCAAGGGGTCCCCGTGCGGTGCTTACACCCAAGTTTGCATAACCAGATAGAGATGAGTGCAGTGTGGAAGGGCCAACCCTTCTGTGTCCAAGTTCATAGGGAGTTCATGGTTCCCAAGGCAAGGCTCACACAAGAGGGGGCAGAACCTAAGTATAAGATTATAGTGAAAGTGCAGGAGCAGAGATTTTGTTTGAAAACTAGGTTGAGAATAGTAAGGTAAAGGGCAATTTGAAAATAGTAATAGTAAAGCTAACACTACACAGAATCAACATTTTTTTATACAAAGGGGTCAGGGGTTTGGGAATATATTGCAAGAAGCATATGACCCTAAGAGGGGTCAGGTTTGGACATGCACAACAATAGCTGGTGCTGGCATGCACATAAACCAGCCAGAGAACACAACACATAGAGAGGACATGAAGCATATGACCCTTGGGAGGGTCAGGTTTGGGTCATGCCCAGCAATGTCTAATGCTGACATGCCCTCAAACCAACCAAAAAATACAAACACATAGGGGATATGGGTGTTTGGGATTCATAAGTCATAATAAGTGACTGGCAGAGTTCATACATAAGAAAAATACATTAATTCAGAAGAGGAAAGGGCATATTACAACATGCTTGGTAATGTAACTAGATTAAACACGAGTAGGAAACAAGCAAGAGTGAAGGAAATAGTAAAGAAACATGTTGTTGTTGATGCAGGAAGATTAATTAGAACATACCAGTAAAAAGGCAAATGTAGAAAGAAAAGTAAGCAAATTTCCACAGCCTAGCCTTGGCTTTCAGCCAGCTAGACTAGGCAGAAACACAAGTAGTAAAAGAGAAAAGAGAGAGAGCTTTTAGTGAAGTGTGTGTTTTGAACTCAAGTGGTTCGTCTTTGTTCGAAAGAAGAGAAAGTACAGGGTATTTATAGCTTCTGAAAACGAGTGAGAAGTAAGGTAACAAGTAAAGTTTTAATACAAACATAGAAACAATCAACAATAAGAATCAATTTAACTTTAACAGGAGTCACTATTTAACGGGTAATGACATATTCAAAATAAGGAAAGAATATCAATTTACAGACAAACTGATTATTGCTATAAAAGGAGTAGTAAAAGCATTGAGTAAGTAATCAAGTCTAAGTATAGAAATATGCTTATTTTTGGAAAAGACTCAGTAAGGCAAAATAAGGAAATGAATCAATTAACTTTAACAGGAGAGTAAAATTAGAGCTCATAAAAGAAAGTTTTTGAAATCAGTCACACGATTGAGATCAATCAAAGAAGACACATGCTTCTGCACTTCAGTATATAAATAATGTGAACAGGGTCATTAAACATGCAAGGCCAAGCACATTGGCAAAAGAGATAATCACAAGCATGCAGTAGTGGCAGAAATAAGCTAGGGTTCAGTAGTAAAGCAAATACTCGAAGCATAGTAATGAAGTAGGTCAAGTCACATTGAATCAATAGTGAAGAAAATAGAATATCAGAAACATGCAAAGGTCTCACAGTAGCAGGAGAGGAAACCTATTGAAAGGTTAGGGTTTTAGCCACAGTCGAGTTGAAAGATAGTGAAAATCAAGTAAGTCACATAAAGAAAAGAATATGTGAAACAAGAACTTTCAATCAAGTATTCAAACAAACAATTTCAGACCCAAAGACCTAGGATTTTCAACAACAATCTAGTTCAAAAGATGGTAAATAGATAAGTCAAGCAAGGATTTTAAACAAACAAGCACATATCTAACAAACAGCTTCAGAACTAAATTGAGACCCAAAAGAAATTAGGGTTTTAACATGCTGACTCAAGTAGAAGGAAAGCATAACAAACAGTTCAAACAAAGTAAAATAATAAAATAACATCGAGAATCAGAGAAAAGGTTTTTGAAATAACTTAAAGGAAAACCCTAATCAGAACAATGAAGAGTCGTTTTGAAAATAACGTTGAAGAACCTTCGAGAAAAAAATGCTTAAAAGTTCATGGTAAGCACAGATCTAAGGTTGATCTGAAAAAAATCGAAAGATCTTAGAGATTAGGGTTTCAGAAAACCCAAAAGAAACGAGAAAGATATCGAAAGTTAACGATCTAACTAGAAAAGGTCAAGGACTCGCCTTGAAAGGCCATGAATGGCCGGGAAAGGTCGTGGATGGTCGGAGAAAGCCATGGACACTAGTTGAGCAAGGACTAGACCAAACTCCTTCGAAGTCTGGTCGTGAAACCATAGAACCAAATGCATAGAAGCCATGGAAGGCTGGTATAGGTCTCAAATGACCACGAAAGGCCATGGATTAGGTAGGTATTAGGGTGGATTAGGGTGTAGTTTGATGGCGGCGACTAGGGTTTGTAGGAGTTTCAAAGAGAGTTGAGAGAGAAGAGGGATTCAAGGGCGGTGGGTAGGTGAGAAATAAATTAGGTTTGGGGGTCTTTTGGGTTTAATTAGAAAAGGGCAGCCGGTGGCCGTTGATCTAAATGATCAATGGTTGGGATTAAAGGGGTTAGGTGGGGATCCGGGTTGGGTCATGTGAATTGGTTAGGGGTTCGGGTTTGAGTTGAAATTGGGTTGGGTAATTGGGTCTTGATTTGGGCTCAATTGAGGCTATAACTGAAATAAAATCTGGTTAGATTTTAAATAGCCATTTTCCCATTTATTTTATAAAATAATAGCAAATTAATTTCTGAAAAATAAATTGAAAGTACTAAAATGTTTTATAACATATAATTATCAATTTAAAATTACTGGACTTAATTTTTATAAATGTAAACGCAATAAATCCTAAAAGAGGCTAATATTGCAATTATATGCAATTTAGCTTTATAAATATAAATAAATTTGTAAAAATATACAAAAATCATCTTGGATATATTTTAACATAAAGGTAAAATTCCAATAAATTAATTACCAAAAATAAAATTTTGGAAATAATTATTGGGTTTTTATGGATAAAATAGGGAAATAAATTGATTTAAAAACCTTTAAAAATTAAGGAAAAAATACTAAAACATTTGGACATACTTATATATGCATACATATGCTATTTTAAAGGTATTTGCATATTGAAAAATATATAGGGAAAAATTGGGTATCAATAGTTGTCTCTCTTTACCCGGGAAAGATGAAAAAGTTGTCGGGTAAAGATATGATGACCAATTTTGACCAAACGAAATGGTTCGAAGAAGTTAGGCCGTGCCTTGGCTTCTGAGCTGCCTACATATCCCTGATTTTACAGGAATTATGTCATATGTAGTTCACGATCCGTCGGCGGAGTATGCCGATGGAGACTCTTCAAGAACAAATGCAATACCCAAGATAGGGTGAGTAGGCGGCTTGCGAGAATGGTTAAGGTTTGATATGGCTGCGGGAACTAGAGCGGGCTTGCTCCTGCCGGGATGGCCGTTGCTTGTCGGTGTACCTGTAATTAGAAATAATACAAGCATATACTGTGCATAAATTTAAACATGATGCAAGTTCCTGTCGGACCATGAATGTTGTCTTTAGACGGTTAGGATGACGTCCTTTAGACCATGACGTCCTGGGCCATGAAGCGTGCAATAAGGATTCGCAGGCCATGAAATGATGCTCTCGGGCTATGAGGATGGTGCCTCCGAACCATGATGCCTTTGAATAATGATATGCAAAAGATTAAAAAGGGATCCTCGGGCCATGACATGGTGTTCTCGAGCTATAAAAATGGTGCCTCCGAACGATGATGCCTTTGGATAATTTGGCGATCTTTCAGCTCATGAGATGCAGTATGTGGAAAACTTTCAACCCATGAAATATAGTATGAGGCGATCTTTCAGCCATACCGATGCAGTATGAGGTGATCTTTCAGCCATGCAATGTAGTATGAGGAGATCTTTCAGCCATGCAATGTAGTATGAGGCGCTCTTTCAGCCATACAGATGTAGTATGTGGCGACCTTTCAGCCCATGAAATGTAGTATGAGGCGATCTTTCAGCCATGCAATGTAGTATGAGGCAATCTTTCAGCCATGCAGATGCAGCATGAGGTGATCTTTCAGCCATGCGGATGCAGTATGAGGCGATCTTTCAGCCATGCAGATGTAGTATGAGGCGATCTTTCAGCCTATGAGATGCAGATGGAGGTAGATCTTAACCTCAGAAGGCAGAATGGTAGTCTTATGCAATGCAGAAATGTAGATGGAGGTAGAGTTTAGTCTCGGAAGGCAGAATGGCAACCTTATGCAATGCACAAATGAAGATGGAGACAACGTTTAGTCTCGGAAGGTAGAATGGTAGCCTTATGCAATGCAGAAATGCAGATGGAGATAACGTTTAGTCTCGGAAGGTAGAATGGTAGCCTTATGCAATGCAGAAATGCAGATGGAGACAACGTTTAGTCTCGGAAGGCAGAATGGTAGCCTTATGCAAGAAATAAAATGGCAAATGGTGATAGAGCTTTCTTAGCTGATAGTAGATTACGATATTGTGACTGCTGGGGACATTGTAACACATGGAATGTCCTTGGTGTGTGTGGATAGCAAATGTTGGTAAGTGCAACGGTTCCGAGAGGTGTATTCCCGAACAATGTTTGTTTCGTAAGTGTATAGTATGTTTGATGATTTCGTAATCCAAGTGCTTGCATCCAAAGAAAAATCATGAATTTTGTAAAGGGAGGTTAGTTTGCATCCCTGCTGGCCCTTGCTTGACCCGCTCGGCTCTAATCTGGTGATACTGTATGTATTATTGGGGTAGCGTTACTAAACAAAGCAATTTCAGTAATATGCATGATTTTGTAAAAATATGATATAATAATGTTTTAGATGAACCGACGATTGTGACGTGGTTTGGGACATTGCAACCTCTCTTGCTACAGAATTTTGAGGGTGTCCCTCAAAATTCTACCCCAGTTTAATGGGTTGATGCTTCTGGATGTTGCTTGCGACGATCGGCTGAAATTACTTCGGAATTTTAAGGGTCCTCCTCAAAATTTTGCCCCAGTTTTCAATTGCTGGGGAATTGAAAATTTTATTGAATTGTGACCGAACCCATAGAGCTGTCTACGTATCACCTCTTAAATGGGAATCAGGTTAGGCGCAATTCAAATTACATCATATAAGGAAAGTGTAAATATTACACATAGTAACGCTTGACTACATCTGAATTGATCGGCTTTGGCCAGACTTCTCCGTCCATTTTTACAAGTATGAGGGCTCCTCCTGTCAGAACCCGGTGGACCATGTATGGACCCTGCTAGTTGGTAGAGAATTTCTCTTTGGATTCATCTTGATGCGGAAAAATTTTCTTTAACACCAGCTGCCCCGATGTGAAATGTCTCGGCTTGACTCTTTTGTTAAAGGCTCTGGATGTTCTGTTCTGATAGAGTTGACCATGGCAGACTGTATTCATTCTCGTTCCATCTATAAGGGCTAGTTGCTCATAACGACTTTTTACCCATTCTGCGTCGTCGAGCTCAGCTTCTTGTATGATCCTTAGGGAAGGAATTTCTACCTCGGCAGGAATGACTACCTCTGTACCATAAACCAGCATATAGGGTGTTGCCCCGGTTGATGTGCAGACTATGGTGCGATACCCCAATAGAGCAAATGATAACTTCTCATGCCACTGTTTATGCTTCTCTATCATTTTACTCAGTATCTTCTTGATATTCTTGTAGGCGGCCTCTACAGCTCCATTTATCTCCGGCCTATAGGCTGTGGAATTCTTGTGTTTGATCTTGCAGGTTTCACACATAGCTTTTATCAAGTCACTGTTGAGGTTGGAGCCATTATCAGTGATGATCGAATCTGGAGCCCCGAATCGACAAACAATGCGGTCGCGGACAAAGTCTGCCACGACTTTCTTAGTTACTGCTCTGTAAGATGCTTCTTCGACCCATTTAGTGAAATAATCGATTGCTACTAAGATAAACCTGTGCCCATTGGAAGCGACAGGCTCGATTGGTCCGATAACATCCATTCCCCAGGCGACGAACGGCCATGGCGAGCTTGTTGCATTAAACTCATTCGGAGGTACCTTTATCATGTCTGTATGTATCTGACAATGGTGGCATTTCCGGACATACTGGATGTAGTCTGTTTCCATAGTCATCCAAAATTAACCAGCTCGGAGTATCTTCTTTGCTAAGACAAAACCATTCATATGCAGACCGCAGGTCCCAGCATGAATTTCTTCTAGTAGCCTGGATACTTCCTTTGTGTCGACGCACCTTAATAACCCCAAATCAAGAGTCCTCCTATACAGGATTCCTCCACTATGAAAGAAGTTTTTGGACAGTCTCCGAAGTGTGCGTTTCTGAGTAGGGTTTGCATGTTCTGGGTACTCTCCTTTGCCAAATATTCCTTGATATCATGAAACCAAGGCTTTCCATCTGCTTCTTCTTCAACGTGGGCACAATAAGCTGGCTGATCATGGATCTTTACTGGAATGGAGTCAATGAAATTCTTATCTAGATGCTGTATCATAGACGACATGGTAGCCAATGCATCAACGAACTCATTCTGGACTCTAGGAACATGCTGGAACTCCGTTCTCGTGAACCTCTTTCTTAATTCCTGTACATGATGCAAATACGGGAGTATATTGGAGTTCTTGGTTTCCCACTCTTCTCATACTTGATGTATAAGCAGGTCTAAATCTCCAATTACTAGCAGCTCTTGAATGTTCATGTCACTGGCCCTTTTGAGCGCAACGATGCAGGCTTCATACTCGGCCATATTGTTGGTGCATGGGAACCTAAGTTTGGCGAACACCGGATAATGCTGACCGGTTTCTGATGCTAGGACTGCTCCTATGCCAACTCCTTTGAAGTATTCCGCTCCATCGAAAAATATTCTCCAACCATCATAGGATTCTGTAATGTCTTCTCCTATGAATGATACCTCTTCGTTAGGAAAATACATTTTCAGGGGTTCGTATTCTCCGTCCATGGGATTCTCCGAAGGTGGTCTGCCAGTGCTTGTCCTTTGACTGCTTTCTAAGTTACGTACACAATGTCGAACTCGCTCAATAGGATCTACCACTTGGATAGCTTGCCAGTGGGCATGGGCTTCTGGAAGATGTACTTTAAAGGATCTATCCTTGATATGAGATACGTAGTATAGGCACAGAAATAATGCCTCAGCTTCTGAGCTACCCAAGTCAAAGCATAACAGGTGCGCTCTAACAAAGAATACCGGGCCTCGTACGGGGCAAAATTCTTACTGAGATAATAGATGGCCTGCTCTTTCCTCCTTGTTTCATCATGCTGCCCCAGAACACAACCAAAAGCTCCATCCAATACTGCAAGGTAGAGTAATAAGGGTCTACTTGGCTCAGGCGGGACTAAGACTGGTGGTGTTGACAAGTACTCCTTGATTTTGTCAAATGCTTTTTGGCAGTCATCGGTACATTTGGTGGCGGCATCCTTCTTCAACATCTTAAAGATCAGCTCACAGATAACCGTATATTATGCTATGAACCGGCTGATGTAGTTAAATCTTCCCAAGAAACTCATCACCTCCTTCTTGTTCTTTGGTGGTGGTAGTTCTTGAATGGCTTTGACTTTTGATGGATCCAGTTCTATTCCTCGGCGACTCAAAATAAATCCCAGCAATTTTCCAACGGGAACCCCAAATGCGCACTTTGCGGGATTCAGTTTTAGGTTGTACCTTCGCAATTTATTGAAGAACTTCCTCAAATATTCCATATGATCAGTGGCCTTCTTGGACTTGATGATGACATCATCTACGTATACCTCAATCTCCTTGTGTATCATATCATGAAAAATGGTAGTCATGGCCCTCATGTAGGTAGCCCCTACATTCTTTAGGCCGAATAGCATCATCTTGTAATAATACATTCCCTACGGCGTAATAATGCCATTTTCTCAACATATTCTTCATCCATCCAGATCTGATGATAACCAGTGAAACAATCTACAAATGACTGCAGTTCATGCTTGGCACAATTGTCAATCAGGATGTGTATGTTCGGCAAAGGGAAGTCATCTTTCGGACTAGCCTGGTTGAGATCCCGGTAGTTGACATAGACTCAGACCATCCCGTCTTTCTTTGGTACCGGTACAATGTTGGCTAACCATGTCGGGTATTCTACTACCCTTAGAACCTTAGCTTTGACTTGCTTAGTGACTTCTTCCTTGATTTTCAAACTCATATCAGGCTTGAACTTTCTGAGCTTTTGCTTTACCGGCGGACATGTTGGATCGGTTGGCAGTTTGTGAGCCACAACAGACGTACTTAGAAATATGTCCTCATACTCCCTTAGAAATTCTGTGTATTCCTTCTTTTCTGATGGCGATAAGTGAACGCTGATTTGTGTTTCTTTGACGTTTTCTACATCTCCCAGGTTAACAATTTCTGTCTCATCTAGGTTGGAATTAGGTCTGTTCTCAATGTTCTCAACTTCCTTGACGATCTCATATGGTATGTCATCCTCCTCTTAATCAATGTCCATTTGTTGCGTTGTCTCATTGCATATCACAATCATTGGTTCAACAAGATAAGTAATAGTAATGTTGTATAAGTAAAGTAATGAGAGAAAAATAATAATGAGTGTTGATTCATAAGGAAAGTCAAAATGCTTTGATAAATTGAATAACTGTTTTGAACATTGGAGATCTTATTGCGGGGATAAAAATGCGAAAAGAAAATCATTTAGTAAAAAAAACAGTGCATGATGCTTATTTTAGCCTTGCAACCCGAGGCTCGTCGGGATCTAGTTGTCCTGATGGTCCAATTATTGAGGTGTGCCCCTCTACTTACAGCCTGTATGGAAGGGCCTTCCTCCCCCTCCTCCTCGAGAACAACACAACAGTCCATGTCATTATCTTCTAGGAACAAGTTCTTCACCGCCGCAAGCACTTCTTCTTCTTCTGACCCATAAACAATGTCAGCCTGTTGGAAAGTCTGCTCCAAATGCGGTATTAGCTGCTCTAGTAAATAATAAGGACCGCGCCATGCTAGTGACAAGTTGTTGAATTCTTCCCAGGTGTACTCATATCCCAGACCGAAAGTAGTGGCATGTTTCTTGAGCTTTATGGGCTTAGCGATTCCTTGGAGATTCTTGCCAAGCCCCTTGCCAGGTTCGTATCCAGTACAATTCAGTATACTCTCGATTTTATTATCCTACCATTTGTCTTTGTCAACAACGTTTACCCATTCAATGTAGTGGTAAGTCTCTCCACCTAACTTCCTTCTTCCTACGATTGACGGAATGGTCTGGCGACTGTATATAGGGTTGCTACCATCGCCGTGAATGATTACCTATTAATGATTCTATTCAAATTTTACTGCTTGATGTAGTGTTGATGCTACGGCCCCAGCAGCATGGATCCATGGTTGTCCCAACAATAGGTTGTAAGATGCTGGCACGTCTATCACCTGGAAATCAACATCGAACCATATTGGCCCCATTTGTAAGCATAGGCTAATCTCCCCAATGGTGAACCTTTGAGAACCATCGAAAGCTTTCACATCTGTAGCTTCGTCCTTTATCTTGTGTAGTCCTTTACCCAACTCTTGAGTGTTACCAGTGGACAGATGTTGAGGCTGGACCCTCTATCGATAAGGATTCTGGTGATAAAATAGTCCTCGCATTGCACGGTGATGTGCAGTGCCTTGTTATGCCCCAGCCTCTCAGGTGGCAGCTCGTCCTCATGAAAAGTGATCTTGTGGCTCTCCAACACTTGTCCTGCCATGTTAGCCATTTCCCCGCCAGTGATGTTGCTTGGTACGTATGCTTCACTCAGCACCTTCAGCAGAGCGTTCTTGTGTGCTTCAAATTTTATAGCAAAGCAAGAATGGAGATTTGCGCTGGTGTTTTGTTTAACTGGTCGATGACCGAGTATTCCTTGGCCTATATCTTTCTCCAAAGATTGTCTGGACCTGTCTCAATGATGGGTGGCCGGTTGGAGGCCATCTTGCTTGACTCGGCTAGATGTTTCGCGCTATAAACTCTACAGTTCTTGTCATACCCTGTGTGGCAACAGTCTCTTCGAACCTAACCTTACCTTTCCTTCTTGCCTCGGCTGTATAGTCCTAGGGTACAACCTTTGTATGGAATGGTGTCATGGTCGACATCGCCACTAGGATCGGCGCGACTATTCTTACTCCGAACGGAGCATATGCCTTGGGTGGCAAGATTGCAACTTCAAATGGTGTGGGTGCATTTGCTGGAGACACGAATTTGACCTCAATTGGTACTGGTGTCTTTGCAGATGATGTCGCTTCAAATTCAAGTGGCACATTACTTCAGCGTCCCTAGATGGCTAAATCTGGACTATGATTGGATTAAGAGTAACTATTGGCTTCTTTGGGTCATCACTTTCTGCGATCAACCCAATTGATCCCTCGGGATCCCACTCATCATCTATTTCAATCATGTGAATGCCACCACCCTTATGGTCTGGCGGGGGTTATTGCGGACATTTGGAGTGGGTTCCTTTGCCACAATAATCTTGTTATCAATTAAAGTCTGGATCTTGTCTTTCAAGGAACGACATTCATCGATGGTGTGCCCTTTCATGCTGGAGTGGTATGTACAGGATTTGTTTGGGTTAACTCACTGAGAAGGATTCTCAGGTTTTGTAGCAGGGATGGGGGTGACGTAACCAGTAACTTTGAGTCTTTCATACAGTTGGTCAATGGGTTCTGCAATGGCTATATATTGTTTTGGAGGTCTGTGATCGAAATTATGTCAGGGTATAGGGAAGTTTTGATAGGCGGGAGGTGACTAATAGTGGGATGGTTGAGCGTTGTAAGTTTGGTAGACATGTGCGGGTTGGGAATATATGGGCGAAGTAGGCTGATATGTGGGAGGTGGAGGTGATTGATAAGGTGGTGGTGGAGCTTGGTAAGAGGGTGAGAGTGCTTGGTAGTTTGGAGTTGGCTGATATATGAGTGGAGGTATTGGGTAAGTTTGGTATTTGAGGGGAGATTTGGTCCTTTGTGCAACCATTACGGCCCCTACATCCCTTTTCTTGGACACACCAGCATACTAGAAGGCCTTATTTGTAGATTGCAAGACCTCGAGGTTTGTAACCATACCACTTTTGGTACCCTCTTAAATTCATTCACCCAGTCTGATAATGTCAGAAAATTTGTGGCTTTCAATCAATATTAGTCGTTCATAGTATTACAGATCCTTAGCCCAGACAAAGAATTTGTTCATCTGTTCCTACTCTAAGGCAGGTCTAACCTTAGAAGCTTCGGACCTCCAGCGAGTAGCATACTCGTGAAACATTTCTGTAGGTTTCTTCTTCAGATTCTGAATATAGAACACATCCGGCACATTTTCTGTGTTAAACCTGAACCTGTCCATAAAGTCGGACGCCATGCTTCCCTAGCTTAACCATTTCTTCGAATCTTGGCTGATGTACCATGAAAACACATCTCCTTTCAGACTCCTCATGAATAGCTTCATGTGGATTCTCTCGTCTTTCCCTACTTCAACCAGCTTGTCACAATATGTTATGAAATGGACCCTTAGATCCCATGTACCATCAAACATTTCAAACTTTGGAGGTTTGTACCCCTCGGGTAGTTCGACATCGGGCTGTATGCAAAGATATTCATAGTTCAACCCCTCAATTCCCTTGCTTCCTTCAATGCCTTGAATCTGGCTAGTCAACTTCTTAAGTTCCTCAGCCAGGTTCCTGATGAGCAGGTCTTTTTCATCAGACTCGGGTGTGCTTGAGATAGGTTGGGTGGAGTGTGGCATGGTCTCCACGTAGATGGGGGTGTTATGGTGGGTGTGAAAGTGGTCATTTGTGGAGTTTTGGAGTTCTAGGATGAGTAGCGGTGTGTTATTTGGGGTATGGCAGGTGTTGCATTGGGTCTTTGGTGGAATAGTGTGAGGAGCGGGATGATTCTATTGCTTTGGGATGTTTTGAGGCGGTGTAGGGTTTTGAGTATTGGGAAAGATGATATCCGGGGTGCTGAGGGAAAATGACAAGCTTGCCAGATTCCGAACCTGATCGAGCTCTTCTTGGAATTTCAACAGCTTTTGTTCAAGTTGGGATACATTCTCCTTAGGAACCTGAGCACCATGGCCATTAGTGTCCTCTATTCGTTCAGTTGAATTCTCCTTTCTAACGTTGTTCAAATCTTCCATCTTGCCTTTGTTCTTGTTTTTGACAGGACTAAGAGGAGGAGTGGGTGGAGGGCCCCTGGATCTCGTGGAATAGGATGATGTTGCTAAAGTGCAAGAACTAACCTTTGAGGAGGGGAATAATAAAAATAAAAACAAAAGGTAACCAAGTTAGTGAGGATTATAGGAAGTATTGTAATATTTAAATACATAGTGCGAGAATGTAAATCGTGTCCTAATTTGGGGGGGACCTCTTTGTGCCCGAGGTAGGCCTAGCGACAAATTGATTTGGAGAACTTAGGATGATGAATGCCTCATTTTATTGATAAAGATAAACGATTCCCAAATTGACACTAAATTAACAAGAAATGAAAATCACTAATGGCCATTGGCCTTATTACATTTTATAGAGCAAAAAGAAAAACTCCTATCTATTTGGTCCCAGAAGGACCTTCTTTATGTTGAATGCTCTTGTTGATCATATCCTCCAGTTCGCGTAGGTTCACCAGTAAAAATGCCTTTGCCAGGTGTTCTCCTTCGTTTCCCTCAGCGATCTGGCAGTCGGTGACTCTCTTCCTCACTTTTCCTTCCAATTCTAGCAGACTGTATTCCAGATATTCCAAATTTTTGCTAGCTTTGGCGGCCCTCTCTTTCAACTCATTGATTTGGTCACTTGATGGAAGACTTCTCAACCAGTCTAGCAAGAGTGGGAGAGTGCTAATCATACCAAAACTGGGGACCTCGTGCCTCATTTTCTACAAAACAAAAGGGTTAGACCCTACCCCCACCAAAATCGACTATTTATCATCAACAATTAGCATGAAGCATTTAGTTCTCCAAATAAATGCACAGAAGGTGAAGATGTCCGTTTGGATTTTTGGGAAACCCAGTGGACTTTTGGACATGGCTATCTTAAAGGATCATTATGTGGACAACATAACTGACCCGGCTAGGTTTGACCATGATGCATGCATAATTCAAACAAAGTAAGGCTTATAAGGGCTTTTAGACTGGTACCCTTGAGCGGACAACTCAAGGGGGAAGGCATAGAACTGTCGACTGTACCGCTGATCAATTGGTTTTACCACAAATATGCCTTTCTGAATTTAGGGGTTAATGATACAGGAAGAGCGCAACCACTCATTATAAGCGTTGCTATGGTATTTGTTTGGCACGAGTGGAGTATGATATTGAGCATGATTATGCAATAATTTAAAGCATGTTGGCACGTATTTGCACGTTAAGAAAGCAATAAATACAGTAGTTTTATAATTTAAAGCAGTAATAAAGCAAAGAAACGAAGAAGAAAAGTCAGTTTTGCTTTTGAAGAAGAAATTAAATGCTTAAAGAAATTAAACAAATAATTGCACACAGGGAGGTACATATTCACAAGAACAATCTGAAAAGGTAAAAGCCTAAAAATTCCCAGTGGAGTTACCATGCTGTCGCGCCCCCTTTTTTCCTCTTCGCATCGAAAAATCGGGTTTATGACATTATGGGTATAAGACAACTCATTCCTTTTGGGAACTGGGTTTTGCATTTGAGGAGTCGCCATCTAATGATGTAAGGTGCATTAGGACACCTATAAGGTTCATTTCTAAGTTTGCTTGATAACCAGAGATAGGGTAAAGGTTTGAAATTATCCTAAGGGGAAGGTGTTAGGCACCCCTCAGGATCCACTAGTATGGTTCCCAGCCAGATAGTTTTGTGAATTTGTACAGTTAGCAAATAGACAAATATAGGCTCAAATAGTAGGGGATTTAGGTTTAAACACATAAGAGTTTGAAAGAACAATTAAAGGCAAACGTTGGAAAAAGGAGTCACATTTTTACAGATACTTGGGAATATAAAAGGAAAGGAAAAGGGGAGGGGGGTCCTAGGTTTATTTATAACATGAATTACATCAATGCGATACCCGGTATGATACTCCTCAGAAGAGGGGATACACGTGGTATTAGTGCACCAGTCATCATATCCATATCTACCATTTCCCGCCCTTGTCGAGGTATTAAAGCGCGGATTGGTCTCGACCACTATTGCATGCTATTATCCGTCCCACTCCTATCAGTCCCGGAGGAACATAGGACTATTATTCCTAAAGGGGAGGGATATTAGGCTTACTTTTAGGTTTCAAAAGGTGAAAAAAGCTAAGGAGACATAAAAAACACATAGGACTGCATAATAAGGGAAACATGTAAACAACTAAAAGGCTCATGTATACCTCCTCAAACAAAGCACATAAATAGCATGACTTAAACACAGTTAGGGACTGAATTTAAAGTACTAAGGAAAGGAGAATTTTAATTGTTGAGGCAGACCAGTTTATTACATAACTCAGATAAGAAGTTCGAATCAGGCCTGCATGCTGGTTGTAGCAATTACTGATTAAAAACAACAGGTTCAGTTTTTATTATCGTTATCACGTAATGCTTGCCTAAGTGTTTGGATGAGATCTTATAAACATGATATCTATTACTGATTCAGGATGTGGCAAAGCAGTAAACTAATTTAGTACAATACGAGTTAAGCTGATTTTAAACTAGACTGGTTTCAGATTCTATAGATATTGATATCTATTATTGCTAATTTTAATTCCTGTAGGCATGATATCTGATTGAACGATACTGATTTTAACCTATTGGACATGATGCCAGATTATAACCAATTAGATCCTAAGAACATGGTATCTAAGTGTGGTAATAAACATGCATAATTTTAAAACGAATCCTATAAGCATATTATCTAAATGCAGAATTAGACATGCTGAATTTAAACAAGCCCTATAGACAAGTTCTCTAAATGAAAAGCTAAGCATGTAGAATTTGAAACAACAGATCTTATAGGCATATTCTCTAAATGCTGAATTAAACATGCAGAGAACAAGCCTTATAGGCATGTTCTCTACCCTTCTAATAGTTAAGCATGCACAATTACCCAGCCCTTTTCACCAGCCAACCCAAATGTTTATTACAACTTATTACAGTCCAAATGATAAATTACATTTGAAAAGTGTAAAAGAAGAAGTTACAACCAGAGGAAGCCTGATTCTTGACTTCATCTCTGAGTTATGGAATAAACCACCGCAAATGCCATTTGTTTCAAAGACTTTCTCGGACTAGAGTGTGTCAAAGTTCCCTAAGGGTCTCAAGGGGGCCCTGGGCAATGCTTACGCCCAAGTTGCATAACCATATAGAGATGAATGTAGTGTGGAAGGGCCAGCCCTTATCTATCCATGTTCAGAGGGAGCTCATGGGTCCCAACGCAAGGCTCACACAAGAGGAGGCAGAACCTAAGTCTAAGAGTATAGTGAAAGTGTAGGAGCAGAGATTTTGTTTGAAAACTAGGTTGAGAATAGTAAGGTAAAGGGTAATTTGAAAACATTAATAGTAAAGCTAACACTACACAGAATTAACATTTTTTATACAAAGGGGTCAGGGGTTTGGGAATACATTGCAAGGAGCATATAACCCTAACAGGGGTCAAGTTTGGACATGCACAACAATAGCTGGTGCTGTCATGCCCATAAACCAGCCAGAGAACACAACACATAGAGGGGATGTGAAGCATCCGACCCCAGGGAGGGTCAGGTTTGGGTCATGCCCAACAATGTCTAATGCTGACATGCCCTCAAACCAATCAAAGAATACAAACACATAGGGGATATGGGGGTTTGGAATTCATAAGTCATAATAAGTGACTGACAGAGTTCATACATAAGAAAAATACATTAATTTAGAAGAAGAAGGGGCAAACTACAGCATGCTTGGTAATGTAACTAGATTAAACACAAGCATGAATTAGGCAAGAGTGAAGGAAATAGTAAAGAAACATGTTGTTGTTGATGCTGGAAGATTAATTAGAACATACCAGTAAAGAGACAAATATAGAAAGAAAAGTAAGCAAATTTCCACAGCCTATCCTTGCTTTTCAGCCGGCTAGACAAGGCAGCAACACAAGTAGTAATAAAGAAAAGAGAGAGAGCTCTTTGAGTAAAGTGTGTATTCTGAACTCAAGTGGTTCGTCTCTGCTCGAAAGAAGAGAAAGTGCAGGGTATTTATAGCTTCTGAAAACGAGTGAGAAGTAAGGTAACAAGTAAAGTTTTAATACAAATATAGAAACAATCAACAGTCAGAATCAATTACACAAGTGACTCCCTTTAATTAAGGAATCACTATTTAACGGGTAATTACATATTCAAAATAAGGAAAGAAAATCAATTAAGAGATAAACTGATTATTTCCATATAAGGAGTAGTAAAAGCATTGAGTAAGTAATCAAGTCTAAGTACAAAAATATGCTTATTTTGGGAAAAGATTCAGTAAGGAAAAATAACGAAAGGTATCAATTAACTTTAACCGTCGAGTGTAATTAGAGTTCATAAAAGAAAGTTTTTGAAATCAGTCACACGATTGGGATCAATCAAAGAAGAAATATACTTCTGCACTTCAGTATATAAATAAAGTGAACAGGGTCATCAGACATGCAAGGCCAAGCACATTGGCAAAAAATATAATCACAAGCATGCAGTAGTGGCAGAAATAAGCTAGTTCAGTAGTAAAGCAAATACTCAAAGCATAGTAATGAAGTAGGTCAAGTCACATTGAATCAATAGTGAAGAAAACAGAGTATCATAAAACATACAAAGGTCTCACAGTAGCAGGTGAGGAAACATTTTGAAAAGTTAGGGTTTCAGCCATAGTCGAGTTGAAAGATAGTGAAAATCAGGTAAGTCACATAAAGAAAATAGAGTATGAAACAAGAACTTTCAATCAAGTATTAAAACAAACAATTTCAAACCTAAAGACCTAGGATTTTCAACAACAATTGAGTTCAAAAAATGGTAAACAGATAAGTCAAGCAAGGATTTTAAACAAACAAGCACACATCTAACAAACAGCTTCAGAACTCGATTGAGACCCAAAAGAAATTAGTGTTTTAACATGCTGACTCAAGTAGAAGGAAAGCATAACAAACAGTTCAAACATAGTAAAGTCATAAAATAATATTGAGGTTCAGAGAAAAGGTTTTTGAAATAACTTAAGGAAAACCCTAATCAGAACAATGAAGAGTAGTTTTGAAAACAACGTTGAAGAACCTTCGAGAAAAAAAATGCTTAAAAGTTCATGGTAAGCACATATCTAAGGTTGATCTGAAAGAAATCGAAAGATCTTAGAGATTAGGGTTTCAGAAAACCCAAAAGAAACGAGAGAGATCTTGAATGTTAACGATCTAACTAGAAAAGGTTAAGGACCTGCCTTGAAAGCCAGGAAAGGTCGTGGATGGTCGGAGAAAGGCCATGAACACTAGTCAAGCAAGAACTAGACCAAACTCTTTCGAAGTCTGGTCGTGAAACCATAGAACCAATCACATATAAGCCATAGAAGGCTGGTACAAGTCTCAAATGACCACGGAAGGCCACGGATTAAGTATGTATTAGGGTGGATTAGGGTGTAGTTTGATGGCGGCGGCTAGGGTTTGTAGGAGCTTCATAGAGAGTTGAGAGAGAAGAGGGATTCAAGGGTGTTGGTAGGTGAGAAATGAATTAGGGTTGGGGGTCTTTTGTGTTTAATTAGGAAAGGGCAGCCAGTGGTCGTTGATTTAAATAATCAACGGCTGGGATTAAAGGTGTTAGGTGGGGATCCGGGTTGGGTTGTGTGAATTGGGTTAGGGGGTCGAATTTGAGTTGCAATTGGGTTGGGGAATTGGGTATTGATTTGGGCTCAATTTTAGGCTATAATTGAAATAAAATCTGGCTAGATTTTAAATAGCCATTTTTCCATTTATTTTATAAAAAAATAGCAAATTAATTTCTGAAAATAAATTTAATGTACTAAAATGTTTTATAAGTGTATAATTATCAACTTAAAATACTGGACTTAATTTTTATAAATGTAAACGCATTTAAATCCTAAAAGAGGCTAATATTGCAATTATGTGCAGTTTAGCTTTAAAAATACTAAATAAATTTGTAAAAATATGAAAAAATTATATTTGTTATATTTTAACATAAATGTGAAAGTCCAATAAATGAATTACCAAAAATAAAATTTTGGAAATAATTATTGGGTTTTATGGATAAAATAGGGAAATAAATTGATATAAAAACCTTCAAAAATTAAGGAAAAATTACTAAAACATTTGGACATACTTATATATGCATACATATGCTATTTTGAAGGTATTTTCATATTGAAAAATATATAGTAAAAAATTGGTATCTACAGTAACAACTTATAAGCATGGTATCTAATGCGAGTAACTAATCCTAAGAACATGATTTCTACCCCAATTTCCCAAAAAATTATATAAGAATCCCTCCTTTTGTAATAATTTCCGCAATATCTGTTTACAACAATGACGACCCAGTAAAGTCCCACTAAGTGGGATTTGGGGAGGGTAGTGTGTATGCAGATCTTACCCCTACCCCGATAGGGCAGAGAGGCTGTTTGTGATAGGCCCTCGGCTCAGGAAGAACCCCAATATCTGTTATACAAGAATTATTATTGCAGACCATATGAATTACATAAGGAACATGCTATGCTATAAGGAGCCTGAATAGAGGCCCAAAGAATAAACCTAGAAAACCAGGCCTTCAACTAGTCCCAAAAATGTCCTAATCTCATAGTGCACCCAATGGTATCCTGGTGTGTCAAAGTTCCCAAAGGGACTCAGGGACCCCGGGCAATGCTCACACCAGAAAACTTTCAAAGCAACCCTTTGTGAGCAAGTTTGGAAAGCCAGCCCCAATGTGTCAATGTTCAGAGGAGTCTCATGGACTTCTAGGCAATGCTCACACTAGAGGGGCAAGACCCTAAGGGATCTAAGAATAGGAGTGAGAGATAGTGCTTGAAATAGTGGAAAATAGCTTTAAGAAATAGTCCGGTAGTTCAAAAGTGAGCATAGTTTAGCAGGAAAAAAAATTTAGGAGTGAAAATAGTTTTAGAAGTGAAAACATGTTAAAAGTGTGAAACAGCTTAGAGGTGAAGACATATCAGGAGTGAAAAATAGTTTAGGAAACACTCTGAACAAAGGTTTAGCAAACCAAAAGCACGTAGAACATAGTCATAAGACTTCAAAGCAAAGACTCACATTCAACTTAGTTTACTAGTTAATCTTAAGTGATCACATGGCATGCTGAGGACAAACAATTTCACAGAGAGGTGATCAAGGGTTGGGAACACATGAATCTTGAATCAGGAGCACATAGAACAAGGTGGTAGGGAAACATGCTAGTTAGCAGGAGACAGTTGAGTCTAGCAGCCATACTTAAGGATGGAAATAATTACACTCACTTAAAGCAATAGACAAGAAAACATAGAAGTTTAATGTAAGAGCAATCATACTAATCAATCCATAAAGAGGACAGGATTTTAACTACACAGAATTGATCATACCAATCGAGGTTAATAGAAAAACGTTATGAGCATTAGACACCAAAAGAAAGGTTGAAACTTAAATACAGAAGTAAGACGGAAATCCGAACAAAAGTAAACATGTTGGTCTAAAGCAATGAACATGAGAGCTTGAAACTTAAACATAAGGTAAACATGCTGATTAAGGTGATAAATAGGAAAGAGACAAAGTTAAACACAATAATAGGCATGCTGATTAGAGTACATAAGAGGCATGGATTAGACTGAGGTAAAGTAACATGTAAGGGAGCACATAAGTTCAAGCTTCATAGTATAATAAACAACATTAGGAATGGAGACATACTAGTTAAATAAGAAAATACAGAAGGTAAAGTAGGTAGGATTCAACAGTCTAGCCTTGGCTTTCAGTTGGCTAGACAAGCAATGAACACAAGTAGCAAAGAGAGAGATGAGAGAAAGTTTATCTCTGTGTGTGTTTGAACTATTATTCGTTGTTTAAACAAGTCAGAATGAGAGTTTATATAGCACTTAGTAAGGTAGGACAAATAAGGTAAAAAATAAATCAGAGTTCATAAAAGAGGGTAATTAAATAAAACAATCAGTTAATTGGGGACTTAACTCGATCAAGTCCCATAGAAGAATCCGGAAAGGACCCCTTTCAATTGGGGAGAATCCCCTAACGATTCAGATTGAGATTCAAATAAAGTAAACAAATCAACCATATATGCATAAGGTATGAAAATCAATTAATCAATCAATTAGAGTCAAACACAAATCAATTAATAGGACAGGATCACAGAAGTATCACTTGAATTAAGGAGAATCTCATACAGAATCAATTAATAGACAAGACTAAAGTTTAATAAGGTAAGCAATTCGGTTATAATGATAAAGACCAAGAAATCAGGCCAGTAACATAATTAAGGAAATTATTACTAACTATGAATCATATATATAAGGAAAGAACTGGTAAAAATCGTTCATAAAGACACTAGTTTAAAAAGAATACGATTCCAAACCCTAATTAGGCAAATAACTCAATTAACTAATTCAGTTGACAGAGCTAAAGCAAACGGTCAAGAACAGTGAGATAAATAGTCAAGTATTTGAGAACCCTAAGCATATCAAAACATAGAGATGACACTCAAGCAAAGAAATCAGTCCTATAGTAAAGAAGAAAGCCAAAATTGCTTCAAAACCTTTTTGCAAAAATCCTTATTAGGAATCAAAACCCTTGCTTTAGGGAAAAGTGAAATCGGTAGATAATAATGGTAAAACGGAAGAAATTTAAAGGGAAAGTATTAAACAAACTCAAAATACTTTAGATCTAAAAAGATCTGAACTGATTTAGCCAAAATAGCTAGGTTTGTACAAAAATAAATAGAGGTGAGAAAATGTCTTGCTTTAAACCGGAGATTTGAAGCCATGAAAACACAAAAAATGAAAATACTCATAGACATGGGGTGAATACAAATGGATTAATCGAGAGCATGAGGGGTTTGGAAAAAATCTGGCTCAAGCCTCTTGAGATTATTTCCAAGCAATACAAGAAACAGAACACCAGTAGAGATAGGAGGCCAAATAAGGCGGAAATTGACGAAGAAACCCATGGATCGGAGGGGTTTCGATGACGGAGGGTCTAGGGTTTGAGAGGCTTCAGAGAGAATGGAGAAGAAGAGGTATTTAAGGGCGGCGGGTTGTAACAAATGACTAGGGTTTGGGGGTTAGGGATAGTTAAAAAGGTAGTTTCATCTTAGACCGTTGATCTCTGTGATCAACGACCAGGATTTGGTCTGGGTTGGGTAGGTTTTAAAGAAACGGGTATGAGCTAGTTAATTGGGCTGGGGTTTTTAATTTGAATTGGGCTTGGCGGTCCGAATTTGAACTTAATAAAAAGGACTATTTATTAAATACCCAATTAGTTAATAAAATAATTTGTAAAAATAACTAATTAAATGATAAAAAATAATATTTATGCATGAAGATGGTTTAAAATAATAACTTAACATTATAAAAATATAAAAACATCATTTTTATGTAGATAAAGTAGTTACACATATGTATGGGCCATTATTGCAAAAGATGTACTTATAGCCTTAAAAATACAAATGTAATTGTAAATAATATAATTAAAATATTTGAACACTCATATGAGCATAAATGATGAATTTAGATGACTAAATAATTGTAAAATAATACGAGCGATAATTATTGAATATTTATATAATTAAAAATGCAGGAATAAATTGATTTAGGGCCTTTAAAAAATTATAAAAAATTGTAAAAACACTTGTGCATGTTTGTAAATGCATGTACAATATTTTGAAAGTGTGTGTGCACATTTTAAAAATATATGAGGGAAAAACTGTGTATCAACAACTGCCCATCTTTTCCCGAGAAGGATGATAAAGTTTTCGGGTAAAGAAATGATGATCGATTTTGACCGAATGGGTGTTTGAAAAAATAAAGGCCGAACCCAGGATTCTGATTTGCCTACATATCCTTGGTTTTATAGAAATCAGGACACGTGTAGTTCTGGACCCAACGGTGAAAGGAGCCGATGGAGTTGTTATAGGAATGGTAGCCAGTTTCAGCAAAGGTTCTTTTGTGAAGGGTGATGTCGGATGGAGGTATGATTATGAGACTGGAGTGTAACAAAGGGATTGTAGGGAAGATATATGTATATCATAGAGTAAGGTGAATAATTGATGGGAACCGGTTATGAATGGCAAAGTGAAAGTGGCATGAGCAGAAACCGAAGCGAAGGCTGCTCCTGTTTGAAGAATGGTTACCTCCTGGATTACCTGCAAAACTTAAAACATAATGCATGCAAGCATATTGATGATGCAAATTCCCTTTGGACCATGAAAGATTGTCTTTGGACAGTGCAGATGACGTCCTTATACTATGATGTCCTAGGCCATGAATTGTGAGATAGGAGATTTGCAGGCCATGAAATGATATTCTCGGGCCATGGGGGTGGTGCATTTAAACCATGATGCCTTTGATTAATGATGTACAGTATGAGAGATTCTCATGCTATGACATAGTGTCTTCAGGCTATGAGGATGATGCCTTCGAACTATGATGCCTTTGGACAGGTTGGCTATATGTCAGCCCATGATGTGCAGAGATATGATACTGAAAGTGATAGCAAGACAAAGCTTAGTCTTGTGCGGAGTTTGGGGCAGAACTTAGCCCGAGAGGAGAAGATAGTGACAAGAATAGAGCAACATTTATGCAGGGAGGGACAATGCTTGGTCACATGAGAAGGTAGTTCTTAGCCTTATGCAAATATGGAGGAAGGGCTTAGCCTCATGCAAGATTGGAGACAGGGTTTACTCTCATGCAAGGAGAAGGCAATTCTTAGCCTTATGCAAATACGGAGGCAGGGCTTAGCCTCATGCGAGATTGTAGACAGGGATTAGTCTCATGCAAGGAGAAGGTAGTGCTTAGCCTTATGCAAATATGGAGGAAGGGCTTAGCCTCATGCAAGATTGGAGACAGGGCTTGGTCTCAGGCAAGGAGAAAGCAATGCTTGGACTTATGCAAATGTAGAGGCAGAGCTTAGCCTCATGCAAGATTGGAGACAGGGCTTAGTCTCATGCAAGGAGAAGGAAATGCTTAGCCTTATGCAAATATGGAGGCAGGGCTTAGCCTCATGCAAGATTGGAGGCACAGCTTAGTCTCATGCAAGGAGAAGGCAATGCTTAGCCTTATGCAAATACGGAGGCAGGGCTTAGCCTCATGCAAGATTGGAGACAGGGCTTAGTCTCATGCAAAGAGAAGGCAATTCTTAGCCTTATGCAAATATGGACGTTGGGCTTAGCCTCATGCAAGATTTGAGACAGGTATTAGTCTCATGCAAAGAGAAGGTAATGCTTAGACTTATGCAAATATGGAGGCATGGCTTAGCCTCATGCAAAGAATAAATAAAAATAGAATAGTTCTTAGCTGGAGATATATTCATGTCTGGTGGCTTGATTGATAGTGACTTTTGTATGTGTATATTTGCGAATACTTCTATTATCTTAACCATGCCTGCATCCAAAGAAAAATTGTAAGTTTAAGGGGAGGTTGGTTCGTGCCTTCGTCTGCTGGCTTTGCTCCGCTCTGTTCTGGAGGCCTTGTTTGAGTTGTCTTGGGTAACACCTGGCTGTCACGGAAATAGAGTTTTCGAAAATATGCACTTATTGATGAAAGTAGAGTTATTTTAGAAAACATAGTGAAATATTAAGTAATTTCAGATAAACTAATGACTGTAACACATTTCAGAGACATTGCAGCTTTCTTGTATTAGAATTTTGAGGATCCTCCTCAAAATTGTGCCCCAGTTTAATAAATGATCTTTTGTTGTTTGCGTGCGATGAAACTTGCTTAATGAATAAACTTTACATTTATTCATCCAACTTCTTAAACAATTTCTGACTTTCTAGCCTATGATGGCATTGGCTGGACATGCTCCGGAATTTTGAGGGTCCTCCTCAAAATTCTACCTTAGTTTTTGGTTCTGCGGGACAATGAAAATTTTATTATGATATGACCAAACCCATAGGGCTGCCTACGTATCCCCTATTAAAAAGGAATCACGTCAAGCCTAGTTCAATTACATTGGATGAATAAATGTAAACAATCTAAATGTGGTATCTCTTGACTGCGTCTGAATTGATTGGTTTCAGCCAAATTTCTCCATCCATTTCTGCAAGTATGAGTGCTCCTCTTGTTAGTACCCTGTGAACCCTATAGGAACCTTGCCAATTGGGGGAGAATTTCCTTTTGGGTTTATCTTGATGGAGGAAAGATCATTTTCAGTACCAGCTATCCTGACGTAAATTATCTTGGTCTAACCCTTTTGTTGAAAGCTCTAGACATTTTGTTATGATAAAGCTGACCGTGACATACCGCATTCATTCTTTTTCCATCTATAAGGGCCAATTTCTCATAGCAACTCCTTATCCATTCTGCATCGTGAGTTCGACTTCCTATATGATCCTTAAAGAAGGAATTTCTACCTCGGCTGGAATGACAGCTTCGGTACCATAAACCAGTAGATAAGGAGTTGCCCCAGTTGATGTGCGAACTGTTGTGCGATACCCCAATACAGCAAAGGGTAACTTCTTGTGCAATTGTTTGTGGTTTTCTACCATCTTCCTAGTATCTTCTTGTCCACAACTCCATTCATTTAAGGTCTGTATGCTGTAGAGTTTTTGTGCTTGATTTTGAAGGTTTCACACATGGCTTTCATCAGGTCACTATTGAGATTGGCGGCATTATCGGTGATAATGGACTCGGGGACTTCGAATTGGCAAACAATACGATCCTTGACAAAGTCTGCGATGACTTTCTTGGTTACAACTTTGTAGGATGCAGCCTCTACCCATTTTATAAAGTAGTCAATGGCCACTAAAATGAACTTGTGCCTGTTTGAAGTAGTGGGCTCGATCGGACGGATGACATCTATTCCCCAGGCAACAAAATGCTAAGGTGCACTTGTTGCGTTGAGCTGAAATTCTTGTTTGGATGAAATTCTTGTCTGGATGTTGTATCATTGATGACATAGTGGCTAGTGCATCTGCCAACTCATTTTAAATTTTGGGCACACGTTTGAATTCTATCTTTGTGAATCTCTTCATTAACTCCTGCACATGATGTATGTATGGCAGTATCTTGGTGTTCTTTATAGCCCATTCTCCTTGAACCTGATGTACCAGAAGATCCGAATCGCTGATTACTAGTAGTTCTTGTATATTCATATAGATAGCAAGATTGAGCCCCATGATGAAAGCTTCATATTCCGCCATGTTGTTGGTGCATGGAAACCTATGTTTCACGGATACAGGGTAATATTGACCTAATTTTTATACCCAAACCACTCCAATGCCCACTCCTTTGAAGTTTGCAGCTCTATCGAAGAAATTCTCCAACCGTCTGACGCTTCATTAATGTCCTGTCCTACTAATGATACTTCTTCATCAGAAAAATACGTTTTCAAGGGTTTGTATTTCCCTCCCGCAGGATTTTCAGCAAGATAGTCTACCAATGATTGTCCTTTGACCGCCTTTTGAGTTACATAGACGATATCGAACTCACTTAATAATATCTGCCACTTGGCTAACTTCTCGGTCTGCATGGGCTTCTAAAATAGGTACTTTAGAAGATCCATCCTGGATATGAAGTACGTGGTATAGGCACAAAAGTAATGCCTCAATTTCTGAGCCGTCCAAGTCAAAGCACAACAAGTGCGTTCCAACAGAGAGTATCGTGCTTCATAAGGTGTGAACTTCTTACTCAAGTAGAATATGGCTTTCTCCTTTCTCCCTATCTCGTCATATTGTCCCAAAACACATCCAAAAGGTCCATCTAATACAGATAGATAGAGTAGCAAAGGTCTCCCAAGTTCTGGCAGGACTAGGACTGGTGGTGTGGACAGGTACTCCTTGATTTTGTCAAAAGCCTTCTGACAATCTTCGGTCCAACTTGTTTTAGCATCTTTCCACAACATTTTGAAGATAGGTTCGCATATAACTGTGGATTGTGCTATGAAGAGACTGATGTAGTTGAGACATCCCAGGAAGCTCATCACGTCTTTCTTTCTATTTGGAGTCAGTAACTCTTGAATGGCCTTAACTTTGGACGGGTCCAACTCGGTTCTCCGGCGGCTAAGAATGAATTCCAACAGCTTTCCTGCGAGAACACCGAATGCACATTTTGCGGGGTTTAGTTTTAAACTGTACCTCTTTAACCTATCAAAGAACTTTATCAAGTCTGCTATGTGATCTGCGACCCTTTTGGATTTGATAATGACTTCATCAACATACACCTCTATTTCTTTGTGTATCTTATCGTGGAAGATGGTTGTCATGGCTCTCATGTAAGTAGCCCCAACATTCTTTAGACCAAATGACATTATCTTGTAGCAATACATCTCCCATGGTGTGATGAAAGTTGTTTTCTCTGCTTCTTCTTCATCTATCCAGATCTGGTGATAACAAGCGAAGCAATCTACAATGGATTGGAGTTCATGCTTGGTGCAATTGTCGATCAGGATGTGTATACTTGACAATGGAAAATCGTCTTTGGGACTTGCTCTGTTTAAGTCTCGATAGTCAACACATACCTTGACTTCCCATCTTTCTCCGGAACTGGTACAATGTTGTCTAGCCAGGTTGGGTACTCAACTACCCTGAGGACTATGGCTTTGATCTGCTTAGTGACTTTCTCCTTGATTTTCAGGCTCATGTCTCGTTTGAACTTTCTGAGTTTCTATTTTACTGGCGGACACATTAGATTGGTAGGCAACTTGTGAGCCACTATGGATGTGCTTAGACCGGTCATATCATAATATAACCATGCAAAGATATCCTCATATTCCTTCAAGAAATGAATGTACTCCTCCCTCTCTATCGGTGATAAGTGAATGCTTATGCGAGTCTCTTTGACGGTTTCGGCGTCTCCCAAATTTACTGCTTTAATTTCGTCCAGGTTGGACTTAGGTTTATTCTCAAAGATCTCAACCTCTCTGACAATTTCCTCAGGTATTTCATCTTCTTCTTCTGAGTCACTGTCCTTATGTTGCATTGTCTCATTATATGTTACAGTCATCGGTTCATCAGGAAAAGTAATAATAAGGTTGTAAAAAGAAAAGTGTAAAAGATGATAATGAAGAATAATAGCCATGCATTGATAAAAAAATTAAAATACCCAAAACAAGTACAGCTCGATGAACCGAGCAATTATTTTTGAAACAAAATGCATCTTTAAAACAAAATTACTGAAAACATCTGAAATGCCTAGCGTGGCTATAGAAATAAAATTTTATGCTAAATGCCAAGTTACCCAGGGACTCGGCGAGCCCGGGATGGTGTGGCAGTCCAATTCCTAAGAACGACTCCTTTCTCCACAATCTGAATGATGAAGCCTTCTTCCTCCTCCTCCCAAATTATCGCACTGCAATCCATATTCTTGTCCTCTAGAAACAAATTCCTTATCCCAACTAAAGTTTCTTCTTCTGTAGTTCCCCATATTGTATCATCCTGGTGAAAAGTTTGACCCAGATGTGGCACTAGTTGCTCGAGAGGGTAATAAGTTCCATGCCATGGAGACGACCAATCATCAATACTCTTGCCATGTATACTGGTATCCGAGCCCGAAGGTTGTACCATGACGTTTCAGCAGTACTGGTTTAGTAATGCCCTGGAGATTCTTCCCAAGCCCTTTGCTGGGTTCATACCCAGAACATGCTAGTATGCTTTCTATTTTGTTACTCCACCATTTGTCTTTCTCAACTGCGTTGACATGTTCGATGTGGTGATAAGTTTCCCTTCCCTTCCATTCAAACTTCACGGCCTGGTGTAGTGTGGAAGGTATAACCCCAGTGGCATGTATCTAACATCGACCCAACAGAAGATTGTATGTAGGTGATATGTCAAGCACTTAGAATTAAACATCGAACCAAGTTGGCCCCATCTGCAGACAGAGATTAATCTCCCTAATCGTGGCCCTTTGAGACCTATCAAAGGCTTTTACGTTCATACTTCCTGCCCGTATCTCATGGAAATCTTTGCTCAATCTTTTCAGAGTAGTCAATGGGCAAATGTTGAGGCTTTAACCTCCATCTATTAGGACCCTGACAATGAATTTGTCTTCAAATTGTACCGTGATACGCAGTGCCTTGTTGTGACTTAACCCTTCAGGCGGTAATTCATCATCATGGAAGGTGATCTTATGACTTTTCAGCACTTGCCCTACCATGTTGGCCATTTCTCCGCATATGATATTGTTAGGCATATAGTCTTTATTTAACACCTTCATCAAAGCATTCTTATGTGCCTCTAAATTTTGCAATAGTGATAAGATGGATATCTGGGTTGGGGTTTTGTTCAAATGATCGACAACGAAGTATTCCCTCGCTTTTACTTTCCTCCAAAGATCATCCGGTTCAGTTTCAATGACAAGTTGCTTAGTGGCAGCCTCCTTGCTTGATCCTCCCAAGTGTTCAGGTGTATAGATCCTTCCCATTCTGGTCATTCCTTCTGCAATATCAGATTCTTCCATCTTTGCTTTTCCCTTTCGCCTAGCTTCGGAAACGTAATCCGAAGGTATGGCTTTGGGATTAGAAGGAGGTGTGGTTGATACTGTTACTGTGAAAGGTGTGGTTACATCTACCTCAAAGGGAGTAGGTGTGCCTGTAGGCGGGGCTACCTCTACCTCAAATGGAAGTGATGCAGTTATCTCAACCTTAACTAACGCTACATCTACACCACAATAAGACCCCTCAGGATCCCATTCATGAATAAGCCCAATTGACCCCTCAGGATCCCATTCTTCATCCGTCTCTATCACATGTACCCTATCACCCCTATGATCTGGGAAAGGATTGTTGTGGACGTTGGGCCTAGCTTCCTTTGCCTGTATGAACGTTCTATAAATCAATATCTGAATCTTATCTTTCAATGTTCGGCACTCCTCAATGGTGTACCCCTTCATACCAGAATGGTATGCACAGGTCTTGATTGGGTTGACCTATTAGTATGATTTTTCCATTTCCACAGCAGGAATATGTGTGATATAACCGACGGCCTTTAACCTTTCGTACAGCTGGTCGATGGGTTCAGCAATAGCGGTGTATTGTTTGGGTGGTTTGCGGTCAAAGTTAGGATGTGATTTTTGGTAATTTGGGTGAGTTGGAGGTGAATGATAGTAGGCTGGTTGGGTGTTATAAGTGTGATAGGTAGTGGCGGGTTGAGAATATCTGGGAGATGAGGGCTGGTATGTAGGTGGAGGTTTCTGGTATGTGGGTGGAGGTGTTTGATAGATGAGTGGAGATGTTTGATATGTGAGTGGAGATTTTGGGCCTTGGGCCACCATTAATGTTCCCACGTCTTTCTTCTTTGATATACCGCGTGATTGCAATGCTTTGTTTTTGACATGTAGTGCCTCAAAATTTGTCACCATCCCGCTTTTGATAGCTTCTTCAATTAGTTCTCCGAGTTGATGATATCGGAGAACTTGTGATTCTCAGTGACCATTAGCCTTTCATAATACTATGGGTCATATGCCTAGACAAAGAACTTGTTCATTTGTTCTTCTTCTAGTGCTGGTCTGACCTTGGCTGCTTCTGACCTCCACCGAGTAGCATACTCGCAGAAAGTCTCAGTTGGCTTCTTCATTAAATTCTAGATATAGAAGTCATCCGGTGCATTCAACGTGTTGAACCTAAATCGACCATAAATTCTGATTCCATGCTCACCCAATTGGCCCACTTCTTATGGTTCTGGCATATGTACCAGGACAGGGCATCTTCAGTAAGACTTCTTATGAAGAGATTCATTCGGATCCTTTCATCTTTTCCGACCCCCACGAGCTTGTCACAGTAAGTTCTCAAATGGACTTTGGGATCACCTGTTCTATCAAACATTTCGAACTTGGGAGGTTTGTAACCTTCCGGTAGTTCCACGTCCGGTTGTATGCACAGATCCTCATAATTCAGACCTTTTACCCCTTTGCCTCCTTCGACACCCTAAACTCGACTTGTCAATTTCTTGAGTTCCTCGGCCATCTTCTTGATGAGGAGGTCCTTCTCAGCGGGTTCTGGTGTATATGAGATTGGTTGAGTAGAATGAGGTACGTATTCCACATATATAGGGTTATTTTGGAGAGTGCCAGGGACTTGGGTGTAGTAATGGTCATTGGTTGAGTTTTAAGGATCGGGAACGGGGTTGTGGTGTGTTCTGAGGAGTGTGATAGGTACTAGCTTGTGGATACTGGATTGGTTGATGATGGTGTTGTGGTGGAGTTGATTTTGGCAAAGGATTGGGATTTTGAGGTGGAGTTGCATATTGATATGGTGGGGAGGAGGCGGGTTTGGTGTATTTTGGGGAGGTGCTAGGTTTTTGGTATTTTGTTGGTTGATGTCAGGGACGTTTAAAGTGAGGGAGAGGTTTGCTAAGTTGCGGACCTGCTCAAGTTCTCCATGTAAATCTAGTATCTTTTGTTCCAACCGCAAAACCAAGTCATTTGGTGCCGGAGTACTCCGACCATTAGAAGTTTCCGCATTCTTAGCATTTTCCTTTCGAATACCACTTATGTCATCCATCTTAGCTTTCCATATGCTTCTCGTATTACTTGGATGAGGAGGAGGTGGAGGGCCTCTAGATCTGATATGATATGCTGATGATGCCAGTATGTGCGAACTAACCTTAGGGGATGGGAATAATTTAGAATACAGAAAAACAAAAGGTAAATATGTCAGTAAGGATTCTGAAATGTTTGCGGTATTTAAACACATATTGCGGGAATGTAAATTCACGCTCTAATTTGAGAACCCCATTGTGCCCGAGGTAGGCCTACCGATAAATAAATTTTGAGAAATTTAGTGCCAATAATTGCCTCATTTCATTAATGTAAAAATAGACGACCCAAAATGACGCCAAATAAGATAATGTCACAAATGGCACTTGGCCTTATTACATTTGAAAAGGAAGTAAACTTAATCTACTTGGTGCCAGAAGGACCTTCTCCAGACTATATGCTTTTGTCGATAAGTTCCCCCAGTTTGCACAGGTTCTGCAGTAAGAATGCCCTTGCCAAAAGCCCTCATTCGTTTCCCTTAGCTTTCTGGCAATAGGTTACTCTGTTTCTCATTTTCCCTTCCAATTACATTAGACTGTACTCCAGATATTCCAACCTTTTGCTGGATTTAACAACCCTCTCTTTCCAGTCATTGATCATTTCCATGTCGGCCTTATGCTGCTCCATATGCTCAGCTTCAGACTCGCGAATTCTTTTGCGCAATTTGTTGTACTTCACCTATGCTTCAGTAACTTCGTCTATGATCCTATTTCCTGGACCAACCCTTGGCTCGAAGATCCCTGCCATGTTATCATCCAACCATGAGGGGTAAAAGTATGTATGACCCACATGATATGGATCCGGGTCGATGGTATCCTTTTCCATGATAATTTTCAAGTGCCACATGTATTGTGCTTCATTTTTGTATAAAATGGCATCACCTTGGAAATTAGTTATGAAGTAACTCATGTTAGCAACTCGCGGTATGACTTCCCTTTTGCCTGACTGTCTCATAACCCTGAGGAGAGCATAAGGGTATATGCTCCTTAACCCAATCAACACCAAGTGTGGAACATCCCTGGATCTGATGATGAACTCGTCGGTGGGGAACCACTCGAACATCCATTAAACCTGGTCCTCAATTAACTTGTTGAAAAACTGCACCCATCCTACAACATCCTTAGGTTGAGCAAACATGTCTGGAATATAAGTCATTCTCTTGGGATGATGAAATGCTATGTGATCATTCCACAGCCTTCGCTAAAATTCCTGACGGTATTGAACCTTTTGGAGATATTCTAGCAGCCAAACTTGCAGCAGCAAATTGCAACCCTCGAAGAATCTGAACCCCTTCTGACAACGTTCCAAGGCCCGGTACATATCTGCAATGATCATAGGGACAATAGTATTTGTCTGCCCCTCGATCACGTCCATCAAAGTTTTGGCCACCATGGCCAGCCTGGTGTGGATTATGTCCACTTGGATCGGGAATACTAGCATACCCAAGAAACATAAAATAAACACAAAGACCCTGTGGTGAATCCAACCCAAGGAGGTGATGGAGAATTCATCATCGAAAATAGAGTTGTTGTGACTGTATCGTTCATAGAGGAAGTCGAAAGGTATGTAGGATTTTTTCAGGCACTCCAAGTCATCATTCTTCTTTAACTCCATCATCTTCAAAATCCCTAGCTGTGCGATTTTTAGGTACCAATAGACCAGGGCTATCCCAAGGCAACCCAGCAAATCCCCCTATTTCTTCTAAGAGAGGGGCCATTTCTATGTTTCTAAAGCAGAACACAGCCCTTTCTTTGTCCCAAAACATGGTGGCAGCCTCGATCAACATTTTGTTTGGCTGCAAGTCTAACAAAGAAGGCAGATTTCCTAAAACCCTTTTCACAAGATTTTGGTCACTTGACGGAAGATCCCTCCACCAATATAGAAATAGTGAAGGTGTTACTCCCCATATTTTCGTACATGAAAGTACGCCAAAAATAAATTAATGAGAGCCCAGAAGTGAGGTGTAACGTCCCGCAATACGACATTATGACGATGATGCACCCTGTAGTGTTGTACGTTGAATTTGTCATGAGGTAACTCACATCAGTCCAATGAAAAAATTATTTGGAGATTATATTAATTATGCTATTTCAATCAATTAATAAGTAAATTCTTAAAGGTGAAAGGGGAAGCAAGTCAAAGAAAATGAGTTTCGTTGAAAATGGACAATTTGGAAAAAATACGGGTCGAGCAATAATAACCGATAATTATAAACTAATACCATGCAAGATACCATATGACTACGGTAGTATAATATGTAAAGTATATATGAAGTATTTGGAACATAAATAAAATTTTAAGTAATTTGAGACAATTCTTAATTTTGCGGGTAATTGGTTAATTACCGGGTAGCGGAACATTACCTAATTAACTAATAAATTTGGATAATGATTAAAATCCCCACCCAACCCCACATGGCATCAAGACACTACTAAGGAACATGACTCTTAGTCATATGGGCTTAGGTGGCTATCTAAAGGTAAATAGAACGTGTAAGATTATTTTGGATCTACATTACTTAAACCCTTTGTAAGTGATCTTTTGTTTTATTTCTGCTAGCATTTAAGAAACTAAATATGTTGAGAGCATTATTTTCTTTTCGTTTCATCCTCCTCCTAGCTACAGAAAGCTTTCTGGAGACTTGATTTATTTGGATTTAGTAACACTTGAAGGAATTAAGTATTGTGTTACTGGAACAACCAAAACATTTTGTGTTAATTCCAGCACCGCGAATGTTCTTAATCCAAGGTCTAAAAAACTGGTTCAGAAGCAACAAGAAGCCTATTTTACTCTTCTAACATCGTCGTTGCAATTTTAAGGAAGTATAGTGTAATCTTTCTCAAGAGTATCGTACGGACTTTTCCTACTCCGATCATGCCGTCACGTGTTTGAAGCAAATGTCGTGGGTTAGAGGGATTGTTAAGAGAACTAGCTCAGCTATGTTAAGGATATCCCTTCTTTCTTTTGGCATTGTCCATATGATACTGAAGAATTGAGAAAACATGAAGATTCCATAAATAACTCTATTTATAGAAATAGTAGGGGTGTTTATATTCTTGATTCCCCATGAAAAATATTATTATCTTCTGCTCGTGGGTCTCAAAATAATACACAGTTGGAAAAATTTATCCGGAAAGAATATTGAGATTATTACGTATTTTTCATGCATCTCATACATGTGCATTGACCCATGACAAGATGGCGTTATATACACGTATATATGTAAATATATGTATATGGGATATGGGAAAAGGTTAAGGCATTATATATGCACCACCACCTGATCAACTGGTATATGATGATGATGTTGCGCACAGTGGCTGAAATATGATTCAAACGGTATTATATATGCGTATATATGTATATATATATATATATATATGGGATATGGGAAAGGTTATGGCATTATATACGCACCACTACCTGATCAGCTGGTATACGATGATGATTTTGCCCATAGTGGCTGATATGATATGATGGGATTCCCTCAGAGGCTTATGATGTTATGAAACATGTACCTATTCACAACATGACATTCATACGCATATGCATGACGCTAAAAGTAATTTATGATTTACAAAGTTATTAAGACTTACAGGTTGAGTCATGTACTCTATATTTCTTTCATGTCTCTTATGTACTTATTTATGTGCCTTACATACTCGATACATTATTCGTACTGACGTCCCTTTTGCTTGGGGACGCTGTGTTTCATGCATGCAGGTCCAGACAGACAGGTCAAGAGCCCTCCAAGTAGGCTATCAGCTCAGCGAAAGCTGTTGGTGCGTTCCATTTACTTCGGAGTTGTGTGTTTGGTTAGCATGATTTAGACGTGTATTTTTGGTATGGCAGGATTTTGTCCCAACCTTTATGATATTTATGTACTCTTAGAGGCTTGTAGACATATGTCATGTACGTGAAAGATTGTACGGCCTTGTAGGCCTATGTTTTGAATTTCTAAATGATCATGTTGGCCTATTAGGCTCGTATGTCACGTGTATATGATGATGTAATAAGAAAGATACATTATGTTGGTACTCGGTTGTGTAAGGTACCGTGTGCCCGTCACGGCCCGTCGGTTTGGGTCGTAAAAAAAGTGGTATCAGAGCAGTTCTGTTTTAGGGAGTCTACAAGTCATGTCTAGTAGAGTCTTATTTATGGGTGTGTCGTGCACCACATTTATAGCAGGAGGCTACAGGGCATTTAGGATTATTACTCTTTCTTCTTACTCTAGATCGTGTGGTAGAGCTCACTTATAAGAATTCAACTTCTGAAATTCTATTTTATTCGTAATAAGACGATGTCTACATCCGGAAAGAAGGTTGGAAAGAGAGATAGTTGTGGAAGAGCTGAGTTAGAGGAATTAGATTTTTGTATGATGCCTACGATAAGTAAATATGAGGTCTTTAACAAATCATGGGTGTACTGAAAAGTGTAAGCGTCCTGATAAGAAGCCTTAAGGAAAGAATGCCTATCCATCTTTATGGTAAAGAACAATAAGAGATTAAGAAGATAAGTACAAGTTTCAGCAAGTAAAAGGAGCAAGGTGAAAAAGGGTACAAGGTACCCAGTTAATGAAGGTTAACAACGCTTATAATTGAGGCAGAGGAACATAAGTTTTTTGAGTTATATTCAATAGTAATAGAGGTATATACAATTGGTCGCACCCTTCCAAATATGCCCTATGGGGGTTAATAAAAGTAGTATAAGAAGATATGATGGATGAACTGATTGCGTCAGTTGACATTTCTGAAGGATATTGCAAATGTGCTAATAGATCTCTTTCTGAGACACCTAGATGGTGCACTCTAAAATAGTGCAGCCAAATATGAGTACTACAAAGACACGCACTATAAGCCTTGAAGGGATAAATATTACCTTAGTGTGGCTCGCGTCCCTATTAAAGCGAGAACGTTAAGCAACTTGAAGAGCCACTGGATGGAGCAAAGGAAAACTAAAAGCGAAAGAATGTCGTATTGAAGTTTTCACAAGAAAAGGGACATGCAGAAATATTACCAGAATAATGAGAAGAGAGATAAGGAAGCATTATGAATAAGGTGTAATACATAGATGAAAACGATAGAGTGTTACAGAACGTATAGTCAAATGAAGGAAGAAACAAAAGGTGATGGGCCTTAAAACAACAAAAGAGTATAGGCCATAAGGTTATATCCTCATTTTGAGAAATAAGTTCGTGACTCCAACGCGACTACCAGGGGGGAGAGTTAATCCCCAGAGTAACAGAAATCAGTATGGGCTGGTAAACAAGATAAACTAAATATGAATTAGGGACCGAATGATTGGAAAGTACTCGACATCATGGTAATTTTAGATTTTGTTCTGGCAGTAATAGAATGGACCATAGAAGGAGATTCATGATGAATTCAGAGAATGGTCATTCAGGGAGACACTTCCCTAGAGCAAGCAATGTGAGCAAAGTTAATCTTAAGAGACTGTATGTTCCAGTTACGCTAAGTGTCACCCTCACGAGTAAGGGAATTTGTCATCCTTGGTACAGAAGGATTGCCGCGAGGTGAGTAAGGATCATTGATGTTGAGAAACAACGCCAAAGATGAAGAGGTAAAACATCTATAGGTACTCTTGGCTTCAGCTTTTAGTACACCCCTAAAGGGAGGGGGGAATGGAGTGATTTGGCATTAATACAGAATTTAGTGGTTCTAGTGACTATGGAATGGTAAAGGAAGAATGCGATAAATGAAAGAGGAATGCGATGGCACTTATTTAAATCTTATAGATATGCTATGATTCAAGAATATTGTGCAAGCACGACGTCAAGAAGAGGAAGTAAAGGTTCCTGCCCGAGCTATTATTAATAAATAAGGAGCCACTGCGAGACATAAGTTAAGACAAAGTAAATAACCCAAGAAAGATTACGAGGAATATTGATGTGAGAATGGGCCAACGAGTAGTTAGATCCCAGTTATGGCTAAACAGGAGGTTACAGACGAGTCATCAGATCGTGTAAGATAAACATAGTAGAACCCAACATGGAGAATTCAACCTCGGAGAATATCATTATAATACTTGAGATATATTCAAACAAGAGTCGGGGTAGTTAAAGGTACCATATGAGTGTTACAGGGATAAAAAAAGTGCCACTGGGAAGGCAGTCAAAATATTAGTTAAGAAGCAACCTTACAAGCACAAAGGCATGGAAGTAAGCAACTACATATGATTATAGGCAAGTAAGGACATCAAAAAGGTCTGTAATAAGCTCACAGCTTTACGAGAGTCAAGGGTTCTCCCTAAGTACTACAACAAAAGACTAGCTGAGGAGATAAGAAAGAAGGCTTTAACCTAAGCACAATGACCTAAAGAGGAAATGGTCGTATAACAACAATCTCACAACAACATTGTAAGCATTTCAAAGGAAAGTGGCACCTACCATTGCTAATGAACGGGACGTAAAAATTAAAAGTAATATTCGATATCATATGAGTTGTATGAAAACTATGGCAAGTGTGGGCACTAAGATAAGCTAAGTATGGACGCAACAAAGGGGCAGAAAGACCAGGAAAAATAATAGCTTACGTTGGAAGAAAGCTAAGATGGAACAAAAGAATTATTCGATCAATGATCCAGAGTTAGTACATTATGGATACACTCAAGATTTTGGAGTATTATCCAGGCAGCATATTTGTTGACAATCATACAACCATAGAAGACTCCGGTATAAGGTAAAAGAAAGAATTGAGCCCGGGGCATAGACAAAGGATTGAATTGTTAGAAGATTGTATTATGGATATTCCATAATGCCCATGAAAGGCTAAGGTAATAATACCATGAGCCACGTATCGGAAAATAGCTTAAGCCTACAAAAAGGCTGATCAGTAGGAAGAGGAAACTAAAGAATTACATCACCTAAGTAAATCAGGAGTCTGATTATTGGACCTAGAAAAATTATAGAACTTGTGCTTGAGAACATGATAGAATCGCTCTTAATATCAAGCGTTCAAGAGAAATAACACAACAACCATAATCTATAATGGCTCCACAAGGAAGCCAGTTAGAAGAAGTACCAGCCTCATAAGAAGTCAGTACGAAGCTCCCACCGGATTGTGTATGTACCAGAGGTACGATTATTATAATATAGCTTCAAGTTATGGACATGAATTACACCTAGGTGGAAGGGAGGTTATGAAAGAGATAGAAGATATGATACGAGGTTTTAAGGTAACTAAGGTAAAGGCGATCAACGTACGAGATACTCAAAGGCAGAAGATCATAAATAGTCCATACTTCAGATAGAAGGCTATAAGCACGGGGATCCAATAACCGGGAATGATAGCGGCATCATCGACGGCATATCTTCCAGCCTATGGTTTCTAAGTACTGAGAGATCTAGTTAAGAGAGTAGAGAAAAGTTGGAGACAATGTGATGTCTCGCTTGACGTTCCAGAATAACATAAAGAAATCTATGGTGCGAGCAAGTTGAAGGAAAGTTGCGAATAATATAAATGGATATGTATAGGTCACAATCTAAAGTATGATAGAGCGACAGTGTTTTAAGAAAACATGAGTAAGAATGAGGAAAGGCAAGTGAAAAGGTGACAAGAATGGATAAGTCCTCAGGATTAAGTCCATGAAAACAAGAGAGATAATGGTTTCTCTAAGTTATTGAAAGTTCAGTATAGCTTGAATGAACTCAAAGGAGTCTAAGATTAATAATATTTAGAAGGAATGAAATGATTACCTGGTAATAAATGAGGGTATAATAGTGAGAGATAAAGGATGTCATTGGACCTTTCGATTGAGTAATGAATTGAAGAGGATTTCGTGAATTCTACGGGATTAAAATACCCACGTAAGGTGAATCACATTGGGATGCTATAAATTACGGTTGTGGAAGTATAGTATCGCTCATAAGTGGATCAGTCTAATTACTCCAGGTGTCCCCGATGAGATATGAGCCCTAGAGGCAATGTATTACGTAAGAAGTTTCAAGTCCTCAAATTGTAGATTGTAGAACAATATTAAGGTGGGTAAAAGTTGCAAAGTACGAGATGAGATTGGGCCATCAGTCTTAAGATGAACAGTAATGAAGAAGCATTAAAGGATTTAGCCTTATGCATATAAGATAAACAACAAGAGTAACCTGGAATTTGGTAGCAGACTTCAGTAACGATAAATTGAAGTAAGAATTTTGGTATAGTATAGCCTACTTAGATATAGTAAAGCTAATGATGCCCAGAGGGACAGCTTGACATAATTTTGTATATGTTCATAAATTAAAGCCTAAAGATTGGCTAAAAGGTGGAGGAAATAGAGGAGAAGAGTCGCATAGGCGCACATACAAAGTTAGAGTCGTAAAAGTTGCATGATAGAAGGTAACGAGATCAGAAGGATTCCGACTACAAGTCGTTGTGTGAGAAAGAGGCTTAAAAGGGGGAATGCCCTAGCCTTTGGACTTATTCAAATAACAGTTGCCTAGATGGAAAAAGGACTACTAAAGTATTCGCAAGAGCTATAGGATATGAGGACGATAAGTGCACCAGTCAACATACGAGGACGAATGTTCCAAAGGGGGGAATGATGTTACACCCCATATTTCCGTACATGAAAGTACGCCATAAATAAATTAATGAGAGCCCAAAGTTGAGGTGTCACGTCCCGCAGTACTACATTATGACGATGTTGCACCCTATAGTGTTGTACATTGAATTTGTCATAAGTTAACTAACATCAGTCAAATGAAAAGATTATTTGGAGATTATAAGAATTATGCTATTTCAAACAAGTAATAAGTAAATTCATAAAGGTGAAAGGGGAAGCAAGTCAAAGAAAATGAGTTTCATTGAAAATGGACAATTTGGAATAAAATACGGGTCTAGCGATAATACCCGATAATCCTGGTTGTCACTTATTTCTCCAAATTAATGCGTACAATCCTGGTTGCGTCCATTGAGATTATGAAAAACCCGATATACTTTTGGGTGAGGCTTGTCTTAAAGGGTTATTATGTGGACAACATATTAACCGTCTAGGTTTGACCATGATGCATGCACAATTAATCAGAGTAAGGTGGCTATAAAGGTCGAGACTGGTACCCTCAAGTGGACAACTTGAAGGAAAAAGGCACGGAACCGTCGACTGCACCGCTGATTGACTAATATTACCGGAAAATACGCCTTTCCACATTTAGTGAGTGATATATATAGGAAGAACGCAAACACTCATCAAGCGTTGCTATAGGATTGATTACGCACGAGTGGAATATGATGTTGAGCATGATTTATGCAACAATAAATAGCATGTTGTCAAGTATTTGCACATTTTTCAAAAATGATAAATGCGATATTTAAATAATTGAAAGACAGTTACAAAAAAGAAAACAAGGAGACAAATTAGTTTCAGGAAATAAAAGAAATCATAAACGCTTGAGAAATAAACAATTAAATCCAAATAAAGGGGGAAGGGAAAGGGTGCACATGTATTAACAGAATAAAGCATGCTTATGACTAATTCACAAAAACAAGTTCGTTATGGTAAGAGCCTAAAATATCCCCAACAGAGTCGCCATGCCGTCGCGCCCCTTTTCCTTGCGGAGTTCGGGTTTTGACATTCGTTGAGGGCAACTCATTTCCTTTTGGGAATTGATTACGAAATTTGAAGAGTCACCACCTAACGAATTTAAGGTAAGTTAGGGCACCTAAAGCAAGTAAATCAGAAAAAAACCGGTTTGCATTACCAGATATTTGGTAAGGGCTCGAAATAACCTTGAGGGGAAGGTGTTAGGCACCCCTCGCAGTCCACAACGGTGGGTCCCGGTCGAACTCAAATTATGTGAATTAGTCTTATAAACATATAAAGCAAATTAGACAAATTGGATTACATTTAAAGCAAGGGGTAAAATGGGTCCTAGGTTTTTTAGCCTATAAGATCACATCTGTACAATGTTTGGTAATTGTCCCCAAGTTGGGGTGCTACAAATAGCCTTAGCGCACATGTCATCATATCTTTTTACTACCCAATTACCCTCCCCTTAGTGGTTATATAAGCACTTTTAATTAAACGAACTCTATGCGTGCATTACCCATCCCTTCCTTATGGCCCTGGAGGTATTTAGGACCTCTAATTTAGGTAGTTTTAGACTCTCCTAAGGTGTTTAAAAGGGAAAATCTAGGTCACAGGAAAAGACAAATAGGACATTCACATAAAGAGAAAATTAAAGGCTCACTTTTACCTTCTCACACAAGCAAATAATAGCACGTTTCAAACAACAAGATTTCAGATATTTCAAATGGTCCTAGAGCAGGATATCTAGATGAGTGTATGCAGCATTGTGTTAAACTGAGGCAAATAGGACATTCACATAAAGAGAAAATTAAAGGCTCACTTTTACCTTCTCACACAAGCAAATAATAGCACGTTTCAAACAACAAGATTTCAGATATTTCAAATGGTCCTAGAGCAGGATATCTAGATGAGTGTATGCAGCATTGTGTTAAACTGAGGCAATAATGATCTAATCAGTTTGCCTAATGATTTTAAGGCTTGTTGAATCTAGACCATTCACAAATAACAAAAGCACAATTTTAGTTTGCAGGATTTTAGTCGCCCTACAGGCTTTCCTAGGTGCGTAACAGTGATGTCCTATAAACATGGTATCTAGTCATTAGAGGAGTGCAGCAAACCAATAAACAATTTTAAGCAGGCAATTTGAATGCTATAGACATGTTGTCTGGGTATAATGACTGATTTTAGACTTATAGATACCAGTAGCTAAATGCAAAAATTAATTTTTAAAATCCTATTGGCATGGCATTTAAATGCAACAATTAGTTTTGAAACCTTATGACATGAAGAAAACTGATTTGAACCTTATTAGTATATGGAGACTAATTCTTTTCAAACTTACTGGCAGGGTATCTAAAATACAAGATTAATTTTAAAACCCCCTATAGGCATGGTATCTAGAATCCAGGACTGATTCATAGACATGGTACCTGAATGTATATAAGCAAACATCGCAGCAAACTTACAGGCATGTTATCTAGAATGTAGGATCGATTTTTAAACCCTATAGGCATGGTATCTAAACAACATTGTAACAACCTATAGGCATGGTATCTAATGCGAGTAACTAATCCTAAGGACATGATTTCTACCCCAATTTCCCAAAAAATTAGATAAGAATCCCTCCCTTTTTACTAATTTCCCCAATATCTATTTACAAGAATTATTATTACAGACCATATGAATTACAGAAGGAACAAACTATGCTATAGGAAGCCTAAATAGAGGCCCAAAGAATAAACATGGCAAACCAAGCCTTAAACCAGTCCCAAAAATGTCATAATCTCATAGTGCACCCAATGGTATCCTAGTGTGTCAAAGTTCTCAAAGGGCATTAGGGACCCCGGGCAATGCTTACACCAGAAAATTTTCAAAGCAACCCTTTGGATGTCGTGATTGTACCTAGTCTCTACGATGAGGTAATCCTAACATTCAATAATAGCTTGACAGAAATAATTAACAAAATACTAAAACAAGTCAATTAAACTCATAAGATCACCAGAAACAGAATCTTAACAAATATTTTCCCAAAATCGGTAGAACTGAGTCATAAGCTCTACAGAGTAAAACTAGAATGTCTACTACATCACTATCTGAAAGAAAATACAACAGGAAGTAAAGATAAAGGAAGGTGACTCCGAGGCCTGCGGACGCCGGGCAGGCATACCTTGAAGTCTCCATAAAGTAGATAACACACGATCACTAACGTCAGCAGACGTACCTGGATTTGAACAAAAAGATGTGTAGAAGTATATTATGGGTACACCACAATGGTACCGAGTAAGTATCAAGCCTAACCTCGGTAGAGTACTGACGAGGCCAGGTCAAGACACCTACCAGGATATAATAAATAGAATGAAAATGTAATAACGATAAATAATAGAAGGCGGAGAAATAACTAATACGAAACAAGTTAATAGCATGAACTAATACGGAATTGTAAGCATGGAAATAACATAAAGAAATCAAATTAAGGGAATAATAATGATCATATACGGACAATGACTGATAGAATTAGGAAGAACAAAACAACAAGAAGTGTTCCCACCAAAACTCTTTGCAACATGAGATAAACAACAAGAATCACAACGAGGTACCGCCTCATATTCACAATTCACAATCTCAATCACAATTTTTCCTTATACTGCTGCGTGAGCCTTACAATTAAATAGTCTTTTAAAATAGTTTTCCCGAGATAGCTTCACACTCTTTAGCCCACCTTATGATGTCGCGTGGCTTCACGTAATCCCGTTACAAGCAACACGCGCATAAGTGCTGCCTTATGCCGCCACATGCACATTAACCTCTAGTCTTATACCGCCATAAGCGCGTCAATATCACATCATAATAACAACCCACACCAAAAGTGCCCATATATCAAAAATTTCCAAAAATCAACAATATCAACATTTCCACAATAATAGCCTATGGCTCCACCACAATGTGTACAAGAATATCAACAATAACAATGAATGTAAAATTCTCAACAAGAAAGATATCTTCACCTCAAAGTGATACGACTTTCACAACTTCAACATCAATAACTCAATAATGAGAAAAATAATGTGTAAGAAATAACGATATTAAAAAAATAATGATATGCCTCGAAATATAATGACTTCAAATAATGATAATCAACAATGAAAAATATAACATATAACAACAAAAGGGGCAAGAAGTTCAACTAAAGCATGAGAGCAGTTTATCAAGTAAGAGGTAGAAAAAGTGTTAAACAAGTTATTTAAGGCATGTAAGGATAGACTAACACAAGTAAGAATAGATTGACTATGAGAATTTAGAACATGATATGAAATTTCAATTAAAGCATGGAAAGAGTCTAAATAGCCTAAACCGGTCAAATACTACGTACATTCCGTGTACCCATTCGTCACCTGGCGTACACGACTTTCACATATCACAAAAGACACAACCAATCCCAAATCCTAAGGAATTTACTTATCACAACTAGGCCAATTCAACTCTTGGAAATAGCTTTTCCCCTAAAATTCGCTTCCAAACGACTCAAATCTAACCAAAATCGACTTAATATCATCAAACAATACAAGAGAAATCAATTACAATATATAAAGCTATGATCTTTATACTTTTTTCAAAAAGTCAACAAAAGTTAACTCGGGGATCACCCGGTTAAAACCCGGGTGCAATGGTAGATTCCAACTTCTCATGACCCCATGCGTTCATGTATGTGATTAGTTTTAAAATCTGAGTCCAAATCGACTCTCAAAACTCAAATTCTTATTTTTCAAAAACATGACAAGGTTTCACAATTTTTAACTTTGAGTCACATGATTTTGATGTTAAAATCTAAGATATATTGAAAGGAATATGATTATAAATAGATTAGAATAACTTACCCAAAGTTTATAGATGAAAATCCCCTCACCAAATTGCCTTTTACTGAGTCTAGTGTTCTAAAACAATAGAATATGAGATGAAATCCCGACTTCTCATAAACATATGAATGATTTAAGAGATATTTGAATGAAGTTAATAATTAATTAGACAAAAGGATTAAGACCCTAAGAATCGATAGATAGCGTGAATATCTATCAAAACAATTTGAAGAATTATTTAATAAAGAGGTATCACTAGACAATTAACTATTATTTACACACCTCAACAAGATGGTGTAGCATAAAGGATGAATAGAACACTACTAGACATGATAAGGTCCATGATGCCGCAAGTAAATTTACAAATCTCCTTTTGGGGAGATGCATTATTGATTGCAACTTACATATTAAACAAAGTGCCTTTCAAATCAGTTTCTTCCACTTCTTATAAGCTTTGGACTAGTTATAAACCAAACTTAAATGATTTACGGCATTGGGATTGTGCTACATATGTAAAACCTCATTGAGCAAGTTTGGTAAATTAGGTCAACAGGTTATAAATGTATCTTTATAAGATATCCAGAACACTTCAAAGGGTATGTGTTCATTGGTGAATTAGAGGATGGAAGTGTTACTGTAATTGAATAAGTAAATGTCACATTTTTTAAATACAATTTTCCAAAGAAGGGCGAGGTAAAGAATGGAGAACCTCTTTATAATATGTTGAACTTGGATAGTCAGCAAGTATCTTCTGAGGCAGTTGATAATCAAATTGAACAAGATCTTATTCTTCATCCGAGTAGGAGTGGGAATTTTCAATCTCAAATCCTTCTGACAAATCTGAATTTTAACTATGAAAGAGTACAAGGAAAAATATACTCAAATATACTTATGAGATTGAACATTACATTTTCTTGGTATCTCGCACAGAAATGGATGAGCCAAAATCCATGACTAAGGCTTTATTGATCCCTGAAAAAGATGAGTGGATAAAAGTAATGAAAGAAGATTTAGAGTCCATGAAAACCAACAAAGTCTGGATCTAGTAGACCTTTTACCTAGTCGTAGAACCATTGGGAACAAATGAGTTCTCAAAATTAAACACAGAGCGAAGGGATCAATAGAAGTATACAAGGCATGATTGGTGGCAAAAGACTTTACTCAAGAAGTTGGAATAGATTATGAGGAAACATTTTTATCAGTTGTGAAGTTTACCTCAATTCACTTATTACTTTTGGCTATCGTTGCATGTTTGGATTTGGAATTAAATCAAATGGACGTAAAGATAGCTTTTCTCAATGGAGAACTAAACGAGAAAATCTACATGGAACAACCTGTAGGCTTCATCGTTAAAGGCAAAAAAAAGGTTTGTAAATTATAAGGATCTATTTATAGCCTGAAGCAATATTCAATGCAGTGGTATTTGGGATTTTACAAGAAGGCGACCTCGTGTGATTTTACCATGATCAATGAAGGTCATTGCATTTATGTGAACGATCAATGAAGGCCATTGCATTTATGTGAAGAAGTTCAATGGGATATTTGTAATTCTTTCTCTTTACGTAGATGATATTTTATTGGTCGAAAATAATTTAGCGTATTTGAAAACTATCAAGTCATGGCTTTCAAAGTCATTTGACATGAAAGATATGGGTGAGGTAGACTAAATCTTTGGAGTTAAGATCCAAAGAGATAGTTCCAAAAAGTTATTAAGGCTATCTCAAGAAACTTATATAAAGAAAATTTTGGAGTATTTTCGCATGAATAGTTACAAATCTATGGATACTCCTATAGCGAGAGGTAAATATTTAAGGCTCAAAATGTATCCAAAGACTAAAAATAAAAAAGAAGGCATGTGTTGTGTTCCGTATTCAAGTGTTGTCGGGAGCTTGATGTATGCTATGATGTGTACTCATCTAGACATTTGTTATGTTGCACGTCTAGTTAGGGGTATCAATCCAATCTAGGAAGAGATCATTGGAAAGTTGTAGAGAGAATTTTCAGATACCTCAATGGAACTGCAGATTATTCACTATGTTAAAGTGGAAATAATTTAACTTGAGAGGATATACAGATGCTGATAGGGATGTTGACCGGTATAATAGAAAATCAACATCTGGTTATGCTTTCTTACTTAATAGTGGTGTTATTTTACGAAAAAGTAAGAAACCAACTTGTACAACCCTTTTAACGATGGAAGCTGAGTTCGTGGATTGTGCATCTGCAGTACAAGAAGTTGTTTGATTGAAGAGATTCTTTAAGCATTTCGATACTACAAAGAACTCTCAGGATCCTATGACTCTATATTGTGATAGTCAAGGTGCTATTGCATACACAAATTATCCTAAGTATCATAGCAAGACCAAACGTAATGGCATCACGTATAATTTTATGAGAGACATGGTAGCAAGTGGAGAAATAATTTTACAGTACATTCCTACGCAAAGCATGATAACTGATCCTTTTACAAAAGCGATATCTAGAGATCTATTTGAGAATATGTTATACCTCTAGGTTTGTAAAGGATATAACCATATTTATGTATTATAAAATGACTTGATTATTATAATAAGCTCATCAATTTTGACTCTTGAATTTATGTTCATATCTAGTACATATGTGATGATATTTTGTTGATAAAGTGTATTTAACAAGATGCGAGATTGACACTCTCACACGAACAATTGCCACTTATGTTGAGAATTGTAAATAGATGAGACCTTACAGAATATTGAATAGTGCGAGGTCATAATTACTTGTAAAGGTCGGTCTTGATAACTAGTTAGACTTGCGAATTTCACCATTCGATTATGACATATTATGAGCTAGATACGACTTTCTTTGTGAAGTTGGATTTGAGGATTATTGAAGTGAGAAAATCGGGTTAGTCATCTGAAGGTGTCTAGACCAGGATCTTTATGTTGTTGAATGAGTAAAAAATAATGAGACACACGCACCAATATAAGGAAAGAAAACGGTAGCACGTGTTTCATACCACGTGTGCTTAGTGACCAATAGGTTAATGAAATAATGGATCATTGCTTCTTCATAGTGTGAGACCCGGGTGGTTGACTTTCCATTGGAATACACTTTGGCCTTTTACTGTATCTTGAAGTACCAATGAATGTTGCTACTTTAGCATATCACTAATAGCTATGTGTGATTCGACAATGTAGTGCACGTCTAGGAAAACAATTGATCTAGGATGGATAGTATCGAGTAGAAAGGAAAGACAACTAAAATAAATAATATAACTTATATTCACAGGTCGACTATTACACTTACCATAAGGGCAACAAGTATAATTATGGATAAAGTTATACATGAACTCGAGTTTACCTCTTTAGAGGACGAGATGTGTAGGGTATTGCAAGTAATAAGATCCTCAGGTCAGTTGTGAATCCGTTCTGGATGTAATTGAGTTTCTACATGGAGCTATTAAACTACCTTAAAGGGTAAAAAAATATTATAGCTCTCGAGCTCACAGGTCGCATGAACTATTTGCCAGTATGAATAACGAGTGTTATTGTCATGATACTGGTTTGGCATTAATCCACCATGTGCAAAGTGACAGATGTTGGATATTGGGTTCGGGTCGCCTATGTGGACTGACCCGACTCGTTTATAGGAGATGGAACTAAAGAAAGTTACCTAAGGAAGGTTTAACTCCTAAAAGAAAATTAACGCATGTTGCAAAAAAGGTTGGAGCGTGGGATCAGTTTATTTCATCGGGAGTTTTCTCTGAAAACTTCCCTTTTCTATAAGAAAAGGTTTCAACAGAGAATTCACTCTGTGCAATCAGTGGCGGAGGCAGGATCTCCACGGAGGGGGTTCAAAAAAATATTTTTTTAGCTAGTGAGAATTAAACCCATGACCTTATGTAGATTTTGAACCCCCTTAACCATTAAACTACATTTTTGGATTGTGTTAAGGGTGTTCAAAACTTAATATATAGAAATAAAAAACAGATTTTGCCTTATATATACAGTGTAATTTTTCGACGAAGGGTGTTCGGGTGAACATCCTTGCGCCCCCTAAATCCGCCCCTGTGTGCAATTCTTCCTAAAAAGAAAGAAACACACCTGAAAAACAAAAAAGGCATCTAGTTTGTGAAATAATATTTCGTTTTCAAGGAAACGAGATCGGTTTGGAGCAACTCTTAGATAGCAGAACTTCCGCTATTGTTATAGGTAATCGATATCTCATTACTAAGATTCTACAGTTAACTCTTTCGAAAGCGTGATAGATAAAAGTTAAGTTCAAAACAAATTAATATATACAATTCTCATTTGTTAATTGAATATTTAACAATTCTTCTAGTTATTAATGTACAAGGTAGGGATCAAGCCTAACCCCCACCTCAAGGTCACTTCTAATAAGTACATAAAATATCTCACAATTCATTTTACTTAATTAGTTACCAAAATAACTCACTAACATCTTTTTTCTTTCTTTTAGATTAAACTCAAACCCATTAATTTTCGCTAAATCGGTTCATTTGGCTCCTGTATATTGTTGGAGGATGATAATATATCTAACTGAAAATAAAACCGGAGAAAAAATGGATGTTGTTACAATAAATATTATTTTCCATATTCTTTATAATGATTTGATACTGATGTTGTACAATAAATAGCTTACCCATATTCTTCAATTTGATTTGATATATAAATCCTCCTCCGATTGTATATTGGTCAAAATGATGAAGAGACTATTTCACTCACTACATTATACAATGGAAAATTTTGGTGCATCTTTCCGCTGTTCCATTTTCCTCATTGCTTACATTTGTGGTATGTATGCAGTTACAATTGCCATTTGCTTTTCAACGTGAACATACAATTTTTTTCTGTGACAATTTTGTTCTCTTTCATTTTTTCCTTTTTGTGATTATTCTAATTAAAAATAGGGTAAGCAAAAAGAGGAGGCATACTACCTGGACCTGCGCATTCCCAAAATGAACGTCCATTTATTTTTTATTTATTTATTTTTTTTTTAAGATTTTTGAACTAAGTGGGAAAAACAAAAAACGAAGTGTGGCCTAAAGATGAAATCATAGAAGAACGGGGTTCAAATCTGACTATAACAAACACGCTAGTGACTTTTTCACATCTATCTAAACTACTGCTGATTGATAGAGTTGCTTGTGTACGCACAAGCTGGCTCAAACACTACCATTATCACCAAAAAGGAAAAAGAATAAATCCCAATTTTGTTCTATTATTGAAAGATTTATATACAAATCATACATGATTTCTTCGTAAAACTCAGTTATGAATATGAATTATTCGACAAAACTTGATGGCATTGAAATGAATTGCCGCCTTTCTCTTTCACATATGAATTACAAGAATATATAACACTCTTATACTGCCTCATTTTGCAGCCATGCTCGTAATGACTCAAGTTCCCGCAGCAAATGCTCAAAACGTATGTGAAAAAGAAATTCAAGGTCTTCCTTGTAATTCAGAAAATTTGCCATTTTGTATCTCCCAATGCGAGACAGCTTTTGGACAGTCTTTAATTACTACAGAGTGCGTGGAGATAAATCCTGATGAAACTATTTGTATCTGCTTCTTCAAGAGTGCTAATCCATGTCCACCACCAAAGATTCACTAGTAATGGCATGTAGAGAAAGAATTTATTTTTTCCTATCAGTTATTGATATTCTGAACTACTTTAAAGAGATGTTCAAAAAAACTATTTTTCCATTATTTGAAATTGCACTAAAAGCCCTCTCTACTTAATAATACGGTTGGCAAAAAATACTATCCACGATAAATAACTGATGGGTTTTTAATGTCTTTGCCTTATGTTTCTTATGTTTTGATGATCTAACAAACTTATTGTTAAGAACCAGATAGAGAACCTGACTCACTTGGTACACATTTCAAATGAACGAAGTTTGGTCCGAACTCCAGCTAATGAACTACTATAAAGAGTAACACGATAGGGACATGATCCCTTGGTGTTCTCTGACAAAAGTACAAGTCAACTATACAGCTGGAATGCAACTGCAGAAAGTGATTGCCTGCAACTGTACACGCGATAGTGCAGCAGACAGTGCAGCAGTCACTTCCCATTAGGAAGAAGCGTGTACCAAGAATTGACATCACCACTGTTATGTCTTTTGTAGTATAACAACCTGGTGCAGGGCACAATATATTCACTTGAGCATTTAGTGATATTCTCTCAAGCATTAAAGTGTTGATCCAGCATTGAAGTCACAAGTGTTTCAAGAAGAAGAAGACAACTCCACCAGAGGATCAGTTTCACAATGAGTCTATGTGTATCCGTAGTTGGGTCGTACTCTTGTTATTTGTTCTTCATTGTAACTCCTATCTTGCTTTCTTAGAAGCTGTGTTTTAGGAAACCTAAATCACAAACCTTCTATGTTTGTGTTGTGACTAGAGTTAGTCATAAGTTAAAGTCTTTGTAACTAGAGAGTGACAAAATAGCTTGTGGTAAGAGTATCACAAGTTAGTTAAGTTGAAGTCTTTGTAATAGTATCATTACAAAGTGGCTTGTAATAGTGTGATTACAAGTTAGTGAAGTTGAAAGCCTACAAGTGTAGGTCGTAGTTTTTGTCCCCTTGAGTGGGATTTTTCCACGTAAAAATCTCGTGTCTCTTTTACTTACTGATTTATAAGTATTCTCAGTGGAAACTCATAGAGGATCAGGTACTCTATAGTTTGGTGGACTCATATAAACTAACAATTGGTATCAGAGCGGGTTCTTTCTAAAAGGTTAATACCTAGAAAGGATCTCAATGGCTGCTCCACCCAACTTTGAGGAAGGACAATCAACCTACAGACCTCCTAGATTCAATGGTGTCACGACCCTAAACCCGGACCCGGTGGTGATGGCGCATCTCGTGAAGACAAGGCCAGCCGACACATTCCCATTTCAATTTTTTCAAGCAATTAGAATGATAAGTATTAAGTCTAAAACATGATAAAATCCCAAAATAAGCAGCGAACAATACAATTTGTGGAAATAGAACCAACACAACCCTACATCGTGGTGTCACCAATCATGAGCATCTATCAATATACTACAAGTCGAAAGAGTCTAAAAAGCTATTACAGAATTACTAACAAGAGGAAGGAAATGAGATAAAAGGGGGAGAAGCACGAGGCTGCAAACGCCGAGCAACTACCTCGTGAACTCTAAAATCTGTCGGGAGCTCTCAACCCTCGCAAGCAGGATCAGCAGCACCTGAATCGGCACACGGGGTGCAAGGAGTAAAGTGAGTACTCCAACTCATGGAGTAATAATCATAAATAAAGACTGATAAATAAGAAATCACGTAAGGCACATCACAGGCTATAAGGAAGCAGTAAAAGCCAGTAGAAAGTCATGAAACAGTGAAATTATGCAAAGTCACTCTAGTTCAGTTTAAGCTTCTTAAAAATCCCTTTTAAAACAGTTAAGCAAGTAAAAGACAGGCAACTAGAAAAGGTAAACGCATAAAGAACAGCCCCTTGGGCACAATACCGACAAAATTAGCCCCTCGGGCAACACATGGAACAATACTAGCCCCTCGGACTCTATCTCATATCACAATGGGTACCCGCGCTCACTAGGGGTGTGCAGACTCCTGGAAGGGCCCCTAACAGCCAAAGTGCAATATTAATCCATCTCGTGGCATCATCACTAGGCTCTCGGCCTCATATCATTAAGCCACCTGGTGGCGTACAAATCTCAGACCCTCGGCCTCATAATCATAATCAGTGTTTCCTCACAACATAGGCCCTCGGCCGTACTCAGTCAGAATATCACAAGCTGCTCTGGCAACAGTAAAACATGGTGCTCGGCCCAAAATATCATTTAAGTGTTAAAACAGAGCAAACATGGCTGAGTTATGAAAACAGTAGAATATAGCATGACTAAGTTCAAGTATAAAGTCAAAATAGTGAGGAAATATCACTAAAAATCCCCTAAGGGTTCAAATAGTTGGCACGAGGCCCAAATATGGCATTCAGCCCAAACATGATGATAGCAAATAGTTTTAGTCAAATATGCGGTAACATAGTCATTCGGGACGGACTAAGTCACAATCCCCAATAGTGCACGATCCCACGCTCGTCATCAAGCGTGTGCGTCACCTCAATATAGCTCAACAATGTGAAATCCGGAGTTTCATACCCTCAGAAGATCATTTACAATCTTTACTCACCTCAATCCAGTCCAAACTCTAGCCCGCGATGCCTTTACCCCTCGAATCGGCCTCCAGTCGCGTCGAATCTATCCAAAATCAGAATCACGACGTTAAAATATGCTAAGGGAACGAAGACCAAGCGAAATTAATCAATTTACAACACAAATCCCAAAATTACCAAAACCCGACCCCCGAGCGCACATCTCGGAATTTGATAAAATTTACATTAATAGATTCCTTATCTCCCACGAGTTCATACATATCAAAATTCCCAAAATCTGACCACAAATGGCCCCTCAAATCCTCAAGTCTAGGTCTCCAATACCAAGCCCTAGTTTCCCTAATTTTAACCCTTAAATTCCATTAATTATAGTCCTAATAAGTGAAATAATACCATAGGAACGCGTTTTAGGTCCAAAATCCTTACCTCAATGAAACCCCCTTGAAATCTTTCTTCCAATCGCCCAAAAAGCTCCAAAAACCTACTTAGCAATGGAGGAATAGCTCAAAAATTGAGAAGGAAACAATTTATATGCTCTACCCCAGCTAAACCACTTCTGCGATCAAAAACATGCACCTGCGAACCCGCACCTGCGCCATCGCAGTGCGGCTCCAGCCTTCCTAGGCCCTTTCCGCTTTTACGGCCCCTTTCATTGCATCTGCGGTATCGCACCTGCGGTCCCCAATCCGCAGGAGCGGAAACAACAAAACCAAAAAATCTGCAGCTTCACTAAAAACTCCAACCTCTGTCAACCATTCGAAATCACCCCGAGGTCTCCGGGACTCAACCAAAAGCACAAACATATCCCATAACCTTATTCAAACTCGTTCCAACCTTCGGAATGCTCAAAACAACATTAAAACACCAAAATCACATCAAATTCAAGCCTAGGATTCCAAAATCTTCTGAATTCCGCTTTTGATCAACAACCCAACCAAACCACGTCCGAATGACACGAAATTTTGCACCCACCTCCCAAATGATACAACGGAACTACTGCAACTCTTGAAGTACCTCTATATCAAAATCTCACCTATCAACTGGAAAACGTCAAAAAATCCAATTTTGCCAATTCAAGCCTAAATCTACTTCGGACCTCCAAAACACATTACGATAATGCTCCTAAGTTCCAAATCACCTCCCGAAGCTATCCGAACCGTCGGAACTCACATCTGAGCCCTCCAATATATAAGTCAACATCAGGTTGACTTTTCCAACTTAAGCTTCCTCAAAAGAGACTAAGTGTCTCAAACCTTACCAAATCATTTCCGAACTCAAGCGAACCAACCCGATCACATATAGAATCGACAGACAAAGCAATAAAAAGCAGAAATGGGGGAAACAGAGTGGTAATTCATGAGACGACTGGCCGGGTCGTCACATCCTCCCCAACTTAAACAAACGTTCGTCCTCGAACGAGTCAAGAAACTTACCTGACGCTTCAAACAGGTGAGGATATCTGCTCCGCATCTCCTGCTCAGTCTCCCAAGTAGCCTCCTCCATGGGCCGACCTCTCCACTTCACTTTCATTGAAGCTATATCCTGACGCTCCAAAATGGCTGTTGGCTCCACATCATAAGTCAAATCACCATCCAACTGAACCGTGTTGAAATCTAGAACATGAGACGGATCCCCAATATACTTCTGGAGCATAGAAACATGAAATACCGGATGCACACTTGACAAGCTAGGTGGCAAAGCAAGCTCATAAACCACCTCCCCAATCCTTCGAAGCACCTCAAAAGGCCCAATGAACCGAGGATTCAACTTACCTTTCTTCCCAAATCTCATAACACCCTTCATGGGCAAAACCTTCAACAGAACCTTCTCACTAACCATGTAGGACACATCCCGAACGTTCTTGTCAGCATAACTCTTTTGCCTCGACTGCGCTGTATGAAGCCTCTCCTGAATTACCTTCAGTTTTTCTAAAGCATCCTGCACCAAGTCTGTCCCCAATAGCCTAGCCTCACCCGGCTCAAACCAACCCACTGGAGATCTACATCGCCTCCTATACAAACCCTCATATAGAGCCGTCTGAATACTCGATTGGTTGTTCTTGTTATAAGCAAACTCTGCAAGCGGTAGAAACTGATCCCATGACCCTCCGAAATCAATGACACAAGCACGTAATATGTCCTCCAATATCTGATTAGTGCACTCGGACTGCCCGTCCGTCTGAGGGTGAAAAGTTGTGCTCAACTCAACCTGAGTACCCAACTCTCGCTACACCGACCTCCAAAATTGAGAAGTAAACTGAGTGCCCCTATCTCAAATGATGGAAACTGGGACACCATGCAAACGAAGGATCTCCCGGATATAGATCTCTGCCAACCCCTCTAAAGAATATGTAGTACACACAGGAATGAAGTGCGTGGACTTGGTCAGTGATCCACAATCACCCAAATAGCATCGAACTTCTTCAAAGTCCGTGGGAGCCCAACTACAAAGTCCATGGTGATTCTCTCCCACTTCCACACTGGAATAACCATCTGCTGAAGCAAGCCACCCGGTCTCTGATGCTCATATTTCACTTGCTGACAATTGAGACACCGAGCTACAAATCCCACAATGTCTTTCTTCATTCTCCACCACCAATAATTTTGCCTCAAATCTTGATACATCTTCGCGGCACCTGGATGAATAGAATACCGCGAGCTGTGGGCCTCCTCCAGAATCAACTCCCGAAGCCTATCCACATTGGGCACACATATCCGGCTCTGCATCCTCAACACCCCATCATCACCAATAGTCACATCTCTGGCATCATCATGCTAAACTCTATCATTAAGTACAAGTAAATGTAGATCATCATACTGGCGCTCTCTGATGCGATCATATCAGGAAGACCGAGAAACCATGCAAGCCAATACCTGACTGGGCTCCGAAATATCCAACCTCACGAACCGATTGGCTAAGGCCTGAACATCAACTGCAAGAGGTCTCTCCCCAACTGGAATGTATGCCAAACTCCTCATACTCACCGCCTTTCAGCTCAAAGCATCGGCCACCACATTGGCCTTCCCCAGATGGTACAATATAGTAATATCATAATCCTTTAGCAACTCCAACCACCTTCGCTGCCTCAAATTAAGATCCTTCTACTTGAACAAGTGATGGAGGCTATGATGATCAGTAAACACCTCACAAGACACACCATACAAATAATGCCTCCAAATCTTCAATGCGTGCACAATGGTACCCAACTCCAAATCATGAACGGGGTAGTTCTTCTCATGGGGCTTCAACTGACGAGAATCATAAGCAATAACTCTACCCTCCTATATCAAAACACACCAAATACCAACTCTCGAAGCATCATAATACACGGTATATGAACTTGAAATTGATGGCAACACTAACACTGGAGCTGTGGCCAAAGCTGCCTTGAGCTTCTGAAAGCTATCCTCACACTCATCCAACCACACAAATAAAGCATCCTTCTGAGTCAACTTGATCAAGGGCGATGCGATAGATGATAATCCCTAAACAAACTGGCGATAATAGCCCGCCAAACCAAGAAAGTTGCGAATCTCTGTGGTTGAGGACGGTCTGGGCCAACTCTGAACTGCCTTTATCTTCTTCGGATCAACATGAATACCCTCACTTTATACTACGTGTCCCAAGAAAGCTACTGAACTGAACCAAAACTCACAATTGGAGAATTTTGCATAAAGTTTCTCCTCCCTCAATCTCTGCAACACCACTCTCAAATGCTCTGTGTGCTCCTCCTGACTACGCGAATACACCAGAATATCATCAATGAAGACTATGACAAATGAGTCGAGATAAGGCCGGAACACGCTGTTCATCAAATACATGAAAGATGCTGGGGCACTAGTCAGCCCAAAAGACATCACAAAGAACGCATAATGACCATATCGGGTCCTGAAAGCTGTCTTAAGAATATTCGAGTCCCTGATCTTCAACTGGTAATAACATGAACTGAGATCAATCTTGGAGAACACTCTCGCTCCCTGAAGCTAGTCGAATAAATCATCAATGCGAGGCAAAGGATACTTGTTCTTAATTGTTACCTTGTTTAATTGCCTATAATCAATGCACATCCTTATCGTGCCATCCTTTTTCTTCACAAATAAAACCGGCTCACCCCAAGGCGACACGGTAGGCTGAATGAACCCCTTATCAAGGAGTTCCTAAAGCTGCTCCTTTAACTCCTTCAACTCCGCTGGTGCCATTCGATACGGCAGAATAGAGATGGGCTAAGTGCCCGACACTAGGTCAATACCAAAGTCAATATTCCTGTCTGGTGGCATGCGCGGCAGGTCTGCAGGAAACACATCGAGAAAATCCCTCACAATAGGAACATAATCAATATTGGAAGTCTCTACACCAACATCCCTCACAATGGCTAGATACAAAAGAAAGCCCTTCCCAAACATGCGATGGGCCTTCAAGAATGAGATAACTCTACTGGGAACATAATCAGTCACACCTAGCCACTTAATCCATGGCACACCTGGTATAGCCAATGTGATTGTCTTAGCGTGACAGTCCGGAATAGCACGACACGGAGATAGCCAATTCATGCCCAAAATGACATCGAAATCCACCATACATAATAATAAAAGATCCACTCGGGTCTCCAATAGTCACCACACATGACCGGTACACACGGTCTACAATAATAGTATCGCCCACCGGGGTAGATACATGAATAGGTGAAGCAAGCGACTCAAGGGGCATACCCAAATAACGAGCAAAGTATGATGACACATAAGAAAAGGTGGAACCGTGATCAAATAATACAGAAGCATCTCTGTGGAAGACTGACACAATACATGTAATAATAGCATCAGAAGCAATAGCATCTGGTCTAGCCGGAAGTGCATAGAAACGGGCTTGACTGCCACCTAATCGACCTCCCCCTCTAGAGTGACCCCTAACTGACTGACCTCCACCCTTAGCTGGGTGGGTGGGTGGTGGTGAAGTAAATGGTGATGAAGCTGATGGTTGACTCCTCTATTGAGATATGCCCGCAAGACGACGAGGACACTACCTCCACATATGACCCATCTCTCCATACTCATAGTAACTCCCAGGTGTTGGAGAAGGGGACTAAAGGGAACCCCTAGCACCGGGATGACTGGTAGAAGAATCTGGCAAGGAAAAGCCCTGAACAGGTGGAGCACGGGACGAACTCTGAACTGGAAGGGCACTAAGTGATGAGTGGACCTGATAAGAACTATGAGAACCATGGCCAGATGATGTACCCCGATGAAATGCCCGAGCTCACTGAGCCTGCCTGAAAAAACAACCTCTGCAATGCTGAAATTGACCTCTCGAAAGAGCACTACTATAACTACTAGATCCTCGAGGTCTCTTGGCCTCCCTCTCCTCTCGCTCCTAGCAACGAACAGACTCAATCTCATGAGCAATATCTACAACCTCCTCAAAAGTATCACCAGCCACCCTCTCCCTGGTCATGACAATACGAAGTTGATAAATGAGGCCATCAACAAACTCCTAATCCTCTCTCTATCTGTCTGAACCAACCAAATCGCATGACGAGCTAACTCGGAGAACCTCATCTCATACTGCGTCACAGTCATCTCTCCCTGATACAACCACTCAAACTACCTGCGCAGCTTCTCTCTACGAGACTGCAGCTTATACTTTTCCAAAAAGAGAATGGAGAACTTCTGCTAGGTAAGGGGTGCTGCACCGACAGGACTACGCCTCTCAATAGCCTCCCACCAGCTAAAGGCAGCTCCAGAAAACTGATAAGTAGTGAAAGCAATCCCGCTGGTCTCCAGAATACCCGTTGTACGAAGCATCCTTTGACACTTATCCAAGAAACCCTAGGCATCATCGCCCTCTGCACCACTGAAGGTCCGAGTCTAAAGTCTACTAAACCTCTTTAACCTACGCTGCTCGTCCTCTGGCATGGTAGGAACTACATAGTCCTGCGTAGCTGCAACTGGCTAGGCTAGATGCGCCCTCGGTGTCTGAAGTCCCTGCACGACCTGCTCAGGTGTGTGAGCGGCGGGAGTCTAGGTGCCTCCCCCGGCCTAAGAAGTAGCTGTGGCTGTAATAACTGAGACCGTCTGAGCTAGTCCAGTGCAAACTGATAGGATCTAAGCCAAGGCCTTCTGAAGACCCGGAATCACAATGGGCACAGCTGGTGCCTGAGCTGGTGCTACTGAAGAGTCCACAACTGGGACCTGGTCCTGAATTGGAACGGCTGGTGGATCTGCAGGTGCTGCCCTAGCTGCTGTGCGGGCCACACCCCTACCCCTACCGCGACCACAACTGCATCCTTGGCCTCTAGTGGCCACAGCTGGTGGTACTGATGGTCGTCCATCCTGACCGGTAGCGCGTGTCCTCACCTTCTGTAAGAGAATAGAATAACAGAAGTTTAGTACTCGGATCAACAAATTCGCACGACGAAAATTTCAAGAATGTGAAGTTTTCCTAAAGCTTCTGCAGCCTCTCGAGGATAAATACAGACGTCTCCGTACCGATCCGCGAGATTCTACTAAACCTGCTCATGACTCGTGAGACCTATGTAACATAGGCTCTAATACCAACTTGTCATGACCCTAAACCCAGACCCGATCATGATGGCGCCTCTTATGAAGACAAGGCCAGCCGACACATTCCCATTTCAATTTTTTAAAGCAATTAGAATAATAAGTATTAAGTTTTAAACATGATAAAATCCCAAAATAAGCAGTGAATAGTACAATTCACGGAAATAGAGCCAACACAGCCCTACATTAGGGTGTCACCAGTCATGAGCATTTATCAATATACTATAAGTCTGAAGAGTCTACAAAGCTATTACAAAATCACTAACAAGAGAAAGGAAATGAGATAAAAGGGGGAGAAGCACGGGGCTGCGAACGCCGAGCAACTACCTCGTAAACTCCAAAATATGCCGGGAGCTCTCAACCCTTGCAAGCAGGATCAACAACGCCTGAATCTGCACACGGGGTGCAGGTAGTAAAGTAAGTACTCCAACTCAGTGAGTAATAATCATAAATAAAGACTGAGAAATAAGAAATCACGTAAGGCACATCACAGGCTATAAGGAAGCAGTAAAAAGTCATAAAACGGTGAAATTGTGCAAAGTCACTCTAGTTCAGTTTAAGCTTCTTAAAAATCCCTTTTAAAATAGTTAAGCAAGTAAAAGACAGGCAACTAGAAAAGGTAAACACATAAAGAACCGCCCCTCGGGCACAATACCAACAGAATCAGCCCCTTGGGCAACACATGGAACAATACCAGCCCTTCGGTCTCTATCTCATATCACAATGGGTACCCACGCTCACTAGGGATGTGCAGATTCTTGGAGGGGCCCCTTATGGCCCAAGTGCAATATCAAGCCATCTCGTGGCATCATCATTAGGCTCTCAGTCTCATATCAACAAGCCACTCCGTGGAGTACAAATCTCAGGAGCTTGGCCTCATAATCATAATCACTATTTCCTCACAACATAGGCCCTCGGTCGTACTCAGTCAGAATCTCACAAGCCACTCGGGCAACAGTAAAACATGGTGCTCAGCCCAAAATATCATTTAAAATATCATTTAAGTGTTAAAGCGGAGTAAACATGGCTGAGTTATAAAAACAGTAGAATATAGCATGACTGAGTTCAAGTATAAAGTCAAAATAGTGAGGAAATATGAGTAAAAATCCCCTAGGGTTCAAATAGTTGGCACGAGGCCCAAACATGGCATTCAGCCCAAACATGATGATAGCAAATAGTTTTCAGTCAAATACGAGGTAAAATAGTCATTCGGCACGGACTAAGTCATAATCCCCAACAGTGCACGACCCCATGCTTGTCATCAAGCGTGTGCATCACCTCAATATAGCACAACGATGTGAAATCCTGGGTTTCATACCCTCAGGACATCCTTTACAATCATTACTCACCTCAATCCAGTCCAAACTCTAGCCCGCGACGCCTTTGCCCCTCGAATCAGCCTCTACTCACGTCGAATCTAACCAAAATTCAGAACAAGGACGTCAAAATATGCTAAGGGAACGAAGCCCCAACCAAAATAATCAATTTACAACACAAATCTTGAAATTACCAAAATTCGACCCTCGGGCCCACGTTTCGGAATTCGATAAAATTTACATCAATAGATTCCTTATCTCCCCACGAGTTCATACATATCAAAATGCCCAAAATCCGCCCACAAATGGCCCCTCATATCCTCAAGTCTAGGTCATCAATACCAAGCCCTAGTTTCCCCAATTTTAACCCTTAAATTCCATTAATTATAGCCCTAATCCGTGAAATAATACCATAGGATTGAGTTTGAGGACCAAAATCCTTACCTTAATGAAACCCCCTTGAAATCCTTCTTCCAATTGTCCAAAAAGCTCCTAAAACCGACTTAGCAATGGAGGAATAGCTCAAAAATCGCGAAGTAAACAATTTATATGTTCTACCCGAGCTAAACCGCTTCTGTGGTAAAAAACACACACCTGTGGTCCCAAGTGCGCTTCTCCGCAAACCACTTAAACGTCCATTTTTCGCTTCTACGGTACCTTACCCGCACGTGCGCGCCATCACAGGTGCGGCTCCTCAGCCGCTTCTACGGCTCCATCTTTCCTAGGCCCTTTCCGCTTTTGTGGCCCCTTTCATCGCATCTGCAGCATCGCACCTACGGTCCCCAATCTGCAGGTGCGGAAACAACATAACCAGAAAATCTGCAGCTTCATTAAAAACTCCAACCATCACCCTGAGGCCCCCGGGACCTCAACCAAAAGCACAAACATATCCCATAACCTATTCAAACTCGTTCCAACCTTCGGAACGCTCAAAACAACATTAAAACACCAAAATCACATCAAATTAAAGCCTAGGATTCCAAAATCTTCCGAATTCTGCTTTTGATCAACAACCCAACCAAACCACGTCCGAATGACACGAAATTTTGCACACACATCCCAAATGACACAACGGAACTACTACAACTCTCGAAGTACCTCTATATCAAAATCTCACATATCAACCGGAAAACGTCAAAAAATCCAATTTCACCAATTCAAGCCTAAATCTACTCCAGACCTCCAAAACACATTACGATAATGATCCTAAGTTCCAAATCACCTCCCGAAGCTATCCGAACCATCGGAACTCACATCTAAGCCTTCTAACACATTATTCAACATCTAGTTGACTTTTTTAACTTAAGCTTCCTAAAAAAAGACTAAGTATCTCAAACCTTACCAAATCCTTTCCGAACCCAAGCCAACCAACCCGATCACATATAGAACTGATAGACAAAGCAATAAGAAGCAGAAATGGAGGAAACAGAGTGGTAACTCATGAGAAGACTGGCCGGGTCATCACAAATAGTTAGTTCTATTGTTGGTGGAAGACTCGTATGCATGATTTTATAATGGTCGAAGACTCAAAACTATGGGACATCATATGTGATGGTCCACATGTTCCTATGAAGAAGCTTGGAGAAACTGGACCAATGGTGCCGAAAGATAGAAAGGAGTACAGTGATATTGATAGAAAAGATGTAGAAAAGAACTATCATGCCAAGAAAATCATGGTATGTGGTATAGGACCTGATGAGTACAACAGAGTCTCAGCTTGTGATTCTGCCAAAGAAATATGAGAGGCATTGTAAACCACATATAAAGGAACTACTCAGGTTAAACAGTCTAAGATTGACATGCTCACCACTGAGTATGAGCTCTTCAGGATGAAGGATAATGAGTCTATACAGGATATGCACACTAGATTCACATCCATCATAAATAAGCTTCATTCACTTGGAGATGTTATTCCCAGAAATATGCTTGTAAGAAAAAATTCTCAGTGTTCTACCTGGTTTTTAGGAGAGTAAGGTGAATGGCATCACTGAAGCTAAAGATCTACAAACTCTAACCATGGATGAGCTAATTGGTAATCTGAAGACATGTGAGATGGAAAAAAAAAGACAATGAAAGGAAAGAGCCAAAGAAGGAAAAGAACCTGGTGCTCAAGGTTGAAAAAATAGTGACTCAGGTGAAGAATGTAGTGATATGGCCTTTCTTACTAAAAGGTTTCAAAAGATAGTTCGAAGAAATGGTAGTATACCAAATAGGGGCAGTTCAAGTAAGGCAAGAAACAATGATCTCTGTCACAGGTGCGGAAAGCCAGGCATTTCATCAATGATTGTCCACTTTTTAAACAGGAGCAATACAAACAAAACCCTGACAAAGCAGCAAAAAGTAACCCGCTTCCAGAAAAATGATTTAGTCGAAAAAGTGCAGCTGAAAATATTGTGAAGTAGGCTCTTGCTGCTTGGGGAGACTTCTCCAGTGAATCAGAAAGGGAACCGGATGCAGAAAATAGCTCCATAATGGCAGTGGAAACTGAAGCAACAAAATATGGCTCACTAATTATGCTGATGGCTCAGTCTGACGATGATGAAGAGGATGAAAATGATGAGATAAATTTTAGGGATGTTCAGAGAAATCTGAAATCCTACTCTTCTAAGAGGTTAAGGTCATTAACAAATGTTTTAATTGATGCATATTATAGACTTATTAATGATAAGGAGATCTTGACCATAGAGCTAGGAGATGCTGAAAAATCTAGAGATGATCTGGTGGTTTGTGTAGTGGATCTGAATGAGACCATAGCTAATCTTGAAAAACAAAAGGAAGTTTTGAATGAAAAAATAAATAGTGTAGAAAATAAGAGAGATGACCTGATGGTAGTGGTTGTTGATTTGAAGGGAACCATAGAAGGCTTTAGCAATGAAAAACACACTCTAGAAGAGAAAATTGCAGCTACTGAGCAAGAGAGGGATGACTTTTTAGTGATAATCACCGACCTAGAGGAAACCATTGAGGGACTCAAATAAGAACATATAATTGTAAGTATTGGGAAAGGAAAGGAAGTAGCTAGTGAGACACACATCAAGATTGAGAAGGAATTAAATGATGTGAAAACTAGTCTATATGGTGAACTTGAGAAAAATAGGCAACTTCAAGATGAATTGGAGAAAGTAAAAATTGATCTTGAGAAATCTCTGAAGTGGACCTGGTCCTCAGATGCTGTCACTACCATGTACTTCAACAATAGTGGAAACAGGCATGGAATCGGGTTCCAAAAGGAGAAAATTCCTTACAACCCTCACAGCAAGTACATCATTGTTCCTGATAACTAGCTTCGTACCCACTTTGGGAACAATGAGCACTTCAAAGAAAATTTCCAGGTCAGGGTTCAATCTATTTAGAAAACCAAAGTGTTTGCTGAAAAGGTGACAACTAAAGAGGGACCAGGTACCACTCACAAAAATCGCAACTTCCCTGCATGGACTAGAAGAGCTTTTATCCATCCCTTTTCTCATAATAAGGGACCCAAACTAGTTTGGGTTCCTAAATCTTACCATGATTTATATGTGCAGGGAATAGTGAGAGGAAGCGGATTGCAATGGTTCATGAACAGTGGATGCTAAAAGCACATGACTTAAAACACCATGGATTGTCTCTCACTGAAAGCCCTGCAGGAAAGGGAATGTATCCTATGGAAATTAAAAAAGGGTACATTCTCGGTGTTAGAAAAGTTGGAAAGTCTCTGTCACACCCGTTTGAGAACGTGTGCTATGTGGATTGCCTGAAGTACAGTCTCTTGAGTGTTTCTTAAATTTGTGATAAAGGGAGAAAAATAGAGTTCTTATAAAAAATGCGCACAGTTACAAATTTGGTAACTGGTGAAGTGGTCTTAGTCGCTAAAAGAAAAAGAACATCTACTTCACTGACCTTAAATCCCTACAAGCTAGTAATATGAGCTGCTAGAAGGAAGTTGACAATGATACAAAACCTTGGCATAATAGATTGGGAAATGCAAGGCTCTCACTTCTGAATGAACTGATTCAGAAGAACCTAGTTCGTGGGCTGCCAAATTCAAGATCCACCCGGACACCGCTTGTTAGAGCAAAGGAAGATACTTTTGAGGTATTTGCAACACTTGTCAGGAAGATCCAAGTGGAGATGGAACTGAAGGAAGCACGTATCAAATCTGACCACGGGATAGAATATGTCAACGCCAAAATTTGATGAGTTTTGTAATAAAAATTAGATCACTCACAACTTCTCAACACCAAGGACTCCACAGCTAAATGGTGTTGTTGAAAGGAAGAAAAAAACTCTGGAAGACATGGAATGGACAATGCTCATCGACAAAGGAATCGCCAAGGAGTTCTGGGCAGAAGCAACAAACACTGCTTGCTGCTTGGTGAACGGGTGTATGGTCAGGTCCCTCCTAAAACAAAATCTCCCAAGAGCTCCTCAACGGAAGAAAACCAAAGATAACTCATCTAAGAATATTTGGATGCAAATTCTACGATCTTAATAATGGAAAGGACCGGCTTGGAAAATCTAATACAAAAAGTGATGAAGGAATCCTTCTGAGATATTCCTCTTAAAGCAAAAGTCTACAAAGTCAGCAACAAAAGAGCACAATGTGTAGAAGAAAGTGGTCATGAGCTATTCAACAAGACTCCTTCTTCTAATAAGGGAGGAAACAGTAACGATCAAGATATTGAACTTCTTTTGGTTCCTAGAAAATATCTGATGTTTCAAATGGAAAGGCTGAATATGATAAGACAGATGAAGGAGACAGGTAAAGACAATGCAAAATCTTCTTTCACTTCTCAAGAGAAAACTTGTACTTTAATTACTATCAACTGAAGATGAAAGAAGAGTTGGAGATGTAGTGCAATAGACTCCACAAGTAGCAGAACAAGGAGTGCAATGATATCCACTTAAATTACTCAGTTCTCCTACTAATCAAAATTTCAGTTCCCATAAGGAAATGCATCATTTTGAAGAAAGCAAAGTTATCTGGTGGTCAAGAAGAACACATCTGGAATGATTCATTCTATTGGATCATCTCATGGGGTACGAGGAAATACAACCCAACAGTTCTCAAACAGTTGAAGCAAACTCTCTTAACATGGAAAAGAACCTGGTCCAGCAAGAGGACCAAACTCGTTGATGTCAGATACATTTGTCTCAGAAATAATAAAAAAGGGGGCCTATCTGTATGAGATTTTGCTGCACAAGAACATCAAATTGCAGATATCTTCTCCAAAGGCATTGAGCCAGGAACATATTGAAAGAAATAGGGTAAAGCTGGGGCTGTTGAAGCTTAATTGAGAATCTGATCCCTCATCAGTTTGATATGAAAATATCCTTCAGGTAAAACTAGTTAAAGTGTTTTCTGGCAGAGCCTAACTCACATCGATACCTTTGCAGGTAAATACACATGACGATCATAGAAGCTTAGGTACAATGATGAACTGCGAAAGAAGGGCTGCTAAAATCTTTTTCAAAAACCGTTCGGGCATCAGGTTCCTGTACCACAAGTTAGTTTTAATGTGTTGTTTTGCATGCTTTCTCAAAAAGGTTAACAATATTAATTCAACTGCCACATCATCCAACTTTTTAAAATCTGCACGTCATGTCTTGTCTTTCAAATCACTTCATCTCCTCTGCACGATAATGTTTTCCCACAAACCTACTACTGTTTTCAGGACTCTTTAGAACCCGTTTCTCTCTTTTCTCATAATTAGCCCTTCTTCCTATAAAACTCTCTTTCTCCCTCACAGCAAGTCATAAACCTTCATCTCTTTTGTATCTCTGTGATCTTCTCTTCACTTCTCTTTCACTCAACATCCCTATCAAATCATCCTATAATGGCAATCGAACGATCACTTCCTTCTCCCACTATTAACACCTCTCCAACTTCCCTATCATCCTTAAAGTTATCTCCAGAAATTCACTCTTCCACACTTTCCAATGCTACTACAGCCACACCTATTTCCTCCTTATTTCCTATTATTTTTCCTTTTTAATCAAACTCTGTCTCATTTCCATGTGTTGAAAACCCCCATGTCTCCTCATTCCTCTGATCTCACCAAAGAACACTCAGGAAAGGTTACCTCTCAGGTGTCAGAGCTCTCTGAGGATGATCCTGATCAGTATCTGAACTCCTCCCTTTTAGACTCAGTTGCTCTCACAGAGTCACCAGAAAAGGAACAAGAGGACTCAGTTGCTGCTGAGAGTTTGTTGAATGAAAGAATCTATCTCTTGTCTGAGTATTAGGGGGAAGAAACTCCATACCTAGGCGATGAAATAACCATGGTACTCTTCGAGTCTGTAATCCATGAAACTGTCCCAGAAAAACCTACTAGAGGACTTGATTCTCTTCCAGATAAATCCACTTCTGAACCTCTTGATTATCCTAAGCCCTTAGAATTCTCTTCCAACTCACCACCTATCAGGTTGCAACATAACTAGGGTTTTGAGTCTACCTAGCAGAAAAGTAAAATGAGTGCCAATACAAGGAAGAAGAGGTTGATGAATCAAGGGGAATTTGTGACTGACGAAAGAATTCCAGTAGGTGAGATTGAGAAAGTACTCTAAAGGAACCCAGTTCCTTAGTAGAACAATCTATAAAAGTCCAGAAGTCTATGGATGAAGCTTTAGATGAAGCTATTGAAAAACAAAGTGAAGCATCCGTAAAGGGTAGCAGTAAGTCTAAGAAGAGTATAGTTGAGCAAGCTATATCTGAAGGAGATACTATGGAACTTGTAAGTTGGAAAGGGAATTCTATTGAAGAATCTAGAAAACGAAAACGGGAAACTATAAGGGAACCTAGTTCTCTGAATACCATACCTAGTGACAGTGGTCTTCGGTAGGAGAGATTGAGAACTCAGAAAGTCTTATGGGGTCGTATATTGGATCCAGCAATTTCAGACATGGCAAGTATGAGGCAAATTCTGGAGATAGTGGTATTTCAGCAATAGGAGCACTTGTTTCAAGAGAACATGCCTACGGTATACGAAGATGCGGTACAAAATTTCTACGCATCTCTCTTCACTGTTAAGGGAGATCACATCTGTATGCTAGTAAATGGAGTAGACATTGTACTTGACGCTTCAACATTGGGGAAGGTTCTCCAAATTCCATGTGAAGGAATGTCCTCAGTCAAAGGTATCTATGGTGCCAACTTTAGGAGAGCTATCATGAAAGAGCAAGCTATTCAGCAGGGGGAACAGGTGCATAAGAAGGTACTACTTCTTGAGTATCAGCTCCTCTTTGATCTGGTTAATAATGTGCTTTTACCTCCTTCTGAGAGGCAGTCTATTGCTACAAAGTCTGATATGGTCTTAATGGAGGCTCTTGATGAGTTTGTCCCTATCAATCTGCCAACAATCATGATAGATCATATGCAAAAGGTGGCAAACTTTAAAGGTAGAAATCATGGGCTTCTATATGGCTTTCTGCTCACTCAAGTGTTTAAGTTTTACAAGGTCCCTTTGGGTAATTTCAAAGTGGGAACACGCAAGTAAACCTTTTCTAAAACCATTCTTGAAGAATGTGAGTGCGTAAAAAGGGTTGGTGGAATCATCTCGACCATTTCTCAGCTGATCAATGCTCAAAATGCTGCTTCTGAAGAGATCAGAAGTTTGATGGCCCAGAATGCCATACTAGAAACTCAGCTCAGTCAAGCGGGTAAAGGATCCAGTTCTGTTAATGAAGAAGTTGCCCGCCTAACAAAAGAAAAGGATAAGCTTTGCACAAAAATGCTTGAAGAACAACTGTCTACAAATGCCCGACCGGACCTAGTTCTCATGACCCTTGCTACTTCTCTCTCCTAGTCTCCCTCTTCTAGTGCCTCTTAGATACCTCATAGTGACAAGTTGTCTTCTGTTATGATGTTTTGTGGCTGTTGTTTCTATTTTTATTTGTCTTTTTTTGCTGATGGTATGCTGGATTGCACCATTACTGCTCCTGCTTTGCTTAGTCAATTGTTCATATCAATGAAACAGCTCCTCTTTTTGCCCGTACAATGATGTTTTCCTTTGGCTTCTCTTTTCTATCATTTTGTGTGCACATATGTGGCATGAGTTGGCCGTGTTAGACTTCTTTATATTGTTTTCCTGCTTGTGTATTTTTGATGATGCCAAAAGGGGGAAGATAGTAGCATCTAGTATTGTGAAATAGGGGATAAAAAGCAAAAAGTCAGGGGGAACTTGTGAAAAAATTGATTCAAAACAGGGGATCTGATTAAGAGGGAATCAAAGGCGAAAGGTTAGGGGGAATTTGTGACAAAAATGATTCAAAATAAGGGATCTAATTAAGGGGGAATCAAAAGCAAAAGGTTAGGGGGAACTTGTGAAGTTCCTCGTACCTTATCTGATTATTTCTGCTCTAAACATATACTATCAATGCCTAAGTTTGTCATCATCAAAAGGGGATTATTTCTGATTATTGATGGGTTTTCAATGTCTTTGCCTTATGCTTCTTATATTTTGATGATCTAACAAACTTATTGTTAAGAACCAGATAGAGAACCTGACTCACTTGGTACACATTTCAAATGAACGAAGTTTAGTCTGAACTCCAGCTAATGAACTACTATAAAGAGGAACACAACAGGCACTTGATCCCTTGGCGTTCTCTGACAAAAGTACAAGTCAACTATACAGCTGGAACACAACTGCAGAAAATGACTGCCTGCAACTGTACACATGACAATGCAGCGGATAGTGCAACAGTCACTTCCCATTGGGAAAAAGTATGTACCAAGAATTGACATCACCATTGTGATGTCTTTTGTAGTATAACAACCTGGTGCAAGGCACAAGATATTCACTTGAGCATTTAGTGATATTCTCTCAAGCATTAAAGTGTTTATCCATCATTGAAGTCACAAGTGTGTCAAGAATAAGAAGACAACTCTACTAAAGGATCAGTTTCACAATGAGTCTATGTGTATCCGTAGTTGAGTTGTAATCTTGTTATTTGTTCTTCATTGTAACTCCTTTCTTGCGTTCTTAGAAGCTGTGCTTTAGGAAACCCAAAATCACAAACCTTCTAAGTTTGTGTTATGACTAGAGTTAGTCATAAGTTAAAGTCGTTGTAACTAGAGAGTGACAAAGTGGCTTGTGATAAGAGTATCACAAGTTAGTTAAGTTGAAGTCTTTGTAATAGTGTCATTACAAAGCGGCTTGTAATAGTGTGATTACAAGTTAGTGAAGTTGAAAGCCTACAAGTGCAGGTCGTGGTTTTTGTCCCCTTGAGTGGGATTTTTCCACGTAAAAATCTCGTGTTTCTTTTACTTACTTCTTCATAAGTATTCTCAGCGAAAACTCATAGAGGATCAGGTACTCTATAGTTTGGTGGACTCATATAAACTAACAATAACTATACCACAAGAGAATAACAACGATATCAAATCTTTTAATAGCATAAAATATAATACCCGAGCGGAGCAATATAATACCACTATAATATTACAACTTGATAGTTTTAAAAGACTACTACAACTACAAAAGAAATTACACTCTTTATTTTAACCACCTCAATATGATATTACTCCCACTTAGTATTTATCACAGACTACTATCTGCGAATTACTTTCTCTAACTCTCTGTTTCTTCTCTCGATTTGGTGTATTTGATTTGAGAAGCAAATGCTTCTATTTATAGGAAGAGAACCACCCTCTTTAACCAATAAGATGCGTTGGTTTTGCAACTTGAAAATTTGCAAGTTGCCAACTTATTTTGTCTCTGGTTGCAACTTGTTGCCAGCTTTCTCTTTTTATTTATTTAAATAGGTTCTACTAATCTCCCCTTTAATTTTGATTTTTCTTCTTCATTCCAAGTATTGATCTTAATCTCTAAAAATCTTCAAAGTTGAGAGGCTTGATTAAAATATCCGCAACTTCATCATGAGATTTCACTTACTTGAGCTCGACTTCTTTCTTGGCAATGCATTTTCTGATGAAGTGATACCTTTTATCAATATGCTTGCTTCAATTATGATACATTGGATTATTCGCGAGTGCTTGTGCGTATTTGTTGTCAATACAAATCTCTGTAGCTTCAATTTGTGGCAAATTGAGCTACTTCAATAATCTTCTTAACCAAATAGCATGACAGGTACAAGATGTTGTTGCAACATATTCAGCTTCACAAGTCGAGAGAGTAACTATGGGTTGTTTCTTTGAAATCCAAGAAATAACAGAATCCGCCAAGAAAAAACACAAAACCGCTTGTATTTTTTCTATCATCAATATCTCCCGCATAATCACTATCACAAAATCTTATAAGGTTGAAATTACTAGAAGAAGAATAAAATAGCCCAAAGTCAATCGTACTTTTTAGGTAACAAAGAATTCTTCTAACTTGGATAATTTAGTAAAATATGGGATTCACTTTTTCTCCTTTATCAAACTTGGATAAATTTGTCCCACTCTCTATCAGTGTGTTCATAGGGTTGCAACCGAGCATGTTGAACTTCTTTCTCTTTTGTATCGATTTCTTGAGAGATAAAAATTTCATCTTCCATCTGCTTCACTTCTAGGACCAAGTAGTTGACATGAGCCCTACGTCCGTCATCTCAAACTCACGGGATATTTCTTTCTTAAAAGCATCAAACAAACTTCGGTTATCATCCGTAAAAATAAGATCATCAACATAAAGACAAACAAGCAAGATATCTCCATTAGTATGAACTTTAAGGTAAAGATCATATTCATGGAGACAACGAGTAAACCAATTGTCTTGAAAAGACTTGTCGATACAACTATTCCATGCTCGTTGCTTCAATCCATAAAAAACTTTCTTCAACTGCAACACCTTATCTTCATGGTTTTTGACCATAAAACCTAACAGTTGTTCAACATAGACTTCTTCTTCAAGATAGTCATTCAAGAAGGCTGACTTGACATCTAGTTGATAGATTTTCCACATTATTTAAGCCGCCATAAAGATCAGCAAACGAATTGTCTCCATACAGGAAAAAAGTGCATAGACTTCTTCATACAATGCCTTGCCATTGCTTGCAGCGTTTAGCCACCAGTCGTGCTTTGTATCTCTCCACATCTCAATCAGCATTCTTCTTTGTCGTATATACCCATTTTACTCCAATTATTCGATGACCGTTGGGAAGAGTTATTAACTCCCAAGTGTTTTTCTTCTCTAGTGACTAGATTTCCTCCCCCAGGGCTTGTCTCCACCTTTTGTCTGTAATGGCATTATCAAAGTTCATTGGTTCACTATCAGTAAAGAGGCAATATAAAAAATCAAAATTAGTAACCTCTTCTGTGCTCTTATAGAGCTCTTGAATGTTCCTTGTCCTTTGTTGTTGTTCGTTTAAACTTTCTTGAAAATAAGGAGATGCAACATTGGTTGGAGAAGGAGGTGGAGTTGTATCTTGTACAGGTTGTAGGGTCTCTGGTTCTTCCTCATCACCAAAGTAATGGAATAAAATCATATGAATTTTCTTCCTGAGCTTCCTCATTCCATGTCAATTCTTCATCAAATTCAATATCACGACTTTTCACCACCTTGCCGCTGCTTGGGTTGTATAATTTATAGCCTTTTGAACTCGTATCATAGGCAACAAACACATGCTTGACACTTAGAATCATCAAGCTTCACTCTTCATTATTGTGGCACATGAGCATAGGCTATGCTCCCAAAGATTCTCAAGTACTTGACACTTGGTTTTCTTCCACTCCATGCTGCTTGAGGGGTCTGATCTCTAATATTTCATGTTGGAGACCTGTTGTTCAAATAAACTGCCATGAGAAATAGCTTTGGCCCAAATTTCCTTGGGCATACTTTTAGCTTTCAACATACATCTAGCCATATTAAGAATCGTGTGGTTCTTTCTCTCTACAACTCCATTTTGTTTGGGTGAATAAGGTACCGTTAGAGGACGGCGAATTCCATGAGACTGACAAAAGTCATTAAAATTCTCCTCATCTATCAGACCTTAAATTTTTTATTTCATAACTACTTTCTTTTTCCACAAGTACTTTGAAATTTTTAAAAGCAGCAAAAGATTTAGATTTTTGGTTCAAGAAATAAACCCAAATCTTTCTACTAAAGTCATCAATAAAGAGTAGAAAGTATTTACTTTGTTCAAAAGAAGTTAGATTGATTGGTCCACAGACATTAATATGAAAACGCTAGAGCGGCTTTGTTGATCTTGACATGGCCTCCTTTGAAAAACTCCTCCTTGCATGTTTTCCTAGAAGACAAGCTTCACACAATTGATTGGGATGGTTGATTAATGGTACAACATGCACAATGTTCTTTTATTCCATTTATTTGAGCACTTCAAAATTTAAGTGTCCATATCGCATGTGCCAACACCATGATTCATTTTGCACATTAGCCTTCATACACTTTACATCAATTGTCTTAAGATTCAGAGAAAATAATCTATTCTTTGCCATATGCACTTTAACAATTAGAACCCCACTTGAATCTCTAAGCCAAAGATGCATATTTTTCATGTGGATATCATATCCCTTTTCATGAAGTTGGTCCAAACTTAGAATATTACTTTTTAATTTTGGCACATAATAAACATCTTGAATTAACTTATGGCCACCATCTTGTCTCCTCTTGATCTTTTCTTCATGGAAAGAACCCTCCAATTGCTCCACTATCATAGAGTCTTAATCTTTAAATTTCTCAATTGCACATACTACAAAATCAATTTAGGTGTTAAAGTGCGAAGGATCTTTTCTACCACACGGACATTTTCTGTGTCCTCCCCATATCTTCTTAATTGATTCACAATAGCCTTCACTTTTGAATAACAGTCCGAAATGCATTCGAATTCCTTTATTATTAGAACTTCAAAACCAGCCCTTAGAGTTTGAAGTTTTACCTTCCTCACATTGTCAACTTCTTGGAGAGAATTTTGTAAAATCTCCCAAGATTCCTTTTAGGTGGTAGCATCGGCCACCTTCTCAAATATGGCATCATCCAAACATTGGTGGATGAGCGTGAGGGCTTGTTGATCTTTCTTTCTTGACTTTGCCCAGACATCTTTTTCATTTTGAGGCAGAGCTTCCTTATTATCGGGTTTTGCATACCCTCAGAGTACAATTTTTCACAAATCCGGGGAGCCAAGAATGACTTTCATGTGTAGACAACATTTTTCATAATTATCTTTTACAAGAGGGGAGTACTGAAAAGAAAGAAAACCATTATTCACCATGGCTCTAATACCACATTGTTGGGAAAAATAATATCCCATCAAGGAATAATATCCACGATAAATAACAATACCACAAGAGAGTAACAACAACACCAAATCTTGTAACGGGACAAAATACAATACCCGAGCGCAACAATATAATACCACTATAATATTACGACTTGGTAGTGTCAAAAGACTACTACAACTTCAAAATAAACAACACTCTTTATTTTAAACACCTCACTACAATATTACTGTCACTCACTATTTATCTCACAGACTACTATCTGTTGATTACTCTCTCTAACACTGTTATTTTTTTCGATTTAGGGTATTTGATTTGAAAAGCAAATGCTTTTATTTATAGGAAGAGAACCACCCTCTTTAACCAATCAAATGCGTTAGTTTTGAAACTTGCCAACCTGTTTTGTCTCTAGTTGCAACTATGGGTGTTTAACGGGCTAAATGGGCCGGTCCGGGCCTTCCTTTTTTGGACCCGTACGGGTTACGGTCCGGGCCAGTTCCGGGTTGGTTCTAACGGGTTTAACGGGTTTGGGTTCAACCGGGTAAAAACTAAACCGTACGGGTTACGGGTTGAGAGGGCCGAGCCGGGCCGGGTTTAGTGTAATTTTAATTATTTTTTTTTGAAATTTTGTATAAATAATTTAATAAGTGCAATAAGTGCATTACAAAGTACTAACATAAAGAATACAAGGAAGATGGGAAAAAATGCACTTATTGCAAGTGTTACTTTTATTTCTTAATTCAAATTTCAAAGTTTCAAACTTACAAATTGAAAGGTTTACATTTTTTTCAACAAGTAAAATAGTAAATTCAAATGTTTTGCATTGCCTTAGTAAGTTCATCATAATCAATATGAACCGATTGACCTTCTTCTGGAGTGTTAAATTTGGATGGGTTTCCATGTGTTAATATATCTCCAAGTTCCTCATCTTCTGGGCTATCAACATCTTCACGTCCTTGATTTCTTCGTTCCGATATAATCCAATCTCTGAAAATACTAAAACTTCCAAAGCATTGCTTTCCAATGAGTGGCGGGTGTCTCCAAGTTGTTGTCTTTCTTGGCTAAATGCACTCTCTGATACAACAGTAGAAATTGGTACATTCAGCACGTCCCGAGCCATAGCGAAAAGAACAGGAAATTGCTTTCCATTCTCATGCCACCATCCCAACGGTGAAAATTCCTTTGTGCGAGGCTCTTTTTGCTTCTGCAAGTAGAATTGAAGTTCATCAATGTTCCTGCTACTGGTTTGAGTGTTAGAAAATGTAGAAAAAATATTAAAACTATCAAGGCCTTCTTCATCATCCACAGTAGCAGAAGTGGTACAATGCATAGTTGGATTAACATTGCCTACATTAAGAGCAGCATCATCAATTACATTTGCATAATAATTATATAATTGTTGTAAATATTCATTTAGCTTGTTCATACAAGTATATAAATCTGGGGTTTCAGTTGGTCCAATCTCCATATAAGTATATAAAGCATTCATTAATTGGTGACAATCAGACATCTTAATAGAAGGATTTAAAACAGCACCAATTAAGTAAATCGGAGGAATTGGAAAGAAATATTTTTTGAATTTTGCTTGCATTTTTTCAACAACATCCCTATATTTTTCTTTCGTCTTAAATTCAAAGAGTAGAAAAGAAATTTCATCTATATGTACTAAAGCCATAGTAACAATAGGGTAATATGCTCCAGAAAACTCAACAGTAGCTGTATAAAATTTATGTAAAAATTTAACAACATCATTAATGACCTCCCAAGTACCACTTGTTAGCATACGGTTTGGATCAGTACAATGCGCATTAGCAACTTCAGTTATTGGAAATCTATATTTGTAGCAACATTTTAAAAATATATATGTATAATTCCATCTAGTAACAATTTCGTCTGGCATGAATCTGGGTTTAAGGTTATACTGGACACACTTATTCTTAAATTCCTTTATTCTAGATTGTCTATTATTTCCTTGAATAACACCAACTACTCTTCTAACATGAGTAATCTCAGTCGAAAATAAATCAAGGCCACTTTTAACAATTAAATTATAAACATGACATGCACACCTAACATAAAAAATTTACTCAAGAGGTGGTTGCAAATGCAGTTTTAATATTGAAATTGCGGCATTATTGTTAGAAGCATTATCAAAAGACATACACAATACTTTTTGCTTGAGATTATAAAATTCAACAACTTCACAAATAGTACTACTTATAAACGTAGCAGTATGACTCTGATCTTCATCATATCTAAAAGCAATAATACGTTTTTGCATACAAGTAGTATCATCTATCCAATGACATGTAATTGTCAAATAATCATTTTCATTAACAGCATGGCCAATATCAGAAGTTGGAGAAACTCTATAAGGAAGGTGGCTAAACAAATAACGTATGTATGCTTGATATTGTCCATGAAGTCTAAATATATCAGCTCTACAAGTACTTATAGGGATACCTTTAAATAAAGGATTGTAAATCCTTTGAATATACATAATAAGATATGATGAAGAAGCAAAAGAAAAAGGTAGACAACCCAAAGCAATCATTTTTGCTAACTCCTCACGATCCTTCATTTTATCATATTTCACTAGACCTCCAGTAGTAGGGTTAAGAGTTGTTTGATTTCCATCACCATCAGCGCCCCATTCTATGGGATGCTCAGTTCTCATATGTCTACTAAGTGTCTCAGTCCCCCCCTAAATTTCCCCAATCAAATGTTTAAAATCACCTTTACAAAGTTTGCATTTAACTCTATCAGTACGTTCTATTATTTCAAAAAAATTCCAAACCTTACTTCTTTTTCTACGATTAGTAGTCGGAGCCACAGGTGGTCTACTTCTAGTGCCACGACCACCACCCCTTGTAGCAACCCCAATACTACCAACTCCAATACTAGTAGGTGTAGCTGGTATCTCATCTTCCATTCCTATTTCATTATCTTCTATTCCAAAATCTTCTTGTAATTCTTCATAATCTATATCTAAATTATCATTAGGTGATGATTCGAAAACATGTGTAAATGATAATGGGTTATTACTATTACTACCAGATGCTGAATGACTATCTCTTTTTTTATTTCAGATACCAGTAACTCTTTTACACGCTCTTTTAGCAGCATTAAACATATTGTAAAAATTAAAGTATAAGCTAAATTTAAATATGCAATTAAAATAGTAAATAAGAGAAAAAGTTGGAGGGAGTGCACCGAATTCGCCAATAAATTGAGCACTTGATTAGGCAATCCTGAGGTTACCACGAACAAATGTCAAGCAAGTATTTCAATTTTGAACTTCAATTGTTCAAAGTTCAAACTTCAAATTCCCAATGACAAAACACGATAAATTAAATTCAAGAAAAGAGAGCCAAATAAAATTAGATTGAAAACTTGAATTCTTGCAAATTGGAGAATGAGAGAATGAGAGAAATTGAGATTGGGATTGAGAAATGAGTAATGAGTGAAGAAATGAAGAAGAGGGGGGGAGGGTATTTATAGTTTTAGAGAAGGTTAGTTTTGTAAATTGTAAAAGGGTTAAAATTTAAAAAAAAAGCTATTTGTGCAATTTTTCCGTTGGCCAATAGACCAAAACATGTTCTGACCGTTGCCAACGGTCTGTGGGGCCCACAAGTCAGAAAAAAAAAATAGTCGTTTGAACCGGGCCGGTTAACCTGGTAAGAGTTACTGTTCACTCTACCGGGTTCAACTGGTTCTGGTTACCCGTTTGGGCCAGATGAACCGTGCAAACCCCCCAAACCCCCTACCCAGCCCAGCCCAACCCAGCCCGTTTAACACCCTTAGTTGCAACTTGTTGCCAACTTTCTCTTTTTTTTTTTTTAATTAATTTATTTAAATGGGTTCTACAACTACGAGATTTAAGTTATCTTAAGTAACTGTGTGCTAGTTTTCATTAATCCAAATCCCTTGGTTTGCCAAAATTCCTATACTTGTATATTTGTGCAAGTAGCATCAGTCAATTATCATTAACCCACTTAATTACTTATCATTGGGATTGAGAATGGGATTGTGGCGCATTTAGGGTGTGTTTAGTATTTTTCCATGTTAGATTGACTTAAATATTTTTTTATGAACTCATTTTCTTTCAATTGGAGGAAAATGACTTTCGTACTAAAAGGAGTAAAAATATTTTCCAAACTCTTTCTTAATCTTTCCCACCCTCATCCTCTACCCCCACCCTCACCATCCCCCTTGTGCCCCCACTTCCCCCGGTAACATCGTCACCGCCTCCTCGACCTCTAGACCCCGACCTACCATATTCCCCCTCCTTTATCCATTTCGTCTCATGTAGTATTTGCTTAAATTATATATTTTGATAAATATTTTCTACTACCTAACCAACACTAGAAAATAAGTAAGAAAAACACTTTTTTTCAAAAAAATATTTTTTACGGAAACTATTTTCCTTAATACCAAACGCACTCTTAGAGTTATCAAGTTAATATTTCTTTGTATAATTTTCAACTGATATCGTATATATACATCCTTTTTTGTTTTTTTGGAGATGACATCAAAAAAAGATGAGAGATAAAAATGAAGCATTTGAAATTTAAGTTGAGTAAATATAGGATTTTAACCAACTGATATACTAGTAAATAAAATGTTAATAAGTTGTAAAAGGTTTGATAATATAAAGAGATCTCTAGAAAACCTGTTTTTCAGTTTAGTAATCAACGGGATTGAGAATGTTACGATCCGGATTTCTCATCATCGGGATCGTGATGGCGACTAGCATCGCACTCGTTAGGCAAGCCAACGTAAGAGTTATATTCACCTTTTTCCTTTACATTTCTATAGTTAAAATTAACAAAGCTAAATCAAACTGAAATAAATGCGGAAGTACATACTAAATCGATTATCTATATACTATTAACAATGCCCAAACTGTTACCACCCAGAAACTGGTGTCACAACCCACGAACATACTATGATTTACTACAAATACTGGTCTGAAAGAAATTACATCTGTCTCAAAAAAAAAGAAACACAAGAAGGTATAAACATAGGAGGGGACGCCAGGGCCAGCAGACGCCAACAATACTACCTTGGGTCTCCTAGAAGAAGTATCTGCAACTGACCTCTTGATCAGCCACAATCAACTCCAGAATTTGCACAGAAAGTGCAGAGTGCAGTATCAGTACAACCGACCCCATGTACTGGTAAGTGTCGAGGCTAACCTTGACGAGGTAGGGACGAGAGTACAACGTGGCATTTACAACATAACATGCATACATTATATAATAGAGCAAAAGGAAGTACGGAATGAAAGGGAACAATAACTTGTAGCAAAAATAAATACGGAACTCAATTTTCTTGCCAGTACTCAACTATAACCAACCCTTAAGAGAGTTATAATGCTACTGAATAAAATCACAGCAGAGGACGAATACATAAATAATAAAAGGATGGGGCATGCATCCCGATCCCACCATATCATCAGTAACAATATGAACATTTTCCCTTATTACTCATGTTGTGGAGTGCAACCCAATCCCACCAATCCACCCTTATTACTCCTCAATATATCACCCTTATTCCTCCTGTTGCGTCGTGCAACCCGATTCCACATATCAATACTAATCGCACAATAAGAACAAGTATTTCATAATTTAGCTCAAAACTCGCCACAATATTTATTGCGAGCACGTGATTTTTTCCCTATGTGAAGTACTCCTACAAATTACAAAAATAATTTTTTTCTAATTATTTGCAATTTTATAGGATATTGGAAGGAAATCGTGTCAATTGTTTGCATTTTTTTTATGCATGTTTATTTTATTAAAATCATGACAAAAGTACAAAAAAATATCATGCATTGCATTTAGAGTTTGTTTCCACGTTTTTAGTATTAATTAACTAATTATTTGTTGTATCAAAATTGAAATTACAAAAATAGTCCATTTTTGCATTTTTAGCTTAATTTTAGAATAATAGTTTTTCTCTTTGATTTAGGATTAAGGAATTTTTATATTTTTTATGAAATTGGATAGTGTTACAATATAGATTAATTTAGGATTTTATTTTAGTATTTTTACTTGAAAAAAAAGAAAGAAAGAAAAGCAAAAAATAATAGCAAAATATATGTGGCTAATTGCACAAGGGCTAATTTAATTGGGCTAAGCTATGGTGAAACCCAAATTTCCCCTTTAGTTGTTCGAATCCCCCAAGCCCAAATCACAGCTACCCGATCTCAGGCCCCAGTGAAGCCAAACGATCCCGTTTCCCTTGTCCCTAATCACGACCGTTGAATCTTTGAGATCCAACGGCCCGGAACTTATCGATCCCCAAGTATAAAAGTGTCCGAACCAAGCCCTCCCCCCAGTCAACCTCCCTCATTCCATCTCCTCACCTCCCTGTTTCTCAAAACCCTAGAGACTGCCAACTTGAAACCCTCCGCCGGCGGCAACTCCGTAAACGCCTCCAAATCACTCCAAAATTACACCAAACATTCCTCACCTCCTCTTCTTTCTAAATTCCCAAGCCAATCCTTTCGATTCTTCCCCAAATTGCTTTTATTTAGGATCTGCGAGCATGCAAAGCCTAGGTCACGAATTGTATTTTTTTCAAAGAAGATTTAAGACGGAAAATGGGTGTTATCCGTCTGTTCTCGACGAGAACAGTCGCCTAACACCTATTGCGACTTAAATCAGAGGCATCTAGTTCCCTTTAAGCTGTTTTATTCACGTTCCGGTATAGGTACATTCCTCCTGTCATTCTTTTCTTCTCTTAAGTTATCATTCTCTTGTTTATCTTCTTCTTTTTCTATTTCTGTTTGTTTTGTTCATCATGTTTCCTAGTTCGTCATTTCAATGACAAAACTAAGTAATTCAGGAGGCCATATTCTTTGGGCCGTTAGGGTTTTGTTTGTTTTTTTCATGTCAACCAGCCTAGTTCTCTAGTGCATGTCAAGCTTCTCTTTAGTTTTAGTTATCATTGCTTATTTTTTTGGACATGTTGGTTAATCTAATTCAGAAATAGGCATATAATAAATAATATAATTCTTTAATGTTAGTTTTAGGCATCTTGGATTCTCCTAATTTGATAATTTGTTTTGACTAATTTAGTTTTAGGCAAATTCAAGTTTAGAGGTCTTAAGATTATTATTTTTCTATTTTTTTAGATGTTCAATCTTGGTTTTGATCTGTTTGCTGTCATTTGTGTTGACAATTTCGTTGGCCATATTTTTCAACTCTTAGGGATTTGTAGGGGTTCATTTGTAAGTAAAGAAAACTTAAGGGGGTTAATTTGGGAATTTAGAAATGGGATAAGGTATCTAGAATGTTCTGTGGCATGGACAGCTAGTGCTATTCTACCAGTACAATTGCTGAAGCCAATTAGAAATGGCCAGTTGTTCGATTGTTGTTAGAAAAGATGCTTTGTGAGGGGTATTTTGGAAAAATTTCATTCCTTGACTTGGAAGGCACACAACAGATTTTGGAGATAAATAGAGCCCTTTCCTTCACTCTAGAGACAGACTTTTCAGCATTATTCTCTGCACCTAGAACACTGAAAAATACACACACACTGATAGAGTTTCAGAATTAGAAAAAAAACACAAAAAAGGGATCTCAAATACTGTTCCATTTATTAAATGGTTTTCATTTTTCTTGGTTTTAAAAAGCTTGAATACATTGCTGGTTTCTGGGTTAAAAACATAGTTTTAAGCTCTGCTGATCTTATCATCTTTTTGCTGAAGTTCTATTGTTGTTTTTGGCTGTATCCAGGTATGTAAGGCCGAACCCCTGTAGTCATGTGAATAATACACTTGAAGTTTTAAGTTCGTTGGTTGTTGTCACTCAGTAGATGTTCTTTTGCTTTGCTGGAGATTGGATTTATGATGTTTAAGTCTATTTCATTTTGTTTTCTTCCCCTCCCCGTTCTGCTTTCAGCATATTAGAAGTTAGCTAAAAAATTTGTACATAATAGATGTATGTTCTAAGTATGGACTGTATTGTGAGGTGTGGGGAAGGTATTTGTACATCTAAGTTATATTTTAGGAGATCTGTTTGAAGCTTCAACTACATGGATGTTTTGTTAAGATGGGAGTCTGTTCATTTTTATGTTGATGATGAGTCAGTAGTACCTTCAATAGTTAATACATTCTCAGTTATTTATCAGCTAGGTGATTAAAAGCCTGAATGTTGATATTAGAGTTATTGTTTGAAGTCATAATTACTGTTTGTCATATATGTACGCATGAGTTTAGACTGAGAAGTGCTGAGAATTATATGTCATGTGTGGATCATGGTTTTGGGCCTCAATTTAGACCAAATGACCTTTTACATGTTTGAATTAAGGTCCAACTTTGCTGCCTAACACATATCTGCATAAGAACATGTGTTAACAGTTGGTTATTTCACTTTTAATTAAGTTCAAACGTGAATTTTTGTGGGTGTTTAGGCTTGGGCGTCAGCCCTAAACGAAATGGCCTTGACTGCATGAAGCATGGCAAGTGTTTCAAGGCCCAGGTCTGTGGGATTCGATTTCGAGCCCATGCAGTCCCAGTGTTTCCCCCCACCTTGGTATGCCCGTTTAATAATATACTGGGCCAGCTATTGGCCCAACACTTTGGCCACATTATTACGGGCCTGCTGTATACTTTCTTGCTCGTCATCAATAGCTTTAAATCCGAGTTATTTGTTAATAAAAACGCCATTAGGCCTAATTAAGTATAGTTATTTAGAACGGAGTGAGGTGTGACATCCTAATTAAATCACCTATGGCCCTCATATTTTGTAACTTAGATACTAAAAATGAATCTCGTAGTTTGTTTTAGGCGCGTTAACTAAAACCCGGTGTACATTTTATGTGACCCGATTCTAATCTCTAACAAGGTTAAATAGAACGTGTCGTGAATCATGGGTGCATTTTATGTAGCTTGGATTACGATGTTTTCTAAATAACCTTGAAATAGTTCCTTAAATGGATAAAAGTGGTTATAAAGTTAAAAATGCACATAGGTTAAAAATGCGTAATTAATCAGATAGTAGGCCAATATTAACAGTTGAGCGACCATGCTAAAACCACGGAACCCGGGAATGCCTAACACCTTCTCCCGGGTTAACAGAATTCTTTACTCGGATTTTTGTGTTCGAGGACCGTAAAACAGAGTCAATATTTCCTCGACTCGGGATTTAAACCGGTGACTTGAGACACCATAAATTATCCCAAGTGGCTACTCTGATTTTTAATTAAATAATGCCGTTTAGATTGTCACTTAAATTGGAAAAACTCCCTTATACCCTTTCCGGGGGTAGGAAAAAGGAGGTGTGACAGCTCTGGCGACTCTGCTGGGAAAAAGAACCCAGAATCTCTAGTTCAGGGTTCAAGAATTCGAGCTTAGAATAATTGTTATGTTTGGCTTAATTTATTATCTTATTTGATTTACATGGTTGAGCCTAATGTGCTAAATGTCACTTTTTACCGCTTTGATATTGTTTGAACTGTATATAAACTATTACAAAACCTTCCTCTCTCGGAGTCTTCTAAATTATCTGGGAAGGGTGCACTTCGTGTAGCTTCTCTTTTGTTAGAGTCATATCCCAATTTTTGAACAAGATTCGGACAAATTGTAAAGCCGGTGAAGCTTCTATATTCCCGGTACGCTGCCCCCCATCGGCTCGAGCTATCCGTTTGGGTAAGCCAGGTCTAGAACAAATAAACCTAGGTTTTTAAATATAATATAAAATAGCCTCATGACGGATCCCTAGTAGGAACGCTTGTTTGCATCACGTGCATTTGACCTTGGTGACTCAACATAGGGGTTGGGTCCGTCTAGGATAGGTGTACACGAAATCAAAAGACCATCCTGATGCATTTTTACTTGCTACGTGCAAATTTATTTGACTCGAATTGCATGTTAACTAGCTTCTAGAATAGGGAAGATAAATTAAGAAAAACCAAATTGAGGTAAGAGAGAGGAAACTACCCGCCTGTGAAAAAACTTGGTGTCCAAATATCCCGAAAATCTGCCGAAAATTTTGAAAAAAAAGGAAAAGCTATTTTAAAATGTTTATGTTTTTCTGTTGCATCAAAATTGACAGAACTACACAAGTTTGATTCTCACTGGATATGGGATACGTTGGCAACCCTCATCGGGTCCAACTCCATTTTTGCAAAAATAACCCCAAAAACATGAAGTGTCGCTATTTTGTCATAAATAAATTAGGTAATGTCATTCTTGTCCAAAATAGCCAAAATGCTCCAAAAAGGGCACCGGAAGGACGCTTTTGCAAGAAGAGCCACCTAAGGTCCTCTTTCAAATTTTTGGTTGATTAGCAAACACAACCCTAAAATCTTCTTTCTTGAGGTGCTGAAGGGCTGTATTCGCAAAGGTGTTTTGTTCTAAATTGCAATTTTCGAAAATTGATAATTTTCTCTTGAGTCAAAGTAAATCATGGTCTTTTAATCGATCACCTTAAATAAATGTGCAAGATGAGCACTATTGAAAATGAACCTTTGACAATCCTTGAGGAAATACCGTTAGAACTCCATATGTGGTGGAATGATTTAGGGGAAGTCAGCAGAGATACTGTGATAAAAGCTTTGGAAGGTCTTGTTAGTCTTTTGAAGATTAAGCCGAGGACGGATATAATTGAGGCTTTGATACACTTTTGGGACCAAACGCATAATGTGTTCCATTTTGCTAATTTTGAGCTAACCCCTACGCTTGAGGAAATAGCGGGCTACGCTGGTTTTAGTGGGAATCTCAGAAATCAATACCCCGTGGCACCTAGAACGGTGACTCCTCATAAGTTTTCGGATCTTCTAAGCATTAGTCGGGAAGTTAAAGAAGGAAATTTGGCTGAGGGATTCTACACATTCTACTTCTTGTACCGACGTTACGGGAATCCCCATGGTTTTGAGAGTCCAAATATCGGTCTAACTCATTCAGGGAACAAAGATAAATGCGAAGCTCGGCGGGGACTAGCTTTTATAGTGGCATTCCTGGGCATCTTAATTTGCCCAAGAAAGGATGGAAACATAGAGTTAGGGCTTGTGGGAATAGCCGACTTCATGACTAAAAAGGCTAATGGCACCATTATACCAGTGATCCTAGTGGAGACTTATTGAGCTCTAACTGTTTGCCGAGAAGGAGGAAAGTTTTTTGAGGGATCCAATATGCTTCTACAACTCTGGATGGAGGAACACCTTTGCCACCGTCCGGGGTACATGAACTGTGGTATGACCTGTCTTAAATGCATTGAAGAACATGAAAACCGGGTGGAGGGCCATGAGTTTACGGAAGATACGGAAGCATGGTTCGCACATTTGAGCCCCCTAACTGCAAGCAAAATTGAGTGGACATTATGGTAGCTCCCGATCAGTGAAGTCATTTACATCTCAGCCGAAGTATGTTTTCTTCTATTAATGGGTCTCTAGAGCATTTAGCCTTATGCCCCACATAGTGTTCTATGCCAGCTAGGCAGGTACCAGACTATCCCGCATGATGAGGATTTGAGTCGACAAGTCATCGAACTAGGACCAAAAGCTGCTTTCCCAGAAAGGTGCGCCGAATTCGGTATCAATGTAGGTTCCTAAAGCCAAAGACTCAGGTACGGGATCTGTCCAGAGGCAAGTTGGAGCCTAGTTACACAACTTGGTACGATAAAAGGTCTCAAGTCCATCAAGATCCCGAACGGTCCGCCAAAAGGCCCCATGTCTAACAATTCATTGATGGGGCTCAAGAGCAATGGGATTGGTTGGCAAGAGAGACAAGCTATAGAGACACAATAAGCAAATTGGAGTGGCAAATCCGAGATCTTAAATTTGACAAAAGTGTACAGGCCACTACTGATGAAGGAGAGAAAAAGAAATTGACCCAAGAAAATAAGGCCATTTGAGCCCAGATCCAAAAAATGAAGATAAACCGCTGAGAATAGGGAAAAGAGTCGAAAGGATGAAAGCCTCATAAATGGCCTTAAGAGGAAAATAGTTAAGTACGAGGATGATTTGGAAAAATCCGAGAGTAATCTGGCGAGAGCCCAAGCACAGTTAGCGAAGAACGCAGAGGGATAAGCAGCGTTTGTCCGACAATTAAAAAGGAAATATGAGGGAGAAGCCACCAACTTGAAGAAAAAACTAACTACCCTCGAGAACGAGATGGCCAAACAAACAAAGGCTTCAAAGCAGAAAGAGAACACTGCTACGCCATGATGTTACAGCTAGAAAAAGACCTGCAACAGCTTCAAGAGCAAAATCATACAGCCGAACAAGTTTTGGGGGCCATATCTCAGCAGATCAAACGGTTGCTACAAGAGAAGGGTATTATCAGAGAAAGGGTTAGGAGGATTGCGGACTACATTGTGATGAAGTGCAATGAATGTGAAGACATGACCGGGTCCATGTTCTTTGCTTCCATTATGATTTTTGTACGACAAAACGTGGTTGACCTATTTCGCTTTCAAGAAGATATGGCGCATAGGCCAGCAGTGAGACCGACTGATGTCCCGCGGGCCCCTGAAGTAGTAATTGAGGGACTTATGTATTCATCATTTTTATTCAAGTATGTACTTTCATCTTTCTTCCGGAGTTTGTTAGTCTATTTTCAAGTTTGTATTTTCATTTTCTTTTGGAGTCTGTTAGTCCACCTTTCGAGTTTGTTAGTTTTTATGATTAATTTTGTAGGAGAAGTCGTTGTAATCAAGATGTTTTGCTTTTATTTTATTTTATAAAAAATTGAAAACCCAAAAAATGTATATTTCTTTTATTTTTACACTTATCCCCTAAACTACGTAATGATCTGATTCATGCGGCGCCATGATACGTAGGCAATTGCCATAGGATTCGATCATAACCATAAAATGAAAAAGAGAAAAGAAGAGAGAAAGAAAAAAAAAATCGAGGGGAACAAAATAATGGAAAACAAGAGAGAAAACGAGTGCAAAATAAAAGGGAGGCAACAAAACAAGTGGAAAAGGGCAATAGGGACTATAGAGGGTTTGTAGTGAAAAGAGAAAAGAGAGAGAAGAGAAAGCGCAAAATGCGAAGGGTTAGTTAAAAGCAGGGATGAAGCATGCAGCCATTCAAATGCACGATAGAAGCTTTAATTGTCTAGGTGCATTGCATCCCAAATGTGTGGTTGCCTATCTGTTAAATATTTAACACTGACAAGTTTGCTGTTGTCATTGAGTATAGGAAGGTGGTTAGTTTGTGTGGCACTCTGGAAACTCATCCGTACAACACCAGGTCCAAAGACAAGTTGATTATGACTGGCTAAGAATAGGATGCAAGCATCATTGATCCATCGAGGGAGGTGGAGGAAACTGAACCCGGTCTGAAAGAGGAGTTGCATAAGTTGAAACACCAAATGGCAGAGATGTACCAGGCGTGGATGAAAGGGCATCCCCCACCATCATACCCCGCCAACCCTGCTTTCATCCCACCGTTAGCTCAGTCCAAGAACCTCCCACTATAGATTCATCCCCACAACATGCACAAAACTTCACCCCATACCACCACTACCATGGCACCACCTCCCAAACTATACAAGCTCTACCAGCCAAAATAACCCCATACCCTCCTCCACCAGCTACCCCTGTTTTCGTATCACCTCTACCAGCTACACTCCATAGATCTTTTAGTGAGCCATTATTCCAGACCCAAGATAATCAGTACTACCCCCAGAGCCTACATTCAAGGCCCCAGACCATTACTCATACACTCCTCGTTTCGATCTCCCTGTTGAGACAGAGAAACCACCTAAAAACCCAGAACAAGAGGAGATGCTTAGGAAGGTGAGAAGCCTGGAACAATTGCTCAGAAGCATGCAAGGGTTGGGAGGTCAAGTAAGTGTAGCCTACAAAGATCTGTGTTTGTTCCCTGATATATAGCTACCTGTTGGGTTCAAAATGCCCAAATTTGATTTGTATGATGGGCACGAAGATCTCGTGGCTCACTTAAGGGGATTCTGTAGTAAAATGATAGGAGACGGTTGGAAAGATGAACTGTTAATGGCGTACATTAGCTAGAGTCTGAGTGGTGCGACATTGGAGTAGTACACTTGTCAGGATCACAGCAGATGGTATACCTGGGATGATTTGGCCAAAACATTTGCTCGTCATTTCCAATACAACATCGAGAATGTTCCAGATCATTTATCTTTAACTAAGATTGAGAAGAAGCCTCGTGAAAGTTTCAAGAACTATGGATTCTGCTGGAGAGAATAGGCAGCTGGAATACTTTCTTCAGGCCTTGGAGCCTACTTACTTTGGTCATTTGATTTCGGCCATAGGTAAGTCCTTTAACGAGATAGTAAAAATGGAAGGAATGGTAGATGAAGGGCTCAAATCAAGCAAGATTATGAGCTACTCCGTCATCAAAACAACTACGCAGGCAATCCAGAATGGCATCGGAGGCGTGCTTGGGAAAAAGAAGAAAGAGGATGTCGCTATGGTCGTTTCAGGATTATGGCACGGACCAAGGGATTCCCCTACCCATTGCACCCAACCTCGACCCCAGCTTCAAGTATATACCCCAACTCCATATAGTCCACCCCAGCACTACTTCCCACCACCAGAGCCTCAATACTCAGTCAGGACACCCAATATCATGTCCATCATGCACAGTCATATGCTCAACCCCCTCCTCACCCGCAATGACGTGCACCAGCCCCACGAAACACCTACCCACCACCACAAACATACCAAAACCCCACTGGTCCAAATTTTTGAGCCAAACCAGAATTTATGAATGAAAGGTTACAGCGGAAGAAAAACTTCACCTCGCTTGGGGAATCTTATACCAGCTTATTTCAAAGATTGAGGCAGTTGGATGTTCTGAGGACAATTGAGTCAAAACTAACAAACCCCCTCCAAAGAACCTAGATTATTCTCTCAGGTGTGCGTATTGTTCTGATACTCTGGGGCACGACACAGAAAAATGTTTGCATATGAAGAACTCCATTCAAGAGTTCATTGATACGAAGCAGATCATAGTCCAGAACCCAGAAGCACCCAATATTAGCTAGAACCCATTGTCGGCCCTTGCTAAAATACACATGATTGAGATAGTGCACAAATATGGGAAGCCCAAGAAGCCTTCACAATCTATCATGATGATCCGCTCTAGTGAAAGTAAGTTGGTTAAGGACCCGGTTATCACAAAAGAAACATCGTTGATAGCTGAAGGATCGACAGACAAGTTGAGTTTGCCAAATGATAAGCTAGTTCTGGTAGTTGAAAAGAGGTCCCCAAGTGATGTTTTAGCAAAACAAGAAAAGCCAAAGGTGATCGTGCCGGGGGTCACAAGTAAACCAGTCATAATTGAGAAGGGTGCTCGCACAGACCCTATCATTATCAAACCTGTAAGTCAGCTGTCGGTAGATGACACCAAGACTGTCCCATGGAACTATGAGTGAGTGATAGTGACCTATAAGGGGAAGGAAGTGAAAGAAGAAGTTAACGAGGCCCAGGGATTAACTCGTTCGGGGAGATGCTTTCCCCAGAAAAGTTAAGGAAAGCTAAAACACACAAAGACAATCCAGTTCTAGTGAATTAACCTGTCACTGAAGAAGAAACAAAGGAGTTTTTGAGAAAAATGAAGGTATAAGATTACTCCATCATAGAACAGTTGAGAAAGACTCCTGCTCAGATTTCTCTGTTATCATTGTTGATCCATTCAGATGAACATCGACGGGCCCTGATGAAGATTTTGAATGAAGATTATGTCCCCAACAAAATCACTGTGAACCATCTGGAGAATATTGCCAATAAGATATTTGAGTCGAATCGGATCACATTCTCTGATGATGATTTGCCCCTGGAGGGTACAGAACACAATCGAGCCCTCTACCTCACAGTGAAATGTGAAGATTCTATGGTCACAAGGGTGTTGATTGACAATGGTTCTAGTGCAAACATCTGCCCTCTCTCTACTCTGAATAAATTAAAAATTGATGCTGAGAGGATTCACAAAAACAGCATATGCGTCTGAGGTTTTGATAGAGGAGGAAAAGACTTTATTGGCAACATCATGCTCGAGTTGACAATAGGACCAGTTGAATTCACTATGGAGTTTCAGGTGTTGGATGTGACTGTTTCTTACAATTTGCTATTGGGTAGGCCTTGGATACATGTTGCCAAGGCGGTTCTATCCTCTTTACATCAGATGGTGAAGTTTGAATAGGATAGACAAGAAATCGCGGTGCATGGCGATGAGAATTTATGTGCTTTCAATGATACCTCCGTCCCGTTTATTGAAGCTGAAGAGAATAAGGGGTTGTGGGTCTATCAAATGTCTGAGATGGTGTCAATTGAAAAGGTTCCGGAAGGGGAGTACATCTCGGGTCCAAAGTTAGCATCTGCAATCGTCATGGTAGCGACCGAGATGTTGAAAAATGGTTTTATGCCAGGAAAGGGTCTGGGTGCATCTCTCCAAAGCATTGTGCAGCCAGTGTCCTTCCGTGAAAATCTGGGCACATTTGGTCTGGGGTTGAATCCTACAAGAGATGATGTGAAGAAGGCTCGAAATATGAAAAAGAATGCATGGTAACTCCCTAAGCCAGTCTCATGCCTCTCCAGGTCTTTCATCAAGGCAGGGGTGATGAAGCGTCCAGTGACAACAGTTCCAAGGTTGGTGGTTGATTTTGATGAGGAATTGGTTAAAAGTTTCTAGAGTTTGTTTGATTAAGTGAACATGGTAGAAAATGGGGAAGGTTCCAGCAAGGCGGATGTACAGTTTGTTGGGCCAAAAGTGAAGATTAACAATTGGGATGCCACTCTTCTCCCTACCCGGAAGGAGTTTTGATAGTTTGCTTTGCTTTCCTTTCAGTTTATCTGGATTATTCCAGGGTTGTAATTCAGATTTTATTTTCCGTCTATTTTGATGTACAAACCCTTCTATCCTTTAATTTTAATGAAATGCAATTTCCCTTTTCCATTACTCCTGATAGTGTCATTTTCTTTTCTTTATACAGTTGTTTTTATGCTGGTTTCAATGACATGACATGCATGAGGAATCTTCAGCCAAGTCTTAAAAGCCAATCTAACTCTGAAATAATAATCCAGGAAATATAGTGTGATGATGAAATAAAATATGATGATGAGGAAGCATTTGAGGAATTAGTAAAGAGCTAAGTCACTTTAAAGAGAAACCCAAGTCTAATTTGAACAAAAGTGAAGCAATCAATTTAGGGGGTCCGGATAATATCAGGAAAACCAAGATAAGTGTACACTTAGAACAACAAATCAGGGAGGAAATAATCAAAGAACCATTTGAATATAAAGACATTTTTGCATAGTCATACGACGACATGCTGGGTCTAAGCACTGACTTGGGGGTTCACAAATTGCCTACTGACCCGGCATTCCCTCCCGTTAAGCAGAAGTTGAGAAAGTTCAAAACTGACATAAATGTGAAGATTAAGGAGAAAATCACAAAGTAGTTGAATGCAAAGGTCATTCGAGTCACACGATACCCCACTTGGTTAGCTAATGTTGTGCTAGTGCCAAAGAAGGACGGTTAGACCAGGATGTGTGTTGATTACCGCGATCTCAACACAGCAAGCCCAAAGGATAATTTTTCATTGCCAAATATCCACACCTTGATTGACAACTGTGCCAAGCATGAGATCAGTTCTTTTGTGGATTGCTATGCGGGATACCACCAGATCTTGATGGACGAGGAAGATGCATAAAAGATAGCATTCATCACAACATGGGGGAATTATTACTACCGGATAATGCCATTTGGTTTAGAAAACGCTGGGGAAACTTACATGAGGGCAATTACTACTGTGTTCCATGACATGATATACAAAGAGATTGAGGTTTATGTGGATGATGTGATCGTAAAATCAAAGCAACAAGTCGACCATGTCGGAGATTTGAGGAAGTTTTTTGAGAGGCTCCGGAGGTACAATCTTAAGCTCAACCCTGCCAAGTGTGCATTTGGTGTTCTATCCGGAAAACTTTTGGGATTCATAGTTAGTCGTTGAGGCATTGAGCTGAACACGTCAAAGATCAAGACTATCCAAGAATTGCCACCTCCAAGGAACAAGACTGAGCTGATGAGTCTGCTCAGGTGATTGAACTACATCAGCATGTTTATTGCTCAACTGATGACAACTTGTGAGCCCATCTTTAAGTTGCTGAAGAAGGATGCTGCAGTCAAATGGGCTGATGAGTTCTAGGAGGCATTTTATAAGATCAAGGGATACTTGTCAAACCCACATGTGTTGGTCCTGCCGGAACTCGGGAGGCTTGTAATTCTTTATCTGACGATCTTGGATAATTCGTTTCGTTGTGTGTTGGGTCAACATCACATCACTGGCAGGAAGGAGCAAGCCATCTATTATCTCAGTAAAAAGTTCACATCATATGAGGCTAAGTATACTCCCCTTGAAAGGACATGTTGCGCCCTGACTTGGGTGGCACAAAAGTTGAAGCATTATTTGTTGTCTTACACTACTTACCTCATTTCTCGCCTGGATCCTCTGTAGTATATCTTTTAGAAGCCTATGCCCATAGGAAGACTTGCGAAGTGGCAGATTTTACTCACAGAGTTTGATATAATCTATGTGACCCGGACTGCGATCAAAGCCCAAGCATTGGCCGATCATTTGGCCGAGAACCCGGTCGACGAAGATTATAAACCATTGAGAACTTATTTTCCCGATGAAGAGGTGATGCATATTGACGAGGTGAAGTAGGCTAAAAGACCAGGTTGGAAACTTTTCTTTGATGGAGTCGCTAACATGAAAGGTGTCGGGATAGGGGTCGTGCTTATTTCCAAAACAGAGCATCACTACCCTGTTACGGCTCAGCTTTGTTTCTATTGTACCAACAACATGGCTGAGTACGAGGCATGCATTTTGGGATTGAGGTTAGCTGTAGACATGGGAGTACATGAAGTCTTGGTCTTGGGAGACTAGGACCTTCTGGTGCACTAGATTCAAGGAGAATGGGATACACGAGATTTAAAGCTCAAACCGTATTGGCAATGTTTGCATGATCTTTGTCAACAGTTTGATCAATAGAATTCAGGCATATTCCAAGGATCCATAATGAGGTTGCTGATGCTTTGGCTACCTTGGCGTCAATGTTGCACCATCCGGACAAAGCTTATATTGACCTTCTACATATTTAAGTTCGTGATAAGAATGCTTACTGTAACATGGTTGAGGAAGAACTTGATGGTGAACCGTGGTTCCATGATAACACGGAGTACATCAGGATAGGGGTATATCCATTACAAGCCACAGGCGATCAAAAGAGAATAATTCGACGTTTGGCTAGTGTTTTTTCTTGAGCGGGGGAATTTTGTACAAAAGAACTCCAGACCTTGGGTTGTTGAGGTGCATAGATGCTAAGTAAGCCACGACTATTATGATTGAAGTACATTTCGGAGTTTGCGGGCCGCATATGAGTGGGTTTGATCTGGCAAAGAAAATTCTTAGAGCAGGGTATTACTGTCTCACTATGGAGAGAGATTGCATCAGCTTTGTGCGTAAGTGTCATCAATGCCAGGTACGTGGAGATTTGATTCATTATCCTCCATCTGAGTTGCACACAATGTCCGCACCGTGGCCTTTTGTTGGTTGGGGCATGGATGTCATTGGACCAATTGAGCCCGCGACATCAAATGGGCACAAGTTCATTTTTGTGTCCATTGACTATTTCATTAAGTGGGTTGAAGCTAAAACTTTCAAATCTGTGACCAAGAAGGAAGTGGTCGACTTTGTTCAGTCAAATATCATTTGTCAGTTTGGAATCCCAAAGGTAATCATCATAGATAATGGTGCTAATCTTAACGGTCATCTAATGAAAGAAGTATGTCAACAGTTTAAGATTACGCATCAAAATTCTGCCCCGTACCGCCCCAAGGTGAACAGAACAGTCGAGGCAACCAACAAGAACATAAAGAAGATACTTCGAAAAATGGTGCAAGGTTCCTGGCAATGGCGTGAAAAGTTGCCCTTTGCTTTGCTAGGTTATCGCACTACTATTCGCACTTCAATAGGTGCAACTCCTTATTTGTTGGTATATGGTACTGAAGCAGTGATACCCGCGGAAGTTGAAATTCTATCTCTTCGGAGTGTTGCTGAAGCCGAAATTGATGATGATGAGTGGGTCAAAACCCGTTTGGAGCAATTAAGTCTGATTGATGAGAAAAGACTAGCGGCAGTGTGTCACGGTCAGTTGTATCCAAAGAGAATAGGAAGAGCATACAACAAAAAGGTGTGTCCCCGAAAATTTGAAGTGGGTCAGCAAGTATTGAAACGCATCCATCCACATCAGGTTGAAGCGAAAGGCAAGTTCGCCCTAAATTGGCAGGAGCCGTTCATTGATACAAGAGTGTTGTCAAATGGTCCTTTATATTTAACAGATATAGAAGGCAAATGGGTAGATATAGCTATCAATTCTGATACAGTCAAAAGATATTATGTATGATTTCTTTGGTTTAAATTGTGTTTGTTTGTACTTGGCATATTTTGAAGATTGGAATGACGAAGGTATTTTATTCTGCTATCTAAACATTTTACCCTTTGTTACCCCTTTGAGCCTTATTTGTTTTCTTTCATACCCCTCTTTTGGAATTAGTAGCAAAGTTCAGAAGCACGGACACAAAAGGTAAATAAAGAAGGAAAAGAGGAAAAGATAAGAGAAAAAGAGAAAGAAAAGAATGAAAAAGAGTGGAGAAAATAGAAAAGTAACAACAACAAAGCAATTCCTATGACATGAACTACGTTCGACCTGATTCCTTTTAAGGATACGTAGGCAGCCTCACGGTTCGGTCTCATCCAAATAAAAATTCAAAAGCCCCCAGGCAAAGAAACTAAGGCAAAAGTTGTGGTTATGTAAAAGATCTGATTCCAAAAGTTGTAATTGTGAACCCACTCAATTTGTTTTGAGTCTTTGTCCTTTCTTTCTAACCCCATCCAAAAGCTAACATTATGATCCAAAAAAAAACCTTCCGACCAATATTTGAGAGTGCCAAGTCAAGCGAGACAGAGGTATGATTCGCACTAGGGGCAACACTCTATGCTGCACAAAGGAAAATGAATAAATAAGAGAGTCTTATTGGTGAGAACCCTCACGGGCCCCGGATGGCGACGGAAAGATGAGAGAGTCTTATTGTTGAAAACCTTTAAGGTCACCATAAGGCGACAGTGAGTTGAGAGTTGAAGAAATAAGAGAGGTTTGTTGGTGAAAACCCTTCAGGGCACCGCAAGCCGAACTAGGTTAGTGACTTGGCAAAGAGATTGGGTTTTGAAGATCCTGGGGAATAAAGTACGACAACTGAAAGGTGATTGGCTGAACGGGCTGGGCTGATTAATCCGAAATGCATATCATGATCATTTGTGTCAACTGCCTAGATAAGTCTCCTTCCTTTTCTCCCTCAAACAGTCATCCAGTTTTGGATTTTCTTATTTATTCCTAACTCTTGAAGTCATTGCATATTATTTATTTTGGGTTTATTTCTCCAAGGTTTTCCAATGTCAGCCTTGTTTAAGTAAGTGAGAAAGGATTTCAAAGCTTACTACCAACTTTAAAATTTCACAAAGCAAAGTGCGGCCAAAACATACCAGAGATTGCATGATGCAAAGTGGAAAATAAGGTGTCAGTGAAAGCTCCATAGGTGGAGTGGTTTGGGAACTTTGTGGAAGATACAGAGGCTCGGGTCATTCAGGGTCCTGTGGTTGAAATTCAGTCAGAAAGGCAAACAATTCTTGGCCAGATTCAAGGCAGCCAGTCAAAGTAAAGCACGACAGTGAAAGGGCCACCATCAACAAGAATGCCGCAAATTAACCACCACATTTTTAAGCTGATAAGATTTTCATTGATTAAAATAGGGGCAGGAAATTTCGTTTATTCCGGGGGAGCCCTCTGTGGGGAAATCATGCACCAGATAGGTTCAACCGTAAATCTTCAGGACCCTCCTAGATAATGGGATTTAGTTCAAAATTTTCAGGGCCCTCCTAGATAACTGGATTCAATATTTTTTAGGGTTCTCAGGACCCTCCTGGATAATGGGACTTAGTTGAATTCCAATACCTTCATGGATAATAAGATTTAGCGTAAGCTCTACCATTAGGAAATATAAGTTAGCGTTGAAGTTTTCACTTTAAGGATGGGATTTAATTTTAATTTTCTAGACCCTCCTGGATAATGGGATTTAGATTTTGAGTTCTTATAGCTCTTTTGATAACAAGATTCGATTAACACTCACGGATGTGACCAGATACAAAACTGGGATAGAAAATATTTCTTTGTTTTGTCTGTTTTGTTGTAATCAGGCGCCCACCTGGAGAACAAGGGAATACAGTTCAAGTTATGGTAATTAGGCACCCACCTGGAGAACAAGGGAATACGGTTAAAGTTTGGTAATCAGGCGTCCACCTGGAGAATAAGGTAATACAATTCAAGTTTTTGGTATTTGGGTGCCCACCTGGAGAACAATGGAATACAATTCAAGTTTTTGGTATTCGGGTGCCCACCTGGAGAATAAGGGAATACGATTAAAGTTTTGGCAATCAGGCGCCTACCTGGAGAACAAGGGAATACAGTTAATGTTTCTGCAATTAGGTGCCCACCTGGAGGACACGGGAATACAATTAAAGTTTTGGGAATCAGGCGACTACCTGGAGAGCGAGGGAATACGGTTAAAGTTTTGCAAATCAGGCGCCCACCTAGAGAACAAGGGAATACAGTTAATGTTTTGGCAATCAGGCGCCCACCTGGAGAACAAGGGAATACAGTTCAGTTTTGGCAATCAGGCGCCCACTGGAGAACAAGGGAATACAATTAATATTTGGCAATCAAGCACCCACCGGAAGAACAAGGGAATACCATTTAAGTTTGGGCAATCAGGCGTCCACCTGGAGAACAAGGGAATACAATTTAAGTTTTGGTAATCAGGAGCCCCCTCGGAGAACAAAGGAATACAGTTTAAGTTTTTAGCAATCAGGCGCCCACCTGGAGAATAAGGGAATATATTTCAATTTTTTGTAATCAGGCACCCACTTGGAGAACAAGGGAATACGATTCAAGTTTTGGCAATCAGGCACCCATCTGGAGAACAAGGGAATACAATTCAAGTTTGGCAGTCAAGCACCCACCTAGAAAACAAGGGAATACGATTCAAGTTTTGGTAATCAGGCGCCCACCTGGATAACAAGGGAGTACAATTTAAGTTTTCAGCAATCAGGTGCCCACCTGGAGAACAAGGGAATACATTTCAAGTTTTGGCAATCAGGCACCCACCCGGAGAACGCCCACCTGGAGAACAAGAGAAATACAGTTCAAGTTTTGGCAATCAGGTGCCCACCTGGAGAACAAGGGAATGCAATTCAAGTTTTGGCAATCAGGTACCCACCTGGAGAACAAGGGAATACAATTCAAGTTTTGGCAATCAGGCGTCCACCTAGAGAACAAGGGAATACCGTTCAAGATTTGACAATCAGGTGCGCACCTGGAGAACAAGGGAATAGAGTTCAAGTTTTGGCAATCAGGCGTCCACTTGGAGAATAAGGGAATACAATTCAAGCTTTGGTCATCAGGCACCCACTTGGAGAACAAGGGGATACGGTTCAAGTCTTTCAAAAATGCTTCCCATGGAGTATTCAAATGGGCAAAAATCGCTCGTATCCGCTCACTTTTTCTTTGCCCGAAAACTCTTCGTGTTTTCTAGCAAAGAGGGGCAGCTGTGAGCATGTGATTTTTCCCCTATGTGAAATACTCTTACAAATTAAAGAAATAATATTTTTCTAATTATTTGCAATTTTATAGGATATTGGAAGGAAATCGTGTTGATTGTTTGTATTTTTCTATGCATGTTTATTTTATTAAAATCATGAAAAAAGTACAAAAAATATCATGCATTGCATTTAGAGTTGGTTTCCATATTTTTAGGATTAATTAGCTAATTATTTGTTCTACCAAAATTGAAATTACAAAAATAGTCCATTGTTGCAGTTTTAGCTTAATTTTAGAATAATAGTTTTTCTCTTTAATTTAGGATTAAGAAATTTTTATAATTTTTTATGAAAACTGTTAGTGTTAGGATCTAGATTAATTTAGGATTTTATTTTAGGTATTTAATTGGAAAAAAAAGGAAAGAAAAAGAAAAGCAAAAAAGAATAGAAAATAAATGGGGCTATTGCACAAGGGTTGATTTAATTGGGCTAAGACATGGTGAAGCCCAAATTTCCCCTTTACCCGTTCCAATCTCCCAAGCCCAAATCCTAGCTACCCGGTCCTAGGCCCCATTACAGCGAAACGATCCCGTTTCTCTTGTCCCTAATCACGACAGTTGAATCTTTGAGATCCAACGGCCCGGAACTTATCGAACCCTAAGTATATAAGTGTCCGAACCAAGGCCTCCCCCAGTCAACCTCCCTCATTCCATCTCCTCACCTCCCCGTCTCTCAAAACCCTAGAGACCGCCGCCTTGAAACCCTCCGCCGGTGGCAATTTCATAAACCCCTCCAAATCACTCCAAAATTACACCAAACATTCCTCACCTCCCCTTTTTTCTAAATTCTCAAGCCAATCCTTTTGATTCTTTCCCAAAATGCTTCAGTTTCGGATCTGAGAGCATGCAAAGCCTAGGTCACGAACTGGTTTTTTTTTTCAAAGAAGATTTAAGCCGGAAATGGGTGTTATCCGTCTGTTCTCGATGAGAACAGTCGCCTAACACCTATTGCGACTTAAATCAGAGGCATCCAGTTCCCTTTAAGCCGTTTGATTCACGTTTCGGTATAGGTACATTCCTCCTGTCTTTTTTTTCTTTTTTTCTCTTAAGTTATCATTCTCTTGTTTATCTTTTTTTTTTCTGTTTCTGTTTGTTTTGTTTATCCTGTTTCCTAGTTCGTCATATCAATGACCAAACTAAGTAGTTCATGAGGCCATATTCTTTGTGCCGTTAGGGTTTTGTTTGTTTTTTTCATGTCAACCAGCCTAGTTCTCTAGTGCATGTCAAGCTTCTCTTTAGTTTTAGTTATCATTGCTTATTTTGTTTAGACCTGTTGGTTAATCTAATTCTGAAGTAGTCATATAATAAATAATATAATTCATTAATGTTAGTTTTAGGCATCTTGAATTCTCCTAATTTGATAATTTGTTTTGACTAATTTAGTTTTAGGAAAATTCAAGTTTGGAGGTCTTAAGATTATTATTTTTCTATTTTTTTAGATGTTCAATCTTGGTTTTGATCTGTTTGCTGTCATTTGTGTTGACTATTTTGTTGGCCATATTTTTCAACTCTTAGGGACTTGTAGGGGTTCATTTGTAAGTAAAGAAAACTTAAGGGAGTTAATTTGGGAGTTTAGAAATGGGATAAGGTATCTAGAATGTTCTGTGGCACGGACAGCTGGTGCTATTCTACTAGTACAAGTTGCTGAAGCCAATTAGAAATGGCCAGCTGTCCGATTGCTGTTAGAAAAGGGATCACTTTCTATTGCCTTTTCTTGACCAGATGCTAGATAGACTTGCTGGGCGTGCCTTCTACTGTTTCTTGGATGGGTACTCTAGGTACAACCAGATTTTGATTGCTCCAGAAGATCAGGGGAAAACCACATTCACGTGTCTGTATGGCACTTTCTCCTTTTCTAGGATGCCATTTCGGTTGTGTAATGCATTGGCTACATTCCAGCGGTGTATGATGACCATATTTACCGACATGGTGGTGGACATTTTGGAAGTGCTCATGGACGACTTTAGTGTTGTGGGTGACTCGTTTGATGAATGTTTGAAGAATCTAGACAAGGTGTTGGCCCGGTGCAAAGAGACCAATCTTGTGCTTAACTAGAAGAAATGCAAGTTTATGGTCGAGGAAGGCATTGTCCTCGGCCATAAGATCTCAAAGCACGGCATAAAAGTGGACAAGGCTAAAATTGAAATGATCTCAAAGCTTCCTCCTCCTACTTCAGTCAAGGGGGTTAGGAGTTTTCTTAGGCATGCGGGGTTCTATCGAAGATTCATCAAAGACTTTTCTAAGGTAGTGAATCCCTTGTGCAAGTTATTGGAAAAGGATGCCAAGTTCGTGTTCGATGAGGAATGTATGAAAGCTTTTGAACTCCTGAAATATAAATTGACACCAACCCCCATTATTACCGCACCCAATTGGATCTTACCTTTTGAGCTCATATGTGACGCAAGAGATGTTGCAGTAGGAGTGGTCTTGGGTCAAAATGTGAATAAATGTTTCACCCAATGTATTATGCAAGCAAAATAATGAATGATGCTCAAGTGAATTACACGGTGACAGAAAAAGAGTTGCTGGTAATTGTGCTCGCAATGGTGAAGTTTAGGCTTTATCTCATGGCTGCCAAGGTAATAATTCATACCGACCATGCAACACTCCGCTACTTTATGATGAAGAAGGATTCCAAAGATCGGTTGATGAGATGGGTCTTATTCTTCAAGAGTTTGATCTGGATATTGTGGACTGGAAAGGGTGTGAAAACCAAGTGGCGGATTACTTGTCCCGCTTGGAGAAGGAGGGGAGGCCCCATGATGGCCTCGAGATTAATGATTTATTTCCTGATGAGCAACTCCTCTCTGTATCTGTGAATAGCATGCCTTGGTTTGTGGATGTGGCCAATTTCCTTATAACCGGTATTGTTCCGTATGAGCTCTATTCTAACCAAAGGAAGAAGCTTAAAAAGGATAGCTTGGACTACTACTGGGATGAGTCGTACTTGTTCAAAATCTGTAATGATGGTGTGATCCGGAGATATTTTCCAGAGGAGGAGCAATTGAGTATTCTGGATGCTTGTAATTCCTCTCCCTACGGTGGTCATCACTGAGGGGCAAGGACATTTTCAAAGGTGTTATGTTGTGGTTTTTATTGGCCCACATTGTACAAGGATGCAAGTGAACTGGTGAAGAAATGTGATGAATGTCAAAGAGCGGGTGGAATTTCAAAGAGGGATGAGATGCCTCTCACCACTATTCTAGAGGTTGACATATTTGATGTGTGGGTCATTGATTTCATGGGTCCGTTTGTAAGCCTTTGTGGAAACACATATATTCTTGTTGCCGTTGATTATGTTTCAAAGTGAGTTTAGGCCATGGCTTTACCCAATAGTGAGGCCCGGAGCATTGTGACCTTTCTCAAAAAGGGTATCTTTACTCGGTTTGGCACTCTTAGAGCAATCATTAGTGATGGAGGGTCTCATTTTTGCAATAAGGCATTTGACACTTTACTTTCAAAGTATTGTGTCAATCACAAGGTTTCTACCTCTTACCATCCTCAAGCTAGTGGGCAAGTTGAGGTCTCCAATAGGGAGATCAAAAGCATTTTGTCAAAGATGATCAATGCAAATAGGACCGATTGGTCAAAAAAATTTGATGATGCTCTGTGGGCTTATTGAACTGCTTACAATACTCCGATTAGTATGTCTCTGTACCGGTTGGTGTTTGGGAAAGCTTGCCATCTACCGGTTAAGTTAGCACATAAGGCCATATGGGCTTTGAGGAAGTTAAATCTTGAATGGGATGTGGCAGTAAATCTTCGGGTAGAGCAGCTTAATAAGCTTGATGAGTTCTAGTTTCAAGCCTACTCCAGTTCGTCCTTGTATAAGGACAAGATGAAGTACCTTCATGACAAGTATACTCGTGGCAAGGAGTTCAAAGTGGGTGATTTGGTTCTCTTGTTTAATTCCCGGTTGTGACTGTTTCCGGGAAAGCTTAAATCAAAATGGAGTGGATCTTTTGAGGTGGTGCTTGTGACTCCATTTGGTGCTCTTGATTTGAAAAACAAAAATGGTGAGATCTTCAGAGTTAATGGGCACAGACTCAAGCACTATCTTGGCAAGTTTGATGACAGCCATGTGGTGGCACCGATCCATCTCAAGTGATTGATGGTAACCTGCGTCGTGCCGTTGTTGATACCCAATTTTTTCCTATGAATTTTTATATTCAAATACTTTCAAAATGAATTATATAAGTATGCTCAAGTATCTTAGTATTTTTTCAAATTTTTTAAGGATTTTTAAATCAATTTATTGCCCATTTTAGCAGTATAAAAACCAATAATTATTCCCAAAATTATCATTTTGGTGAATAACTTATTCTATTCCCTTATTTATACCCAAATATAGCTAGGGTAATTTTTACACATTTTTGTCAAATTTATTTGATATTTTAAAAGCTAAATTACATATAATTGCAATTTTAGCCTATTTTAAGAATTAATAGCATTTTATAATTTTGAAATTGGTTCCAATATTTTTAAATAAATATTTATATATTATTCATTGACTCAGTACTTTTAATTTATTTTCAGAAGTTATTTTTACTATTTTTATAAAATAAAAAGGGAAAAGTGGCTATTTAAAATCTGTCCCATTTTTGTTTCAATTATAGCCAAATTGATCCCACTAATTGACCCAATTTCAAACCCAATTTGGGACCAACCCAATTCCATTTAACCAACCCTTAACCCATTTAAAACTATCTGACCTAAACCCCTTTTAATCTAGGCCGTTGATCAATCTGATCAACGGCCACGATTTCCCCTTTCCGTTTTTAATCCGTCCACACCCCTCCCTAACTCATTTCATTCTATCAGCCGCCTCTAAATACCCCCCCCCCATCTCAAACTCTCTCGAAGGTTCTTGAAACCCTAATCATCTCCTACTATCTTCTACCTTCAGCTCACCGAAATCCATGGCCTTTCAGGCCATGGATGGCTTAAACTCATCACCCTATGATCTTAAATACTTGGTGTTCGAAGTTTCGAGGTCAGACCTCAATGGTGTCCGTTCAGATCCTCTCCGATTCAAGGTTCTATGGCCTCTCCGGCCTTGCTCCGGCATATCCAAGCATTATGAGCCAATTTCTAACTTATCCGACTCAGATCGGACCTTTTCCAAGCCTTTCTCGCTTTAGGGTTCCTCTGAAACCCTAGCTATTCGAGGTTTTCTCTGATTGTTTCTTAAATCTGTTCTATATTTGTGCTCTACTTGAGTTTTTAAATGTTTTCCCTAATTTTTTTTTCAAAAATTACTTCTTTCCGATTTAGGGTTTTTCTGAAAAGCTTAAAATGTTTCTCTGACTTTTCTTCTTCTTTTCTTTGTTTTTATGTTTTCCTTTATCATGTATGTTCTTCGGTGCTTTGTTTTTCTACTGTGTTTTGTACTATGCTCGCATGTTTATCTTGCTGTATTTTCCAATATGATCTTTTGCTATGATTTTCCGGTATTTTTGTGTTCTTCTAGTGTATGTATTTCCTACTGAGTTCTTAAGTTTTGTTTGCCTTCTACTAAACTCTGTTTAAGTTCCTTCTAAAAGGTTTTGTTAAACACGTTTCTTACTGTCGTGACTATTCTCTCATTATGCTCTTATGCCCGTCTGCTGTGAATATTATTTGTATTTTCTTGTCTTCCCATGAGATTTTGAAAGGAAATCTCTAAGCCTGTTTCCTCCTCATCTCTGTATTTTACTCGAGTCAGAAACCCTAGAATTTGGGGGTTTCCTCCGAGTTTGGTCATATGATCAAACTAGGGTTCTGTTTGAGGACCCCCGACTCTTTCAGACTTATTTCTGGGTCTATGAACTAAGTGTGAACTTCTTTTGTTTACACACAATTCTGATTCTCCTACACTAGACTCTTCTATTGAATAGCATGACAAATTTCTTCATGTTTAACGTGTCTGTGTGCTTTTATATGTGAGGAATCTTTCTTCAAAATGTTTTCCAACTTGTGATTGATTCAGATTCCTCTTAATAAGTTTAATTGATTGGTACTGATTTTCCTTAAGCCGAAATCCTTCCCATCTTCCTGACCTGGTTCATTCATACGAAATCCTTAATTTCTGATTTACTGGTTGTTAACTGATTTCCTTTCCTTATTTGCACAAACCGTGTATTATCAAGACTTTGTCCTTAAATAAACCTCAATGTATTTACCCCTCTTGTACTACTCTGGAAAAGTGTTTGATTGACCCATTTCCTTAATTATTTTGCCCGTTTAAAATTAGAATCCCTTAATTAAAGGGAGACCTTGTGTAATTGATTTCCAAACTATTTTTCTTACCTATTTCTACTTGCTTTCTGCACTATAAAAGGGCACGACCCTTCTGCACTTCAGGACATCTTCAATGCAATACTTCTACACTTCACAATTCTCCTCTAAACTCATAGCATTCTGATCGCTCGTTTGCAATTTGGATTTACAAGACTACTGCTTTCTCTTTGTTTGTTTTCTCTGAAACTGGTATGTTCTAGTTTGATTTTCAGCCTCATCCCAATATGTTTATTTTACAGCTTCCACACCCCTGTTTGCTTTACTGCCTATGTTTAATGTTAATTAGCATATGTTTCTATTTTGAATCCCTGCACCCCTGTCCCCTTCTATGTGTTTGAGTTGAAGTTCAGAACATGGAAACATCCAAGTTGTTGCTCATGTCTGGACATGATCCCTTAGGGGATCCTAACTCCCAAATAATGTGGCTAACAGGCTGGTTGGGGTGTGCTTTCCCCCAGAATCCCCTCTCTGCACTTACACTCACTCTTAAATTCTATGTTATGACCCCCTCCTATGAGCCTTGCTTTGGGACCTTGAGTTCCCTATGAACTTGGACATTCGAGGGCTGGCCCTTCCACACTGCACTATAACTCAATTCTACAATATATTTGGGTGTAAGCACTGCCCGAAGTCTACTTGAGACTCTTAGGGAACTCTGACACATCCCAAATAAGAGAAAGGCTTTGGAAATTTGATCTTCGGAGTTGGTTTACTTGCTCATATCTAAATTAGACCTTTGTATGTTCACTTCTCCACTAGCATGTTCTTTCTATCTTGTTTTAAGTGTTCTCCTCTCACAGACTTCTGACCAGCATTGCTCCCAATCCATGCTATCCTTTTGTATGTGACTGTCTGATTGATACCAGCATGCCGCGTCTCTATTTAGTGTTTGTCCATATGCTCACCTAGTAACAACTAGGAAACTAAGTTGAAACTTTAAATGATCCTGTTTTTGTATACCGTTTGATTGATGGGACCTTTGTTTGAGTTCCATGAATTGAAGAATGATCCTGTTTGCTCCTTACTCCCAGAGAACCCAAAACTATTTTCTTAAAAACATCTCCTATTTTCAACTCCTACTCTTAGAACACTTAGGGTCCTGCACTTCCAGTGTGAGCATTGCCTAGGAGTCCATGATACTCCTTTGAACTTTGAGACACTCGGGTTGGCTCTCCAAAATTGGCTCACAAAAGGGTTTCTTTGAAAAGTTTTCTGGTGTAAGCATTGCCCAAGGTCCCTGAGGCACTTGGGAACTTTGACACACCAGGATACCATTGGGTGCAGTATGAGAATATTGTCATGTTCATACTTGGTTGAAGACCTGGTTCTTTCCAAGTTTATGTTTTGGGCTTATCCAGGCTCCCTATAGTTTATGTAGTCTCACTTCTGTATTCATTATTTATATTTGGTTAGTAATAATAATATTCTTGTAAAACAGATATTGGGGATATTAGTAAAACTGGGAGGGGTTCTTATATATATTTTGTTGGGAAAGGGTAGATACCATGCCTATAGGGTTTAAAATCAGTCCTGCATTCTAGATACCATGCCTATAGGTTGCTGCAATGTTTGCTTGCTTAGGTACATTTAGATACTATGCCTATGAATTTAAAATCAGACTTGCATTCTAGATACCATGCCTATAGGGTTTAAAATTAGTCCTGTTTTTTAGATACCATGCATATAACTTACTGTGATGTTTGTTTATTTAGACACCATGCCCGTAAGTTTAAAATCAGTCTCTGCATGAAAACAAGGCTTAAATCAGTTTCTGCATGCAAATAATGTTTAAATCTGTTTCTTCATGCAAATAAGGTTCGAATCAACTTCTGCATTGAGATACCATGTCTATAAGGTTTTAAAACCAATTTTTGCTTTTGGATACCACGTCTATAAGTTTAAAATTAGTTTCTACACCTAGACAGCATGCCTATAAGGTTTAAATCAGTTCTCGCATTTAGATACCCTGTCTATAAGTTTAAATCAGTTTCTACAACTAGACAGCATGCCTATAAGACCTAATGAACCAAACTTCCTGTTTAAAAATGTTTACTAGTTTATTGCAGTTCTAATGAACGATTAGATATCATGTTCATAGGACATCTCTGATCCATGCCTAGGCAAGCCTGTAGGGCAATTAAAATCTGGAAATTGTAAAAATATGTTTGTGAATTACCCACATCTAGCTAGTCCTAAAATCAGTAGGCAATTAATTAAGTACCTTCTGCCTCGCTTTAATAAAAAGACTACATATGTTCTTTTTTGTGCTCACCTAGATATCCTGCTATAGGACTTTTAAATTGTCTGCAATACTGTTGTTTGAGACGTCCAATTGCTTGCTTATTTGTGGAGGTAAAGTGTGAGCATTTAACTATTCCTTCACCTGACAGTCCTATTTGTTTTGCGTGTTGCTTAGATTTTCTTCTTTTTAAGCACTATAGGAGAGTCTAGATCCACCTTAATTAGAAGTCCTAAACACCTCTAGGACCATAAGCAAGGGACGGGTAATGCATGCATAGATTATGTTCAGTTAGAATCGCTTAGACACCCACTAAGGGAAGGGTAATTGGGTAGTAAAGGATATAATGTCTTGTGCGCTAATGCTATGTGTAGTACCCCAACTTGGGGACGAAATCTCCATCTAATACAGATAGATATAATAGCAAAGGTCTCCCAGGTTCTGGAGGGACTAGGACTGGTGGTGTGGATAAGTATTCCGTGATTTTGTCAAAAGCCCTCTGACAATCTTTGGTTCAACTCGTCTCAGTGTCTTTCCTTAACATTTTTAAGATGGGTTCACATATAAATGTAGACCTTGCTATGAAGCGGCTGATGTAGTTGAGACGTCCTAGGAAGCTCATCACTTCCTTCTTGCTCCTTTGTGGTGGTAACTCTTGAATGGCCTTAACTTTGGATGGGTCCAACTCGATTCCCCGGCGGCTGATAATGAATCCCAACAACTTCCCTGCAGGAACCCGAATACACATTTTGCAGGGTTTAATTTTAGATTGTACCTCCTTAACCTTTCAAAGAACTTTCTTAGGTCTGCTATGTGATCTGCGCCCTCTTGGATTTGATAATGACGTCGTCAACATAAACCTCTATTTCCTTGTGTATCATATCATGTAAGATGGTCATCATAGCTCTTATGTAAATAGCCTTAGAATTCTTTAGACTGAATGGCATCATCTTGTAGCAGTATTCTCCTCACGGTATGATGAAGGCTGTTTTCTCTACATCTTCTTCACCCATCCAGATCTGGTGATAACCGGCGAAGCAATCTACAAAGGATTGGAGTTCATGCTTGGTGCAATTATCGATCAGGATGTGTATATTTGGTAGTGGAAAATCATCCTTGGGACTTGCTCTATTTAAATCTCGATAGTCAACACACATCCTGACTTTCCCATCTTTCTTCGGAACTGGTACAATGTTGGCTAGCCAGGCTGGGTACTCAACTAACCTGAGGACCTTAGCTTTGATTTTCTTAGTTACTTCCTCCTTGATTTTCAGGCTCATATCTGGTTTGAACTTTCTGAGTTTCTTCTTTACTGGAACACACATTGTATTGGTAGGCAATTTGTGAGCCACTATGGATATGCTTAGACTGGTTATGTCATCATATGACCATGGAAAGATATCCTCGTATTCCTTTAAGAAACGAATGTACTCCTCCTTCTCTGACTGTGATAAGTGAATGCTTACGTGAGTTTCCTTGATGGTTTCGGCGTCTCCCAAATTTACTACTTTGGTCTCGTCCAGGTTGGACTTAGGCTTGTTCTCAAAGTTCTCAACTTCCCTAACAATTTCCTCAGGTATTTCATCTTCTTTCTCCGAGTCACCATCCTTATGTTGCGTTGTCTCATTACATGTCACAGTCATCGGTTCATCAGGAAAAGTAATAATAACACTGTAGAAATAAAAATGTGAAAGATAATATTGAATAATAAATAACAATGTATTGATTAAATTTTGAAAACATCCAAAGCTAGTACGGCTCGATGAATCGAGCAATTATTTTGAAACAAAATGCATCTTTAAAACAAAATTACTGAAAACATCTGGCATGCCCTACATGGATATGGAAATAAATTAGGCTAAGTTCCAAGCTACCCATGGACTCGGCGGGCCCAGGATGGTGTGGCAGTCCAATTCCTAAGAACAACTCCCTTCTCCACAGTCTAAATGGTGAGGCCTTCTTCCTTCTCCTCCTCAATTATCACACTGCAATCCATATTCCTCATCCTCTAGAAAAAAATTCCTCAGCCCAGCTAAAGCTTCTTCCTCTGCAGTTTCCCATATTGTATCAGCCTGGTGAAAAGTCTGAACCAAATGTGGCACTAGTTGCTCGAGAGGGTAATAAGGACCACGCCATGATGGCGACCAATCATTGTACTCCTGCCATGTGTGTGGGTATCCTAGCCTGAAATTTGTGCCATGACGTTTCTACTGTATCGGCTTGGTAATGCCCTGGAGTTTCTTCCCAAGCCCTTTGTTGGATTTATACCCATACCATGCTAGTATGCTTTCTATTTTGTTACTCTGCCATTTGTCTTTCTCAACTGCACTGACATGTTCAATGTGGTGATAAGTTTCCCCTCAAAGCCTACTTTTATTCTCGATAACCGGGATAGTTTGACTAGTGTAAATGGGGTTACTCCTGTCTCTGTGAATGATCACCTTCTAATGATTCCATTCGAACTTCACAGCCTGGTGTAGTGTTGAAGCCATGGCCCCAGCGTCGTGTATCTAAGGTCGACCCAACATAAGATTGTATGTAGCTGATATGTCAACATTTGGAATTCAACATCCAACCAAGTTGGCCACATCTGCAGACAAAGGTTAATCTCCCCGATCGTGGACCTTTGAGACCCATCAACAGCTTTCACGTTCATACTTCCCACACGTATCTCATGGAAATCTTTGCCCAATCTTTTCAGAGTAGTCAACGGACAAATGTTGAGGCTTGAATCCCCATCTATTAAGACCCTAGCAATGAATTTATCTTCAAATTGTAACGTGATGTGCAGTGCCCGGTTGTGACTCAACCCTTCAGGAGGTAATTCATCCTCATGGAAGGTGATCTTATGACTCTCCAGCACTTTCCCTACCATGATGGCCATTTCGCCGCAGGTTATATTGTTGGGCACATAAGCTTCATTTAACACCATAATCAAAGACTTTTTGTGCGCCTCCGAATTTTGTAATAGTGACAGGATGGAGATCTGGGCGGGGGCCTTGTTTAAATGATCGATGACGGAGTATTCTCTTGCCTATACTTTGCTCCAAAGATCATCTGGTCCCGTTTCAATGATAGGTTGCTTGGTAACAACCTCCTTGCTTGATTCTCCCAAATGTTCAGGTGTATAGATCCTTCCCGTTCTGGTCATTCCTTGTGCGGCATCAGATTTTTCCATCTTTGCTTTTCCTTTCGCCTAGCTTCGGCAATGTAATCCCAAGGTATGGCGTTGGACTTGAAAGGAAGTGAGGTTGCCATTGTCACAGTGAAAGGTGTGGCAACTTATACCTCAAATGGAATAGGTGGGGCTACCTCAACCTCAAATAGAACCGATGCGGTTACCTCGACTTCGATTGATGGATGTGTCTGTACCACAATAGGAGTGAGTGTAACTGCAGGTTTGAAGTCATCACATTGTCAAATAATCCGGATTGACACCTCAGGATCTCATTCTTCATCTGTCTCTATCATATGTACCCCATCACCCCTATGATCTAGGAGAGGATTGTTGCGGACGTTGGGCATAACTTCCTTTGCATGTATGACCTTGTTATCAATCAATGTATGGATTTTATCTTTCAATGTTCGACACTCGTCAATGGTGTTCCCCTATATACTGGAATGATATGCATAGGTTTTGTTTGGGTTGACCCATTGAGATGAGTTCTCCATTGCCATAATAGGAATAGGGGTGACATAACTAGCGGCCTTTAATATTTCGTACAGCGGGTCGATAGGTTCAGCAGTAGTGGTGTATTATCTGGGTGGTTTACCTTCAAAGTTAGGTCGGGGTTTATGGTAATTTAGACAAGTTGGAGGTGAATGATAATAGGCTGGTTGGGTGTTATAAGTGTGATAGGCGGTGGCAGGTTGAGAGTATCTAGGAGATGGGGGTTGGTATGTGGGTTGAGGTGTTTGGTATGTGGGTGGAGGTGTTTGGTATGTGAGAAGAGATTTTGTGCCTTGGGCCACCATTACTGCCCCCACTTCTTTCTTCTTTGAGATTTTGTTCGTGGCTTGCAGTGCTTCGAACATTGCCACAATCCCGTTTTTGATACCCTTTTTAATCATTTTGATTCTCAATGACCATTAGCCTTTCATAATACTGTGGGTCATGTTCCCTAACAAAGAACTTGTTCATTTGTTCTTCTTCTAGTACTGGTCTGACCTTGGCTGCTTCCGACCTCCACCGAGTAGTATATTCGCGGAAAGTCTCGGTTGGCTTTTTCTTTGGGTTCTGGATGTAGAAGACATCTTGTGCACTCTCCATATTGAACCTAAACCGGTCGATAAATTCTGATGCCACGCTCACCCAATTGGCCCACTTCTTAGGGTTCTAGCTTATGTACCAGGACAGGTCATCTCCAGTAAGACTTGTCATGAAAAGCTTCATTTGGATCCTTTCATCTTTTCTGACCCTCACGAGCTTGTCACAATAATTTATCAAATTGAACATTGGGATCACCTGTTCCGTCAAACATTTCAAACTTGGAAGGTTTGTAACCCTCCGGTAGTTCCACGTCTGATTGTATGCATAGATCCTCATAATTCAGACCTTCTATCCATTTACCTCCTTCGACACCCTAAACTCGACTTGTCAATTTTTTGAGCTCCTCGGCCATGTTCTTGATGAGCAGGTCCTTCTCAGTGGATTCTGGCATATATGAGATTGGTTGAGTAGAGTGAGGTACGATTTCTACGTATATAGGGTTGTTTTGGTGAGCTCCAGGGATTTGGGTGTAGTGGTGGTCATTGGTTGAGTTTTGAGGATCGGGAATAGGTTGCGGTGTGTTCTGAGGAGTGTGATAGGTACTGGTTTATGGGTATTGGGTTGGTTGATGATGGTGTTGTAGAGGAGTTGGTATCGGTAAGGGATTGGGATTTTGACGTGGAGTTGCATATTGATGGGGTGCGGGAGGATTTTGTGGATGCTGGTTTGCCATATTTTGGGGAGGTGCTAGGTTTTTGGAATTTTGTTGGCTAACATCTGGGACGTTCAGAGTGTGGGAGAGGTTTGCTAAGTTGCGGACCTGCTCAAGTTCTCCTTATAACTCCAGTATCTTTTGTTCCAATCGCAAAACCAAATTATTTTGTGCCGGCGTACTCTAACCGTCTAAAGTTTCTACATTCTCAGCATTTTCCTTTCGAATACCACTCAAGTCATCTATCTTAGCTTTTCATCCGCTTTCTGTATTACTTGGAAAAGGAGGAGGTGGTGGAGGGACTCTAGATCTGGTGTGATATGTTGATGTTGCCAGTATGTGCAAACCAACCCTAGGGATGAGACTAATAATAAAAATAAAGAAAAACAAAAGGTAAACAAGTTAGTGAGGATTCTGAAAAATTTGCAGTATGTAAACACATATTACGGGAATGTAAATTCGTATCCTAATTTAGGAGCCTCGTTGTACCCGAGGTAGGCCTAGCAAAAAATAGATTTGGTGAAATTCAGTGCCAATAATTGCCTCATTTCATTAATGTAAAAATAGGCGACCCAAAACAACACTAAATAAGATACGTCACTAATGGAACTTGGCCTTATTACATTTGAAAAGCAAGTAAACTTAATCTATTTTGTCCCAAAAGGACCCTCTCCAGGCTGGATGCTCTTGTCGATCAGTTTCCCCAGTTCGCGTAGGTTCAGCAGTAAGAATGCCCTTGCCAAATGTCCTCCTTCGTTTCCCTCAGCATTCTGTCAATCAGTGACTCTCTTCCTCATTCTTCCTTCCAATTCCATCAGATTGTACTCCAGATATTCCAGCCTTTCACTGGATTTAACAGCCCTCTATTTCCACTCATTGATCATTTCCATATCAGCCTTATGTTTCTCCATATGCTCGTCTTCAGACTCGCGAACTTTTTGCGAAGTTTGTTATATTTCACCTGTGCTTTGGCAACTTCATCTATGACCCTGTTTCCTGGACAAACCCTTGGCTCGAAATTTCCTGCTATGTTATCCTCTAACCATGACGGGTAAAATTACACATGACGAGCATGATATCGATCTGGCTCGATAGTATCCTTTTCAACGATAATTTTCAAATGCAACATGTGCTGAGCTTCACATTTGTATGGGACATCGTCATCCTAAAAATCTGCCATGTAGTGTCTCATTTTAGCAACTCCCGGTATGACCTGCCTCCTGCTTGCCTGTCTCATAACCCTGAGGGGAGCATAAGGGTATATACCCCTTAACCCAATCAATACCAAGTGTGGAACGTCCCTAGATCTGATGATGAACTCGTCGGTAGGGAACTACTCAAACATCCAATGAATTTGGTCCTCGATCAACTTGTTGAAAAACTGCATCCATCCTACAACATCCTCTGGTTGACCAAACCTGTCTGGGATATAGGTCATTTTCATGGGATTATGGAAGGCTATATGATCATTCCACGACCTTTACGGAAATTCCTGACGGTATTGACCGTTTTAGAGATGTTCTAACAGCCAAACTTGCAGTAGGAAATTGCAACCCTCGAAGTATCTGAACCCCTTCTGATAGCACTCCAAGGCCCAATACATGTCTGCAATGATCATAGGGACAATGGTATATGTCTGTCGCTTGATCTCGTCCACCAATGTTTTGGCCACCATGGCCAGCCTGGTGTGGATTTTGTCCCCTTGGATCGGGAACACTAGCATACCTAAGAAACACATGATGAACACGAAGACCCTGTGGTGAATCCAACCCAAAGAGGTAATGGAGAGTTCATCATCAAAAATACGGTAAGACCTGCTGTGACCGTAACGTTCATAGAGGAAGTCGAAGGGTATTTAGGAGTTTTTCAGGCACTCCAAGTCATCATTTTTCTTTAACCCCATTATCTTCAGAAACACCCTAGTGGTGTGTTTTTTAGGTACCAATAAACCAGGGCTATCCCAAGGCAACCCGGCAAATCCCCCTATTTCTTCCAAGAGAGGGGTCATTTCTATGTCTCCAAAGCAGTACACAGCCCTTTCTTTGTCCCAGAACATGGTGGCGGCTTCGATCAATATTTTGTTTGGCTGCAGGTCCAACAAAGAAGGCAAATTTCCTAAGACCCTTTTCACATGATTTCGGTCACTTGATAGAAGATCTCTCCACCAATCTAGCAATAGTGATGGTATGCTACCGACCATGAGAACCTGGGGACTTCGTGCCTCATTTCTACAAAACAAATATGGTTAGGCCCTTTTCCCTCCAGGTTCGTCTATTTATTCAACAATTATTAGCATATTGGAACTTATTTCTCCAATATTAATACACACAATCGTGGTTGCGTCCTTTGGGATTATAAAAAATCCGATAGACTTTGGATGAGGATTGTCTTAAAGGGTTATTATGTGGACAACATATTAACCTTGCTAAGTTTGACCATGATGCATGTATAATTAATCAGAGTAAGGTTTCTATAGAGGTCTACATTGGTACCCTCAAGCAGACAACTTGAGGGGGAAAGACACAAAACCGTTGACTGCACCGCTGATCGACTAGTTTTACCGCAAATAAGCCTTTCCGAATTTAAAGGGTGATATATAGGAAGAGTACAAACACTCATCAAGCGTTGCTATAAGATTGATTACGCACGAGTGGAATATGATGTCCAGCATGATTTATGCATCAATAAATAGCATATTGTCATGTATTTGCACGTTAAAAACGATAAATGCAGTATTTAAATTACTAAAAGACAGTTAAGAAAGAAAATAAGGAGACAAGTCAGTTTCAGAAAATAAAGGAAATCCTAAATGCTTGAGAAATAGGCAATTAAATCCAAATAAGGAGGAAGGGGAAAGGGTGCACATGTATTAATAGAATAAAGCATGCTTAAGACTAATTCACAAAAATAAGTTCGTTATGGTAAAAGGCTAAAATATCCCCAGCAGAGTTGCCATAAACCGGTTTGCATTACTAGAGATTGGGTAAGGGCTCGAAATAACCTTGAGGGGAAGGTGTTAGGCACCCCTTGATGTCAACAACAGTGGGTCCCGGCCGAACTCGAATTAGGTGAATTAGCCTTATAAGCAAACAAAGTAATTCAAACAAATAGATATTCTGTTTAAAACAAAGGGGTAAAAGGGTGTCCTAGGTTTTTTAGCCTATAAGATCACTTCTGTGCAATACTTGGTAATCGTCTCCAAGTTGGGGTGCTACACATTGCATTAACGCACAGGTCATCATTTCCTTTACTACTTAATCACCCTTCCCTTAATGGTTATCTAAGTGATTCTAACTAAACGTACTCTATGCGTGCATTACCCATCCCTTGCTTATCGTCCTGAAGGTGTTTAGGCCTTCTAATTAAGGTGGAACTAGACTATCCTATAGTGCTTAAAAAGGAGAAAATCTAAGTGACAAGTAAAACAAATAGGATTGTTAGGTAAAGGAACAGTTAAAGGCTCACATTTTACCTCCCCAAATAAGCAGGCAATTGCATGTCTCAAACAACAGTATTGCAGACACTTTAAAAGTCTAATAGTAGGATATCTAGGTGAGCACAAAGAAGAACATATGCAGTGTTTTTTTAAAGCGAGGAAAAGGTACTTAATTAGTTGCCAACTGATATTATGACTAGCTGAATATGGGCAGTTCACAAACATAGTTTTATGCTTTCCAGATTTTAATCGCCCTACAGGCTTACCTAGGCGTGGATTAGAGATGTCCTATAAACATCATATCTAATCATTAATCAGAACCAAAATAGACCAATAAAATTTTTTAAATAGTCAGTTTTTCCATTAAGTCCTATAGGCAGGCGGTCTAGGTGTAGAAACGGATTTAAACTTTTAGACATGGTATCTAGATGCGAGAATTGATTTAAACCTTATAGGCATGCGGTCTAGGTGTAAAAAACGGATTTAAACTTTTAGACATGGTATCCAAATGCAAAAATTGGTTTTAAAACCTTATATACATGGTATCTAAATGCAGAAGTTGATTCGAGCCTTATTTGCATGTAGAAACTGATTTAAACATTATTTGCATGCAGAAACTGATTTAAGCCTTGTTGTCATTCAGAGACTGATTTTAAACTTACAGACATGGTGTCTAAATAAACAAACATCTAGTAACTTATAGGCATGGTTTCTAGAATGCAGGACTGATTTTAAACCCTATAGGCATGGTATCTAGAATGCAGGACTGATTTTAAATTCATAGGAATAGTATCTGAATATACATAAGCAAACAAACATCGCAGCAACCTATAGGCATGGTATCTAGAATGCAGAACTTATTTTAAACCCAATAGGTATGGTATCTACCCTTTCCCAACAAAATATATATAAGAACCCCTCCCAGTTTTACTACTATCCCCAATATCTGTTTTACGAGAATATTATTATTACAAACCATAGATAAATAATGAATTATAGAAGTGAGATTGCTAAAACTATAGGGAGCCTGGATAGACCCAAAAAGTAAACCTAGAAAGAACCAGGCCTTTAACCAAGTATGAATATGCCAATATACTCATAGTGCACCCAATGGTATCCTGGTGTGTCAAAGTTCCCAAGGGCCTCAGGGACCCTGGGCAATGCTTACACTAGAAAACGTTTCAAAGCAACCATTTTGTGAGCCAGTTTTTGAGAGCCAACCCCAGTGTGTCAAAGTTCAGAGGAGTCTCATGGACTCCTAGGCAATGCTCACACTGGAGGGGTAGGACCCTAGGTATTCTAAGAGTAGGAGCTGAAAACAGGAGATAGTTTTAAGAACATCATTTTGGATTCTCAGGAAGTAAGGAGCAAACAGGGTCATTCAACTCTTGGAACTCAAACAAAGGTCCCATCAATTAAACAGTATACAAAAACATGATCACTTAAAGTTTCAACTTAGTTTACCAGTTGTTACTAGGTGAGCATATGGACAAACACTAAATAGAGACATGGCATGCTGGGATCGATTAGATAGTCACATACAAAGGGGTAGCAGGGATTGGGAGCGATGGTGGTCAGAAGTCTGTGAGAGGTGAACACTTAAAATAAGATAGAAAGAACATGCTAGTGGAGAAGTAAACGGACATAGGTAGAATTTAGATATGAGAAAGCATGTAGACTTGCTGAAAGTAGGAAACACATAGGTTTAATAAAACATAAGTAGACAGGTTGAACACATAGGTTAAATAGAAGTAGACATGCTGATAACAGGACACATAGTTTAATTGAATAGCAGTAAACATGATGTTTAGGAACAATAAACATAAAGCACAGGGATCTAATGAGATAAAGTAGACATGCTGATAACAGGGCACATAGTTAAATTGAATAGCAGTAAACATGCTGAGTAGGGAAACATATAGGTTTGATTAAACAAAAGAAAGACATGCTGATTATAAGGAAACATATAGGTTTAATTGAATTGTAGTAATGGAAGCATACCGGTTAAAAGATAGCAATAGAAGAGTGAAGTAAATAGGGTCCAAAGGTCTAGCCTTGGCTTCCATCCGGCTACACAATGTAACAAACAGAGAGTAGAAGATTGTGATAGAGGAAGAGAGCAAGAACTTTGTGTACTTTTCTATGTATGTGTGTGTGTGTTAAAGAAAAAGAATGAGGCTTATATAGAATTTAGCATAGCAAAAAAATAAGGCAAGAAACATTAACGGTACATAAGTAAAGTATGCAAATCATTTAACCAATCAGTTATGGCTAAACCTAATCAATTAATAAGACAGAATCTGGGAAATATCACTTAAATTAGGGATAATCTCATACAAAATCAGTCAGCAGGCATGATTGAAGTTAAATAAGGTAAGAAATAAATCTAAAAACCATAGATTAGACTAATTAATCTAAATAAGGCAAGTAGTACCAATTAAAAGTCATAAATAAGGAAAATGGGTAAAATCACGGGGAAGTACTAATTTTAACAGGAAAAATATAATTCGAACCCTAAGTAAAATTAGTCAATCTATTTTGATTGACAGAGATAAAAAATAACAGGAAAAATTGTAGCGAACAGTGAGACAAATGAACAAACAAAGGACTAGAACATAGGCATGAAAGAGTCGGTAGAACTAGTAAAGATAATAATATTCAAACACTTAGAAACATTAGAAAAGTTTTGTAGAAACAAGAAGAAGTGGAACCCTAGTTTTAGAGAAACATTAGGATAGATTAACAGCAAGGAAAGCAGAAAACCTTTAAAGAAAAATGGTATAGAAACTGGAAACCACTTCAAGTCTATAGCAAATAATAAATAATCAAAATACTCATTTGAAGGAACATTAAAATCAGTCGATGATAAGAAGAACAGGAAAATTTGAAAGAAAGCTACCATATAAACTTGAAAATGCTTAAGATCTACAAGGATCTGAACATGTTCAAAGTGTAAGAGATGAGTGTTTTGAGAAAATGATAGAGATGAAAGAAAATCTGGTTTGGAACCAGAGATTCGAGCCATAAACACAAGATAATAGTACTCACAAATGGAGATGATCGTAGGTGGATGCTTAAACGGTTTCGAACAAAATCTGGTTTGAATCTCTTTGAGATCCCTTCATGAAACAACAAAATCGAACAACCAAAAGAGGTAAGAGGCTAGTAGGAGCCGCAAATCACCAGGGAACCCCATGGAACAGGTAATAATCGAAGGGTTTGGGGGAAAAATTTAGGTGATGTCGCTAGGGTTAGGGTTAGTTTCAGAGAGAACTGGAAAAGAAGGGGACCTAAGGGCGGCGGGTGGTAACAAATGAATAGGGTTAGGGGATCGTTTGGATTAAAAATGGAAAGGGGTGATATGGACCGTTGATCTTAGAGATCAACAGTCACGATTGGTTCCGGGTCGGGGCGTGTTGGATTTAATTGGGCTAAGTTAAATTAAATTGGGCTGCGGAAGGTCCGATTTTAGGTATAATTATGGGCTATTTTTTAAATACCCAATTTACTAAATAAAATAATTTTAAAAATAGCTAATTAAATGATAAAAAATAATTTTCATGCATGAAGGTGATTTAAAATAACTACTTAACATTATAAAAATATAAAAAGTCATTTTTTGTATAGATAATGTAGTTATGCATATGTAGGGGCTATTTTTGCAAAATATGCAATTATAGTCTTAAAAATGCAAATGTAATTATAAAAAATGCAATTAAAATATTTGAACACTCATATGACTATAAATGATGAATTTAGATGATTAAATCATCATAAAATAATATGAGGGATAATTTTGAACATTTATGTAATTAAAAAAGGAAGAAATAAATGGATTCAGAGCCTTGAAAAATTATAGAAAAATTGTAAAAATACTTGCGCATGTTTGCAAATGCATGTACAATATTTTGAAAGTATTTATGTATATTTGAAAATATATGAGGGAAAAATTAGGTATCAACATTACTCATTGTTTCATCACTTTGTTTCAAAATTGTTGAAAGATGTTTTAAACGATTTTACTGAAACTGGATTTAAATGAGCTAAGTTGATTTAAAATAATGATTTTAAAAGTCTGATGTATTCTACTGAGATTTCATGATATGAACTGTATATGTTCTATTGCTCTTCACTACTGCTCAGTCTTTATTTACCATTATTACTTATTGAGTTGGTGTATTCACATTACTCCCTGCACCTTGTGTGCATCCAGAGGTTGCTGGACATGCTAGCGAGTGTTGATTTCATTTGTCACGGATCTGTGGAGTTAGGAAGGTAGCTGCATGGCGATCGCAACCCTGCTCTTCTCCCTCCTATCTCTCTATAGATGTTATTAGTTGTTTTCCAGACTGTATATGTCTTAGTATTATTGGACAGTCCTTGGTAGATGCTCATGCCTAGTGATACCCCGATGTTGGGTTTTTCTTTCAGCACTTATTTTCAGATTTATCTTATGAAGTTTTACTAATTAAATAGTTGGAAGAAATCTTTATTTTAAAATATCGGGTTGTTTTGGTAAGAGAGTTGGCTTGGCTAGTTCCACGTTAGGCACCATCACGACTCGGTAGATTTGGGTCGTGACTAGTTGGTATTAGAGTGCGGTTACGTAGGTCTCACGAGTCATGAGTGGGTTTAGTAGAGTCTCGTGGATCGGTACGAAAATGTCTATACTTATCTTTGAGAGGCTGCAGAACCGTTAGGAAAACTTCACATTCTTAAATTCTTGTCGTACGAAACTGTTGATTCTGGTAACTAAACTTCTGCTATTCTATTCTCCCATAGATGGTGAGGACACATGCTACCGGTCAAGACATAGGGCCACCAATACCACAAGTTGGGGACGCGAGAGGTCGAGGTCATAGTCGAGGCTGTGGTAGTGGTAGGGGTGTAGCCCACACAATAGCTAGGGCAACATCTGCAAATCCACCAGTCGAGGCCATGGTAGGGGTAGGGTTGTGGATGCTCTAGCGGGACCAACTCAGGCACCGACCTATTGTTATTCCAGGTCTTCAGGAGACCTTAGCTCAGATCTTGACCATGTGCACCCGTATTGATCATACAATCGTTGTTACTACTACAACAACTACTTCCTAGGCTGAGGAAGGCACTCAGACTCCCATCACCTGTACACCTAAGCAGGTTGTTTGGGGATTACAAACACCAGAGGCAACACCAGCCCAGCCGGTTGCACCTGCTCAGGTACCATGCCTGATGACGAGCAACATAGATTGGAGAGGTTTGGTAGACTTGAGCCTCCGACTTTCAGTGGTATAGAGGGCGGGGATGCCTGGGGTTTCTTGGAAAAGTGTTAGAGAATTCTACGTACAACGGGTATTCTGGAGACTAGTGGGGTCTTGTTTACTACCTTTTAGTTCTTTAGAGCTGCCTTTACTTGGTGGGAGGCTTATGAGAGGTGTAGGCCTGTTGGTGCAGCGCCCCTTACATGGCAGCAGTTCTCCATTCTCTTTCGGGAGAAGTATGTGCCAAAGTCTCACAGAGAGGAGCTGCACAGACAGTTCGAGTAGTTGCATCAAGATGATATGACTGTGATGCATTATGAGATGAGGTTATTTGAGTTAGCCCGTCATGTTATCCGGTTAGTTTCAATAGATAGAGAGAGGATCAGGAGGTTCGCTGATTGCCTCTCATATCAGTTACGAATTCTTATGACTAGAGAGAGGGTGTATGGTGCTTCTTTTGAGGAGGTTGTTAACATTGCTCGGGACATAGAGTTGATTCAATGTCAGGAACGAGTTGAAAGGGAGGCTAAGAGGCCTCATGGATCCTGTAGTTTTAGGGGTGCTCCTCATGGGGGTCAGTTTCAACACGGCAGAGGCCGTCCATTCAGACATGCTCAGTCGGCTCGCCCAGTTCACCATGGGGCATCATTGGGCCATGGTTCTCATAGTTCTCATTAGGTACATTCATCATATAGTGCCCTCCCAGCCCAGAGTTAGTCTCGTGCTCCATCAGTTCAGGGCTTTTCCATGCCAAGTTCTTCTACCAGTCATCCTAGTGCTAGGGGTTCCCTTTAGTCCCCGTCATCAGCACTGGGGTTTGTTATGAGTGTGGGGAGTTGGGGCATATATGGAGGCAGTGCCTTCGTCATCATAGGGGTCTGCTTCACCAAAGGAGTCAGCCATTGACTTCAACACCTATTACTTCACCACCCGACTAGTCAACTAGGGGTGGAAGACAGTCAGCTAGGGGTCGCCCTAGAGGGGGAGGTTGATCAGGTGCTGGTCAGGCCCATTTCTATGCACTCCCAGCTAGACCAGATGCCAATGCTTCAGATGTAGTAATCATAGGTATTGTCTCAATTTTCCACCGGGATGCCTCTATATTATTTGATCCTGGTTCCACTTTTTTCATATGTGTCATCATATTTTGCTCACTGTTTGGATACGCCCCGTGAGTCTCTTACTTCATCTATTAGTGTATCTACTCCGGTGGGCGATACTATTATTGTGGACCGCATATATCGGTCTTATGTGGTGACTATTGGGGTTTTGGAGACCCAAGTGGACCTCTTATTGCTTAGTATGGTTGATTTTGATGTGATATTGGATATGGATTGGTTGTCTCCGTGTCATGCTATTTTAGACTATCACGCTATGATAATGACGTTGGCTATGCCGCGGGTGCCATAGATTGAGTGGCGTGGTTCGACGGATTATGTTCCTAGTAGAGTGATTTTATTTTTGAAGGCCTAGCGGATAGTTGGCAAGGGTTGTCTTTCTTATTTGTCCTTATTAAGGGATGTCAGTGCAAATGTGGTGAGGGACTTTTCGAATGTGTTTCCTGCAGACTTGCCGGGCATGCCACAGGACAGGGATATTGACTTCGATATTGATTTGGTGTCGGGCACTCAGCCCATTTCTATTCCACCGTATCATATGGCACAGGCAGAGTAGAAGGAGTTAAAGGGGCAGCTTCAAGAACTCCTTGATAAGAGGTTTATTAGGCCTAGCGTGTTACCTTGGGGTGCGCCTATTCTATTTGAGAAAAAGAAGAAAGATAGCACTATGAGAATATGCATTGGTTATAGGTAGTTGAACAAAGTCACAATCGAGTACAAGTATTGTTTGCCTTGTATTGATGATTTATTTGACCATCTTCAAGGAGTGAGGGTGTTCTCCAAGATTAATCTCAGGTCAGGGACTCGGACATTCTTAAGACATCCTTCAGGACCCGATATGGTCAATATGAGTTCCTTGTGATGTCTTTTGGGCTGACCAATGCCCCAACAGCGTTCATCCGTTTGATGAACAGCGTGTTTTAGTCTTATCTCAACTCATTGGTTATTGTATTCAATGATGATATTCTGGTGTACTCGCGTAGCCAGGAGGAGCACGCGGAGCATTTGAGAGTTATATTGCAGCAGTTGAGGGAGGAGAAGCTTCATTCAAAGTTCTCCAAGTGTGAGTTCTGGCGAGTTCTCAAAGGTGCTCCTTTCACATGGTCGAATGAGTGTGAGGTGAGCTTTCAGAAGCTCAAGACTTCATTGACCACAACTCGAGTGTTAGTTTTGCCATCTACTTCAGGTTCTTGTATGATATATTGTGATACTTCTCAGGTTGGTATTGGGTGTGTGTTGATGAATGAGAGTAGAGTGATTGCTTATGCTTCTCGGCAGTTGAAGCCCCATGAGAAAAACTACCCTGTTCATGATTTGGAGTTAGCTTCCATTGTGCATGCGTTGAAGATTTGGAGGCATTATCTCTATGGTGTGTCTTGTGAGGTGTTTACTGATCATCGTAGCCTCCAACCCTTGTTCAATCAAAATGATCTCAATTTGAGGTAGCGTAGATGGTTGGAGCTGTTAAAGGACTATGATATTACTATTTTGTACCATCCGGGGAAGGCCAATGTAGTGGTCGATGCCTTGAGTAGGAAGGCAGTGAGTTGGGGAGAGTCTCTTGCGGTTGATGTTTGGGCCTTGGCCAATCGGTTTGTGAGGTTTGATATTCTGGAGCCCAGTCGGATCCTAGCTTATGTGGTTTCTCGGTCTTCCTTGTTTGATCGTATCAGAGAGCGCCAGTATGATGATCATCATTTGCTTGTCCTCAAGGACAGAGTTCAGCACAGCGATGCTAGAGATGTGACTATCGCTGATGATGGGGTATTTAGGATGCAGGGCCGGATATGTATGCCAAATGTAGATAGGCTTCGGGAGTTGATTCTGGAGGAGGCCCATAGCTCGCGGTATTCCATCCATCTCGGTGCCGCAAAGATGTACCATTATTTGAGACAACACTATTGGTAGAGGAGAATGAAGATAGATATAGTGGGGTTTGTAGCTCGGTGTCTCAATTGTCAGCAGGTGAAATATGAGCATCAGAGACCAGGTGGCTTGCTTCAGCAGATAGATATTCCAGAGTGGAAGTGGGAGCGGATCATTATGGATTTCGTAGTTGGACTCCCACAGACTTTGAGGAAGTTCGATGCTATTTGGGTGATTGTGGATCGGCTAACCAAGTCCGTGCAGTTCATTCCTATGTGTACTATATATTTTTCGGAACGGTTAGCTGAGATTTCATTCGAGAGATTGTTCACATGCATGGTTTCCCAGTTTCCATCATTTCAGATAGAGGTACTTAGTTTACATCGTAGTTTTGGAGGGCCGTGCAGGGAGAGTTGGGTACTCAGGTTGAGTTGAGCATAACTTTTCACCCTCAAACGGACGGACAGTCTGAGTGCACTATTCAGATATTGGAGGACATGTTGCGCACTTGTGCCATTGATTTTTGGGGTTTATGGGACAAGTTTCTGTCTCTGGCAGAATTTGCTTACAACAACAGTTATCAGTCAAGTATTCAGATAGCTCCGTATGAGGCTTTATATTGGAGACAATGTAGATCTCCAGTCGGTTGGTTTGAGCCGGGCGAGGCTAGGCTTATGGGTATAGACTTGACAAAGGATGCTCTAGATAAGGTGAAAGTGATTCAGGAGTGGCTTCGTACAGCGCAGTCAAGACAAAAGAGTTATGTTGACACAAAAGTTCGTGACGTGTCTTTTATGAATGGGGAGAAGGTTCTACTGGAGATTTCACCCATGAAGGGTGTTATGAGATTTGTAAAGGAGGGAAAATTGAGACCTCGGTTCATTGGGCCATATGAGGTTCTTCGGAGAATTGGGGAGGTGGCTTATGAGCTTGCTTTGCCATCTAGCTTGTCAGGCGCGCATCCAGTATTTCATGTTTCTATGCTTCGGAAGTATGTCGGCAATCCGTCTCATATTTTGAATTTAGCACGGTTCAGTTAGATGGTTATTTGACTTATGATGTGGAGCAAGTGGCTATTTTGGAGCGGCAGGTCTGAAAGTTAAGATCAAAAGATATAGCTTCAGTGAAAGTGCAGTGGAGGTGTCATCCTATGGAGGAGGCTACTTAGGAGACCTAGCGGGATATGCGGAGCAGATATACACACCTATTTGAGGCTTCAGGTATGTTTCTAAACTCGTTTGAGGACAAACATGTGTTTAAGAGGGGAGTATATAACGACCCAACTGGTCGTTTCGAGAGTTATAGCCCTGTTCCCCCATTTTCTGCTATATTTTTTGTTCTTCAGTTGTAGTTGATCGTGTCGCGTTAGTTGGTTCGGGTTCGGAATGGTTTTGAAGAGAATTGAGGCACTTAGTATCTTTGAGAAGGCTTAAGTTGGGAAAGTTGACCGGATATTGATTTATGAGTAAACTATATCGGATTTGAGTTTTGATGGTTCCGTTAGCTCCGTTAGGGGATTTTGGACTCAGGAGCGCATTTAGAATTTGATTCTGAAGTCTGTGGTAGAATTAGGCATGAATTGGCGCAAGTTGGAAATTTGATGATTTTGGTCGACAGTGGAAAATTTTGATATCAGGGTCGGAATGAAATTCCGGATGTTGGAGTAGGTTTGTAGTATCATTTGTGATTTGTGTGCAAAATTTCAGGTCATTCGGAGGTGGTTTTCTAGGTTCCGGCATCTTTTGTGTAATTTGGAAATGTGGAAGTTCTTAGGCTTGAATCTGAGAGGAGAGGGGCTATATAAGCGAGCTTTAGGGTTTTATTTCATATCTTGGACTTTAGGAGCTCGGTTTGAGGCGAATTTTCAGGAGTTTTTCAAGGAAATCATTTCTGTAAGTAATCCTAACTCGATTATGGCTAATATTCATGAATATATCATTGAATTCATCATTTGATTCAAGTTTTGGAATGGAATTTAGGGAAAATTGGTGGAGTTTAACAATATGAATTTTTGGGAATTGAAAGCCAATTTGAGGTCGGATTTGAGTGAAACTAGTATGGTTAGTCTTATAATCGTATGGGTTGTCGGATTTTGCGACTTTTGTCGAATTTCGAGACGTAGGCTCGGGGCCGACTTTTGAGTTCACTTTTTAACTTTTGACCTAATGCTTAGCATTTTCTTATGGGATTGATTCCTTTAACTCATGTTGATTGTACCGAATTGTTTGTGGCTAGATTAGAGTCATTTGGAGGCCGTTTTGAGAGGCAAGAACATCGCGGAGTAGGGATTTGACCGGTTTGAGGTAAGTAATGATTGTAAATCTAGTCTTGAGGGTATGAAACCCCGAATTTCACACCGTTTTACTACTTTGAGGTAACGCACATGCTATGTGACGGGCGTGTGGGCATGCACTGTGGGGGATTGTGACTTGTTCGTCCCATAGCAACTACAAAGTTCCGTATTTGACTGAAACTATATGATACTTATGTGTTTTAGAATGGATTCCTATTAATTGGGATGAATGCCATATTTGGGCCTTATGCAAGAGCTATTTGGACACTTAGGGGCCTTTTTCTTGTTATCCTCTCACTGTTTATGATTGAAAATCTATACTCAATCATGCTATGTTTACTGATTTCATAACTCAGTCTTTATTGCCACGTTTTGATGCATATAAAATGTTATTTTGGGCTAAGCACCCTGTTTTTACTGATAGCCCGAGTGGCTTGAGAGGCTTATGATTGAGTGTGGCCGAGGGACTATTTTTTGAGGATATTATGGGATCGGGCTGCGCGCCACAACATGTTATTACTGATTCATGATTATGTGAGGCACGGGAATGATTGATTATGGCCCGAGGTGGCTTGTTATAGCGCTTGGGTTGTAGGAGCCTCTCCGGAGTCTCCACACCCCTAGTGAGCACGGGTACCCTGAGTGAGTGATATGATGTTTTGCCCGAGGGGCCATTCTTGATTCATGTTGTGCCCGAAGGGCCGTTTACGGGTGATTGTGAGGTATGCCCAAAGGGCTGTATATGAGTGACTGTGAGGTTTTCCCGAGGGGTTATTTATTATCTATGTTTGTCCGAGGGGCTGTTTATGTTTTCATCATTTTACGCACTATTTCATACCTTTGTTTGAGAACTATTGAAAGATGTTTTAAACGGTTTTACTGAAAATGGATTTAAATGAGCTGAGTTGATTTAAACACCTGATTTTAAAAGTCCGCTATATTTTACTGAGATTTCGTGATATGAACTGTATATGTTTTATTGCTCATCGATACTGCTCAGTCTTTATTTACCTTTATTATTTACTGAGTTGATGTACTCACATTACTCCTTGCACCTTGTGTGCAGATCTAGGGGTTGCTGGACATGCTAGCGAGTGTTGATTTCATCCGTCGCGGATCTGTGGAGTTAGCAAGATAGATGCATGGCGATCGTAGCCCTGCTCTTCTCCCTCCTATCTCCTATAGATGTTATTAGTTATTTTCCAGGTTGTATATGTCTAAGTGTTATTGGACAGTCCTTAGTAGATGCTCATGACTAGTGACATCCTGATGTCGGGCTTTGCTTTCCGCACTTGTTATTCAGATTTATCTTATGAAGTTTTACTAATTAAATAGCTGGAAGAAATCTTTATTTTGAAATATCGTGTTGTTTTGGTAAGATAGTCGACTTGCCTATTTCTACATTAGGAGCCATCATGACATGGTAGATTTGGGTCGTGACATCATACAACATCATTAGGAACTCATAATGATCATATCTAGTCCTCAAAGCAGTCTTAGGGACATACGATGCCCTAATCTTCACCTAATGATAGCAGATCTCAAATCAATCTTGGGAAACACCTTGGCACCCTGAAGCCGGTCAAATAAATCATCAATCCTGGGCAGTGGATACATGTTCTTGATAGTGACCTTGTTCAACTATCGATAGTCAATGCACGTCCTCATTGATCCGTCCTTCTTCGTAACAAACAACACTGGTGCACCCCAAGGTAAAAGAATAATTTTAATGAATCCATTGACAAGCAAATCTTGCAGGTAATTCTTTAATTCTTTCAACTAAGGTGGAGCCATACAGTACGGTGGAATAAAAATAGGCTGAGTGCCCGGACAAATCTATATAAAAGTTAATATCCTAGTTGGGTAGCATACCCGACAAATATCTAAGGAACACCTCTTAAAACACACTCACAATCGGTATCGAATCCATTGGAGTAACCTCTGCACTAGAATCACGGATATAAGCCAAATACATCAAACACCCCTTCTCGACCATGCACCGAGCCTTCAAATATGAAACCACTTTACTAGTGGAATGGCCAAGGATCCATCTCCACTCTAATCTAGAGCAACCTACTGTAGCATAATGCTCTATGACTTAGGGCAAAACTTTGCGACGTGCCTCAGATCCTCACATGCGTAACAAGACCTCGAATGACGTGGCTGTTGTACCTAGAGGTATCCCTAGCGACCTGAATAACTACCATGATAACTATGTATCAGAGTAGTACTAACAAGAGCTGGAGGTACACTGTATGCTAGATACTCGGAGCGAGGTCCATAAGCACTTTAACTACCCGATGTACCATGGGTGACCTTTAGAGTAGACTGAACTAGCCTGATAGGATGGCCTCTACCAAAGGAACCCTTGCCTCCAGACGAGGCACCATTGAATCCTCCAAAATGACGGTGCCTCTTGTCAAAGGTCTTCTCTCTTGCGCTACTAATGCGCTGAATCTTCTTGACGATCTCCACTACCTGAGTGAAATAAATCTTAGCCTCAGTCTCTCTGGCCATCTAAAGTCTAATGATATATGTAAGACCCTTTATGAACCTTTGCATCTTTTCCCTCTCAGTAGGGATCAACATGGCTGTATGGCATGACAAATCCAAAAATCTAGTCTCATAGTGAATAACAGTCATGCTACCCTGCTAAAGGCACTCAAACCAACTATGCAACTTGTCTCTCTGAGTGAATGGAATAAACTTCTCCAAGAACAACTAAGAAAATTGAGTCCATGTGATAGAAGGTGGTCTCGCTGGTCTGCCCTGCTCATACACCCGCCACCACCTATTGGTGAAACCATGCATCTGAGAGATGGTGAAATCAACTCCATTGGACTCCACTATCCCTATGTTGCTCAAGATCTCAAGATAATGGTCCAAGAAGTCCTGAGCATCCTCTAAAGGAGCACCACTAAAGTAAGGGGAAACAATTTGGTGAACTTGTCCAACCTTTTAAGCTCATCAGCTCATATTGCGGGAATGTCCCCCAGCTGTGTAGAAACAACATGCTAAACCGCCCCAACGAGTAGAACTACTGGGGTTTGATAACCATAGGCCATCTGCTCTGTGGTGTGAGTAGAGGGAGTATGAACTTCTCTCCCGGCTTGAGAAATGGCTGGTGACACAAGAAACACGCGTCCTGAGCTATACTCTCCATAAAGTCAACCCTGCAAACTAAGGCATCATGAATCACTGGGGTAGCAATGAACCCGTTTAGGACCTGAGTTGGTCCTACTAGATCGGTTGGAACTAGGATCTCCTCATCATGCTCTATTTGAGGCTCGATAATGGGTGTCGCTGCGCATGCTCTAGGCTGAGCTCTTCCTCTACCTCTGGCTTTGCCTTAGCCCCTGCCCCTACCCGTGGTAGTTGATGCAATCTGGTGCTCCAGTTCTCGATAGTCAACGGATGACATACACGTCCTCACTATCTATGAGAAAATAAAAGAACAAAGATTCAATATTAATGATAGAACAAAGTTGCCCGATAGAGAAAGAAAGAAGTGAAGTTTCCTAAAGCCTTATAGCCTCTAAAAGATAAGTACAGACATCTTTGTACCAATCATCCAGACTCTACTAATCTTGTTCATGACACATGAGACATGTGAAACTTAGGGCTCTGATACCAACTTGTCACAATCTAAAATCCCAACAAATTGGGATCGTGATGGAGCTTAACATCTCTTTCTAGGCAATCCAACACACAACAGAAAGATGCGAAAGAATTGCAATTAACGACTAACAGTAAGATAATAAAAAATGTAAAAGCAACTTAGAAGTGTACAAGATTAGTTTAGAATCCACACTAACATTCAACTATCTTGAGACTTGGAGTCACAGTACATGAGCTACTAGAGTTAACTAAATATATTATTTTGAAAGAAGTACAACATTGTCTGGTAAGTAGAAACAGCACAATAGAAATAGGAAGATGAATCTAAGGCATGCGAATGGAATGCAACTCTATCTAGAATCACTTGACTGGTATCCGCTAAGTACCTCTCGGGACTCCACTGGTACCAATGTTCGGATCTGAAAAAGTAGTGTAGAAGTATAGTATGAGTACGATCGACCTAGTATACTCAGTAAGTGCCGAGCCTAACCTCAACAAGGTAGTGACAAGGCTAAGACAAGATACCTACAAGGAACCTATATAGTTATATATCAAGATGTAATGAAATAACATGTAACATATCAAGTATAACAACGAGACAACAACAAGTAAAATGGACAACAAGTACACAAGTAAAGGGGCATAAAACGGAAAGTAGTAAAGTGTCACTGAGTAGGCCTTAACTAGTAGTTTTACAACAACTTGAACAGCCTTTCAAAAGTAAATAGCTAAGCCACAAAGCCAAATCCATATTTCGAATATCAAGTAAGTAGCAATGAAGTCAACAAAACAGTGCGACATCATCCTTCGTGCTTTTACTCTCATCTTCACATCATAGTATAATAGCAATTACGAAAATAACCTTCATTCATATACTCACTTTCACTCAAACATGAAAACACCCTTCGTGCAATGATATCCATATATGCATAAGGCACAGAAATACCATTCGTGCATAATCACTCTTCCTCACGAGCACAACAACACCCTTCGTGGATTTTGGTCTTCCTCACCAAGCATCACATACAACACAATACAAAACGAGGTGGGAAGAATATTCAACATCAATAATAGTATTTGAACATGACTCTTCATATGAGAATTTACCAACAATTTAGCACAAAACCCAATCAACATTTCAACGATCTCAACCCCCAATATCTCAATAATCTCAACATAGGAAATAACATAAATACGAAAAATAAAAGAATTATACAACCTATCTAAAGCATGGAAGACATAACACACAAAGTAATATGATACAAATAAGGCTAATTCTACCCGCATGTTTCTCAGTGGCCAAAGCACATACACTCGTCACCTTGGATTTATGATGTCCCTAACACACAGAAAACATAGAAAATAGACTCGATTATACCCTATTTCTCTCAATCAAGGTTAACTAAAATACTTACCTTATTCTGGAACACAATCAACAATCCAACATGGCTTTCCCTTTAGAACAAGCCTCCAAATCCACCAAATCTAGTGAAATATTGCTCAAACAAGTCAAAACAAACTTTAGAAACTACTCTAATACCAAAAAGGTTCAATCTTTAACATAATTGGAAAGGTTAACAGAAAGTCAACCCAAGTTCACGTGGTCGAAATCTAAAATTAAGACCAAGTCTCGACTATCTATTCACTCCCGAGCCAGAATATGTGATTTATTTTGAAATCCGGCCTCAATTGAGGTCTAAATCTCAATTTTATAAAATTCTTAAATTCTACCCTAAAGCCCTAATTTCTACTCTATAATCTTAGATTTGATAGTAAAATTGATGAAATAGTAACAGAAATTGAATGAAAACAAGTTAAAGTTACTAACTTATGAAGTTGGGAAGAAATTGTTCTCCAAAAATCGCCTCTATGGATTCTAGGTCTCAAAAATGGTGTAAAATGAACTAAGTTCTAGAATCCCTAACTTTTACCTAGCTGCAAATATTGTAATTGTGAAATCTTATTCGTAATTACGACATTCTCAAAAGTGAACCAATCATCGCAAAAGCGACCAACGTATAAGCATCCCAGATATTGCAAATGCGACCAACGCTTCTCATTTGCGATGGTCCAACCCCTCGCAAAAGCGAACCAAGCTTCGGATTTGCGAAGTTGCTCCTAAGTCCCCAGTGTCTCAAATACGACACAAACTTCGCAAATATCATCCAGTTCGCAAAAGCGATAAAGACTTTGCAAAAATGAAGCGCCTAGCCCCTTCCCAATCATCACAGATGCGAGCCTGCAGGTCCTCGCAAATGCGAGACCTGCAGTTCAGCAATGCCAATATTTTTCTCAACTATCCAAAATCATCCTTAGTGCATTCGATACTCACCCGAGCCCCTCAGGCTCTAATCCGGTCATCTATATATGTAACGGCCCGGCCAGTCATTTTATGAGTTACCGCTCCGTTTCCCCCATTTCTGCTTATTATTGCCTTGTCCAACTGTATTTTTGTATTACCGGGTTAGTTGGATCGGGTTCAGAGATATTTTGGTAAGGTTTGAGACACTTAGTCTCTTTTGAGGAAGCTAAGTTAGAAAAGTCAATCGGATGTTGACTTATGTGTTAAAGGGCTCGGATGTAAGTTTCGATTGTTCGGATAGCTTTGGGAGGTGATTTGGGACTTAAGAGCGTGATCGGAATGTGTTTTGGAGGTCCGGAGTAGATTTAGGCTTGAATTGGCGAAATTGGAATTTTGGCGTTTTCCGGTTGATAGGTGAGATTTTGATATAGGGGTCAGAATGGAAATCCGGAAGTTGCAGTAGGTTCGTTGTGTCATTTTGAATGTGTGTGCAAATTTTAGAATTCTTAGGCTTGAATACGATGCAAATTTGGTATTTTGATGTTGTTTTGAACATTCCGAAGGTTGGAACAAGTTTGAATGATGTTATGGGATTGTCATGTTTGGTTGAGGTCTCGAGGGCCTCGGATGAGTTTCGGATGGTCAAATGGACTATTTCATGTTGTGGAAAGTTGCAGAAAAACTGTTGTGTATGTTGCAGACAATTAGCCTTCGCGTTCGCAAGTAGGCCCTCACGTTTGCGAAGGTTTAGGCTGGGAGGCTGTGATGTTGGCCTCGTGTTCGTGAATGGGGTCCCGCGATCATGAAGGGTTGAGGCTCGTGGTCATTGAATTCAGAAGGTTCATGCCGCGTTCGCATAGAAGTAAGGTGAGCAGCTGGGTCCAGGTTTGTTTGTTCTTCGTGTTCGCAGATGGAGTGTCGCGTTCGCGGTGGGTAATAAAGTTATGCTTTCGCATTCGCGAGGGGGTGGTCGCATTCAGGTAAGACGAATTTGTGATCAACGTCAGGTTGTGCTTTGCGAACGCGAGGCTTTGACCGCGTTCGCGAAGAAGGATTTGAATGCCTAGGCAGAATGTTTAAATAGCCATTTGTCCGCGATTTTGGGTCTAACTTTCACCATTTTTGGGCAATTTTGAAGCTTTTTGAAGAGGGATTCAAGGGGGAACACTTGGAGGTAAGATTTATAGACTTAATAGTCAATTCTAATGTGTTTTGTACCTAATTAATCATGGAATTTAGGCCTAATATTGAAGAACTAGGGCTTGTAATTGGAGACCTAAAATTAGGGATTTGAGGGTTCATTTGTGGTTGGATTTTGATGATTTTGATATGAATGAACTCGGGGAGTGATAAGGAGTCTATTGATGTAATTTTTATCGAAATCCGAGATGTGGGCCCCGGGGTTGGGTTTGGCCAATTTCGGGATTTGTATTGTAATATGATTTCTTTTGAGTGGGCTTTATTCTCTTAGCCTATTTTGATTGTTTTGCACTGATTTTGGTTAGATTTGGAGCATCCGGAGGCCGATTCGAGGGGCAAAGACATCACAGACTAGAGTTTGGACCGGATAGAGTTGAGTAATGATTGTAAATGTTGTTCGAGGGTATGAAACCCCGAATTTCACATCCTTGTGCTATATTGAGGTGCACACATGCTACATGACGAGCGTGGGGTCGTGCACCGTTGGGGATTGTGACTTAATCCACCCCGAATGACTGTTTTACCGTGTATTTGATTGAAACCTGTTTGCTATCATCATGTTTTGGGCTGAATGTCATATTTGGGCCTCGTGCCAACTATTTGGACCCTTAGAGGATTTTTACTGCTATTTCCTCACTAATTTGACTTTATATCTGTACTCAGTCATGTTATATTACATTATTTTCATAACTCAGCCATGTTTACTCTTTTTAACACATTAAATGATATTTTGGGCTGAGCATCATATTTTACTGTGCCCGAGTGGCTTTTAGAGATTTTTGATTTAGTAAGGCCGAGGGCCTGTGCTGTAAGAATTATTATGGGATCGGGCTACACACCGAAGCAGTGTTGTACTAATTATGAATATGAGGTCGAGCGCCTGAGTTCTACGCCACAAGGTGGCTTAATATGAGGCCGAGAGCCTATTGATTATGCCACGAGATGACTTGATATTGTGCTTGGGTCGTAAGGGGACCCTTCCGGAGTCTGTACACCCCCAGTGACCGTGAGTACCCATGGTGATATGACATATAGCCCCAGAGGCTGGTATTGTTCCATGTTATTGCCTGTTTGGCTGATTCTATTGACATTGTGCCCGAGGAGCAGATTTTATGTGTTTATCTTTTCTAGCTGCTTTTCATTTACTTGTTTAACTGTTGAAAAAGGTATTTTAAAGAAGTTTATTCTGAACCAAGGTGTTTTATAAGATGTCACTGTTTTATTGCGTGTATTTGGTTTGACTCTGCTTCTTTATAGCATATTGTTGTGTTTTTACGTGATTTCTTATCTCTCAGTCTTCATTTATTGTTATTACTCACTGAGTTGGAGTACTCACTTTACGTCCTGCACACTGTGTGCAGATTCAGGAGCTTCAGGTCACGCCAGTAAGGGTTGATTGCTCAGCAGGCTATTCGGAGTCCACTAGGTTGCTGCTCGGCGTTCGCAGCCCAGTGTTTCTCCCTCCTATTTTATTTCCCTTGTCCTAGTTATGTAATATATTGTGTAAACCTTTTAAAACTTGTAGACTTATGATAGATGCTCATGACTAGTGACACCCCGATGCCCGGCTGTGTTTGATTTTCCGCAGTTGATATATTTCACTCTATTCTGGGATTTATCATTATTAATGACTTAAATTATGAATTATTATCTGTTAAATTAATTGAAAGTTTGTGTCGGCTGGCCTTGTCTTCACAAGAGGCGCCATCACGACTGGGTCTGGGTTTAGAGTCGTGACAATATAAGTGTCATAACATCACACGAACTCGCTCGTAATCTTAAATCATCAAATTAGCATAAAAAATCAAGAATCAAATACAAAAACTCAAGAATTTTCAAAGTTTAAACTCAAGTTTTCAACTTTTCACGTAAAACGCCAAAATGGTCTCGGTTCACCCTGAGATCCCAACCAAACATGCTTATAAGTCTAAATTCATTATATGAACCTACTAGAATCGTGAGAACTCGGATCTAAGGTCGTTTACCAAAAATATTTACCGTTGCAAATCTAGTCACTTTTAAAGTTAAAAATTACATTTTCTTCACAAAACTACATTTAAACTTTCCGAAAGTCAACACGGACCACGCACGCAAGTCACTCGAAACGCAAAAAGGAAATCTAGTACTCAAAATGACTATCTGGTCGTCACATGAAAAATTCTTTGTTGAACGTTACTCGCTCAAGATCTCTTGTGCTTGAATGTAGGAGTTGATTATTTACTGTTTTCGTGAAAATATAAAGAAAAATTCTCTTATCTAACGCAACTATATATATACAGCGTTGGGTTCTTTCGAAATCTTAAAACATCGATCATTGCATATAATTATTCATATTGGATTTTGGACGGCGTTATAAATTATACGTTAAGCTTAACCTGATATTTGGTTTGAGCAATGAATTTTACTATCAACTGAGTTTCCTTGCTTTACTTCACTTTACTTTTCTCTTCGGAATAAGGGATAGAAACCAAGTCTTAATTAAAGGCAATATTTTTCTATAAAGGGGCAGTCCCTAAGACCTAGATGATTTTAAGATTCATATAAAATCCATCTTATTTGTTAGAGCTTCGCAAATATTTCCAATCTCAATGTATTATGAAGGTGGCTAATGACTTATTATCTTTGGAAGAAATAGAAGGTACAAAATTTTAAGCTGATTTTCTCGATTTTGCAACGTCTTCAAGAATATCTTAATACATCATAATTAATTTCTATAAATGCTTTAAGATTTTCTATTTTTGATCCTAACTTATGGCTTAAAAATCTCATGAACATTATACACTTCCTTGAAAAACTTAAAGAAAATCAGATACCATGATCTTGTAATTGTAACACTTTTATAACTATGTTTACACATTAGTTAAGTAAGGAAATCAGAAAGTAATAAGCTTATATAGTATGTATTTCAATATATTAATTTAGCTTTTAAGAATTCTTTTTATAAAGTACTAAAGTCGATTATTGAATTCGATAAACATGCTCTATCATACAGGTTTACAATATAAACTAAGCTTTATCGGAGAATTATTCAACAAGTGAAAACCCTATTGGCTTTTTGGATTTGGTCTATATTTAGCTTTCGAAAAATTAATCTTTGGTAAATAATAATGGAAAAAATAGCATTAAGATTAATTATTATTTGTGTTTGTAGCAGAAAAGTGGTTAGTTTATCAGTTAGTTAAGATAATGATATTATTTCCTTAGGTAATAGAAGATCTAATTGTAAAAAGAATCAAAACTAAATCTAAGAATAATTTTTTTTTTTTGACCTATATTCCTGATTATGAATTAAGAAGCCTCAATCAACAAAAGTAATCTTTTTTCCTTTTGTGAAATTAGAAAAGTAAAATAAATTTCTTCTTCTTGTCTTAGGTGAATAAGTTATACAATATCTTTCTTAGTCTCCCATAATACTATTTTTAGCTAAAAATTCATGTTGGGCATGTTGGGTCGGATTTGTTTGAAATTATATGCGAGAAGAGTTTTCTTAGTTGTTGTTGGAACCTACTTTTCGGATTGTTTTTAGTTTATTGTGGAGTGGTTTGAAAAACCAAAATATGTCTTAAGCTAAACTCTGTTGTTTTTCTTTCTAACAATTTTCGAAATAATTATATATCCCCAACCACACGGACCTAAGAAATATGTACACAAGAAAAAGGTACTCGATAAAAATATTTAATCGGTTGTAGCAAGTTAATAGTATTACTTCCTTTATTTTAATTTATGTGGCAACATCACTATTTGGAGTGTCTACGAGGTTATTCTTTGATCACATTTTTCTTAAATATTTTAAATTATTAATTATTATGAATTATAATACTTCCTATGTAGTTTTTAAATATATAAATTTGATTTTCAAAAATTTGACGCATCGATATATCTTTTCATTGTCAAAATTAAGAACTTGACAGTCGTACACCGAATCATGCCATATAACGTGGAACAGAGGGAACATATCTTCTAGGTATTCATATTAGACTTGCTATAAAACATAATTATTGTTGTAGGTGAGCTTAACTTAATGTATAAAATATTTATGAACAGTCAATATGTAAAAATTAGATCATGCGCACGTACATCCACAATAGCTCCACGTAAACTTCCCAAGTGTCATTCCGTAGGTACGTATTCTCCAGTCGATCCAAATGTAAGTCCTAACTTTGTTCATCTCTCCCATGGTGTTAAACCCGATTGTTAAGAAAATATTTAGCCGCAATTATTGTGTACATCATCGTTAAAAGTGTCTGATATGTATAAATTATCATTAATATATGTAAATTCACCTTAATTTTTTTATTTAAATTTAAAAATTAAAGGATTAACATAATCTGATTTGGAGTAAAAGATTTTTCCCACTGTAGTCACATTCCTTCCCCTCTTTTTACCCCAACATTCATATGTTCTATCTATAAATAGCCTTCATTTGTCCCCTTACAAATCATTCTTTTGTAGCATACTACACAGACACACATACACACATTTTTTAACTCTAGAGAGAGATTTTTCTTAAATAATGGAGCTATATTTGTGTCTATATATTTAGACACAATGTGGGCGGAGAGACTGGCTCCATGAGTTCTTACACTGTCTTTTTTTTTTGAGCAAACAGGAAATATATATATATATATATATATATATATATATATATATATTAATATTTAAGGAGGATTAAATACATTGTTTCCATATTTGGTGTCTCTAAGGATACTTTCATTACCTAGGCTTGTCAAATGTTGCAAGCATCATAAGAAAGTAGTTTACCAAAAATACATTGTTCTAATAAGTCTTTTTCCACAAAACATTTAACATAAGAGGGAGCTTCAACAAAAACCTTCATTCCTTCACATTGCTCCTTTGCCTTTTTTGCCATGTGAGCAACTCGGGTGCACCTTGCTCTGACGCTATCAGCGGCATATTCATGAGCAAAGTTTGCGCCCGTTTTGCATCAATTTAATTGGGACAGCAGTAAATGTTGAACATCTTTGGATCTTTCTAATGTTCGCCACTTGTGGTTTAATTTGGATTTCTTTCAATCTGATACAAAATCATGTTATCTAAATTTAATTTGTCTATGACTTTTATTTATTAGTTTTATCCTTTAATATACTGGATCTGAAGGAGTCTAGGCTTATTAGCTGAATAATTGTAAGTCACAACTGTTGATGTAAGTGCTCTTGAAAAAGTTGTAAAGATGCAAGGAGATGATCCACGAGCACAACCAGCCATCCTTAAAGATGACATTCGAGCATGAAATCAATTTTTTTTTTTAATTTTTCTCGGTCTAAGGATGATTATTTATTCTCTTTGAGAATATTGACACAAGTTGTAGTACTTTTTTTCCACTTTCCTTTTCGTTTTGTAAAAGTTAATATACTTGATTCTAAGAATGAAGAGAATGTTATCTCAAAGGGAATTAAAAAGTGGGACAAATATTTTAATCGATATTTTGAATCTTGGGCCCGATTATTCTGAGTTAAAAAATGTTTACTCGTACGTTAATTTCCAACAAGACAAATGACATGACAAATAATTCCTGTAAGATAGTGAGATTCTGGTAATAGTGACATAGAAGACTCAAATTACAAGAATATCTTATAATTCACCATTTATGATGCTCTTAAGACATATATTTGACTTTATTTCAATAATATCTTATAACAAACAAATATTCACACTGCTACAGCTTGAATAGTTACAGTCAAAAAAGTTTGCTAAGCGTACTAGCTAACATTTGCAGTCGTTATGCTATTATAAGCTAGGATTAGTTTACTCCTACTTGAGATGATTAATGATATTAGTCTATCTTCTTTTCAGGTTATCATATCAAATTTACTATGAAGAGCTATTGTTATTGTTGACAACTAAACCTGATGATGCAAGAAATTTGGATATTGTCATTGTAAAAAAACTTAAATCATGTGTATGTACATGTAATTCGTTATAGTGGCACTGGATAGCTACGCCCTAGTAGATCCATATAAGCCAAAGCATGCATCAATCATAAGAAGTGTTCAACGTGCTTTTTCATTTCATGTATTTAATCATTTCATATTTAAGTAATATATGTAGTTACATCAATCATCATTTAAACAATAAAAAATTAACAGTTTTAATGTATATATCAGATTGGAATAAATTTTTTCCTATTCTGATTATTCCTTCCTCTAATCCACATGTCACGGTCTCACTCATAAATAATCTCCTTTCCTCCGTTTACAAACAATACTCTTCTTTTGCACACTACACACTCTTTCACAATTCTTACGACATATATAATTGTCTCCGTTCTAATGAACATGAACTTTTGATACACACATCAATATCTATCAATGTAAAGAAGTTTTCATTTGCTTACGCGGTCTCTATTAGCTTGGTACAAGTCGGGTATACATTATTAGTGATTCTCTTGGGGATGAGATCCGCGGCAGAAACTATACTCTGCATCAATTTAATTGAGGACCGCAAAAAATTTTAATTTTTTCAAAATTAATTCGGATCGATCTTATGTTATTAGTGTCTATCAACATATAGAAGTTTTTATCTACTTACATGGTATCTAATTAGCTTGTTGCAGCTCGGGAATATTTTGCTAGCGACCCTATCGATTCGCGAGAAAGTTTATTCCCGACCTGCAGCAAAAATCTTTGATTGGAGACTACAGTAAATATGATTGTCTTTGGAATTAACTCAGATCGATCTAATGCTATCTACCTGAAGTTGGATCTTATTCAATATGATTTTGCATATACACTTACATATTGTATATGTTAAAATTGGATAGCGGCAGTTGGATTAATGAAGGGATGCCACATGGAATTGAAGGCAAGTAGAACGTGAGTCAGCAAATAACTGGCACTGAATACAAGTATGTGACTGGTGCTGGATGAAACTCGAAGAAAGAGTACTCCACAATAAAGAATCAAAGATTTGATATCGGATAGCATTTAATGGGCAACCGTTACACAGAATATCAGCATTTATAACTAACCATTATATAGCCATCAATGACGGTTTTATTCTCATTCAAGAAGAACTTGACTTGGGAATCTTGTCTCCCTAGATAAGGCCATAAATAGGAGGATTAGCATCATTTTGTAGGAACAAAACACTCTGTACACAAAAGCTATATTTTACTCTCTAAATCGTAAAGTCATTTACTTTCTTCTACTCTTATTATTGCTCGTTTTTCTGCTACCAGAAATATTAAGCTCATAAGCATGATTTTATTTCTTTTAATTTTATTTTATAATCCTTTTGTATTTACTTACGTAATATCCTTTGGGTCAAATCAATTCACTTGTCTATAAAATACGTTACAAATTCAATTGTACCGCTTTTGGGGTAAACAGTTTGGCACCCACCGTGGGGCATAGACAATTGTGTAATTGCTTTGATCCATTCATCGGATACTAACGAATTTTGATTCCTTACTTAGCAAAAGAAACATCAGGTATGGAAGCCAATGTTTACAATGTTGGAACACACGATGAACGGGAAGAAGTGTTCTAGCGTGATGATTCAATCAGTGAGACCCAAAACGAAGGGGATGAAACAACCCCAATTTGCGAAGGTCAGGATCCTCGTCATGTGCAAAGCCTAACTCTTGATGATGCGGAGGATGAGCACGTTGTTGAAACAATCAAAATTTTGAGAGAACAACAAAAGGCAATTATGGATTGCCTCACAAGGAAAGATAGGGTGATGATGGAATTGAAGCATGCATTATCGGGTGCTTCCAATAATGCTAATGGAAGGGTCCCAGTTCCTCCCAGTGTACCCATTAATCGTACGACTCAAAGAATTGAGAACGACACTCTAAGGGAGAAGGTCGATTTTGACGAAGTCGGAGGTAAAGCTAGCAGATCCAGGAACATCAATTTAAATGACCCTTTCAAATCGAGCTCATGAGATTCATGAGAGGGATGAATTAACGAATGGATCAGAACGCAAAAGAGTTTTATGCTCGAATAGATCAAATCCCAGGCGTGCCACCATGTTAAAGGGTCTAGATTTAAAAAGTAAATGCAGTTGTTGTTTAAACCAAGTGCGGTGTCGGAGTTGATATCGAAGAGGTTCAAGATGCCAGATATACGAAAGTATAATGGGACTTCGGATCCATAGGAGCATATCACAACCTAGACTACGATAGTGAAGGTATACGGCCTGGCCCAACATGAGATTAAATTGTTTTAATAGAAGAAGATTGGAGAGACCCTCACAAAGGGTGCCTTAACTTGGTACTCCCTCTTGCCTGAGCATTCTATTGATTCTTTTGAAATGCTTGCAGATTCGGTCATCAAAGATCATGCTCGAGCAAGAAAGGTCCAAGCCAGAAAAGAGGATATATTCATAATTTCACAAAGAGAACCCGAGCTATTGAGAGAATTCGTGATCCGATTCCAGAAAGAAAGGATGTTGTTACCAGCAGTCCTGGACGAGTGGGCAGCAGAGGTATTTACAAAAGGTCTCAATCCGCTGAGTTTCGATGCCTCCCAAAAATTGAAGGAATGCTTGCTTGAATTTCAGGCAACCACATGGGCAGGCTCTCACAATCGGTATGAGTAGAAGATCATAATAGAAGATGACTAACGTGGTTCTTTGGTGTCTTCCAAATGACGGAATCGTGACCGTCATTGCTGAAGAATGGTCACCTCAGAGAATTCTTAAGAGAACACAACAAAACAACTATGGGAGAAACTGGTATAATGCAGAGCCATAAAAACTAGCAGGTGGGTTACCTAGGATGACAATCAACATGATATTCGGAGGATATGAAGTAAATAGAGTAACATTCTCGACATCAAAGAAGACATAGATATCGGTGGCTCATGGCAAGAGGATCCGAGAAGTTTTAGAAGACGATATCACATTCACGGAAGAAGATGTTGATGGACTTCTTCTACCACAAAATGATGTTTTAGTGATTTCTCTTAATTTTTTAGATTTCAAAATTAAGCGTGTTTTGGTTGATCCAGCAAATTCATCCAACATCATACAATGGAGAGTCCTTGAGCAAGTGAAGTTAACTGAGAACATTATTCCCGGGACAAAGCTTCTAGCTGGCTTCAATATAACAAGTGTGACAACCGGGGAGAAATTTTGATGCCCACCCATGCCGAAGGTGTACTGAAGACTACCTTGTTCGAAGTGGTAGATGGCGAGATGGGCTATAATGTATTTCTAGGAAGGTCGTGGATACATAAAATTAAGGTCGTACCCTTAACCTACCATCAACTATTAATATTTCCAACACCAGAAGGGATCAAGCTGATCCGAGGAGATCAAGCGGTTATAAGGGAGATAAATGTAATAACCGTTTCCAGAAGAAAGGGCAAAGAAACCGGCAAATAGCAATTACAGGAACTGGTGCCTACTCCCTTCCTAATTGAAGATGATAAAGACGAGGAGTCATCGGAATAATATCAGGTACCGAGGTCTTTTCAGGTACTAGAGGAGACGAATGCAACCAAGTCAACCGCAGAAGAGCTCAAACAAATGGCTTTGTTTGAAGATTTTTTGGATGAAATTCCATTTAGGAACGGGGTTGAGTCCTGAACTCACGTTAAAACTTATAGGGCTTCTTAAATCTAACGTTGATTGCTTTGCTTGGTTGCATTCACATATGACAGGTATTGTAACATTCCGTAAATTTGGATTAGTTGTGGATGCATTAAATGAGTATTAATGTGACCTTTTAGACATGTGAAGTCCTATCGGAATGAGTATGGGTGGAAACAATTGTTTTATAATAAAGACTAAGAGTGAGGTCATAAAGTTTGATAAAATTGACTAAGTTAATGGGATATTTATCTTCAGCTCCCCTAACAGTACAAGACACTGCAACATCAGTGCACCTGATAGTGAAAGGCACTATAACTTCAGCGCCCCTAACAGTGCAAGGCACAGTAACTTCACCGCCCCAGACAGTGCAAGGCACTGTTGTTTTGGCACCTCCTATGGTTCCTTGCACAGTTATTTTGGTGCCCCTAATGTTGCCTCGCGCCGACGTTGTTTATCCGAGCTATTTTATTTTCCTCCTCAATTTTGGGACGTTTTCAATTATTTAAAGGCCCTACCTCATTTCCTCACACCCCAAACACGAAAACCTATTCTAGAAAGGGGAACTCTCAAGAACCCAACTTCCCCAAGGTCCCTCCATCATCAAAGGTAAGTTCTAACGATGATTCTAAGTTAATTTCAATTCTCCAACACCTTATTAACATGGGTAAATCCTTCCACTCATTGGATATTCGATCAAGACACTATTGTTGAGAAAGAAAACCCTAGAACTCGAATTCAAGAGGAGGAAACTTTGAAAAGGTAATGATTCTACTCCCTAATCATTTATAACTATGAGTTGATGAGTTTTTGGAAGAATAGTAAAAGGGTTTGATAAAGATAACCATAAGAACTATGCTAGGGTTTTAGATTGTTGAATTATGAATGTTGTAAATATTTGGGTGATGAGAAATGGTGTTAGTTACATCTACTTGGGATTGTAGAATCACCTAGAAGTAGTAGAATGTGAACTTGGTAAAGAAAAGACCAATTACTAAGGTCTATGAGGCTCTACACCCATAAGGTATTTGATAAAATGCCTAAGTGACTAAAAGATGAGCATTAGTGCTAATATTGGTTCATGTTGATATTATTGACATAGATTATCGTTGAAGGAGGCGACGAAACATTGTGATACACTTAAAAGGATAGACTCAAGATTGTGAGGCTAACTCTCTATATTTGGAAATGTTAATGATTCTCCATACACTACGTTTCTTTTACAACGTTATTAATTACCTCAGATATATAGTTAAGCCTAGTTTCTTGAATAGTTGCATAACTTCTATTCTCTACCTTCATAACTCATTCATGACTTTCATTCTGAACATTCTGAGCTAATTGTATATCCAATATAGACTTGGGTTTGATTCCCTCGAGTCTTAGTATAGATTACTCAGTATGTCATAAACAATTGAAGTTTCAGTGTTCATAAGCAGTTCAAGAATACATGTCTCAGTCTAGTCCTATTCTGTATTCCAGTATTATGTAACCCAATGTGATTCAGTATTCCAGTATCATGTAACTCAGTATGATTCACTATTTCAATATCATGTATTGCAGTAAGATTCTCAGTTCCTTATTTTTAAGTCCCTAAATGTTGAACACCTGTATTCGGACCTAAGACCGCAGTTTATGCTTTTTTGCATCTTTGGGCTTGAGGCTGCAGTTTATGCTTTATGCATATTTGGGCCTAAGGTTGCAGTTATGTATGTGTATACTTGGGCTCGAGGCTGCAGTTTGTGCACATATATATATATTGGGCATGAGGCTGCAGTTTAATATTCAGATAAACATGTTGTTCATCATTTAAAGAGGGAATATTTATATCCTTACTTCCTTTATTTAGTTCAGTTATTAGTTATCAGTTATCCTTTTAGTTTCACTTTTAGTAGTTATAATTTTAGTTATCAGTTATGAGATATCATTTCAGTTATTAGTTATCATTTCAGTTTCAGTTTCAGCAGTTATCATTTCTATTTTCTGTTATTAGTTCTCAGTTATCAGCTTAGTTTCAGTACTTACAATTCTTTCTTTCAATTGCTTTACATACTAGTGCAATTCAAATGTACTAATGTCCCTTTTGTCGGGGGCCTGCATCTCACAGGTAATGATTTACAGGTTGACGATTCAGAGCGTTAGGATTCTCGTACCAGCTATTGGGTGAGCCCTAGTTCTTTCGGGGCATTATTATTACTTTATAGTCTTTTAGTATTTACACACAATTACTGTATTCAGTGCTTCATTAGAGGCTTCATATAATAGAGTAATAGTTAGACAAAGTCATAAGCTTTTCCTGTTACACAATGTTGGCTACAAATATGTTTCAGACTTGTATTAGTGTTTCCATACTTTAATTTTTATCATTCAGACTTTCAGTATATCAACGTGTGCTAGTTTATCTTCCATATTTAGTATTTTATGATATCATATGTTGATTCAGCCAGCCAGTTGGTTCACTCGGTCATATGTAGTTACGCACCGAGTGCCGTGTTACGCCCAGGACCAAGTTCGGGGTATGAGAAAATATGTCATTAGAGCACTAGGTTCAAGAGTCCTAAGGATTCTATGAAGCCGTGTCCAGTGGAGTTTCCTTTATATGTGTGTGCCGGCCACTCATATAAATGGTTAACTACTAAGATATTTAGGATTGTCTCATTTCTTTCTACTATAGATCGTGCATGAAGATTAGAGCAGTAAGTAACCTTCTCTTCCTATCGAATTCTAGATGTATTAAATACCCAAGGGACGCGCAGGAAAAACTCAAGGTTCTAGAGAGGATGATTTTCCATTGGGGTATAATTATAGAGTATAGGTTGGTAACGAATAAGACTTGAAAGGATGCAATGGATAGTTGTACAAATTAATCTTATCAGAATCTTATCAGAAAGTACAAAAGCAATCATCATGTTTTATCGTTATCAGTTTATCTTAGTTACCAGTTATACAGTATTTTAATTAGTAGGTTTATGGTTATTCAGTATGTCAATATTCAGTTATTCAGCTACCAGATCACTAATTTTCATTTTATCCAAATTTTGGTGACTTGTGAGTATACAATGATGCATGTGGGTGCTAAAGGAAAAGGTAAGTAACAGATATAGCGAAATCTTCACATGTTTTAGGTCCATATTAAGACTCAAGACTCATCAGATGGTGTAGAAAGTGATTTATTAGATAAAGGTATACTTTAAAGGACAAGTTTATGTATGGTAGTGTATCCATATGTATTTTACCTCATAGAGCAATTTTATTTTAATTATTGGAAATGGAGACAGAGGTTGGATGATGATAGTTCAGATGTCAGATCCCACAGTGTAATAAGGTAAGAATTTTACCATAGCAGGAATAGAATTGATCACTATAGTTTTGAACATAAAAGAGCCTAAGGGAAAAAAATAGGAGTCAGAGATGTTTCGTTATTACCAAACATGTATCTTTCGCACGAATTCATGTATATGACTAAGAAGATATGATGTACGAAATAAGAATCGAGAGCATCCGATATTGAGTTTTTGGGAATGATTTTAAGTTGTTTAGATTTATTCATATTAGAAATAGAAAGTACCACGTTAGTAAGTTACTATATGAAGCAGCTATTATTGTGAGATAAAGGATATGACAGTTCCCCTTAGGTTATGTTACTACGGTTTTACCCCGGATGTTAATAGTCTAATATGGTTTTGAAGTTTATTGAAAGTTTGAGGTTAGATATTTCAATTTCGTTTAAGACAACTGAAATTTCCCTAAGTGTGATCCATGTACATAGTACAAAAAAATAGTATGCAATTGTAGAATAGGGTCGGATGGTAAGGGAAGTTAGAAATAACCTTATGCTTCACTTTAGTTATCCAAAGTAGAACAAGAAAACATGATTCTAGCAGATGGTTAGTAAAAGAATAGTAAGTAAGTTTTGAGTTGATATAGTGAATTAGCAATTTCAGCAGAGCTAGTAGAGGTACAATTTGATTCACTTAGCCAGTTTAACTCTAGTGAGTGGATGAAAGTTTGAAATAACGGATGTGTGTTAAAACCCAAAGAGTTTAACTAAACCCGAAGTACAGTGATAGAGACAATGGAAAACAAATCGCTAGAAGCAAGAGATCAACTACAGCAGCCTTTAAGAATTATCGAAAAGAGGTCTCCCCAAAATTGACAATGTGAGCAGAGTTAAATTATTAAGATTGTGTATGATAGTTATAAATACATTAGCTTCCCGCTATGTAAGTAATTTGGTTTTTCCTAGTAGTAAAGATTGCTTAGAAGTAAGTTGGAAGATGCATTGCCATTGACGTAAACTGTAAAGAATTGTAGAAAATAAGGAAAGTTGTTCACCACTTAGCCCAAAAAATAACAAAAGAGAAGGATCCACAAGTGCACGACCTTAACCTTTGGTCCAAGAGGTAGATGTGAAAGTCATCACTAAGTACAGTCGGAGATTTTTGAAACCCGAATAGTAAGCATGGGATACAGTGAGGGAAAATGATATAATTACCACAAGGAATGTGCCTAGCATGTGTAAGAAACACAAAGTGAGTATAATGATCATGAGACTTTAATCTTCGAAGTACTGGTCAAAGACTTAGCTCACAATAAGATTATAAGTGTTTTTAGGAAGTGCTTAAGAAGATAATCAAGTGTGAGAAGTATAACTCATGATTGAGGTAGATAAGAGAACTCTGGTGAAAGAAGTTCACCACTTAGCCCAGCTAGGAGTTTAATTTGCGTACTCCAATGATAGTGGAGTTGTTGTCTAGAACAAGACTTGTTCCTCCTTAGTAGCCTAAGTGAAGGAGAAATAGTTTGATGATCCCTACTTGTTGTAGCTGAAAGAGGGGATTCACATGCATAAGACGATGGCTTTTGAACAAGGGGAAGATGATGGTACTTTGAGGTACCAAGATAGATTGTGTGTTCCAACCATAGATGGACTTAGCGAGGGAGAAACATGTTAGAAGCCCATGATTCCATGTATTCTATCTACCTAGGTTCCCCAGAGATGTATAATGATCTTAAGGAGATTTATTGGTGGAATGACATGAAAAAGAACATCGCAGACTTTGTGGCCAAGTGTTAGAATCTTCATCAAGTGAATCGAGCAGCACAAGTCCTAGTGTTTTACCACATAATATACATATCCTTTAGTGGTGATGGTAAATATGGACCTTATAATATGATTATCTTGCATATTTTAAAAGCACTATTTGTATGGGCGAAAGTGTAGATCGCTAATTGATTGGTTCGAAGTTGGCAAAGAAGAGTTGCTGGGACAAAATTTGGTCTATCAAGCTATGGATAAATTCAAGTTCATTCAAGAGAATTTGAAGATGGCTCATAGTCGCCAAAAGTCCTATTCAGACGTGCAACATAGAGGCCTAGAGTCTCAAGTTGATGATTGGGTGTTTCTAAAAATTTCGCCTATGAAAGGTATTATAAGATTTGCGAAGAAAGGAAAGCTAAGTCCCAGATACATCGAGCCATATAGGATCCTATGAAGGATCGGGAAAGTAGCTTACAAGTTAGAGTTGCCACCAAAATCGGTGGTTGTACACCCATTATTTTACGTGTCATGTTATAACATTCGATTTTTCAGTATTAAGATCTCATGTCACGACATTTATGTTTCCAATATTCAGATATCCATAAAAGCTTAGTACTTAGATGATTATTTTAGTCCAGTACTCAGATATTCATGTCAGCTTAGTGCTCAGATATTGATGTTAGTTTAGTCCTCATATACTCATGTCAGTCTAGTACTCAGATATTTATGCCAGCTTACTACTAAAATTTTGATGTCAGTTCAGCAATCAGATATTCACATCAGTTCAGTACTTAGATACTCATGTAAGTCCAGTACTGAGATATTCATGCCAGCTTAGTACTCAGATATTAATGTTAGTTCAGTGATTAGATATTCACATTAGTTCAACACTCGAGTATTGATGCCAATTTAGTATTCATATCTTTATATTGGTTCAGGATTCAAGTATCCATATCACAAAAGTATTCATGTATATGTTTCATGTTATGTGTATTATTATGCCCTATGAATCTAGTGTTATGCTCTGTTAGCTAGTAGGTATTTTGGAGAAATGTCGAAGGTATCTATCCTTCTCATTCAGAACTTATATTATAATCTTCATATCTTTCAGTATCTAGTCAGATCAGTGTTCAATCAGTTCAGTAGCCATGACGTTCAGTAGCTATTGTGTTCAGTATCTCAGCATATCAGTAATCATGTATTCATTCAGTTTAGTATTCATGTGTTTATGATAGTACAATGTTCATATGTATCCATCAGTCCCGTTTAAGGTCTAGAGTAAGCCTCAGTTACAATCAGGACAACCATTCGAGGATGAATGATCCTAAGGGAGAGATAATGTAAAACCCCGTAAATTCGGATTAGTTGTGGATGCATTAAATGAGTATTAATGTAACCATTTAGACATGTTAAATCCTATTGGGATGAATATGGGTGGAAACTATTTTTTTAGAATCAAGACCGAGAGTGAGGTATATAAAATTTGATAAAATCGACTAAGTTAAAGGGAGGTTTGTTTATAGCACCCCTGATAGTGCAAGGCACTGTAACATCAGCGCCCCTGACAGTGCAATGCATTGTAACTTCAGCGCCCTAGACAATGCAAGGCACTGTAGTTTTGGCGCCTTCCATAGTTATTTTGGCGCCCCTGATGGTGCCTCACGCCGATGTTGTTTATCTGAGCTATAATTATTTTCCTCCTTAATTTTGGGACCTTTTCACTTATTTAATGCCCTACCTCGTTCCCCCACACCCCAACACATGAAAACCTACTCTAGAAAGGGGAGCTCTCAAGAACCGAACTCCCCAAAGTCCCTCCGTCATCCAAGGTAAGTTCTAACGATGATTCTAAGTTAATTTCAATTCTCCAACACCTTATTAACATGGGCAAATCCTTCCACTCATTAGATATTCGATCTAGACACCATTGTTGAGAAAGGAAACCCTAGAACTCGAATTCAAGAAGAGTGAACTTTGAAAAGGGAATGCTTCAACTCCCTAATCATTTATAACTATGAATTGATGAGTTTTTGGGAGAATAGTAAATGGGTTTGATAAAAAGAACCATAAGAACTATGCTAGGGTTTTGGATTGTTGAATTATGATTGTTGTAAACATTTGGGTGATGAGAAATGGTGTTAGTTACATCTATTTGGGATTGTAGAATCACCTAGAAGTAGTAGAATGAGAACTTGGTGAAGATAAGACCAATTACTAAGGGCTATGAGGTTCTACACCCATAAGGTGTTTGATAAAATGCCTAAGTAACTAAAACATGAGCATTATTGCTAATATTGGTTCCTCTTGATATTATTGACATAGATTATTGTTGAAAGAGGCGACGAAATATTGTGATACGCTTAAAAAGCCAGACTCAAGGTATGTGAAGCTAACTCTCTATGTTTGGGAATGTTAATGATTCTCCCTACACTACGTTCTTTTACAACATTATTAATTACCTTAGAAATATAGTTAAGCCTAGTTCCTTAAATAGTTGCAGAACTTCTATACTCTAGCTTGATAACTCGTTCATGACTTTCATATTGAATGTTGTGAGCTCAGTGCGTATTCAATATAGACTTGGGTTTGATACCACCGAGTCATAGTACATATTACTCAGTATGTCATAAACAATTGATGTTTTAGTGTTCATAATCAGTTCAAGAATGCATGTCTCAGTCTAGTACTATTTAGTATTCCAGTATAATGTAACTCAGTGTGATTCAGTATTCTAGTATCATGTAACTCGGTGTGATTCTATATTTCGGTATCATGTATTGCAGTATGATTCTCAGATCCTGATTTTAAATCCTTGAATGTTAAACACCTGTATTTGGGCCCGAGGCCATAGCTTAAGGTATATGCATCATTGGGCCTGAGGCCGCAGTTTGTGCACACACACACACACACCTATACACACACATATATTTGGCTAAGGCCACAGTTTAATATTCAGATAAATAGGTTGTTCATCATTCAGAAGATGGAGTATTCATATCCTTACTTCTTTTATTCAGTTTAGTTATTAGTTATCAGTTATCCTTTCACTTTCACTTTTGGTAGTTATCATTTCATTTATCAGTTATGAGATATCATTTCAGTTATCAGTTATTAATTATCATTTCAGTTTCAGTTTCAGTAGTTATCATTTGAATTTTTTGTTATTAGTTCTCAGTTATCAGCTCGATTTTAGTTTCAATACTTACAATTCTTTCTTTCAGTTGTTTTACATACCAGTGCAATTCAAATGTACTGACATCCCTTTTGCCTGGGGCTTGCATCTCACAATGTAAGTAATGATTTATAGGTTGACAATCTATTGGGTGAGACCTAGTTCTTTCGGGGCATTTTCATTACTTTATAGTCTTTTAGTATTTATAGACAGTTAGTATATTTAGTACTTCATTATAGGCTTCATATACTAGAGTAATAGTTAGATAGAGTCACAAGCTTTTTATGTTAAGCAATATTGGCTACAGATATGTTTCAAACTTGTATTAGTGTTTCCACACTTTGATTTTTATCATTCAGACTTTTAGTATATCAGCATGTGTTAGTTTATCTTCTGTATTTAGTATTTTATGATATCACATATTGATTAAGTCAAGAAGTTGGTTTGCTCGGTCACATGTAGTCAGGCACCGAGTGCCGTGTTACATCCAGGCCCTAGTTTGGGACGTGACAAAACTTGGTATAAGAGCACTAAGTTCAAGAGTCCTAGGTAGTCTATAAAGCTGTATCCAGTGGAGTTTCCTTTATATGTGTGTGCTGACCACTCATATAAACGGTTAACTACTAAGACATTTAGGATTGTCTCATTTCTTTCTACTCTAGATCGTGCCATGAAGCTTAGAGCAATAAGTAACCTGTGACGACCCGACCAGTTGTCTCATGAGTTACTGTATCGTTTCCCCTATTTTTGCTTCATTATTCTTCGTTTCCATGTTTTATGTGATCAAGTTGATTAGTTTGTGTTCGGAGAGGATTTGGTAATAAATGAGACACTTAGTCTCTTTTAAGAAGGTTAAGTTGGAAAAGTCAACCGGATGTTGACTTATATGTTAGAAGACTCGGATGTGAGTTCCGATGGTTCGGTTAGCTTTGGGAGGTGATTTGTGACTTAGGAGTGCAATCAGAATGGGTTTTGGAGTTGTAGAGAAGATTTAGGCTTGAATTGGCGAAGTTGATATTTTGGCGATTTCCGGTTGATAGGCGAGATTTTGATATAGGGTTCGGAAAGGAATTCCGAGAGTTGTAGTAGCTTCGTTGTATCATTTGGGATGTGTGTGCAAAATTTCAAGTCATTCGGACGAGATTTGATAGACCTTTTGATCGAAAGCATAATTTAGGAGTTCTTGGAGTTCTTAGGCTTGAATCCCGTGTTAAATTGGTGATTTGATGTTGTTGTGAGCGTTCCGAAGTTTTGAACAAGTTTGAACGATGTCATGGGATGTGTTGGTACAATTGGTTTGAAGTTCTGGGAGTTCCGGGATATTTTAGGCCGAAAATCATAGCTGTAGCAGGTCCAGAAGGGTTGCAGGCCTCGGAACCCACCCGCGCGGTCCGCACAAAATGAAATGCGGCCCGGCTACGGTGGGGAACATTTCACTGGTCCTACTTTGGAAGCTCATATCTTTTGATCTACAAGAAATTTTGAGATGATTCAAAACCAAACTTTGTCTCCCTTCGTGTCTAGTTTCCAGAAAGGTAAAGATATCGCAATTTGGACATCTGTAGAGAAAGTTATGGCCATAATACTAAAGCTTGTCATTGCAGAGGAAAACCTGTGCGGCCGCGGTCGATTTTGTGCTGTCCGCGGAGGTGGAAATCTGTGGGGTTCTCTATAAATACGAGATTTTGGGTTTTATTTAATGTTTTGACCTAGAGAGCTCGGATTTCGGCGATTTTTCGAAGGTTTTTCAAGAAATTCATCGGGGTAAGTGATTCTAACTCAGATTTGGCTATAATACATGAATCTATCATTGAATTCATCATTTAATTCGTGAGTTGGGATGGAATTTGGGAAGAAAAGTTGTGGAATCTTCCAAAAATATAAAATGATGATTTGAAGTATCAAATGGTACCGAAATTGGATAATTTTGGTATGGTTAGACTCGTGAGGGTATGAGGATTCTGAAAATGTAAAATTTACCCGATTCCGAGATGTGGGCCCGGGGCTCGGGTTTTGCTAATTTCGGGATTTTTGATATTCTTCGCTTGTTTTCGATTGGGCTTTGTTCCTTTATCATATTGTGACATAATCGTTCTAATTTTGGATAGATTCGATGCGAGTGGAGGCCAATTTGAGGGGCAAAGGCATCGTAGAATAGTATTTTCACCGGGTTGAGGTAAGTAACCATTTTAAATGTGGAACTGAGGGTACAAAACCCAGATATTTGACTTGATTTGATAAAAATGGTGACGCACATGCTAGGTGACGAGCGTATGGGCATGCACCGGTAAGGATTATGACTTGGTCCGTCCCATAGCGACGATTAAGCCGCGTATTTGATTTGGAAATCTTATATTACTCCGTATTTTAGTCTTTTATACTGTATCATGGGCTGTATGCCATGTTTGGGGCCTTGTGCCGACCTGTAGAATCCTTAGGGGAATTTTGACTGTTTTTCCTCACTTTACTTGTTAAAAACCATATCCTCAGTCATGTCTTTACCTTTTTAAATGATTAAACCTGGTTTTATCACTCTATTCCTAAATGTAAGGATTGTTTGGGGCTAATATCCCTACCTTCTATTATTGTGCCCGATAGGCTGTAAGGTAATGATTTAGAGAGGTTGAGAACCCAATTATGAGGATGTTATATGTATATACTATGGGTCGGGCTGCACGCCGCAGCGATACTTTTATGGATCGGGCTGCATGCCACAGCGATACATATATTGGATCGGGCTGCACGCAGCAACGATATAGCGCTTGGTTTGTAGGAGCCCCTCCGGAGTCTGCACACCCCCAGGAGCGCAGTCAACTATATATGTGGATCGGGCTGCACGCCGCAGCGATATATGGATCGAGCTGCACGCCACATCAGTTGCTATGATTTCTGTTATTATGAGGGATATATGAGCTGATTGTCGAAAATGAGTACTAAGTGACGAGAGATAAGTCTCGAGTGACTGAGAGGCTACCCGAGGGGCCATATTTTAAGTGATTCCTTGCCCAAGAGGCCTTGTTATGTTGATTTCACTATTTCACTCTTCTTTCAAGCATAGCCTTTGTTGGAAAATATTGCTAAGTATATGATTTCAACCTTTAGGCTGAAAGTGTATATTTTGTGATGAAACTGGTTTTAAACTACAAAGTTGAGCTATTATCCTGTTGTTATTTTCAGTTATTATGTTTTTAACTGCTCGTCACTATCTTCAGCCTTTATTTACTTTAGTTACTTACTGAGTTGGCATACTCATGTTACTCCCTGCACCTTGTGTGTAGATTCAGGTGCCCCAGGGGCTGAGTGAGAGCTTCCTGTTGATTCAGTGTTTGACGGAGATTTCGAGGTAGCTGCATGGCATCCACAACCCTATTTTCTCCTCTCTATCCAATTCATTTCACATTTTCCCTAGACTTGATGTATTAGATGTTCAGTTATGTATTAGAGGCTCTAGACTCGTGACACCAGATTGTTGGGGCTGTGTAGTATTTGTCATTATACCAAAGGAGATTGCTTGTGACAATGAGCCACAATTCATAGGTTCAAAAATCACAAAGTTTATGGAAGGATTAAATATCAAACATATTTGGTCTTCACCATACCACCCGAGTGCTAAAGGATAGGCAAAGTCAACCAACAAGGTAATTATTCAAAACCTTAAAAAGAAATTAGAAGATGCCAAGGGCAAGGGGCCATATGAGCTTTCGGGCATGCTATGGGCATATCAGACAACGGCAAAGTGGAGCACGGGTAACATACCCTTTTCGCTCATATATGGTTCGGAGGATTTGAACCACTGGACGTAGGGGAACCAACCTTAAGGGTTTCCCGAGCAAATGAAGAAACAATTAGATTTGCTTAAGGATCACCGAGATCTGGCATACGCGAGGATGGTGGCCCAAAAGCAAAGGATGGAGAGGTATTAAAATTGTAGGGAAATATCCGGTCTTTCAAAATTTAAGATTTGGTTCTAAGGAAGGTTACTCAAAGAACTCGATAAGTTAACTCCGAAAAGTTGGGACCAACTTGGGAAGGACCTTTCGGGGTTTTAGTTGTAACCGGTAAAGGTTCATATGAATTGAAAAATCAAGATGGGTTCAAATTTCCAATCAATTGGAACGTGACACACTTCAAAAGGTATTATTGCTGAGATCATTGCTGGTACTAGAAGTATGTGCTGCACCTTTTTTCCCTTCGACAAGTATTTGTCCCAATCAAATTTTTCTGGCAAGGTTTTAATGAGTCAGCAATGTAAAGCATACTATAAAGAGAGGATCATCAGCAAAGGCAAGACCTCCAATATCAAGGAACTAAAGTTCCTCTACTGATGGATCGACGACCATAAGTTTGTGTGGAAAATAGATTGTAGATGGTTAAATAATCTTTTGCACGATGGCAAATCTCGTCTCCAAAAACTAAAACAAATTATTTAACTATCCACAAGTGGTCTCCACCGATGAAGCTGCAATGTAAAGTATAACGCGAAGGAAAGGCCATCAATAAATGCAAGACTTCCAGTGTTCAAATTCTCACACTTAGCATTCGAACACTGGGGGATTGATAAATGATAGGGCACCAAAAGTGCCACGAAGACACATGTATTGGCAACTTTATTTACTTAAGAGGGTGAATGTTTATGTAAGAGTAAATTTAAAGATAGAGGGAACAGATCAAAATCCTTTTATTCTTATCTTATTTCATGTGCGAATATTAAGTTAACAAAAACTTCAAATGCTTGTTCCGGAATGAGCATAAGACGTCCTCTTTAAGAGCACCGTAAACATAAGGGCCCTCTCTTGTGAAACCCTCATCGTAATGGGTAGATATTTGAAGTGTTTATGCCCTAAATCAAAATCTATCGGATACAAAAATATTCTTGAAGCTTTGACAGTTAAATAAAAAGGAATACTTTTTGCACAATAATTAAGCAAAAAGTTTCTTTTATGAATTAAGATGCCAAATTTAGTAAATTTTTTTTGGCATAATTACCAAAACAAAGAAAAATATATACATCAATTTTTGCTGCCAGAACCTGAAGGGGGAGAAGAGTCTTCATTCTCTTTAGCGGGAGAAGGGTGTTTCGCTTACGGTTTGAGGACTTAATCTTCTTCAGTTTCTCCCTCGGTTCCTGAATACCTAGCGTTAGTATTAAAAAAATCAGAAGCAATGAACCGAGAAGGGAGATTCTCGTGAGTTGTTGTTGTCACACCTCCTTTTTACTACCCCTAGAAGAGTATAAGGGCATTTTTCCAATTAAAGTGACAATCAAAACGGGATTATTTATATTAAATCAGAGTCGTCACTTGGGATATTTTATGGTTTCCTAAGTCATCAGTTTAGAATCCCGAATCGAGGAGATTTGACTTTCTATTAATGTCTGCGAAACACAAAAAACCAAGTAAGGAATTCTGTTAACCCGGGAGAAGGTGTTAGGCACTCCCGCGTTCTGTGGTTCTAGCACGGTCGCTTTGATCATACTTGGCTAAAACAAATTGTTTGATTACAGATTTTAGAACCTATGTGCATTTGCCTCTTTTAATTAAAAAATTATCTTGAAACAGGTCACGCGTATGTGTACCCATTTGTTTGGTGCGTCAAAATCATGTCACGCGAACGTGTCCACAATTAATAACGCTTTATTATTATTATTTAGAATGTTTGGTTGAAGTTACGCGAACGCCTACCCCGATTTTGTTTTTAAGATCGTAATTATGTCATGCGAACGTGTACACAACCACGATGGTATATTGAACACGCCGAAACCAAGCTACGAGTATCATTATTCTTAATATCCAAGTTATAATACCACTTGGAGGGCCATAGGCGATTTAAATATTGATGGGACACCTCAGCCTATTTTTAAAGAACTATATTTAATTAGAGCGGACTATATTAATAACAATTTTATCATTACGAGGAAGTTTGGTCGAAGCTGCGTGAACGCATACTTCGATTTAGTTTTAGAATTGTGATTATGTCACGCGAACATGTACACAATCACAATTGTATTTTAAACGCGCCTAAAGGCTTTTCTACGGATATTCATTTTTATAGATGAGTCACAATATTTGTGAGAGCCATGGGTGATTTAATTATGATGGCACACCTCACTCTATTTTTAGAAACAATACTTAGTTTTAGGCATAAGGATATTTTTTATTTCAAATGACTCGGATTATAAAGTAGACCTATAATAATATGGATAAAGAGCTGGGCCAATAGCTGGCCCAACATATTATCAAATAAGCGTACAAAACAAAAGGGGAGGTGTTGGGGCTTCAGGGACTCAAAATCGAACCCAGCAGACATGAACCTCGAAAACCCTATCAGGCCTAAAGGGGTCAGGGCTGTTTTGTTTGAGCTGACTCTCAGGCCTAAATACCCACAAAAATATACCTATGATATTAATTAAAGGCAGGGTCTGATTGGAAGCAACAAATCCAAGTTGAACCTTGTTGGACTTGATATTGAGCCCAAAGCGGAAGAGGACCAGATCTGGTCACTCTAGACTCATAATAGATGGGCCAACTTATAGAGCTAAAACTGAGCCCAATACAATAACGAGAGGGCCTCTAATAGAACAAGGCTATTGCTGAAAACCCACACCTATTAATTCACAAATAGTACTAGAAAACTAATCACTCATGGAAGCATACATAAGTAAATATATTATAGACTTTTAATCAAAACTAATCAATTTGAACATGCTGCTGGTGTTTGCTAACAAATTTAAATCCTGGATTCATGCATAAACTACATCGGATCGAAGCATGCTGTCACTTGTGTATCAGACATAAAAAGTAAGCTAAAACAACAAATCATGCATATTCAAACATACACTCATTCCTTGATAGTCTACTATGTATCCAGATCTCTAATAATGATGCACAAGAAAATATCCAAATACATGTGAACCCGCTAAGCTAAGTCGAATGTCCATGTTATAAATATTACAATCATTACATCTCCATTACAGCCATAACATGCTTTAACTAGAGCTGGAAATAGAACTATATTATGAACACTAAATCATGACATAAAAAAACTAGTTGAAGTAGAATCGTAGATGAGAATTGAAACTCAAACATTGGGGCATCTAATTTCATTCAGCATTTACACTCCCATTCCAAAGATTCAAAAATGTACCTGAATATTGAAAAAAAACAAAAGGAAAGAGGAGTTCAGCAAAACGTAAACAGATCAGCAGCTCAAAACAGCAACAAACGACTTCTTAGACCAAATTAAACCCAGAAAACCAGCAATCCTTCGAAAACTTTGAAGCTTCAACTAGTTGAGAGCAGCCAAGACACAATTCTAAGCCATTTTTGTACCAAATAATGCAGAAAACTTTGACTATTATTTTTAGGGTAAGGAATTCCGATGTATTTTCAGGACCTTAGTGCAGAGAATAGTGCTTGAAAATCTATTTTTCTTCAGAGTGAAGGAAATGACACTATCTTATAGGCCTCTAAGGCCATTTTCTCTAAAACCAATTCAGGAAATATTCCCCAGCCTGCAAAAATCATATTCTAACTGCCTGCGACAGCTTGTTGTCCCTTATTGGCTCATTATATTTGTGCTAACCAAATAGGGACAACTACCCTCTTCTCTAGAAGCTTCTAAATACAGAAATTACTGACAGGTCCCTATTTCATTTTCCAACTTAACCCTAAGTTTCAATTGTTCAATTAAACCCCCCCTAAGTTTCTACTATTACAAACCAAGGCAAACAATTCCAAACCAGAAACAAACGGCAACAAAGAACAAATGGCATCAACCCTAAAACTTTTAGCTAAACCTAGGCTTTCTTAGCAATGAATTGAAGTCAGGAATAATGCAAAAACAGAGATATTTACCTAGTACTACCATAAATCAAGAATTGAATAAGCTAACATTATTAGGTCAAGGAATCGCATTAACAAAAGAAAAACTAGATAAACATGTTGACTTCAAACTTAAACTAATTAACAGACCCTAAAACTACTGACTAAATATGTGGAAGCAAGAACAAAGAAAAAACAAAAACCTGATAACCCAAGATTATGACTAACTGACGCTCTTTAATTAAATGACAAATAGATGGCTACGGGTCATTATGTGTAACATATAATCAGAAATTCACTAGAAGAAAGAAATGAAAACAGAACTAGAAGCGAAACAAAACAAAAAAAATAAAAAAAAAAAGAAGAAGAAAGACAAAGAAAAAGGGATTAGTTTTACCGGATAGAGCCAATGGCTAAAATGACCCAATCGAGCAAAGGTGACGAAACTTGGCTAGGCATCAGTGCTTTGACGAGGCTTGAAACTGACCTAAACGATTATTCTGGTCAAGAATAACCTATTTGGGCGAGCTTCCAACCAAGACGAACAAAACTTCAAAGAAATCCCAAAATCAGAAATTAGGTCAAACCTAAATCCGGGATTCGACAAGTTCCAGAGATTGTTTAGGGAAATTGTTAAGGGTTTTGGGTTTTGGGAGGCCTGATGATTATAGGGTATGAATTTGGAGTTATTTGGATGAGTTAGAATTTTAGGGGTGAATTTCAGATCCGAAATAGGTGAACTTAGGTGGTGCTTTTGGGAGAACTAACGGTGGAAAAATGTTAAGGATGGGCTCAGGGTTTCATGGTACAAATTTGGAGGTGTTTGGAGGTGCTCCGTCGCCGTAGGCGATTTCAGGGCGGCGGAGAAGGTCGGAGCCAGTGAGGCGTTACAAGGCGGCTAGGGTTTCTGGTTTTCTTGAGAGGGAGACGGAATGAGGGGTGTTTGAGGGGTTGGGGGGAGGGGGGTGTTTGGACAGTTATATAATTGGGGAGTGATGAGCTCCGGGCTGTTGGATTAGATTGGATGAAGGGATGAGATTAGGCGTGACAAAACGGCATTGTTTTGGGGTTTAAGTGAGAGTTGGACCGGGTAAAGGGAGTAGGCTGTGGCGGATTTGGGTGTTTGGAAATTAATGGGGCCAATTTTAAGAATTGACCCAATTTTAAAGAGACAAGACCAAATACAATCCTCCTACTTTCTTTTTCGTTGTTTTCGTTTCTTTCCTTTAATGAAAAATCTAAATTAAGTCCTAAAGTAATCTAATTTGTAAAATTAAACTAATGATCTATTATATAAAGAAATATAAAAATCACTTAATCCTAAATCAAAAAGGAAAAACTACTATTCTAAAATTTAAAACTAAAAATGCAACAATTGGACCATTTTGTGATTTTCATTTTTAATAAAACAAATAATTAAATAACTCCCCTTAAAAATGTAAACAACAAAACCTAAATACAATGCATGGTATTTTTGGCATTTTTCATGATTTTTAATGGAAATTAAACATGCACAACAATGTAAATCCTACAAAAATGGCAAAATAACTGAAAAAACTATTTCCTTGAATTTATAGGAGCAATTCATATACGACAAAAATCATGTGCTCATAGCTGCCCCTCTTTGCTTGGAAACATGAAGCATTTTCGTGCAAAGATAAAGTGAGCCGATACGAGCGATTTTTGCCCGTTTGAATTTTCCGTGGGAAGCATTTTTGAATGATTTGACTGCATCTTACTTCCTAGGTTGCCTACATATCCTTGGCTATAAAGGAATCAGGTCAGTTTAGTCCGGAAAGTTTTGGTAGCTGGGACTACCGTGAAGATGTGATTCCATTGCCATGCTTTGTTCTGCTTAGCTGCATCCGACTAGCAAAGAATTGTTTGACCTTCTGATTGAACCTTAACCACGAAACCCTGAATGACCCGAGTGCCCTATAGTCAACCTGCTATTTTAACATATCTGTCTTTCCCGTCTGAGCCTCTGTATTTCTCCCCACAATTCACGAAACCACTTGATCACTTGAACCTCGGCTAACACCTTATTTTCCATTTTACATCATGCTAATTCTGGCATGCTGTGGCCGCACTTCGCTTTTGTGCAATTTGGAAGTTGGTAATAAGCTTTGGAATCCTTTCTCTTTACTTAGCAAGGCTAACATTGAAAGGCCTTAGAGTAGTAGACCCAAAAGGAAATAAAATGCAATGACTTCGAGAGTTATGAATAGAGAAGAAAAATCAAAACAAAAAGATTGTTTGAGGAAGAAAAGAAAATGGACTTATCTGAGTGAGGCTGCTAGCATCAATGATCATGACATGTACTTCGGATTAATCATCCTAGTCCATTCAGTTAATCCTATTTCGGTCTTCACACTTTATGCCTGGGGTTCCCGAAATCCGATTCCTTTGCAAAGTCAACAACCTTATTCGGCTTGCGGTGCCCTGAAGGGGCTTTCACCACCAAACCTCTCTCATTTATTCATATCTCAACTTATCGTCGCCTTACGGTGCCCGTGAGGGTTTTTACCAATAAGACTCTCATTTTTAATTTCTCTCAACTTTCCGTTGCCTTACGGTGCCGTGAGGGTTTTCACTAATAAGACTCTCTCATTTTTTCATTTATCCTGCTTAGAACGGAGTCTTGCCTCTGATATGAATCCTACCTCTACTTGCTCGACTTGGCATCACTCGAAGATTGATCGGAAGGTTTTTCCTTGGACCGTAATGTAGGCTTTTGGAAAGGGTTAGAAAGAAAGGATATCATAAAGGCTCAAAACAGCTTGAATGGTTTCAAAATTACAACATTGGAATCAGATCTTTTTTAGAAAACCGCAACTTTTGCCCCAGTTTCCTTGCTTGGGGGTTTTTTAAACTTTATTTTGATGAGATCGAACCGTGAGGCTGCCTACGTATCCTTAAAAGGAATCAGATCGAACGTAGTTCATGAATTAGGAATTGCTTTGTTGTTGTTGTTACTTTTCTCTTTTTTTTTTCTTTTCCTTTTTTTTTTGACTCTTTTCCATTCTTTTCTTTCTTTTTTTCTCTTCTCTTTTCCTGTTTTCTTCTTTATTTACCTTTTGTGTACGTGTTTCTGAACTTTGCTACTGATTCCAAAAGAGAGATATGAAAGAAAATAAATAAGGCTCAAAAGGGGTAACAGAGGGTAATGTGTTTAGATAGCAGAATAGAATTCCTTCGCCATTCCAATCTTCAAAACATGCCAAGTACAAATAATACAATTTAAACCAAAGAAATCATACATAATATCTTTTGACTGCATCAGAATTGATAGTCATATCTACACATTTGCCTTCTATATTTGTTAAATACAAAGCACCATTGGACAACACTCTTGTTATAATGAACGACCCCTGCCAATTTGGGGCGAACTTCCCTTTCGCTTCAGCCTGATGAGGAAGGATGCTTTTCAATACTTGCTGACCCACTTCAAATTTCTGGGGACGCACCTTCTTGTTGTATGCTCTTGTCATTCTCTTTTGATACAACTGGCCATGACACATTGCTGCCAATTTTTTCTCGTCAATCAGACTCAATTGCTCCAAAGGGGTTTTGACCCACTCATCGTCATTAATTTCGGCTTTAGCAACAATCCGAAGAGATGGAATTTCAACCTCTGTGGGTATCACTGCTTCAGTGCCATATACCAACAGATAAGGAGTTGCACCTACTGAAGTACGAACAGTAGTGCGATAACCCAACAAAGCAAAAGGCAACTTTTCATGCCATTGCCTGGAACCTTGCACCATTTTCTGAAGTATCTTATTTACGTTCTTGTTGGCTACCTCAACTGCTCCATTTGCCTTGGGACGATACGGAGTGGAATTTTCATGTATAATCTTGAACTACTGACATACTTCCTTTATCAAATGGTTGTTAAGATTAGCACCATTGTCCGTGATAATTACCTTTGGAATTTCAAACCGACAAATGATGTTTGAATGAACAAAGTCAACCACTACTTTCTTGGTCACCGATTTGAAAGTCATAGCTTCAACCCACTTAGTGAAATAATCGATGGCCACCAGAATGAACTTGTGCCCATTGGATGCTGCTGGCTCAATTGGCCCGATGACATCCATATCCCAAGCAACAAAGGGCCATGATGCGGACATTGTGTGCAATTCAGATGGAGGAGAATGGATCAAATCACTGTGCACATGGCATTGATGACACTTGCACAAAAAACTAATGCAATCTCGCTCCATGGTGAGCCAATAATAGCCTTCTCGAAGAATTTTCTTTGCCAGAACATACCCACTCATATGCGGCCCGCAGACTCCAAAATGCACTTCGGTCATGATAGTCGTGGCTTGTCTGGCGTCTATGCATCTAAACAATCCAAGATCTGAAGTTCTTTTATACAAAACTCCTCCACTAAAGAAAAATCCACTTTCCAAACGTCGAATTGTTCTCTTTTGATCTCCAGTGGCTTGTACCGGATATACCCCCAACTTGATGTACTCCCTGCTATTGTGGAACCAAGGTTCACCATCAAGATCTTCTTCCAGTATGTTACAGTAAGCATGCTAATCACGTACTTGAATATGCAAAGGGTCAATATAAGCCTTATCTGGATGATGTAACATCGACGCCAAAGTAGCCAAGGCATCAACAACCTCATTGTGGATCCTAGTGATATGCCTAAACTCCACTGATCCGAATCACTGATAGAGATCCTGCAGACATTGTTGATATGGTATGACTTTCAAATCTCGAGTCTCCCATTCTCCCTGAATCTGGTGCAGTAACAAATCTGAATCTCCCAAAACCAGCACTTCCTGGACTCCCATGTCCATAACTAACTTTAAACCCAAATTGCATGCTTCGTACTCAGCCATGTTGTTGGTACAATACAAATGAAGCTGAGTTGTGACAAGGTAGTGGTGCCCTATTTTAGAAATGAGGACAACTCCTATTCTAACCCCTTTCATGTTTGGAGCCCCATCGAAGAAGAGTTTCCAACCGGGCTTTTCATCCTTCTCGACCTCGTTAATATGCATTAGCTCTTCATCAGGAAAGTAAGTCTTCAAAGGTTCATATTCTTCATCCACCGGGTTCTCGGATAAGTGATCGGCCAAAGCTTTATCTTTCATCACCGTCTGAGTCACATATACGATGTCAAACTCTGTGAGCAAAATCTATCACTTTGCGAGCCTTCCTGTGGGCATGGGCTTCTGAAAGATATACTTTAAAGGATCTAGGTGAGAAATGAGGTAAGTAGTATAGGATGACAAATAATGCTTCAACTTCTATGCTACCCAAGTTAAGGCGCAACATGTCCTTTCAAGGGGAGTATACTTAACCTCATAAGATGTGAACTTCTTGCTGAGATAATAGTTGGCTTGCTCTTTCCTGCCAGTGATGTCATACTGGCCCAACACACAACCAAATGAATTATCCAAGACTGTCAAAAAAAGAATCAAAGGTCTCCGGGTTCCGGTGGGATCAACACAGATGGGTTCGACAAATACTCTTTGATCTTATCGAATTCTTTGACCCTAACATCCTTCTTTAGCAACTTAAAGATAGGCTCACAAGTTGTCGTGAGCTGAGCAATAAACCTGCTGATATAATTCAGCCTCCCTAGCAGGCTCATCACCTCGGTCTTGTTCTTTGGCGGTGGTAATTCCTGGATAGCTTTGATCTTTGATGTATCCAACTCAATGCCCTGCCGACTGACTATGAACCCCAACAGCTTCCCAGATGGAACACCAAATGCACACTTTGCAGGGTTGAGCTTGAGATTGTACCTACGGAGCCTCTAGAAAAACTTTCTCAGATCTCTGACATGGTCAGACTGCTTCCTGGACTTTATGATCACATCATCCACGTAGACCTCAATCTCCTTGTGTATCATGTTATGGAATATGGTCTTCATTGCCCTCCTGTATGTTGTCCCAGCATTTTTCAAACCAAATGGCATGACCCGGTAGCAATATGTTCCCCACGGCGTGATGAATGCCGTCTTTTCCGCATCTTCCTTATCCATTAAGATCTAATGATACCCTGCATAACAGTCCACAAAAGACCCAATCTCATGCTTGGCACAATTATCAATCAAAATGTGGATATTTGGCAGTAGGAAGTTGTCTTTTGGACTTGCTTTGTTGAGGTCACGATAATCAACACACACTCTGGTCTTACCATCTTTCTTTGGCACAGGCACAACATTGGCTAACCACGTGGGATACCGCATGACTCGAATGACCTTTGCATCAAGATGCTTTGTGACTTCTTCTTTAATCTTCGCACTCATGTTGGTCTTAAACTTCCTTAATTTCTTCTTGATGGGAGGGAATGCTCGATCAATTGGCAATTTGTGGACCACCAAGTCGGTACTCAAGCCTAGCATGTCATCATACAACCATGAAAAAATATCTTTATATTCAAACAATGCTTTGAATATTTCTTCCCAGATTTGTGGTTCAAGATGGACACTTATCTTGGTTTCTCTGACATTATCTTAATCTCCTAAATTGATTACTTCCATTTCATTCAGATTAGGCTTGGGTTTTTCTTCAAAATGTTTTAGTTCCTAACTAATTTCCTCAAATGACTCATCCTCATTATATTCTATTTCATCATCACACTCTATTTCTTGGATTATTATTTCAGAATTAGATTGACTTTTAAGACTTGGCCGGAGATTCCTCATGCATGTCATTGAAACTAGCATAAAAAGAATTGTACAAAGAGGAAAAAAAAAATAAGAACTATCAGGAACAATGGAAAAAGGAAATTGCATTTCATTGAAAATAAAGGATAACAGGGTTTGTACATCAAACAAGCGAAAATTAAAATCTGGGTCACAACCCTGGAATAACCCAGACAGTAAAGAAAACAAAACAAACTACCAAAACTCCTTCTAAGTAGGGAGAGGAGTAGCTTTCCAATTGTTAAGCTTTACATTCGGCCAGATGAACTGCACGTCTACTTTGCTGGAACCTTCTCCAACTTCTACAATGTTCACATCATCAAACAACCTCTGGAACCTTTCAATTAACTGTTTATCAATGTCAACCACATGACTTGGAACCATTGACACCGGGCGTTTCCTAGCACCAGGCTTGACAAAAGACCTGGATAGACGCGGGATAGGCTTCAGAAGTGCCCACGCCTTCTCTTTCAACCTTTTAGCCCTTTTCACATCTGCCGCTATGAGTTTGAATCCAAGACCGAACGTACCCAAATTTTCAGGGAGGGACACTGGTTGTATGATACCCTGCAAAGATGCACCCAGACCTTTACCTAGTACAAAGCCATTTCCAGCATTTCAGAGGCCACCATGACGGATACAGAGGCTATATTTGGAGTTGGAATACATTTCCCTTCTGGAACCTTCTCAACCGGCACTGTTTCAGAAACTTGATAGACCCAGGGCCCTTTGTCATCTTCAGCCTCAATAAATGGGACAGAGGCATCACTGTGAGCACACAAGTTCTCCTCACCATGCACGGCAATCTCCTATCTGTCCCACTCGAACTTGACCATCTGGTGCAAAGAGGATGAGACTGCTTTGGCATCATGTATCCAAGGCTTACCCAATAGCAAATTGTAAGAGACGGCCATGTACAGTACCTGGAACTCCATGGTGAATTCGACCGGTCCTATTGTCAATTCAAGCACTATATCACAAACCGAGTCTTTTCCTCCACCGTCAAAGCCCCAGACACATATGTTGTTCTTTCAGACCCTTTCAATATCAATTTTCATCTTGTGCATAGTGGAGAGAGGGAAAATGTTCGCACTAGAACCATTATCCACTAACACCCTAGTGACCACAAAATATTCGCATTTTACTATAAGATAGAGAGCTTTATTGTGTTCAGTACCTTCCACAGGCAACTCGTCATCAGAGAAGGTGATCTTGTTCACCTCAAATATCTTGTTGGCAATTTTCTCCAAATGGTTTACTGTGATTTTGTCGGGGACATGAGCTTCATTCAGAATTTTCATCAGGGCCCAACGATGCTCATCTGAATGGATCAACAATGATAGCAAGGAAATTTGAGCGAGCGTCTTTTTCAACTGCTCCACGATGGAGTAATCTTGTGCCTTCATTTTTCTCAAAAACTCTGCCGCTTCTTCTTCAGTGACTGCTTTCTTTACTAGAACTGGATATCTCTGAATGTTTTAGCTTTCCTTAACTCTTCCGGGGCAAAGCATCTCCCCGAACGAGTTAATCCCTAGGCCTCATTGACTTCTTCTTTCACTTCCTTCCCCTTATAGGTCACTATCACCTGTTCATAGCTCCATGGGATAACTTTGGTGTGGACTACCGACAATTGGGTTATAGGCTTGATGATAACAGGGAGCATACGGGCACCCTCTACAATTATGATAGGCTTATTCTCCAACCCTGGCATGACCACCCTTGACTTATCTTGCTTTGCTACATCTTCACTTGGGGATCTCTTCTCAACTACCATAGATGGCTCACCGTTTGTCATGCTCAGCTTGTTCACTGATCCTTCAACCGTTGGTGTTTTGACTGGCTTGACCTCACTAGACCGAATCATCATAACGGATTGTGGAGGCTTCTTGGGTTCCCCCTCCTTATGTACTATCTCAATCATATTGGTTTCATCATGGGTTGGCAATGGGTTTTGATTGATATTGGGTGCTTTCAGAGTTTGGACCACAATCTGGTTTGTGTCAATGACCTCCTGCATGGCATTTTTCAAGTGCCAGAACTTCTCCATATCATGCCCCGGAGTACCACAACAATATGCACAGCTCTGGGAGTAATCAAGATTCTTTGGAGAAAGGTTTGGCAATTTCAACTCAATTGGCCTCAGCACGTCCAATTGCCTCAATCTCTGGAATAAACTAGTATAAGACTCCCCGAACTGGGTGAAAGTTTTCTTCCGCTGCAACATCTCATTTCTGAACACTGGTTTGGGTTGGAAACTTGGACCGGTAGGGTTTTGGTAGGCTCGTGGAGGTAGGTAAGCATTTTGTGGAGCTGGGTAGGTGTTCTGTGGGGCTAGGGTATGCCATTGTGAGTAGGAAGGAGGTTGAGTATATGACTGGGCGTAGTGGATAGAAATTTGAGGGTCTGGTAATGGGAAGTAATGTTGGGGTGGATTATATGGGGTTTGGGTGTAGGTTCGGTGATGGGGTCGAGGCTGGGTATATTGGTGTGACGGGCCCCTCGGTTGAAACCACGATCTTGAATCAACTGTTGCCACATCTTCTTTTTTCTTCTTTTCGATCACTCCATACCATTCTGAATGGCTTGGGTAGTTACTTTAATGGCCGAGTAACTCATGATTTTGCTTGATTTAAGCCGTTCTTCCACCATCCCACCCATCTTCACTACCTCATTGAAAGACTTGCATATGGCTGATATTAGATGGACAAAGTAAGTAGGCTCCAAATCCTGCAAAAAGTACTCTACCATTTTGTTTTCCTCCATCGGAGGGTTGACTCTTACCGCTTGTTCTCTCCAGCAAAAATGGTATTCCCTAAAACGTTCACTAGGCTTCTTCTCAGTCTTTGTCAAAGAAAACGATCTGGAACAATCTCGATGTTGTATTGGAAATGAGAAGCGAATGCTTGGACCAAATCATCCCAGGTATACTATCTGATATGATCTTGACGAGTGTACCACTCCAATGCTGCGCCACTCAGACTCTGGCTAAAGTATGCTATCAACAGCTCATCTTTCCCACCGGCTACTCTCATTTTACTGCAGAATCCCTCAAGTGGGCCACCGAGTCTCCATGTCTGTCATATAGGTCGAATTTAGGCATCTTGAATCCCACAGGCAACTGAACATTAGGAAATAGACACAAATCTTTGTAGGCTAGGCTCACCTGGCCTCCCAATCCCTACATGTTTCTGAATGATTGTTCCAGAATTTTTACCTTCCTGAACATCTCCTTCTGCTCTAGGTTTTATGGTGGTTTCTCAGTCTCAACAGGGAGGTCAAAACGAGGAGTATATGAGTAATGATCTGGGGCCTTGAAAGTAGGCTTTAAGGGATAGTATTGATTATCTTGGGACTGGAATAATGTCTTACTGGAAGATCGATGGAGTGTAGCTAGCGGGGGTGCTATGAAAACAGGGGTGGCTGGTGGAGGGGTTACGAGATTGGTTTGGCTGGTGGTGCTTGTGTGGTTTGGGAAGTGGTGCCCTGATAGTGGTGGTAATTGGTGAAGCCTGGTGCATGTTGTGGAGATGAATCAACAGTGGTAGGTTCTTGGGATTGAGCTAGTGGCGGGATGAAAGCAGGGTTGGCAGGGTATGATGGTGGGGGATGCCCTTTTACCCATGCTTGGTACATTTCGGCCATTTGATGTTTCAACTTATGTAGCTCCTCTTTCAGATTAACCTCAGACTCTTCTCCCTCTCTTGAGGGATCAATAACACTTGCATCCAGCTCTTGGCCAGCCATGATCAACTTGTTTTTAGACCTGGTGTTGTACGAGTGGGTTGCCAGAATGCCGAAAAAACTAACCACCTACCTGTACTTGATGACAACAAGCAAACTTGTTAGCGGTTAAGAGCTTAACAAATAGGCAACCGCACATTCAGGATGCAATGCAGCTAAGCAGTTAACCATTTCTATTATGCATTTGAATGGCTGCTTGTGTCATCCCGTCTTTCACTAATTTTTATTTTGCAATTTTCTTTCTCTTTGTCCTTTTCATTCCTGCTTTTCTTTTCTTGATTCTTGTCTTTATTCTTTTATTCTCTCATTTTTCCTCTCTTGTTTTGCCATTATTTCTTCTCCACAATTTTTCTTGTTTTCTCTCCTCTTTTTCCTTTTCACTTTATTGTTATGATCGAATCCTATAGGGATTGCCTACGTATCATGGTACCGCATGAATCATACCAAGCGTAGTTCTGGGTATAAATGCGAAATAAAACAAAGACACTTTTTTTGATTTTTTTCAAAATTTATAAAATAAAACATTCTGGGTTTTTCCTATTACAACGACTCCACCCTAACATTTCTTTAGTCCTAACATTCCTTTGTCATACTTCTCCTTTAGTTGCCGAACGAAACTGGCCCGTCCCTCTGCATTCTTAGCTAACTTAGCTTAGGCATTTGCTAGTTCAGCTTCAGTCTTTTGCAAATCATCCTCATAGTCACGTACTTTTGCATAAGGCTGTAGATGAGTTTTTCATCTTTTCTGCTTGTGCCCGGGTTCTCAACTACTATTCTCATCTTTCGAACTTGGGCTCGAAGAGCTTCATTTTCATGGGCCAGTCTTCTTCTTTTACCTTCAACTTCTTGTGCCTGGAGATCATTATTGAATTACATGTTTCTCAGCTTCTCTTACAAGGTGTGAATCGTGGCTTGATATTTTTTCTCCTTTTCTCCCCAGGACAACCTTTCTTGGATTTTATCGTCAACGGATTGAACATGAGGTCTCTTGGCAGGCCTCTAGGGCTCGTTCTCGGGCTCAGGCTCTAGCTCATTGTTTGCACAAGACCTTTTCTCAAACCATGCAGCGTAATCAGGATCCACTTTCCCCTTTGCAACATCTGGTACCTGGGTGCCATTTTTTAGATAATGGCAACCATTCCAATCATGCTGAACTAAGGTTTCGGGCAATGCAGCTTATGGATGTAGCTCAATGACCTGGGTGGTTAGATCTTCATCTTCGGGCACCACCCGATATCTTCCTAACTGCCTTAAGATCCTCTGCGGTGCATATTGCTGGACACTCCTCAAACCCATCAATATTAGGTAACCCTTGGTAGCCGTCATGTTTATGGCTTCTATCATCGGGAACCATCCTATAGTCCACTCGACCTGACTTGCTTTGAGAGCTTTCAAGTGGGAGACCCAGGCTTCAAACCCATCTGGAGCATTGTAGTCTTTTACCCTTTCCTCATATCTCTTGATGAAGTTATCCGTGCTCGCACCATAACTCATGAATTTGGGGTGATGACAGAGATGCTCGATCAACCACATTTGTAGAAGAATATTGCAATCTTAAAAGAAATGAGCTCCGGCCTTGCACAATGTCAATGCTCGATAAATTTCTGCCAGCACTAATGGAGTAAGTGTATAATCTTTCTTGGTAGTAAGGATTTGTGCAATGTTGGCTACACGGATATCCACTGTCCCTTCCGCATTTGGAAAGACCATGATCCCCAAAAATGCCATAATAAAAGCGAACCGACCATGGATTTGCCAAAGGCCCTTATCTTGTTTGTTGTTCAAACCCTCTTCATGCGTTTCGAACCCAGTTGAGTGACTGAACCTGAAGTACAAGAAGTAGAAAGAACAACACCCTTTGCTTACATAGGCCTTCTTTATCTGTTTACTGATATTCAAGAGGTCAAAGAACTTGTGCACAGAAAGAGCCCTCGGAAATATAAGTTGTTGTTTCCTCAAGTCCCGGCCAAACTGAATATACCCGACCATCTCCTCTAGAGTAGGGGTGATCTCAGAATCCGATAAGCAAAAAATTTTGTGGACGGGGTCCCATACCAAAGCCTTGATTAGATATTCTCGTGGTTTGATTTCCAGAATGATTATAAGGGCACCCAACTGCCCTTTCACCCAATCCCGACCATCTTCTTCTAGATCATTCCACCACATACGCAGCTGCAGCTGAGCCTGTTCTATGACCGACTCTGACGAATTCTGGATAGTGTTCATTTATACATGTGGAAGATTAAGGTTAGGTTTGACTCTAGTGGATTTTTATTGTAAAACAGGTTTTTCAATTTCTAAAAAAAAAATCAACAGACCATGACCCCCTCCCCCTATGCTATTTAGCAAAAGTGACCGTTTTTGCAAACGTGGCCCCTTCACAATTCCAGATAAATTTTGAGGCCGGGAAGAATTACTTTATGGAAAAATGACACTTTACCGACAGACTTGTCCATTCTTTACGAAAATAGCCCTTCGACAACTGAAGATACTCTAAGGTTATCCCGGCAAGAATGGCTTAAGACATTACCGAAGCTGGATCGGCTTATTTTTTGACCAAAACCCTAAACTACATTTATTTGACCATTTACTCTTTTTCTTTTTTTTTTTGAAAAATAAGGCCGAACCTTATGTAGGTTGCCTACATATCCCACATCCAGTGGGAATCAGACCGCGTAGTTCGGCCAGTTTTGACACATTTGAAAAGGACACAGTATTGACTTATTTTGAAATGACTCTTTTTCTTTTCATCTTTCTTTTTTTTTTGAAAATTTTTGGTAGAGTTTCAGGACATTTCCAAATACTGGAGATTTTAAAAACCGGGCTTTATTTCCTTCCTTACATCACTCTTGGTTTTTCTCTTGATTTATTTTTCCTTGCCGGTCAACATGCAGGCCGAAATAAATATATGTTCACATAGCACATAGGATGCATCAAGATGGTCTGTTATTTTGGGTACACCTGTCCTAGACGGACCCAACCCCTGTGTTGAGTCCCCAAAGCCAAATGTACATGATGCAAACAAACGTTCCTACTAGGGATCCAGCATAAGGCTGTGTTTTTTTCTAGGTTTTAAAACATAGGGTTGTGTTCTTGACCTGGCTTACCCGAGCAGACTACTCGAGGCGAAGAGGGGGCAACGTACCGGGAGCACTAAAGTCTACCCAGCCTTGTTGCTGGCCCAACCGTGTTCTATTTCGTATGACTTCTACAGAAAAAAATGGGCCACGTGAATGTGTGCACCATTTTTAGAAGACTCAGAGGGGTGGTACAAGAAGACAATTATATACAATTCAAATAATATCAAAGCGGTAAATAAACAACAGTTAGCACAAAAAGGTCCACATAATACAGTAATATTAACAATAAATGAAGCCAAGTATAATCATATTAACAAACTCGAATTCTTGAACCCAGAACCGGAAGTTTTGGGTTCTTAATCCCCAGCAGAGTCACCAGAGCTGTCACACCTCCTTTTTACTACCCCCGAAAGGGTATAAGGGAGTTTTTCCAATTCAAGTGACAATTGAAACGGGATTATTTATATTAAATCAGAGTCGCCACTTGGGATAATTTATGGTGTCCCAAGTCACCGATTTAGAATCCCGAATCGAGGAGATTTGACTCTGTATTAATGTCTGTGAAAAACAGAAAACTAGGTAAGGAATTTTGTTAACCCGGGAGAAGGTGTTAGGCACTCCTGAGTTCCTTGGTTCTAGCACGGTTGCTTTGATCACACTTGGTTTAAACAAATTGTTTGATTACTGATTATAGAACCTATGTGCACTTGCCTCTTTTAATTAACAAATTATCTTAAAACAGGTTAGGCGTACGTGTACCCATTTGTTTGGCGCGTCAAAATCATATCACGCGAACGTGTCCACAATTAAAAATGTTTTATTATTATTAAGAATGTTTGGTTGAAGTTGCGCGAACGCCTACCCCGATTTTGTTTTTAAGATAGTAATTATGTCATGAGAATGTGTACACCTCGGTATTCTTAATATCCAAGTTATAATACCACTAGGAGGTCCATAGGCGATTTAAATATGGATGGCACACCTCGGTCTATTTTTAAAGAACTATATTTAATTAGAGCGGACTATATTAATAACAATTTTATCATTACGAGGAAGTTTGGTTGAAGTTGCATGAACGCATACTCCGATTTGGTTTTAGAATCGTGATTATGTCACCAGATGTGTACACAATCAAAATTGTATTTTAAACGCGCCTAAAGGCTTTTCTACGGATATTCATTTTTATAGATGAGTCACAATATTTGTGAGGACCATGGGTGATTTAATTATGATATAACACCTCACTTTATTTTTAGAAACAATACTTAGTTTTAGGACTAAGGATATTTTTTGTTTACAAATGACTCGGATCATAAAGCAGACCTGTAATAATATGGACAAAGAGCTGGGCCAATAGCTGGCCTAGCATATTATCAAATAAGCGTATAAAACAAAAAGGGAGGTGTTGGTGCTGCAGGGACTCGAAATCGAACCCAGCAGACATGAACCTCGAAAATCCTGTCAGGCCTGAAGGGGTCAGGGCTATTTCGTTTGGGCTGACGCCTAGGCCCAAATACCCAAAAAAATACACCTCCGATATTAATTAAAGGCAGTGACTGATTGGAAGCAACAAATCAAGGTTGAACCTTATTAGGTTTGAATTTGAGCCCAAAGCGGAAGAGGACCAGATCTGGTCGCTCTAGACTCATAATAGATGGGCCATCTTATAGAGCTAAAATTGAGCGCAACACATTAACAAGAGGGCCTCTAATAGAACAAGGCCATGGCTGAAAACCCACACCTATTAATTCACAAATAGAACCAGAAAACTAATGACTCATTGAAGCATACATAAGTAAATAGATTATAGACTTCTAATCCAAACTAATCTATTTGAACATGCTGCTGGTGTTTGCTAACAAATTTAAATCCTGGATTCATGCATAAACTACATAGGATCGAAGTATGCTGTTATTTGTGTATTAAACATAAAAAGTAAGCTGAAACTACAAATCCTGCATATTCAAACATACACTCATCCCTTGATAGTCTATTATATATCCATATCTCTAATAATGATGAACAAGAAAATATCCAAATACATGTGAACCCGCTAAGCTAAGTCGAATGTCCAAGTTATAAATATTACAATCATCACATCTCCATTAACAACCATAACATGCTTTAACTAGAGCTGGAAATAGAACTATATTATGAACACTAAATCATGACATAAAAAACTAGTTGAAGTAGAATCAGACTTAGATGAGAATTGAAACTCAAACATCGAGGCATCAAATTTCATTCAGCATTTATCGCATCCCAAAGATTTGAATGTGTACCTGAATATTGAAACAAAACAAAAGGAAGGAGGAGTTCAACAAAATGTAAACAAATCAGCAGCTCAAAACAGCATCAAACAGCTTCTTAGACCAAATTAAACCCAGAAAACCAACAACCCTTCGAACACCTTGAAGCTTTAACTAGTTGATAGCAGTCAAGACACAATTCTAAGCCATTTTTTAACCAAATAATGCAAAAAGCTTTGAGTGTTGTTTTTAGGGTATTGAATTCTGATGTATTTTCAGGGCCTTAGTGCAGAGAATAGTGCTTGAAAATCTATTTTTCTTCAGAGTAAAGGAAATGGCACTATCTTATAGGCCTATAAGGTCATGTGCTCTAAAACCAATTCAGGAAATATTCCCCAGCCTACAAAAGGCATAATCTAACTCCCTGGGACAGCTGGCTGTCCCTTATTGGCTCAGCATATTGTGCTAACCAAATAGGGACAGCTACCCCCTTCTCTAGAAGCTTCTAAATATAGAAATTACTAACAGGTCCCTATTTTATTTTCCAACTTAACCCCTAAGTTTCAATTGTTCAATTAATCCTCCCCCCCTAAGTTTCTACTATTACAAACCAGGGCAAATAATTCCAAACCAGAAACAAACAGGCAACAAAGATCAAATAGCATCAACCCTAAAACATTTAGCTAAACCTAGACTTTCTTAGCAATGAATTGAAGTCAGGAATAATGCAAAAACATAGATATTTACCTAATACTACCATAAATCCATAATTGAACAAGCTAACATTATTAACAAAGGAAAACTAGATAAACATGCCGACTTCAAACTTAAACTAATTAACAGACCCTAAAACTACTGACTAAATATGCGGAATCAAGAACGAAGAAAAAACGAAAACCTGATAACCCAGGATTATGACTAACTAACGCTCTTCAATTAAATGGCAAATAGATGGCTAAGGGTCATTATGTGTAACAGATAATCAGAAATTCACTAGAAGAAAGAAATGAAAACAGAACTAGAAGCGAAACATAACAAGAAAAATAAAAGAAAGAAGAAAAAAGACAAAGAAAAGGGGATTGGTTTTACCTGACAGAGCCAATTGCTAAAATGACCCAATCGAGCAAAGGTGACGAAACTTGGCCAGGCATAAGTGCTTTGACGAGGCTTGAAACTGACCCATACGATTATTCTGGTCAAGAATAACCTATTTGGGCGAGCTTCCAACCAAGACGAACAAAACTTCAAAGAAATCCCAAAATCAAAAATTAGGTCAAACCTAAATTCGGGATTCAACAAGTTCTAGAGATTGTTTGGGGAAATTGTTAAGGGTTTTGGGTTTGGGGAGGCCTGGTGATTATAGGGTGTGCGTTTGGTGTTATTTGGATGAGTTAGGATTTTAGGGTTGAATTTCAGATCCGAAATATGTGAACTTGGGTGGTGTTTTTGGGAGAACTAACGGTGGAATGATGTTGATGATGGGCTCAGGGTTTCATGGTACCAATTTTGAGGTGTTTGGAGGTACTCCGCGTCCGTAGGTGATTTCCGGTGGCGGTTGGCGGCGGAGATGGCGAGGAGTTACAAGGCGGCTAGGGTTTCTGGTTTTCTTGAGAGGGGGACGGAATGAGGGGGGTTTGAGGGGTTGGGGGCGTTTGGACAGCTATATAATTGGGGAATAATGAGTTCCAGGCCGTTGGATTAGATTGGATGAAGGGCTGAGATTAGGCGTGAAAAAAAGGCATCGTTTTGGGGTTTAAGTGGGAGCTGGACCAGGTAAAGGGAGTGGGTTGGGGCGGATTTGGGCTAATTTTATAATTTGCCCAATTTTAAAGAGACAAGACCAAATACAATCCTCCTACTTTCTTTTTCTTTGTTTTCTTTTCTTTCCTTTAATTAAAAACCTAAATTAAGTCCTAAATTAATTTAATTTATAAAATTAAACTAATTATCTATTATATAAAAAATATAAAAATCACTTAATCTTAAATCAAAATAGAAAAACTAATATTCTAAAATTTAAAGCTAAAAATGCAACAATTGGACCATTTTGTGATTTTTATTTTTAATAAAATAAATATTTAACTAACTAACCTTAAAAATGTATACAACAAAACATAAATGCAATGCATGGTATTTTTGGCATTTTCATAATTTTAATGGAAATTAAACGTGCACAACAATGTAAACCATTTGTAAAATCCTACAAAAATCGCAAAATAACTGAAAAAACTTTTTCCTCAAATTTATAGGAGCAATTCATATAGGGCATAAATCACGTGTTCACAGTTGTCTCCAGCTCTCCGGCTTTGGCAATACATTCATTAATATTAGCAATGCCCTTTTTGGCCTACTCCAAGGTCTTCCTCTTCGTATGATAAATGGCGTAGGTTTTCTCGAAGACGATGGAGTCCTGGTCTTGGAGCTTGGCTCAGAGTTTTTCAACCTTCGCTTAAAGCTTTTCATTTTTAAACTTAGCTATACTGATTTTGGAATCAGGATCAACATTTGTTGTGGCATGAATTTGATTCTGCTCCATGATTCTCTTGAGTCTCTCCTCCATCCTTGCTCGTTGCTCCTAAGCAGCATTGGCGTCCTCAGTTTTAGAGTGTAAGCTAGCCTCCAAGTTATTAAGTTTTTCCATGAAGGCAAACTCGCGCTCGGCAGTAACAATTACAGTATCATGAAATTCAACGCATTTAGCCTTTGCATTTTTTATGCATCTTTAAAGGGGACTGACTTACTCTTTACAGAAAGCCCTTTCTTTACTTTACTCTATCAAGCATTGAAACTTATTGTAGATATTGCTTATCAAATTCTCTATCGAGCAATTCAACAAAAGATAGAAAGAAATCCATTATCTCTTTTACATCAAGCAATGGAGTAAGACCCGATATAGCAGTAAAAGGAAGACGTGTTGGCAGACCGACTCATCAAGTTCCCAATGAAATAGAAATAATGATTATAATATCATGAAGTTTGGCCCACTTATCCTTTGCATCTTTGAGACCTTCATGCAATTGAGCGGCTTCTTGGTTGTGGGCCATTTTGTCTTGCTTAGACTGTTTCAACCTGGCCTCAAGGTCGTCCACTCGGGCAATTCTTGCTTCCAACTCCGGGAGGCGCTCGACAAGCTAATTCTGCTTGGCTAAGAATTGATCTCGCTCTAATGTAAGTTATTGCTTATCCTGAATCAGCCTTTGTAGGCCCTCAGAAGCAAGAAGATTGGCCTAAAAAGGGTTAGAATTAAAGTTATTAATTCAAACTTTAAATTGACAGAAGATAGAGGAAAGTTAGATCATTACATACACCGAGCAATGCATGTTATTGTTTGTTAGACACTCAATAGAGAGAGTTCATTTTTCTCCAATCCTTTGCTGAGGCCAGTGGCTTAAGATAATTGGCATGCTCCACCGGCTTGGAAAGTATATGAAAGAGTGGCACTTCGCTTTCCATGAGGATCTTGAGAGGGTGCCAAGTAAATGTTCCCTAAGATTCCCTGGTCGAGAGACCGTGGAGAAGGTCCCCTGCTTGTTCGGCCGGTGCTGGCAGATAAGAAGTAGTTGGCACTGGTTGAAAAGAAGCATCTGGTGCAGACGGAGATGAGGCAGCTGGTGTAGAACGAGTAGTTGTTGTTATTGGCTCTGCCGTTGGAGGTAGAGGAAGGTCAGGGATCAAACTCCTTTGACTGGGGGCGTCAGCATTCTCAACCAATCTAATTTCCTCCTAGAGTCCCTGAACTCCCTCTAGTGGTGGAGTTTGAAGCTCTCCCGTCCAGTGCCCGATTATGCTGATGAAGATATTTTTATTCTCTGAAGAGCAGCCGCTTCATCTTCGATTTCTTCGTCATTGAGGACCATTATGGCTTGTCCGGTTGGTTTTCTCTTTATTTTTTCTCCAGAGTCCTGACCGGGGAGGTACGTTTCCTCTTTGGCTTCTTATTTTTGGGCTGGGAACCCCTGTAGGAGGTGCCTTCATCGGAAGCAGATGCGCAAGCTTGCATCCGATTGATGGCATTTTGTAGCACTGGTCTGGATTCCTCCGGGTCATTGAGAGCCTTGATGTTGGGGCACACAACAGAACCTTTCGGATGTCCTGTGTAGAGCAAAAAGGTAGTTAGGAAATTGTTCCTAAGATTGTTTTTTATGGTTAAGATTGAATGAAAGAAGAATATTTTCTTACCATGGCTTTTGTCTCTCCATCCATATTTGGGAGCCATCTCTTTCCGGCATCGGGATTTTGGAATTGTAATATCCAGAATTTTCTTAACCCATCGGTGCAGACCTTGAACCCGTGGTGGTTCACAGTGAGTTGCTGAAATGAAGGAAATAAAAAGTCAGCAAAGAAAGAAGTTTTCTTTTTCTTTTTACTAGAAAAGGAAATGGATATCTGAAGACTTACGAAAAAGATTCCATGATTCGGGGAAAGATGGAGCTGTAGTCGGATGATGTTCCTGGTAGCAATAATAACGAATCGTTCCATCCATCCACGGTCGTTGTCATCATCAACACTGGTAAGGAGAGTGTGATGACCATGCTTGCTAAGGTTTAGCACTACCCTACGGAAAATCTTAGGAGAGTAAAGGTTCATCATATGTGCGAGAGTTAGGGTTTCCCCGGTCACGATGCACAATTGACGGAGGCATGCCATCTTACACCATATGGATGGTCCTACTTGTGCCAAGCAAACTTGGTACTGGTGGCAAAACTCTAGGATTATTAAGTCAATTCCTTCACATGCTCCCAAGGTGAAGAGACTCAAAGTGAAGGGGTACATATAAACATACATAAACCCCGGCTTGGAGTAGGTGACCTGCTCTATCCTATCTAAGTTGAAGATTCAACATTGGTCCAATTACAGTCCTCATTTACAACAAGGATGCTAGGAGGATGAATGGAAGAAGGGTACCTGCGAACAGGCCAAAATCTGTCACTTTTTGAGTTTGCGGGTGGTTTTTGTTCTTGAAGATCAGATGTCGTGCTAAAGTGGAGTAGTATGGTGGTGTTTACGTAGGGGATTTGGATTCAACATCAACCTCTTTAGTTTTGTTCTTTTTCTGACCTCCACCAAAGACAAGGCTAAAGTTTCCGAAGGAAGAAGCGCTTGAAAACATGTTGTTGCAGAAAAACTTTATTGAGAAAGTTGGATGTTGGAAAAGGTCTCTAAGATAAATTAGAGAAAAAGGAGAAGTTGTAAAAGGTAAGAGTAAAATGTGTAGTAGTGGAGAATATATAGGCGGCAAAAATCGTGGCCATGATTATCTTAAGAACTGGAAAAAATATTTGCCAAATTATGGGGTAACACGTGTTCGGTTCATTAAATATGGAGAGACATGTGTCCTTTCCAATGTCAAAAACTGTTCAGAAGCTTGCCCGCTAAAGATAAGGGTTTTCTCTACTTCCCAATATCACTAAAGTAATGCCACCAAAAAGTAATGAAACTATCTGTATACGGTAAAATTAGATAGTGAAAGCTGGATAAATGAAGGGATGCAATGTGGAACTGAAGGCAAGTAAGACCCGAGTCAGCAAATAACTGCCACCAGATGCAAGTATGTGACCGGTGTTGGATGAATCCTGAAGACTGATGTCACGACCCCAATTTTTCTCCATAGAATATCGTGATGGCACCTAGTCTCTATTACTAGGTAAGTCCACCATTTATAAAATTAAATGACAGAAATTAACCAACAGAACTATTTAACATAAACCATATATTTTTATATAAAGTCAACAATCCCAACATGATACAATATCCCAAAATCGACAGTACAAGTCATAAGCTCTACTGAGTTCACTAGAAAATCTCTAAGCACAACTATTCTAGAATAGTTAAACTATACAAAATAAACTTCCAAGGGTGACTCCGAGGCCTGCGAGTACGACGACAGGTATGCCTTGAAGTATTCACAACAATAATTGATCATCTATCTATTGATCAAAAACTCTGAAGTACCTGGATCTGCTCAAAAATATGCAAAAAACATAGTATGAGTACACCACAGCGGTACCTAGTAAGTATCAAGACTAACCTCGGTAGAGTAGTGACGAGGAAAAATCAAGACACCTACTAGACATAATAGCCTATACAAGTATAAATGTCAAACTAACAAGGAACAATACTAATATAAAGCTAAGCATGGTAAACGACAATAATACTTGCAACGGAAAGCTAGAAGCAATACTTATCAACAAGGAACAAACTGGTAATAACACTGTAGGCTAAGTTGAATACAATTTAAGTCCGGTGAAACCAAGTAAAGAAAACAAGTAACCACTCAATAAGAACAACTGCTTTCACACAAGATCAATTCAATAATTTCCCCGAGGCACCACACATCATAATCACAATTCACGGGTCCTAGTTCACGAACACTAATCACTTGGCATCTTGTGCCCATATTACAATTCACAATTGCACAAATAACTCACGTGCTACACGGGCAACTCACGTGTTGTATGGACAACTTATGCACCAATACTATTAATCCCTCATATCTGGACATACAACTCGCATGCTAAGGGAGTGACAATATCTCATATCCGCACGGACAACTCATGTGCCAACAATAAAGTAAATGCCTACCTTATCTCGCTGCACGCGCACACACACACACACACACACACATACACACACACACATACACACACACACACACACACACACATATATATATATATATATATATATATATATATATCCCGCCTTGTCACGACGCATGTGCAAATATCAATAGTAATAATAGCACGAACAACTCACGTGCAAACACCCCGACAATCCTCTCAACAATACCACATGTGCCAAAAACATAACATCACAATATAATGACTTGCATCACATGTGCCCATATGCCACAACATTTCCTCAAAACATTTCCACACATAGTCGTCGGCTCAACAACACTGAGTAAAACAATAACAACAACAATAACATGAGAGTATGACAAGTAAATCAACACAAGAATTACAAAACACAAAGAAACGGAATAACGATCTCACAATTAAATACATAGCAAGTAATAATGGTTTCAAACAAGAATAACTCAACAATGGGAGAGATAATGTGTAACGACGATATCCAATAAGAGTAACTCAACAATTGATGGGATAACATATAACAATGTTTCCAAATAAGTACAACTCGATGACAAGAGAGATTGTATGTAGCAATGATTCCAAGTAGGTACAACTCAACGATAAGGAAGATAACATGTAACAATGATTCCAAATAAGGATAAGTCAACAATGGAAGGGATAACAATAACTTCAATTAAGGTTAAGATTTTACGGAAGAGGTAACATCGCAATAAAAGAGGCAAACAACTTGAATTAATGTATATAAGAGTTTATTTGGCAACAAGGGTAGAACATGAATCAATCAACTTCAAATACGACACGCAAGGGTGAATTTAGCAAATGGAGGAATTGACATGATAAGAAAACTTCATTTTTAATGAACATAGGAACCGAAGAGTCTAAGCCGGTCAAATTTCCACATATATGTCGTGTACACAATCGTCACCTCGTGTACACATCTTTCACGTAGTTCAAATAGTACAAACCAATAAATCCCTACGGGATAATTCTTCCACGCAATGTTAGGCAAGATACTCACCTAAAAAGCCCTCAATCAATTCTCAAAAATAGTTTTTCCTTAACAATTCACCTCGGTTCGGCAAAATCTAATCAAAATCGACTTAACAACATCAAATAATGCAAGAGAAATCAATTATAATAATTAAAGCTACGATCTTTACACAATTGCTCAAAAGTCAATAAAAGTTAGCCCGGGATTTGCCCGGTCAAAAGCTGGGTCCAATGGTAGATTCCGACGAACCATGACCCCATGAGTTCATATATGCAATTAGTTTTAAAATCCGAGTCCAAATCGACTCTCAAAACTCAAATTCTTATTTTTCAAAAACATGACAAAGTTTCACAAATTTTCACTTTGATTCACATGATTTTGATGTTAAAATCTACGATATATTGATGGAGTATGATTAGAAATAGATTAGAATCACTTACCCAAAGATTGTGGATGTAAATCCCTCTTTAAAATCACCTCACACCGAGTCTAGGGTTCCAAAATATGAAAATGAGACAAAAATCCTGTACCTCAGTTTTTTGTCCAGTCGCAGATGTTGCAATTGCGACCTGGGGTTTGCAAATGAGAAGAACCCACCGCAAACACAAAGTCATTCACGCCCCTGCTACAGTTGCAAATGCCAATTGCGCAACAGAGACACATCGCAAAAGCGATCAGGATGATCGCAAATACGAATCTAGCTTACCCAGTCCCCCATCGCAAATGCGAACTCATGGTTCGCAAATGCGAGCCGAGCAGACTCAAACTAAACATCGCAATTACGACTAATTTCTCGCAATTGCGAGACCTGAAGCTTCTGCACAAAAACCGGCAGTGCTTAAACTCTAACATAACACTCCACAACGCGTTAGAAACTCACCTGAGCCCTCGGAGCTCCAAACCAAACATCAACACAAGTCTAAAAATATAACACAAATTTTCTCATGCGATCAAATCATCAAAATAACATCTGAAACCACAAATCGAACCTCAAAAGACGTAAATTCAACATGAAACTCAAGAACTTCTAAAAACACAACCGCACGTCTGATTCCTATCAAATCAACTCGGAATGATGCCAAACTTTGCGGACAAGTTCCAAAAGACAAAATGGGCTTATTCCAAGTCCAGAAATAGAAATTCAAACATGATAGCCACAAAGTCAACCTAAGGTCAAACTTATAAGAATTATAAGTTTTTAAATTGCCAACTTTCAGCAAAACAACACAAATCAACCTACGGGCCTCTGAAATCGATTCCGGGCATATGCCCAAGTTCAAAATTATGATACGAACCTATCGGAGCCATCAAAACACCGCAACGGGGTCGTTTCCACACAAGTCAAACTTCGATCAACATTTTCCACTTAAGTTTATAAAGCAAGAATTACTCATCCGAATTCATTCTGAATCATCCGAAAATCAAATCTGAGCATGCACGCAAGTCACAAAACACAATAGGAAGCTACTCAAGACCTCGAACCACTGAACGAAACATTAAAGCTCAAAATGACTGGTCGGATCGGTACAACAGAGTAGTTGACAATAAATAAGCAATGGTTTGATATCAGATAGCCTTCAATGGGCAGTCGTTATAGAGAATATCAGCATTTATAACCAACCGGTATGCATTTATGCAGCCATCAATGACTATTTTATTCTCATTCAAGAAGAGCTTTATTTGGGGATCAATGACAGTTTTATTCTCATGCAGTTATTGAGATTAATATTTGCTACTATTAAATTTTGGAATGTATGGCAAATCCTCAATCATAAAAGTATTATTAAGCCTCACAAATCTAGTTTTCTTTCTGACAAAGTTTTTACAATTCGATCACTGATTTTCATGGATTTAGGGGTGAATTCGAATCAGAATTTATATATAGGTGTCACGACCTAAACCAATGGGCCGCGATGGGTGCCCGAGTCCTACCTATCAGACACCTCTAAGTATGAGTCTAAGATATAAACCTGAATAACATCCGCTGAATTACGAGAATAATATACCTGAAAGAAACCTGCCTAAAAGGCATATGTACGTATACATGCAAAATACAGTGGGGCGAGCCATCAAGGCTTCTATAGACAACTATACACCCAAAACTAAAAGCCAACAAGGCCACATACAAACCTACTAGACATACTGTCTACAGACCTCTAATAAAAATCTAAATGCACAAAGACGGGACTGAGCCACGTTATATCCATATATATATATATACACAAACATATCGTACCAAAATCAAAAGCAGCTCCGATCAAGTGGAGCACGCCAACTCTCGCTGATCAAGGATCCTAAGAAGGCGGACCGTCAGCTTGCCTACCTGCACCTGCGGGCATGAAACGCAGGCCCCGTGAAATAGGGCATCAGTACGAAAAATGTACAGAGTATGTAAGGCATGAAAATCAGTACGTAACAGACATGGATGAAACATGGAATAGAGAAATCTATCTGTAAATCTGACTATCTTTGTAAATTCTAAAACATTTATAATGTCATGCACATGTGTATAAATGTTGTGTCATGCATAGGTATGGGTGTACATAATATCGTCAATACATATATACGCGTATATAACGCCGTCTGAGTCATATTTCAGCCAATGTGGGCAACATCATCATCATATACCAACTAATTAGGTGGTGATGTGTATATAACGCGTAACCTTTTTCCCGTATCCCATATAAATATAATATACATATATACGCGTATATAACGTCATCTAGTCATGGGTCAATGTACATGTATAAATGCATGAAATGCATAAGAAATACGTTAATAAGATTTTCTCGGAATGTCATAAAACTCAATATGCATTTGGATAAACTTTATCATATAAAAATATGTCACATGGGGAATCAAGAATATAGAAACCCCTAGTATTTCTATGAATAAAGTCGTTTATGAAAACTATGCATTTGCTCATTTCTTCTGTATAACTTAGACCATGCCAAAAGAAAGAAGGCCCTTAACATACCTGGAGTAAGGATAACTCCGTATAATATTATTGGAAAAGATTGTACCGTACTCCTTTAGAACCGTAATTTTTTTACGGTAAACTGTTGATGATTTACGTTGCTACAGGCTTAACCACATTACTTAACATATAAATTCTTATTTTTGGAGTGTTCCTTTGAGAATGAGAAGTAGAAGTGTTATACACACGTTCAGGAATGAAAATGATGAAGTTATGTAACCTTGGGATAGAATATTAAAGTTTTCAAGAGTTGAAATCCTTGGAATTGGAAAGGATATTTAGTCTTGTGACACATAATCAAGGAATGACCTTAGTCATATCCTTATAAGGTCTAACTGCCACGTTGCTTTTGGGGGTGGGAATTATTATTTTTTTATCCACTTATTAATTAATTAGGTAATGTCCCGTTACCCGGTAATTAATCAATTATCCACATAATTATAAATTGTCTCAAATTACTTACAATTCTACTTATTTTTAATATACTTAATACATCATGCTATACCGTCCATATGGTACCTTGTATGGTACTAGTCCATAATTATTGGGTATTATCGCTCCACCCGTATTTTATCCCAAATTTGCCACTTTCAACGAAACTCGTTCTCTTTAATTCATGTACCCTTTATCCTTCATGAAACATACTTATCTCTTGTTATAAATAGCGTAAATACGTTGACCTCAAGATAATCTCATTCCCGAGTCTATGTCAATTAACTGAAGATGAAACTTTTAACGTACTAAAACGCGAGATGTAACATCCTTCCCCCCTTAGAAACATTCGTCCTCCAATGTTTAATTCTCCAGGATCTATATAAATTTGGCAGAGTCTCCTTTATAACAAAACTACTACCAATTGTCCTTGTAGAAACTTAATAACTCAACGCCACATAGGGCATAATTATCAACAACGACAATGGCCTCATACGACCAATGACAATAACTAACACAAGAATCCATACACGTACCTTAAGGTTGTGATGACTTAGTTGGACCCTTGTCTGGGGAGAAAATAAGTAGAGATATCTAGACTTTATGTCTTCCTCGGCCTCCCAAGTCATTTCTTCCACATTGTTGTTTCTCCAAAGTACTTTCACCGAAGCTACGTCTTTAGTTCTAAATCTCCGAACCTGTCTGTCTAGTAGAGCAATGGGAGTTTCTTCATATGATAGCTTCTATGTGACCTGAACATCGTCAACTGACACAATTCTGGAAGGATCTTGTTACGCCCCGCAATATTATGTTAATATTACGTCCTGTAGTATTATATTACGATGATGTTACGCCTTGTAGTGTTACAATACAATGATGTTATGCCTCGCAGTATTGAATTACGATGATATTGCACCCTGTAGTATTGTACTTGAATTTGTCATAAGGTAATTGACAGCAGTCAACGGAAAAGATTATTTTGAGATTATAAGGATTATGCTATTTCAAACAAGTGATGAGTAAATTCGTGAAGGTGAGAGGGGAGGTAAGTCAAAGAAAATGAATTTTCGTTTAAGTTTGGCATGTTGGGATAAAATACGGTCTGAACTATAATACCCAACACGTATAGACTAGAGCCATCCAAGGTACCATATAGCCATGGTTGTGACTACCCGGTCGGTCGTCTTAAGAATTAACGCCCCGATACCCTATTAACTGCTTTCCCCATTTTTATTTCTGCTATTTTGATTTGTTGGGATGTTCGATTTTGAGTTTCGGAGAGTTTTGGGACACTTAGTCCCTAAATGAGAGCTTAAGTTTGGGAAATTTGACCGTAGTCAGAATAGTATGAAGACGGCCTCGGAATGGAATTCCGATAATTCTATTAGATCCGTTGGCTGATTTTGGATTTAATTGCATGATCGGATTGTATTTTGGAGGTCCGTAGATAATTTAGGCTTGAAATGCTGAAAGTCGAACTTTTGAAGTTTCCGGTTTGATAGTGATATTTTGATCCGAGGGTCGGAATGGAATTCCGGAAGTTGGAGTAGCTCCGTAGTATTGAGTGTAACATGTGTTCAAAATTTCAGGACATTCAGACGAGGTTTGATAGAATTTTTGATCGAAAGCGTAATTTGTGAGTTTTTGAAGTTCTTAGGCTTGAATCCGATGTTAAATTGGTGTTTTGATGTCGTTTTGAGCGTTCTAAAGGTTGGAACAAGTTTGATTGATGTTTTAGGATTAGTTGGCATGTTTGGTTGAGGTCTCGGGGGCCTCAAGTGAGTTTCGGGTGCTTGACGAAAGTTGAATTTGGACTTAGGGAGATTTTGCATTGCTGAACCTGTCATAACCGCACCTGCATGTGTGGGACCGCAGGTGCGGCGTCGTAGAAGCGGAAATTTGGTCCAGCTCCAGGAGCCACAGGTGCGAGAAGGGTAACACACCTACAAGACCGCAGGTGCGGAAAGTCTGTCGCAGAAGCAGTAAAATTGATTTAATGAAAAGTTGCAGATGCGACCTTGGCTCTGCAGAAGCGGGACCACAGGTGCGGTCTCAGGGCCGTAGATGCGGTTTAACTGGGCAGAACATATAAATACTTGCCTTCACAAATTTGAGTTATTTTTCACCTCTTTTCAAACGGGAAGAAGCCTTAGGGAGCATTTTCAAGGGAGATTTTCAGAGGAATTCATTCGGGTAAGGACTTTGGTCCCTAAATTCATTATTGGAGTGATTGTTATCATTATAAACATGAAAATTTTAGGAAAATCATTGGTAAATTGGGGGTTAGGGCTTGACTAATTATAGACCTTTGAGTGATTATTTGAGGGACCATTTGAGGTCCGATTTTGGTACTTTTAGTATGACTGAACTCGTGAGAGTGAGAGGATTCTGGGAATGTAAATTTTACCCAATTCCGAGATGTGGGCCCGAGGGCATTTTGGTCATTTTTCCTAATTTCATGTATTTGCTTAGAATTTCTTTGTAGAATCAGTTACTTGAAGTGTTATTTACTTTATGAAATTGAATTGAATAGATTTGGGCTATTTGGAGTAGAGTACTTGTGGCAAGAGCATGATTTTGGGTTGATTTGACCTGGTTCGAGGCAAATGGCTTGCCTAACCTTGTGTGGAGGACCTTCCCCTCAGGATTTGGTATATTTGATAATTGAAATGCCTTGTACGTGAGATGACGAGTGCGTACTTGAGCTAATTGTTGAAAATCCGGTTTTCTTTAATTAATTTCAATTGTGTTCAATTTTCCTGTTTCATACTACTTGAAATTTAAGCCTGATGTTAGCTTAGAAAAAGCATGTTTAATTGACTTAATTGCTTATTTGCTTAAACTGCCTTAATTGTATTATGTGAAGCATGTTAGGTTAGAATTAAATGTTTTACTTGGTACGAAATTGAGCTTAATTAAGTATTCTTTGTGTAAGCCTGCTGTGTGTTTTACTTTGGGACTACGAGACGGCTTCCCGGGAGATCCCCTATACGTATTTATGGTTTGAGTTGAGGTGCGGGATACCGAGAGATCTCTGGAACGTATATTGAGGATACCAAGAGATCCCTAACATATATTGAGAATACCAAGAGATCCTCGGAATACCAAGAGATCCTGGCATATATTGAGGGTACTAAGAGATCCTCGGGATACTGAGAGATCCCCGGTTATTATACTTGTGAAGATGGTATTTCCTGGTAATTGTTTTGTGTCTGTTCCAGTTATTGTATTCCTTATTATCTTGTATTAAATTCTTACTGTCAGCTTTCAACTGTACTACTTATCTTATTCTATCATCCCTTATATTTTATTTAATCTTAGTAGGGGCCTGACCATCCTCGTCACTACCCGACCGAGGTTAGGCTTGGCACTTACTAAGTACCGATGTGGTGTACTCATACCCTTTGTGCGCATGTTTTTTAAGTGCAGATCCAGGTACCTCCAGTCAAACATTCCACGCTTGAGATGAGGCATTCATAGAGACTCCGAGGTATATCTGCCGCGTCCACGGACCGAAGAGTCACTTTTCTACTCTCCCTTTTGTATTAGTCTTTCCGTACTTTGTGTCATTGTTCGATATTCTAGAGTCACACGTTGTAGACTTTCAAAGGCTTGTGATCATGAGATTCCGGGTTTTGGGAAATGTGTTTCGCTTTCGAGATATTATTGTGTGTGCCAAACAACACTTTAAATTACTGTTTTAATTCACTACTTCGGCTTTAAATTATTTTCTTCCGCAAATTTGTTTATTTTTCCGCATTGTTAGGCTTACCTAGTTGTAGAGACTAGGTGCCATCACGATGGTTCATGGAGGGCGAACCGGAGTTGTGACAATGATAGTATGATGTATAAAGTAAATTAAAATAAGTAGAATTTTAAGTAATTTGAGATAATTTTTAATTAGGCAGGTAATTGGTTAATTACTAGGTATCGGGACATTACCTAATTAACTAATTAGCGTATAAAAATCAATAATTTCCAACCAAAACGTGGCAGCATATGCTATAGAAAATTATGACTCTTTCAATTGAATGAAAGAGGTAGCATATCTAATGAATACTACATGGCTTAGTCACTTGGATTAGGTGGCATATACTTAGAATCTATTACATTTCCAAGACTAAAATATCAAAAACAATTCTACAATCAGAATGTAGAGAGTGAGACGTTATAAATTTTCCTAGACTTTCAACAAAATTTCATTTTCAAACATTTCCAATCAAGAGTGAGACGTTAGAAATTCTCCTAGCCTTTCAACCAATTTCATTTTCAAACATTTCAATCCAAGTGAGACATTAGCAATATTCTTCTTGCAAACAATCCCTACAAAAGAGAATCTAACGAGAATTATTAGAGTCTTAGCAACGTACAAATTTTGTGGTTCTGACGGAGTACGGTGCAATCTCTTCCAGGAATATCATATGGATTTTTCCTACTCCAGGTATGTTAAGGCTATTCTTTCTTTCTTTTTGGGATGATCTAACGACACGAACAAAACGGAGAAAATGCACAAATTTCATAAATGACTCTATTCATAGAAATACTAGAGATGTCGATGTTCTTGATTCCCTATGTGTCATATTATTCTATCATCTATTCATGGGTCTCAAAAATACGTAAGTTGGTAAAATTTATTTCATGATATTAGACAGAGGCATGATGGTTTTATGATGTACCAAGAGATTTTATTAACGTATTTCATATGCATTTCATGCATTTATACATGCACATTGACCCATGACCAGATGACGTTATATACGCGTATATATGTATGTATATATATGTATATGGGATATGGAAAAAGGTTACGGCGTCATATACGCACCACTACCTGATCAGCTGGTATGTGATGATGATGTATATATATATATATATATATATATATATATATATATGTGATATGGAAAGGTTATGGCGTTATATACACACCACCACCTGGTCAGCTGGTATGATGATTTTGCCACAGTGGTCGAGATGATATGATAGGATGCCCTCAGCGGCTTGACGATGTTATGAATATATGTACCTATGCACGACATAACATTTATACGTATATCCATGACATTTTAAATATTAAAGGATTTCATAAAGCTATTTAGATTTACATATCGAGTCTTTTACTCCATGTTTCTCTCATGTCTATTGTCTACTGATTTTCATTCCTTACATACTCGGTACATTATTTTTACTAACATCCCTTTTGCTTGGGGACGCTGCGTTTCATGCCCGCAAGTCCCGATAGACAGATTGAGAGTCCTCCAAGTAGGCGATCAGCTCGGCGAAAGATGTTGGTGCACTCCATTTGCTCCGGAGTTGCTTGTTTGGTTAGTATAATTTAGATGTGTATTGTTTGGTATGGGGGGCCTCTGTCGTGACCTTTACGATATTATGTATTCTTAGAGGCTTGTAGACAGATGTTATGTATACGGATTCTTGCATTGCCTTGTCGGCCTATGTTTTGAGTATATAAAGGATCATGCCAGCCTTATAGGCTCGTACGTCATATGTATAAGCTTGGATTACATGTTGGATCGTTCAATGTTGAGTATTTCTCCATGTTTTATTCTACTTATCTCATGAAAGCCTCTCTGGCTCATTTACCTATGATAGTATGATACGAAAAAAATACTTTATGTTGGTACTTGGTTGAGTAAGGTACCAGATGCCTGTCGCGGCCCATCGGTTTGGGTCGTGACAAAAGTGGTATCAGAGGAGTTCTGTCCTAGGGAGTCTACAAGCCGTGTCTAGTAGAGTCTTGTTTATGGGTTTGTCGTGCACCACACTTATAAGCAGGAGGCTACAGGGCATTTAGGACTATCATTCTTTCTTCTTAGTCTAGATCGTGTGGTAGAGCTCAGTTGTAAGAACTAAATTTTTTAAACTCTATCTTATTCGTAATAAAACGATGCCTACATTTAGAAACATGGTTGGTAAGGGATTGAATGCGGCTGCAAAAGAGTTGAGTCAAAAGAACTCGGTGAGCTTCTGGAAAAGGAGCCATAAGGCAAGAGTATGTATCCACCTTTACGGTGAAAGACAATACAAGTTTCAACAATTAAATGAAGCAAGGTGAAAGAGGGTACGAGGTACCCCGCTAATGAAAATTATCGTTATTTACCATTTAGAAAGAGAGATATAAGTATTTTGAGTTACTTTCAACAGTAACAGAGGTATGTACAATTGGCCATACCGATCTAAGTTATGCTCTATGGGAGCTAACAAATAAGGTTTAAGAGAAGGACATAATATCATGATCCAACTGGGGTTAGAGTGAATTGTTTGCATTAGTCGACATTATCGAAAGATATTGTAAATGTACTAATAAATCTCCTTGTGAGATACCCAGCTGGTGCACTCTAAAATTGTATAGCTAGATATGAGTACTACAAAGATAGGAACTGAAAGCTTGGAAGGGATAAATATTACCTTAGTGTGACTCCCATCCCTAGTAGAGCAAGAATGTTGAACAACCCGAAGAGCCGATGAATGAAGCAAGGGGAGCTAAAAGCAAAAGAATGTCTTGTTGAAGTTTTCACAAGAAAGGGATAGGTAGAAATATTAGTAGGGTAATGAAAAGAGAGATAAGGAAGAATTATGAGTAAGATGTGATACATGGATGACAATGGTAGATAAAAAAGATGACGGTATTACCAGGTCCATAGTTAGGTGATGGAAGAGATGAAAGGTGATAGGCCTTAAGACAACAAAAGAGTATAGGCCATAAAGTCATATCCTCATTTCAAGAAATAAGTTCGTGACTCTAACGTGATTACCAGAAGGAAAGGTTAGACCCCAGGTTAATAGAAATTAGTATTAACTAGCGAACAAGATAAACTAAACATGAATTAGGAACTGAGTGATTTGATAATAGTCAGCATCATGATAATTTCAGATTGCGTTCCTGTAGTAATAGAATGGACAACAGAAGAAGATCCATGATGAATTCAGAGAATGATCATTCAGGAAAATGCTTTCCTAAAGTAAGCAATGTGAGCAAAGTTAAGCTTAAGGGACTATATGTGCAAGTTACACTAAGTGTCACCATTATGAGTGAGGAATTTTGTTATCCTTGGTATAGAAGGATTACTGCAAGGTGAGTAAGGGTCATTGATGATGTAAAAGGATGCCAAAGATGGAGAGGAAAAACATATATAGGTAGGTCGTTGTAGATCCAATTTAGAGTACTCCCCTAAAGGGGGGAATATGGAATGATAAAGGAAGAATGCGATAAAAATGAGAAAGTGATGAGATTGCACTTATCCAAATATTACATATATGTTATGATTCCAGAACGTTATGTAAGCACGACGTCAAGAAAAGGATGTAAGGGTTCCTACCCGGGATGTTATTGATAGATAAGGAGCCAGTACGTGAGGTAAGTTAAGACAAGGAAATAACCCAAGAAAGATTTCGTGGAATGTGATATGATAATGGGCCAACGTGTAGTTAGTAGTTGACTCAATAAGAGCCTAGTCATGAGTAGAGGTTACAGACAAATCATCAGATCATGCAAGATAAATGTAATAAACCCCAACATAGGGAATTCATCCCCGTAATAATGTCATTATAATACTTGATATATATTCAAATAGGAGTCGGGTTAGTTAAAAGTAGTGTTACGGGGATAAAAGGAAGTTCCACTGGAAAGACAGTGAAAATATTAGTTCCGGAGCAACCCTACAAGCACAAGGGCATGGAGGTAAGCAACTATGAATGATTATAGGCAAGGAAGGACATCAAAAGGGTCTGTAATAATCTCACAACTTTACAAGAGTCACAGGTTCTCCCTAAGTACTACATTGAAAGACTAGCTGAAGAAATAAAGAAGAAGGCTGCAACCTAAGCACAATAACCTAAAGAGAAAATGGTCGTGTAACAATAGTATCCCAACAACATTGTAAGCACTCAAAAGTAAAGTGGCACCTATCGTGGCTAATGGATGGTAAGTAAAATTAAAAGTAATATTCGAGATCATATGAGTTGCACGAAACCTCCAGCATGTGTGGGAACTAAGATAATATAAGTACGCACGCAACAAAGGGACAGAAAACCATGAAAAGAATAAAGCTAAGAAGGAACGAAATGAATTATTCGATCAATTATCCCAAATTAGTTACATTACGAACGTACTTAAGAGTTCGGATAAGCCGTGCAACATATATGTTGACAATCATACAATCGTCAAAGACTTTGGTATAAGTTAAAAGAAAGAATTGAATCTAGGTCATAGACAATGATTGAATTGTTAGACGATTGTATCATGAACATTCTATAACATCCATTAAAGGGCTAAACTAATACCATAAGCCGCACATCAGAAGATTGATTAAGCCTACATAAAGGCTGATTAGAAGGAAGAAGAAATTAAAGAGTTACATCAACGAAGTAAATGAGGAGTCTGATTATTGTACAAAGAAAATTATAGAAATCGTGATTAAGAATATAGTAGAATTACTCTTACTATAAAAGGTACAAGAGAGATAGTACAACAACTATATTCTATAACGGCTCTATGATAAATCCAGTTAGAAGAAATACTAGCCTCATAAGAAGTCGATATGAAGCTCCCACTAACTAATAGCATTTAGAAGAAATGGAATGCTGAACTGGTAATAAAATGAGGATGTAATTATGATAGATAAAAGATGATGTTTGGGCCTTTGATTGAACAAAGATTTGAAGAAAAAAAGAGGAGGAGAAAAGATTTCTCAAACGACACAAGATTAGAATAGTAACGACCCGGCCGGTCATTTTTAGAATGTATGCCCCGATCCCCTATTAACTACTTTCCCCGAACTTGTTATTGCTATTTTGATTCGATGGGATGTTTGGTTTTGAGTTTCGGAGTATTGTGGGACACATAGCCCATAAATGAGAGCTTAAGCTTTAGAATTTGGACCGTAGTCGGAGAAGTGCGAAGACGGCCTCAGAATGCAATTCCGATGGTTCTGTTAGCTTCTTTAGGTAATTTTGGGCTTAGGGGCATGTTCAGATTGTGTTTTGGAGGTCCAAAGCTTATTTTTTGAAATGCCGAAAGTTGAATTGGTGTTTTGATGTTGTTTTGAGAATTTTGTAGATTGGAACAAGTTTGAATAATGTTTTAGGATTGTTTGGGATGCTTGGTTGAGGTCCGGGGGCCTCGGGTGTGTTTCGGATGCTCAAGGAATCATTTTTGGAACTTAGAAAATTGAAAAAACAGTTGCAGCAGTCAATTCTGGTTCCTTCTTCGCATTCGCGAGTGGGTCTCGCGTTCACGCAGAGGAGCTGGGGATGGTGAGGAATTAGTGCTTCACGTTCACGAAGGTATTCCTGCATTCGCGAGGCTATGGGACCATATGCCTACGCGTTTGTGAAGGCAGTGTCATGTTCGTGTAGGAGAAGAGAAATGGATTATTGCGTTCACGACTTGGGCAACGCGTTCGTGAAGAGGAAGACTGTCCAGTGGAATTTTAGTGCATCGCGTTCGTGACTATTGCTTCGCGTTCGCGAAGAAGAACGCGTCTGGACAAATGTTTAAGTTCAAAATTGAGGGTTTAGCAATTTTTGTGAAAACTAGAGCTTGGGAGCTCGGATTTGAGCGAGGTTTTGAGTGATTTTCAGAGATATCGATTGGATAACGATTCTTAACTCCTTTTTGCTTGTAACCCATTAATCTAAACATGAATTCATCATTTAATTTCGAAATTTGGATGAAAATTGGGGAAAGTTCTTAGACCTAAATTTCGAGTTTTGATTGGGAATTTGACATTGGATTTGGATAATTTTGGTATATTTAGACTCGTGAGAGTATGAGAATTCTGAAAATGTAAATTTTATCCGATTCCGAGACATAGGCCCAGAGGGTATTTTGGTCATTTTACCTAATTTTGCGTATTAGCTTAGAATTTATTAGTGGAATTAGTTACTTGAAGTGTTATTTATATTATTCAATTGAATTGAATAGAATTGGGCCATTTGGAGTCAGTACTCGTGGAAAGAACGTGGTTTCGGGTTGATTATTGAGCTGGTTCGAGGTAAGTGTCTTGCCTAACCTTGTGTGGGGGAAACTCCCCTTAGGATTTGGTACTATTGATATTTGAAATGCTTTGTACGTGAGGTGATGAGTGCGTACTTGTGCTAATTGTTGGAAATTCTATTTTCATTAAGTAACTTTAAGCATGTTTTCCCTTCCTATTTATTCTACTTGCAAATTTTAAGCCTGCTATTAGCTTAGGGAATCATGCCTAGTTGTCTTAATTGATTTATTTGCTCAAACTGCCTTATTTGGATTATGTGAAGCATGTTAGGTTAGAATTACCTGTTTAACCTTGGTATGAAATTGAATTTAATTGTGTATTCTTCGTATTTTTGTTGTGTGTTTACTGTGGGACTACGGGACGGTATCCCGGGAGCTCCCCTGCACATATATTGATCTGGACTGAGGTGCAGGATACTGAGAGATGCCCAACACATATAAATTTAGGATACCAAGAGATCCTTGGGATACCGAGAGACCCCCAACATATAAATTGAGGATCCAAGAGATCCTCGGGATACCAAGAGATCCCTAGCACATATTGAGGATACTAAAACATCCTCGGGATACCAAGAGATCCCTAGCATGTATTGAGGATACTAAGAGATCCCCGTTGTTACCTCTGTGTTGAGCTGTACTCCTTTCCTTGCTTATTCTGTCTCTGTTATAGTTGATGTTGTCCTTTCTATTATGTGTTATTTCTTATTGTTGTAGTTAATTATACTGTCTTATTCTATACTATTATACCTTGTATTTTATTTAACCTCAGGCCCTAACCTTTCTCATCACTACCCGACCGAGGTTAGGCTTGGCACTTAGTTAGAACCGCTGTGGTATACTCATACCCTTTCTGCGTATGTTTTTCATGTGCAGATCCAGGTACTTCCACTCAGTCTTATCACACTTGAGGTGAGGCACTTTCATAGAGACTTCGATGTATACCTGCCACGTCCGCAGATTGAGGAGTCCCTTTCTATTTTCTGTACTAGTAAATCCCTTCTGTATTTTCCTTTTGATAGACATTCCTGGAGTTAGAGCTTTTTATGTATCTCTTAGCTTATGATTCATGGGGTTCCAGATTTTGGGAGTGTTAGGTTGAGATTCATGTACTTTTATATGCCAGGCGGCATCTTAACGCTTCAATTGATATTTTTCTTTGGTTTTCGCTAGTTTTGTTCTGTTGTTTTCTTTTTCGCAATTTGTTAGGCTTACCTAGTCGTAGAGACTAGGTGTCGTCATGACAGTTCATGGAGGGCGAACTTAGATTGTGACAAGTTGGTATCAGAGCTCTAGGTTCATAGGAGTCATGAATCACAAGCCGGGTTATTAGAGTCTTGCAGATCGGTACGGAAACGTCTGTACTTATCTACGAGAGGCTATGCAACTATTAAGAAAATTCTACTTATTTTGACTTCCTTGTCGTGCGAGATTCTTGACATCACCAATTCTAAACCTCTATCTTCCATTCTCTCATAGATGGTGAGGACACGTGCCACCGGAGATGACCAGGCACCTGTGCCCCCTACTAGAGCCGTCAGAGGTCGGGGCCGGGGTGGAGGTCGAGGACGCGCCCATGCTGTAGCCAGAGAACCCACGCGAGCTGCCACCGAGGTGCCACCAACAGTTCCAGCCAAAGTCTAGGCACCTGATATGCCTACTACTACTACTACTCGAGCACTTCAGGAGACCTTGACATAGTTCCTGAGTACGTTTGGTACATTGGTTCAGGCGGGATTAATTCAGGCTGTACAAAGTACTTCATAGATCAGACAAGGTAACCAGACTTCCACAACCCCCACTCCAAAGCAGCGAGTTTGTATGGGTCAGGTTCCAGGTATCATGGCGACACAGCCTATGGTCCTAGTTCAGCGGGTGGTGAGGACCTCTCGCTGAGTAGAGGACAGGTGGGTCCAGAAGAGAGAGGACAGACCAGGTCAGGAGAGAAAGTATAGGGACACAAGGAGACCTCGTAGACTGGAGAGACCCACTGGTCCTTATTTTGGAGGAAGAGTACGACATGGTAGAGGTTTTATGGGTCAGCCAGCCCAGTTTGTGTTTCAAGCTTCACACTGTATTTCAGGTGTTCAGGGGTCTTAGAGTACCCATACCGCACAGTTCCCACTGCCACGTAAGCCGTGAGGGTGTTTTGAGTGTGGTGACACACGCTATGTGGTGAGGTATTGCCCTAGACTAGGGAGGGGTGCACCTTCATAAACTTCTCAGCCACAGCGTGCCCCGCAGAGTTCTCAAGCTATGATTACAGCACCAGTTGCTACCCCACCTACTCATCTAGCTAGAGGTGGAGGTCGGGGAGGTAGAGGTCTCCACAGAGAGGGAGGCCATGCCAGATATTATGCCCTCCCTACCCGTACCGAGGCTGTCGCCTCCGATTCTATCATCAGAGGTATTGTCCTGGTTTGTCATAGAGATGCATCGGTTTTATTCAATCCAGGCTCCACTTATTTTTATGTGTCTTCTTATTTTGCTCCACATTTGAGTGTGCCTCGGGATTCTTTGAGTTCCCATGTTTATGTTTCTACTCTTGTAAGAGATTTTCTTGTTGTGAACCGCGTTTATCAGTCGTGTTTGGTTGCTCTTAGTGGTGTTGAGACCAGAGCCAATTTATTGTTGCTTAACATGGTAGATTTTGATATTATCTTGGGCATGGACTAGTTGTCGCCCCATTATGCTATTCTTGATAGTAATACCAAAACCGTGATGCTGGGTATGCCAGGTGTACCGCGTGTTGAGTGGAGGGGGGCTTTAGATCACACTCCCAGTAGAGTTATTTTTTTCCTTAAGGCTCAGCGAATGGTTGAGATTGGGTGTGACACGTTTCTAGCTTATGTGAGAGATATCAGTATTGATACCCCTTCAGTTTATTCAGTCCCAGTAGTACAGGATTTTTCTAATGTGTTTCCAGCTGACCTTCCGGGCATGCCGCCTGATAAAGATATTGATTTTGGCATTGATCTATTGCCGGGCACGTAGCGCATTTCTATTCCACCGTATCGTATGGCTCTTCCCGAGTTTAGGGAGTTGAAGGATTAGTTACAGGAATTACTTGACAAGGGTTCATCCTAGTGTATCACCTTGGGGTGCTCCTATCTTATTTGTGAAGAAAAAGGATGGTTCTATGCATATGTGAATTGATTATCGCCAGCTGAACAAAGTTATAGTGAAGAACCATTATAATTTGCCTCGTATTGATGATCTATTTGACCAAGTTCAAGGCGCACGAGTGTTTTCTAAGATTGACTTGCGCTCAGGTTACCATCAGTTGAAGATTCAGGAGCCAGATATACCGAAGACTACTTTCAAGACTCGGTATGGTCATTACGAGTTCCTCGTTATGTCATTTAGGCTGACCAATGCCCTAGCAGCCTTTATGCATTTGATGCACAGTGTGTTCCAGCCATATCTTGACTCGTTCGTCATTATCTTTATTGATGATATTCTGGTGTACTCCCGGAGTCGAGAAGATCATGAGCAGCACCTGAGAACAGTGCTTCAGACCTTGAGAGAGAAGAAGTTATATGCTAAGTTCTCGAAATGTGAGTTTTGGTTGGATTCTGTGGCATCCTTGGACCACGTGGTTTCGAGTGAGAATATTCGCGTGGATCCAAAGAAAGTGGAAGCAGTGCAGAGTTTTCTTTGCTTGGCGGGTTATTACCATCGTTTTGTTGAGGGGTTTTCATCGATTGTAGTCCTTATGACCAGACTGACCTAGAAGGGTGCTCCATTCCAGTGGACGGAAGAGTGTGAGGCGAGCTTTTAGAAGCTCAAGACAGCTTTGACTACAACCCCAGTTTTGATATTGCCTACAGGTTTGAGGCCTTATACTATCTATTGTGTTGCCTCGAGGATTGGCCTTGGAGCGGTATTGATGCAGGACGGTAGGGTGATTGCCTACGCATCCAGACAATTGAAGGTGGATGAGAAGAATTATCTTGTCCATGATCTTGAGTTAGCTACTGTTGTTCATGCCTTGAAGATCTGGCGTCATTATTTGTACGGTGTGCCTTGTGAGATTTATACCGATCACCAGAGTTTGCACCAACTATTCAAGTATAAGGGTCTTAATTTGCACCAGATGAGGTGGTTAGAGCTGCTGAAGGACTATGATATCACTATTTTGTATCACCTGGGCAAGGCAAATATGGTGGCCGATGCTTTGTGTTTCCGGGCAGAGAGTTTGGGAAGTTTGGCTTATTTACCAGCAGCGAAGAGGCCCATGGCGATGGATGTTCAGGCCTTAGCCAGTCAGTTTGTGAGATTGGATCTTTCGGAGCCCAATCGGCTTCTAGCTTGCGTGGTTTCTCGGTCTTCTTTATTTGTTCGTATCAGGGAGCATCAGTTTGATGACCCTCATTTGATTGTCCTCAAGGATAATGTTCAGCACGGTGATGCCAGAGATGTGACTATTGGTAATGATGGGGTATTGAGGATGCAGGGTCGGATTTGTGTACCCAATGTTGATGAGCTTCGAGAGTTGAATTTAGAGAAGGCCCACAGTTTGCGGTATTCCTTTAACAACACTATTGGTGGAGACGGATGAAGAAAGATATAGTTGGGTTTGTAGCTCGGTGCCTCGATTGTCAGCAGGTGAAGTATGAGCACCAGAGACCGGGTGTGATGCTTTAGCAGATAGAGATTCCAGAGTGGAAGTGGGAGCAGATCATCATGGACTTTGTAGTTGGGATCCCACGGACTTTGAGGAAGTTCGATGCCATTTGGATGATTGTGGATCGGTTGACCAAGTCTGTGCACTTCATTCTTGTGTGTACTACCTATTCTTCGGAGCGGTTGGCAGATATTTATATTTAGGAGATTGTTCATCTGCATGGTATTCCAGTTACCATCATTTCAGATAGAGGTACTCAGTTCACATCACGGTTCTGGAGGGCTGTACAACATGAGTTGGGTATACAGGTGGAGTTGAGTACAACATTTCTCCCGCAGAGGGACAGACAGTCCAAGTGCACTATTCAAATTCTTGAGGATATGCTCCATGCGCGTGTGATTGATTTTGGAGGGTCTTGGGATCAAATCTTGCCATTGGCGGAGTTTGCCTACAATAACTATCAGTCCAACATTCAGATGGGCACAGACCGTATGAGGCTTTATATGGTAGGCGGTGTAGGTCCTCGGTGGGTTGGTTTGAGCCGTGTGAGGGTAGATTATTGGGCACAGACTTGGTTCATGATGCTTTAGAGAAGGTTAAGATGATTCAGGATAGACTCCAAACAGCCCAGTCCAGACAGAAGAGATACGCAGACCGGAATGTATGTGGTAAATCTGGGGGCCCAATTTCCCCGTCATTAGTTCATCTCACGGTCATGCTCCTCGAGGCTCAAAGACAAGGTCAAGAACCACCCTCGGGAGTCGTCAGGTACCGGCCCCGGATGGCATTGCATACTAACGGCTATAGTACCCGAGAGGGGAATTCCCAAGGCCCGCGACTGAATCTGACAAAGCTGACCTATCCGAGGCCTATCTCAAGGTGTCACGTCCAGCCGTCCTGTCTCCATGCCTTTACAGTTAATGCATTTTGTACCATAACGCGATTCTCCTCCTATATAAAGGGGATCCCCATCACTTTGTAAGCCTCTGTTGTTGCTCCAACCATTCTACAGAAGATCAATAACAATTTTCTCTCTCTTTTCTCTCTAACTTACCCGCTCGAGGCTACATATTTATTTATTGCTTTCATACTTCTTCATTTATTGCTTGATATTGGCCATAAAGAGCCTTCTTTAATTGTATCCTAACTGTTATTCCCTTACCGGTTACCCCCGATAGCTCAAGCCCGAGCCCAGTCATCGACCTCGAGGCCTTTTATCGATTAGTCCGAAGCCCGGGTAGCAAGCCCTTTGATTTAATTACTACCCTGTTTTAGATTGTATTTCATCGTTAAACTTCACATATCTAGCATCCATTGCTATAACAACTAGCATAAAAATAGATCACGTATTTTTAAAGTTCTATTTACAAATTTAATTGTTATTACCATTTTCACAGTAAACAAATTTGGCGCCCACCGTGGGGATAAAATAATAGTGATTATTTTCTTGTTGGTTTCGTTACACAACACAAGTTATCGTTCATGCTTTTTCTTGTCCAAGATAGCAGAGAGAAGGACAGAGTGCCTAGCTCGATGAACAAAATGGGGAACCAAAACCTTGAAAATAGCAGAGAGAAGAACACGACTGCTCCAGATGTTGGTACACCACCGAACTCAACCCAGGCGGAAGGGAAGGTTCTCCGACATGATGTCCACATGATTATTGGGGGAACCGACGTTCCGCAATGACCCATGTTCAAACGAACGAAAACGTCCACTACGGGAGAAGGACTGACCCGAAACCGCGTGCCCGAAGATACCCTCATATTCAGTGAGGAGGAACTCAGGGCCATGATAGAACCGCACAATGACGCGCTGGTGATATCATTTCTTTTAAACAATACCAGGATAAAACGCGTGCTCGTGGATCCAGGAAGCTTCGCCAACATAATTAGATCGGAGGTAGTAGAAAAGCTAGGGCTGCTCAATCGAGTCGTTCTCGTCCCTCGAATCCTCCATGGCTTCAACATGACCGGCGAAGTAACGAAAGGAGAGATCACCCTCCCGATCGACACGTCTGGCGTGATTCAAAACACTGAGTTCTAGGTCATCGACGGTGACATGAGGTACAATGCATTACTCGGCAAGCCTTGGATACACAGCATGAGGGCAGTACCCTCAACCTTGCATTAGGTGATAAGGTTACCCACGAGGGATGGCATCACGACCATACATGGAGAACAGCGGGCATCAAAAGAAAAGTTCGCGGTCCACCATGAGACGCCAATCCCTACATGCCCGATCCTGGACGAGGATAGAAACACATAGGCCCCCGAGGACGACGAGGAAGATTTCTTCGCTCCCCGAACATTCGTCGCCCCTGAAGAATCGGATGCGACTAAATCGACAATCGAAGAGATGGAGCAGACCATTTTAATTGAGCACCTCCCGGATCGTAAGATATATCCCTGGGAATGGGGTTGACCCTCGAACTCAGGGCAGGGTTTATTCAATTTCTTAGTAACGATATCGACTATTTTGCCTGGTCCCACGTAGATATGACACGAATCCCGTCGGAATAACCTCCCACAGGCTGAGCGTTGATCCTAAATTAAAACCCGTGAAGTAGAAGAGAAGACCGCAATCCGAGGTAAAACATGCCTTCATTAAAGAAGAGGTAGCAAAACTTCTTAAAATCGGATACATTAGAGAGGTAAAGTACCCTGAATGGCTGGCCAACGTAGTAGTAGTGCCCAAAAAGGGGAACAAGCTAAGAATGTGCGTAGATTATAAAGACTTGAATAAGGCGTTCCCCAAAGATTCCTTCCCATTACCTAATATCGATCGTCTGATCGATACTATGGCCGACCACGAGACCCCCACTTTTCTCGATGACTACTCGGGGTATAATCAAATCCAGATGAACCCCGAGGACAGGGAAAAACCTTGTTCATCACAAAATATGGTACATACTGCTATGACGGCATGCCCTTCAGACTAAAAAAGGCAAGGGTAACGTACCAGCGCCTAGTTAATAAAATGTTCGAGTATCAAGTAGGTAAATCAATGGAGGAAACTTTCGACATCCTCAGAAGCTACAACATGAAGCTCAACCCCGAGAAGTGTGCCTTCGGAGTGGGTTTGGGCAAATTCCTGGGCTTCATGGTTTCAAATAGAGGGATCGAGATCAATCCCGACAAGATAAAGGCCATCGAAGAAATCACGATAGTGAACAATGTAAAAGCCGTCCAACGGCTAACAGGGCGGATAGCGGCCCTGGGCAGATTCATATCAAGGTCATCAGACAAAAGTCACCATTTCTTCTCTCTATTCAAAATAAAGAGCAACTTTGAATGTACTCCAGAATGCCAACACGCCCTAGAATAACTGAAACGATACCTGACTAGTCCACCTTTGATGCACATGCCTAAGGAGGATGAAACGTTATACCTGTACATGGCCAAGTCTGAAATAGCGGTAAGCAGCGTACTGGTTCAAGAGGATCAAGGTACACAATTTCCTATTTATTACGTAAGCCGAACCTTGGGGGACACCGAAACCCGGTATCCCCATCTAGAAATATTGACTCTCGCACTGATAAGCGCCTCGCGTAAGCTGAAGCCTTATTTTCAGTGTCATCATATTTGCGTTCTATCAACATATTCCCTCCGAAGCATACTGCATAAACCCGAGCTATCGGGTCGATTGGCCAACTAGGCCATTGAACTCGGAGGGTATGATATCGAGTATCAACCTCGAAGGCCATCAAGTCCCAAATTCTGGCGGACTTCGTGGCCGATTTCTCGCCATCCCTTATACCCGAGGTAGAAAAGGAACTTTTATTGAAATCAGGCAAGTCCTCCGGGGTATGGACCCTGTTCACAGACAGTGCCACAAACACAAGAGGATCCATAAAAATGCAAAATTAACTAACAATGAAACCGAGTACGACGCTATGATTGCAGGTTTAGAATTGGCCAAAAAATTGGGAGTCGAGACTGTCAAGGCAAAATATGATTCGCTCCTCGTAGTGATCCAGGTGAATGGGAGCTACGAAGCCCGAGATGATAGGATGCAGAGGTACTTGGACAAAATCCAAGTCGCGTTACGTCGCTTCAACGAATAGACCTTAGTCTAGGTACCTCGAGAGCAGAACAGCGAGGCCGATGCCCTCGCGAATCTGGGATCTTTTGCTGAAGAAGAAGACCTACTCCCCGGAGCTGTTGTCCAATTGTTTAAATCAGTGGTCGAGGAAGGTCACGCGGAGATTAACTCCACCAGTCTAACATGGTATTGGAGAAATAAATATATTGATTATTTAAAAGACGGGAAGCCGCCCACAGATCCAAAAGAATCGAGGGCCCTATGAACCAAAGCGGCCCAGTTCTCGCTTGATGAAAATGGGACTCTATACATGAGAACTTTCGATGGCCCCCTGGCGGTATGCTTGGGACTAGGCGACACAGATTATATACTCTAAGAGATCCACGAGGGCACCTGTGGAAATCGTCCGGCGCCGATTCCTTGGTCCGAAAGGTGATCAGAGCTACTATTGGGACAGCATGGAAAAAGACACTAGAGAATTCGTTCGAAAGTGCGACAAGTGACAGAGACTCGCTCCCATGACCCACCAACCCGGCGAGCAACTACATTTTGTTTTATCACCATGGCCATTCATTAAATGGGGAATGGATATCGTTGACCCTTTGTCCACGGCACCAGGTAAGGCTAGATTCATTTTATTTATGCCTGACAACTTTTCAAAATGGGTGGAAGCACAGGCCTTCAAGAAAATAAGAGAGAAGGAAGTCATCAACTTCATATGGGATCACATCATATGCCGATTCATAATCCCATCCAAAATAACGTGCGATAATGGGAGGCAGTTCATCAAGAGCAAGGTAACACAGTTCCTTGAAGATAACAAAATTCAGAGAATCCTGTCAACGCCATACCATCCATGTGCAAACGTCCAGGCCGAATCCATAAATAAAACCATCATTCAGAACTTAAAAAATAAACTGGAGAGCGCCAAGGGAAAATGGAGAGAAACGATGCCCGAGGTGCTATGGGCATATCAAACAACTTCAAAATCAAGCACCGGGGAAACGCCTTTCTCTCTAGTATACGGCACCGAGGCGCTGATACCAGTGGAAGTCGGGGAGCAGAGTGCCAGATTCCAGCACACTAATGAGGGATCGAACAATGAGGCTATGAAAACGGCCCTCGAGCTAGTCGATGAAAGGCGGGAAGCCTCGCTGATTCGGATGGCTGCCCAGAAGCAGAAAATCGAAAGATACTATAACAGGAGAACAAATCTCCGATATTTCCGGATCGGGGACTTAGTCCTAAGGAAGGTTATTCTCAACACCCGAAACCCTAATGAAGGAAAGCTGGGCCAGAATTGGGAAGGACCGTATCGTGTCCTCGGGATAGCTGGCAAGGGATCCTATAAACTTGGCACCATGGAAGGCGAACAACTTCCGAGAAATTGGAATGTATCGATGCTTAAACGGTACTACTACTAGGGCACCCGATCGGAAAATCCCGTAAAAATCCTCGAGCAAACATTGCACTCTTTTCCTTCGACCAAGTTTTTTATCCAGAAATGGGTTTTTGCCGGCAAGGTTTTTAACGAGGCAACGTCCATGTGCTACAAGCTTACAGGGTTCCTTCGCAATCAACCCTATCCCAGGAAATGACAAACAATGTTCCAATAGGAAATGATATACCGGGCCAAACGGTCGAACGAACCGTGTCCGTATAAGCCTAGCTTACGGCAATAGAACGACATGTATTTACGCCAAGCAATCAAAGAATGTCTTTCGCCAAATGCATCTCGTACGACAAAGAGAATTCAGCATGTTCACAATAGGGATCCCTCTATCAAGTATGCCCCAAAATTCTCGGAGACTAGCATCAATAATTTGGCACCCAAGGTCGGAACCTCCAAAAAAATAAGCGTCGAAGGAGGCAACTTCGAGCTCACGATTGACAGCCCCCGAGCCTAAGCAAACTCGATGACTCGAAGACTGTTGCCAATCGCCATTCGTTAAAAAACCCGGGACCGTAAGACCCCAAGCGGGCAGTATCGGTCTCAAATAAAGACTCATATCGAGTACCAACGACTACACCTGTAAGACCTCAACAGGCATGACAAAACTATAAGACCTCAACAGGCATGAAAAAATTGTAAGACCTCAATAGGCATGAAATTTTTGTAAGACCTTACAAAAGGCATAAAACTCAATCCCGAAGTTTAGGCTATATGTCGTATTTGTAAAACTCCAGAAAGGGCATACCCTTGATGTAGATGTCTAAACTACCACACTCGGGTTCAAAAATGGCTCCGACCAAATGTAAATGACTACGGTCAATACGACTGCACCAGCCAAATTAACGTGACTCGGGGACACCCAACCATTGCTAACAAAATCACAGGCCATTATTTGAATCTACTTCGAAAAGAACCAGTTAAAACAGGCTACTCTCGATAGGCAAATGAGCTTCGACCATGTCAGCTCCAAATCACAAAGGCATCGAGCTACTCAGCCTACAAGCTAAACCTTCCAAGGTGCTAGAGCATCGCCACTAATGACTTGAAATCAAGGTTCTTCCCGAACCCACAATGAGTCAGGCAAAATCATTTCAAAAAGTCCTTAACGAGAGGAAAATAAAGCGTACATACACCTAAGGGCAAAAGCGTAAGAGCCATTGTCGCCAGCCAAATTAGCCTCAGGGCCACATACTAAACGGTCGCAACGACCAAAACCGTAAGAGCCACTATCACCAGCTTAAAAATTTGAAAGCTTGAGGGTCAAAGTGAGCTCGAGTCGTAACCGGATTCGGAGACCAAATCCAAAATAGTTAATTATACATGCATAAGGGAAAGAGCATAATATCCATCGCCTCCAACTTCATGAGCCTCAGGGCTACATACATAAAAGGTCACTTCGGCCCAAGGCATAAGAGCCATTGTCGCCAGCCCATGCAAATGTAAAACTTGAGGGTCGATTGTGCTCAAGTCGAAACCCGACTAGAAGATTGAACCCAAAGTAATTGAGAAAAAGTATAAGAGCTCTAACTACAGTTTACACTAAAGGTCGCATCAACCAGGCGCGTGAAAGCCCCCGAGCTTGCCTAAGGAGCCCCAGGGCCATATCACACATCTCAGTATTCTTGCCAATTCTTGATGAATATCGGGCAACAAAGGGGAATAGAGGAAACAAAGCTGCAGGATTCACTTTGTACATATGCCAATATGAAAGTACTATATACAAGCAGGAAGACCAACAGGAAAATAGATAGGAAAATCAACAAAGATCCTAATCTATTGCCAAACCCGCATCCTCAATGGCTCCCCAAGGGTTGCACCCTAGCAACTATGAGCCCCACAATGGCCCCTTCTCAATGGCATCTTGTCTCCCAAGGGATCTACCCTCATTCTTAGCACCACCTGAACTGCCTTCCGATGCACCCCCCAACAGTATGCTTTCAGGAAACCAGCCAGGCACGATCCACAACTCGAGGTAAATTCGGGCTAGCCCCCTCAAATTCCTTCCCAACACAAGAATCTACGACAATAGCTCCCTCTCCGTACGAGGATACAAGCGCCTCGGCCTTGGCTTTGATCCGAAACAATGCAGCCACTTGTTCGGAATGGAGACCCTTGTACTCGTCACTATCCTCCTTCGCATCCTAGAGCTGACGCTCGATCAAGGTTACCTTCCATTGGAGGGTGGTCCCTCTCGGAAGCCATTTCATTTACGTACCGACTAAGCTCAGAAATTTCAGCATCTCTAGCCTGAAGCTCCCCTCTCAGCAGGGTGTTCTCCTTCTCAAACTACACAAATTAGGTCAGAGAAGTTAAAAGTAGTGGAATGTCACGAGGATTCAAATAATAGTAAAACTGAGGGATGAGTAACCTGCTCGGTAAGATAGGCTTTCTCACGCTCGCGACGGCTCACCTCATCCTGATACTGGGTGAAAGCCTGGTTATAAAGCACTTTAGCCTGAATCCATGTAAAAAGACAAGCGACGACCAGAATAGCCCAGAGCGGCGGACAAGGTTAGCAAAAATTAGCCGCTCGCAAAGTCTGCCCATCTCGCCGAAAATGAATGAAGCATCAACCTCGGGACCACCCTCGAGAGTGGTTAGCGACCTCTCGAGTGCATCTCCGCCTTTGACTAGTGCCCCTGCTTCATAAGGCTCTTCATGCGGGGCGTCTTGCACTCCGTGAGACGGTAGGATCTCTCCTTGAGGAGAATCAGTAACAACCAAGGTGTTAACATGATCAGTCAAAATATCCGATCCTTGTTCACCTTGGACCCAATATCCAGGCCCCTTCGAACTGCCCACCAAGGGCATCCCAGCTCGGGAAGAATTTCGGCCACCTGCCAACTCAGGGGTAGTGCTCGATACTCCATCCATTGCTTTGCCACCACAAAGATAGGCCACAGCAGCATCAGACTCCAGTCTGGGAGCATCCATCCCTATGGCCCGAGGGTCGACCGAGTCTATGCGCTCTTCGAGGGCCGTTGAGAAGCTCCTTTCTCCCTCATCTTCAGCTCGAAGGTTTCCCATCATCTCGGAGGTCAGAACTGTTGGGTCAACGTAGGAATCTTTTTCCTTAACCCTCTTGAGCTTCGAAGGCCCAACCGGCAGACTCCCTGCCTTCTCTTCTTCTCGCCGAGCACTAGGGTGTCCCCTCTAACGGGTGGTGCCTCCTTCGTCAAAGGGATTTCCCCCAGATCTACATGAATGCAGAGGTTAAATACAAAGGATGAAGAACGCTACTAATAGCGATCTACGTCAAAGTATGCGGATGTAACCAGGCTCATGGCTCACCATGGTCTTTTGTTTCCCACCGAGCTCGGGATAAATCTCGCAACACTCATTCGGTATATGGGCAAATCGAGTGTAAGCAGTCGACCCAACCTGGAGATCCGACACCGCACCAGGGTAGATCTCTACGGCTGGAAAAGAAAGAAAAGCAGAGTTAGATGCTTGAAGAAATATTGCAAAAAAGAAGCAAAGAAAGACCCGACAACACGTTTACTAACGCCCAACGTTCCACTTCTCAGGGAACGACATCTTTTCCACTAGAATCAGGTCAGACGTCCACACTTGGACGAATCAACTTACCCATCCCTCGTCCCCGAGCTCCTCAGTGCAGGCAAAAAGGGATCTTAGGGCCCAGTAGTGAAGCTTGATTAAGCCCCCACGGGAAAGACGGGGACTATACATCCGGATCAGATGGTTGAGGGTGAAAGGCATCTCCTCTATCATGTTCGAGTAATGCCTGATCATATAAACCACGTGCTAGAACGAAGGATGAATTTGGCCTAGAGTCACTTGATAACTCCGGCAGAAGTCGAGAATCACGGGGTCGATTGGGGGCGAGGATGGCCCCACCAGTCCCAAGGTAAATGGGTAGGTGTATACACTCAGATAGCCGACTTTATGAGCCAAATATCCTCCTCCCGAGCAGGAATCTCAACAAGCATGGTATCACCCCAACGACAATCAGCCATCACTCCCCCGGCATCCATTATCGAGCTGATATACCGAGTTACAGATTCGCGACGTCCTAGCTTCGAGGAAGGTCTCTCGACCTTGAAATCGGAGTTCATCGCAAAGGATCCTACGACACATTCCTCAGTACAAGGAGGAGTAGCCACTTCACCTTGAGAGAAAAGCTAAGAGGATGAACCCGCAACCTCGTGGGAAGCAGAAGTGGAAATTTTCGCCATCCTTGGAAGATTCTAAAGGAAGAAAAAGAGTTGTGTTCCTGAAAGAGAACAAGAGCAAAGGAAGAACGAACCTTATTAGGGGTTTTTGGCATGAGATGGGGTATAGAAAGAAAGAAGGGGAGTATTTATAAAAGTACTGTGTGCACATTGAAGGAAGCCAAAAGGCAGCCAACCGCCACAGTCAATGCGAAAACCTGCAGGAACAGCGTGCGTGTTGCATTTTGGCACCTCGTAGCCGTTGCCGAGTGCAAGAACATCGAAGGAAGCAAAAATTCAGGATCATTTCAAATTGTTTCTTACCGCTTTCACTCTAAGAAATGCGGAGACTATCTGTATACAGTAAATTCGGGGGCCCGATTTCCCCATCATTTGGTCCTCTTGAGGTCATGCTCCTCGAGGCTCAAAGCCAAAGTCGAGGCCCACCCTCGGGGTCGTCAGCTACCGGCCCTGGAGGTCATTGCGTACTAACGGCTATAGTATGCGAGAGGGGAATTCCCAAGGCACACGGCTGAACCTAACAAAGTTGGCCTATCCGAGGCCTATCTCAAGGTGTCACGTCCAGGCGTCCCATCTCCATACCTTAACATTTAATGAATTTTGTACCATAACGCGATTCTCCTCCTATATAAAGGGGATCCCCATCACTTTGTAAGCCTCTGTTGTTGCTCCAACCATTCTACAGAAGATCAATAACAATTCTCTCTCTCTTTTCTCTCTAACTTACTCGCTCGAGGCTACTTGTTTATTTATTGCTTTCATACTTCTTCTTCATTTATTGCTTGATATTGGTCATAAAGAGCCTTCTTTAATTGTATCCTAACTGTTATTCCCTTTCCGGCTACCCCCGATAGCTCAAGCTCAAGCCCAGGCATTGACCTCGTGGCCTTTCATCGATCAATCTGAGGCCCAGGTAGCAAGCCCTTCGGTTTGATTACTGTCCTGTTTTAGCTTGTATTTTGTATTTAAACTTCACACATCTAGCATCCACTGCTCTAACAACTAGCATAAAAATAGATCACGTAAATTTAGAGTCCCATTTACAAATTTAATTGTTATTACCATTTTCACAGTAAACATGGAAGGTTCCTGATGTTTCCTATATGGTTGGACTTCTTCGGGTTTTGCCTATGAAGGGCGTTATGAGATTCAGGAAGAAAGGCAAATTGAATCCGAGGTTTATTGGTCCTTTTGAGATATTGAGGCGTGTTGGGAAGGTTGCTTATGAGCTTGTCGTACCTCCCAGCTTGGCAAGAGTTCATCCAATATTTCATGTTTCGATGCTCCGGAGGTATCACGGTGACCCGTCACACGTGTTGGATTTTAGTTCAGTTCAATTAGGCATGGATCGATCTTATGTTGAGCAGCCAATGGCAATATTGGATAGGCAGGTTCGAAAGCTAAGGTCAAAGAACATTCCATCAGTGAAGGTTCAGTGTCAGGGTTAGCCGATCGAGAAGGCGACCTGGGAGACCGAGCAGGATATGCGCAACCGTTACCCTCATTTTTTCACTACTTCAGGTATGTATATATGCTCGTTTACAGACGAACGAATGTTTAAGTGTGGGAGGATGCAACGACCCGGCCGGTCATTTTTAGAATTTACGCCCTGATCCCCTATTAACTGCTTTCCATGAACTTGTTTCTACTATTTTGATTCGCTGGGATGTTTGGGTTTGAGTTTCGGAGTGTTGTGGGACACTTAGTCCCTAAATGAGAGCTTAAGCTTTAGAATTTGGACCATAGTCACAGCAGTGTGAAGACGGCCTCAGAAAGGAATTTCAATGGTTCCGTTAGCTCTGCTGGGTGATTTCAGGCTTAGGGGCATGTTTGGATTGTATTTTAGATGTTTGTAGCTTATTTAGGGTTGAAATGCTGAAAGTTGAATTGGTGTTTTGATGTTGTTTTGAGCGTTCCAAATATTGGAACAAGTTTGAATGATGTTTTAGGATTGGTTGACATGTTTGGTTGAGGTCCCGAGGGCCTCAAGTGTGTTTCGGATGCTCAACGGATCATTTTTGGAACTTAGAAAATTGCAGAAAAAATTGCAGCAGTCAGTTCTGGTTTCCTTCTTAGTGTTCGTGAGTGGGGTCTCGCATTCGCGAAGAGGAGCTGGGGCTGGTGAGGAATTAATGATTCGCGTTTGCAAAGGCAGTCTTGCATTCGTGTAGGAGAAGAGAAATGGATCATCGCGTTTGCGACTTGGGCATTGCGTTTGTGAAGAGGAAAACTGGCCAGTGAAATTTTAGTGCATCGAGTTCGCGACTGTTGCCTTGCGTTCTCGAAGAAGAACGCGTCTGGGCAGAATGTTTAAGTTCAAAATCGAGGGTTTAGCCATTTTTGTGAAAACTAGAGCTTGTGAGCTCGGATTTGAGAAAGTTTTTTTTTGGGATTTTCAGAGATATCGATTGGGTTACGATTCTTAAATCCTTTTTGCTTGTAACGCATTAATCTAAACATGAATTCATCATTTAATTTCGGAATTTGGATGAAAATTGGGGAAAAGTTCTTAGACCTAAATTTCGAGTTTTGATTGGGAATTTGACGTTGGATTTGGATAATTTTGGTATGGTTAGACTAGTGAGAGTATGAGGATTCTAAAAATGTAAATATTACCCAATTATGGGCCTGGAGGGCATTTTGGTCGTTTTACCTAATTTCGCGTATTAGCTTAGAATTTATTAGTGGAATCAATTATTTGAAGTGTTATTTATATTATGTAATTGAATTGAATAGATTTGGGACATTTTGAGTTAGTACTCGTGGCAAGAACATGGTTTCAGGTTGATTATTGAGCCGGATCGAGGTAAGTGGCTTGCCTAACCTTGTGTGGGGGAAACTCCCCTTAAGATTTGCTAATGTTGATATTTGAAATGCCTTGTACGTGAGGTGACGAGTGCGTACTTGTGCTAATTGTTGGAAATCCTGTTTTCATTAAGTAACTTCAATCATGTTTTTCCTTCCTGTTTATTATACTTGCAAATTTTAAACCTGCTATTAGCTTAGAGAATCATGCCTAAATGTCTTAATTGCTTTATTTGCTCAAACTACCTTATTTGGATTATGTGCAACATACTAGGTTAGAATTACCTGTTTTACCTTGGTACAAAATAGATTTTAATTGAGTATTCTTTATATTTCTGCTGTGTGTTTACTTTGGGACTACGGGACGGTATCACGGGAGCTCCCCTGCACATATATTGATTTGGACTATGGTGCGAGACACAGCGAGATCCCTATCACATATAAATTGAGGATACCAAGAGATCCCCAACATATAAATTGAGGATACCAAGAGATCCCTAGCACATATTGAGGATACTAAGAGATCTTCGGGATACCAAGAGATCCCTATCATGTATTGAGGATACTAAGAGATCCTCGAGATACTGAGAGATCCCCGTTGTTACCTCTGTGTTGAGATTTACTCCTTTCCGTGCTTATTTTGTCTCTGTTGTAGTTGCAGTTGTCCTTTCTATTCTGTGTTATTTCTTATTGTTGCACTTAATTATACTATCTTATTTTATACTGTTATACCTTGTATTTTATTTAACCTTAGGCCCAGAACTTCCTCGTCACTACCCGACCGAGGTTACGCTTGGCACTTAGTGAGTACCGCTGTGGTGTACTCAAACCCTTTCTACGCATGTTGTTCATGTGCAGATCCAAGTACTTCCACTCAATCTTATCACACTTGAGGCGAGGCGCTTTCATAGAGACTTTGAGGTATCTCTGCCACGTCCGCAGACCGAGGAGCCCCTTTCTATTTTCTGTACTAGTATAGCCCTTCTGTATTTTCCTTTTGATAAACATTCCTGGAGTTAGAGTTTTTTATGTATCTATTAGCTTGTGATTCATGGGGTTCCGTATTTTGGGAGTGTTAGGTTGAGACTCTTGTGCTATTATATGCCAGGCAACATCTTAACGCTTTAATTGATATTTTTCTTCTGTTTTAGCTAGTTTTGTTCCGTTGTTTTCTTTTCCGCAATTTTGTTAGGCTTACCCAGTCATAGAGACTAGATGTCGTCACGACAGTTTACGGAGGGCGAACTTGGTCATGACAAGTATACCCCCATAAGGTGAATCACATTGAGATACTATGAAATACGATTTGGGAATCACTTCAAATATTTCTCGATACAACGTAAGCCCTAGTGGCAAGGTATTACATAAGAAGTTTCAAGTTATCAGTAGTATATTGTAGATCAATATTGAGGAGAATCATAATTAATAGACAAAAGTTACAAAGTATGAGCTGAGATTAAGTCGCCATTCTTAAGATGAATAGTAATGAGGAAGCATTAAAGGACTTAGATTTATACACATGGGATAAGCAAAAAGAGTAAGATGGAATTTGGTAGCAGACCTCAGCAACGATAAATCGAAGTAAGAGTTATGGTATAGTATGACCTACATAGATACAGTAAAGTCATACGAATGGATAACCAGGTCTATGAAATAAGATATAGCCATATTCGCAAGTTCTACAAAGTACTGAGTAAGGAACTTCAATACACCTATAGATGCCTAGAGAGGCATCCTATTAAGCATTGTAAATATTTACAAAGTAAGGCCTAGAGATTTGCTAAAAGTTGGAGGAAAAAGGAGAGCAGAGTCGCATAGGAAAACATACAAGTTGAGTATCGTAGAGGCAGCATGATAGGAGGTAGTAACAGTTACGAGATTGGAAGGAATTCCATCAAGAGTCAAGGCGTGGGAAAGAGGCCTAAAGGGGAATGCCCTGGCCTTTGGATTATTCAATGAACATTTGCCTAAATGGAAAGAAGAATATTAAAGTATTCGCAAGAGCTATGGGTTATGAGAATGATAAGTGAATCAGCTAACATTTGAGGACGAATGTTCCAAAGGGGGGAATAATGATACGCCCCGCAATATTACGTCGATATTACGTCCTACAGTATTATATTACGATGATCTTACGCCTTGCAGTATTACATTACGATGATGTTACGCCTTGCAGTATTAAATTACGACGATGTTGCACCCTGTAGTATTGTACTTGAATTTGTCGTAAGGTAATTGACATCAGTACAAGGAAAAGATTATTTGGAGATTATAAGGATTATGCTATTTCAAACAAGTGATGAGTAAATTCGTGAAGGTGAGAGAGGTACACGAATTAAAGAAAACGAGCTTCCTTTAAGGTGGCCGATTTGGGATAAAATATAGGTCGAGCGATAATACCCAATTATTATGGACTAGTACCATGCAAAGTACCATATGACCACGGTAGTATGATGTATAAAGTATATTAAAGTAAGTTGAATTTTAAGTAATTTGAGATAATTTTTAATTAGGCTGGTAATTGGTTAATTACCGGGTATCAGGACATTACCTAATTAACTAATTAGCGGATAAAAATCAATAATTTCCAACCAAAACGTGGCAGCATATGCCATATAAAATTATGACTCTTTCAATTGAATGAAAGAGGTGGCATATCTAATGAATACTACATGGCTTAGTCACTTGGATTAGGTGGCATATACTTAGAATCTATTACATTTCCAAGACTAAAATATCAAAAACAATTCTACAATCAGAATGTATAGAGTGAGACGTTACAAATTTTCCTAGACTTTCAACAAAATTTCATTTTCAAACATTTCCAATTAACAGTGAGACGTTAGAAATTCTCCTAGCCTTTCAACCAATTTCATTTTCAAACATTTCAATCCAAGTGAGACATTAGCAATATTCTTCTTGCAAACAATCCCTACAAAAGAAAATCTAATGAGAATTATTAGAGTCTTAGTAACGTACAAATTTTGTGGTTCTAACGGAGTACCGTGCAATCTCTTCCAATAATATCATATGGATTTTTTCCTACTCCAGGTATGTTAAGGCTGTTCTTTCTTTCTTTTTGGGATGATCTATACGACACGAACGAAACAAAGAAATGCACAAATTCCATAAAATGACTCTATTCATAGAAATACTAGAGATGTCGATGTTCTTGATTCCCTATGTGTCATATTATTCTATCATCTATTCATGGGTCTCAAAAATACGTAAGTTGGTAAAATTTATTTCATGATATTAGACAGAGGCATGATGGTTTTATGATGTACCAAGAGATCTTATTAACGTGTTTCATATGCATTTCATGCATTTATACATGCACATTGACCCATAACCAGATGACGTTATATACGCGTATATATGTATATTATATGTATATGAGATATGGAAAAAGGTTATGGCGTTATATACGCACCACCACCTGATCAGCTGGTATACATTTATGAATTTGCCCATAGTGGTCAAGATGATATGATGGGATGCCCTCAGAGGCTTGATGATGTTATGAATATATGTACCTATGCACGACATGACATTTATATGTATATGCATGACATTTTAAATATTAAAGGATTTCATAGAGCTATTCAGATTTACATGTCGAGTCTTTTACTCCATGTTTCTCTCATGTCTATTGTCTAATGATTTTCATTCCTTACATACTCGGTACATTATTTTTACTAACGTCCCTTTTTGCTTGGGGACGCTGCATTTCATGCCCGCAAGTCCCGATAGACAGATTGAGAATCCTCCAAGTTGGCGATCAACTCAGCGGAAGATGTTGGTGCACTCCATTTGCTCCGGAGTTACTTGTTTGGTCAGTATAATTTAGATGTGTATTGTTTGGTATGGGGGGCCTCTGTCCAGACATTTACGATATCATTTATTCTTAGAGGCTTATAGACATATGTTATGTATACGGATTATTGCATGGCCTTGTCGGCCTATGTTTTGAGTATATAAAGGATCATGCCGGCCTTATAGGCCGTGCGTCATATGTATAAGCTTGGATTACATGTTGGATCGTCCAATGTCAAGTATTTCTCCATGTTTTATTCTACTTAACTCACGACAACCTCTCTGACTCATTTACCTATGATAGTATGATACGAAAAGATACATTATGTTGGTACTCAATTGAGTAAGGTATCGGTTGTATGTCGTGGCCCATCGGTTTTGGGTCATGATAGATCTCTGATGCATTTACGAAACATAAACACGTGAGAGACTAGATGTACAGATTCCCAATCCGAAAGCAAGTCCAACTCATATGCTACCTGGCCTACCTTGCATATGATCCTATATGGTCCAATGTACCGAGGGCTAAGTTTTACCCTTTTTCCGAACCTCATATCGCCTTTCATCGGTGATACCTTTAGGAATACCCATTCATCAACCTGAATTCCAAGTCTCGCCGTCGATTATATGCATACGACTTCTAACGGCTTTGAGCTAATAGCCTTTCCTATATAAGCTTAATTTTCTCGATTGCCTATTGTACCAATTCTAATCCTACTAATGTAGTTTCCCCATATCTAACCACCCTATAGGTGACCTACACTTCCATCTGTAAAGAGCTTCGTATGGAGCCATTTGAATATTGGAATAATAGCTATTATTAAATGCAAATTCAATAATCGGCAGATGATCATCCCAGGTCGGCTACTTTTGAAGTCTATCACACAAGCCCGTAACATATCTTCAAGTGTTTGAATAGTACGCTCAGCCTGTCCGTCTATCTGGGGATAAAATGTTGTACTAAGACTTACTTGAGTCCCCAATCCTTTTTGGAAAGACCTTCAGAAGTTGGTTGTAAATTGAGATTCTCTATCCGAGATAATAGATATAGGGACACCATGCAGTCGTACTATCTCCTTAATATAAAGACTTGCATAATCTTCTGAGGAATATGTTGTCCTAACGGGCAGAAAATGGGCTGCCTTTGTAAGCCTATCAACAATTACCCATATCTAATCGAACTTACGCTGGGTACGAGGAAAGCCTACAATGAAATCCATATTTATTATTTCCCATTTCCAAGTCAGAATCTACATAGCCTGCAATAATCCACCGAGTTTTTAATGCTCAATCTTAACCTACTGACAGTTAGGATACTGAGCAACAAACCCTACTATATCTTTTTTCATTCCGTCCCACCCATATACTTCCCTGATATCATGATACATCTTTGTCGCTCCTGGATGGATAGAATAACGAGAATAGTGAGTTTCCCCCATAACCTACCGACGCAGCCCTACAACACTAAGCACACATAATTGCCCTCATTATCTGAGGACCCTATCTTCTGTAATTTCAAATGGTGTCTTCTCTTTCTAAGGGGCGGTATCCCTATAAAGAACTAACACAAGATCCTCGTACCGGCATTCCTTCACTTCAGTTTCTAACGAGGATGTTTCCATATCCTGAATAGTAATTCCAATATCACCCGAGTCCAATAATCGAATTCTAAGACTAGCTAGATGATTAATCTCATAGGCTATTCCCCTCTTTTCTGGCTGTAAGTATGATAGGCTACCTATAGATCTATGGTTGATGGAGTCGGCTTCCATGTTTGCCTTCCCTAGATGGTATAAAATATCAACGTCATAGTCTTTAAGTAGCTCCAACCATCTACTTTGACATAAATATAATTCCTTTTGCTTGAAGATATACCGGAGGCTGTTTATGATCCGTATAGATATCAATATGAATGCCATACAAGTAGTGTCTCCACATCTTTAGTGAATGAATCACTGCGGATAACTTTAAATCATGGGTCGAGTAAGTTTCCTTGTGCTTTCTTAGTTGTCTAGATGCATAAGCTACAACCTTACTATGCTGCATCCACATAAAACCCAATCGAACGCCTGAAGCGTCACAATAGATAACATAACCATCGGTCATTTCTGGGAGCGTTAGAACCAGTGTTGAAGTTATTCTATCCTTCAATGCCTGGGAACTTCGTTCGGAAGCATAGTTCCATTAAAACTTGGCTCCCTTCTAAGTTCACTTATATGGGTATTCTAATCCTTCACAATAAATGAAATTACCCTCTTCGAATGCCCAAACTTCATCCTTTATTTATCACAATTACGCCCTTATTCCACTACCAGTGAAACATTTCATCTATTCCAAATGTTACTAGTCTTAGATTACTCTGAGTTCATTCAGGCTATACTGAGCCTTATATAATTTAGAGAAACCATCAGCTCTCTTATGAGCATAACCCCAAGGACTTATCCATTCTTGTCCCCTTTTTACTCATATTTTTCTTATCCTTCCTCCTATCTTCCTAAAACCTTATCGCTCTACCATACTTTAACTTGCGACCCACACATCTCTATTTATACTTATTCACAACCTTCCCTCAACTTGCTTGCACCATAAATTTTCTTATGTTATTCTGTAACATCAAGCGAAACACGAGATACCACTTTGTTTAAGGTGCTAAAAGAGAAGAAAGTTTTGTTACAAGTTTCCTATAATAACCTATCAAATGGAGAAGCTACGAACCTCTGTCGGTATCGAGGGTCTAGGTCGAGTCTTTACTGCTCCAATCTTTTGTGTATCCACCCGGATACCTTCACCCAAAATGATATGCCCAAGGAAGGCCACAGAGTTCAACCAGAATTCATATTTAGAGAATTTTGCATACAACTTCTCCTTTGTAGAAATCCGAGCAGAGTATGCAAATTATCTGCTTGCTTCACCTCTGAACGAGAATACACCAATATATCATCGATAAATATACTTACGAACAGATCTGAAAAGGGCCTGAACACACGATTCATCAAATCCATGAATACTGCTGGGCATTGGTCCAACCGAATGACATAACACGAAACTCGAAGTTCTCATAACTAGTCCAGATTGTTATCTTCGGTATATCTTCCTCTTTAACCCTTACCTGATGGTACCCAGACCTCAAGTCTTTCTTTGAAAAACATATGGCACCTAGGAAGTGATCAAATAAATCATCAATCCTCAGGATCAGGGTACTTATTCTTGATCGTCACCTTATTCTACTGTCTATAATCAATACATATCCGTAAGGAACCATCCTTCTTCCTCACAATTAACACAAGTGCTCTCCATGGTGATGTACTAGGTCTGATAAAGCCTTTTTCAAGCAAATCCTTTAGTTGTTCCTTCAACTCTTTTAGTTCTACAGGAGCCATCTTATAATAAGGAATAGATATTGGATGTGTATCTTGTAGTAGGTCAATAGCAACTCAATTTCTTGCTCTAGGGGAAGACCCTAAAGTTCATCGGGAAACATCGGGAAACTTGTTAACCACGGGGAATGACTAAATGGTTGATAACTCTACTTCCACATCCCAACCCGAACTCAGTGATAAATATAGCCCCTTCTGATTATCTTCCTTGCCTTGAGATAAGAGATAAATTTACCTCTTGGTGATGCTGTATTACCTTTCCATTCTAAAAAGGGTTCTCCTGGGAGCTAAAATCAAGCCATCTTTGATCTATACTCGATGCTAGCATAACAAAAGGCCAACCAATCCATACCCATTATAATATCAAGTTCTACCCAACCGAACACCACGTACCTTATCCTTGTTTGTTATCAAATCTATCACGAGCCATTTTGGGCTACATCCATATTTATAGGTAACAATATTAAAACATAAAATGCATAACTAACTTAAAAAAGGTTTATATACATAGGGGTTGACCAGGATGAAGACACGTTATACCTAAAACTAGATATAGGATACTTCCTGCAAAACCTCTAAGTAAACCGTCACGACACAAACCGATGGGCCGCAACGGGCATGTGGTACCTTACTCAACCGACTACCAACGTAACGTATCTTTCTCATTACATCATCATATACACGTGACATATGGGCCTAATAGGTCAACATGATAATTTATAAACTCAAAACATAGGCCGACAAAGTCGTACAATCTTTCACATACACGTCATATGACCACAAGCCTCTAAGAGTACATAAATGTCATAAAGGTCGGGACAGAGTCCCGCCATACCAAACAATACACGTCTGAATCATACTAACCAAACAAGAAACTCTGAAGAAAATGGAGCGCACCAACATCTTCTGCGCTGAAAGCCTACTTGGAAGGCTTTCGACCTATCTATCAGGATGTACGGGCATGAAATGCAGCGTCCCCAGGCAAAAGGGATGTCAGCACGGAAAATGTACCGAGTATGTAAGGCACATAAATAAGTACATAACAGACATGGAAGAAATATAGAGTAATTAACTCAACCTGTAAGTCTGGATAACTCTGCTAATCATGAAATACTTTTAGTGTCATGCATATGCATATGAATGTCATGTTCGTGCATAGGTATATGTTTCATAACATCATCAGCCTCTGAGGGTATCCCATCATATCATATCGGCCACTGTGGGCAAAATCATCATTGTATACCAGCTGATCAGGTGGTGGTGCGTATATAACGCCATAACCTTTCCCATATCCCATATACATATACATACATACATATATATATATATATATATATATATATATATATATATATATATATATATATATATATAACGCCATCTGGTCATGGGTCAATGTACACGAACGCAATGCATGAAAAGTACGATCCAACATGTAATCTAGAGAGGCTGTCGTGAGATAAGTAGAATAAAACATGGAGAAATACTTGACATTGGATGATCGAACATGTAATCCAAGCTTATACATATGACGCACGGGCCTATAAGGCCGGCATGATCCTTTATATACTCAAAACATAGGCCGACAAGGCCATACAAAAAACTGTATACATGACATATGTATACAAGACTCTAAGAATACATAATATCGTAAAGGTCGGGATAGAGCCTCGCCATACCAAACAATACACATCTAAATTATACTGACCAAACAAGCAACTCCGAAGCAAATGGAGTGCACTAACATCTTCCGCTGAGCTGATCACCTACTTGGAGGACTCTCAATCTATCTATCGAGACCTGCGGGCAAGAAACACAGCGTCCCTAAGCAAAAGAGAAGTCAGTACAAATAATGTACCGAGCATGTAAGGAATGAAAATCAATAGACAATAGACATGAGAGAAACATAGAGTAAATGACTTGACATGTAAATCTGAATAGCTCTATAAAATCCTTTAATATTTAAAATGTCATGTATATGTGTATGAATGTTATGTCGTGCATAAGTACATGTTTCATAACATCATCAGTGTCTGAGGGCATCCCATCATATCATATCGGCCACTGGGGGCAACATCATCAACGTATACCAGCTGATTAGGTGGTGGTGAGTATATAATGTCATAACCTTTCCCATATCCCATATACATATATATACGTACATATATATGCGTATATAATGCCATATGGTCATGGGTCAATGTACATGAATGCAATGCATGAAAAGTACGTTGATAAAATCTTTCGGAATGTCATAAGACCATTTTGACTTTGAGTAATATCATAAAGTAAACTCTTTTCAACTTTCATATTTTTCTGAGACCCATGAACAGATGATAAAATATTATGACACATGGAAATTCAAGAACATAGATATCTCTAATACTTCTATTAATAGAGTCATTTATAGAATTTCTGCATTTGCACGTTTCGTTCGTATCGTATGGATCATGCCAAAAAGAAAGAATGAATAGCCTTAACATACCTGAACCAATTCTCTTGACAATCCCTTTAACACCCGTTAATTGCGACAACATGTATCGACGAATTGAAGTAGGAAAATATATGTATGATATTCTTGAGAAAGATTGGACCGTACTCCTTTAGAATCGCAAAATCCTGTTGTTATAACATAACATAGTCTCATGTGATTTTTGTAGCAAAATTCATGTTGCTAACATGTTGATTGAGTTGCTGAAGTTTTCATGTCATTGTAGAGACTAGAAAAAGAATTTGGAAAGGTTATCTTAACCTTTGGGAGTTGGCCCCACTTTATGGCTTAGTTGGCCAATAATTTCTCCAATCTTTGCCACCTTTCATATGAAATTAAGAGTCATCATTCAAGACCTCTATGGCTGACACCTAAATGGTTATAAGTCTTATCCAAATATCATCCACCTAATTCCTTAATCAACTTATTAATCCCCACTAATCCAATAATTAACCAATTATCTATGTAATTAAGAATTATCTCGAATTACTTAAAATACTACTCACTTTTAACGCACCTTATACACCTTACTAGCATGCTCATGTAGTACCTTGTATGACACTAGTCCATAAATACCGGGCATCTTAGCTTGGACCGTATTTTACCCCAAAATGCCAAACTTGGACAATTCATATAGTCTCGAATATTACCTTTGATCTTTCTCCCCATTCATTAGACATGGTGGGTGTCACTTTCTTTTGGAGGGCATACAATTTTTTGTTGTGAGACTGCTTTTACATGACCATTTCTCCTTCGAGTCACCATGTTTAGGTTGAAGCCTTCTTCCTTATTTCCACAGCTAGTCTTCCATTGTAGTACTTAGGGAGGACTCTCTGACTCTTGTAAAGTTGTGGGCTTATTACGGATATTTTGATGTCCTTTCTTGCCTATAATTATCCCTAGTTACTTACTTCCACATCCTTGTACTTGTAGGGTTGCTTCTGAACTAATATTTTGACTGTATTTCCAGTGGCACTCTTTTTTATTCCCGTAACACGTACGGTATCTTTAACTACCCCAACTCCTATCTGAATATTTCCCAAGGTTATGATGTCATATTTGCGTGATTGAATTCCCCATGTTGGGTTTTACTCTGTTTATCTTGCATGATTTGTTGATTTGTCTATATCCTCTTATCTAGCCATAACTAGGCTCTACCTGAATTTACTACTAACTACTCGTTGGCCCATTCTCATATTAATATTTCGTGTAATCTTTCCTAGGTTATTTCCTTTATTTTAACTTACCTCTCACATTGGCTCCTTATTTATCAATAACATCCCACGCATGAATCCTTACTTCCTTTCCTTGACATCGTGTTTGCATAATGTTCTAGAATCGTAGTATAACTGTAGGATTTGAATAAGTGCAATCTCATCCCTTTTTCATTTTTTGTCACATTCTTCCTTTACCATTTCATTATTACTAGAACCACTTAATTTAGATTTAATGCCACATCACTCCATATTCCCCCCTTTAGGAGAGTACTAAGATTTAGCGCTATGATAATCTACCTATAGATGTTTTACCTCTTTATCTTTGGTGTCCTTTCACATCATCGATGACCCTTACTCGCCTTGCAGTCATCTTTCTGTACCAAGGATAACAAACTTCCTTACTCATGAGGGAAACATCTAGTGTAACTGGCACCTACAGTCCCATAAGTTTAACTTTACTCACATTGCTTGTTTTAAGGAAATCTCTACCCGAATGACCATTCTATGAATTTCTCATGAATCTTCTTCTATGTTCCATTCTATTATTGCCGGCATGAATCTGAAATTCTCGTGATGTCGACCATTATCAAATCACTAAATCCCTAATTCATTTTTACTTTACCTTGTTCACCAGCCCGTACTAGTTTCTATTACTCTAGGATCTAACTTTTCCTTTTGGTAATCACGTCAGAGTTGCAAACTTATTTCTTGAAATGAGGATATGACTTTATCGCCTATACTATTTTGTTGTCTCAAGGCCTGTCACACCTCGTATTTTCCTTCACTTGACTATAGACTCTGTTATCTTTTTGACCTACCGTTGTCATTCATGTATCACATCTTACTCTTAATGCTTCATTAACTCTCTTCTGATTTCCTGCTAACATTTTTATCACTTTATTCTGAAAATTTTAATAGGACGTTCCTTTGCTTTTAGCTCCCCTTGCTCCATCTACTGGCCCTTCGGGTTGCCTAACATTCTTTCTTTACTAGGGATGGGAGTCATATTAAGGTAACATTTATCCTTTCAAGGTTTCCAGAGCCTATCTTTATAGTACCCATATCTACCTGTATTATTTTAGAGTGCACCATCTGGGTGTCTCACAAGGAGATTTTGGTACATTTGCAAAGTCTTTCTAAAACGTCAACTAACTCAAACAATCCATTCACCATTTTGGGTTACTCTAACCCTAGCCAAATCCCGATATCATGTTCCTCTTTTAAACAACACATGTTAGCCCGCATAGGCATAACTGAGATAGATATATCTTATTGTAAATACCTTTGTTACCGTTGAAAGTAACTCAAAATGCTTATGTTCCTCTGCCTGAAGTATAAATACTATTAAACTTTATTAACTGGGTTCCTCGTACCCTTCTTCATCTTGCTTCTTTTGCTTGTTGAAACTTGCATTTATCTTCTTAATATCCCATTGTCTTTCACCATAAATGTGGATAGGCATTCTTCCCTTAAGGCTTCTTATCAGGAAGCTTACACCTTTTAGTACACCCATGATCTGCTAAAGACCTCACATTTATTTATCGTAGGCAAATTTCAAAAATTCAATTCCTCTAACTCAGCTCTTCCACAACTATCTCTCTTTCCAACATTCATTCCGGATGTAGGTATCATCTTATTACGAATAAAATAGAATTTCCAAATTTGAATTCTTATAAGTGAGCTCTACCACACGATCTAGAGTAAGAAGAAAGTGACAATCAAAAATAATGCCCTGTAGCCTCCTGCTTATAAGTGTGGTGCACGACACACCCATAAACAAGACTCTACTAGACACGTCTTGTAGACTCCCTAGGACAGAACTACTCTGATACAACTTTTGTCACGACCCAAACCGATGTGCCGCGATGGGCACGTGGTACCTTACTCAACCGAGTACCAACGTAATGTATCTTTCTTATTACATTATCATATACACGTGACATATGGGCCTAATAGGCCAACATAATCATTTATAAACTCAAAACATAGACCGACAAGGCCATACAATCTTTCACGTACATGACATATGTCTACAAGCCTCTAAGAGTGCATAAATGTCATAAAGGCTGGGATAGAATCCCGCCATACCAAACAATACACGTCTAAATCATACTAACCAAACAACCAACTCCGAAGCAAATAGAGCGCACCAACATCTTCCATGCTGATAGCCTACTTAGAGGGATCTCGACTTGTCTATTAGGACCTGTGGGTATGAAACGCAGCGTCCCCAGGCAAAAGGGACGTTAGTACGAAAAATGTACCGAGTATGTAAGGCACATAAATAAGTACATAACAGACATGGAAGAAATATAGAGTAATTGACTCAACCTGTAAGTCTGGATAACTCTGTAAATTATGAAATATTTTTAGCATCATGCATATGTGTATGAATGTCATGTCGTGCATAGGTACATGTTTCATAATATCATCAGCCTCTGAAGGCATCCCATCATATCATATCGGCCACTATGGGCAAAATCATCATCGTATACCAGCTGATCAGGTGGTGGTGCGTATATAACGCCATAACCTTTTCCATATCCCATATACATATATATATATATATATATATATATATACATATATATACATACATATATACGCGTATATAACGTCATCTGGTCACGGGTCAATGTACATGAATGCAATGTATGAAAAGTACGTTAATAAAATCTTTCGGAATGTCATAAGACCATTTTGCCTTTGAGTAATATAATAAAGTAAACTCTTTTCAACTTTCATATTTTTCTGAGACCCATGAATAGATAATAAAATATTATGACACACGAAAATTCAAGAACATAGATATCTCTAATACTTCTATGAATGGAGTCATTTATGGAATTTGTGCATTTACACGTTTCTTTCATATCGTATGGATCATGCCAAAAAGAAAGAAGGGATAGCCTTAACATACCTGAACCAATTCTCTTGACAATCGATTTAACACCCGTTAATTGCAACAACACGTATCGACGGATTGAAGTAGGGGAAAATTCGTATGATATTCTTGAGAAAGATTGCACCGTACTCCTTTAGAATCGCAAAATCCCGTTGCAATAACATAACATAGTCTCATGTGATTTTTGTAGCAAAATTCTCGATGCTAACATGTTGATTGAGTTGTTGAAGTTTTCATGTCATTGTAGAGACTAGAAAATGAATTTGGAAAGGTTTTCTTAACCTTTGGGAGTTGGCCCCACTTTATGGCTTAGTTGGCCATTAATTTCTCCAATCTTTGCCACCTTTCATATGAAATTAAGAGTCATCATTAAAGACCTCTATGGCTGCCACCTAAATGGTTATAAGTCTTATCCAAAAATCATCCACCTAATTCTTTAATTAACTCATTAATCCCCATTAATCCAATAATTAACCAATTATTTACGTAATTAAGAATTATTTCGAATTACTTAAAATACTACTCACTTTTAACGCACCTTATACACCTTACTAGAATTGTCATGTAGTACCTTGTATGACACTAGTCCATAAATATCGAGTCTTTTAGCTTGGGCCGTATTTTACCCCAAAATGCCAAACTTGGACAAAATTCATTTTCTTTGACCTGCTCCCCCTTTCACCTTCATGAATTTACTAATCGCTTGTGGAATAGCATAATCCTTATAATTTTCAAATAATCTTTTACTTGGACTGACGTCAATTACCTTTCGACAAATTTAACGTACAATACTTCAGGGTGCAACATCGTCGTAACTTAATACTATGAAGCGTGACATCACCGTAATGTAATATTGTTGGGTGTAACACTATCGTAACTTAATACTGTGAAGCGTAGCATCACCGTAATGTAATACTGCTGGGTGCAATACTATTGTAACTTAATACTGCGAAGCGTAACATCATCGTAATGTAATAATGTAAGGCGTAACATTATTCCTCCCTTTGGAACATTCATCCTCGAATGTAGACTGATGCACTTATCATTTTCATACTTATATCTTCCGAATACTTTAGAACTTCCCTTTCTATCTAGGCGATTGTTCTGTGAATGATTCCAAAGTTCGGGGCATTTCCCCCCTTAGGCCTCCTTCTCACACCACAACTTGTAGTCGGAATCCTTCCAATCTCGTAATTGTTGCTACCTTTCATCATGTAGCATGTACAATTTTGACCTTGTAAGTGTGCCCAATCTCTAGGCTTCGTATGTAGAGCTTGATAGTATGTCCCGTTGGGCATCTGTGAGTATACTGAAATTCTTCGCTCGATACTTTGTTGAATTTACGAATATTGCTATATCTTATCGCATAGGTCCGTTTAGCCATCCGTATGAATTTACTGCCATAACTATTACTTTAATTTATCGTTGCTGAGGTCTGCTACCAAATCCCAGCTTACTCTCATTGCTTATTCTATATGTATAAATTTAAGTCCTTTAATGTTTCCTCATTACTGCTCATCTTTAGAATGCCGACCTAATCGCATACCACTTTGTGACTTTTGTCCATCCATTGTTGATTCAACTCAATATTGATCTACAATATACCACTGATAACTTGAAACTTCTTACGTAATACCTTTCCCCTAGGGCTTACGTCACATCAAGGAATATTCAAAGTGATTCCCATAATCATATTTCATAGTGTCTCAATGTGATTCACCTTATGGGGGTATCCTAATTTCGTGCCGCCAGCGAAATCTTTTCTCCTTCTCTTCTTTTTTTTTCGAATCATTATTCAAAGGAAGGCCCAAATATCATCCGTTATCTGTCACAATTATACCCTCATTTTATTACCAGGTCAGCATTTCATTCCTTCTAAATGCTATTAATCTTAGACTCCTTTGAGCTCATTCAAGCTATACTGAACTTTCAATAATTTAGAGGAACCATTATCTCCCTTGTTTCCATGGACTTAATCCTGAGGACTTATCCATTTTTGTCACCTTTTCACTTGCCTTTCCTCATCCTTACTCATGTTTCCTTAAAACTTTGTCGCTCTACCATACTTTAGATTGCGACCTATACATATCCATTTATACTACTTGCACCATAGATTTCCTTATGTTATTCTGTAACGTCAAGCGAGATATCATATCGTCTCTTTCTCTACTCTCGTAACTAGATCTCTCAGTACTTATAAATCATAGGCTGGAAGATATGCCACCGATGATGCCGCTATCATTCCCGGTTATCGGATCCTCGTGCTTATATCCTTCTATCAGAAGTATGTACTATTCACGATCTTCTGCCTTTGAGTATCTCGTACGTTGTTCAGCTTTACCTTACTTACCTAAAAATCTTGCATCGCATCTTTTATCTCTTTCCTGACCTCCTTTCCACCTAGGTGTAATTCACGTCCATAACTTGAAGCTCTATTATAATACTCGCACCTCAGGTACATACATAATCCGGTGGGAGCTTCATACTGACTTCTTATGAGGCCGGTACTTCTTCTAACTAGCGTCCTTGTAGAGTCATTATAGATTATGGTTGTTGTGTTATTTCTCTTGAACATGTGATATTAAGAGTGATTCTGTCATGTTCTCAAGCACAACTTCTATAATTATTTCTAGGTCTAATAATCAGACTCTTAATTTACTTGGGTGATGTAATTCTTTAGTTTTATTTTCCTTCTGATTAATCTTTATGTAGGCTTAAGCTATCTTCCAATCTGTGGCTCATGGTATCAGTTATTACCTTAGCCTTTCATGGGCGTTATGGAATATCCATGTTACAATCTTCTAATAATTCACTCCTTTGTGTATGCCCTGGGCTCAATTCTTTCTTTTAACTTATACCGGAGTTTTCTATGGATGTATGATTGTCAACAAATATGTTGCCTGGATAATTTTTCAAAATCTTGAGTGTATCCATAATGTACTAACTCTGGATCGTTGATCGAATAATTCCTTTCGCTCCATCTCAGCTTTCTTTAAATCTATGCAATTACTTTTCCTGGTTTTCCTGCCCCTTGTTGCGTGCATACGTAACTCATCCTAGTTCCCACACACACCAAAATTTTTGTGGAACTCATATAGTCTCGAATAATACCTTCGATCATTCTCCCCATTCATTAGCCACGGTAGGTGCCACTTTCTTTTGGAGCGCATACGATTTTTGGTTGTGAGACTGCTTTTACATGACCATTTCTCCTTCGAGTCACCATGTTTAGGTTGAAGCCTTCTTCCTTATTTCTACAGCTAGTCTTCCATTGTAGTACTTAGGGAGGACTCTCTGACTCTTGTAAAGTTGTGGGCTTATTACGGATCTTTTGATGTCCTTTCTTGCCTATAATTATCCCTAGTTACTTCCACATCCTTGTACTTGTAGGGTTGCTTGTGAACTGATATTTTGACTGTATTTCTAGTGGCACTCTTTTTTATTCCCGTAACACTCATACGATATCTTTAACTACCCCAACTCCTATCTGAATATTTCCCAAGGTTATGATGTCATATTTGCGAGATTGAATTCCCCATATTGGATTTTACTCTATTTATCTTGCACGATTTGTCGATTTATCTGTATCCTCTTATCTAGCCATAACTAGGCTCTTCCTGAATTAACTACTAACTACTCGGCCCATTCTCATACTAATATTCCGTGTTATCTTTCCTGGGTTATTTCCTTTGTCTTAACTTACCTCTCGCACTGGCTCCTTATTTATCAATAACATCCCACGCAGGAATCCTTACTTCCTTTCCTTGACGTCGTGTTTGCATAATGTTCTTGAATCGTAGCATATATGTAGGATTTGAATAAGGGCAATCTCATCCCTTTTTCATTTTTTGTGACATTCTTCATTTACCATTTCATTATTACTAGAACTACTTAATTACGATTTAATGCCACATCACTCCATATTCCCCCCTTTAGGGGAGTACAAAGATTTAGTGCTATGACGATCTACCTATAGATGTTTAACCTCTTTATCTTTGGCGTCCTTTTACATCATCGATGACCCTTACTCACCTTGCAGTCATCTTTATATACCAAGGATAACAAATTTCCTTACTCATGAGGGAAACACTTAGTGTAACTGGCACCTACAATCCCTTAAGTTTAACTTTACTCACATTGCTTGTTTTAAGGAAACGTCTACCTGAATGACCATTCTCTGAATTTCTCATGAATCTTCTTCTATGGTCCATTCTATTATTGTCGGCATGAATCTGAAATTCTCATGATGTCAACCATTATCAAATCACTAAATCCCTATTTCATTTTTACTGTACCTTGTTCACCAGCCCGTACTAGTTTCTATTACTCTAGGATCTAACTTTTCCTTTTGGTAATCGCGTCAGAGTTGCGAACTTATTTCTCGAAAAGAGGATATGACTTTATCGCATATACTCTTCTGTTGTCTCAAGGCCTGTCACACCTCGTCTTTTCCTTCACTTGACTATAGACTCTGTCATCTTTTTGACCTACCGTTGTCATCCATGTATCACATCTCTCTTAATGCTTCATTAGCTCTCTTCTTATTTCCTGCTAACATTTTTATCTATCACTTTATTCTGAAAGTTTTAATAGGACGTTACTTTTCTTTTAGCTCCCCTTGCTCCATCTACTGGCTGTTCGGGTTGCCTAACATTCTTTCTTTACTAGGGATGGGAGTCATATTAAGGTAACATTAATCCTTTCAAGGCTTCCAGTGCCTATCTTTATAGTACCCATATCTAGCTGTACTATTTTAGAATGCACCATCTGGGTGTCTTACAAAGAGATTTTCGTACATTTGCAATGTCCTTCTGAAACGTCAACTAATGCAAACAATCCATTCACCATTTTGGGTTACTCTACCCCTAGCCGAATCTTGATATCTTGTTCCTCTCTTAAACTAAACATGTTAGCCCCCATAGGGCATAACTGAGATAGATATAGCTGATTGTACATACCTTTGTTACTGTTGAAAGTAACTAAAAATGCTTATATTCCTCTGCCTGAAGTATAAACGCTGTTAACCTTCATTAACTGGGCGTCTCGTACCCTTCTTCATCTTGCTTATTTTGCTTGTTGAAACTTTATTTATCTTCTTAATCTCTTATTGTCTTTCACCATAAATGTGGATAGGCATTCTTGCCTTAAGGCTTCTTATCAGGAAACTTACACCTTTCAGTACACCTATAATCTGCTAGAGACCTCACATTTACTTATCGTAGGCAAATTTCAAAAATCCAATTTCTCTAACTCAGATCTTCCACAACTATCTCTCTTTCCAACCTTCTTTCCGGATGTAGGTATCGTCTTATTACGAATAAAATAGAATTTTGGAATTTGAATTCTTATAAGTGAGATCTACCACACAATCTAGAGTAAGAAGAAAGAGTGACAATCCTAAATGCCCTGTATCCTCTTGCTTATAAGTGTAGTGCACGACACACCCATAAACAAGACTCTACAAGACACGGCTTGTAGACTCCTTAGGACAGAACTGCTCTGATACCACTTTTGTCATGACCCAAACTGATGGGCCACAACAGGCACGTGGTACCTTACTCAACCGAGTACCAACGTAATGTATCTTTCTTATAACATCATCATATACACGTGACATACGGGTCTAATAAGCTAACATGATCATTTATAAATTCAAAACATAGGCCGACAAGGCCGTACAAACTTTCACATACACGACTTATGTCTACAAGCCTCTAAGAGTACATAAATATCATAAAGATCAGGACAGAGTCCCGCCATACCAAACAATACACGTCTAAATCATACTAACCAAACAAGCAACTCTGAAGCAAATGGAGCGCACCAACATCTTCCGCGCTGATAGCCTACTTGGAGGGATCTCGACATGCGGCATGAAACACAGCGTCCCCAGGCAAAAGGGACGTCAGTACGAAAAATATACTGAGTATGTAAGGTACTTAAATAAGTACATAACAGACATAGAAGAAATATAGAGTAATTGACTCAACCTGTAAGTCTGGATAACTTTGTAAATCATGAAATACTTTTAGTGTCATGCATATGCATATGAATGTCATGTTGTGTATAGGTACATGTTTCATAACATCATCAGACTCTGAGGGCATCCCATCATATCATATCGGCCACTGTGGGCAACATCATCAACGTATACCAGCGGATCAGGTGGTGGTGCGTATATAACGCCATAACCTTTCCCATATCCCATATATATATATATATATATATATAACGCCATCTGGTCACGGGTCAATGTACATGAACGTAATGCATGAAAAGTACGTTAATAAAATCTTTCGGAACGTCATAAGACCATTTTGCCTTTGAGTAATATCATAAAATAAACTCTTTTCAACTTTCATATTTTTCTGAGACCCAGAACAGATGATAAAATATTATGACACATGGATTTTTGTAGCAAAATCCTGTTTCTATAACATAACATAGTCTAATGTGATTTTTGTAGAAAAATTCACGTTGCTAACATGTTGATTGAGTTGCTGAAGTTTTCATGTCATTGTAGAGACTAGAAAATGAATTTGGAAAGGTTTTCTTAACCTTTGGGAGTTGGCCCCGCTTTATGGCTTAGTTGGCCAATAATTTCTCCAATCTTTGCCACCTTTCATATGAAATTAAGAGTCATCATTCAAGAACTCTATGGCTGCCACCTAAATGGTTATACGTCTTATCCAAAAATCATCCACCTAATTCTATAATCAACTCATTAATCCCTACTAATCCAATAATTAACCAATTATCCACGTAATTAAGAATTATATCAAATTACTTAAAATACTACTCACTTTTAACGCACCTTATACACCTTACTAGCATGGTCATGTAGTACCTTGTATGATACTAGTCCATTACCGGGTATTTTAGCTTGGGCCGTATTTTACCCCCAAAATGCCAAACTTGGACAAAATTCATTTTATTTGACTTGCTCCTCCTTTCACCTTCATGAATTTACTAATCGCTTGTAAAATAGCATAATCCTGATAATTTCCAGATAATCTTTTACTGAGACTGATGTCAATTACCTTTCGACAAATTTATCATATAATACTTTAGGGTGCAACATCATCGTAACTTAATACTGCGAAGCGTATCATCACCGTAATGTAATACTGCTTAGTGCAACACTGTCGTAACTTAATACTGCGAAGCGTAACATCACCGTAATGTAATATTGTTGGGCGCAATACTATCATAACTTAATACTGCGAAACATAACATCATCGTAACGTAATACTGCAAGGCGTAACATAAACATAACCATAGTATATCTACAAGTAGGGACAGAGCTCCCTACGTCCTTATAAAATATCCTAACATGTGCTGATCCGTGAATTGGCAATATTCCCAAAAGAAGTGGAGCTCACCACCCAAAAGCTGACATCTAGAGGAAGTCTAGAGTAGAGGGTCCTTGCCTCGTCCTATATGAGAGCCTCGATCGTACACACTTCGAAGCGGAATCTTCATGCCCTTATCAGTTACCTTCCTCCTCTTGGCGTGACTACTATCTTCTTCCTCTGCGTATCCCATTACATACACCGATGAACCTTGATTGACGGACTCCTAAGACTGTGGACTATCTGGAACCTCAGAAGAGCTAGTGTTCGCAAATACCTTGACATAGTATTGAGCCTGAGGGAAACCCGGATGTGCCAATCCACGCACTACTCCCCTCATACCCTGATAAACGGGCTGTGATAATGAAACTAAGGGCCTTGGTGCGGTCGAAACTCCTCTCACCCCATCTACTACCGGAGTGGTCGAAACAGCTCGAACGGATGACTTATACGGATCCTAGGATGGATCCTCCTCAATAGAACCCATGATCTCCGATAGGTCTGACTCCATAGTATAACTTATATCTCTTTCTAACACCTTTGTAGCCCTTTGACCCATGCTAGCGGTTGTAGTCTTCGGAGGCATCGCTGAAAACGTAACACATCGTTAGGAACATGAATTCTTATATCGCACGATCTAAGATAAGAAGAGAGGATAACATCCTATATGTCCTGTAGCCTCCTGTCTATAAGTGTGGTGCATAACACACCCATAAACAAGACTCTACTAGACACGGTCTGTACACAGCCCTAGGACAGAAACGCTCTGATAACACTTTTGTCATGACCCAAACATATGGGCCGCGACGAGTGCGCGTATCCTACCTGTCAGACACCCCTAAGTATGCGTCTAAGATGTAAACCTGAATAACATCTACTAAATTACGAGAATAATAAATCTGCCCAAAAAGACATACATACGTATACATGCAGAATATAGTGGGCGAGCCGGCAAGGCTGCTATAGACAACTATACACCCAAAACTGAAAGCCGACAAGGCCACATACAACCCAACTAGACATACTGTCTATATACCTCTAATAGAAATATAATTGTACAAAGACGGGACTGAGCCACGTCATACCCATATATATATATACAAACAAAATCAAAATCAGCTTCGGATCAAGTGGAGCACGCCAACTCTCGCTGATCAAGGATCCTAAGAAGGGGGACCGTCAACTTGCCTACCTACACTTGCGGGCATGAAATGCAGGCCCCATGAAATAGGGCGTTTGTACGAAAAATGTACTGAGTATGTAAGGTATGAAAATCAGTACGTAAAAGACATGGATGAAACATGGAATAGAGAAATCCATCTATAAATCTGACTATCTTTGTAAATTCTGAAACATTTATAATGTCATGCACATGCGTATAAATGTTGTGTCATTAATAGGTATGGGTGTACATAATATCATCAAGCCACTGAGGGCATCCCATCATATCGTGTCGGCCTCTGTGGGCAACATCATCAACATATACTAACTTATCAGGTGGTGGTGCGTATATAACGCTGGAACCTTTTTTAATCCATCCCAAATATATATATATATATATATATATATATATATATATATATATATATATATATATATATATATATATATATATATACATATAAATACGCGTATATAACGTCATCTGGTCATGGGTTAATGCACATGTATAAATGAATGATATGCATGAAAAATATGTAATAATCTCAATATTCCTTTTGGATAAACTTTTTCAACTGCGTATTATTCTGAGACCCAAGAATAGAAGATATAACAATATGTCACATGGGGAATCAAGAATATAGAGACCCCTAGTATTTTTATGAATAAAGTCGTTTATGAAAACTGTGCATTTGCTCGTTTCTTCTGTATAACTTGGACCATGCCAAAAGAAAGAAGGGATGGCCTTAACATACCTGGAGTAACGAAAACTCCGTATAATATTCTTGGAGAAGATTGCACAGTACTCCTTTAGAACCGCAAATTTTTTACGTTGAACTGTTGAAAATTTACATTTCTACAGGCTTAACCACGTTACTTAACGTATAAATTATGATTTTTGGAGTGTTCCTTTGAGAATGAGAAGTAGAAGTGTTATACTCACATTTAGGAATGAAAATGATGAAGTTATGTAACCTTGGATAGAATATTAATGTTTTCAAAAATTGAAATCCTTGGAATTGAAAGGATATTTAGTCTTGTGACACATAATCAAGGAATGACCTTAGTCATATCCTTATAAGGTGGCTAGCTGCCACGTTTTTTTTGGGTGGGAATTATTACTTTTTTACCCACTTATTAATTAATTAGGTATTGTCCCGTTACCCGATAATTAACCAATTATCCGTACAATTAAAAATTATCTCAAATTACTTAAAATTCTACTTATTTTTAATATACTTAATATATACATACTATCACGGACATATGATACCTTGTATGGTACTAGTCCATAATTATCGGAATTTATCGCTCGACCCGTATTTTATCCCAAATTAGCCACTTTCAACGAAACTCATTTTCTTTAATCCGTGTACCCTTTATCCTTCATGACACTTACTTATCGCTTGTTATAAATAGTGTAAATACGTTGACCTCAAGATAATCTCATTCCCGAGTTTACGTCGATTAACTGAAGACAAAACTTTTAACGTACGAAAACGCGATATGTAACAGTAGGAATGCAAACACGTGGTGGCATTCACCATTACAGATTCTCGTACCAATCTTAGTGCAACAGCTCAGCCCACTAGTAATATTTTTCGCTCTGGGCCTAGGTCCTCATGGGTTTAAAATACATCACTAGGGTCTAAGGCTTGCTAACCTGTATACCCAGCACCCCTCCTATGTTTTGCCAAAGTAGGACTCTGTCTAAAGTTTGGGGTGTTACATACACGCCCTCTTTTGGACTCAGCGTCCTCGCTAAGGTTTGCCTCCCCGCATAGGATTCGTCTAGATTCAGCACTGAGGTTTGCCCCACCTAACCGGAATTTGCATAAACTCAGTTGAAATCTGACTCACCATCAGCAAGGTTGATACAAGAGTGGATCTGATACAATATGTAACAGCCCATCATGCTAGTAATGTTGTTCGCTTTGGGCCTAGGCCCTCACGGATTTAAAACGTATCACTATGGTCTAAGGCTTGCTAACTTATATACCCACTATCTCTCTTATGTTTTACCGAAGTTACACTTGTCTAAAATCTGGGGTATTACAGTTAGGATAAACTGTGTATGCAAAAATTTATATAAGTTGTATCGTTTGTTATCACGGTTCATATTGCAGGTGTATTTGAGTTTGAAACTGTAATGGTTATAAGATTTTACTTTATGTCCCAGTAATTAATATTTAACTTGTATTATTTTCATGCACCTTTGATATAGCTTTAATTTTTTTAAATAAGCATATGTCCAAAAGAGATACTGATATTATAAATGATCATGCTTCTTATTGTTAATGACAACATGTACCTCCTAACTTATAAGTTGGGATGTCAAATAATCAACAGGTTAACTAGTACCGATCATCAAAATTAGTTCCCCCTCTCTTTGGGATGGAAGTTTTTACACAGTGTAGTTTAGCGACTAAATACGTTTGTTTCATATTTTGTATAAACTATACTTACTATGTTTGTTATTTTAACATAATGCATCTGTTTAGCAAAAGAATAACCCCCGGTATGTATGTTCACATTCACACGGTAGACACAGACATGTGAAAGCGCATGCATACATCTTTTAAAGTTTAATTAGAAAAAGAAAAGGTCAACGAGGACGACAAGAAAATTCTACAAAATAGTCATTCAGAGAATTCTAATGCCTTCTCATATAAACCACTCCTCAACAATTTGATCGCTCCTCTCTAATTAAGGGGCGACAACATAGTATAATGGTCCTTCATAATCGGCAATTTCAATCCTTCAACCTTTGGTAATACCATATTCTACAACTTGATAAAAGAATTACCTCTAAATTTAAAGGTCTGTATGACCAAATTCCTCTTTTAGAATGAGTTAAAATCTCAATTTTATAATAAAGATATGACCTTCAACTAAAAGAATTGGCACATATATAGATACTACAATGAATGAAAAAAACTCTTTGTTGAACGTTACTCACTCAATATCTCTTGTGGTTGAATATATGAGAGATTGTTTATTGTTTTCGTGAAAATATAAAGAAAATTCTCTTGTCTAACGCATTTCTAATTATATATATTGTTTTGTAGCGTTGGATTCTTTTGGAATCTTAAAGCATTGATCGTTGCTACAGTTGGCATCGGATAGACCCCGAAGGGAACACAATCAACATGAACAGATCCAATGTTTGTCATCGGATAGTATTCAATGAAGAATATTTCCTAGCATTAAATGGGCAGTCGTTGTAGAGAATATTTGTATTTGTGGTCTACCGTTACATATTCATCAATGGCCCCTTTATTGTCACTAAAGAAGGGCTTGATCCTAGGATCTTGTTTCCCTGGGTATAGCTATAAATAGTAGTTTCAACAGCCATTGTAAGGACACAGAATTGTGACGACCCGGCCAGTCGTCTCATGAGTTACCACTCTATTTCCACCATTTATGCTTTTTATTGCTTTGTCTATCGGTTCTATATGTGATCGGGTTGTTTGGCTCAGGTTCAAAAAGGATTTGGTAAGGTTTGAGACACTTAGATTCTTTTGAGGAAGCTTAAGTTGAAAAAGTCAATAGGATGTTGACTTATGTGTTAAAGGGCTCGGATGTGAGTTTTGATGGTTCGGTTAGCTTCGAGAGATGATTTGGAACTTAAGAGCGTGATTGGAATGAGTTTTGGAGGTCCGGAGTAGATTTAGGTTTGAATTGGCGAAATTGGATTTTTGGCGATTTCCGATTGGTAGGTGAGATTTTGATATAGGGGTCGGAATGGAATCCGAGAGTTGCAGTAGTTCCACTGTGTCATTTGTAATGTGTGCGGTCATTCGAAGGTGGTTTGGTTGAGTTTTTGATCGAAAGCGTAATTTAGAAGATTTTGGAATTCTTAGGCTTGAACCCGATGCGAATTTGGTGTTTTGATGTTGTTTTGAGCGTTCTGATGGTTGGAACAAGTTTGAATGAGGTTATGGGATATGTTGGCATATTTGGTTGAGGTCCCGGGGGCCTCGGGTGAGTTTCGGGTGGTCAATTGAACCATACCATGAAGTTTGGAATTACAGAAAATTGCAGATTAGTGCTGAAATGACCTTCGCGTTCGCGTCAGTTGATGAAGCTGGGATTTAAGCCTTCGTGTTCGCAAGGAAGGCTACATGTTAGCGAAGGGCTGGGCATTTGGTCATTGCGTTCACGTGAGGTGGACCGCGTTTGGGTAGAGGAAAAGTGGTTAGTTGGGTTTGAGGTACTTTATTCATCGTGTTCGCGAGAGGGATAACGCGATCGCGAAGGGGGGTCTGAGTAAAGCATCGCGTTCGCGATGGGAAGGTCACGATTGCGAAAGGGAAAATTTTGGTCAAAGTTATTTTGTGCTTCGCGAACACGAGACTGTGACTGCGTTCGCGAAGAACGATTTCAGGCCTGGGCAGAAGGTTTAAATAGTCGTCTTGTCTGCAATTTTGGGGTTTATTTCTTCCATTGTTGATCGTTTTTGAAGCTTTTTGAAGAGGATCGAAGAGGGATTCAATAGGAATCACTTGTAGGTAAGATTCATGGACTTAAAACTCGATTCTAATGTGAAATCTACCTAATTAATCATGGAATCTAAGCCTAAAATTGAAGAACTAGGGCTTGAAATTTGGAGACCTAGAATTGGGATTTGAGGAGTCATTTGTGGATGGATTTTGATGCTTTTGGTATGAATGAACTCGGGGAGTGATAAGGAATTCATTGATGTGAATTTTATTGGAATTCGAGACGTGGGCCTGGGGTCGGGTTTTGGTAATTTCAAGATTTGTGTTGTAAATTAATTATTTTCGCTTGGGCTTCATTCCCTTAGCATATTTTGACGTCGTGGTTATGATTTTGTATAGATTCGACGCGAGTGGAGGCCGATGCAAGGGGCAAAGGCATCGCGGGATAGAGCTTTGACCGGATTGAGGTGAGTAATGATTGTAAATGATGTTCTGAGGGTATGAAACCGCGAATTGCACATCGTTGTGCTATATTGAGGTGACGCACATGCTTGATGACGAGCGTGGGGTCGTGCACTACTGAGGATTATGACTTAGTCCATCCCGAATGACTATTTTACCATGTATTTGACTGAAATCTATTTGCTATCACCATGATTTGGGTTGAATGCCATATTTGGGCCTCATGCCAACTATTTGAACCCTTCGGGGATTTTTATTGATATTTCCTCACTGTTTTGACTTTATACTTGAACTCAGTCATGTTATATTCCACTAATTTTATACTCAGCCATGTTTACTATGTTTTAACACTTAAATGATCTTTTAAATGATAATTGGGCTGAGAATCATATTTCACTATTGTCGAGTGGCTCGTGAGGATTGTGAGCACGTGATTTTTGCTTTACGAAAATGACTCCAAAAGAAATCGAAAAATAAAATAAATTTCTTTTGGGTACAATTTTGAGAATTTTTCGTGACATTTTGAATAATAAATTTTGTCTGTGAATGTTTATCTTATTTTAATTAATTGAAAAATACCAAAATACATGTTGCATGCATATTTAGGATTTAATTGTGCATTTTTTAATTAATTAAACCATGTCCTATTTTAAAAGAGTGAAAATCACAAAAATATGAATTTTGGTAGCTTTGTCATTTTTATTATTTAATTGTGTGATTTTATTTTAATCAATATTTGATCTTGTGTATTAATTATTGTTAAGGGTTAATTAATATCTTTTTAAAATAATCTTGGTTTTACAATTTAATTTAGGAATTTTGGTTTTTAGGAATTAAAAGAAAATGAAAGGAAAAAAGAAAGGAGTGAAAAATTGGACAAAATTGGAACTGGGCCAATTTCAATGCAAAATCAGCCCCAAATCATATCAAACGATCCAATCCAATAAGCCTGGTCTCTCAGACAGTCCAAACGACGCCATTTCGGCACCTCAGATCTAAGATGTTGATTTGTTTCCATTAGACGACTCAGTTCAACCCAACATTATTTGAAACGACGCCGTTTTAGGCGAGTTGATCCGAGCCGTCCGTTCCCAGTGATCTAACGGTCCCAGCCTTCCCCCATACCCGGTCCATTTCAACCCTGGTTGACCCAGTATCGATGCATGACCAAATGTCACCGTTTCCTTTAAGTGAATTGATCCAGGCCGTTGATCGTGCTTGATCCAACGGCCAAGATTAAACAACCCCCTCCCTATATAACCTTAATCTCTACCCAGCCCCCCCCCCCAAACCAGACCCCCCTGTTCATCGTCTCTCTCAGAGACGGAGCCTCGCCATAGCCCAAACCCTAGCCGCCCTCTCAAACCTTCGCCTGAAACCCGGCGGCAACAACGCTGCCGGTCACCAAACTAACATCCCTAGAGCACCTAAACACCCCCAACCCGAATCCATTAACCATTTGCTTCGAATCATCCCCCAGCTTCTCGAATCTTCAATTGAAGATTCGAGCAAACCATGAACCAAAACCAATCCACCCCAAACTCACACCAGATATCCACCTGACCTCCCTTACCTATAAACCACCATTGGTTTGGTTCGAATCGTTCTAGAACGGTTCGAATCCCAAATCGAACCAGGAACCCTAAACGAAGACCAAATTGGGATTTCTCCGAAATTAACGGGAATTTGGGGTTTCAAACTAACCTTAGTCCAGTGTCCTCAATCGAGAACACTCGATTAAGGTCCGTTTGAAGAAAAAAAAGTTCGAGTCCGAGTTGGTCAAGCCCGTCTGTTTTTTGTTCTTTTTTTTAAGGTATTTTTTCTTTTTTCCCTTCTATTCTATTTTTGATATTAATGTTTGTTTATTTTGTTTAGTATTGTTATATCAATTTTTCATTTTTTTGTCGATTGTTCTGTTCTTCTCTCTCAAACCTTTTATTTGGTCGAATTTGTTTCTGCTTGTTGTTGTGTATAATTATAGGCTGTGTAATCGATTCGAATAAGTTTCGTTGATTAGTTAAGTCTTATTATAAATCCCTGTTCTTGTCAATGCCGCTTGAATTGCCTGATTATCTATTTCTGATTGATTGTTGTCAATTGTTATAGGCAATCGGTTAATTAGTTATCGTCGATTAATTCAGTTTTATTAGTAGTTTTCGTCAAATGGTATGAGGTCGAATGTTGTATGTACTGATCTTTAGGCAATTAGCTTCAGGGCATTGTCAATATACTGACAATGATCCTGCATTCTTGTATAGGTTTGACTTAGAATTGTGTTAGTTTAATCCCTGCATTCATGTGATTTTGATTCAGTTTTAGCTTCATCTTTAATGATTCTGTTGAGTTCTGTGTTGTGTTAGTTTGGTTTTGATTTAAATTCAGTTCATTTTTTTCAATTGGAGTTCAACCTTAGTCATTCAGTTGTCAGGAGGATTGATTATAGCTGTTAATCAGAATTAGTTTTAGATAATTGTTAGCTTGAACAGATTTTAGAGTTAAAGGTTTTAATGCAGATGAATAGATTGTATTAGGGTAGTAATATTAAGGGGTTTCAGAGGTGATTTGGGAATAGAACAGTTAGGATAATATTTTAATGTTAGTGTCTTGTTAGTGGGGTGTTAAATGTCTTTAAATTAACAAGTTAATGGGTAACAAGAGGGAATTGGGGAGAAAAATAAGGAAAAGCATTCCTTAGTGGGTTTTAAGTGAAAATATGCAGATTTTGGTTGCTGGGGGGGGTCGGGTAGTTAAGTTTTAAAGAGGGGACAGGTCTGTAATGGCTATAAATAGAAGGCATTTGGACTGATTAAGGGGCGGAATTTTGGAGATCAGAAATTTAGAATTAGAAATATATAAAAATAGGCTGGCTTTTAATGTTGAAGAGGTCAGTTTAGTTTGAGAGTGAAAGTGACTGGATTTTAACATAAAAGTTCAGTTAGTTAGATAGTGAAAACAGGCTGAATTTCAATACTAAGAATTCAATATTGAGAGTAAGGAAGTCTAGTTTTCTTTGATTGCTGAAAATCAGTTAAAAGAGTAGAGTTTCTTGAAAGTGTTCTTCTTTGAGAGTTAAAGAATAGAGAATCAGAAAGTACTGTTTCATTGCTTTTCTGAGTTAATTCCTGCCCTCTGTTTGTTTCTGGGAGTTCTCTGGTTCAGTTTGGTATTGCTGGGGTTGTCAACTGGTTTTTCTGAGTTTGTTGTGGGTTTCTCGTTACTGTTCCATTAGTTATTGCTGGGATTTTGCTGGTTTTAATCTGTTATTGGGTTGTTGCTGTTTGTTGTTGTTGCTGTGTTGCTACTGCATCTGTTGTTTCTCATCTTTCTCTTCTTTTGTTTCCAATACCAGGTACACGACTGTAACACTGGCTATTGTAAGCTGAAATATGTGGAAGCATGAATATATATAAAAATGGAAGTCTGAAGTTTGATTCAACTTTTTTTTTTCTTTTTTTTTACTGATTGTAGTTAGAACATTTTGTATACTACTGTTTTGTAGATTCCTGCTGCTTTGTATAGCTGGACTGTTTTCAGTTAATTTGGATTAATTGAAGTTATAGTTATAATGAACTATTAGGTGGTATTTATAGCTGTAGTTAGTTTTGTTTGTATGATAGCATTTTTCTGTCTGAAGTTAAAAATTAGGAACAGTTTAAGCATGTTGTTAGATTGAAATCAGTAAGTCCATGCCTCCTTAGTGAATGCAGTAGTTAAATATCAGTAGAGTAGGTTTCAATTGTCAAAATTAATATGCCTTTGAGTTCATTCTTTTAGAGCAGACATTGGTAACTTCAGTAGTTGGCGTTACGAGTCACTAGAACCAAACTTGCAATCTCGTATGCTTTTATATATAATTTCAATTTTAGCGATATTCGCTTATAGAATAAGGCACGAAACAATTTTCCATTTTTATGAGTTTGAGTGCAATTTTCCGTTAGCATCTTTTGTAATCTAATAATTAATAAGAGACCCGAACTTGCCAAGCATGTAATTTAATTAGGACTTTTTCTTCTTTCATTTTTAGAGACGAACAAAAATAGAAAAAAAATAGTCATTTTAGGATTATCCTTTTAAAATAAACGAGACGAGCCTCGCCAAATAAAACGCACAAGCCGCGGGGCCCTCATAAATGCATATATATTAAAAATACTTAGAATTCGGGATGGGCCGTCTAGCAAATTTCACGGTCTTCCCCAAAATAATAATACGCTAGTCACTTTTAGGCGCACTTTTAATAATTTACTTTCTTAAATTCGGGTGTGCATTTCATGTGACCCAAATCCAAATCCCAAAACGTCAAGTCAAATGTGTTCAGGATTGCGGGTGCATTTCATGTGACGTGATCCAAAAACATGTTTTAAACGACGTTCAATTTTCTTTAATAATTTTTATAAAAGCGGTTAAAAAATTTAAAATTTGCACATAGGTTCAAAAATGTATTAAAATCAGATAATTAAGCCGAACATAACAGTTGAGCGACCGTGATAGAACCACGGAACTCGGGAATGCCTAACACCTTCTCCCGGGTTAACAGAATTCCTTATCCGGATTTCTGGTTCGCGGACTATTAAACAGAGTCATTCTTTTCTTCGGTTCGGGATTAAACCGGTAACTTGGGACACCATAAATCTCCCAAGTGGCGACTCTGAATTTCTTAATAATAAATCCCGTTTTCGATTGTCCTTAAATTGGAAAAACTCCCTATATGCCCCTGCGGGCGCGGACCAAAAGGAGGTGTGACAGCACTGGCGACTCTGCTGGGGACTAGAACCCAGAACGTTTTGTTCAAGGTTCAGAATTCGAGCTTAGATAATTGTTGTGTTTGGCTTTTTCTGATTTTGTTACATGATTTATGCCTAATGTGCTAATTGACTACTTTTACCGCTTTGATATTATGTGAACTATATATAAACTGTGCCGAAACCCATCTCCTCTCCGAGTCTTCTAAATCATGAAGAAGCGTGCACTTCGTGTGACTTCTTTTCTGTATAGTGTCTAATTCCCAATTTAGAACGAGGTTTGGATAAGTTGCAAAGCCGGTGAAGCTTCTGTATTCCCGGTACGCTGCCTCCCCCTCGGCTCGAGCTGTCTGCTCGGGTAAGTCAGGTCTAGAACAAACACCTAGGTTTTGAACCTAGAATAACTCAACCTCGTGTCGGATCCCTAGTAGGAACGTTTATTTGCATCATGTGCATTTTGACTTAGGGGACTCAACACAGGGGTTGGGTCCGTCTAGGACAAGCATCCTGAAGTGAAAAGATCATCCTACTACATCTTGTTTGATTTATGCATTTTTTTGTTCAAGATTTACATGCGGTTCAGCTTACGAAAATTAGGGAATACTAGAAAATCGTGAAAAAGAGAAAATAATAGTGTAGAGAGATAACTACTTATTTTCAGAAAAAACCAATGTCCAAGTAGTGTCGAAACTCTGCCGAAATTTTGAAAAAAAAAAAGAAGTGTATTTTTGAAAAGAAAGGAGTCTTGTTTTTTTAGTTTGTTTTCCTTGCCCGAACTACGTCGGTTTGATTCTCACCGGATGTGAGATACGTAGGCAACCCTCATCGGGTCCAACTTCTCCTTTTTGCAAAAATACCCAGAAAATGTCAAAAATTTTATTATAAGTCGGGCGGTGCTGTTGTTGTCAAAAATAGCCAAATGTTCCTGAAAGGGACGCCGGAGGGCTGACTTTGCATAAACGACCACTTTTGGTCATTTGTTTTTTGAATTTTGACCAATTAGCCCACACAGCCTTAGAATCCTCGTCCCCGAAGCTCTGTAAGGCCGTGTTCTCAATGTCGGGTTACTATTTTGGAAAAACAAGAAAGGAGTCTTAAATAAATCAAGTGATGTTGTTTTTATCAAAAATAGCCAAATGTTCCCGAAAGGGACGCCGGAAGGATGACTTTGCATAAACGGCCACTTTTGATCATCCTTTAGAGTTTTGATCGGTTGACCCTCACAGCCTTAAAATCTTCATCCCCGAAATGCTGAAAGGCCGTGTTCGGAAAATCGGATCTTTCTTTCTGAAAATGTAGTCAAATCATTTTTTGAGTCAAATAATTTTTTTGCTTTTGTTTAAATCACCTTAATAAATGTGCAGGATGAGCACAAGTGAAAACAAATCCTTCACCGTGGTGGGACGATTTGGGAGAAAGCAGCAAAGAAATAGTGGTCAGAGTCTTGGGGGGTCTCATCAGTTTACTAAATGTCAAGCCAAGGACGGATGTCATCAAGGCTTTGATACCATTTTGGGACCCGACCCGAAATGTATTTCGCTTTGCGAATTTTGAGCTTACACCCACACTGGAGGAAGTAGCAGGTTATGCGGGTATGAATGGGAATCTGAGAAGTCAGTATCTATTGTCACCAAGGCCGGTATCGCCACACCGATTTCTGGACTTGTTAAATATCAGCCGGACTGTGCAAAATAATGATTTATCAAAGGGATGTTGCGCTCTTCAGTTCTTATATCAGCATTATGGTAATCCGTGGGGTTTTGACGAGCCAAATTTGGGACTGACTCACGCTAGAAACAGAGGTAAATGGGAAGCAAGACGAACCTTGGCATTCATAACGGCATTCTTGGGAATCATGGTTTGCCCACGAGACGACAAGAAAATAGAGATAGGTCTCGTGGGGATGGTTGATGTCACAATGAAAAGGGCTGACAGCACTATAGTTCCCCTGATCTTATCAGAAATATACCGAGCATTGACCCTGTGTAAGGAGGGAGGTTGTTTTTTCCAAGGTTGCAATCTATTACTTCAGTTGTGGATACAGGAACATCTCTGCCATCGAGTGGAGTATATGAACTTCGGGCTGACTGGTTTAAACTGCATTGAAAAGTTTAAGAAGCGGGTAATGGGTGTTGCGTTCCCCGAGGGTACTAGAGATTGGTTTATACGACTGAGATCACTAACGGCGGACCAAATTGAATGGGCGTTTGGGTGGTTTCCCGCTACTGAAGCAATATACATGTCGACCAAAGAATGTTATGTTCTTCTGATGGATGTCCGTAGTATCCAACCATACGCTCCCCATCGGGTATTGTGTCAATTGGGAAGGTTCCAGATTATCCCTCATGATGAAGATTTGAGCATGCATACCATCGAGCTAAGACCGAATGCCACAGCCCCGGAAGATACAATTCGCAAATTGTGGCATGAATGCAGATTCTTTGAGCCCAAAACTATGGTGCGAGATTTAGCCAAAGGCGAGGTGGACCCGAAGTATGGTGAATGGTTTGGGAAAAGGTTCCGGATTCGTCAAAGGCCTGCTAAAAGAGCCCATGTCCAGTAATTCACGAATGACTCCCAAGAACAATGGGGCTGGCTGGCAAGAGAAGAAGGCTATCGGGTTGAAATTGGCAAGCTGAAACAACAAATTGAGGATCTGAAATATGAAAATAACGTGCAAGTCGATGCTGACACAGGAAAAAAGAACAGATTAACTCAAGCAAATAAGGCCTTGAAAGCCCAAATCCAATGAGTCAGAATGGATGCCGACAACCAACAAAGGAGTCGGTCCGAGGAAGGTCGGATAACTGGGTGGAGGAACCAAGTCATTGAAAGCCAAGAGGGTTTGGCAAGATCAGAGGCCTGCATAGCAAGAATTCGGGCCAGATGGGCAAAAGGTACAACAGCGTGAGCAAAGCACTTATGGCAAGTGAGAAGGGATTATGGGCGAGCATTGAAATATTAAGAGAAACAAATTCCACTCTCAAAGATCGGGTCTTTAAACAAGCCCGAGATGCCAGAACGGACAGGAAGCGCTGCTATGATTTAATGGCCCGAATGGAAGAACAAATGGAGAAGTTCCAAGATCAAATCGCTGACAACGCTCAAGTACTGGGAGCAAAGAATCAACGAATAGAGCAACTGTTCATGGAAAGGGATAGAACCAGGGGTAGAATTGAGGAGATTGGGCATTACATCACCATGAGGTTCCTAGCATGTGAGGAAATACCCTGTGATACCCTTTTTGCTTCAGTCATGGGTTACGTCCACCGAATCATGGAAGAATTGAAAAGCTTGCAAAGGGGCCTTGAACCAAAGCCCGCGGAAAGGCCGAACGATACCCCGTGGGCACAAAAATTCAAAGCGTTAATGTACTCCTAGTTCAAATCTGTATTTTTCTATTTTCAAAAGTATGTTGTATGTCCGTGTGTTTCCTTTTGGCATCAAATTATGTTAGTACTTCGGAGTCTGTATTTTGTTTTCCTTTTCCAAATGGGTAGTTTGTAATAGAAGTTTTAGTAATGAAATAAATTTTCCAAAAATTGGTGTCTTTATTTGTGGTAGAACTACGCACGGTCTATTAATGCGGGGGACATGATACGTAGGCAATCCACATAAGATTCGACCATCTCTAAAAGAAAAAGTGAATAAAAGAAAGGAAAAGAAAGAAAGAAAAGAGAGAAAGAGAAAGCAAATAAAGAAAAGTTTCAGAAACACCTAAAGGGCACAAGTAAAATAAGCCGGGATGATGCATATGGAGAAAAGACATGTTAGAAATGGTTAAACTGCCTAGGAACATTGCATCCCCCAACGTGCAATTGCAATATGTGTTAAACTCTAACGCTAACAAGTTTGTTGTTTTCCAGAGATTTCAAACCAGTTAGTTTGTTAGAACGTTCTGGCATATTACCATTACCAAACAAGATCCAAAGGGCCCATACCGAAAAGCATGACTAACTTAGAAAATAGTGTTGAAGAGGAAAGGACGGAAAGTCAGATGCTGAAAGAGGCAATGGAAAAAATGGAAAAAATGAGACTGGAGATTAACGAAATGCAGCTAGCCCTGGCTAGGGTACAAAAGGGGCCCAAACCACCCGTTACTCCTACTCTCCCACCAGGACACACGTCGGAATACCCTTCACCCGGCCCTTCGACATGCTTCCCAAGTCACCACTACTATCAGGGAAGAAATCCCTATGATCCCCAAGCTCTACCACCCAATCAGAACCTTCCCCCACCAAATGTTCCTGTTTTCGTGGCACCCCCACCAGCCACGTTACAAAGATTATCTAGTGGGCCGTTGTTTCAGGCTCACGATAACCAATATTACCCCCTGAACCTACCCTCAAAGCACCCGAGCCATATATTTATAATCCTTACTTTGAAATCCCGGTGGAGACTGAAAAGCCGGCTAAGTTCCTGGAGCAGGACGAAGTGCTTCGAAAATTTAAAAGCCTGGAGCAGTATGGGTTAGGCAATCAGGTCAGTGTAGCTTACAAAGATCTATGTCCTTTCCCTGATGTTCAATTACCGGCAGGGTTCAAGATGCCAATGTTTGATCTATACGAGGGGCACAATGATCCAATGGCACATCTGCGAGAGTTTTGCAGCAAGATGAGAGGAGCAGGTGGTAAATATGAGCTGCTAATATCTTACTTTGGTCAAAGTCTAAGTGGGTCTGCACTGGAATGGTACACAAGACAGGATCCGAGCAGGTGGTACACCTGGGACGATCTAGCACAAGCATTCGCACGTCACTTCCAGTACAACCTTGAGATCGTCTCTGACCGTCTCACATTGCTAAAACTTGAGAAGAAGTCAGGAGAGAGCTTTAGAGAATTTGGGTTCCGGTGGAGAGAACAGACAGCAAGAGTTGATCCTCCGATGAGAGAGGGGGAAATGGTGGACTACTTTCTGCAGACTCTAGAGCCAACTTACTTTGGTCACTTGGTGACGTCAGTTGGCAAATCTTTCAACGAGGTGGTGAAAATGGGCGGTATGATTGAAAAAGGACTTAAGTCCAACAAAATCCTGAGCTATTCGATAATCAAAGCAACAACTCAGGCCATTCAGAGCGGCACAGGAGGTGCGCTCGGGAAGAAGAAAAGAGAAGAGGTCACAACAATAGAGGCAGGTAATTGGTCCAGATCGAGAGGTCCTTTCCCCCGCTACCAAACCCGACCCTATCACCCAAATTACCCACACACTCCAAATTACCCCCACAACACTACTACCTACCACAAGAACCACATTTCTCTGTCCATCAAGCCCAGACATATACCCAGCCTCCGGCTCACCCACAGTGGCGCGCGTCGGCTCCCCAAAATACCTATCCACCTCCACAGAATACATATTCACCTACACAAAACATATATCCACCACCAAGGGCCTACAGGAATCCCGCAGGGCCAGGTTTCCGGGGGAATCAGGCTTTCAGAAATGAAAGGGTGCAGAGACAAAGAACATTCACTGAGTTGGGAGAAACCTATACTGCTTTGTTCCATAAATTAAGGCCGTTAGGTTTGTTGAGTCCTGTTGAGCCCAGATTGTCGAATCCCCTTCCCCAAAATATGGACCACTCGGTAAGCTGTGAGTATTATTTGGAGGCTCCCTGACATGATACCGAGAAGTGCTGGAAGTTGAAACGTGTAGTGCAAGATCTTATTGACACCAACAAGATCGAGGTTCAGACACCGGAGGCACCCAACATCAATCAGAACCCGTTGCCAGCACACCACGAAATCCACATGATCGAGCTTGTGCACGAAGGAGGGGAGCTAAAGAAACCCTCACAGACGGTGATGATGATCCGTTCCAGTCCAAAAGAAAAGTCGACAGGTGGAGAAGAGGTGGTACAGTTGGAAAATGTAGACGTCAAGCCAGTAGTGGTGATGGGGAAGAGTTCTCCTGTTGTTGCAAAGAATCCAGAGCCGGTCAAAGTAACGGTGCGAGGGGTACCAAGCAAGCCAGCATGCATAGGGCCAGTTGTCATCAGGCCAGTAATGCAGATGCCGATAACCAACGAGAAAGTCGTGCCATGGAGCTACAGTAAAGTGATGGTAATGTACAAAGGGAAGGAGGTTGTGGAAGAAGTATGTGAGGCCCAGGGCTTAACTCGTTCAGGAAGGTGTTTTTCTCCCATAGAGTTAAGAAGGTCCAACCCAGCAGTGGTAAAGAAGCCAGTGACAGAGGAAGAGGTTGAGGAGTTTTTGAAGAAAATGAAGGCACAAGACTACTCCATTGTGGAGCAGTTAAGAAATACCCCAGCGCAGATTTCGTTACTATCACTACTAATCCATTCCAGCGATCATTGACAAGCACTGATGAAAATCCTGAACGAGGCCCATGTTTCGGATAAAATCTCTGTAAATCACTTGGAGAGGATAGTGCACAAAATCTTCGAGGTAAACCGAGTGACATTTTCTGATGATGAATTGCCAGCAGAGGGTACAGAACACAACAAAGCCCTATACTTGACCGTGAAATGCGAAGACTCGATGGTCACCCGAGTATTGATTGATAATGGATCAAGCGCCAACATCTGTACTTTGACTACTCTAAATAAGCTGAAAGTTGATCATGACCGGATTCACAGGAACAGCGTGTGCGTCCGAGGTTTCAATGGAGGTGGTACCGACACGGTGGGTGATATCATACTGGGATTGACCATTGGTCCAGTGGAATTCACCATGGAATTCCAAGTGGTAGACGTGGCAGTATCATACAATCTTCTATTGGGGCGACCCTGGATCCATGCCGCCAAAGCAGTGCCTTCTACATTGCACCAGATGGTGAAATTTAAATGGGACAGGCAGGAGATAGTGGTGCACGGGGATGATGGTACATACATTGTGAGTGATGTCGTTGTGCCATTCATAGAAACTGATGACGACAAAGGTCCATGGGTGTACCAAGTTTTCGACGCGGTTTCAGTGGATAAAATTTCTAAAGGCAAGGACCTTCCACTTCCTAGGATCGGAGCTGCGACCTTCATGGTAGCCTCGGAAATGCTAAACAACGAGTTTGTACCAGGAAAAGGTTTGGGGGTTGATCTACAAGGTATGGTCTAGCCAGTTTCTTTGCCCAAGAACCTGGACACTTTTGGGCTAGGATTCAAGCCTACGGCAGCAGATGTAAGACGGGCCCGAAAGTTGAAGAAGAAAGTTTGGGTTCTTCCCAAGCCAGTTCCACATCTTTCCAGATCCTTTATCAGAGCAGGTATCAGAAGGTTGTCAGTCCCCAGAATTCTCAGACCTCTGATTGGGTCAGATGGAGATTTGAATCAGGGTTTTGAAAGGTTGTTCGCCAACGTCAACGTGATATAAGCTGGAGAAGGTTCCAGTAGGGCAGATATACAGTTTGTGGGGCCTAGGGCCAATATCAACAATTGGACAGATACTTCTCTTCCTACTCGGAGGGAGTCTTGGTAGTAGGCTCTGGATTTTCTTTCTTGTTTACTGGATTATTCCAGAGTTGTAATCTAGTTTTGTTTTATTTTTGTATTCGACAAAAGCGTGAAACTCTGTTATCCCACATTTTAATAAAGTGAAAGTTTTCTCTCTTTATTTTGTTTTAATTCTGTTTTCTTCTTTTCTCTTTCTGAACAGTTCTCTTTATATTGGTTCTAATGACATGGCATGCACAACGGATCTTCAACCTAGTCTAAAAAATCAATCTGATTCCGAACTAATTGTACAAAAGGTCGATTATGATGATGAATCGGAATACGATGAGGATGAAGCCTTTGAAGAGATAAACAGAGAATTAAGCCAGTTCGAAGAGAAACCCAAGCCCAATTTGAACGACACTGAAGCTGTCAATTTAGGGGATGCAGACGATGTCAGGGAAAGCAAAATAAGCATACACATTGAGCCGAACATCAGAGAGGAACTAATCAAAGCACTCATTGAATTCAAAGATGTTTTTGCATGGTCGTACGATGACATGCCGGGACTAAGCACCGATCTAGTGGTTCACAAATTGCCCACTGACCCGGCGTGCCCTCCCGTCAAACAGAAATTGAGGAAGTTCAAGGCAGATATGAGTGTAAAGATTAAAGAAAAAGTAACCAAGCAGCTGCAGGCAAAGGTTATTCGGATCACTCGATATCCTGATTGGTTGGCTAATGTGGTGCTGGAGCCGAAAAAAGATGGGAATATCAGAGTGTGTGTCGATTACCGCAATTTGAACAAGGCAAGCCCCAAGGACAACTTTCCATTACCCAACATCCATATCTTGATCGATAATTGTGCCGGACGTGAGATCGGGTCTTTTGTAGATTGCTATGTTGGGTATCATCAGATTCTGATGGATGAAGAAGATGCGAAAAAGACGGCATTCATTACGCCGTGGGGGACTTATTGCTACCGGGTAATGCCTTTTGGCTTGAAGAACGCTGGGGCAACGTACATAAGAGCAATGACTACGGTGTTTCATGACATGATTGAGATGTACATAGATGATGTGATCATAAAATCTAAGCGTCAGGAAAACCACGTGGTAAAACTAAGGAAGTTTTTCCAAAGACTTCGAAGGTACGACATTAAGCTCAACCCAGCCAAATGTGCATTTGGTGTTCCATCTGGAAAGCTGTTGGGATTCATCGTCAGTCGGCGAGGCATTGAGTTGGACCCGTCAAAAATCAAATCCATCCAGGAATTGCCACCGCCGAAGAACAAAACAGAAGTAATGAGTCTGTTGGGAAGGTTGAATTATATCAGCAGGTTCATCGCTCAACTCATGGTGACTTGTGAACCCATTTTTCGGCTACTGAAGAAAGATGCTGCAGTAGAATGGATGGTAGAATGTCAGGAAGCCTTCGACCAAATCAAGGGGTATCTATCAAACCCACCTGTGTTGGTCCCACCTGAACCAGGAAGACCGTTGATTCTCTATCTAACGGTACTGGAGAATTCATTTGGTTGCGTACTGGGGCAACATGATATCATAGGAAGGAAGGAGAAATCCATCTATTATCTCAGTAAGAAGTTTACGGTCTATGAGGTTAAGTAAACTCAACTTGAGAAAACATGTTGCGCCCTAACTTGGGTGGCACAAAAGTTTAAACATTATCTGTCATCATATACTACTTATCTCATTTCACGCTTGGATCCATTGAAGTATATTTTCCAGAAGCCTATGCCCACAGGGAGGTTAGCAAAATGGAAAATATTACTCATGGAGTTCGATATCGTCTATGTGACGAGGACGGCCATGAAAGCCCAAGCATTGGCCGATCACTTGGCAGAGAATCCTGTTGATGAAAAATACGAGTCATTGAGGACGTATTTTCCTGATGAAGAAGTGATGCATATAGATGAGTTGGAATTATCTGAGGAACCAGGTTGGAAGCTCTTCTTTGATGGAGCCGCAAATGCGAAAGGAGTTGGAATAGGAGCGGTACTTATTTCTGAAACAGGACATCATTATCCTGTTACGGCACAGCTACGTTTCTATTATACCAATAACATGGCTGAATATGAGGCATGCATTTTGGGCTTACGGTTAGCTGCAGACATAGATGTCCAGGACGTCTTGGTCTTGGGAGACTCGGACCTCGTGGTGCATCAAATCCAGGGTGAATGGGAAACACGGGATTTGAAGGTTATACCATATCGACAATGTTTGCACAATCTGAGCAAGCGATTTCGATCAGTGGAATTCAGACACATCCCAAGAGTTCACAATGAGGTTGTCGATGCTTTGGCCACTATAGCATCGATGTTGCACCACCCAGACAAAATTCATGTTGAACCGTTGCATATCAAGGTTCGTGATCAGCATGCTTATTGCAACATGATAGAGGAAGAAATGGATGGCAAGCCATGGTTTTATGATGTCAAGGAATACCTCAGGATGGGTATATACCTAGAGCAGGCCATCGGAGATCAAAAGAGAGTCATTCGGCGATTGGCAAATGGATTTTTCCTCAGTGGAGGAGTGTTATACAAAAGAACACCAGATTTGGGATTGTTGAGATGTATAGATGCTGGTCAAGCCACGACAGTGATGACAGAGGTACATGCGGGAGTTTGTGGGCCACATATGAGCGGATATGTATTGGCGAAGAAGATTCTTTGAGCAGGGTATTATTGGCTCACTATGGAGCGTGATTGTATCAATTTCGTGCGAAAATTCCATCAGTGTCAGATACACGGAGATTTGATTCATTCTCTGCCAACAGAATTGCATACAATGTCAGCACCATGGCCATTTGTTGCATGGGGCATGGATGTCATTGGACCTATTGAGCCGGCAGCTTCCAACGGTCATAGGTTCATTCTGGTCACCATCGATTATTTCACCAAGTGAGTTGAGGCTAAAACTTTCAAGTCGGTAATCAAGAAGGCGGTGGTGGATTTCGTTCATTCCCATATCATCTGTAGATTTAGGATCCCCAAAGTGATCATCACGGACAATGGCGCTAATCTTAACAGCATTTTGGTGAAAGAAGTATGTCAACAGTTCAAGATTACACACCATAATTCCACCCGTATCGTCCCAAGGCAAATGGCGCGGTTGAGGCAGCCAACAAGAACATAAAGAAGATATTGAGGAAGATGGTAGAAGGGTCCTGACAATGGCACGAAAATTTGCCATTTGCATTGTTGGGATATCGCACTACTGTCCGCACTTCAATAGGTGCAACTCCTTATTTATTGGTATACGGAACTGAAGCAATGATACCGGCAGAAGTAGAAATTTCGTCCCTCCGGATTATCGCTGAGGCTGGGATTGATGATGATAAATGGGTCAAAGCCCGATTGGAGTAGTTGAGCTTGATTGATGAAAAGAGATTGGCAGCAGTATGTCATGGCCAGTTGTATCAAAAGAGGATGGCAAGAGCATATAATAAGGTGTGTCCCAGGAAATTTGAAGTAGGACAGCAGGTGCTGAAACGAATCTTGCCACATTAGGCCGAAGCAAAGGGCAAGTTCGCCCTGAATTGGCAAGGGCCGTTTATTGTGACTAGAGTGTTATCCAACGGCGCCTTATGTTTGACAGATGTCGAGTGAAGATGCATCGACATGGCTATCAATTCTGACGCAGTCAAGAGATATTATGTGTAATTCATTTGATTGCAATTGATGTTTGTCTGTTTGTACTTGGCATTTATCGGAGAATGAAATGACGGAGGCAATTCTTTCTTCTATCCAAACACTTTTACCTTTGCTTCCCCCTTTTAGCCTTATTTATTCTTTCATACCCCTCTCTTGGAATCACTAATGAAAATGAAAAACAAAAAAAAAAAAAAAGAAAAGGATGAAAAAATAATAACAAAACAAAAAGAAAAGCCACAAGAAAAGAAATACAAAGGAATCGAATGAACTACGTTCGACCTAATTCCTCAAAGAGGATACGTAGGCGCCTCACGGCTCGGTCATAGTATAACAAAAATCAAAAAAATCCCCCAAACAAGAAAACTGGGGCAGAAGTTACGTTTTAAACTGTGGAAAAAGGTTTGATTCCGAGAGTTGTAATGTTTTACCCATTAAAGTTATTTTGAATCTTTTAATATCCTTTTCCTTTTAGCCCCACACAAAAACCCATATTTAATGTCCAAAAAGACCTCCCGATCAGTATCCGAGAGATGCCGAGCAGGTAAATGAAAAATGAGAATAACACACTGATCCCCGACTAAAAGAGGATTATGAGCCGACAGAATTGATAGCCAAAGGAATCCCCAGTAGAGAGAATCTTATCGGCAACACTCCAATCCCCAGCTGAGAAAGAGAAAATAAAATGAGAGAGTCTTATGGTGAAAACCTTCATAGGCACCGTAAAGTGACGAAAGCTAAGAGAAACAAAATGAGAGAGTCTTATGGTGAAAACCTCCATAGGCACCAGAAGGCGACGGGAGTTGAGAGAAATGAGAGAGTCTTATTAGTGAAACCCCTCGAAGGGCACTATGAGGCGACATGATAAGATTGGCGGAAAGGATCCGTCGAGGCATCAAACAATGCAAAAGTGTTGATTTGGCAAAAAGAGTTGGGCGCCTGCATATCCCCCAGCGAAATGAGGCCACCAAAAAGATTAATTGATACAAATAGAATGGGTTGATTAATCCGAAATGCACGACATGATCGTTGGGAATGGTTATATCATTCAGATAAGTCCTTTTCCTTTTCTTCTCCCCAGCATTCGTTCGGAAAGACTTCTTCTTTTTCCATCTTTTGAAATCATCACTTTTCATTTCTTTTGTTTTAAGAATTTTTCCTCCAGCAGTTTGTTTTAAGAAATATTTTTTAGAGCAAACTACCAGTTGCCAAAACGGTGCAAAGCAAAATGCAAATAAGACAAGCCAAAGATAAGGCGACAAAGCGAAAAGAAGTTTATCACAAGACCAAATGATGAATGGGTCTAGATTCCAAGCGGACCAAATTTTCAGGGGAAGTTGGAGAAAAACAGAAAATTAGGAAGTTGAAAAGTTATGGATCAAATTCCAAGAGGATCCCCAGCAGATTTGCGAGATGCAGGAACAACTCCGACAGATTATCGACCAAGTTCCGTGATGGTCGGACAACACAGAGCGGGGAAGGAAGAGAAAAGAAAAACCATCCCCAGCAGGAATATCATCCCCAGCAAATAATATCATCCCCAACAAGTTTTGTAGTAAAATGCAAAGCAGGGAAAGGAAAAAGGGAAAACCATCCCCAGCAGGAGTGGCACGACCACTCACCACGTTTTAAACTAACAAATTTTTCTTTGATTTGAAGCAGGGGAAAGGAAATGTTATTGACAGCGGGAAGACAGGGCCATAAAGAAGATTATCAAACTGAGGCAGAAAATTTTCTCTCATTGCGAAAATTTTCTTGAAATCAGATACCCACTTGGGGAAGATGGAAGATAACACAAGTTTTGAAGGAAGTGGAATCCCCATTACGGGAGTAGGCAATACAAGTTTTAAAGAAAACAATCTTGGAAGAAGCAAGATAACCCAAGTGTTAAGGGTAGTGGTCTTTGAATCAGTATCATCCTTACCATTGTTAAAAGGAGGAAAGTAACTAGTCTTAAAGAAGGAAGATAATTCCCCAGCAGTGTTATCCCCGGTAGGTTTTAGAGAAGTGAAAATACCAGTTTGAGGGAAGTAATTGCTGAAGAAGTCAGGAGCCCGCTTGTAGAATGGAGGTTGTTAAATTTTAAGTTGGAGTCAGGAGCCCGCCTGGAGAATGGAGATTGTTAAATTTTAAGTTGGAGTCAGGAGCCCGCCTGTAGAACGGAGGTTGTTTATTTTAAAAGTTGAAGAACTCAGGAGCCCGCATGTAGAACAGAGGTTGTTATGTTTTAAGTTGAAGAAGTCAGGAGCCCGCCTGTAGAACGGAGGTTGTTATATTTTAAGTTGGAGAAGTCAGGAGCCCGCCTGTAGAACGAAGGTTGTTATAATTTTAAGTCGAAGAAGTCAGGAGCCCGCCTGTAGAATGGAGGTTGTTAAATTTTAAGTTGATGAAGTCAGGAGCCCGCCTGTAGAACGGAGGTTGTTATAATTTTAAGTCGAAGAAGTCAGGAGCCCACTTGTAGAACGGAGGTTGTTATAATTTTAAGTCAAAGAAGTCAGGAGCCCGCCTGTAGAATGGAGGTTGTTAAATTTTAAGTTGATGAAGTCAGGAGCCCGCCTGTAGAATGGAGGTTGTTATAATTTTAAGTCGAAGAAGTCAGGAGCCCGCCTGTAGAATGGAGGTTGTTAAATTTTAAGTTGATGAAGTCAGGAGCCCGCCTGTAGAACGGAGGTTGTTATAATTTTAAGTCGAAGAAGTCAGAAGCCCGCCTGTAGAATGGAGGTTGTTAAATTTTAAGTTGATGAAGTCAGGAGCCCGCCTGTAGAATGGAGGTTGTTAAATTTTAAGTTGATGAAGTCGGGAGCCCGGCCGTAGAACGGAGGCGTTACTTTTTTTAAAAGTTGTTACATTCGGGAGCCCACCCGTAGAACGGAGGCGTTACTTTTTAAGTTGTTAAAGTCAGGAGCCTGCCTGCACAACAGAGGAATACATTTCAAGATCAAATCAGAGGTCAGTAATGCGGAGGGTTACAACAAAATACCCCCAGCATGAATCCCATCGCAAAATCAGAAAGAAGACTATAAGAACAATTCGGAGATAGATAAGATTTTGTAGTTCCTAGTTTAAGTCTAGCTTCTTGTTTTCTTTTGGCACGGTGTAATAAGGAGATCGAAAAGTAGTAGCAACAGCATGCAGCAGCAGTAACAGCAAAAATGCAGTCCCATGGTAGTCCCAGCTACCAAAACTTCCCGAACTAAATTAACTTGATTCCCTTTTAGCCAGGGATATGTAGGAAACCTTTGAAGCAAAGGTTCGGTTAAATCTTTTCAAAAATGCTTCACACAGAGTATTCCAACGGGCAAAAATCGCTCGTATCCGCTCACTTTATCTTTGCACGAAAACTCTTTGTGTTTTCAGACAAAGAGGGGCAGCTGTGAGCACGTGATTTTTGCTTTACGAAAATTACTCCAAAAGAAATCGAAAAATAAAACAAATTGCCTTTGGGTACAATTTTGAGAATTTTGCGTGACATTTTGGATAATTATTTTTGTCTGTGAATGTTTATCTTGTTTTAATTAATTGAAAAATACCAAAATACATGTTGCATGCATATTTAGGATTTAATTGTGCATTTTTGAACTAATTAAACCATGTCCTATTTTAAAAGAATGAAAATCACAAAAATATGAATTTTGGTAGCTTTGTCATTTTTATTGTTTAATTGTGTGATTTTATTTTAATCAATATTTAATCTTGTGTGTTAATTATTGTTAAGGGTTAATTAATATCTTTTTAAAATAATCTTGGTTTTACAATTTAATTTAGGAATTTTGGTTTTTAGGAATTAAAAGAAAAGGAAAGGAAAAAAGAAAGGAGTGAAAAATTGGACCAAATCGGAACTGGGCCAATTTCAATGCAAAATCAGGCCCAAATCATATCAATCCAATAAGCCTGGTCTCTCAGACAGTCCAAACGACGTCATTTCAGCGCCTCAGATCTAAGTCGTTGATTTGTTTCCATTAGACGGCTCAGTTCAACCCAGCATTATTTGAAACGACGCCGTTTTAGGCGAGTTGATCCGAGCTGTCCGTTCCCAGTGATCTAACGGTCCCAGCCTTCCCCCATAACCCGGTCCATTTCAGCCCGAGTCGACCCAGTCTCGATGCATGACCAAACGTCACCATTTCCTTTAAGTGAATTGATCCAGGCCGCTGATCGTGCTTGATCCAACGGCCAAGATTAATACACCCCCTCCCTATATAACCTTAATCTCTACCCAGCACCCCCCAAACCAGACCCCCCTATTCATCGTCTCTCTCATAGATGGAGCCTCGCCATATCCCAAACCCTAGCCGCCCTCTCAAACCTTCGCCTAAAACCCGGCGGCAACAACGCTGCCGGTCACCAAACTAACACCCCTAGAGCACCTAAACACCCCCAACCCGAATCCGTTAACCATTTGCTTCGAATCATCCCCCAGCTTCTTGAATCTTCAATTGAAGATTCGAGCAAACCATAAACCAAAACCAATCCACCCCAAACTCACACCAGATATCCACCTGACCTCCCTTACCTATAAACCACCATTGGTTTGGTTCGAGTCGTGCTAGAACGGTTCGAATCCCAAATCGAACCAGGAACCCTAAACGAAGACCAAATTGGGATTTCTCCGAAATTAATGGGAATTTGGGGTTTCTAACTAACCTTAGTCCAGTGTCCTCAATCGAGAACACTCGAATAAGGTTCGTTTGAAAAAAAAAGGTTCGAGTCCGAGTTGGTCAAGCCCGTCTGTTTTCTGTTCTTTTCTTTTACTTTTATTTTTTTAAGGTATTTTTTCTTTTTTCCCTTCTATTCTATTTTTGATATTAATGTCTGTTTATTTTGTTTAGTATTGTTATATTAATTTTTCAATTTTTTGTCGATTGTTCTGTTCTTCTCCCTCAGACCTTTTATTTGGTCTAATTTGTTTTTGCTCGTTGTTGTGTATAATTATAGGCTGTGTAATCGATTCGAATAAGTTTCGTCGATTAGTTAAGTCTTATTATAAATCCATGTTCTTGTCAATGCCGCTTGAATTGCCTGATTATCTATTTCTGATTGATTGTTGTCAATTGTTATATGCAAACGGTTAATTAGTTATCGTCGATTAATTCAGTTTTATTAGTAGTTTTCGTCAAATGGTTTGAGGTCGAATGTTGTATGTACTGATCTTTAGGCAATTAGCTTCAGGGCATTGTCAATATACTGACAATGATCCTGCATTCTTGTATAGGTTTGACTTAGAATTGTGTTAGTTTAATCCCTGCATTCATGTGATTTTGATTCAGTTTTAGCTTCAGCTTTAATGATTCTGTTGAGTTCTGTGTTGTGTTAGTTTGGTTTTGATTTAAATTCAGTTCATTTGTTTCAATTGGAATTCAACCTTAATCATTCAGTTGTCAGGAGGATTGGTTATAGCTGTTAATCAAAATTAGTTTTAGATAATTGTTAGCTTGAACAGATTTTAGAGTTAAAGGTTTTAATGCAAATGAATATATTGTATTAGGGTAGTAATATTAAGGGGTTTCAGGGGTGATTTGGGAATGGAACAATTAGGATAATATTTTAATGTTAGTGTCTTGTTAGTGGGGTATTAAATGTCTTTAAATTAATAAGTTAATGGGGAACAAGAGGGGATTGGGGCGGAAAATAAGGAAAAGCATTTCTAGTGGGTTTTAAGTGGAAATATGCAGATTTTTGTTGCTGGGGGTCGGGTAGTGAAGTTTTAAAGGGGGGCAGGTCTGTAATGGCTATAAATAGAAGGCATTTGGACTAATTAAGGGGCGGAATTTTGGAGATCAGAAATTCAGAATTAGAAATATATAAATATAGGCTGGCTTTTAATGTTGAAGAGGTCAGTTTAGTTTGAGAGTGAAAGTAACTAGATTTTAACACAAAAGTTCAATTAGTTAGAAAGTGAAAACAGGCTGGATTTCAATTCTAAGAATTCAATATTGAGAGTAAGGAAGCCTAGTTTTCTTTGATTGCTGAAAATCAGTTAAAAGAGTAGAGTTTCTTGAAAGTGTTCTTCTTTGAGAGTTAAAGAATAGAGAATCAGAAAGTACTGTTTCATTGCTTTTCTGAGTTGATTTCTGCCCTCTGTTTGTTTCTGGGAGTTCTCTGGTTCAATTTGGTATTGTTGGGGTTGTCAACTGGTTTTTCTGAGTTTGTTGTGGATTTCTCGTTACTGTTCTATTGGTTATTGCTGGGATTTTGCTGGTTTTAATCTGTTATTGGGTTGTTGTTGTTTGTTGTTGTTGCTGTGTTACTATTGCATCTGCTGTTTCTCATCTTCCTCTTCTTTTGTTTCCAATACCAGGTACACGACTGTAACACTGGCTATTGTAAGCTGAAATATGTGGAAGTATGAATATATATATATAAATGGAAGTCTGAAGTTTGATTCAGTTTTTTTTACTGATTGTAGTTAGAACATTTTGTATACTACTATTATGTAGATTTCTGCTGCTTTGTATAGCTGGACTATTTTCAGTTGATTTGGATTAATTGAAGTTATAGTTATAATGAACTATTAGGTGGTATTTATAGCTGTAGTTAGTTTTGTTTGTATGATAGCATTTTTCTATTTGAAGTTAAAAATTAGGAACAGTTTAAGTATATTGTTAGATTGAAATCAGTAAGTCCATGCCTCCTTAGTGAATGCAATAGTTAAATATCAGTAGAGTAGGTTTCAATTGTCAAAATTAATATGCCTTTGAGTTCATTCTTTTAGAGCAGACATTGGTAACTTCAGTAGTTGGCGTCACGAGTCACTAGAACCAAACTTGCAATCTCGTATGCTTTTATATATAATTTCAATTTTAGCGATATTCGCTTATAGAATAAGGCACGAAACAATTTTCCATTTTTATGAGTTTGAGTGCAATTTTCCGTTAGCATCTTTTGTAATCTAATAATTAATAAGAGACCCGAACTTGCCAAGCATGTAATTTAATTAGGACTTTTTCTTCTTTCATTTTTAGAGACGAACAAAAATAGAAAAAAAATAGTCATTTTATGATTATCCTTTTATAATAAACGAGACGAGCCTCGCCAAATAAAACGCACAAGCCGCGGGGCCCTCATAAATGCATATATATATTAAAAATACTTAGAATTCGGGATGGGCCGTCTAGCAAATTTCACGGCCTTCACCAAAATAATAATACGCTAGTCACTTTTAGGCGCGCTTTTAATAATTTACTTTCTTAAACTCGGGTGTGCATTTCATGTGACCCAAATCCAAATCCCAAAACGTCGAGTCAAATGTGTTCAGGATTGCGGGTGCATTTCATGTGACGTGATCCAAAAACATGTTTTAAACGACGTTTAATTTTCTTTAATAATTTTTATAAAAGCGGTTTAAAAATTTAAAATTTGCACATAGGTTCAAAAATGTATTAAAATCAGATAATCAAGCCGAACATAACAGTTGAGCGACCGTGATAGAACCACGGAACTCGGGAATGCCTTACACCTTCTCCCGGGTTAACAAAATTCCTTATCCGGATTTCTGGTTCGCGGACTGTTAAACAGAGTCATTCTTTTCTTCGGTTCGGGATTAAACCGGTGACTTGGGACACCATAAATATCTCAAGTGGCGACTCTGAATTTCTTAATAATAAATCCCGTTTTCGATTGTCCTTAAATTGGAAAAACTCCCTATATGCCCCTGCGGGAGCGGGCCAAAAGGAGGTGTGACAAGGATTTTTGACTGAGTGAGACTAAGGGCATATGTTGTTAGGAAATACTGATCAAGATTATGAGGTCGAGGGCCTGAGATATGTACGTCACTAGGCGGCTTGTTGATATGAGGTCGAGAGCCTAGTGATGATGCCACGAGATGGCTTGATATTGCACTTGGGCCGTAAGGGGCCCCTCTAGGAGTCTGCACACCCCCAGTGAGCGTGGGTACCCATTGTGATGTGAGATATAGCCCAAGGGGCTGGTATTGTTCTGAGATATTGCCCGAGGGGAGGATTTGTTGATATTGTGCCCGAGGGGCGAACCTTCATGTGTTTATCTTCCTTAATTGCTTGTCATTTACCTGCTTAATTGTTGAAAAAGGCTTTTCATGAAGTTTAATTTGAACTAAAATGACTTCCACATATCTTTACTGATTAACTATTTTTATTGGTTTTACTGCTTCATTATATCCTGTAATGTGCCTTACGTGATTTTCTGCCTTCAGTCTTTATTTATGATTATTACTCGCTGAGTTGGAGTACTCACTTTACTCCCTGCACCCGTGTGCAGATTCAGGCACATCTATTCCCGCTCCCGAGTGCTGATCTTTCCAGCTCAGGCGGATCCGAAGATTCTCTAGGTAGTTGTCGTCGTTTGCAGCCCAGAGATTCTTCCCTATCTTATTTCTCCTTGTTTTAGTTTTTGTATTAAACTCTGTAGATTTTTCTGAGTATTTTGGATTTTTAGTTTCTCATGGCTAGTGACACTCCGGTATCGGGCTGTGTTGGGTTGTTCTTCCGCATATTTGTACTGTTGACTGCTTAAATGTTGGACTATTTATCATGTTTCAGACTTAATTCTCATTGTTAACTGCTTAAAAACTGAAATGGTAAGTGTCGGCTGGCCTTGTTTTCATGAGAGGTGCCATCACGACCGGGACCGGGTTAGGTTCGTGACAGGAATTCTTGGCAAAACGTGTGCTACATTATATTCTCAAGCTAAATAAAACAACATTACTTGTTGTTTTATTTTGTTCTTATTTCTACTCTCAGTGGCATTACTTTCGGAACCAGGCTTGTCATTTTCTTCGATTTTAATCGCTAAGTCTTATTTTTAATCTAGTTTATTTATTATTTTTGGATCAAATCAGTTCGCTTATATATAAACCACGTAACAAATTCAAGAGTATCGTTTTGCGGTAAACAAATAAGTATTTGACTTCTATTATTTTTCAAGCGCCTTGGATATAGCTTTAGTTTTTATAAATCTGCATAGATTCACAAGAGATACTAATATTGTAAGTGATCATGTTTCTTATTGTTAATGACAGCATGTACCTCCTAACTTATAAGTTGGGATGTCAAATTATCTATTGATTAACTAGTAGGATTTAATCACAATGAGTTCCCCCACTCTTTGTGATGGAAGTGTTTGCACAATGTAGTTTAACGAATAAATATGTTTGTTTCCTATTTTGTATACTACTTACTTTGTTTGTTATTTTAATATAATGCATCCGTTTAGCCAAAAAAGAAGAAGAAAACTCGAGATATGTACGTGCACATTCACACGCACACGGTAGACACAGACATGTGCATGCACATGCATATGCATGCATATATTTTAAACTTCCCTTTTTAATTAGAAAAGAAAAAGGTCGATGAGGACGACAAGAAAATTCTCCAAAATAATCACACTCACCTGAATCTTGCCTACTCTATTCATTTCGAGAAACCTAGCCTTCTCATATAAACTACTCCTCAACAATTTGATCGCTCCTTTCTAATTAAGGGGAGACAACATAGCATAATGGTCCTTCATAATCGACCATCTCAAACCTTCAAGCTTTGGTAATACCATATGCTACAACTGGATAACAGAATTACCTCTAAAAGCTCATAATGAAGATCTCTATGACCTAATTCCTCTTTCAGAATGAGTTAAAAACTCATTTTTATAATAAAAACGCGACCTTTAACTAAAAGAATTCGCGCATATATAGATGCTACAATGAATGAAATGTCACAATCCAAAACCCCAATAAATCGGGATCGTGATGGCGCCTAACACCGCTTGCAAGGCAAGCTAAAAAATAACAGAAACATACAAAAAATTGCAATTAACGACTAATAGCAAGATAATAAGAAATTGTAAAAGCATCCCAGGAGTGTATAAAATAAGTCTAAAATCCACACTAGAGTTCAACCATCTCAAAACGTGGAGTCACAAGTACATGAGCTACTAGACTTTACTAAATACATTATTTTGAAAGAAGCACAACACTATCCGGAAAGTAGAAACATTACAATAGAAATAGAAAGTAGACTCTAAGGCCTGCTAACAGAATGCAGCTCTACCTCGAATCACCTGATTGGTATCTACTAAGAACCACTCGGAACTCCGCTGGTACCTATATCTGAATCTGCACAAGAAGTGCAAAAGTGTAGTATGAGTACAAACGATCCAATATATTCAGTAAGTGTCGAGCCTAACCCCGACGAGCTAGTGACGAGGCTAAGACAAGACACCTGTAAGGAACCTATGCAGTTATATATCATGAAGTAACGAAATAACAGGTAAAGTATCAGGTATAACAATGGGATAACAACAAGTAAAATGGATAAAAGTAAAGGGGCAAAAACAAAAAAATAAAGTAAAGTGTCACTGAGTAGGCCTCAACTCAAAATTTTACAACAACTCTAAACAATCTTTCAAAAGTAAATAATGAAGCCACAAAGCCAAGTCCACATTCCGAATATCAAGTATGGAGCAATGAAGTCAACAAAACGGCACGACATTACCCTTCATACTTTTACTCTCATCCTCTCATCATAATATAATAGCAAGCACGAAAATACCCTTCGTACATATCCTCGATCACTTTAACTCAAGCACAAAAGCACCCTTCGTGCAATGATATCAATATATGAATAAGGCGGGAAACACCCTTCGTGCACAAACACTCTTCCTAACAAGCACGACAACACACTTCATGTATCACTCTTCCATACCAAGTATCACATACAACAACAATACCAAGTAAGATGGGAAGCATATTCAACATCAATAATAGTATTTGAACACTACTCATCATATGAGAATTTACCAATAATTTAGCACCAACAACCAATCAACAATTCAACTATTTCAACACCCAATATCCCAATAATTCTCAACATAGGAAATAACATGAACACTAAAAATAAAAGAATTATACAACCTATCTAAAGCATGAAAGACATAATACACAAAGTAACATGGCACAAATAAGGCTAATTCTACCCGCATGCTTCTCCCATGACTGAAGCATATACACTTGTCACCTTGCATATACCCTGCCCCCAACACATAGATCACATAGCAAATAGACTCGATTATATCTTATTTACCTCAATCAAGATTAACTAAGACACTTACTTGTTTTCCGAACACAATCAATAATCCAGCACGACTTTCCCTTTAGAACGAGCCTCCAAATCCACCAAATCTAGTCAAATAATGCTCAAAAAGTCAAACAAGCTTTAGAAACTACCCTTGTACAAAAAAGGTTCAATGTTTAACATAATTGAAAAAGTCAACCCTGACCGACGTGGTTGAAATCCGAAATTAAGACCATATTCTGATTATCCATTTACCCTGATCCCGAATATATGATTTATTTCAAAATCTGGCCTCAATTTGAGGTCTAAATCTCAATTTTATAAACTTTCTAAATTCTACCCAATAGCCTTAGTTTCTACTCTATAATCTTCGATTTGATAGTGAAATTCATGAAATGGCAATGTAAATTGAATGAAAACAAGTTAAAGTTATTGTCGACGCCCCCTTTTTCTACGGGTCGAAATCGGGTATACGACATTGGGAGGACAACTCTATTCCCTTTCGAGAATTGGGTTTTGGAATTTTGAAGAGTCGCCACCTAATGATTATAGTGCATTAGGACACTTTAAGAAAGGTTTGAGTTGGAAAAACCAGAGTTTGGGTAAGGGCTAGAAATTATCTCGAGGAGAAGGTGTTAGGCACCCCTCAAGATCCACTAGAAATTGTGACTTTACAATTAAACAATCAAGGCTAGAAATAAGGACTTGCATACAACATTGCAATTAGGTTGAGCAGATAAGCAAGTAAGGCTCAAGTAAACCTCTTTAAGTCAGATAAGACATAGAGTTTAGCATGTCTTGCATGTACTGGTTTGGTCTTTAAAGTAGCGATAAGCGGACTTGTTCAACAAATACTTTTAGACAGGAAGTCCGCATTAGGCTCGCTCGAATGCAGTTCTTAAGGACTAGTCTACTTTCAGATATGTGTAGGATAGAACTAACAATTTCGAAAAGCGAACTGGTTATGAAGAGTTACCAGTTTTTTATCAGAGTGAAACGAGTTTCAGAAAAAGAATGTACTATTTTGAAAATGATTTAAAAGAAAAGAAAGGAGCTTCAGAAGACATGCAGACTAGTTGGAAAAAAAAGAGTTTCACGAACCTTATCAGAAAAAAGTGAGTTTCAGAAAATGCCAGTTTGGTTTAGAAAATCTTTGTTAACTTACGAGGTTCAGAAAATCACATAAGACTGCCAGTTTTACCAAAGTATATATTAATTTAAACGGTTGGTGCTGTTTTGAACAAATGAGACAGTTCTGACTCGAAGTTCCTATAGGCATGCTTTCTAAACGTTAACTAATTTTAACACCTTTTTAACATGAGTCTAACAAACATGGTATCTACATGAAACTTTATAATTAAGCTTACAGTTTGCCTAATGGTATCATTATGTGCAGAAATGTAAACCCCTATGAGCACGGGATCTATATGCATAGTTGCAGAAAGTTTAGAAGTTAAATTCTATAGGCATGGTCTCTACGTGTGAAATTGCGCTTTGTAGAAATTAAACCTATAGACATGATTTCTACCCTTTTGTGCATGAAAAGTAACCCCCCTCCCCTTTTTACTAAAATCCCATGAGTTTATACAAATTATTACAGACCAGTAAAAAATAAGACAGAAATAAAAAATACATCAGAAATTACTGCTACATCCGAGCAGCCTAATTCAGACTTAGTATCTAACAATATGAGATTGAACCACTTCCGAGATCCAGATTTCCAAAGCCTTCTCTTATCTAGGGTGTTTCAGAGATCCAAGGAGTTTCAGGAACTCCGGGCAGTGCTTACACCCAATATGTTAATTAAAAAGGGTTACAGTGCAGTGTGGAAGAGCCAGCCCTCAGGTGTCCAAGTTCAGAGGGAGCTCATGGATCCCAAAGCAAGGCTCACAAGAGAGGGGCAGAACTTAGGTTCTAAGAATGAGTGTAAGTGCAAGACAGGGGGTTGGGGAAGGCCATGGCAGGCTGGTGGTCTGCCTAGCCACAAGGTAGGCTGGCACACCCCTGACCAAGCCTGTTCAGCCAACAAATAAGAGCACAGACCTATTGAAGGTTAGACTATGGTCTGGGCAGTGATTAGGACACTGCCAGACCAAGGTCTCAAGCACAGAATACATATAAGGGGGAAAAGGAATGGGAATTGAAAGAGTTTAGGACTCAGGGAGTCCAGTCCATATACATGAACAACAATGTCAAGGGTTGTCATGTTTTCTGAACCATAACTCAGTAGACAAAGGATTCAGGAATAGGGATTCATATAGGAGCAGGAATAACAAGCTTGCAGAAAGCAATAAAATAAACAAAGAAAAGACTGAAGCATAAACATATAAGAGAAGGGGCAGAATTTAAACAAGAAGAGACATACCAGTTGCAGAAAAGTAAGCACAAAGAAAAGCAGGATACTTGCAGCCAAAACACAATCAGAGAAGAGAGCTTATGAGTTCAGAGAAAACTCGAATGCTTTTTTAGAAAACCTAAGTGTATTTGAGAGAAGAAGTGGTGACTTATGCTGTGTGTTCGAACTTGTTTTTTGAAAGAGAAGAGGTACAGGTATTTATAGTTTTGAAAACGAGTAGAGAATAAGGTAACAAATATGGAAATAAACACAGTCAGAATCAATTAACACAGGTATTCCCCTTTAATCAAGAGATTACTGCTCAAACGGATACTAACAGGATTAATATAAGAAAAGAAGATCAATTTGTAAGCAGAATGATTGTTACCATAAAAGGAGCAGTAAAACCATATAGTAAGGGATTAAGTCTAAATACAGGAATGTACTTATTTTGGAAAGGATCTGGTAAGGCCAAACAAAGAGAGAGAATCAATTAACCCTTGACGGGTGAGTAAAAAATTAGAATTTCATAAGGAAAAGTTTTGAAAATCAATCACGAGTTTGAAAATCAATCACAGAAGGGACTCAGTATATAAATGAAGTGCACAAGTAATAAGCATGTGAGGCCAAGCTATGGCGAGAAGGAACAACATACAGTAATAGCATAGAGCAAGCATTCATAGCATGATAGTCACGTAGGACAGGTTTCAGTGATTTAGTAGTAGAGGAAAAGATCAGAAGCATGCGAAGAATCAAGTAAAAACCTTTCTGAAAACATAGTAGAGTTTGACAGATCGTCAGAACTCAGAACAAAAAGGAATCACATAAGGAAGAGAGATGCTGAAACAAAAAGAATCAGGCTGAGCAACTTCAGACAGACGAATTGCACGAATAAACTCAAGGGACTCGAATAGGCCCCAAAGAACTAGGGTTTTCGATAATTAGTCGAGTTTAGAGGCGATAAACAAGTGAAACAAACAAGCGAATTCAGACACTCAAATAAACCCCAAAAATTAGGGTTTTCAACGCTAATCAGGTGTAAACAAGGTAAATCAAACTAATACAAACAAACAGATTAAGAAACTCAAACAAAATTCCAAAAATTAGGGTTTTCGACATGCTAACTCAAATAGAAAAACAATACAAGCAAAACACAGCAAAATATGTCGAGAATCAGAGAAGAGATTCGAAATAACTTAACATGAAACCCTAGTTGAAGAATAAAGAGTTTTGAAAGCAAAATTAAAGAAAATTCGAGAAAAAATGCTTAGAAAGTTCAAAACACACCTAGATCCGGAGCAGATCTGAAATAAAATCGGAGGAACCTTAGAGATTAGGGTTTCGTAAGAAACCCAGGTGATGAGGAACGCTTTGAAAACCATCGATCTAAGTAGGAGAGTCGAAGGTCAAACTCGGATAGCCATGGCTGGCCGGACAAAGGTTGAAGACGAACGGAGAACAGTCATCAAGCAAAGGCTTGGTCAAAACCTTTCAAGATCTGGTCATAGGACCTCAGAAACGAGCACGTAGAAGCCATGAAAGGCTGGTATAGGCCTCCGATGAGCTTGGGAAGCCCTAGATTAGGGTTTCATTGAGAGGCTTCGGATAGGGTATGAGACGAGTTGAGAGAGACTTGAGAGAAATAAGGGATTCAAAGGCGGCATCTCTAAAAGAATGAGGTAGGGTTTAGGATCGTTTGGATTAAAAAGGTAAGAAGCAACGGTGGTCGTTGATCTAAATGATCAACGGTCGGGATTAAAAGGGGTTATGGGCTGGGTCGGTTGAATAGGTGCTGGGTCGGGTTAGAGTGGTAATTGGGCTGGTCCGAATTTGAGTTTTAAATTGGGTTAATTTTAGGCTAAAATCGAAATGTAATGGGGCTGCAATTGAAACGAACTGAGGCCAAAATTTAAATAGCCAGTTTTCCCTTTTTATTTTATAAAAAATGGTAAAAAATGATTTTGAAAGCAAATTAAAAGCACTGGATCCGTTAATAGTATATAAATATTAATTAAAAAATATTGGAACCAGTTTCATAATTATAAAATGCTATTAAATCTTAAAGCAGGCTAAAATTGCATATAATTGCAATTTAGCTTTTAAAATACCAAATTAATTTGTAAAAATATATGAAAAGTAACATACCTATATTTTGGTATAAATATGAGAATAAAATAAGTTATTCACCAAAGTGATAATTTTGGGAATAATTATAGAGCAATAAATCAATTTAAAAATGTTTTAAAAAATTGGAAAAATACTAAAACACTTTGGCATACTTATATATGTATGTACATGATATTTGAAAGTATTTGCATGTAAAAGAAATACATAGGAAAAAATTGGGTATCACCAGCTGCCCTTCTTTACCCGGGAATGATGAAAGAGTTGTCGGGTAAAGATATGATGGCCAATTTTGACCGAAAGAGACGATTTGCAAAGAATTCTGACCGAGCTCTGGCTCTTGAGCTGCCTACATATCCCTGGTCTTACAGGAATCAGGCCATATGTAGTTCAGGATCCATCGGCGAAATATGCCGATAGAGTTATTGAAAGGAACGGACGCGATGCCTTAGTTGAGAAGGATAGTCGAAGTCTATTAGGCTGCGAGAACTAGAGCGGGATCGCTACTACTGAGACGGCCATTTGATAGCCGGTGTACCTGCAAGTGGGCAATACAGCATAGATTTTACATAAATTTAAATGTGATGTAAGTTCTCATTGGACCATGAATGCTGTCTTTGGACGGTTAGGATGACGTCCTTGGACCATGACGTCCCGGGCTATGAAGAGCGTAAATAAAAATTCGTAGGCCATGAAATGATGTTCTCGGGCCATGTGGATGGTGCCTCCGAACTATGATGCCTTTGAATAGGTTGGCGATCTTTCAGCCCATGAAATGCAAAAGGTGGCGATCTTTCAGCCGGTACCGAATTTAAATGAAGGTGGCGATGTTGCAGCCGTGCGAGAAAAGTAAAGAGGCGATATTTCAGCCATGCAGGATGGGACAATGCTTAGTATCGAAAGGAAGATAGAGTAGCCTTATGCAGATGGAGACAGGGATTAGCCTCGAAAGGCAAATAAGTAGCCTTATGCAGATGATGATGGAGGTAGAGCTTAACCTCGGAAGGTAGAAAAGTAGCCTTATGCAAAATGCAGATGGAGACAGGGCTTAGTCTCGAAAGGCAGATAAGTAGCCTTATGCAGATGATGATGGAGGTAGAGCTTAATTTCGGAAGGCAGAAAGTAGCCTTATGCAAAATGCAGATGGAGACAGAGCTTAATCTCGAAAGGCGGATAAGTAGCCTTATGCAGATGATGATGGAGGTAGAGCTTAACCTCGGAAGGCAGAAAGTAGCCTTATGCAAAATGCAGATGGAGACAGGGCTTAGTCACAAAAGGTAGATAAGTAGCCTTATGCAGATGATGATGGAGGTAGAGCTTAACCTCGGAAGGAAGAAAAGTAGCCTTATGCAAAATGCAGATGGAGACAGAGCTTAGTCTCGAAAGGCAGATAAGTAGCCTTATGCAGATGATGAGGGATGTAGAGCTTAACCTCGGAAGGCAGAAAAGTAGCCTTATGCAAAATACATATAGAGACAGAGCTTAGTCTCGAAAGGCAGATAAGTAGCCTTATGCAGTGCAAGAATGTAAAAGGGCGATTAGTAGTAAGATCTCTTAGCGGATAGCTGATTACGACAATATGACTGCTGGGGAGATTGTGTACGGATAGCAATTGCGGGCAAGTGACGATTCTGAGAAGTTGCATTCTTGGGAAAGTATGCGTACATAAACATACTTAACGATACTGCAAGTCGAGTGCCTCCATCTAAAGAAAAATCGTGAGTTTTGTAAGGGAAAAAGGTTAGTTCGTCTTCCCCAGGCTCTTGACGTTGTGTGTCATTGGGGTAGCGTCGCTAAACAACAGCAATTCGGATAATAGTTATGCATGATTTAGTAAATATAACGTAAGTATATAATCGAAAATAGTTTTCTTTAGATGAACCAACGACTGCGACGTGGTTCAAGATATTGCAACCTCTTTCGCTCCGGAATTTTGAGGGTTCTCCTCAAAATTCTGCCCCAGTTTGCTGAGCGGACATTTCTGACGACCGTGATGAATGACTAAAAAATCGTCTTCGGAATTTTGAGGGTCCTCCTACAATTCTGCCCCAGTTTACTGGGCTGGCGCTTCTGGCGATGCATGGACTAAAATCAACTTCGGAATTTTGAGGGTCCTCCTCAAAATTCTGCCCCAGTTCCAATTGCGGGGAAAAATGGAATTTTTATTAAATTATGACCGAACTCATAGGGCTGCCTACGTATCCCCTCTTAAATGGGAATCAAGTCAGGCGTAGTTAAAATTACATCATATAGGGAATCATAAGTGGTTACCCATAATATCGTTTTACTGCATCTGAATTGATCGGCTTTGGCCATACTTCTCCGTCCATTTCTGCAAGAATAAGGGCTCCTCCAGTTAGAACCCGGTGAACCATGTACCGACCCTGCCAATTGGGAGAGAACTTCCCCTTGGCTTCACCTTGATGTGGGAATATTTTCTTCAACACCAGCTGCCCCGGTGTAAACTTCCTAATCTTAACTCTTTTGTTGGACGCTCTGGACATTCTATTCTGATACAACTGACTGTGGCAAACTGCATTCATCCTTTTCCCATATATAAGGGCTAACTGCTCGTAGCGTGCTTTTACCCATTCTACATCATCCAACTCTGCTTCTTGTATGATCCTTAAAGAGGGAATTTCTACCTCAACGGGGATGACCGCCTGTGTACCATAAACCAGCATGTAGGGAGTTGCTCCGGTCGATGTGCGGACTATGGTGCGGTATCCTAATAAGGCTAATGGTAATTTCTCATGCCATTATTTGTGCCTTTCGACCATCTTCCTTAGTATATTCTTGATATTCTTGTTGGCTACCTCCACAACTCCATTCATCTGAGGCTTGTAGGCTGTAGAGTTCTTGTGTTTGATCTTGAATGTTTCACACATTGCTTTCATCAAGTCGCTATTGAGATTGGAACCATTATCGGTGATGATTGATTTCGGAATTTCGAACCGACAAACAATGTGGTCGCGGACGAAATATGCCACAACCTTCTTAGTGACTGCATTGTATGATGCTGCTTCGACCCAATTGGTAAAATAATCGATTGCCACTAAGATGAACCTGTGCCCATTTGATGCGGCATGCTCGATAGGTCCGATAACATCCATTCCCCAAGCGGCGAATGGCCATGGTGAGCTTGTTGCAGTAAGCTCGTTTGGAGACACATTTATCCTATCTGCATTTATCTGATAGCGATGGCATTTGCGAACATACCGGATACAGTCTGTTTCCATAGTCATCCAAAAATACCCTGCTCGGAGTATCTTCTTTGCTAAGACAAAACCATTCATGTGCGGCCCATAGCTCTCTGCATGCACTTCGTCCAATAGCCTGGATGCTTCTTTTGCTTCGACACACCTTAGTAAACCCAAATCGGTAGTCCTCCTGTACAGGATTCCTCTACTGCGAAAAATGTTGCTGGATAACCTACGAAGTGTGTGCTTCTGAGTAGCGTTGGCAAGTTCTGGATATTCCCCTGTTGTCAGGTACTCCTTGATGTCATGGAACCATGGTTTTCCATCCACTTCTTCCTCAACGTGGGCGCAATAAGATGGCTGATCATGAATCTTTACTAGGATGGGATCAATGAAATTTGTATCTGGATGCTGGATCATGGACGATAAAGTAGCTAATGCATCAGCAAACTCGTTCTGGACTCTGGGGACGTGCTGAAATTCTGTCTTTGTGAACCTTTTCCTCAACTCCTGTATGTGATGCAAGTAGGGAAGTATCTTAGAGTTCTTGATTTCCCACTCATCTCGAACCTGATGTATGACCAAGTCTGACTCCCCAATCATTAGCAACTCCTGAACGTTCATGTCAATGGCCATTTTGAGCCTCAAGATGCAGGCTTCATATTCGGCCATATTATTGGTGCAAGGGAACCTGAGCTTGGCGGATACCGGGTAATGCTGGCCGGTATCTGATACTAGGACTGCTCCTATGCCAACTCCTTTGAAATTTTCAGCTCCATCGAAAAACAACCTCCAACCATCATAAGATTCTGAAATATCTTCTCCTATGAAAGATACCTCTTCATCGGGAAAATACGTTTTTAGGGGCTCGTATTCTCTGTCCACGGGATTCTCGGTGAGATGATCCGCCAAGGCTTGCCCTTTGATTGCTTTCTGGATCACATAAACAATATCGAATTCACTTAGCAGGATTTGCCACTTGGCGAGCTTGCCAGTGGGCATGGGTTTCTGGAAGATATACTTCAAAGAGTCCATTATGGATATGAGATAAGTAGTGTAAGCACAGAAGTAATGCCTCAACTTCTGCGCGACCCAAGTCAGAGCACAACAAGTGTGTTCTAAAAGAGAATACCGGGCCTCGTACGGTGTAAACTTCTTACTGAGATAGTAGATGGCTTGCTCCATTCTCCCTGTTTCATCATGTTGTCCCAGAACATAACCGAATGCTTCATCCAATACTGCATGGTAAAGCAATAGGGGTCTTTCTGGCTCAGGCGGAACTAAGAATGGTGGCGTTTACAGGTATTCCTTAATTCTATCAAAAGCTTTCTGACAATCATCAGTCCACTTGGTGGCAGCGTCCTTTTTCAACATTTTAAAGATAGGTTCACAAATGACCATGGACTGAGCTATGAACCGGTTGATATAGTTGAGTCTCCCTAGGAAACTCATCACGTCCTTCTTGTTCTTTGGAGGCGGCAATTCTTGGATAGCTTTGACCTTTGACAGATCCAATTCTTTTCCTCGACGACTCACGATGAAACCCAATACCCCGAATGCACACTTGGTGGGATTCAGTTTCAGATTGTACCTCCTCAGTCAGTTGAAGAACTTTCTTAGGTCTTCCATGTGATCCCTGGCTTTCTTGGATTTGATGATGACATCATCCACATATACCTCGATCTCCTTGTGTATCATGTCATGAAAGATGGTAGTCATGGCTCTCATGTAGGTGGCACCAGCATTCTTCAAACCTAATGGCGTCATTTTGTAACAGTACTTTCCCCATGGCGTGATGAAAGCCATTTTCTCTGCATCTTCCTCATCCATCCATATCTGATGATTCCCAGCAAAACAATCAATGAAAGATTGTAACTCATGCTTGGCGCAGTTGTCAATTATAATGTGTATGTTCGGCAAAGGGAAGTCGTCTTTAGGACTGGCCCGGTTAAGATCCCGGTAGTCAACACAAACTCTAACTTTCCCATCCTTTTTTAGCACTGGCACAATATTGGCTAACCATATCAGATACTCTACTACCCTGAGAACCTTGGCTTTGACTTGCTTGACAACCTCTTCTTTGATTTTCAAACTCATGTCGGGTTTGAATTTCCTGAGCTTCTGCTTTACCGGCGGACATGTTGGATCTGTTGGCAGTTTGCGAGCTACAATGGACGTACTGAGACCAGTCATATCATCATACGACCAGGCGAATATGTCTTCATATTCCTTTAGGAATTCCATGTACTCTTTCATTTCTGATGGTGACAGGTGAACACAGATGCGAATTTCTTTGACATTCTCTGAATCTCCCAGATTAACGACCTTAGTTTCGTCCAAGTTAGACTTAGGCCTATTCTCAAAATTCTCAACCTCTCTGACGACCTCTTCTGGTATATCATCCTCTTCTGAATCCATATTTGTTTATTGCATTTCTTATTGTAAGTCACAATCGTTGGTTCATCGTCAAGGCAAGTAATAGTAATGCTATGTAAAATAAAGTGAATGATAGAAAAAATAATAAGAGCGAGATATATAAGAAACTAAAATGCTTCGATTGAATTCATAATTGTTTTGAATATCAGAGCTCTTTTAAAAATTAAAGACAATGCAGAAATAAAATCAGCTAGTAAAAAGTAAAAATGTGATGCATGGTGCTTTTGTTTAGCCTTGCTACCCCGAAGCTTTCCGAGCCCTGGTGGTTCTGATTGACCAATTGCTGAGGCATTCTCCTCGGTTCACAGCTTGTATAGAAGGGTCTTCCTCCCCTTCCTCCTCGAAAATAACACAGCAGTCCATATCATTGTCTTCCAGAAACAGATTCTTCATGGCTGCCAATGCTTCATCTTTCTCTAATCCATATATGATGTCTGCCGGCTGGAAAGTCTACTCCAGGCGAGGTATCGGATGCTCCAGTGGATAGTAGGGACCGCGCCATGGTGGCGACCAGTCATTGAACTCCTTCCAAGTATATTCATACCCCAAACCAAATGTAGTACCATGTTTCTTCAGCTTGATGGGTTTGGTGATTCCCTGGAGGTTTTTGCCGAGTCCTTTTCTAGGTTTGTACCCACACCAATTCAAGATACTTTAAATCTTGTTATCCCACCATTTATCCTTGTCTACAGCGTTGACCCTTTCAATGTGGTGGTATGTTTCTCTGCCTATTCTCCTTCTGCCTACAATCATCAGGATGGTCTGGCGACTATATATGGGGTTGCTACCATCGCCATGAATAATCACCTCTTGGTGATTCCATTCGAACTTCACTGCCTGATGCAGGGTCGATGATATAGCTCCAGCAGCGTGGATCCATGGTCGTCCCAACAGCAAGTTGTAGGATGCTGGGACATCTATCACTTGAAAGTTAACGTCGAACCAAGTTGGTCCCATTTGCAGGCATAGGCTAATCATTCCAATAGTAGACCTTTGGGACCCATCGAAGGCTTTGACATTGATGGCTCCATCTTTGATCTCATGCAGGCTCTTTCCCAATGTTCTGAGAGTGATCAGCGGACAGATGTTGAGGCTGGATCCTCCATCGATCAGGACTCTAGTGATGAAGTAATCCTCGCATTGCACGGTGATGTGCAGGGCCTTGTTGTGACTCAATCCTTCCGGTGGTAGCTCATCTTCGTGAAGGTGATTTTGTGGATTTCCAGTATTTGCCCTACCATATTTGCCATTTCGCCTCCAGTTATGTTGCTGGGCACATAAGTTTCGCTCAATATCTTCATCAAGACATTTTTGTGTGCATCAGAGCTTTGCAGAAGAGCTAGGATGGAGATCTACGCTGGTGTTTTGTTCAACTGCTCAACGACCGAATACTCCTTAGCTTGTATTTTCCTCCAAAGATCATCGGGCCTAGTTTCAGTAGTCTGTCCAAAGGCTTGCTTACTGGACTCAGCTAGGTGCTCTGGAGTGTAAACCCTGCCTGTTCTAGTCATACCCTGCGCAACAATTGCTTCTCCCGTTTTGGTCTTCCCTTTCCTCCTAGCTTCAGCTGTGTAATCCCATGGTATGACATTTGAGTGGAACGATGTTATGTCTGACATTGCTACAGGAATAGGTACCCTCGGTGGTAACACAACAACTTCAAAGGGTACAGGTGCTTTTGGAGCCCCAAACTCAACCTCAATTGGCCCGGCCACCTTCGCAGAAGAAGGTGCTTCAAATTCGAGAGGTATAGACGTGTTTACTTCATCGCCCTTGGAAGGCTGATTCTGCACAACAATCGGGTTAAGTGTGACTGCCGGTTTCTTTGGCTCATCATCCTCAGCAATCAATCCTATCGACCCCTTGGGGTCCCAGTCATCTTCGATCTCGATCATGTGAATATCTCCATCGTTGTGGTGAGGTAGAGGGTTGTTGCGGACATTAGGAGCAGGCTCCTTTTCTACGATGACCTTATTGTCGATCAGGGTTTGAATCTTGTCCTTCAATGAGCGGCATTCGTCAATGGTGTGACCTTTCATGCCGGAATGGTACGCACAGGTCTTATTAGGGTTGACGCACTAGAAAGGATTTTCTGGAGTTATGGCAGGGATAGGGGAGACGTAACCAGCAGCTTTGAATCTCTCATACAGCTGGTCAATTGGTTCGTCGATGGCTGTGTATTGTCTGGGAGGCCTGCGGTCAAAATTTGGTCTAGGTCTAGGGAAATTTTGGCGAGTGGGAGGTTATTGGTAGTGAGAGGGTTGGGCATTATAAGCTTGGTAAACAGGTGTAGGTTGAGAGTATCTGGGTGAAGTGGGTTGATATGTGGGGGGTGGAGATGATTGGTAAACGGGCAGTGGATTTTGGTAAGAGGGTGCGGGTGCTTGGTAATTCGGGATAGGCTGATATGTAAGTGGAGGTGACGGGTAAGTGTGGTATTTTAGTGGTGATTTGGCTCCCTGTGCAACCATCACGGCACTGACATCCTTTTTCTTGGACGTGCCACTAGACTGTAAAGCCTTGTTGGTGGCCTGCAATGCTTCAAGATTATTAACCACCCCATTCTTAATGCCTTCCTCAATTCTTTCTCCCAGCTTGATGATATCGTAGAATTTCTGGCCCTCGATCAGCATCAACCTCCATAATATTGTGGTTCCTAAGCCCGGACGAAGAATCTGTTCATTTGTTCCTCTTCTAAGGCCGGCCTGACCTTAGCAGCCTCTGATCTCCAACGAGTAGCATACTCGTGGAATGTCTCGGTAGGCTTCTTCTTCAAATTCTAGATGTACAATACATCCGGTGCATTCTCTGTATTGAATCAGAACCTATCCATGAAATCCGATGCCATACCTACCCAGCTTGTCCATTTCTTGGGGTCCTGACTGATGTACCAGGATAAAGCATCCCCTTTCAGACTTCTCATGAAGAGTTTCATACGGATTTTCTCATTCCTTCCGACTCCGACCAGCTTATCACAATATGTCCTCAAATGGACTCTGGGATCTCCCGTGCCATCGAACATTTCTAACTTGGGAGGTTTGTACCCCTCCGGAAGTTCAACATCTGGCTGAATGTAGAGGTCCTCATAATTCAGCCCCTCTATACCTTTGTTTCCTTCCATGCCCTGGACCTCGGCTGGTCAACTTCTTGAGTTCTGCTACCAAGTTTCTGATAAGAGAGTCCTTGTCATCAGACTCAGGTGCACTTGAGATTGGTTGAGTGTAGTGGGGTACAGTATCTACGTAGATGGGAGTGTTGTGGAGGTGGTCATTTGTAGTGTTTAGTGGTTCAGGAATGAGTAGTGGAGTGTTGTTTGGAGTGTGGCATATGTTGCAGTATTGAGCATGAGTGGGTTGCATCTGTGGTTGTGGGGTGTTCTATGGAGGTGCGAGATTTTGAGCATTTGGAAAGTTGACATCAGGAGCAGTGAGAGAGAATGATAAATTTGCCAAATTCTGAACTTGATCCAGTTCTTCTCGGAACTTCAATAATTTCTGCTCAAGTTGGGCAACAGTTTCCTTAGCAATCGGGGTACCCTGAGGAATCTCAGCTCTTTCCTTTCTGGCGCTTGAATCTTCCATTCTACTTTTGTTCTTGTTCCGTATAGGACTCGGGGGAGGGGGAGGTGGAGGGCCCTTGGATCTTGTACTGTATGATGATGGTGCCAGAATGCACGAACTAACCTTTGGGGAGGGGAATAATAAAAGAAAAGAAAAACAAAAAAGGTAACAAGTTAGTGTGGATTATGAGAAAAAATGTTGCAATATTTAAACATATTGTGCAAGAATATAAATCGTGTCCTAATTTGGGTGCCTCGTTGTGCCCGAGGTAGGCCCAGCGACAAGTTAATTTGGAGAACTTATAATGCTAAATGCCTCATTTTATTGACAAAAATAAGACGAATAACAAAACGACACTAAAATAGCGGAAAGTAAAAATGTCACTAATGGCCATTAGCCTTATTACATTAAAAGCGAAAAGAAAGACGCCTAACTACTTGGTCCCAGAAGGACCTTCTTCAGGTTGAATGTTCTCGTTGATCAAATCCTCCAGCTCGCGCAGATTTTCCAGTAAAAATGCTATCGCCAGGTGTTCTCCTTTGCCTTCCTCAGCATTTTAACAGTCGATAACTCTTTTCCTCACTTTCCCTTCCAATTCCAGCAAGTTGTACTCCAGGTATTCTAGCTTCTCACTAGCCTTGGTGACTCTCTCTTTCCATTTGTTGATTTGGTTGCTCGATGGGAGGTTTCTCCACCAAGTCTGCAAGAGTGAAGGTATGTTTACCATACCGAAGTCAGGAACTTTGTCATTCATTTTCTGCAAAACAAAAGGGTTAAGACATCACCCCCACCGGACTCGACTATTTAATACCAATAATCAGCATAAAAAGCATTTAGTTCTCCAATAAATGTACAGAATATGGTGGTGTCCGTTTGGGTTTCAAGGAAACCCAGTGGACTTCGGACAAGGCTATCTTAATGAGTCATTATGTGGACAACATAACTGACTCGGCTAAGTTTGACCATGATGCATGCACAGTTAAACAGAGTAAGGTTTCTATTGGGGTATTAGACAAGTACCCTTGAGCGGACAACTCAAGAGGGAAAGGCACGGAACCGTCGACTGCACCGCTGATCGACTGGTTTTACTGCAAATTTGCCTTTGCCAAATTTAAAGGGTGATAATATTGGAAGAGCACAACCACTCATTATAAGCGTCGCTATGGTATTTGTTTGGCACGAGTGGAATATGATGTTGAAGATGCAGTTTACAAGAATGTAACAAATTGACATGTATTTCCACGTTCATAAGATAAATGATTACAGTAATTGCAGTAATCACAACAGTATTGAAATAAAGTAGTAAAGGAAAGCAGTTAAAGGAAAGAAAAGACATGAAGAGACAAGTCAGTTTCGTAGTGAAAGAATAAAAGACAGTAAATAAAGCAATTAATGAGATGGTAAAGTCACAAGCAATATGCAATGGTAAAAGCCTAAAGAAGTTCCCCAGCAGAGTCGCCATGCTGTCGACGCCCCCTTTTTCTAAGGGTCGAAATCGGGTATACGACATTGGGAGGACAACTCTATTCCCTTTTGAGAATTGGGTTTTGGAATTTTGAAGAGTCGCCACCTAATGATTATAGTGCATTAGGACACTTTAAGAAAGGTTTGAGTTGGAAAAACCAGAGTTCGGGTAAGGGCTAGAAATTATCTCGAGGGGAAGGTGTTAGGCACCCCTCAAGATCCACTAGTGTGGTCCCGGCCATGTTATAATTGTGACTTTACAAGTAAATAATCAAGGCTCAAATAAGGACTTGCATACAACATTGCAATTAGGTTGAAAACTTTTGAAGGTAAGTAGAGAGGACAGAAATTTATGAAAAAAAGATTTGAATGGTCTCACGAGAAGAGATGAAAGCAAATAAGGGGAGGGGGTCCTAGGTTTACGATTAATATGGATCACTTCAATGCAATACCCAGCAATCACTCCTCAAAAAAGAGGGGTCGCACGTGATATTAGCGCATCGATCATCATCTCCATATTCTACCCATCCCACTCCGTTAAGGTATTAAAGCACGGAAAGTTTCGTTACTTATTGCATGTTAGTACCCGTCCCAATCCTATCAGTCCCGGAGGCATTTAGGACTACTAATCCTAAAGGGAAAGGGATTTGGGGCCTTTTGAGAGCTTTCAAAGGACAAAACACTAGGCGTCAATCAAAACACATAATGCAAGTAAAAGGGGAAGCAGATAAGCAAGTAAGGCTCAAGTAAACCTCCTTAAGTCAGATAAGCCATAGAGTTTAGCATGTCTTGCATGTACTGGTTTGGTATTTAAAATTAAAGAGATAAGCGGACTGGTTCAACACATACTTTTAGACAGGAAGTCTGCATTAGGTTCGCTCGAATGCAGTTCTTAAGGACTAGTCTACTTTCAGCTATGTGTTGGATAGAACTAACGATTTCGAAAAGCGAACTGGTTATGAAGAGTTACCAGTTTTTTATCAGAGTGAAACGAGTTTCACAAAAAGAATGTACTGTTTTGAAAAAGATTTAAAAGAAAAGAAAAGAGCTTCAGAAGACATGCAGACTAGTTGAAAAAAAAGAGTTTCACGAATCTTATCAGAAAAAAGTGAGTTTCAGAAAATACCAGTTTGGTTTAGAAAATGTTTGTTAACTTACGAGGTTCAGAAAATCACAGAAAACTGCCAGTTTTACCAAAGTATATATTAATTTAAATTGTTGGTGCTGTTTTGAACAAATGAGATAGTTCTGACTCGAAGTTCCTATAGGCATGCCTTCTATACGTTAACTGATTTTAACACCTTTTTAACAGGAGTCTTACAAACATGGTATCTACATGCAACTTTATAATTAAGCATATAGTTTGCCTAATGGTATCATTATGTGCAGAAATGTAAACCCCTATGAGCACGGTATCTATATGCATAGTTGCAGAAAGTTTAGAAATTAAATCCTATAGGCATGGTCTCTACGTGTGAAATTGCGCAGTGTAGAAATTAAACCTATAGACATGATTTCTACACTTTTGTGCATGAAAAGTAACCCCCCTCCCCTTTTCACTAAAATCCCATGAGTTTATACAAATTATTATAGACCAGTAAAAAATAAGACAGAAATAAAAAAATATATCAGAAATTACAGCTACATCCGAGCAGCCTAATTCAGACTTAGTATCTAACAATATGAGATTGAACCACTTCCGAGATCCAGATTTCCAAAGCCTTCTCTTATCTAGGGTGTTTCAGAGATGCAAGGAGGTTCAGGAACTCCAGGCAGTGCTTACACCCAAGATGTTAATTAGAAAGAGTTACAGTGCAGTGTGGAAGAGCCAGCCCTCAGGTGTCCAAGTTCAGAGGGAGCTCATGGATCCCAAAGCAAGGCTCACAAGAGAGGGGCAGAACTTAGGTTCTAAGAATGAGTGTAAGTGCAAGAGAGGGGGTTGGGGAATGCCATGGCAGGCTGGTGGTCATGCCTAGCCACAAGGTAGGCTGGCACACCCCTGACCAAGCCTGTTCAGCCAACAAATAAGAGCACAGACCTATTGAAGGTCAGACTATGGCCTGGGCAGTGATTAGGACACTGCCAGACCAAGGTCTCAAGCTTAGAATACATATAAGGGGGAAAAGGAATGGGAATTGAAAGAGTTTAGGACTCAGGGAGTCCAGTCCATATACATGAACAACAATGTCAAGGGTTGTCATGTTTTCTGAACCATAACTCAGCAGACAAAGGGTTCAGGAATAGGGATTCATATAGGAGCAGGAATAACAAGCTTGCAGAAAGCAGTAAAATAAACAAAGAAAAGATTGAAGCATAAACACATAAGATAAGGGGAAGAATTTAAACAAGAAGAGACATACCAGTTTCAGAAAAGTAAGCACAAAGAAAAGCAGGATACTTGCAGCCAAAACACAATCAGAGAAGAGAGCTTATGAGTTCAGAGAAAACTCGAATGCTTTTTTAGAAAACCTAAGTGTATTTGAGAGAAGAAGTGGTGACTTATCCTGTGTGTTCGAACTTGTTTTTTGAAAAATAAGAGGTACATGTATTTATAGTTTTGAAAATGAGTAGAGAATAAGGTAACAAATATGAAAATAAACGCAGTCAAAATCAATTAACATAGGTATTCCCCTTTAATCAAGGGATTACTGCTCAAACGGACACTAACCGGATTAATATAAGGAAAGAAGATCAATTTGTAAGGAGAATGATTGTTACCATAAAAGGAGCAGTAAAACCATATAGTAAGGGATTAAGTCTAAATACAGGAATGTACTTATTTTGGAAAGGATCTGGTAAGACCAAACAAAGAGAGAGAATCAATTAACCCTTAACGGGCGAGTAAAAAATCAGAATTTCATAAGAAAAAGTTTTGAAAATCAATTACGAGTTTGAAAATCAATCACAGAAGGGACTCAGTATATAAATGAAGTGCACAAGTAATAAGCATGTGAGGCCAAGCTATGGCGAGAAGGAACATTATACAGTAATAGCATAGAGCAAGCATTCATAGCATGATAGTCACGTAGGTCAGGTTTTAGTGATTTAGTAGTAGAGGAAAAGATCAGAAGCATGCGAAGAATCAAGTAAAAACCTTTCTGAAAACACAGTCGAGATTGACAGATAGTCGGAACTCAGAACAAAAAGGAATCACATAAGGAAGAGAGATGCTGAAACAAAAAGAATCAGGCTGAGCAACTTCAGACAGACGAATTGCACAAATAAACTCAAGGGACTCGAATAGGCCCTAAAGAACTAGGGTTTTCGAAAATTAGTCGAGTTTAGAGGTGATAAACAAGTGAAACAAACAAGCGAATTCAGAATCTCAAATAAACCCCAAAAAATAGGGTTTTCAATGCTAATCAGGTGTAAACAAGGTAAATCAAACTAATACAAACAAATAGACTAAGAAACTCAAACAAAATTCCAAAAATTAGGGTTTTCGACATGCTAACTCAAATAGAAAAACAACACAAGCAAAACACAACAAAACATGTCGAGAATCAGAGAAGAGATTCGAAATAACTTAACATGAAACCCTAGTTGAAGAATAAAGAGTTTTGAAAGCTAAATTAAAGAAACTTCGAGAAAAAATGCTTAGCATGTTCAAAACACACATAGATCCGGAGCAGATCTGACATAAAATCGGAGGAACCTTAGAGATTAGGGTTTCGTAAGAAACCCAGGTGATGAGGAAGGCTTTGAAAACCATCGATCTAAGCAGGAGAGTCGAAAGTCAAACTCGGATAGCCATGGCTGGCCAGACAAAGGTTGAAGACGACCGTAGAACAGTCATCAAGCAAAGGCTTGGTCGAAACCTTTCAAGATCTGGTCATAGGACCTCAGAAACGAGCACATAGAAGCCATGAGAGGCTGGTATAGGCCTCCGATGAGCCTGGGAAGCCATGGATTAGGGTTTCAGTGAGAGGCGGCGGCTAGGGTTTGAGGTGAATTGAGAGAGAGTTGAGAGAAAGAAGTGATTCAAAGGCGGCGTCTCTGAAAGAATGAAGTAGGGTTTAGGGTCGTTTGGATTAAAAAGGTAAGAAGCAACAGTGGTCGTTGATCTAAATGATCAACGACCGGGATTAAAAGGGGTTATGGGTTGGGTCGGTTGAATAGGTGCTGGGTTGGGTTAGAGTGGTAATTGGGCTGGTCTGAATTTGAGTTTGAAATTGGGTCAATTTTAGGCTAAAATCGAAATGTAATGGGGCTACAATTGAAACGAACTGAGGCCAAAATTTAAATAGCCAATTTTCCCTTTTTATTTTATAAAAATAGTAAAAAATGATTTTGAAAGCAAATTAAAAGTACTGGATCCGTTAATAGTATATAAATATTAATTAAAAAATATTGAAACCAGTTTCATAATTATAAAATGCTATTAAATCTTAAAGCGGGCTAAAATTGCAATTATATGCAATTTAGCTTTTAAAATACCAAATTAATTTGTAAAAATATATGAAAAGTAACCTACCTATATTTGGTATAAATATGACAATAAAATAAGTTATTCACCAAAGTGATAATTTTGGGAATAATTATTGAGCAATAAATCAATTTAAAAATCTTTTAAAAAATTGAAAAAATACTAAAACACTTGGGCATACTTATATATGTATGTACATGATATTTGAAAGTATTTGCATGTAAAAGAAATACATAGGGAAAAATTGGATATCAACAGTTACTAACCTATGAAGTTGGAAAGAAATTGTTCTCCAAAAATTGCCTTTATGGAGTCTAAGTCTAAAAAATAGTGTAAAATAAGATAAGTACCTAAATCCCCAACTTTTACCTAGCAGCACATCTTGTAATTGCGAACTCAATGATTGCAAAATCAAACCATTGATCAGAAAAGCGACCAGTGTCGGAGCTTATCAAATGTCGCAAATATGACCAATCCTTCGCATTTGCGGAGCTCCAACCCCTTGCAAAAGAGAACCAAGCTTCACATTTGCGAAGCAGCTCCTAGGTCCCCCAGTGTTACAAATGCGACACAAACTTTACAAATGAAAAAACCCTCCAGTTCGCAAAAGCAAAACGCCCAACACCTTACAAGTCATCGTAAATGCGAGCCTGACCTCGGAAAGGTGAGGGTCATATTTGCGAACAGGCCATCTCAAATGCGAGACATGCAGTCAGCACCACCAGTATCTTCCTAAGTTATCCAAAACTATCCACAATGCATCTGAAACTCACTCGAGCCCCTCAGGCTCCAATATGGACATCCATATAAGTGTAATAAATATCACATGAACTTGCTTATAAGCTCAAATCATCAAATTAACATCAAAAATAAAAACTCAAACAGAAAAGCTCAAGAATTTTCAACGTTTAAACTCAAATTTTCAACTTTTCACATAAAGCGCCGAAATGGCCTCGGGTCACTCAGGATCCCAACCAGATATGCTTACTACTTCAAAATCATCATACGAACCCACCGGAAACACCTATCCGAGATCATTTGCTGAAAATATTGACCATGGTCAACTCTAGCCACTTTTAGAGTCAAAAATTACATTTTCTTCAAAACTTCATATTTTACTTTCCGAAAGTCGATACGGACCATGCACGCAAGTCATAAAATATCAAATTAAGAAAAGGAAGGTCTAAAAACATAAAAAGAGAAGCTAGTACTTAAAATGACCTATCGGTTCGTCACATTCTCCACCTCTAAAAGAAACGTTCTTCCATGAATGGACATAGAAATGTATCTGAACTGGTAAAAAGGTGAGGATATCTACTCCTCATATCATAATCGGACTCCTAAGAAGCCTCCTAAATTGTCTGACTTCTCCAACATACTTTCATAGAAGGAATATATTTATATATCAATTTCGAACCAGCAGATCAGAATAGCCACCAGCTCTTCCTCATAAGTCAAATTCTCATGAAGTTGTACTGTGCTGAAGTCTAAAACATGTCACCTGTCCTCATGGTACTTCCAAAGCATGGATACCTAAAATACCGAATGTACCCCTGCTAGACTAGGAGTTAATGCAAGCCTATAAGAAACCTCCCCAACTCTCTCCAAGATCTCAAACAGGCCAATTAACCTCGGGCTCAACTTGTGCTTCTTCCCCAATTGCATTGCACTCTTCATAGGAGAAACTGGGAGAAGAACCTTCTCACTTTCCATGTAAGCCACATCCCTAACCTTCCTACCAGCATAACTCTTTTTCCTGGATCGCACTGTACGAAGCTGCTCCTAAATCATTTTCACCTTATCCAAAGCATCACAAACTAAGTCTATGCCCAACAATCTAGCCTTACTGAGCTCAAACCAACCAACCAAAGAATGACATAGCCTCCCATATAAGGCCTCGTACGCAGCCATCTGGATACTCGACTATTATCTGTTGTTGTAGGCAAACTCCTCTAGAGATATAAATTGGCCCCACTAACCCCCGATATCAATAGAACATGCCCTCAACATTTCCTCTAGAAAATGAATGGTCTGCTCAGATTGTCCGTCCATCTGAGGATGAAATGCAGTACTCAGCTAGACCCGCATGCCTAACACACGCTGCACAACTTTTTAAAAATGCGAAGTAAACTATGTGCCTTGGTCTAAAATAATATATATGGGCACACCATGAAGCATAATAATCTCCTTGATGTAAATCTGAGCCAATCGCTCTAAAGAATATGATGTCATCACCGGAATGGAATGTGCAAACGTAGTCAGCCGGTCCATAGTAACCCAAACAACATCATACTTCCTCAAGGTCCATGGTAAGCCTACCACAAAGTCCATAGTGATGCACTCCCATTTTCACTCCAGTATCACTAACTTCTAAGTCAATGCACCAGGTTTGTGATGTTCATACTTCACCTGTTAACAATTCAAACACCGAAATACATGTCCAACAATGTCTTTAATCATCTTCCACCACTAATAATGCTGCTTCAAGTCACGATACAACTTCGTGACACCTGGGTGAATAGAATACCGTGAACTATGAGCCTCTTTCACGATCAACTCTCTCAATCCATCAACATTTGGAACAAAAATCTGGCCCTAAAGCCGTAAAACACTATCATCCCAAATCACGACCTTATTAGAGCCAGCATGTTGCCATGTGTCTTTCAACACCAACAAGTGAGGATCATCAAACTAGTAAGCTTTGATGCATTCCAACAAATAAGATTATGCCATAACATAAGCAAGAACCCAACTAGGATTCAAAATATCTAGCCTCACGAATAGGTTAGCCAAAGCCTGAACATATATGTCTAATGGCCTCTCCACCCCCAGTACAAATGCCAAACTACCCATGCTCTCCACCTTCATACTCAAGGCATCGTTCACCACATTGTCCTTCCCCGGATGATATAATATGGTAATATCATAGTTTTTCAATAACTCTAACCATCTCTGCTACCTCAGATTAAGATCCTTCTGCTTGAAGATGTTGGAGGCTCCGATGGTCGGTATAGACCTCACATGCCAAATAGGGCTTGAACACTCGAGCCATAATATCCATGAAGGTTGTTGGAGTATTAGCCAAGCCAAATGACATCATTAAGAACTCGTAATGACCATATCTAGTCCTCAAAGCAGTCTTAGGAACATACGATGCCCTAATATTCACCTAATCATAGCAGATATCAAATTGATCTTGGAAAACACCTTGGCACCCGAAGCTAGTCAAATAAATCATCAACCCTGGGTAATGGATACATGTTCTTGATAGTAACCTTGTTCAACTATTGATAGTCAATGCATATCCTCATTGACCCGTCCTTCTTGTTAACAAACAACACTGGCGCGCCCCAAGGTAAAAGAATCAGTCTAATGAATCCATTGACAAGCAAATCTTGTAGCTGATCCTTCAATTCTTTCAACTCAGCTGGAGCCATACGGTACGGTAGAATAGAAATAGGTTGAGTTCCCGAAACCAAATCAATATCAAAGTCAATATCCTATTTGGGTAGCATACCCGACAAATATGTAGGGAACACCTCCGAAAACTCACTCACAGCTGGTACTGAATCCATTTGATTAACCTCTGCACTAGAATCCCGGATATAAGCCAAATACGCCAAACACCCCTTCTCGACCATACATGGAGACTTCAAATATGAAACCACCCTACTATTGGAATGACCAAGGATCCCTCTCCAATCTAATCTAGACAACCCTAACATGGGTAAAGTTACAGTCTTGGCATGACAATCTAAGACAGCATATACGGGGAAAACCAATCCATACCAAGAAAGACCACAAAATCCACCATGTTCAACAATAAAAGATCAACTACAATATCAGAACCATTAGTAGTGAACACATAATATTGCCATACCTAATTAACTATTATGGAATCCCAATAGGTGTAGTCACCGTAACAGGAACCTCAAGAGAATCACGGGACATACTCAAGTGTAAAGAAAATAAGAAGACACATATCAATATATAGAACCCGAATAAAAAAACACAGAAGTATCTCTATGATAGACTGAGATAATACCTATAATAACTGCATCAGATAGCTCCGCCTCAGGTCTAGTCAGAAATGGATAACAACGGGGTTGAGCCCTACCAACCTATCATCCACATTTGGGGAGATCGTCTCACTGACTGACCTCTACTTATAACTAAGTGGCCTCCACCTCGGGATGCCTAACCTCTAACTCTAGCTAGTTATGCGTGTGGTGGATCCACTGGTGCTGGAATTATGGCACGAGTACCCTGTTGTAGCATATTGCTATGACCTAGGGAAAACCCATGCGACATGCCTCAGATCCTCATATACATAACAAGGCCTCAGCTGTCGTGGCTGTTGTACCTGGAGCTAGTCTTATCGATCCAAATAACTACCATGGTAACTCTGTATTGGAGGTGTACTAACGGAAGTTGGATGTACACTATATGCTAGCTACTCGAAACGAGGTCCATAAGCACTTTAGCTGCCCGAAGTACCATGGGTGACCTGTAAAGCTGACTGAACTAGCCTGATAGAATGGCCTCTACCAAAGGAACTGTTGCCTCTAGATGAGGCACCACCGAATCTTCCAAAATTATGGTCCTCTTGTCAGAGGTCGTCTCTCTCGCACCTCTAATGCGCTCAATCTTCCTAGCGATCTCCACTACTTGAGTGAAATAAATCTCAGCCTCGGTCGCTCTGGCCATCTGAAGTCTAATGATATATGTAAGACCCTCTATGAACCTTTGCATTTTTTCCCTCTCAGTAGGGATAAGGTTGGCTGTATGGCATGACAAATCCAAAAATCTAGTCTCATAGTGAATAACAGTCATGCTACCCTGCTAAAGGCACTCAAACCAACTATGCAACTTGTCTCTCTGAGTGAATGGAATAAACTTCTCCAAGAACAACTGAGAAAATTGAGTCCATGTGATAGAAGGTGATCCCGCTAGTCTGCCCAACTCATACACCTGCCACCACCTCTTGGTTAAACCATGCATCTGAGATACGGTAAAATCAACTCCATTGGACTCCACTATCCCCATGTTGCACAAGATCTCATGACAACGGTCCAAGAAGTCCTGGGCATCCTCTAAAGGAGCACCACTAAAGTTAAGGGGAAACAACTAGGTGAATGTGTCTAACCTCTTAAGCTTATCCGCTGAAATCGCGGGTCTATCCGCCGACTGTGCAGCAACAACAAGCTTAACCGCCCCAACGAGTAGAACTGATGGGGTTTAATAACCATAGGGCATCTTCTCTGGGGTGTGAGTAGAGGGAGTCTAAACTCCTCTCTTGGCTTGAGAAATAGCTGGTGACACAAGAAACACGCCGGACTGAGCTACACTCTCCATAATGTTAACCCTGCGGACTAAGGCATCCTGAATCACTAGGATAGTAGTGAACCCCTCTAGGACCTGTGTTGGTCCTACTGGCTCGCTCGAAACTAGGATCTCCTCATCATGCTCTATTTGAGGCTCGATAATGGGTGTCGCTGCGCATGCTCTAGGCTGAGCTCTGCCTCTACCTCGGGCCCTTCCCCTACCCTAGTAGTGGCTGCAATTTGGGACTCCAGCTCTCGATTAACCGCGGATGACATACGCGTCCTCACCATATGTGAAAGAATAAGAGAAAAAAGATTCAATCCTAATAATAGAACAAAGTCGCCCAATAGAGAAAGAAAGAAAGTGAAGTTTCCTAAAGCTGTATAGCCTTAAGAAGATAAGTACAGACGTCTCCATACCAATCCTCCAGACTCTACTAAGCTTGTTCATGACTCATCACACCTGTGCAACCTAGGAATTTGATACCAACTTGTCACGACCCAAAATCCCAATCAATTGGAGTCGCGATGGAGCTTAACACCACTTTCTAAGCAGTCCAACACACAACAGAAAGATATGAAAGAATTGCAATCAATGACTAATAACAAGATAATAAAAAATGTAAAATCAACTTAGAAGTGTACAAGATAAGTTTAGAATCCACACCAACATTCAACTATCCTGAGACGTGGAGTCACAGTACATGAGCTACTACGGTTATTTAAATATATTATTTTGAAAGAAGTACAACATTGTCCGGAAAGTAGAAGCAGTACAATAGAAATAGGAAAATGACCCTAAGGCCTGCGAACGAAATGCAGCTCTATCTCGAATCACCTGGCTAGTATCCGCTAAGAACCTCTCCGGACTTTGCCGGTACAAATGTTCGTATCTGCATAAGAAGTGCAGAAGTATAGTATGATCGACCCAATATACTCAGTAAGTGTCGAGCCTAATCCTGACAAGGTAGTGAAGAGGCTAAGACAAGACACCTACAAGGAACTTGCGTAGTTATATATCAAGAGTCAACCAAAATAACAGGTAATGTATCATGTATAACAACGAGAAAACAACAAGTACACAAGTAAAGGGGCATAAAACAGAAAGTAGTAAAGTGTCACTGAGTAGGCCTCAACTCGTAGTTTTTTAACAACTATGAACAACCTTTCAAAAGTAAATAGTGAATCCACAAAGCCAAATCCATATTTTGAATATTAAGTACAGAGCAATGAAGTCCACAGAACGGCATGACATCGCCCTTCATGCTTTTACTCTCATCCTCACAACATAATATAATAGTAATTACAAAAATAACCTTCGTTCATATCCTCACTTTCACTCAAACACGAAAACACCCTTCGTGCAATGATATCAATATATGATTAAGGCATGGAAACACCATTCGTGCATAATCACTCTTCCTCACAAGCACGACAACACCTTCGTGGATTTTGCTCTTCCTCACCAAGCATCTCATACAACACAATATCAAGCAAGGTGGGAAGCATATTCAACATCAATAATAGTATTTGAACATGACTTATTATATAAAAATTTACTAACAATTTAGCACGAAAAACCAATCAACATTTCAACGATCTCAACCCCCAATATCTCAATAATGTCAACATAGGAAATAACATGAATACGAAAAATCAAATAATTATAAAACCTGTCTAAAGCATAGAAGATATAACACACACAGTAATATGACACAAATAAGGCTAATTCTATACGCATGTTTCTCCCATGACCAATGCATATACACTCGTCACCTTACATATATGATGTCCCTATTACATAGATAACATAGCAGATAGACTTGATTACACCATATTTCTCTCAATCAAGCTTAACTAAGATACTTACCTTATGCCGGAACACAATCAACAATCCAACACGGTTTTCCCTTTAGAACAAGCCTCCAAATCTAGTCAAATATTGCTCAAACAAATAAAAACAACATTACAAACTACCTTTATACCAAAAGGGTTCAATCTTTAACATAATTGCACAGGTTAACAAAAAGTCAACCTAGACTCGCGTGGTCAAAATCTAAAATTAAGACCTAGTCCCAATTATCCATTTGTAGGCATGTGATTTTTGACCCTCCCCAAGATCTTTTATATATTAGCGTAAAATATTTAATTTACGCATAATATAGATATTTTAAGTAATTTTGACTCTTTTACTCTATTTTATTACAAGAAAACAAAATCACAAAAATAGGTTCATTTATGTTTTGTGGTTATTTTTAATTTTAAAAAACAAATCTTAAAAAATATATACAACAATAGTATCGTATTTTTATTTTAATGTGATATTTTGAAAATACCAAAAATAGATTTGTTTTAATGGTTAGTTTTATTTTAATAATTATTTGAATAGTAGGAATAATTAACAAATGGGCGCGTATTTTTAATCTCATTCGCGGCAAAAGAATAGAGCTTGGGCTCGAGCAACCCATCTTTAGGCCTAATTTTGGACCTAGCCCACAATTGCCAAGCCCATAATTCCTAGGCCCATACCCCTTAACCTAAAACCCTACCACTAACCTAGACCTATATATATGAAACAAAGCTTAACACTAAGAGGGGGAGGTAAAAAAAAGAGGTGATCCGCCGTTTTCCTTCATCTGGGAAACAAGACCTACAAGACACGGCATAGTGGGGAACGGACATGGAAAACAATTCCAGAAGCTAGGGGAAGAGAAGTAACTTTTAAAAACTTCTTGAGTTGTTCTTAGTTTTTATCAATATGAAAGCATAAGGCAAAAAATTTCGAAAAGAAAATACTTTTCTATCTCTTTCTTCTTATTCTCATACTCTACTTTCGTTGATCTAGTTCCCCAAAACAACACCGAAGAAGATTTTCACCGCTGGTTTTAGTTCATAGTTTTCAAATCTAAAGAAAAATTTCCAAAGAAAAAAGTTTTGTTTAGTGTAGTCATCTCTAAGAAGAAATCAAAATGAAGTAGGTGTTTGGTTTCAACGTGAAATTTCTCATTGCTTGGTCGAGGTCCGGAGTTCGCTCTTGGACAGGTTCGTGGCTCTTGTTCCACATATATTGATGTTCGCTGCCCCGTCGCCAGATTTTTTGGTTTAATCAACTATAAAGTTTGTTTTATTTCGGGAAATTCTGCTATTGAAAAGTACTTCGAGGTCCGTTTCTTTCCTTAATCTTTATTTTTGGTACTACGTGGTATAGAATGTAACGTTGATCCATTTGGAGCTATTGATATTTGGTTTCTCTGCTGCCTCGTAAGTAAATCACTATCAAATTTAGTGTTTACTGCAACTAAAATACGGTACAAAGGAGGGATATAGCTAGTAATAATGACTTTGTGAAATTGAGATAAATTTGATTGTTTTTTTGTGCAAATAATTCGAAAGAACCTAATTTTAAAAAATGATTATCATGGAGGACGTGAATAGGCTTTTAGTTAATTAGATTTTTTAGAAGCTGAATAAGTTAGGATTTATAATTGATTTGGGATTGTTATAGATGGAACTTTTTCAATAAAGTAGTTTAGGAAAATAATTCAAATGCATAGTTTGCTTTAGGTGTGTTTAATTAAATAATTGTCATTGCTACGGATATGGTTACCGTGACGTGGTCGTGACGCCTAATTTCTAAAAATTCAAGGGTACATTTATGTGACCCTGCCGCGATTTAATCTTGTTAGTAAAATAAACATGTTGTGGATCGTGGGTACGGTTCCCGTGACATGATTCACAACGTGTAATTAAAATAACTGGTTGTATAATAATTGGGTTATTAAAAGCGGTTTCAAAGTTAAAAAGCACATAAGTCATAACATGTATTAAAATCAGATACTTAGTCATTTTCAACAGTTAAGCGACCGTGCTAGAACCACGGAACCCGGGAATGCCTAATACCTTCTCCCGGGTTAACAGAATTCCTTATCCGGATTTCTAGTTCGCGGACTGTAATACAGAGTCAGTATTTTCCTCGGTTCGGGATTAAATAGGTGACTTGGGACACCATTAATCTCCCAAGTGGCGACTCTAAATAATTAATAATTAAATCCCGTTCCGATTGTCCTTTAAATGGAAAAACTTCTTTACGCCCTTGCGGGTGTAGTGAAAAAGGAGGTGTGACAGCTCTGGCGACTCTGCTGGGGACTTTTGAATTTTTATTTTGGGTATGACTGAACCTCAGAGAGGCTGTCTACGTACCCTTTCGGGATCAAGTCAAACGTAGTTCACGACATAGGAATTACTTTTGTTGTTGTGTTTTTTTTTTCTTTCCTTTTCTTTCTTTTCATCTTCTTTTCCTTTATTTTCTCCTCTTTTTCTCCTTTTCCTTTCTTCTTTTTCTTTTCTTTTCTTTCTCTTTTCCTTCACTTTTCATTTTTCTTTTCTCGCTTTTTTTTTCTTCTTCTTCTTTTTTTCTTCTTCTTTCCTTTTCTTTCCTTTTTCCTTTGCTTTTCTTTTCTTTCTTTTATGTTCGGTACCTGTGTTCCTTGATAGTGTCATTGATTCCGAAAGAGGGGTATGAAAAAATAAGTAAGGCTCAAAGGGGATAACAAAGGGGTATGAAAAAGGAGCTGTCACACCTCCTTATTCACTACATCCGCAAGGGCGTAAAGGAGTTTTTCCATTTAAAGGACAATCGGAACGGGATTTAATTATTAATTATTTAGAGTCGCCACTTGGGAGATTAATGGTGTCCCAAGTCACCGGTTTAATCCCGAACCGAGGAAAATACTGACTCTGTATTACAGTCCGCGAACTAGAAATCCGGATAAGGAATTCTGTTAACCCGGGAGAAGGTATTAGGCATTTCCGGGTTCCGTGGTTCTAGCACGGTCGCTTAACTGTTGTAAATGGCTAAGTATCTGATTTTAATACATGTTATGACTTATGTGCTTTTTAACTTTGAAACCGCTTTTAATAACCCAATTATTATACAACCAGTTATTTTAATTACACGTTGTGAATCATGTCATGGGAACCGTACCCACGATCCACAACATGTTTATTTTACTAACAAGATTAAATCGTGGCCGGGTCACATAAATGTACCCTTGAATTTTTAGAAATTAGGCGTCACGACCACGTCACGGTAACCGTACCCGTAGCCATAACAATTATTTAATTAAACACACCTAAAGCAAACTACGCATTTGAATTATTTTCCTAAACTACTTTATTGAAAAAGTTCCATCTATAACAATCCCAAATCAATTATAAATCCTAACTTATTCAGCTCCTAAAAAATCTAATTAACTAAAAGCCTATTCACGTCCTCCATGATAATCATTTTTTAAAACTAGGTTCTTTCAAATTATTTGCACAAAAAACAATCAAATTTATCTCAATTTCACAAAGTCATTATTACTAGCTATATCCCTCCTTTGTACCGTATTTTAGTTGCAACAAACACTAAATTTGATAGTGATTTACTTACGAGGAAGCAGAGAAACCAAATATCAATAGCTCCAAATGGATCAACGTTACATTCTATACCACGTAGTACCAAAAATAAAGATTAAGGAAAGAAACGGACCTCGAAGTACTTTTCAATAGCAGAATTTCCCGAAATAAAACAAACTTTATAGTTGATTAAACCAAAAAATCTGGCGACGGGGCAGCGAACATCAATATATGTGGAACAAGAGCCACGAACCAATCCAAGAGCGAACTCCGGACCTCGACCAAGCAGTGAGAAATTTCACGTTGAAACCAAACACCTACTTCATTTTGATTTCTTCTTAGAGATGACTACACTAAACAAAACTTTTTTCTTTGGAAATTTTTCTTTGGATCTGAAAACTATAAACTAAAACCAGCGGTGAAAATCTTCTTCGGTGTTGTTTTGGGGAACTAGATCAACGAAAGTAGAGGATGAGAATAAGAAGAAAGAGATAGAAAAGTATTTTCTTTTCGAAATTTTTTGCCTTATGCTTTCATATTGATAAAAACTAAGAACAACTCAAGAAGATTTTAAAAGTTACTTCTCTTCCCCTAGCTTCTGGAATTGTTTTCCATGTCCGTTCCCCACTATGTCGTGTCTTGTAGGTCTTGTGTCCCAGATGAAGTAAAACGGCGGATCACCTCTTTTTTTTTACCTCCCCCTCTTAGTGTTAAGCCTTGTTTCATATATATAGGTCTAGGTTAGTGGTAGGGTTTTAGGTTAAGGGGTATGAGCCTAGAAATTATGGGCTTGGCAATTGTGGGCTAGGTCAAAATTAGGCCTAAAGCTGGGTTGCTCGAGCCCAAGCTCTATTCTTTTGCCGCGAATGAGATTAAAAATACGCGCCCATTTGTTAATTATTCCTACTATTCAAATAATTATTAAAATAAAATTAACCATTAAAACAAATCTATTTTTGGTATTTTCAAAATATCATACTAAAATAAAAATACAATACTATGCATATATTTTTTAAGATTTTTTTATTATTATTTTATTAAAAATGACTACAAAACATTAATGAACCTATTTTTGTGATTTTGTTTTCTTGTAATAAAATAGAGTAAAAAAGTCAAAATTACTTAAAATATCTATATTATGCCTAAATTAAATATTTTACGCTAATATATAAAAGATCTTGAGGAGGGTCAAAAATCACATGTCTACAGCTGCCCCTCTTTGACTGGAAACGTACAGAGTTTTCAGACAAAGACTGACTAGACAGATTTTTGACCCGACCCTTATTTGGAGAGACTAAAGCTAAGAGAGAAGGGAGTGTGACCGATCTCTGGTATCTGGGCTGCCTACATATCCTTGGCTATAAAGGAATCAGGCCACGTGTAGTTCAGAAATGAGTGAGATGACAGAGTATGTCGAGGTGGAAATCCAGTCGAGGTGCCATTCCGTCGAGGTTCCGGTCTGCGGTCCCTGTTATTACATCAAAAATCAAAATATGAAAACACTAGCTAAGCCTATCGACTACGAGTAACAAAATTCCTATCTATAAGTCTTTTGAAGCTTGATCTTGAGTCTTGAATGGTTCTTCATGCCGACTTTAGATTTGAACCTTGACACTTGTTAACTGCAGGTGCTAGCTCGTTCTTCTACAGCTTTTGGGTCAAGACCGGACATGTAGTGCTTGTGACCTCGGCCATGTCTTGAGCAGCTCACATCCTTCATCGACTTCTGAATTGCATTCTGAATTGTATTCCCTTTTTTTCAGGTGTGCGCCTGATTGCTGAACTTGAACCGTCTTCTCTTGTTACTTGACATTGTTTTTCCTTGCACTTTGAACCATTTTCCTTGAAACTCGAACTGTCTTCCTTCGAAACTGCTTTCCCTAGAAACTTGAGTTGTTTTCCCTTGTTCTCCAGGTGGGCGCCTGATTACAACAAAATAGACACAACAAAGAAATGTTCTGCCCCAGTTTGCACCTATTCTCCAGGCGGGGCTCCCTGACTGTTGCGCTTGATCTTGAAATGTATTCCTCTATTATCCAGGCGGGCTCCTGACCTCAACTTGAAATGTATTCCCTGCTCTCCAGGCGGGCCCCTGACTGCTGACTTGAAATGTATTCCCTGCTCTCCAGGCGGGCTCCTGACTTCCGAAACTTGAAATTGAATGTATTCCTCTGTTATCCAGGCGGGCTCCTGACTTCTGAAACTCGAAATTGAATGTATTCCTCTATTATCCAGGCGGGCTCCTGACTTTGACTATAACTTGAATTGCATCTCTATTCTCCAGGCGGACTCCCGACTTCTGAAACTTGAAATTGAATGTATTCCTCTGTTATCTAGGCGGACTCCTGACTTCCGAAACTTGAAATTGAATGTATTCCTCTGTTATCCAGGCGGGCTCCTGACTGCTGAACTTGAAATTGAATGTATTCCTCTGTTATCTAGGCGGGCTCCTGACTGCTGAACTTGAAATTGAAATGTATTCCTCTATTATCCAGGCGGGCTCCTGACTTCATAAAAATAGACAAAACAAAGAAAACTTTCTGCCCCAGTTTGGAAACTAGGTACATGTTACTGGATATTAATTAGAATTTGACAAAAATTTGACTTGAAATACCTCTGTTATACAGGCGGGCTCCTGTTTTCCGAAACTTGAATTGTATACCTCTGTTCTTCAGGCGGGCTCCTGACTTCGACTACTTAAAAATTTAATACCTCCATTCGCCAGGCGGGCTCCTGACTTCGACTACAACTTGAATTGCATGTCTCTATTCTCCAGGCGGACTCCAGACTTCTCTTGCTTTTCCCTCATGGAGGATTCCTCTTGCACAAACAACTTTTCTGCCCCTGTTTCAATCCAAGAAAAATCTTGTTAGTTTAAAATGTGGTGGTTGGTTTGTGATCTTGACTTTGAGGGCGATTGCTCCTTCACTTCCCATGATAACTGATTTCCACTCGAGGACCTTGTTTTCTTATGGACTAACCACTTTCTCTGTCATCCTTATCACAGAAAATAACCCTTCTCCGTTCAGACCCAATTCCCTTTATCCGTTACATTGCTCATGAACTTACATTTACCAACCTTTGTGTTTCACCGAAAATACCTTTGATTCATTCACCTAACATCCTCCATCTGTTGCATCGTGCTCTTATGTTGACATGTACTGCACCTTTGTGTTTCTCATGAATTCCAAAGCACGTTAATTTCCATCCACTTAGTGCGCATGTTGTTCTTTCCTGACTTAAATCACTGGCCTTGGCCTTGAAGTCTATTGTTCCCTCACTTGTCACGATAACTTTGATTTCTGCTTGGAAGACCTCGCTTGTCACTGGTTAAACACTTTGTTTGTTGACCTCATCACAGAGAATACCTTTGACCCGTTCACCCAACATCCACCATCTGTTGCACTGTTCGCGAATTGAAATATACCAAACCTTTGTGTTTCTCATGGACCCCAAAGCATGTTGATTGCTACCAACTCAGTGCGCTTATTATTCTTTCCTGACTTATGATACTGATGTGCTGGACAGATCCCGTTTTGTACAATTGGAAAGTTGGTGGCAGATTTTGAAGTCACTTCTCCTTATTTTGACCAAACAGACTCAGGAAGAGGAAGTAAACAAAACAAAAAGAACAGAGTAAAGGACAAAGCAAAGAGGGGATTCCTAACAAGAAAATTACAAAGTAGAAACCTATCAGATGTGGATACCACTCTAATGACCATGACATGCACCTGTAGACTATTCTGTCGAGAAAGTTCGATGTTCAACTCCTGTTATACCTCTAAACCATAAAACTGGGCTTCAATGCTCCGATCATCCAATCTGATTCACAATCCTTATTCGACTTGTAGTGCCCGAAGGGTTTTCACCATCAAGCCTCTCTCGTTTTGTTCTTTTTCTCAACTTATCGTCGCCTTACGGTGCCCGCAAGGGTTTTCACCAATAAGACTCTCTCATATTTGATTTCTCTCAACTCCCGTCACCTTACGGTGCCCATAAGGTTTTCACCAATAAGACTCTCTAATTTTTCTTTTTCCTGCTTGAACCAGAGTGTTGCCCCTGACATGAATTACATTTACCTGCTCGACTTGGCATTACTCAAAGACTGATCAGAAGGTCTTTCTTTGGACCGTAATGTGGGCTTTTGGACAGGGTTAGAAGGAAAGGGTATAAAAGACTCAAAACAACTCAAATGGGTTAAAGTTACAACTTTTGGAATCAGATTTCTTACAACAAACACAACTTCTACCCCAGCTTCTTGCTCGGGGACTTTTGGATTTTTTGTTTTGATGAGACCGAACTGTGAAGCTGCCTACGTATCCTTAAAAGGAATCAGGTCAAACGTAGTTCATGACATAGGAATTACTTTGTTGTTGTGATTTTCTCTTTTCTCTTTCTTTTCTTTCTCTTTCTTTTCTCTTTTTGTTGTTTTCCTTCTTTTTCTTTCCTTTTTTTTTCTTTTTGCTTTTCTCTTTTCTTTTCTTTTCTTTCTCTTTCTTTTCTCTTTTCATTTTTCTTCTCCTTTTGCTTTCTTGTTGATTCTTTCTTTTTCTTTTCACTTTCTTATCCTCCGCACTTGCGTTTATGAATTGTGTTGTTGATCCTGAGGGGTATGAAAGAAAAATAAATAAGGCTCAAAATGGGTGACGAGGGATAAAGTGTTCAGATAGCAGAACAAAATGTCTTCGTCATTCCAACCTTCAAAACATGCCAAGTACAAACAACACAATTAAACAAACCAAGAAAAACATTTGTAACATCTTTTGGTTGTGCCAGACTTGATGACCGCACCCACACATTCGCCTTCTACATTTGCTATATCCAAGGAACCATTGGACAACACTCTCACTCTCATTACCACGAACGGCCCCCTACAAATTGGGGAAAACTTGCTTTTATATTCAAATTGATGCGGCAAAATGCATTTCAATAGGGGTTCTTTATGTTCTATCTGCCCCAGTTTCACACAATTCGGGCTTGAAGTGATCTCAAAATGCCTTTATTTATTTCCCTTAAATGTCCCTACATCTTCAACATTGTTTCATTGCTTCATGACTAGATTAACTTCTTAAGACCAGGCCGAGCATTATACGTGCATGTCGTGTCACTAGAGTCAATCAGGAAAAGAAATATAAAAGAAAAGAGAACCAAATGAAAATGACTAGAAATTACAGAAAATAGAAAATTGCATTAGACAGATGGTGAAAGGGTTTGAACAACAAAACAAACAAACTAAACTGGGGACACAAACCTAGAACAAACCTAGACAACACTAGACGGGATACTATGACTAAAAAAACTAGGCAAAATAAAAGGATAGAAGGGTTTGAGCCACAAGACAATGTCTGGATTACAATCCTGAAAATAACCCGGACAGCAGAAATGACAGCAACATGGACCACCAAAGCTCCTCCCCGGCTGACCTAGGAATGGAGCGTCTTTCCAATTACCAAGTACAGCATCTTAGCCACTGAATTCTGCGTTACCAACATTAGGAACTTTACAAAATTTCATCACATCGTCCTCAACAAGTTGTTTTTGGTCCTCCGAGGCTCTCAGAGAATCCTCACATTCCTTTTCAAAACAAATCATACCCTACCATGTCTACCTTATTATGCGCAGGCGATAGATTTTGGCTGGTGTCCGATGCATCCGGATTTTGTATGATGATGTTACCTGCGTTAATAAGCTCCTGAATTGCTTTCTTCAGCCTCCAACACTTTTCCGTGTCATGCCCCAGAGTATCTGAGCAATATGCACACTTTAGAGAAAAATCACGTTTCATAGGGTTCGGCATTTTTATCTAAATCGGCTTCACCATGCCCACTTGCTTCAACTTCTGGAACAGACTGGTATATGACTCTCCAATAGGGGTGAAAGCCTTTTCTCGTTTCAGCAACTTCTCGTTCCTAAACGCTTGATTTGACCTAAAACCTGACCTAGGGAGTTTCTGGTATGCTCGTGGGGGTGGATAAGCATGTTGCGGAGCTGGGTATTTGGAAAATGGAGTCTGTTTTTGGGAGTCCCATGGAGAGAAGTAACGCTGGGGAGGGTCATCCGGTGCCCGAGGATATTCACAGGTACGATATCGGCATTGTGTCAGCTGTTACAAGCGGGTAGAGATGGGGAGTATGGGGGATCATCCGGCATTGTGTTTAGGGTTTGGGTAAGGACAGAGCCCAGGAAGCTAGACGGTGGTGGGGGTGGTGCTCTCCCAGTCATCCATGCCCGATACATGTCTGTCACATGCTGTCTCAACATTTTAACCTCTTCCACCAACCCATCGACCTGTTCAACCAGCTACTTTTGGGTATTGGTACCAACCCACTTGGTTCCGTTGTTTTTTACCATTATATTTGGTGTTGGAAGGGGAGTTACCTTAGAACCACAAGCCAACCACCTTTCTCAAGTGACAAGCCAAAATGAAACCATAATGTTAGCGTTAGGGCATTTAACACATTGGTAATCGCACATTTGGGGAATGCATGCACCTAAGCAGTTGGCAATTTCTATTATGCATTTGCTCGGCTGCTTGCGTCATCCCGGCTTTTTCCCTATTTCTAATTGCAAAATTTCTATCTTTTCTTTTCTCTTCTTCTTTTTTTTTCTTTCTCTTCTCTTTTTTTTTTTGTTTTTTTTTTCGTTCCTGCCTTTGCTTTCTTTTGTTCTTATTCTCTCATTCCCTCCTATTTTGCCGCTGTCCCTTTCTTTTGGTTTCTGTTTTCCATCATCTGTTTTTCTTTCCTCTCTTGTTTTTTCCCCTTTCTCAGCTCCTCTCTTTTCTCTTTTTTTTTTATTATGACTTCTTTTGCCGTGATTTTCTTGGCTTTCTCATTTTCTCGCTCTTTTGTTTCTTTTCTGTTTTTCTTTCATTTTCTTCCCTCACTCTTTTTGCTTTTTCTCTTAAGGTTATGGTCGAATCCGATGAGGATTGCCTACGTATCGTGACCCCGCACGAATCATACCGAGCGTAGTTCGTGCAAATAAAAGGTAAACGACAATTAAACATTTTTGGAATTTTCATAATAAAACAAACTTGATTACAAAGGTTTTTTTTTTAAAATAATAAAAAACTGACTCTACTAACAGACTTTGACGAAAAGATGACCTACAGACTTGAAAATCAAACATACTTCATACTTTAATCAAAAGAATTACGAACTCAAAAACCAACGGCCAAATTCCTTTCCCTATTTGCCAATTTTAACCAAATGACTATTTTGCAAACGTGGCCCCTTCCCAATTTTACATGAATTTTGAGAGGATTATTTTATGACACTTCACAAACTTGTCCATTCTTTTACGAGAATAGCTATTTTGGCAAGAACGGTTTAAGACGTCGCCGAAACTGGATCGGCTTATTTTGACCAAAATCCAAACGGTATTCACTTGACCAATGACTCTTTCTCTTGTTTTTCAAATTAAAATAAAAGACCTGGTTTTGCAAACACGACCTTTCAGTACCCCGGGGACGAAGATTTTGAGACTGTGTGGGTGAATCGGCTAAAATCTAAAAAGTGACTCAAAAGGTGGCTGTTTATGCAAAGTCAGCCTTCTGGCGTCCCTTTCGGGAACGTTCGGCGGTATTGACAAAACAGCATCACCCGATTTATTTATGACACAAAAATAAAAATTTTGACATTTTTTGACTATTTTTGCAAAGAGGAGGTTGGACCCGATGAGGGTCGCCTACGTATCTCACGCCCTGTGAGAATCAAACCTGCGTAGTTCGGGCGAATTAACCGAACCATTTTAAAACAAGACTCTTTTTGATTTTCATTTTTCATGGCAAGACAAACTATTTTCCTTTTCTATTTTTTGAAAGCAAGACAAAATAACGACTTTTTTTTTCATTTTCGACAAACAATAAAACAACCTACTTTTCCAAACTAAAATAAAGACTCTTTTCCATTTTCTTTTTCAACAAACTACTGTCCGAAAATAAAAGACTCTTTTTTCTTATTTTCCTCTTTTTTCCGTTTTCTCAAAATTTCGGCAAAGTTTCGACAGTACTTGGTTTTCTGTTATTTCTCTCTTTTTTCTTTTTCTTTTTTTTTCTCGATTTTTCAACATTCCCGAGATTTAGAAACCGGTCAACATGCAGTTTCGAAACAAATATATGTACAGAGCAAGTAGGATGCATCAGGATGGTCCTTTCATTTCAGGTTGCTAGCCCTAGACGGACCCAACCCCTGTGTTGAGTCCCATAAGTCAAATGTAGCATGATGCAAATAACCGTTCCTACTAGGGATCCGGCATGAAGTCATGTTATTCTATGTTCAAATCCTGAGTCGGTGTTCTAGACTGTGTACCCGAGCGGACAACTCAAGTCGAGGAGGGGGCAACTTATCGGGAACCAAAAGGCCATCTGGCTTCGTAACTTGTCCGGCCTCTTTCTTATTTCAAGGTATGACACTAACAGAATAGGGAGTCTCAACCAGTAAGCACATCCCTGGAGGTGAAGAGAGAAGGGTGTCGGCACAGTTTATATACAATTCAGATAATATCAAAGAGGTAACATTTAGCACATTCAGCACAAAACATGTAGGAAAATCAGATACAACCAAATACAACAATTTATCTAAGCTCGAATTCTGAACCCTGAACCAGAGATTCTGGGTTCGTTCCCCAGCAGAGTCGCCACAGCTGTCACACCAACTTTTTCACTACACCCGCAAGGGCGTAAAGGAGTTTTTCCATTTAAAAGACAATCGGAACGGGATTTAATTATTAATTATTTAGAGTCGCCACTTGGGAGATTAATGGTGTCCCAAGTAACCGGTTTAATCCCGAACCGAGGAAAATACAGACTCTGTACTACAGTCCGCGAACTAGAAATTCGGATAAGGAATTCTGTTAACCCGGGAGAAGGTATTAGGCATTCCCGGGTTCCGTGGTTCTAGCACGGTCGCTTAACTGTTGTAAATGGCTAAGTATCTGATTTTAATACATGTTATGACTTATGTGCTTTTTAACTTTGAAACCGCTTTTAATAACCCAATTATTATACAACCAGTTATTTTAATTACACGTTGTGAATCATGTCACGGGAACTGTACCCACGATCCACAGCATGTTTATTTTACTAACAAGATTAAATCGTGGCCGGGTCACATAAATGTACCGTTGAATTTTTAGAAATTAGGCGTCACGACCACGTCACGGTAACCGTACTCGTAGCCATGATAATTATTTAATTAAACACACCTAAAGCAAACTACGCATTTGAATTATTTTCCTAAACTACTTTATTGAAAAAGTTCCATCTATAACAATCCCAAATCAATTGTAAATCCTAACTTATTCAGCATCTAAAAAATCTAATTAACTAAAAGCCTATTCACGTCCTCCATGATAATCATTTTTTAAAACTAGGTTCTTTCGAATTATTTGCACAAAAAAACAATCAAATTTATCTCAATTTCACAAAGTTATTATTACTAGCTATATCCCTCCTTTGTACCGTATTTTAGTTGCAGCAAACACTAAATTTGATAGTGATTTACTTACGAGGCAGCAGAGAAACAAAATATCAATAACTCCAAATGGATCAACGTTACATTCTATATCACGTAGTACCAAAAATAAAGATTAAGGAAAGAAATGGACCTCGAAGTACTTTTCAATAGCAGAATTTCCCGAAATAAAACAAACTTTATAGTTGATTAAACCAAAAAATCTGGCGACGGGGCAGCGAACATCAATATATGTGGAACAAGAGCCACGAACCAGTCCAAGAGCGAACTCCGGACCTCAACCAAGCAATGAGAAATTTCACGTTGAAACCAAACACCTACTTCATTTTGATTTCTTCTTAGAGATGACTACACTAAACAAAACTTTTTTCTTTGGAAATTTTTCTTTGGATCTGAAAACTAAGAACTAAAACCAGCGGTGAAACTCTTCTTCGGTGTTGTTTTGGGGAACTAGATCAACAAAAGTAGAGGATGAGAATAAGAAGAAAGAGATAGAAAAGTATTTTCTTTTTGAAATTTTTTGCCTTATGCTTTTATATTGATAAAAACTAAGAACAACTCAAGAAGTTTTTAAAAGTTACTTCTCTTCCCCTAGCTTCTGGAATTGTTTTCCATGTCTGTTCCCCACTATGCCGTGTCTTGTAGGTCTTGTGTCCCAGATGAAGGAAAACGACGGATCGCCTCTTTTTTTTTACCTCCCCCTCTTAGTGTTAAGCCTTGTTTCATATATATAGGTCTAGGTTAGTGGTAGGGTTTTAGGTTAAGGGGTATGGGCCTAGAAATTATGGGCTTGACAATTGTGGGCTAGGTCCAAAATTAGGCCTAAAGCTGGGTTGCTCGACCCCAAGCTCTATTCTTTTGCCGCGAATGAGATTAAAAATACGCGCCCATTTGTTAATTATTCCTACTATTCAAATAATTATTAAAATAAAATTAACCATTAAAACAAATCTATTTTTGGTATTTTTAAAATATCATACTAAAATAAAAATACGATACTATTGTTGCATATATTTTTTAAGATTTTTTTTATTATTTTATTAAAAATGACTACAAAACATTAATGAACCTATTTTTGTGATTTTGTTTTCTTGTAATAAAATAGAGTAAAAGAGTCAAAATTACTTAAAATATCTATATTATGCCTAAATTAAATATTTTACGCTAATATATAAAAGATCTTGGGGAGGGTCAAAAATCACATGTCTACACCATTCACCCCCAAGCCGAAATATGTCATTTATTTCAGAATTCGGCCGCAATTTGAGGTTTAGATCTTAATTTTATAAAATTCCTAAATTCTACCAATAATCCCCAATTTCTACTCAATAATCTTAGATTTGATAGTGAAATTCATGAAATAGTAATGGAAATTGAATGAAAATAAGTTAAAGTTACTAACCTATGAAGTTGGGAAGAAATTATTCTCAAAAGATCACCTATAAGGATTCTAGGTCACAAAAATGGTGTAAAATGAGCTAAGTTCCAGAATCCCCAACTTTTGCCTAGCTGCAGATATCGTAATTGTGAACTTTTATTCGCAATTGCGACGTTCGAAAAAGCGAATCACTTATCGCAAAAGCGACAGCGCATGAGCCTCCCAGATGTCGCATATGCGACCAACCCTTCGCATTTGCGAAGGTCTAACCCCTCCCAAAAGCGAACAAAGCTTTGGATTTGCGAAGCTGCTCCTAAGTCCCCAGTATCGCAAATGCGACACAAATATTGCAAATGAGAATATCCTCCAGTTCGCAAAAGTGATAAAGTCTTTGCTAAAGCGAAGTTACCAGCCCCTTCCTAGTCATCGCAGATGCGAGCCTGCAGGTCCTCGCAAAGGCGAAATCTGTAGTTCAGCAACATCAGCATTTTCCTCAGCTATCCAAAATCATTTGTAGTGCAACGAAACTCACCCGAACCCCTCGGGCTCTAATCCGTTTGACATCTATATAAGTGTCATAACATCACACGAACTTGCTCGTAAGCTCAAATCATCAAATTAACGTCACAAATCAAGAATCAAATACACAAACTCAAGAATTTTCAAAGTTTAAACTCAAATATTCACCTTTTCACATAAAAGGCCAAAATGGTCTCGGTTCACCCTGAGACCCCAACCAAATATGCCTGCAAGTCTAAATTCATCATATGAACCTACCAAAATCGTCAAAACACCGATCCGAAGTCGTTTATCAAAAAAAATTACCGTTGCAAATCTAGCAACTTTTAAAGTTAAAAATCACATTTTCTTCAAAAATTTACATTTAAACTTGCCGGAAGTCGACACAGACCATGCATGCAAGTCATTCGAAACACAAAAAGGAAATCTAATACTCAAAATGACTTATCAGGTCGTCACATGAAAAACTCTTTGTTGAACGTTACTCACTTGAAATATCTTGTGCTTGAATCTAGGTGTAACGACCTGGCCGGTTGTTTCATGTGCTACCATTCCGTTTTCCTCATTTCTACTTCTTATTGTCTTGTTCAATATTATTATGTGTTATCGGGTTGGTTGGCTCGGGTTCAGAAAGGTTTTGGTAAGGTTTGAGACACTTAGTCTCTTTTGAGTAAGCTTAAGTTGGAAAAATCAACCGGATATTGACTTATGCGAAAAAGGGCTCAGATGTGAATTCTAATGGTTTGGATAGCTTTGGGAGATGATTTGGGACTTAGAAGTGTGATCGGAACATGTTTTATAGGTCCGTAGTAGGTTTAGGCTTGAATTGGCAAAATTGGAATTTTGGCGTTTTCCGGTTGATAGGTGAGATTTTGATATAGGGGTGAGAATGGAATTCCGAGAGTTGCAGTAGGTCCGTTGTGTCATTTGGGATGTGTGTGCAAAATTTCGGGTTATTCGGATGTGGTTTGATAAAAAACGGAATTCGGTAGATTTTTGGAACCTTAGGCTTGAATCCGATGTATTTTGGTTGATTCGATGTTGTTTGAGGTGTTTTGAAGATTGGTATAAGTTTGGATAGTGGTATATGACTTGTTTGTTCTTTTTGTTGAGGTCCCGGGGGCCTCGGGGTGATTTCGAATGGTTGACGGAAAGTTAGGAATTGGGAATTTGCAGCTGAAGCTGAGTTTTCTGTCATAACCGCACCTGCGGATAGGGGACCGCAGGTGCGGGCTCGTAGAAGCGCCCAGTGGGTCACAGATGCGGAAATGGCCATGGGAGCTGGAATCGCAGAAGTGGTTGTTTGTGCGCACCCACGGTATCGTAGGTGCGGGTGTTCGAGGTGCGGTATTGGACTTTTAAGTGAAAACTGGAGATGCGGTGGGTTAAACCGCAAAAGCGGGACCGCAGATGTAGAGTAGGGACCGTAGGTGCGAAAATCCTGGGTCAGAAAGTATATATTTCATCCTTTGCAAATTTCAGCCTTTCTTCACTATTTTTAAATCGATTTTGGAGCTTTTGGGGGGATTTTGAAAAGGGAATCCAAGGGAACTTCATTAAAGTAAGATTTTTAAACATAAAACTTGTTCCTATGGTGTTATTTCATTGATTAGGCTGGAAATTTATGGAAATTGGTGGGTAAATATTGAAGAAACAAGGGCTTGAGATTGGAGACCTTTGATTAAGGATTTGAGGGGTCATTTGTGGTCGGGTTTTTGTTAATTTCGGGATTGGTATTGTAATTTGATTTCCTTCGAGTGGGCTTTGTTCCCTTAAGCATATTTTGATGGTTATGTACTGATTTTGGTTAGATTTGGAGCATCCGAGGCCGATACGAGAGGTAAAGGCATCGCAGGCTAGAGTTTGGACTGTATAGAGGTAAGTAATGATTGTAAATGCTGTCCTGAGGGTATGAAACCCCGAATTACACATCGTTGTGCTACTTTGAGGTGACATAACACTAGATAACGAGCGTGGGGTCGTGCACCATTGGGGATCGTGACTTAGTCCGTCCCGTATGATTGTTTAACTGCGTATTTGATTGAAAACTGTTTGCTATCATCATGTTTTAGGCTGAATGCCATATTTGGGCCCCGTGCCAACTGTTTTGGACCCTTAGGGGATTTTTTACTACTATTCCTTACTGTTTTGACTTCGTATTTGTACTTAGTCATGTTATATTATATTGTTTTCGTATTTGTACTCGTTTTTGTACCTAGGGCTTGTGTTGTAAGGATACTATTTGATCAGGCTGCACGCCGTAGCAGTATTATACTTATTCATGATTATGAGGCCGAGGGCCTGAGTTGTTACGCCACGAGGTGGCTTGATATGAGGCTGAGAGCCTGTTTGATTATGACACGAGATGGCTTGTTATTGCGCTTGGGCCGTAATGGGCCCCTCCCGGAGTCTGTACACCTCTAGTGAACACAGGTACCCAGTGTGAGATGTGATATAGCCCGAGGGGCTGATGTTGTTCCATGTTATTGCCCGAGGGGCTGATACGAGTGATTGTGAGATAGCCCAAGGGGCTAATTCTGTTGGTATTTTGCCCGAGGGGCTGATTTATGTATCTATCATTTCTCCCTATTTTTGTTCACTCATTTGAACTATTAAAAGATGTTTTAAAGAGGTTTTCACTAAACTAAGGTGTTTTACGAGCTTCCACTATTTTATTGCATTGTATTGGTTTTATACTGCCTCTATGTAGAATTTTGCTGTGTTTTACGTGTTTTCTTATCGCTCAGCTGCCTTTACTTTTATTACTTACTGAGTTGGCGTACTCACACTACTTCCTGCACATTGTGTGCAGATTCAGGAGTCTTGGGTCACACTAGCGAGGGTTGATTGCTTCTAGCAGGCTGTTCAGAGTTCACTAGGTAGCTACTCGGCATTCGCAACCCAGTGCTTCTCCCTCCTATCTTTACTTTCCTTTGTATTAGCTCTATAATAGACTGTGTAGTCCTTTTTCGTACTCTTAGACGGATGTTTAGATGCTCATGACTGGTGACACCCCGATGTCGGGCTGTGTTTGTTTCTGCAATTGTTCTATTTCACTTTTATTTTGGGATTTATAGCATATTAATGACTTAAATTGAATTATTATAACTGTTAAATTGATATAGGGGGTTTGTATCGGCTAGACTTATTTCACGATAGGTGACACCACGACCGGGTCCAAATTTAGGGTCGTGATACTAGGATTTGATTGTTTACTGTTTTCGTGAAAATATAAAGAAAATTCTCTTATCCAATGCAACTATATATATATATATATATATATATATATATATATATCGATCTGAGCTTACAAGATCATAAAATCACCCAGCTCCACAGGCCTGGCGGCACCAGGATAAAGCCTGATGATACCTTGGCGTCACCAGCTTAAAGCCATCCCTGGCATGGCTTTTGCCTTGCAAAGCCTGCCTAAAGCTAGCCCCAGCCTGGCTTTTGCCTTGCAAAGCCTGCCTAAAGCCAACTTCAAGATAGGTGTAGCCAAGCTCTTTTACATGATAATATTGATGAGACCACATGATTTATACTTTGATAGAATCAGTACACTGCTTATGGAGATCATATTGTAGCAACTCTAATGATTGGGAGACTATGTTGGCTTCAATTTTGTGGTGGAGATGTTTGGAATTCATTTTAGCCTATGGACTTCATACCTGGCGCCTGGTGAGAGCTTGATAGGTATCGCTTGGTATTTGTCACTGGAAATTGCATTCACATATAGTGACAGGAGAAGAAAGCATTCAGCGGACAATGTTGTAATAGCTAGTTCATTAGACTTTATATTTTCTATCTTTTTAGTAGCTAGTAGCTCCATGCAACTTCTATTTTGGTTTGGAAATCTTGTAAGCTTTAGACCCATTTTGGAATTTTATTTATACATTAGCCACTAGGCAGCCTGCCTAGTGGTATATTTGCTATTAAAAAAAAGTAATTAACTGTAAGAGAAAAAATCACAAGAGATGGAAATATATAAGATCACAAGTTATAGGGATATTGAAGACTCAAATTATAAGAATAGGTCCTTCAAATTCATCATCTATGCTGCTCGTAAGAGATATATTTGACTTTATTTCAATAATATCTTAAACCTAACAAATATTCACATTGCTACAACTTGAATAGTTATACTCAAAAAAGTTTGCTAAATGTATTAGCTAACACATGTAGTTGTTATGCTATTATAAGCTAGAATTAATTTACTCCAATTCTTGTAAAATAGTCTAAATTTCGGATGGTACTTGAGTTGATTAATGACAGTGGCTAAACTGCTTCACTTTTCTATTTCTTTAGGAGTGAAATTGGCCTAATCAGATTGTTGGCCCGAGTAAATGTGAAGTTTGAAGACAGACAAAAGAACTCAGACTTGGACCAGGTCCATCTTGTTAAGCATAGTCATGATCAACCCAAACATGTGAGATGCACGTGAAGGAGATAAATCTAACTTATTAGAAGTAATATCTCCTGATCATGATTGAAAAGGTTGCATATTGGATAAGGAGAAAGACTCCTTAAACAAAGAGAATACGGTTTAGGAAAAGGATAGAGATAAACCTAATTGCTAAACTAGAACTCTTCCACCATGGAAGAGTAGCATCTGTATCCTAGTAAATCTCTAATTTCTAACTCCTTAAATATCAGTGTTGTTCTCTTTTACAGGTAATGCACATAAGCAAAAGTTAAACGTGAATTGAGAGCAAAATAGCAAGGCGATTTGCAAGCAATTTATCTTTTGCTCTAGTTCAATTGTAGTAGGTGATTTTATAATGTACCTTTCAGCTTTTATAGAAGCAATTGTATTAGGTACTTAGAGGTTTCAAGTTAGAGTTAACTTGAAGTTGTCGTAACAGTTGAGGTTGTGTGCCACAACGGGATTAGAGTTAATCCTAGGTTTACATAAGAGTTTTTGTAAACGCAGTTTTTGGCTCAGTGATTTTAGTGGAGAGTTTGGGAAAATCCTACTGGAAGGTAGGTCGTGGTTTTTTTACCTTTTGAGCCAGGTGTTTTCCACGTAAAAATCTCTGTGTTTTTATTTTCTGAACTTATTATTCCACAACAGTAGTAGTTGGAACAGATAGAAGAACCAGATCCTTATATAATCAAGTTAAGCAAATATTGGGTACCACACAAATAAACCCCCCCTCTTGTGTGGTATTGAAGTATAAAACATCAATTGGTATCGGAGCGGGTTATCCTTGAAGAGGTTAACACCTTAGAAATAGATCAAGATGAGTACACCACCTGGAAACTGGGAAGGGCAATCACTGCTAGGCCTCCACTCTTTAATGTCCACTACTATTCCTGGTAGAAGACCAGGATGAGAGATCACATCATAGGAGAAGACTATAAACTTTGGGACATAGTTACTGATGGTCCCCTGGCTACTACAAGGAAGAATTCTGAAGGAGTGGACGTGCCAAAGACAAGAGCTGACTGTACTGCTGAAGATTTGAAGAAATGGGAAAAAAATGCCAAGGCCAAGAAATGGCTTTGGTGTGGACTAGGTCCAGATGAGTACAGTAGGATTCAAAGTTGTACCACTGCTAAAGAGATCTGGGACACTCTACAAGTGGCCCATGAAGGAACTCCTCAAGTAAAGAGATCAAGAGGAAAACTGTTATATTCTCAATATGAGAATTTCACCATGAAGGAAGGAGAAACCATCCAAGAGATGTACAAAAGGTTCACAACACTAACAAATGAACTTAAGTCTCTTGGAATAGTTATCCTTGAAGAAGGCAAGGTTGAGAAAATCTTGACAAGGGTCTTGCCAGTAAATTGGGAAAGCAAGATCATGGCTATTCAGGAATCAAAGAACATTGCTACTCTCAAGTTGGATGAGTTGATTGGAAATCTCACTGCCTATGAACTGAGAAGGCAAACCATGAAGATGGATGCACCTAAGAAGGAAAGAAGCCTGGCTCTCAGAATAGCTGAAGGTGTAGACTTAGAGGATGATGAAATGGCTATGATCACAAGGGATTTCAAGAAGTACCTAATGAGAGGAAAGGGTTCTTCAAGAGGTGCAACCTTCAACAAACCAAGGGCTCTTGAAAGACAGACCAATGAGGACTGCTACAAATGTGGTAAGACTGACCACATGATCAAGAATTGTCCTCAGTGGGAAATTGAATGGAAGAAGGAAAGGGTTGAACGAAGAAACGGGAAGAAAGAACAAGTTTAACCCAAAAGGAACAAAGGATCAACAAAGGCTATGGTTGCTGCTTGGGGAGAAACCTCAGATGAGGATTCAGAAGATGAAGTTGGAGATGAACAACCACTTATGGCCATTGGAGAATCAGACGATGAATAAGAGGTGAGTGTTATTCATCTCAAAGACAAGATTAAATTTTTGTATTAAGAAAGGCTATCTGAATTATTGCTAGACTTCATTGATGAGTCTGAGGTCATTAACAATGAGAAGGAACAGCTGTCTAGGGAATGTGTGATCCTAAAAGCCAAGTGCAAAAATCTGGAATTTAGGGCTAGTGAAAGTGATAGTAAAATTACTGAGTTGAAGAAACAAGTTCTTAAACTTGACACTAGTGTCTTAGAACTTAGGTCTGAAAATTTAAAACTAAAATTAGGAACAGGTAAGAAGAAAATTGATCACACACATCTCACCTTAGAAGAAAATCTAGAAAAAATGAAGGATGAGTTGTACAAGAAAGATGAGCAGATAAGAGTCCTGAAAGAAGATCTAGGCAAGGTGTGGCATGAACTAGATAGAACTTGCAAATGGAATAAGTCCTCTGATGCACTATCCTGGCTACAATAGCACCACAGTAGCAGCAAGAAAGGACTTGGCTATGGGACCCCAGCACCTAAGTGGGATCCCAAAAGCAAGTACATCACACTTCCTGAAAACAAAATTTGCACACACTATGGCAAGACTGGTCATTACAAAAGTGAATGTAATGCAAAAGAAAAGGCCATTCAAAAGAACAAAACCTTTGTTCAAGAGAAAAATAGGCTGCCAGGATGGGCCAAAAGGAATTTAATTCACCCTTTTTCCTATAGAAAGGGACCCATACTAGTTTGGGTTCCTAAGACTAACCCCTGATTTCGTTTTGTAGGTCCAAGTGAAGGGAAGTAGCCAAATATGGTACATGAAAAGTGGTTGCTCAAAGCATATGACTAGAAGTAAGAACCAGTTCCTTTCACTTGAGGACCTAAAAGGCGGTAATGTCTCCTTTGAAAATGGGAAGCAAGGTGAGATCATTGGGATTGGAAAGGTAGGTAAGACAGACTCACATTCCATTGATAATGTCTACTTGATAGATGGCTTGAAATATAGCCTAATCAGTGTATCACAACTGTGTGACAGAGGTAACCTGTTAGCATTCACCTTTACCAAATGTTTTGTGATTAATCTTACTACTGTCAAGATTGTTTTGCAGGGAAAAAGAGTTAATAATATTTACATTGTAGATTTGTCCACTCTTTCAGAAAATGAACTCACTTGCTTGAGTGTGTTGGACAATGATCCCCTCTTGTGGCACAAAAGACTTGGTCATGCAAGTCTAAATCAACTCAACAAATTAGTCTCCAAGGATCTGGTGATAGGGTTACCTAACATCAAGTTCAAGAAAAACAAAGTTTGTGAGGCCTGTTCAAGGGGGAAGTAGGTAAGATCATCTTTTAAAAGCAAAAAATAGTAAGCACGACCAGGACAATGGAACTGGTTCATATGGATCTCTGTGGTCCAATGAGAACATAGAGCAGAGGTGGTAAGAAATGTGTGATGGTACTTGTTGATGATTACTCTAGGTTTACTTGGGTATTATTTTTAACATCTATGGATGAAGCATTTGACATGTTTACTGCCTTTGTTAGAAAAACTCAAAAACAACTAGGTAATCAACTAAATTAGGTTTGATCATGGAACTGAATTTGAAAATGCTAAGTTTGCTGAATTTTGCGATGAGCATGGTATAGATCATAATTTCTCTGCACCTAGGACTCCTCAACAAAATGGAGTAGTTGAAAGAAAGAATAGGACTCTTGAATATATGGCTAGGACTATGCTTCTTTCTAGTAAACTGCCTCATAGCGTCTAGGCAGAAGCTGTAAACACTGCATGTTACATCATTAATAGGTGCATGACTAGACCTCTTGTAGAGAAGACTCCCTATGAGTTACTTAAAGGGAGAAAACCAAATATATCCCATCTTAGGGCATTTGGATGCAAGTGCTTTATGCACAATAATGGAAAGGACTCCCTAGATAAGTTTGATCCCAGAAGTGATGAGGGAGTATTCTTGGGATATTCTTCACATAGAAAAGCTTATAAAGTGTACAACAAAAGAACTTTGTGTATAGAATAAAGTGTACATGTAATTTTTGATGAAACTAACATTCTTTCTGAGAGATAGGAACATGAAAATGAAGTTATTGGGCTGGTAAAAGAATTGAGTGAAGTGACAACTCAAGCTGAAGATGTACCAAAAGAAGGAACAGGTAATGGAACAGGTTCTTCCATCTAGGGCAACCTGACAGGGAGAACTGAACAAAGAAGAACTAAAACCAATCCCCTAATGGAACTTGTCCATGAGCCTGTTCCTCAGCAACAGAACATGGGAGAAACATCAAATAGAAACCAGTTGGTTGTGAAACCTTACAAGTATCATAGTTCTCATCCCATTGAGAACATAATTATTGATCCAACCTCTGGAGTTAAAACTAGATCACAATTAAAGAATTTGTGTGCTTTTGATGCTTTCTTATCTCTTATTGAACCTAAAAAATTTGTTGAGGCTTTGCAGGATGTAGATTGGGTAAATGCAATGCAAGATGAACTCAATCAGTTTGAAAGAAGTCAAGTTTAGCATCTAGTTCCAAGACCCAAGGACAGATCAGTAATTGGCACTAAATGGGTCTTCAGAAACAAGCTTGATGAAGATGGAACTGTTACAAAGAACAAGGCAAGGTTGGTGGTTCAAGGTTACAGCCAGGAGGAAGGCATAGACTATGATAAGATCTTTTCTCCAGTTGCAAGATTGGAAGCAATAAGACTCCTGATAGCCTTTGCAGCACACATGGAATTTACTCTTCATCAGATGGATGTCAAAAGTGTCTTCCTAAATGGCTACCTAAAGGAAGAAGTGTTTGTCAAACAACCTCCAGAGTTTGAGAGCAAGGAGTGTCCGGAACATGTGTACAAATTAGACAAGGCTCTCTATGGACTCAAGCAGGCTCCTAGAGCATGGTATGAATGACTGTCCAAATTCCTGCTTGAACATGGCTACAAGAGAGGTAAAATTGACAGTACTCTATTCCTGAAGGAAAAAGTTAAGGATCTTCTTGTAGTACAAATATATGTTGATGACATAATATTTGGGGCAACCACTGACAAACTGAGTAAGGAATTTGTCAAATTAATGGGGAGTGTGTTTGAAATAAGTATGATGGGTGAGCTTAACTTTTTCTTAGGCTTACAGATCAAACAAAACCCAAATGGAACCATGATCCATTAGGAGAAATATGCAGAAGAGTTGATTAAGAAGTTTAAAATGGACGAATCAAAAGAAATAGACACACCCATTGCAACAGCTACTAAATTAGACATAGATGAATTTATCAGAAGTTGTATAGGGGTATGATTGGTCCACTTTTGTATCTTACTGCTAGCAGACCCAACATAGTCTTCAGTGTAGGGCTTTGTGCTCGTTTTCAAGCAAATCCTAAGGAATCTCACTTGACTGATGTCAAGAGGATACTAAGATATTTGAAAGGCACTACTGATCTTTGCCTTTGGTACCCTAAAGGTAGTAACTTTAATCTGGTGGGATATGTTGATGCTGACTATGCAGGTTTCCTGGTGGATAGGAAGAGCACCTCAGGTATGGCACACTTCCTAGGGTCATGTATGGTATAATGGGCCACTAAAAAGCAGAATTCAATGGCATTATCCACTGCTGAGGCTGAGTATGTTGTTGTTGACTATTGTTGTGCTCAACTGTTGTGGATCAAACAGTAGCTGATAAATTTTGGCATTGAAGTTGGTTGCATCCCTATCTTTTATGATAACACTAGTGCTATTAGTATGACCAAGAACCCAGTTCATCGTAAGAGGATTAAGCACATAGATGTTAGGCATCACTTCTTAAGGGACAACTATGAGAAAGGATTGATTACCATATAATTTTGTGCTACTGATAAATAAATTGCTGACATCTTTACTAAAGCATTGAGTAGAGAAAGCTTTGAAAGGAATAGGTTAGAATTAGCGATGATTAAGATCACCTAATGGGACCAGCTCAGAATGCACAATGAAAAAAAATGAAAACAATGAAAAACAAATTTGGCTAGGAAATATGGAACTTGTGTAAATACCTAGATTAATTTTTACTCTGTTTCATACTATAAATAATATACTCCTAGGACATGTGTTGATATGACTCATTAATCTCTAACAAAATTTTCTCTATTACGGTAATTTGAGGCATGATCAAGAGAATTCTAAATGAAGAACCTGGTTCATTAGTATTGCTCATATGAAAAACAAGGTATGTTTTCTATACTCTGTACAATTAGAAATATAAATATTTAAATCATGGGCAGAGTCTTACCTATGTTCAAAAACATCAGAAAATCTTATCCGTTTATTTTTTTGAGCTAGTTCCGTCTCCACTAGAGTTCTCACCACATAAAATACCTAGAATCAAGGAAGCTTAACCGTTAATTCAACCTGAAATTTCAGGTTGATTAGACCTCTAATTGACTGCTAAAAGCTACCATTAGTCATTAAATAGTTCTCTTTATTTAAATACCCATCATCACCCCTGCCACCCTCTCTATTCCAAACCGTTAAAAATCTATTTCACTCTCAATTGTTCTCTCTTCCAAAATCCTAACTCAAAACTCTCTCAAGAAATCAGTTACAATGTTGAACCCTCAAGATAATCTAGGCACTCCTCCACCACCCTCCCCTTCTGGTTCCTCCACACCACCTCCACCCAGCACAACCCCTCAACCTAGGAGAAGGCGAGTAAAAATGCTTGCTCGGAAAACGGTGGCAACTGGTGCTCTTTCAAAGAAATTGAAAGAGAAATTAAAGTCAAGCCAAGCCCAAAATTCTGAGAACACAGACGATTCGTTCAAATCTGCGAGTGAGGGGGAAGGAACTGGGTCTTCTAATAACAATGGAGGTTCAGACCCCTAAGCCCAAAAAGACCAAAACCTCTTCCAAGAAGTCTTCATCTATGTCTATGGCTGTTGAACCTTCATTGGCCAAGAGGACAAGGTCTGCAGTGAAAAATAAACAAGTTAGAGTTTCTGAAGATGAGGAATGGAGTGGTGAAGATGAGAGTGAGTCTGATGGTGAACAAGATAAGCTGGCCAAGTTTGGCAAAAGAAAAATTTTGAAGGGAAGATTGCTGAAATACTTGGTGGAACCAGGAATGGTTCGTTTGGTTGATGCCCTAGCTGTTCAGGGCTGGAAGGACATGGTCCTTCAGATGGATGGAAGGCTAGCTAGGAATGAAATCATTGACTTCATGGCCAATGCAGAGGTCAAAGATGGAAGATTAACCAGCCAAGTAAAAGGAGTTCAAGTGACCTTTGATGCAGAGAAGTTGGGAGAGATTCTTGACATCCCTGCTGAGGGATATGATGACTACACTAGGCAAAGATGGCCAAGTCTGGATTCCCTTCCTCCTGTTCTTGAAATTACTAGGCGATTCTGTGATGTTGAAGAAGTGAATGAGGCCAAGTTTGTGCACAAGAATGAAATGAAGCCACAGCACAAAGTCCTCTTTGAGTTTGTCAACAAGTGCCTACTGCCCAGGCAGGAAAGAAGGCACATTGCTAACTCTATAGACTTAGTTCTGATGGAGTTTCTTGAAAGTGGAAGGCAAATCAACTGTCCTGCATTCATCATCAAGCTACTGGACAGGGTTATCAATGGCTCCAAGGCCCATGCCACCCCCTATGGATTTATTCTGACTTCTGTTCTGGATCGGTGCAAGGTGCCTCTGAAGAAGTGGGAAATGGCCACAAGCAAGGACTACTTTGGCATTAATACTCTGATTGCTTGTGACTATCTAGTCAATGCCATTCCAAATGAACCTGGTTCATCCAAGAAGACATCTATCGCAGTAAAGTCAGGGTTCTAGTTCAGGAAGGTGAGGCCAAGGATGCTGATATAGCTAGGCTGAAGGCTCGCTTAGTAGAGGTTGAATTTGAGAGGGATGCTCTCAGAACTGAGCTTACCAAGGAAAAGGAGAAGAATGATGGGATTCTTCACAATATGTTGAATCTTCTCCAAGCCCAAAACTAACCCTCTAGCTCCCCCAAGCCTTAGGAATTCTAGCCTTTATCTCTTGAACCTATCTAGTACCATTAGTGACCTAGATTAGGGATTTTTCTTTCTTTTTGCTTATGTTTTGAATATTTTTGCTTTCTATTTGTGGATTGTGGTAGCAACATATCTTCTATCAATGATATCTACTGTTTTTACTCTTGTTAACTATTACTATTTCCTTGATAGTTTAAATATATTCGCCTGATTACTGATGATTAATCCAGTTGATGAATAAGATGAGTTCTTACAGGGCCTAAGTGAGTAAAAAGCACAGAGTTTATCATCATCAAAAAGAGGGAATTTGTTGGCCCAAGTAAATGTGAAGTGTTGAAGACTGACAAAAGAACTCAGACATGGACCAGGTCCATTTTGTGAAGCACAGTCGTGATCAACCCAAACATGTAAAATGCACGTGAAGGAGATAAATTTAACTTATCAGAAGTAATATCTCCTGATCATGATCGAAAAGGTTGCATATTGGATAAGGAGAAAGACTCATTACACAAAGAGAACACGGTTTAGGAAAAGGATAGAGTTAGAGTATGAGCTCAACTAGAACTCTTCCACCATGGAAGAGTAGCATTTATATCCTAATAAATCTCTAATTGCTAACTCCTTAAATATCAGTGTTATTCTCTTTTACAGGTAATGCACATAAGCAGAAGTTAAACGTGAATTGAGAGCAAAATAGCAAGGCGATTTTGCAAGCAATTTATGTGTGTTTCAAGCGTGCAATCCTGAAGCTACTTGAACCTGATAAAAGAACCAGTTTCAAGTGTCTATCTTTTGCTCTAGTTCAATTGTAGTAGGTGATTTTATAATGTACCTTTCAGCTTTTATAGAAGCAATTGTATTAGGTACTTAGAGGTTTCAAGTTAGAGTTAACTTGAAGTTGTCGTAACAGTTGAGGTTGTGTGCCACAACGGGATTAGAGTTAATCCTAGGTTTACATAAGAGTTTTTGTAAACGCAGTTTTTGGCTCAGTGATTTTAGTGGAGAGTTTGGGAAAATCCTACTGGAAGGTAGGTCGTGGTTTTTTCACCTTTTGAGCCAGGTGTTTTTCACGTAAAAATCTTTGTGTTTTTTATTTTCTATACTTATTATTCCGCAACAGTAGTAGTTGGAACACATAGAAGAACCAGGTCCTTCTATAATCAAGTTAAGCAAAAATTGGGTACCACACAAATACCCCCCCCCCCCCTCTTGTATGGTATTGAAGTATAAAACATCACAGATTTCAGGAGAAAGGAAAAGGATTGAGAATTAAGTAGGGATGATTATCGGACGATTCACCGTATTTAGGCTTAATTGTTCGATTTAAATATATTAAATCACTAATCGAACCGATAAGGTATTGATTGATTCGATATCAGTCTAGTGGTTATCATCAGTTATGATGGATTTATCAGTTAAATTAATAATCATTCATAAATGAATTTAAACTTGTCCAATCAATACAAGCGCTAACGCCAAACAGAAGAAGAAATACATGAACACTAACAAACTCCTAGTTAAAATTAATGATGCGCCGTGGAATTGGTGAATCAAATGTTTGAACAAACTCTTGAGCGAAATGCTTGTCAAAGAAATTGGAGAGTGTTGGAGACTGAAGCTGCCAAGTAGGAATGAGAATAAGGAGATATGGTTTCTAAAGAAGATTTTATGAATGTAATCTAATGGAGTATTTTTTTAATGGGTTAACCGCTAAATCGATCGAAAAGGAAATTGAGCAAGTGTTAACTATAAAATTTTAAACTATTTCACAATCATTAATATGTTTTTCCGATATTAGTAAATCAATAAACCTATTATCCATTGGATTATTGGTTACGGTTACCGTCCTAAAGAAGTAAAGATACGATAAAATATTGCAGCTTACTAATTTAGGTACTATTCAACTTCTCAATTGCTTTAAAAGGATTCTAATATAGCGCATGTTATAAAATATCTGAATGATCACTAAAGATAGGCAGCAAAAAGCTAGAAATTATAAAGTACAAATAAAAGATGAAGTTGTCAAGTGTTTTGAAGCATTGATGGCCTGGTCTTAACTCACTATCAATTCTTTAGCCCAAAAAAAAAAAAAAATCACTATCAATTACCAGCCAAGTCATTATAGTTTGACATCTTCCCAGCCTGCATTATTGTGTTGTTGGAGATGGACTAGGACTTTAGCAAGAGAGACATGTGGTTAGGTTTTATGTTTGGGTTAGCCATGTAGAATAGTGGAGAAAGGATTCTCATTAAGAGGAATTAAAATATAAAAAAGTAAACACATTAAAAAAATAAAAATTTAGTAATAGCACACACACATATATATATATATATATATATATTAAGAGGAATTAAAATATAAAAAAGTAAACACACGAAAAAAATAAAAATTTAGTAATAGCATATATATATATATATATATATATATATTAAAAATTACTTATTCTCATTAGCCTAAACTTGAAGTATATGAAAGTACAAGAGGGGGTGAATTGTAGCCTTTTTAAATTTCTAGTCAACTACTTTTCGGACCTAGTCGACTTATGCGAAGACAGCCTGCACAGAACTATTAGTCCTTTCGATTTAAACAAGTATTAACCACAATAAATAGTAAAGGAACAGAATATAATATATGAGAGCGATAAGGTAAATGACGCCAGGAATTTTTATACTGGTTCGGAACCAATGTGGTATCCTAATCCAGTCCTCTTGGGTTGCAAGAGTGTTGTTTTTTAGAGCTCTTTGTAAATTGAATTGAGTACAGCCTTTGTGGTTTTCACTCGCTCACCAACAACGAACAAGAGTTGGTTTTTACTCGCTCGCCAACAACGACATTTTGATTTTCACTCGCTCACCAACAACGACCATTTGGTTTTCACTCGCCCACCAAAGAAACGAACAATGACACAACCTCTCGAACACACTGCCTCTCCAATATTTTTCTGTCTGTCTTCTCTCTTTTGTGTACACAGTTAATCTAAAAGTAAATTATAATGCTTGTTAAGAGTAGAATAAAGAACTTGTAGTTAGATAGACAATTGTATAGAAGGTTGCGTATATTTCTCTATGTGTAGAGCTCCTATTTGTAGCCTTTTCAACTTGTTTCGGTTACTGCATAACCCAAGAGAATTTTTTTTGTACTGTTGCATGATTGTCTTGAATCTTGGCATGTCTTCTTTTAGAATCCTTGATTGTTGGTGACATGTCTCCTAAAAATGAACTTGAATATTTTCTAATGTAGTAATGCCATATCACTACATCTTGTGTCAAAATATGCTTTTCTTTTGAAAGATGTCATTTACATTTCAAACTCCAATGCCCATAAAGTCTTTTTTTATATGAACTTGGACATTTTCATGTGTACTAGAGGAATTGACTTTCTTTCAATATAAGCATGATTCTCTTTCCTTTAAAGAATAGATACTGATGAGATTCTCTTTCTTTGCCTCCTCGTACTTCTTTCTTTTTCTGATAGATCTCAATAATAAATAATCTCTTTCCATAATATAGATTATACTATACCCATAATATATTTTTTTTTCATAAATGCCTTGTAATATCTCTTCCATATAATATCTTCCTTTCACAAAATAATACACCTTCTCCATGATTTTAGCAACTTTCCTTTCAAGATGTTGAAAAGCTTTTCATCCATAATTTCCATGGATTCTTCTTTGATATTATAGTAAGTAATTTAATATCTTAAATTTCACTTTTAAATATTATTCCTTCTATGACGCTTGGAGAATAAATCTCTGAAAATAATCTTCCTTGATAAATTCTCCACGTGATATTCTCTTTCCCATATTTATTTGCATCTTTACCAGCATTTTCTTTCCTATACAAAATAAAATTACCACAAGTAAATATACTTTGATTAATAATTATTTTGGTTTGTTATCATCAAAATTAATACGTGAAACCTTGAAGCTAGCAATCTCCCCCTTTTTTATGATGGCAAACCATTGAGTACAAAATAAGAAAATTTAATCAAACACTTAATTAAAGTACAGTAAAGATTACTTTCCTGAAATGTCGAGCTTTCTCTTTCATGCATAGACGTCATGGCACGTAAAGGCTCCCCCTTACTCTAAGCGTTCCTTCGTCATGCTCCCCCTTCCTTTAAGCATCTTATCTATAAATTTGCAAGAAAAGTTTTGTACCATATATTTTCTCCTCCTTTTGTCATCAACAAAAGGGTGGAATAACTTGGATGCAATCACGTATATGTAACCAAGGTATGCATAAATACAGATAGCCTATTCACATATCGTATTAAAAGAATGGCTATAACATATAATCATCCAACGAGTTAAAACATATAGTAATAATTTCGTTTAAGAGACGTAAGCAGAAAGAAAAATCTAACAAAATTTTAATCTAGTTGGAAGTTGTTAATTCGACCAAAATATCCAAGGCATTAACCCAAAGCTAAAAAGAATTGAACTGTCATTGTAGGTAGACAAAAAAAATTCTAGACCACAGAAGAACATCATTTCACAGGATTAAAAGCTTAGCAGAGACTAAAAAAACTCACGGGATACTTGATTTTTCCAAAATATCATTTAGCATATAAGAAGGTGTAATCGCATATAGTCACTTGAAAAATGCTACATGATTTAAAAAGATTAAGAAACTTTTGATATCCTTAAATGTTAAACTTTCAAGAAAAATTTGAACAAAAACTTGAGACCCTTAGAAAGATTACAGCATATTAATGCATACAAGAGTCAAGAAATGGTAATATATTTATATCACCCAAAAAAAAAAGATATGAGATCATATCACCAAAGAGAAGGATATGGGATCATTCTCATGAAAGTCGCTTATCTTTTTCATGACATGAGAATATTAAAAATCTACATCCCATTTTTTTTATTTCAGTCCACTTTGTTGCCTACAAGGTTTGCATCTAAAAATATCCTACTAGATCAAAGAAATTAGTTTTTGCACACAATAATCCATAATATAGAATGTCAATCAAAAATCTTTTGCGGCACTACAATGAGATATTATGGGATTAGGTATACCAAAATCTTATTTCATAAAAAAAAATACAATAGAGAGCCGGTCACACCAAGGTACTTTATTCGATCGTTAGACTTACTAATTTTCTCCTTGATTCGCCTTATTAGGAATGTGAAGAGGAAGGTTAATTATCCATCATACTTATTTTCAAACCGATCATCTTCTAGAGGCTTAAAAAGCTTGACATACTTTTGGTTAGTATTACCAAAAATATGCTCTTGCAAATGCATCTTTGGAAAGAATAATTAATCGTCATATGATAAACATGAATTTGTTTCAAATGATAACTAGTTTTGATCGTAAGAATGTAGTTCAAAAAATATTTAATTCCAGAAAGAGGCTAGAGAATAATGTTATGCAATTTTCAAATCATTTAAAAAATATTTCAAGATCCACACAAAAATAGTTTACAAACTTTGTAATATGCATATGACAAATGATGTTCTAACAAAACTCTCTAGGAAGAAACAAACCTTCTTGTTGTGAAACCGTGGGCTACAAGTTTACACATAATTTTTACAACATTACCAATCTTATTAGGCTTTACATATCCATGATTGCGGCTCCTTTGCTTGGTACTCGATTTTCATACTTTTGATTCTTTCAGCTTTGCTCAACAAATCTTGCATTGCAAGAAGCCAACATTCATCGTTTAATGCTTCTTCATGGCTGTCTAGTTCAACTAGTATAGCATTTTACTGCAAGTTCTCCATCCTTATACACAATTTGCTTAGAAAAGTATTAGTATAAAGAAAAAACACGTATATTGAGATTTCTCTACAACTAATATTCTGAACTTTATAAAATCGAAAGTAGCAGTGAATAAGGAATATGTCAAGAGTATTTACACATAATTTTTACAACATTACCAATCTTATTAGGCTTTAGATATCCATGATTGCAGCTCCTTTGCTTGGTACTGGATTTTCATACTTTTGATTCTTTCAGCTTTGCTCAACAAATCTTGCATTGCAAAAAGCCAACATTCATCGTTTAATGCTTCTTCATGGCTGTCTAGTTCAACTAGTATAGCATTTTACTACAAGTTCTCCATCCTTATACACAATTTGCTTAGAAAAGTATTAGTGTAAAGAAAAAACATGTATATTGAGATTTCTCTACAACTAATATTCTAAACTTTATAATATCAAAAGTAGTAGTGAATAAGGAATATGTCAAGAGTATTACCAAGACATTTGCAACCAATGGAAATAAAATAACCAAAAATTAATTTTTCTTCCTTCCTGTGACGACCCGGCCAGTCATCTCATGAGTTACCGCTCCATTTCCCCCATTTCTGCTTCTTATTGCTTTGTCTATCGGTTCTATATGTGATCGGATTGGTTGGTTCGGGTTCGGAAAGGATTTGATAAGGTTTGAGACACTTAGTCTCTTTTGAGAAAGCTTAAGTTGGAAAAGTCAACCGGATATTGACTTATGTGTTAGAGGGCTCGGATGTGAATTTCGATGGTTCGGATAGCTTCGAGAGGTAATTTTGGACTTAGGAGTGTGATCGGAGTATATTTTGGAGGTCTAGAGTAGATTTAGGCTTGAATTGGCGAAATTGGATTTTTGGCGTTTTCCTGTTGATAGGTGAGATTTTGATATAGGGGTCGGAATAAAATTCCGAGAGTTGCAGTAGTTCCGTTATGTCATTTGGGATGTGTGTGCAAAATTTCAAGTCATTCGGACGTGGTTTGGTTGGGTTTTTGATCAAAAGCAAAATTTAGAAGTTTTTGAAATTCTTAGGCTTGAATCCGATGTAATTTTGGTGTTTTAATGTAGTTTTGGGCATTCCGGAGATCGGAACAAGTTTGAATGAGGTTATGGGATATGTTGGCATGTTTGGTTGAGGTCCCGAGGGCCTCGGGTGATTTTCGGAGGATTGAACAGACCATTTCAAGTTTAAGAAAGTTGTAGATTTTGGTTTCAGCTGCTGCAGGCATTTTGTTCTTCGCGTTTGTGAAGGGTCAGGAAGGGAGGCATCAGATTTGGCCTTCGCGTTCACGAGGGGGTCCCGCATTCGCAAAGGGTTGGAAAGGGAAGTATCGCGTTCGCGAGATGTTTGACCGCATTCGTGATGGTTGGTGAAGCTGAGGCATCGCGTTCGTGATGGTTGGTGAAGCTGAGGCATCGCGTTCGCGATGATGCCGTCGCGTTCACGTAGGAGAATTATTTGGTCATTAGAATTTTTGTGCTTTGCGAATGCAAGACCTTGACCATGTTCGCGAAGAAGGATTTCTGATCGCTGGGCAGAATGTTTAAAAGGCCATTTTCGCGAGTTTTGGCCTAAGTTCACCATTTTTTACTCGGTTTTGAAGCTTTTTGAGAGAGATTGAAAAGGGAATCAAGAAGAACTTGTTGAAGGTAAGAATTTTGGACTTAATACTCAATCCTATGGTGATTTCTACCTAACTAAATATGAAATTTGGGGAATTTGAAGCCTAAATTGGGAAGTTAGGGCTTGGAAACTTGAGACTTTAATCTAGGGATTTGAGGGGCCATTTGTGGTCGGATTTTGGTATTCTTAGTATGTATGAACTCGTGGGAGGATAAGGATCCCATTGATGTAATTTTTATCGAGTTTTAAGACGTGGCCCGGGGGTTGGGTTTTGCCAATTTCGGGATTTTTGGTATAATTTGATTATTTTCGCTTGGGCTTCGATCCTTTAGCGTATTCTGATGTTATGATTCTGATTTTGGGTAGATTCAGCGTGAGTTGAGGCCGAGGCGAGAGGCAAAGGCATCACAAAATATTATTTTCATCCGGTTAGAGGTAAGTAACCATTGTAAATCTGGAACTGAGGGTACAAACCCCGATATTTCGAATTGTTTTGATAAATGAGGTGATGCACATGCTAGGTAACGAGCATGTGGGCGTGCACCGGTAGGGATTGTGACTTGGTCCGTCCCGTAGCGACTATTAAGCCGCGTATTTGATTTGAAATCTTATAATATTCCATATTTTGGACATTTACACTGTATTATGGGTTGTATGCCATGGTTGGGGCCTTGTGCCGACCTGTTGAGACCCTTAGGGGCATTTTTACTGTTTTTCCTCATTCTATTTGTTTGAAGGCATATCCTCAGTCATGTTTTACCTGTTTATTGTTTAAAACTGGTTTTATCACTGTACTTCTTAAAATGTGAGATTCGGACTGAGTTCCCTGATTTCTACTGTTATACCCGAGCGGCTATGAGGTTAATGACTGAGAGAGGTTGAGGACCTAATGGTGAGGATATATATATATATATATATTATGGATCGGGCTGCACGCCGCAGCGATATATATATTGGATCAAGCTGTGCGCCGCAGCGATATAACGCTTGGGTTGTAGGAGCCATTCGGAGTCTGTACACCCCCAGTGAGCGTAGTCGACTATAAACTATGGATCGGGCTGCACGCCGCAGTGGTTACTATGATTATACTATTATGAGATATTATTGAGCCTGAGTACTGAGTGACGAGAGCTGAGTCACGAGTGACTGAGAGGCTGCTCGAGAGGTCATATTCTGAGTGATACCTTGCCCGAGGGGCCCACTTATGATATTTTTACTGATTTCACTCTTCTTTTAAAATAATCCTCTGTTGAAAAATTGCTAAGTAAATGATTTCAAGTATTCCAATTGAAACTAAAGATTTTATGACGAGACTGGTTTTTAAACTGTGGAGTTTGATCTGTTATTCTGGTTTTTACTCCTTTATGTGATTTAACTGCTCGTCACTGCTTTCAGACCTTATTTACTTTAGTTACTTACTGAGTTGGCATACTCACGTTAATTCCTACACCTTGTGTGCAGATCTAGGTGCCCGAGCGGTAGAGTGAGGGTCCTTAGCATTATTAGAGTTTGCTGGAGACTGCAAGGTAGCTGCATGGCGTCCGCAGCAGCCCTGCTTTCCTCCTTCTTATCTTGTTCTTTTCTGCATTTTAGATTTATGATGTATTAGACAGTGGGTTGTATATTTAGAGGCTCTAGACTCATGACACTAGATGTTTGGGTTGTGTTGATTTATTGTTTTATTAATTTCCGCACATTTTTAGTTGTTTTATGAAAAATTGAGATTTAAAACATGTTAGAAAATGGTTTTTATAAAAGAAAAGGGTTGTGATTAATGTTGGGTTGGCTTGTCTAGTAATGTGATAGGCGCCATCATGACCGGGTATTTAGGGTCGTGACAAGTTGGTATCAGAGCCTAGGTTACATAGGTCTCGCGAGTCATGAGCCAGTTTAGTAGAGTCTCGCAGATCGATACGCATATGTCTGTACTTATCCTCGGGAGGTTGTAGAACCTTTAGGAAAAACTTCATATTCTTGAAAGTCTTGTCGTGCGAATTTGTTGATCCTAGTACTAAACTTCTGTTATCCCATTCTCTCACAGATGGTGAGGAGATGTGCTACCAGGTAGGATGGACGACCACCAGTACCACCAACTGGGGCCACTAGAGGCCGAGGACGCGGTCGAGGCCGTGGTAGGGGCAGAGAAGCTAGGGCAGCACCTGCAGATCCACTAGCTGCCCTAGTTCAGGATCAAGTCCCAGTGTTGTACGCTACAACAACACCAGCTTAGGCACTAGTTGTGCCTATTGTGATTCCAGGCCTTTAGGAGGCTTTAGCTTAGATTTTATCAATGTGTACCGGTTTGGCTCAGGCGGTCTTAGTTACTACGGCCGCAGCTACTTCTGAGGCCGGGGGAGGCACCCAGACTCCCGCTGCTTGCACACCTGAGCAGGTTGTGCAGGGACTTCAGACACTGGGGGCACCTACAGCCCAGCCGGTTGCACCAGCTTAGGAGTATATGGTACCAGTTATGCCGGACGACGAGCAGCGTTGACTCGAGAGGTTTGGTAGACTCCAGCCTCCAAGTTTCAGTTGTGCAAAGGGCGAGGATGCCCACAGTTTCTTGGATAAGTGCCAGAAGATGCTTCGTACAATGGGTATTCTAGAGACCAGTAGTGTAGCATTTACTACCTTTCAGTTTTTTAGGGCTTACTTTACTTGGTGGGAGGCTTATGAGAGGCGTAGGCCTATTGGTGCAGTGCTCCTTACCTAGTAGCAGTTCTCTATTCTCTTTCTGGAGACGTATGTGCCACAGTCTCGCCGAGAGGAGCTGAACAGGCAGTTCGAGCAGTTGCGTCAAGGAGAGATGACTATGACACAGTATGAGATTTGGTTCTCTGAGTTAGCTCGTCATGCGGTCTGGTTGGTTCCTACAGATCGAGAGAGGATTAGGAGGTTCGTTGATGGCCTCACATATCAGCTTCGGATTATCATGACTAGGGAGTGGGAGTCAGGTGCTACTTTCGAGGAGGTTGTTGACATTGCCCGTGAGATTGAGTCGGTTCATCGCCAGGAGTGAGAGGAGAGGGAGGCCAAGAGGCCTCGAGGATCTGGTAGCTTTGGCAGTGATCCTTCAAGGGGTCAGTTTTAGCACGACAAAGGTCGTCCATTCAGGCAGGCTCAGTCAGCTCGCCTAGGTTATCGTGGGGCATCATTGGGTCATGGTTCTCACAGTTCTCATCAGGGCCATTTATCACTCAGTGCCCTTCCAGCCCAGAGTTCGTTTTGTACTCCATTAGTTCAGGATTCTTCCATGCCAGGTCCTTCTACTGGTCATTTCGGTGTTAGGGGTTCCCTTCAGTCCCCATCTCCAGCACTGGAGAGTTGTTATGAGTGTGGAGAGTTTGGGTATATGAAGAGGTAGTGTCCTCGTCTTTTTGATGGTCCATCTCTGTTGAGGGGTTAGCCCTTGACTTCAGCTCCAGTTACTTCACCACCCGCCCAGGCAGCTAGGGGTGGGGGTCAGGCAGCTAGGGGTCGCCCTAGAGGGGAAGGTCGATCAGGTGGTGGTCAGGCTCATTTCTATGCCCTCCTAGGTAGACCAGATGTTGCTGCTTCGGATGCCGTAATTTCAGGTATTATTTCAGTCTACCACAGAGAAGCCTCTGTATTATTTGATCCTAGTTCCACCTTTTCTTATGTGTCATCATACTTTGCCCGTTATTTGGATACGCCTCGTGAGTCTCTTATTTCACCTGTTCATGTATCTACTCCGGTGGGCGATACTGTTATTGTAGACTGTGTGTACCGGTCTTGTGTGGTGACTATTGGGGGTCTGGAGACCCGAGTGGATCTCTTATTATTATGTATGGTGGATTTCGATGTTATTTTGGGGTGGATTGGCTATCTCCATATCGTGATATTCAAGACTGTCATGCTAAGACAGTGACATTGGCTATACTAGGTGTGTCATGGATCAAGTGGCGAGGTTTGACTGATTTTATCCCTAGTAGAGTGATTTCATTTCTGAAGGCCCGGCTTATGGTTGGGAAGGGTTGTCTTTCGTATCTAGCTTTTGTGAGGGAAGTCGGTGCAGAGACTACTAGTATTGATTCTGTTCCAGTTGTGAGGAATTTTCCTGATGTATTTCCTGTAGACCTGCCGGGCATTCCACCGAACAGGGATATTGATTTTGGTATTGACCTAGTGCCAGGCACTCAGCCCATCTCTATTCCACCGTATCGCATGGCACCAGCGGAGTTGAAGGAGTTAAAGCAGCAGCTTCAGGAACTCCTTGATAAGGGGTTCATTCGACCTAGTGTGTCGCCTTGGGGTGCGCCGGTTCTATTTGTGAAGAAGAAGGATGGCACTATGAGGATGTGCATTGATTATAGGCAATTGAACAAAGTAACAGTCAAGAACAAGTATCCTTTGCCTGGCATTGATGATTTATTCGACCAACTTCAGTGAGCGAGAGTGTTCTCCAAGATTGATCTCCGTTCAGGTTATCACCAGTTGAAGATCAGGGACTCGGATATTCTTAAGACAGCTTTCAGGGCCCCATATGGTCATTATGAGTTCTTGGTGATGTCTTTTGGGCTGACCAATGCCCCAGTAGCGTTCATGCATCTGACGAACAACGTGTTCCGGCCTTATCTTGACTCGTTTGTTATAGTCTTCATTGATGATATTCTGGTGTATTCGCATAGTCAGGAGGAGCACGCGGAGCATTTGAGAGTTGTGTTGCAGAGATTGAGGGAGGAGAAGCTTTATGAAAAATTCTCCAAGTGTGAGTTTTGGCTCAGTTCAGTGGCTTTCTTGGGGCACGTAGTGTCCAGCGAGGGTATTCAGGTTGATCCGAAGAAGATAGAGGCAGTTCAGAATTGGCCCAGACCGTCCTCAACCATAGAGATTCGCAGTTTTCTTGGTTTGGCGGGCTATTATCGCCGGTTTGTTCAGGGATTCTCATCTATCGCATCGCCTATAACCAAGTTGACTCGAAAGGGTGCTTCATTTGTATGGTTGGATGAGTGTGAGGAGAGCTTTTAGAAGCTCAAGACAGCATTGACCACAGCTCCAGTATTAGTTTTTCCATCAACTTTAGGTTCATATACCGTGTATTGTGATGCTTCGAGAGTTGGTATTGGGTGTGTATTGATGCAAGAGGGTAGAGTTATTGTTTATGCTTATCGTTAATTGAAGCCCCATGAGAAGTACTACCCCGTTCATAATTTGGAGTTGGCTGCCATTGTTCACGCGTTGAAGATCTGGAGGCATTACTTGTATGGTGTGTCTTGTGAGGTGTTTACTGATCATTGTAGCCTGCAGAACTTGTTCAAGCAGAAGGATCTCAATTTGAGGCAGCGGAGGTGGTTGGAGTTTCTAAAGGATTATGATATTACTATTTTGTACCATCCAGGAAAGGCCAATGTGGTGGCCGATGCTTTGAGCCAGAAGGCGGTTAGTATGGGGAGTTTGGCATACATTCCAGTTAGGGAGAGACCTCTTGCAGTTGATGGTCAGGCCTTGGCTAATCGATTTGTGAGGTTAGATATTTCGGATCCCAGTCGGGTATTGGCTTGTGTGGTTTCTTGATCTTCCTTATATGATCGCATCAGAGAGCGCCAGTATGATGATCCGCACTTGCTTGTCCTTAAGGACAGAGTTCAGCATGATGATGTCAGAGATTTGACTATTGGTGATGATGGAGTGTTGAGGATGTAGGGCCGTATTTATGTGCCCAATGTAGATGGGCTTTGGGAGTTGATTTTGGAAGAGACCTATAGCTCGTGGTATTACATTCATCCAGGTGCCACGAAGATGTATTAGGATCTAAGACAACATTATTGGTGGAGGAGATTGAAGAAAGACATTTTGGGATTTGTGGCTCGGTGCCTCAATTGTCAGCAGGTGAAATATGAGCATCAGAGGTCGGGCGGCCTGCTTCAGCGGATGGATATTCCAGAGTGGAAGTGGGAGCGGATCACCATGTACTTTGTAGTTGGGCTCCCACGGACTTTGAAGAAGTTCGATGCAATTTGGGTGATTGTGGATCGGCTGACCAAGTCCGCGCACTTCATTCCTGTGTGTACTACCTATTCTTCAGAGCGGTTGGTAGAGATCTATATCTGGGAGATTGTTCATTTGCATGGTGTCCTAGTTTCTATCATTTTAGATAGGGGCACTCAGTTTACTTCGCAGTTTTGGAGGTCTGTGCAGTGAGAGTTAGGTAATCAGGTTGAGTTGAGCACAACTTTTCACCCTTAGACGGACAAGCAGTCCGACCATACTATTTAGATATTGGAGGACATGTTGCGCGCTTGTGTCATTGATTTCGGAGGGTCATAGGATCATTTTCTACCACTTGCAGAGTTTGCTTATAATAACAGCTACCAGCCTAGTATTCAAATGGCCCCATATAAGGCTTTGTATGGGAGGGAAATGTAGATCTCCAGTTGGTTTGAGCCGGGTGAGGCTAGGCTATTGGGTACAAACTTGGTGCATGATGCTTTTGACAAGGTGAAGGTGATTCAGGAGAGGCTTCGTACCGCACAGTCGAGATAGAAGAGTTATGCTGACTGGAAGGTACGGGATGTGTCCTACATGGTTGGCGAGAAGATTCTGTTGAAGGTTTCACCCATGAATGGTGTTTTGAGATTTGGGAAGAGAGGGAAATTGAGTCCTCAGTTCATTGGGCCTTTTGAGGTGCTTCGGAGGACTGGGGAGGTAGATTATGAGCTTGTTTTGCCACCCAGCTTGTCGAGTGTGCATCCGGTATTTCATGTTTCTATGCTCTAAAAGTATATTAGGGATCCGTCTCATGTTTTGGATTTCAGCACGGTTCAGTTGGATGGTGATTTGACTTATGATGTGGAGCCAGCAGCTATTTTGGAGCGTCAGGTTCGAAAGTTGAGATCAAAGAATATAGCTTCAGTAAAGGTGCAGTGGAGAGGTTGGCTCATAGAGGAGGTTACCTAGGAGACCGAGCGGGATATGCGGAGCAGATATCCTCACCTATTTAAGGCTTGAGGTATATTTCTTGACTCGTTCGAGGACGAACGGTTGTTTAACAAGGGGAGGATATGACGATCCGGTCAGTCATCTCATGAGTTACCGCTCTGTTTCCCCCATTTCTGCTTCTTATTACTTTGTCTATCGGTTCTATATATGATCGGGTTAGTTGGTTCGGGTTCAGAAAGGATTTGGTAAGGTTTGAGACACTTAGTCTCTTTTGAGGAAGCTTAAGTTGAAAAAGTCAACCGGATATTGACTTATGTGTTAGAGGGCTCGGATATAAATTCCAATGGTTTGGATAGCTTCGGGAGGTGGTGATTTAGGACTTAGGAGTGTGATCGAAACATTTTTTGGAGGTCCGGAGTAGATTGAAGCTTGAATTGGCGAAATTATATTTTTGGTGTTTTCCGGTTGATAGGTGAGATTTTAATATAGGGGTCAGAATAGAATTCCGAGAGTTGCAGTAGTTCCGTTGTGTCATTTGGGATGTTTGTGCCAAATTTCAAGTCATTCGCACGTGGTTTGATTGGGTTTTTGTCAAAAGCGGAATTTAGAAGTTTTTGGAATTCTTAGGCTTAAATCCGATGTAATTTTGGTGTTTTGATGTTGTTTTGGGCGTTCCGGAGGTTGGAACAATTTTGAATGAGGTTATGGGATATGTTGACATATTTGGTTGAGGTTTTGAGGGCCTCGGGTGAGTTTCGGATGGTTGAACGGACCATTTCAAGTTTAAGGAAGTTGCAGATTTTGCTTTTAGCTGTTGCAGGCATTTTGTTCTTTGTGTTCGCGAGTGGACCCTCGCGTTCGTGAAGGGTCAAGAAGGGGGCATAATATTTGGACTTCGCGTTCGCGAGGGGGTCCCACATTCGTAAAGGGTTGGAAAGGGAAGCATCGCGTTTGCGAGATGCCTGACCACGTTCACGATGGTTGGTGAAGCTGAGGCATCGTGTTCACGATGATGCGGTCGCGTTCGCGTAGGAGAATTTTGGTCATTGGAAATTTTGTGCTTCCCGAACGCGAGGCTTTGACCGCATTCGCGAAGAAGGATTTCTGATCGCTGGTCAGAATGTTTAAAAGGCCATTTTCGCGAGTTTTGGCCTAAGTTCACCATTTTTTACTCGGTTTTGAAGCTTTTTGAGAGAGATTGAAGAGGTAATCAAGGAGAACTTGTTGGAGGTAAGAATTTTGGACTTAATACTTGATCCTATGGTGATTTATAGCTAATTAAACATGAAATTTGGAGAATTTGAAGCCTAAATTGGGAAGTTAGGGCTTGGAAACTTGAGACTTTAATCTAGGGATTTGAGGGCCATTTGTAGTCGGATTTTGGTATTCTTGGTATGTATGATCTCGTGGGAGGATAAGGATTCCGTTGATGTGATTTTTATCGAGTTTCGAGACATGGGTCCGGGGGTCAGTTTTAGCCAATTTCAGGATTTTGGTATAATTTGATTATTTTCGCCTGGGCTTCGATCCTTTAGCATATTCTAATGTTATGATTTTGATTTTGGGTAGATTCGGCGTGAGTTAAGGCCGAGGCGAGAGGCAAAGGCATTGCAGAGTAGTATTTTCATCAAGTTTGAGGTAAGTAACCATTGTAAATCTAGAACTGAGGGTACAAACCCCGGTATTTCGAATTGTTTTGATAAATGAGGTGACGCACATGCTAAGTGACAAGCGTGTGGGCATGCACCGGTAGGGATTGTGACTTGGTCCGTCCCGTAGCAACAATTAAGCCGCGTATTTGATTTGAAATCTTATAATATTCCATATTTTAGACATTTACACTGTATTATGGGTTGTATGCCATATTTGGGGCCTTGTGCCGACCTGTTGAAACCCTTAGCGGCATTTTTACTGTTTTTCCTCATTCTATTTGTTTGAAAGCATATCCTCAGTCATTTTTACCTGTTTATTGTTTAAAACTGGTTTTATCATTGTACTTCTTAAAATATGAGAACTGTTCGGACTGAGTCCCCTGATTTCTACTTTTATGCCCGAGCGGCTGTGAGGTTAATGACTGAGAGAGGTTGAGGACCTAATGGTGAGGATATATATATGTATGTATATATATATATATATTATGGATCGGGCTACACGCCGCAGCGATACTTATATGGATCGGGTTGCATGCCACAGCGATATATATATATATTGGATCGGGTTGCGCGCCGCAGCGATATGACGCTTGGGCTGTAGGAGCCCCTCCGAAGTCTGTACACCCCCAGTGAGTGTAGTCGACTATAAACTACGGATCGGGCTGCACGCCGCAGCGGTTATTATGATTACTACTATTAAGAGATATTATGGAGCCTGAGTGCTGAGTGTGAGTACTGTGTGACGAGAGCAGAGTCACGAGTGACTGAGAGGATATTTTCACTGATTTCACTCTTCTTTTAAAACAAGCCTCTATTGAAAAATTGTTATGTAAATGATTTCAAGTATTCCAATTGAAACTAAAGATTTTATGACGAGACTGGTTTTTAAACTGTGGAGTTTGGTCTGTTATTCTATTGTTTGCTCCTTTATGTGATTTTAACTGCTCGTCACTGCTTTCAGACCTTATTTACTTTAGTTACTTACTGAGTTGGCGTACTCACATTACTCCCTGCACCTTGTGTGTAGATCCAGGTGCCCGAGCGGCAGAGTGAAGGTCCTCAACATTATCAAAGTTTGCCAGAGACTGCAAGGTAGCTGCATGGTGTCTGCACCCCTGCTTTCCTCCTTCCTATCTTATTCTTTTCTGCATTTTAGATTTATGATGTATTAGACAGTCGGTTGTATATTTAGAGGCTCTAGACTCGTGACACTAGATGTTTGGGCTGTGTTGGTTTACTGTTTTATTGATTTCCGCACATTTTTAGTTGTTCTATACATTTCTTATGAAAAATTGAGTTTTAACCCGTGTTAGAAAATGGTTTTTATAAAAGAAAAGGGTTGTGATTAATGTTGGGTTGGCGTGCCTAGTAATGTGATAGGCGCTATCACGACCGGGTATTTGGAGTCATGACACTTCCCATTTCTCAGACAGAATTTCTCTAAGATAAGATCCAATGAAAAGTATTAAAGCACATATAAGCCAATGATGACAATTTATGCAAAAATTGATGCTTTCTTTTCAAGTCAGCTTTCATATGAGGCGCCAAACTAAAAATGTGAGAGATCATGCTTGTTGCAAGAAAATGTCAAACACGTATTATTAAAACTCACATCGATGATCACTGCAAATATGTCACTTTCATATTCAAAAATATGACCTATGCAAAAGTAAGGAATCATCAATAGGAACATATATAAGTACCTTCCAAGCTTTTGAGTCTTAGGAATAGTCGAGTATCTCCACATGCACATGTTACCGAGGCATCAAGGTTAAACAACCTTCTCAGATATCAATGAAGTATTGAAACTTTCGCCAAGAGAATGGATATAAGAAGTAACTCTCTTCATAAATTATCTTAAACTCACAACTACATGAAAGGAATACATGCATGGATGCTTGCTTATCCTAATGCTTATACAAATGGCATAGTTCATGCAAGATATAAATTCGTTCTTATTCAAAATCTCTAAGTCAAGGATAAGATTAACACCAAACATAATAGTAGTATGTTGCAGCTAGTCGGCTCAGGCAATATGCAGTTGTACATATCATATTATACTTAACCAAAAAAATATTACTAGATACGTATCACCTTATAAAGCATCCGAAGGAACTTGAATAATCTTTAGTAATACCAATCACTTAAGCTTTACCATCACGTGTAGTAGTTCCTCATTTTCAAAATAATCCACATTTCATTTACAACTTAAGTAAAACCATCTTTCAAAGGAAATCTGATAAAAGATATAAAGTCAAAATCAAACAAAGTAAAAAAATACAAGACCGACCTCGGGTGTCACAAAGTTATGAGCGATGCTACAATAGTTCCGAAACAAGACAACACCAAATAGTCTAGAAATAACAACAATGTACTAATAGGAAGATAGAGAAGGAAAAAAGTGGAACTGCGATCGCCAGGCAGCTACCTCGCTATTTTCGTGAAATCCGCGACTGGAATAGTCAACAACCGCTACCGTGCCCTGAGATACCTGGATTTGCACACAAGGTACAGGGGGGTAACGTGAGTATACCAACTCAGTAAGTAATAGGTCCAAACTATGGACTGACAGGTAGTGACGAACCAAAACCTCAATAGGTAATACAATTAAACTGTACAGTATAATAGGCATGCTTGCAGTTCAAGTATTTAACTCAACAGTAAATAAATACAATTTGAACAGTGTGGAGTATAAAGCTCAGCAAGACTCTATGTACCAATGCACAGAAAGTATGAAAGTGTACCATGTACCTCCACTCTCAAGTCCTCAACCACTCGTTACTGTATATGGTCATCCGGCCCAGGGAAGATCCAACCCGAAACATATACACATCACTGACCGCAGTCATATCGTACCGAGGAAGGCCATTCCAGCCCTATGGAGAAGATCCATCTCCAGATATAAATACTTCGGACAAGATCCATGTCTAGGGAAGATCCATCCCTCAATAATATCAACTGCACTCACTAGGGTGTATAGACTCCGGAGGGGCTCCTTTCAGCCGAAGCGCTATATCAAGCCAACGAAGGCATAATCAATATTCCACTGCGGCATGCAGCTCGATCCCATACTGTCACTCAATATCAGGCTCTCGGCCTCACTCAATCATCAATCTCTAGTCTCACACACACGGGCTCAAAATGCCATGATACTAGCCCGAAACAATGATATGATGTGCCAAATAACAGTAATCGAGAGTGAGACATGATATAATATGCATGAAGAGGACTGAGTACAAAATATCAATGAAGCTAATGATATGACAGGAAGAAACGACCTCTCGGGTCTCAACAGTATCGGCGTGAAGCCTCAACATGATAATTAACATGATTTACAACTCATTAACTTAATCACATAATCACAACACATATATCAGCATGAAGGAGTCACTAAGTGGTGTCATGGAATGATCTAGGCCGCGATTCTCACGGTGCACGCCCACACGCCCGTCACTTTGTCATGACCCAAATCATAGGGCCGCAACGGGATCCCGGTGCCTTACCCAACCGAGTACCAACATAACATATCTTTCTTATAAAATCATCATGGGTAAATAGGCCGGAAGGGCCGTCATGATATAACCAGAATAAAACATAAGGGACAGCTTCAGCCACTCGAATTTTCGATATTCCTTTTTAATTCTCATCAAACGAATGGCATCTTCTTCTGGAAATCTCAGCTATTCTTAGCATGATATTGGGAAATCTCATTGCTATTACTCAAACAAGCATGAAACGTATGCTTGCATATTCATCCATAGGCCAAATCGGATATGTAATTATTGGAATAATTGTTGATACTTGACATAAGATGACCTAACATATAATACAAACTTATACATGTGACATACGGTCCTATAAGACCAAAATGAACACTTGTACATTGAACATAGGCTGACAAGTCCATACAATCTTTCATATACATGACATTCATCTAAAAGCCTTTAAGAGTACATACACATCATAAAGGTCGGGACAGGGCCCCGCCATACCAATCAATACTTGTACAAATCATACTGACCAAATAGGTAACTCTAGAGCAAGTGGAGTGCACCAACACCTTTTGCTGAGCTGATAGCCTACTATGAGGAGTGCCAACCTGTCTATCGGGACCTACGGGCATGAAACGCAGTGTTCCCAGGCAAAAGGGACGTCAGTACGAATAAAGTACCGAGTATGTAAGGCAGGAAAGCATAAACAAGAGTAGTAATGTAAATAAGAGATAGAGGAGATACAACATGTAACATCTGAGTGCCTCTAGGGGCTACTCACATGAAATGCATAATACATATATATACATAAACTTTTAAAAACATACGCCTCTGTGGGCATCATCATCATCATATCGTACTCGGCATCAAATAAGACTCAGTAAAAACGTACCCGGCCATCATAAGGCTCGGTAGAATCGTACCCAGCCACGTGGAGCTCGGTAAACCCAACTGATCAGTGGTTGCACAATAGGTGTTGTACCCGGCCAACTATAGCGCGGCTCAGTAGAGTAAAATAGATACTATATATAATACATGCTAGACTCATAGAATCATGTTCTAAACCTTTCGGAGTGACTTAAGGTCGTTGTACCTTCGATTAACATTATGGACATCCATACCCTCAATACGAACCTCAGTAGGATTCAAGGATCATACACAATTGCTTAGAATAACTTTATAAGGAATGAACAACATTGACAACCTTAGTTTCTAGGAGTAGATCCGTTATGAAATAGCATATTCATTTCACTTTAGATCATGCCAATAGAAAGAAGGAAGTGCCTTAACATACCTTTGAAATCTTATATCCAATCTTCAAGTAAGCTCAATATGATCTTCTTACGTCTACAATGAGTAAACCAACTTCGTCGTCATCATATAAGCGTTGTAACTATCATATTTGGAAACCAATATTCTACAAGAAAACGGACAGCGCTTCCCCTATTTGTACTACATCGCATATGTTACCAAAAGTCACCAAACATCCCAAACAACAACAATATAATTCACAATAAGCTCTCTGATTTGTTCAACAACCATTTTGAGTGGCAAGCTCGATTTACAATTAACAAAATATGGTTTGAATCCAATTCCTTTTCCTTGAATCTGCCTACAACATATATAACATCATACTTATGCTTACCATTTTCTTTTCAACCCAAAACATCATAAGCATAATCTTCAAATATAGTCAACACACCTAGCACATTAACCTTTATCGTAACATCTTATTTTTTATGTTATCTTCTTCAATCCACTGAATTAGCACATAGATAAGCTTAACAACAGCAACCACAACATAATAAAACTATTTATAACAATTTCCAGCCACAACAAACCATATATATAGCCTCAATACAGCCCACAAAAAAAATAACGATTCCTTATGCCATGTCAATTACTATCTTGTAGATTTTCACTCAAACAACTCAACCAACACATGATTGAACTTAAGCACAACCAAGAACATGATTTACTTACCTTAGCCAGTAGATACAACTTGAAATCCCCAGCTGGTGTAGCTCACAACAACCCTCTATCACACCACAACCCTATAGGAGTTGTATTCTCTTCTTGAATCAACTTTTGTCTACATGTTGGTGTGTAAACACTTGTATATCACCTTGAAACACTAATATACATGAAGGAGGTACTGATTCTTAGCTTAATCTTAAAAAACAACATAAAATCTGAGGTTACTTACCTTTCAAGAATCCTTCAAAACAGTCACAAGATGAAGAACTATGACCTAGCAAGCACCACGGGATTTCTAGTGTTAGATTCATATTTTTATCTTAGGTTTTTACCCTAGAATCATGGAGGAACCCTTGGAGATCATTTAGGAGGGTTTATAAACTGTTGTGGACGAAAAAAATGAGTTAAAGCGACATATAAATGACTTAAATACAAGCTGAAGTTTAAACCGACTTTGTGGGTCCCATGGGAGCTGCTTGCGCAGTCTCGCAAAAATATGAATATCTCTCTAGTCCGATGTTGTATCAAAAAACGGTTTAATGAGTTAGAAACTAGACTCATAGATCGTCAATTTGATATGTAGATGATTCCTTGATTCCAAGTATATTGGGAGAAAAGTGCAGCTACATTTGACGTAAATTTCAGCACATTATGAATGCAACTTGTGATGACCTTTGCCAACATTTGTTCCACAACTCGCTTGACTTAAAAACATAACATACGACTAAAATAACTCATCTATTAACCTCCTCATCATGTTAATCACCCCAGTCTCACCCCAAAAGTATATGTTATGACATTCCAAACTTGTCGACTTTCGACGAAACTTATTTTCTTTAATTCGTTTAGCGTCTAAGCTTTCCATCCCTTTTGGTACTTGTTATTCATGATCTTAAAGATTTGTAACCTCCAAGATAACATGATAAACTTACGTTATGTACTTTCAAAAATGATCTCATTTTCTAGCTTACATCAATTGGCTTACGACGTACTCTCACGTAGGAAAACATGGGATGTAACAGACTTGGCATTTGCGTCTCCTCAATAGTAACCATAGAACATATAGCTCGGGGTTTCGAACCCTCAAACCCAAGTTTGGAAGCGTTACTTACCTCAAACCAAGCCAAAACGCAAACCTGTGATGCCCTTTCCTATCGATTCAGCCTCCAAATGCTCCGAATCTAACCAAAATCAGTATATTATCATCAATATACGCTAAAGGAATGAAACCCATACGAAAAATATCAAATTAGACCAAAAATCTTGAATTTGTCTCAAGCCCCCGGGCCCACGTCTCGGAATCAAATAAAAATTGCAAAACTAGAAAACCCACTCGCTCACGAGTCTACCCATATCAAATTCACCAAAAATCCGACGTAAATTGTCCTCCAAATCCCTAAAATTCACTCTCCAAACTTTCTTCCATTTTGCCCAATTTTCACCCCAAATTCCCAAATTAAATGATAAAAATCAAGACATAATCATGGAATTTAACCAACTTTGAATGAAGAACACTTACCCCAATCAATCCTCTGAAAATCCCCTCCAAAATCACCTTCTTCCGAGCTCTCTAATGAATTTTGAAATTATGGACTAAAACCCTCATTTTTTAACTAAAACATTCTGCCCAGACATTTCCTTCTTCGCGAACGCGACCGTCCTCTCGCGTTCACGTAGATCAACTCAAAGTGCCTCTCCGCTTTACTCTTCGCAAACGTGATGCTTTACCATCTGAAACCTTTGCGAACGCGGCCATCACCTCGCGAATGCGTAGACCAAGAACATGGGGTCCTTAACTGCCTCACTTCGCTTCGCGAACGCGACGCCATTCACGCGTTCGCGATGCACACACTACCCTAGCGTAGAACAAAAATTCACCAGCTCATAGAACACTCTTCACGAACGCGAGACCCTGTTCGCGAATGCGAAAAAAAACCTTCTGCAATAAAATACCAGCAAAATCTGCCATCTCCCAAAACCAGGAATTGGTCCGTTAACTACCTGAAACTCACCTGAGGTCTTCGGAACCTCAACCAAACATGCCAACACAACCCATAACATCATTCAAACTTAGTCGAGCCTTAGAATCACTCAAAACAACACCAAAACACAAAATCAACCTCGGATTCAAGCCTAAGAACTTAGAAACTTTCAAATTCCACAAACAACGCCGAAACCTATCAAATCACCTCCGAATGACCTAAAATTTTGCACACACGTCACGAATGACACTACAGACCAACTCCAATTTCCAGAATTTCATTCCGACCCCGATATAAAGATTTCCACTCCCGACCGGAAAATGCCAAATTTCCAATTTCGCCAATTCAAGCCTAATTCTACCATGGACCTCCAAATTACATTCCAAATATGCTCCTAAGTCCAAAATCACCTAACGGATCTATCAGAACCATCAAAATTCACATCTGAGACCTGCTACACACAAGTCAACATCCGATTGACTTTTCCAACTTAAGCTTTCTCAAAAGAGACTAAGTGTCTCATTCCTCTCCAAAATCACTTCTAACCCGAACCAACCAACATGATACGGTGAAATGTAGCTGAACAACACATAAAGAAGCAGAAATAGGGGAAATGGGGTTGAAACTCATATAACGACCAATCGGGTCGTTACATCCTCCCCCTCTTAAACAAACGTTCGTCCTCGTACGAGTCAAGAAAACACCTGAATCCCCAAACAAGTGTGGATATCTACTCTGCATCTCGCGCTCGGTCTCCCAAGTGGCCTCCTCCGTAGGCCAACCTCTTCACTGCACTTTCACCGAAGCTTTATCCTTTGATCTCAACTTCCAGACCTTCCGCTCCAAAATAGCCACTGGCTCCATATCATAAGTCAAATCACCGTCTAACTGAAACGTTCTAAAATCCAAAACATGAGACGGATCGCCAATATACTTTTGGAGCATAGAAACATGAAATACCGGATGCACACTCGACAAGCTAGGTGGCAAATCCAGCTCATTAGCCACCTCCACAATCCTCCGAAGCACCTCAAAAGTCCCAATAAACCGAGGACACAATTTACCCTTCTTCCCAAATCTCATAACACCCTTCATGGGTGAAACCTTCAGTAGAACCTTCTCCCCAACCATATAAGACACATCTCGACCCATCCTGTCAGCATAACTCTTTTGTCTTGACTGTGCCGTACGAAGCCGCTCCTGAATCACTTTCACCTTGTCCAAAGCATCATGCACCAAGTTTGTATCCAAAAGCCTAGCCTCACCCAGCTCAAACCAACCTACTTGAGATCTACACCATCTCCCATATAAAGCCTCATATAGAGCCATCTGAATACTCGACTGATAACTGTTGTTGTAAGAAAACTCCGCGAGCAGTAGAAAATGGTCCCATGAACCCCCAAAATCAATGACACAAGCTCGCAACATGTCCTCCAATATCTGAATAGTGCACTGGAACTGCCCGTCCGTCTGAGAGTGAAAACCTGTGCTCAACTCAACTTGAGTACCCAACTCTCGTTGTACGGCTCTCCAAAACTGCGATGTGAACTGAGTACCTCTATCTGAAATGATTGAAATCAGGACACCATGCAGGCGAACAATCTCTCAGATATAAATCTCAGCTAATCGCTCCGAAGAATAGGTAGTACACATAGGAATGAAGTGCGCGGACTTGGTCAGTCGATCCACAATCACCAAAATAGCATTGAACTTCCTCAAGGTCTGTGGGAGTCCAACTATGAAATCCATGGTGATCCGCTCCCACTTCCACTCTGGAATATCCATCTGCTGAAGTAAGCCACCTGGTCTCTAATGCTCATATTTCACCTGCTAACAATTGAGGCACTGAGCTACAAATCCCACTATGTCTTTCTTCATTCTTCTCCACCAGTAGTGTTGTCTCAAATCATGATACATCTTCGCGGCACCCGGATAGATGGAATACCGCGAGCAGTGGGCCTCCTCCAAAACCAACTCCCGAAGCCCATCCACATTGGGCACACATATCCGGCCTTATATCCTTAATACTCCATCATCACCAATAGTCACATCTCTAGCATCACCGTGTTGAAATCTATCCTTGAGGACAAGTAAATGAGGATCATCATACTGGCGCTCTCTGATACGATCAAATAAGGAAGATCGAGAAACCACACAAGCTAAGATCCGACTGGGCTCTGAAATATCTAACCTCACAAACCGATTGGCCAAAGCCTGAACATCAACTGCTAGATATCTCTCCCCAACAGGAATATATGCCAAACTGCCCATACTCACCGCCTTCCTACTCAAAGCATCGGCCACTACATTGGCCTTACCCGGATGGTACAAGGTAGTGATATCATAATCCTTTAGCAACTCCAACCATCTCCACTGCCTCAAATTGAGATCTTTTTGTTTGAACAAGTGTTGGAGGCTATGATGATCAGTAAACACCTCACAGGACACACCATAGAGATAATACCTCCAAATCATCAACGCGTGAACAATGACAGCCAATTCTAAATCATGAACAGGGTAGTTCTTCTCATGGGGCTTCAACTGACGAGAAGTATAAGCAATAACTCTACCCTCATACATCAACACACACCTAATACCAACTCTCAAAGCATCACAATACACGGTATATGAACCTGAAGCTGATGACAAAACTAACACTAGAACTATGGTCAAGGCAGTCTTGAGCTTCTGAAAGCTCGCCTCACACTCATCCGACTACCTAAAATGATCACCCTTTTGAGTTAATTTGGTTAAGGGTGATGCTATAGATGAAAATCCCTGAACGAACCCATGGTAATAACTTGCCAAACCAAGAAAGCTACGAATCTCTATGGCAGAGGATGGTTTGGGCCAAGTCTAGACCGCCTTTATCTTCTTCGGATCAACCTGAATACCCTCACTGGACAATACATGCCCCAAGAAAGCCACTGAACTAAGCCAAAATGCACACTTGGAGAACTTTGCATATAGCTTCTCCTCCCTCAACCGCTGCAACACAACTCTCAAATGCTCGACGTGCTCCTCTTGACTATGCGAGTACACCAGAATATCATCAATGAATACAATAACAAACAAGTCGAGATAGAGCCGAAACACACTATTCATCAAATGCATGAATGTTGTTGGGGCATTAGTCAGCCCAAAAGACATCACAAGGAACTCATAATGACCATATCGGGTCCTGAAGGTTGTATTAAGAATGTCTGAGTCCTTGATCTTCAACTAGTGATAACCTGAACGGAGATCAATCTTAGAGAACACTCTCGCTCCCTAAAGTTGGTCAAATAAATCATCAATACGAGGCAAAGGATACTTGTTCTTGATTGTGATTTTGTTCAATTGCCTGTAATCAATACACATCCTCATTGTGCCTTTATTCTTCTTCACAAATAGATTAGGTGCACCCTAAGGTGACACACTAGGTTGAATAAACCCCTTCTCAAGGAGTTCCTAAAGCTGCTCCTTTAACTCCTTCAACTCTGCCAGTGTCGTACGATACGGTGGAATAGAAATGGGCTGAGTGCCCGGCACCAAGTCAATACTGAAGTCAATATCCCTATCTGGTGGCATGCCCAACAGGTCTGCATGAAACACATCCAGGAAGTCCCTCATAACTGGAAAAGAATCGATACTAGGAGTATCTGCACTGGCATCCCTCACAAAAGCCAAATAAGATAGGCAACCCTTCCCAACCATACGCTAAGCCTTCAAGAATGAAATCACCCTACTAGGAACATAATCTGATGAACCCCGCCACTCGATCCGTGGAACACCCGGCATAGCCAATGTCACTATCTTAGCATGATAGTCCGAAATAGCACGACACAGAGATAACCAATCCATAGCCAATATCACATCAAAATCAACCAAACTAAGCAATAAGAGATCTACTCGGGTATCAAAACCCCCAATAGTCACCACACATGACCGATATACGCGGTCCACCATAATAGTATCGCCAACCGGAGTAGATACACGAACAGATGAAACAAGAGAGTTGCGGGGCGTATCCAAATAATGAGCAAAATATGATGACACATATAAAAAGGTGGAACCGGGGTCAAATAATATAGAGGCATCTCTGTGGCATACGGAGACAATACCTGTAGTCACAACATCTAAAGCGAAAGCATCTGGTCTAGCTGGGAGTGAATAGAAAAGGGCCCGACCACCACCTAATCGGCCTCCTCCTCTAGGGCGACCCCTAGCTGACTGACCTCCACCCCGAGCTGGCTGGGCAGTTGGGGAAGTAACTGGTGCTGAAGCCGAAGGCTGACTCCTCTGCTAAGATGAACCTCCCGTAAGACGGGGACAGAACCTCTTGATATGACCCAAATATCCACATTCGAAGCAACCTCTCCCAGTAAATAGCGGTTGGAACTAAAGGGAGACCCGAGCATCGAGATACCCAATAGAAGAACCAGACATAGATGAGCCCTGAACTAATGGTGCATGAGTCGAACTCTGAGCTGGGAGGGCACTGAGAGATGAGTGGCCCTAATGTGAACTGTGAGAACCATGGTCAGATGATCCATCACGGTGACCCAAACGGGCTGGCAGAGCATGCCTGAATGGACGGCCTCTGACGTGCTAAAACTGACCTCCCAAAGGAACACCACCAAAACTACCAGATCCCCGAGGCCTTTTGGCCTCCCTCTCATCTCGCTCATGGTGCCAAACTGACTCTATCTATCTGGCAATGTCAACCACCTCCTCAAAAGAAGCGCCAGATACCCTTTCTCTGGTCAGAAAAATCTGTAACTGATAAGTGAGGCCATCAACAAACCTCCTAATCCTTTCCCTATCCGTGGGAACTAGCCAGATAGCATTGTAAGCACGTGATTTTTGACCCTCCCCGAGGATTTTCACATTTTTTTTAGCATAAATATGTAATTGGGTCTAATATAGTCATTTTAACTATTTTACTTTATTTCGTTGCAAAAAGAAAAATCACAAAAATATATATATGAATTTTAGTTTATGTATTTCTCATAAACTTGAAAAATACAAAAAAATTGTACTTTATTTTGGTACTTTATATAAATTCGAAAATTACAAAAAAATATAATTCTATTAATGTTTCGTAGTCGTTTTAATTTTGGAAAAATACAAAAAAATATTACTTTATATTTTGTCTCTATTAAAAAATGAAAATTACAAAAAATAGTTTTATTAATATTTTATAGTCATTTTAACTTTGAAAAATACAAAAAAAATATTACTTCATATTTTATCTTAATATTTACGAAAATTACAAAAAAAAAGAGTTTTATTAATATTTTGTAGATATTTTAAATCTTGAAAAATATTCAAAAAAAAATATTGTTTTGTTTAAATACTAGTCTTATTTTTGGTAGTTATTTTGCTTACATAGGACTAGTTAAGCAACGTTTTCCTATTTCTCGGGTCCGGGCAAAGGAATAATATTCGGGTTCAAACTACCCGGTTTTAGGCCTAATTTCGGATCTAGCGCATAATAATCCGAGTCCACCACACATGAGGGGACACGCATGGGGAACACGGACGAAACACGATACACGGGGAACACCACCACGCGTGGGGGACACAAGTCTCGAACCCCACCACGCGTGGGGCTCATTTGTCTTGGCAAAAACTATACAAATGCACGGACAAACAAGCCAAGGAAGGAGGACTTTTTTTTGAAAAATTTGAGAAGAGACTACTGTAGATCTTCTTCTTCAAAAGAAGAAGAAGAAAAAACCCTACTGAGCCTAGCCCCAAAACCAGTGGAAACCATTTCCCTCCGTCACCTTCACCAAACGTCTGAAACCACCTGATGAGCAAGCAAAACCCAGCAGCCATCGTCTTCTTCCTCTCCTTAGCAAACCAGAGAAACCCTACCCAAACCCCACGTCCAAACACCATCCGCAACCACCACCACCCTCCTCGTCGCAACTCCCCAGCTCCGCCATCGTCAACCTACCACCCAAACACCACCACCGCAGCTTCATCCTCCTCCGCCATCGTCGACCGCTGACCACCAAGCTTCCAGCGAACCTCCATAACTGCCCAAGACACCACGACCAACAGCTCCCCCCCTTTGTCGTCAAACAACCACTGCCACCTTCACCACCGAGCAACCAGCCCCCCTCGTCGTCATTTCCAGATGACAACCAAACAACCCGTCACCTCCACGTCCAAACACCATCGCCCAAACACCACATCCATCAACACCCTGAAACCACCACCGGACAGTCCCGACCGTAGCGGCTTCACCATTTTTAGTCCGACGAGCAGCTGTTGCTGCGTGCCAAGCAGCTGTGGCTGCGTTTCTGAGCAGCTGTCGTTGCGCGTCTTAACCTTCCCATCGTGACCCATCTCCGACCTGCTGCATCGTCCAACCAGCTTCCCCCCGTTGTCGCTGTCCTCCACCAAACAGACCATCGACCATCTTAGCCCAGTTCCCTCCATCTCGTCACCTTGGTTGTTCCCCGTCAATAGCCCAGTTCCCTCCGCAGCAACCAAACAATCCTTGGTTGTTGACAGTTGTGGGTCCGAGCTTTCTATTTCCATCGAGGTCGTCTTTGGTTCATCGAGGTCCGGTACGTCGAGGTGTTCGTCCGAGGTTTCATCATTGTTCCTCGTCGAGTGAGGTCCGGTTCGAGTTCCGTAGGAGGCACTGTTGTCGTTCTAGGATTGTCGAGGTTCGAAGGTTGGTGTTCTTCGTCCTTTGTTTCATTTCATTCGTTTTGCATATTATGGTTCAAGGCAAAAAAAAATGAGAATATTCGATATTTATGAATGTCAACAAATGCAATTTTTTGTTGTTGTGTTAAAATGTTTATTCTATGTTTAGACTGCATGCTTAAAGTAAATATGAGCATATGAACGAGGTTATTCTATTTTTCATTTTACCATGGATATTATTACCTGTTAGAATCGTTGTTTTTTTGTTTAACCTCAGATGATTTCATTGGTAGAAAATCATAGTTGCCTTAAGTTTGCCCTCAAATAATAAAAACGAGACGAGCTTCGCCAAATAAAAATGTACAGGTTGCGGAGGCCTCACAAAATATATGTATTAAATACTTAGATTCCGGGACGGGCCGTTTTAGCAAATTTCACGGCCCTACCCAAAATAATAATGCGCTAGTTGCTTTAGGCGCGCCTTTAATAATTTAATTTTCCTAAACTCGGGTGCACATTTATGTGACCCAAATCTAAATCTCAACGGAATCGAAATGTGTCTCTAATCACGGGTGTATTGATTATGGCGTGGCCCGAGATGTATTTCCATGACGTTGCAAATTCTTTTAAAAATAATGAATGAGACGAGCCTCGACAAACAAAAATGTAGAAGCTGCGGGGCCCTCTAAATGTTATATATTAAAAATACTTAGAATTCGGGACATGCCGTTTAGCAAATTTTGCGGCCTTCTCCAAAATAACAATACGTTAGTTGCTTTAGGTGCGTCTTAATAACGTATTTTTCTTAATTCGGGTTCACATTTATGTGACCCAAATCCAAATCTCAACCGAGTCGAGATATGTCAATAACCACAGGTGCATTGATGTAACGTGGTTTGAGATATATTTTCACGACGTTGCAATTCTCGTAAAAAATAATAATAAAAGCGGTCAAGAGTTTAAAACTTGCACATAGGTTTTAACATGTATAAAATCAGATAATCAAGCCAAATATAACAGTTGAGCGACCGTGCTAGAACCACGGAACTCGGGAATGCCTAACACCTTCTCCCGGGTTAACAGAATTCCTTATCTAGATTTCTGGTATGCAGACTGTAATATGGAGTCAATCTTTTCCTCGATTCGGGATTAAAATTGGTGACTTGGGACACCCTAAATCTCCCAAGTGGCGACTCTGAAATAAATAAATAAATCCCCTTTCGATTGTCCTTTAATTGGAAAAACTCTCTTGTGCCCTAGCGGGTGCGGAAAAGGAGGTGTGACAGCTCTGGCGACTCCGCTGGGGATCTAACACCCAGAACCACTGGTTCAGGGTTAAGAATTCGAGATTAGAATAATTGTTATTATTTGGCTTTATTTATTATCTGATTTTTACATGTTTGAGCCTAATATGCTAAATGTTGCTTTTACCGCTTTGATATTATTTGAACTGTATATAAATTGTGCCGAAACCTTTCTCTTCTTACCTCCGGGGATGTGCTTACTGGTTGAGACTCCCTATTCTGTTAGTGTCATACCCTGAATAAAAGAGGCTCGGAAAGTTTCTAAGCCGGCTGGCCTTTTGGTTCCCGGAAAGGAGCTCCTTCCTCAGCTCGAGTTGTCCGCTCGGGTACACTGTCTAGAACACCGACCCAGGTTTTTGAACATAGAATAACGTGACTTCATGCCGGATCCCCTAGTAGGAACGCTTATTTGCATCACGTTGCATTTGACTCAGGGGACTCAACACAGGGGTTGGGTCCGTCTAGGACTAGCGACCTGATATGAAAAGGCCATCCTGATGCATCATATTTGTTTTCCGTGCATTTATTTGTCTCGTACCCGCATGCTAACCGGTGTTTGAATATAATGAATTTTGTGAAATTGAAAAAAAGGGAAATAACGGTTAAGGAATTGATTGTTTATTTTTGAAAAGAAACCAATACCCAAATACTGTCAAAACTCTGCCGAAATTTTGAGAAAATGGAAGAAAAAAACGTCTTATTAGTTTGTTTTATTAAAAGCAAAGGAAAAATAGAAAAATAGTTGTTCTGTTTTGTTTTTCAGAAAAATATAGAAATATATAGTTTGTCTTGTTATAAAAATAAATTTTTTTTAAAAAAAAAAGTCTTATTTTTAAATGGTTTTTTTTATGAAAATTCAAAAAATAATAATAATAAAAAAGAGTCTTTCATTATTTGTCACAAATATATACATGTATATATATATATATATATACAATTTTTTTTTCCAAAAAATATATATATGTCTTTATTTGTTGCAAAAATATTTGTCTTGCCAAAAAGTTTAGAAAAGTTTTTAGACTCCCAATTTTCAAAAACAAAAAAAAAGATCCAAAAATATTTTCCATTATTAACTTCTTTAGAAAGTCTTTTAATTATTATTTTTTTAAAAAAAATGTATAATAAGAAGAAAAATCCGAAAATATTTTGATTCTTCTTTCAAAATTGAAAAGAAAATGCAAAATTCAAAAAAAAAACATTTTAGAAGCATTTCTTTTATTAAAGGGAAAATTCCAAAAAAAATATATTCTTCTTTTCTTTAGAATAAAAAATAATGTAAATGAAAATTCAAAAAATATATCTTAGAAGTGTTTCTTTTAAAAAGAAAATCAATCAAAAATCAAAAATATATTTCCTTTATCTTTTAAAGTAGTTCTTTCACAAATTCAGAAAAAAAGTTAGTTCATCTACTTATTCTTGATTACCCGAACTACGCGGGTTTGATTCTCACCAGGTGTGAGATACGTAGGCAACCCTCATCGGGTCCAACCCCACCTTTTTGCTAAAAAACCAAAAACAAATAAAAAAAAAGAAAAAAAATGTCAAAGATTTTTAATTTTGTCGTAAATAAGTCTAGCGATGTAACTTCCCCCTTTTTACAAAAAAAATATAGCAAAAACAAATATGTCAAATTTTAATTGTCATAAAGAAGTCGGGTGCCGCTGTTTTATCAAGACATAGCCGAATGTTCCCGAAAGGGACGCCGGAAGGCTGACTTTGCATAATCAGCCACCTTTGGGTCATTTTTAAGACTTGGTCCAGTCGACCCACATAGCCTTAAAAATCTTCGTCCCCGAGGAATTGAAAGGCCGTGTTTGCAATGTTGAATTTTCTATTTTTGAAAAATGATAAAAGAGTCATAAACAAGTCCGGGTGATGCCGCTTATGTCAAAAATGGCCAAATGTTCCCGAAAGGAACTCCGGAAGGCTGCCTTGGTACAGACGGCCACCTCGTTTTTTCCTCACACAACCTTAAAAATCTTCGTTCATGAAGTGCTGAGAGGTCGTGTTCAGAAATCCTTTTGAGAAAAATCGCATATATTTTTGTTTTTTATCAGAATAAGTTTCGTTTGTTAAAATCTTATTAATAAATGTGCAGAATGAGCACGAATCCAAATGAACCCTTTTCAATCATGAATAAAATCCCCCTCCAATTGCGGCTCTGGTGGAATGATTTAGGCAAAGAAGGGCATGACGAAATCAAGAAGTATCTGAAAGGCCTCACGAGTTTGTTGGATATCAGGCCACGAGGAGATATCATAAGGGCACTAGTCCCCCACTGGGATCCTGCGCACAATGTCTTCCATTTCTCGGATTTTGAACTTACCCCAACTTTAGAAGAAATAGCAGGGTATATCGGCAGCGCTGAGACTCCTTTGAGGCACAAATATCTGATTGCTCCAAGAGCTGTAGCAATACACCGGTTTCTGGACTCCTTAAAGATAGTCAGAACAATTCATAACCCTGACTTGGCAAAAGGTTTTTGCAGCATGATTTTCATATATCAAAGATATGGTTACATAGGAGGATTCGACAAGCCAGAAAACCAGTTGTGCAGCAAAAGTAATCGTCAAAAGTGGGAAGAACATAGACGGATTGCTTTCATGATAACTTTCTTAGGACTACTAGTATTCCCAAGAAAAGACGGGAATATTGACATAAAGATAGCAGGGGTCGTCAGTACGTTGCTCACACATAGAGATAGTACGTTGGCGCCCATGATAGTATCTGATATGTTCCGGGCTCTCACGTCTTGCAAAGCCGGAGGAAGCTTTTTCGAGGGTTGCAATTTGTTGTTGCAAATATGGATGACCGAACACCTATGTCACCGAGCCCAGTTTCTGAGCCATGGATCCGTTGAAAAGACCTGCATATAGGAGTTCTATACCAGAGTTAATGAGACCTACCTACCGGAAGGAGTCACAGCATGGACCTCATATTTCCATACCCTCAACGCCAGTCAAATACAGTGGGCGCTAGGATGGTTACCGATCGACGAAGTCATATACATGCCAGCAGCCAGGCCCCATTTTCTCTTAATGGGACTTAAGAGCATTCAACCATACGCGCCGCATCGGGTTTTAAGGCAACTTGGGAGGTGTCAGATAGTGTCGAAAGACGAGGATCTAAGCACCCAGGTGATTGAGATCAGTCCCGACGGCCAGTTTCCTGAAGCAAGGGTTCGCCAAATTTGGAGCCAATGTCAATACTTAGAAGCAAATACTTGTGTAATGAATCGGGCAAAAGGGGAAGTTTCGCCTGGGTATCAGGCCTGGTACAAAGGGGAGACATCATCTGGAAGGCCGACCAAAAGACCTCACCTGCAAGAATTTGCCAAATCTTCACAAGAGCAGTGGGGCTGGTTGGCCAAAGAGCGAGAATATCTTGCCGAAACAGGCAAACTGAAGCAACAAGTTCAGGATATGAGGTTTGAATGCCAATTACAGTCTGCTGCCCACAAGGGAGAAAAGAACAGATTAATCAGAGAAGGCGAGATCCTCAAAGCTCAGATCCGGAGGATGAAAAAGGAGGCTGATAACCAGCTGAGAAGTCGGGCGGATAAAAGATTGATAGCGGGGTTAAAGGATCAGGTTGCGGAATGCCAGGAAGATTTGGAAAGAGCCAAGGCTAGCACAGCAAGATTGCGGACCAAGTGGGCAAAGGGTACAATGGCCCGGAGGCAGCGCCTGCAACAAGTCATAAGGGATTATGAACTGAGCATCGGGACATTAAGGGAAACGAATGCCTCTCTTCAAGAGAGGATCTTCAAGCAAACACGAGATGCCCAAGCCGACAGAAAGCGATGTTACGATGCAATGACCAGAATGGAAAGACAAATGGAGATGTTCCAGGATCAACTTGCCAACAATGCGCAAACACTAGGATTGAAGAAACGACAGATAAGGCAGTTGTTCGCAGAAAGGGACAACATTCGAGGAAGGATCGACGAGATTGGGCATTACATCTACATGAGATGCCTGGCATGCGAGCAAATGCCTCGGAAGACCCTCCTTGTTTCCATCATGGGTTGCGTCCACCGAATCATGAATGAGTTGAAAATCCTGCAGAGGGACCTCACACCAAGGGCCGCGGAAAGGCCGAATGATGCCTCGCGGGCCCCTTAGTTGGAAAATTAATCTTTGGTTGAGTCTTATTTATTTGGCTTTGTTGCTTTTCCATATGTTGTTTTCTTTTCTTTTAGTCAAAACGGGTTAAGAACTGTGGAGTCTGTACTATTGCTATTCCTTGCTTGAAGTAATTTGTAATAGCAAAATTTTGAGAATGAATTTAACGATTTCACAAGAATTTTGTGTTTCTTTACTTTAAGGCAGAACTACGCCTGGTCTGATTCGCGCGGGAACGTGATACGTAGGCAATCCCCATAAGATTCGACCGCTTTTAATAAAGAAAGAAAAGAAAATACAAAATAAAATAAAACACAGGGTTTCCCAAAGTACTTTAAAAGGGGACGAATGAGCAAACCGGGATGACGCATGTTGTTTGAAGCAAAGCATGTAGAAACGATTAACTGCCTAGGTGCATTGCATCCTCTATGTGTTATGATCAAATCTGTTAAACTCTAACGCTAACAAAGTTTGTTGTTGTCTGAATCAAACAAATTAGTTGTTAAAGAACTCTGGCAACACACTCCTATCAAACCAGATCCAAAGGATCGATAGCAACCAGCATGACTACTTCAGAGAATAGTAATGAGGAAGAGAGGCCGATGAGCCAGTTGCTAAAAGAAGCGATGGAAAAGATTGAAAGGATGGGACTAGAGATGAATGCAATGCAGCTATCCATAGCCAAAACACAAAAGAGCCCTGAAACACTGGGGCACATGCCGGAATACCCTCACTCTGGCCCTTCCACAAGCCGCCCAAATCCCCTTTATCATCAAGAAAGAAGCCCTCATGATTCCCAAGCTCCACCACCCCATCAACCTCTCCCAACACCCAATATTCCCATTTTTGTGGGACCAACATCAGCCCCTTTGCAAAGAACGACCAGTGAGCCATTGTTTCAGGCTCACGATACACAATACTACCCCCCCCCCCCCGAGCCTACGTTTCATGCCCCCGAACCACAGGCTTACAATCCACATTTGGAAGTGCCGGCAGAGATTGAGAAGCCGGCTAAGGCCCCTGAACAGGATGAAGTATTGAGAAAGTTCAAAAGCCTGGAGCAGTCCTTCAGGAACTTGCACGGGCTGGGCAATCAAGACAGCGTAGCATACAAAGATCTGTGCCCTTTCCCAGACGTCCAACTCCCGGCTGGGTTCAAGATGCCTAAGTTTGATTTATATGAAGGGCACGGTGATCCCATGGCATATTTGCGGGGATTCTGTAGCAAAATAAGAGGGGCAGGCGGCAAGGATGAGCTGCTGATAGCTTATTTCGGCCAAAGTCTGAGCGGATCTGCACTAGAATGGTATACCAGGCAGGATTCCAGTAGGTGGTACACGTGGGATGATCTGGCGCAGGCTTTTGCGGGTCATTTCCAGTACAATCTTGAGATAGTCCCCAACCGTCTCACATTATTGAGAACTGGGAAGAAACCCGGGGAAAGTTTTCGCGAGTTCGGGTTCCGCTGGAGAGAACAAGCAGCTAGAGTCGATCCTCCCATGAAAGAGGGAGAGATGGTGGACTATTTCTTGCAGACACTGGATCCAACCTACTTTGGTCACTTGGTGACAACAGTTGGAAAATCTTTCAACGAGGTGGTCAAGATAGGGGTCATGATAGAAGAGGGTCTGAGGTCTGACAAAATCTTGAACTATTCGGCACTCAAAGCCATAACCCAGGCTATTCAAAGCGGCACGGGAGGTGCGCTGAGAAGAAAGAAAGAAGAGGTTGCCACGATCGAGGCAGGCAGTTGGTCCAGGGCTGGCAGGCCGCACTACAACCAACCCAGACCTCACAGGTCAAACTACCCATACAACCCACCACATCACTACTATCCACCCCAAGAACCGCATTTCACCGTCCATCAAGCCCAGACATACGCCCAACCTCTGGTTCGCCCGCAAGGGCGTGCGCCGGCTCCCCACAACACATACCCAGCTCCACATAATAACTACCCACCACAAAATACCTATCCTCCACCGAGGGCGTATAGAAACCCTTCAGGGGCAGGCTTCCGGGGAAATCCAGATGCTAGGAATGATAGGTTGCGGAAGCAGAGAACTTTCACGGAGTTGGGAGAAACCTACACCGCTTTGTTCCACAAGCTGAGGCAATTGGGTTTGGTTAGTCCTGTCCAGACTCGAGAACCAAATCCCCCACCTCAGAATTTGGATCGATCAATAAGTTGTGAATACTGCTCAGGGATACTCGGGCATGACACCGAGAAGTGTTGGAAGTTAAGGCATGCCATACAGGATCTTATCGACACCAATAAGATCGAGGTCCAGACACCAGAAGCTCCTAACATCAACCAAAACCCACTGCCAGCGCACCACGAAACTCACATGATTGAGTTGGTGTGTGAGGAGGAGAGTTGAGAAAACCCTCACAAACAGTGATGATGATCCAAGCCGCCCCGAAAGAAGTCTCGACCAGTGGAAGGATGAGTGTACAGTCACAGGGAGAAGGCGTCAAGCCGGTAGTGATATTGGGAAAAAGCCCGTCCGCCATAACAAGCAAACCCGAGCCAAGCAAGTTGGTAATATCAGGAATCCCGCCCACACCGGCAGTCGTGTTAAAAGGGGTATGTAGAGAACTGGTGACCATAAAGCCTGTGGTCCAGCTGCCGATGATTGACAACAGGGCTGTGCCTTGGAAATATGAAAAGGCGGTGGTGATGTACAAAGGAAAACAGGTGGAAGAAGTCAGTTGTGAAGCGCAAGGGCTGACTCGATCAGGTCGATGTTTTGCTCCGGTGGAGCTAAGAAGAACCAACCCAGTTGCAACCAAGAAACCTGTGTCCGAAGAAGAGGCTGAAAAGTTCCTGAGGAAGATGAAAGTACAAGACTATTCTGTGGTCGAACAGCTGAGAAAAACACCGTCCCAGATCTCACTGATGTCATTACTGATCCATTCTGAGGAGCATCGTCGGGCCCTGTTGAAGATATTGAACGAAGCTCATGTACCCAGTGAGATTTCTGTAAACCACCTGGAAACCGTTGCCAGCAAGATTTTCGAGGTGAACAGGGTAACATTCTCAGATGATGACCTGCCGGTGGAAGGTACGGAGCATAATAAAGCTCTATACCTAGCTGTCAAATGTGAAGACTCGGTGGTAACTCGAGTATTGGTGGATAACGGCTCAAGCGCCAATATTTGCCCACTATCTACCTTGAACCAGTTAAAGATCGACCACGGAAGGATCCACAAGAACAGTATCTGTGTCCGAGGGTTTGACGGAAACGGAACAGCTACTGTAGGGGATGTTGTACTTGAACTGACCATTGGTCCGGTCCTGTTTACCATGGAATTCCAGGTGTTGGACGCCACAGTATCCTATAACCTGCTGTTGGGACGACCCTGGATTCATGCAGCCAAAGCGGTGCCTTCCACCCTACATCAGATGGTGAAGTTCGAGTGGGAAAGACAAGAGGTCGTGTTACACGGCGAGGATACAACGTGCACCATGGGCGGAACCATTGTACCTTTCATAGAGACCGCTGATGACAAAGGTCCTTGGGTCTACTAGATTTTCGATACAGGGTCGGCCAACAAAATCTCTGAAGGAGAGATCATCCCATACCCTAGGGTAGCGGCCGTAACGGTCATGATGGTCTCAGAAATGCTGGGTAATGGATTTGTACCAGGAAAAGGCCTGGGAGTCGAGCTTCAAGGGATTGTCCAACCTGTCTCCCTTCCTAAAAATCTGGAAAATTTCGGATTGGGGTTCAAACCAACCGCAGCAGATAGGAAGCAAGCACGAAAAATGAAGAAGAGGGTTTGGGTTTTGCCTAAACCAGTACCGCGTCTCTCACGGTCTTTTGTTAAAGCAAGTGCCCGGGGGTCACCGGTCCCGAAGATTCTAGGACCATTGATCGGTATAAATGAGGACCTGAATCAGAGTTTTGAGAGGCTCTTTGCTGATGTCAGCGTGGTAGAAGCTGGGGAAGGTTCCAGCAGAACAGAGATACAGTTTGTGGGACCTGAGGCCAAGACCAACAATTGGACAGTTACTCCTCTTCCTGTCCGAGGGGAGTCTTGGTAGTAGGCTTTGATTTATGTTTTGTGTGTTTTGTTTTGTCCGGATTATTCAAGGGTGTATTCCAAATTTTACTTTCGTTTTTGTAAAAGTGTGAACCCTTTTATCCTGCAAGTTTAATAAAGTTCTTCTCTTTTGTCCCATTTTAATTTGTTTTGTTCTTTTTCTTTCTGAACAGTTCTCTTTTTACTGGTTCTAATGACATGGCATGCACAGCGGATCTTCGACCTAGTCTAATAAATCAATCTGAATCTGACTCAATGATGCAAGAGGTCGTTTGTGATGATGAATCTGAATGTGATGAAGGTGAAGCCTTCAAAGAGATAAACCGAGAATTATGCCAATTTGAAGAAAAACTCAAGCCTAACCTAAATGACACTGAGGCTGTAAACCTAGGAGACGCTGATAACGTCCAAGAAACCAAAATCAGCATCCACATTGAGCCGAATGTCAGGGAAGAATTGATCAGAACCCTCATGGAATTCAAAGATGTTTTTTCATGGTCCTATGACGATATGCCTGGATTAAGCACAAATTTAGTGGTTCACAAATTGCCCACTGACCCGGCATACCCTCCGGTCAAGCAAAAACTAAGGAAATTTAAAACAGAAATGAGTGTAAAAATCAAAGAAGAGGTGATTAAGCAGTTGCAGGCAAAGGTCATTCGGGTCACTCGATATCCCGAGTGGTTGGCCAATGTGGTACCAGTCCCAAAGAAGGATGGAAAAATCAGGGTGTGCGTCGACTACCGCAACCTCAACAAAGCAAGTCCCAAGGACAATTTTCCGTTACCCAACATTCATAGCCTGATCGATAATTGCACTGGGCACGAGATCGGATCCTTTGTGGATTGCTATGCGGGTTATCATCAGATCCTAATGGACGAAGAGGATGCTAAGAAGACAGCGTTTATTACGCCATGGGGAACCTACTGCTATCGGGTAATGCCATTCGGGTTAAAGAACGCCGGGGCAACGTACATGCGAGCAATGACTGCTGTGTTTCATGACATGATACACAAAGATATCGAGGTGTACGTCGATGATGTGATCATCAAATTTTGGCGTCAGGAGGACCATGTAGCAGACCTAAGGAGATTTTTCCAAAGACTCCGGAGGTATGATATCAAGCTTAACCCGGCCAAATGCGCATTCGGGGTTCCATCAGGAAAGTTACTAGGATTCATCGTCAGTCGACGGGGGATTGAGTTAGACCCATCCAAAATTGAATCCATCCGAGATTTGCCACCGCCAAGGAACAAAACAGAGGTAATGAGTTTGCTGGGTAGACTCAATTACATCAGCAGGTTCATCGCTCAACTCACAGCAACTTGTGAGCCCATATTTCGGCTACTGAGAAAGGATGTTGCGGTAGGTTGGACGGCAGAGTGTCAGGAGGCTTTCGACCAAATCAAAGGGTATCTGTCTAATCCACCCGTATTGGTCCCGCCTAAGCTTGGGAATCCCCTAATTCTTTACCTGACGGTCTTGGAAAATTCATTTGGTTGTGTATTGGGGCAACATGATGACACAGGAAGGAAGGAGCAAGCCATCTACTATCTTAGCAAGAAATTCACAGTACATGAGGTCAAGTACACTCAACTCGAGAAAACATGTTGCGCCCTAACTTGGGTAGCTCAGAAGTTGAAACACTACCTGTCTTCGTATACTACTTATCTCATATCCCGCTTGGACCCATTGAAGTATATCTTTCAGAAACCTATGCCCACGGGAAGGTTGGCAAAATGGCAAATTCTGCTCACAGAGTTTGATATCGTCTATGTAACGAGGACGGCCATGAAAGCCCAGGCGCTGGCAGACCATTTGGCAGAGAATCCCGTTGATGAAAAATACGAGCCCTTAAGAACGTATTTTCCTGACGAAGAGGTGATGCATACAAATGAGGTGGAATTACCTGAGGAACCGGGTTGGAAGCTTTTCTTCGATGGAGCTGCAAACGCAAAAGGGGTTGGAATAGGAGCAGTACTCATTTCTGAAACAGGACGGCATTATCCTGTTACAGCTCAACTACGCTTCTATTGCACCAACAATATGGCCGAGTATGAGGCTTGCATTCTGGGTCTGCGCTTGGCTGCTGACATGGATGTCCAAGACGTCTTGGTCTTGGGAGACTCGGACCTCTTGGTACATCAAATTCAGGGTGAATGGGAAACACGAGATCTAAAACTCATACCATACCGACAATGCTTGCATGATCTGAGCAAGCAATTTCGATCGGTGAAGTTCAAACACATCCCGAGAGTTCACAATGAGGTTGCGGATGCCTTGGCCACCTTAGCATCAATGCTGCACCACCCTGACAAAATGTATGTTAATCCTCTACACATCCAGGTCCGTGATCAGCACGCCTACTGCAATGCCATAGAAGAAGAAGCAGATGGCGAACCCTGGTTTCATGATATCAAGGAATACCTCAGAATGGGGATATATCCAGAACATGCCTCTAGAGACCAAAAAGAGCCCTTCGGCGTTTGTCGAATGGTTTCTTCCTCAGTGGAGGAGTATTGTACAAAAGAACCCCGGATTTGGGATTGTTGAGAATGCATAGATGCCAGTCAAGCAACGACGGTTATGGCAGAGGTACATGCTGGAGTTTGTGGGCCACACATGAGCGGATATGTATTGGCAAGAAAGATCCTTCGAACAGGGTGTTATTGGCTCACCATGGAACACGACTGTATCACTTTTGTGAGGAAATGCCATCAGTGCCAGATACATGGAGATTTGATTCATTCTCCGCCAACAGAGTTACATACGATGTTAGCACCCTGGCCGTTTGTGGCATGGGGCATGGATGTCATTGGGCCCATCGAGCCGTCAGCATCCAACGGTCATAGGTTCATTCTAGTGACCATTGATTACTTCACCAAATGGGTTGAGGCTAAAACCTTCAAATCGGTAACCAAAAAGGCAGTGGTGGAGTTTGTTCATTCCCATATCATCTGCAGATTTGGGATCCCAAAAGTGATCATCACGGATAACGGTGCGAATCTTAATAGCAGCTTGATGAGAGAGGTATGCCAAAAATTCAAGATTACACACCGCAATTCCACCCCATATCGTCCCAAGGCGAATGGAGCAGTCGAAGCAACCAATAAGAATATCAAGAAGATACTGCGAAAAATGGTGGAAGGGTCCAGACAATGGCACGAGAGATTACCCTTTGCTTTGTTGGGTTACCGCACTACCGTCCGAACTTCCATAGGCATAACTCCTTATTTGTTGGTGTACGGAACTGAGGCCGTAATACCAGCGGAAGTCGAAATTCCGTCCCTCCGAATTGTCGCTGAAGCCGGGATTGATGATGATGAATGGGTCAAAGCTCGATTGGAACAGTTGAGCCTGATAGATGAGAAAAGATTGGCAGCAGTGTGCCATGGTCAGCTGTACCATAAGAGAATGGCAAGAACATATAATAAGAAGGTGCGCCCCAGGAAGTTTGAAGTAGGGCAGCAGGTATTGAAGAAGATCCTCCCACATCAGGTCGAGGCAAAAGGCAAATTCGCCCCAAATTGGCAAGGGCCTTATATCGTGACCAGAGTATTGTCCAACGGTGCTTTGTGTTTGACAGATGTCGAGGGGAGATGTGTCGACATGGCTATCAATTCTGATGCAGTCAAGAGATATTATGCGTAATTTCTTTAATTATAGCAATTATTGGTTCGTTTGTTTGTATTTGGCATTTATTGGATAATGGGATGAGGGAGGCAATTCTTTCTTCTATCCAAACACTTTTTAACCCTTGATTCCCCCTTTGAGCCTTAAGTTATTCTTTCATACCCCTCTTTTGGAATCACTAATGAAAAAAAAATGAAAAGAAGGAGAAAGAAAAAGAAGATAAAATCATAAGAAATGCAAAACCGTTTGGGAACTACGTTTGACCTGATTCCTCAAAGAGGATACGTAGGTGCCTCACAGCTCGGTCATAGTATGCATCATAGTGAATATAGGATGCATAATGTACATAGTGTGCATAATAGGCACAGTGTGCGTAACGCACATAGCGCAACATAAGTGTAAAAAAATAAATTCCCCAAGCAAGAAAACTGGGGCAGAGGTTATGTTTTAAGTTCCAACAAAGGTTTGATTCCAAAAAGTTGTAGCACATCACCCATCAAATTATTTTCATTTTTATAGCCTTTCTTTAACCCCACACCAAAACCAACATCTACGTCCAAAAGACCTCCCGATCAATGTCCAAGAGATGCCAAGTCAGGCAAATAAGACCGAGAATAATACATCGATCCCCAGCAAAAAAGAGGATCGTAAGATTGGGAATGAATTGATGATCAAAGGAATCTCCAGAAGAGAGGGTCGTATCTACAACACCCCGATTCCTCGAAAGAAATTGAGAGAGTCTTATCGGTGAAAACCTTCACAGGCACCGAGAGGCGATGTAAGATGAGGGACATGAAATGAGAGAGTCTTATTGGTGAAAACCTTCACAGGCACCATAAGGCGCCGGGAGATGAGAGGAAAGAGAGAGTCTCATTAGTGAAAACCCCTCGAAGGGCACTATCAGGCGACAAGACAGATCAACAAAAGCTACAACATTCGAAATGGACACTCCTTTATCATCCCCAGCAAATCAAACCATCGGGCAAATCGATTGATACAAATAGACTGGGTCGTGAATCGGTGGTGCACGTCATGATCACGGGGACCAGTCATGTCCTCCAGATAAGTTCTTTTGAGTTTCTTCTCCCACCAAAATATTGGTTCAGAAAGATTTCCTCCTTTTTTTATCTTTTATTTCTTTTCCTAAAATGTGTCTTGAAAGGATTTTTCAAAGCTTACTACCAGAAACCGGAGGGGAATTCATCCAATGCAGGATAATACAAACAGTCTTAAAGGCCGATCCCAGGCAATGCAGTGATCGTGCCCGGCAATTTTGGAGGAAGTAAGCTCATAAAGGGAGTGGTTTCGGGAGTTAAAAACAGACTCCCACAGCATGTGCTTAAAGAGAAAGCAGAAAAGGGGATTAATTGAAAGTCAATCCCCAGCAGGCTAGAGACCCCCAGCAGGCAACTCTACCCATTAATCAATTATGGGGACATAGAGCAAGAAAAGGGGAAGAGAGAAAAATCGTTCGCCGGAAAGGCACCCTCTACCACCACGATTAAAACTGACTAAATCCTTTTGTCTGCTGCAGGAGAACAAAGGATTGATAATGGCAGCAAGACGCAACGCCAGGGAAACCACCAAAAACCGGGGCAGAAAATTTTCTGCCGATTGTCGAAAATTTTCTCGGAAGAACGGGGAAGCAATTTCAATACATTTAAGTTCTAGGTCGCCCACCAGTAAAATGCGGGAATACATTTAAGTTCTAGGTCGCCCACCAGTAAAATGCGGGAATACATTTAAGTTCTAGGTCGCCCACCAGTAAAATGCGGGAATACATTTAAGTTCTAGGTCGCCCACCAGTATAATGCGGGAATACATTTAAGTTCTAGGTCGCCCACCAGTAAAATGCGGGAATACTTTTAAGTTCTAGGTCGCCCACCAGTAAAATGCGGGAATACTTTTAAGTTCTAGGTCGCCCACCAGTAAAATGCGGGAATACTTTTAAGTTCTAGGTCGCCCACCAGTATAATGCGGGAATACATTTAAGTTCTAGGTCGCCCACCAGTATAATGCGGGAATACATTTAAGTTCTAGGTCGCCCACCAGTATAATGCGGGAATACATTTAAGTTCTAGGTCGCCCACCAGTATAATGCGGGAATACATTTAAGTTCTAGGTCGCCCACCAGTAAAATGCGGGAATACATTTAAGTTCTAGGTCGCCCACCAGTATAATGCGGGAATACATTTAAGTTCTAGGTCGCCCACCAGTAAAATGCGGGAATACTTTTAAGTTCTAGGTCGCCCACCAGTAAAATGCGGGAATACATTTAAGTTCTAGGTCGCCCACCAGTAAAATGCGGGAATACTTTTAAGTTCTAGGTCGCCCACCAGTATAATGCGGGAATACATTTAAGTTCTAGGTCGCCCACCAGTATAATGCGGGAATACATTTAAGTTCTAGGTCGCCCACCAGTAAAATGCGGGAATACTTTTAAGTTCTAGGTCGCCCACCAGTAAAATGCGGGAATACATTTAAGTTCTAGGTCGCCCACCAGTAAAATGCGGGAATACATTTAAGTTCTAGGTCGCCCACCAGTAAAATGCGGGAATACATTTAAGTTCTAGGTCGCCCACCAGTATAATGCGGGAATACTTTTAAGTTCTAGGTCGCCTACCAGTATAATGCAGGAATACATTTTGTCTGTTCATTCCATATTCTAGGTCGCCCACAAGTATAAATGCAGGCATGTCATTACCAATAGGAGACGCACTTCCTCAGTTTAGTTTCACCATAGGAGACGCACTTCCTAAGTTTAATCTTACCAATAGGAGACCCGCCTGTAGAACGGATTTTGTTGTAGGACAAAGAAAAGAAGTAATCAGGCGTCCACCTGGAGAATAAGGACAAAGGAAGGAAGAAATCAGGCATCCACCTGAGAACAAGGACAAAGAAAAGAAGAAATCAGGCATCCACCTGGAGAACAAGGACAAAGAAAAGAAGAAATCAGGCGTCCACCTGGAGAACAAGGACAAAGAAAATAAGAAATCAGGCGTCCACCTGGAGAACAAGGACAAAGAAAAGAAGAAATTAGGCATCCACCTGGAGAACAAGGACAAAGAAAAATAGAAATCAGGCGTCCACCTGGAGAACAAGGACAAAGAAAAGAAGTAATCAGGCGTCCACCGGGAGAATAAGGACAAAGGAAGGAAGAAATCAGGCATCCACATGGAGAACAAGGATAAAAGAAATAGAAATCAGGCACCCACCTGGAGAATAAGGGAATACAATTGAAGTATTGAAGTCAAAAGCCCGCTCATATGAGAAAGGAGCACACTTAGAATCAATGAAGCAGAGGAATACAACAGGAATCCCCAGCAGGAAGCAATAAAAATCCCCAGCATTCACAAAAGGCTGGTCAAAAAGACAACAAGAAAACAAGAGGGGAAAAGAACCCAAGGTACGGAAGTGGAGAACAGATGTGGTCCGCTCAAAAACTAGCACCTACAACTAGCAGTATCAAGGTTCAAATCTGAAGTCTGTATGAAGCACCATTCAAGACTCAAGACCAAGTTTCAGAAGACTTACAGATAGGAATCCCTGTAACTAGTAGCTGATAGGCTTAGTTAGTCTTTTTCAGTCTTCATTTTTTGTTGTAACGACAGGACTGCGGACCGGAACCTCAACAGAACGACACCTCGATCGGCTCCTCACCTCGGTACACTCTACCATCTCTCTCATTTCCGAACTACACGGGGCCTGATTCCTGTATAACCAAGGACATGTAGGCAGCTCAGATACCAGGGCTCGGTCACATTCCTTTCCTTTCCGTAGTGTAGTCCCCTCCAAATAATGGTTGGGTCAAAAACACGTCTAGTCGTTCTTTGTCGGAAAACTCTTCGTGTTTCCAGTCAAAGAGGGGCAGCTGTAAGCACGTGATTTTTGACCCTCCCCGAGGATTTTCACATTTTTTTAGCATAAATATGTAATTGGGTCTAATATAGTCATTTTAACTATTTTACTTTATTTCGTTGCAAAAAGAAAAATCACAAAAATATATATATAAATTTTAGTTTATGTATTTCTCATAAACTTGAAAAACACAAAAAAAAATTGTACTTTATTTTGGTACTTTATATAAATTCGAAAATTACAAAAAAATATAATTCTACTAATGTTTCGTAGTCGTTTTAATTTTGGAAAAATACAAAAAAATATTACTTTATATTTTGTCTTTATTAAAAAACGAAAATTACAAAAAATAGTTTTATTAATATTTTATAGTCATTTTAACTTTGAAAAATACAAAAAAAATATTACTTCATATTTTATCTTAATATTTACGAAAATTACAAAAAAAAAGAGTTTTATTAATATTTTGTAGATATTTTAAATCTTGAAAAATATTCAAAAAAAAATATTGTTTTGTTTAAATACTAGTCTTATTTTTGGTAGTTATTTTGCTTACATAGGACTAGTTAAGCAACGTTTTCCTATTTCTCGGGTCCGGGCAAAGGAATAATATTCGGGTTCAAACTACCCAGTTTTAGGCCTAATTTCGGACCTAGCCCATAATAATCTGAGTCCACCACACATGAGGGGACACGCATGGGGAACACGGACGAAACACGATACACGGGGAACACCACCACGCGTGGGGGACACAAGTTTCGAACCCCACCACGCATGGGGCTCATTTGTCTTGGCAAAAACTATACAAATGCACGGACAAACAAGCCAAGGAATGAGGACTTTTTTTGAAAAATTTGAGAAGAGACTACTGTAGATCTTCTTCTTCAAAAGAAGAAGAAGAAAAAACCCTACTGAGCCTAGCCCCAAAACCAGTGGAAACCATTTCCCTCCGTCACCTTCACCAAACGTCTGAAACCACCTGCTGAGCAAGCAAAACCCAGCAGCCATCGTCTTCTTCCTCTCCTTAGCAAACCAGAGAAACCCTACCCAAACCCCACGTCCAAACACTATCCGCAACCACCACCACCCTCCTCATCGCAACTCCCCAGCTCCGCCATCGTCAACCTACCACCCAAACACCACCACCGCAGCTTCATCCTCCTCCGCCATCGTCGACCGCTGACCACCAAGCTTCCAGCGAACCTCCATAACTGCCCAAGACACCACGACCAACAGCTCCCCCCCTTTGTCGTCAAACAACCACTTCCACCTTCACCACCGAGCAACCAGCCCCCCTCGTTGTCATTTCCAGACGACAACCAAACAACCCGTCACCTCCACGTCCAAACACCATCGCCCAAACAACACATCCATCAACACCCTGAAACCACCACCGGACAGTCCCGACCGTAGCGGCTTCACCATTTTTAGTCCGACGAGCAGCTGTTGCTGCGTGCCAAGCAGCTGTGGCTGCGTTTCTGAGCAGCTGTCGTTGCGCGTCTTAACCTTCCCATCGTGACCCATCTCCGACCTACTGCATCGTCCAACCAGCTTCCCCCCGTTGTCGCTGTCCTCCACCAAACAGACCATCGACCATCTTAGCCCAGTTCCCTCCATCTCGTCACCTTGGTTGTTCCCCGTCAATAGCCCAGTTCCCTCTGCAGCAACCAAACAATCCTTGGTTGTTGACAGTTGTGGGTCCGAGCTTTCTATTTCCATCGAGGTCGTCTTTGGTTCATCGAGGTCCGGTACGTCGAGGTGTTCGTCCGAGGTTTCATCATTGTTCCTCGTCGAGTGAGGTCCGGTTCGAGTTCCGTAGGAGGCACTGTTGTCGTTCTAGGATTGTCGAGGTTCGAAGGTTGGTGTTCTTCGTCCTTTGTTTCATTTCATTCGTTTTGCATATTATGGTTCAAGGCAAAAAAAATGATAATATTCGATATTTATGAATGTCAACAAATGCAATTTTTTGTTGTTGTGTTAAAATGTTTATTCTATGTTTAGACTGCATGCTTAAAGTAAATATGAGCATATGAACGAGGTTATTCTATTTTTCATTTTACCATGGATATTATTACCTGTTAGAATCGTTGTTTTTTTGTTTAACCTCAGATGATTTCATTGGTAGAAAATCGTAGTTGCCTTAAGTTTGCCCTCAAATAATAAAAACGAGACGAGCTTCGCCAAATAAAAATATACAGGTTGCGGAGCCCTCACAAAATATATGTATTAAATACTTAGATTCCGGGACGGGCCGTTTTAGCAAATTTCACGGCCCTACCCAAAATAATAATGCGCTAGTTGCTTTAGGCGCGCCTTTAATAATTTAATTTTCCTAAACTCGGGTGCACATTTATGTGACCCAAATCTAAATCTCAACGGAATCGAAATGTGTCTCTAATCACGGGTGTATTGATTATGGCGTGGCCCGAGATGTATTTCCATGACGTTGCAAATTCTTTTAAAAATAATGAATGAGACGAGCCTCGACAAACAAAAATGTAGAAGCTGCGGGGCCCTCTAAATGTTATATATTAAAAATACTTAGAATTCGGGACATGCCGTTTAGCAAATTTTGCGGCCTTCTCCAAAATAACAATACGTTAGTTGCTTTAGGTGCGTCTTAATAACGTATTTTTCTTAATTCGGGTGCACATTTATGTGACCCAAATCCAAATCTCAACCGAGTCGAGATATGTCAATAACCACGGGTGCATTGATGTAACGTGGTTTGAGATATATTTTCACGACGTTGCAATTCTCGTAAAAAATAATAATAAAAGCGGTCAAGAGTTTAAAACTTGCACATAGGTTTTAACATGTATAAAATCAGATAATCAAGCCAAATATAACAGTTGAGCGACCGTGCTAGAACCACGGAACTCGGGAATGCCTAACACCTTCTCCCGGGTTAACAGAATTCCTTATCTAGATTTCTGGTACGCAGACTGTAATATGGAGTCAATCTTTTCCTCGATTCGGGATTAAAATTGGTGACTTGGGACACCCTAAATCTCCCAAGTGGCGACTCTGAAATAAATAAATAAATCCCCTTTCGATTGTCCTTTAATTGAAAAAACTCCCTTGTGCCCTAGCGGGTGCGGAAAAGGAGGTGTGACAAGCATGACAGGCCAACTCAGAGAATCTCATCTCATACTGCATCACGGTCATATCCCCCTGATGCAGCTACTCGAACTGCCTGCGCAGCTCCTCTCTGTGGGAATGCAGTTCATACTTCTCTAGGAAGAGAATGGAGAATGATGTCAGGTAAGGGGCGCTGCACCAATAGGCCTACGCCTCTCATAAACCTCCCACTAAGTGAAGGCAGCTCCAGAAAACTAAAAAGTAGTAAATGAGACACCACTTGTCTCCAGAATACCCGATGTACGTAGAATCCTCTAGCACTTGTTCAAGAAACCCTAGGCATCCTCTTCCTCTGTACCACTGAAAGTCAGAGGCTGAAGTCTACCAAATCTCTCCAATCGACGCTGCTCGTCATCAGGCATAACTAGAACCACATAATCCTAAGCAGGTGCAACCGGTTGAGCTGGTGTTGCCTCCGGTGTTTGAAGTCCATGCACAACCTGCTCGAGTGTACGAGCGGTGGGAGTCTGTGTACCTCTCTCGGCCTGAGAAGTAGCTACTGTAGTAAAAATTGCGACCGCTTGAGCAAGACTAGTGCACAAAGTCAAGTTTGAGCCAAGGTCTCCTGAAGACCCGGAATAACAATAGGCACAGTCGGTGCCTGTGCTGGTCCTGTTGGAGCATCCCCCACTGGATCCTGATCATGAACTGGGGCGGCTGGTGGATCTGCAGGTGCTATCCTAGCTGTTGTGCGGGCTACGCCCCTGCCCCTATCATGGCCTCGACCGCGACCTCGGCCTTTAGTGGCCCCAACTAGTAGTACTGGTGGTCGTCCGTCCTGACCGGTAGCACATGTCCTCACCATCTGTGAGAGAATAGAATAACAGAAGCTTAGTTACCAGAATCAACAGATTTGTACGATAAGAATTCAAGAATGTGAAGTTTTTCCTAAAGGTTCTGCAGCCTCTCAAAGATAAGTACAGACGTTTCCGTACCGATCTGCGAGACTCTACTAAACCTGCTCATGACCCCTGAGACCTATGTAACCTAGGCTCTGATACCAACTTGTCACGACCCCAAAATAGACCCGATCGTGATGGCCTCTATCATGAAACTAGGCCAGCCGACACATTTCCAAAATAATCCACATTTCATTTAAAACTTAAGTAAAACCATCTTTCAACTGAAATCCGATAAAAGATATAGAGTCAAAATCAAACAAAGTGGAAAAATACAAGCCTGACCTCGAGTGTCACTAAGTCTTGAGCGATGCTATAATAGTTCCGAAACAAGACAAGACCAAATAGTCTGGAAATAACAACAATGTACTAATAGAAAGATAGAGAAGGAGAAAAGCGGAACTGTGATTGCTAGGCAACTACCTCGCTATCTCCGTGAAGTCCGCGACTAGAATAGTCAACAGCCGCTACCATGTCTTGAGATACCTAGATCTGCACACAAGGTGCAGGGGTAACATGAGTACACCAACTCAGTAAGTAACAAGTCCAAACTATGGACTGACAGGTAGTGACGAACCAAACCTTAATAGGTAATATCAACTAAATTGTACAGTAAAGTAACTCAATAGTAAATAAATACAATTTGAACAGTGTGGAGTACAAAGCTCAGCAAGACTCTATGTATCAATGCACAAAAAGCATGAAAGTGTACCATTTAACTCCACTCTCAAGTCCTCAACCACTCGGTATTGTATAAGGCCATCCGGCCCAGGGAAGATCCATCCTGGAATATATACACATCACTGACCACAGTTGTCTAGTACCGAGGAAGGCCATTCCAGCCTTATGGAGAAGATCCATCTCCAGGTATAAATACTTCGGACAAGATCTATGTCCAGGGAAGATCCATCCCTCAATAATATCAACTGCCCTCACTGGGGGTGTATAGACTTCGGAGGGGCTCCTTTTTGCCCAAGCACTATATCAAGCCAACGAAGGCATAATCAATATTCCGCTGCGGTATGCAGCCCAATCCTATACCATCACTCAATATCAAGCTCTCGGCCTCACTCAGTCATCACTCTCTAGTCTTACACACACGGGCTCAAAATGCCATGATACTAGCCCGAAACATGATGTGCCAAATAACTATAATCGAGACTGAGACATGATATAATATGCATGAACATGATTGAGTACAGAATATTAATGAAGCTAATGATATGACAGCAAGAAACGACCTCTCGGGTCTCAACAGTATCATCGTGAATCCTCAACATGATAATTAGCATGATTTACAGCTCATTAACTTAATCACATAATCACAACACAGATATCAGCAAGAAAGAGTCACTAAGCGGTGTCATAGAATGATCCAGGCTGTGATTCTCACGGTGCACGCCCACATGCCTGTCACTTGGCATTTGCGTCACCTTAATAGTAACCATAAAACACATAGTTCGAGATTTCGAACCCTCATAACCAAGTTTCGAAGCGATACTTACCTCAAACCAAGCCAAAACTCTAATCCGCGATGCCCTTGCCTCTCGATTCGGCCTCTAAATGTTCCGAATCTAACCAAAATCAGTATATTATCATCAATATACGCTAAAGGAATGAAACCCATACGAAAATTATCAAATTAGACCAAAAATCCCGAATTTGGCTCAAACCAAGCCCCCGGACCCACGTCTCGGAATCCGATAAAAATCACAAAACTAGAAAACCCATTCACTCACGAGTCTACCCATATCAAATTCACCAAAATCCGGCATCAAATGGTCCTCCAAATCCCTAAAATCCACTCTCCATTTTTTGTTCCATTTTCTCCAATTTTCACCCCAAATTCCCAAATTAAATGATAAAAATCAAGACATAATCATGGAATTTAACTAACTTTGAGTGAAAAACACTTACCCCAATCAATCCTCTGAAAATCCTCTCTAAAATCGCATTCTCCTGAACTCTCTAATGAATTTTAAAATTATGGACTCAAACCCTCGTTTTTGAACTTAAACACTCTGCCCAGACATTTCCTTCTTCGCGAACGCGACCGTCCTCTCGCGTTCGCGTAGACCAACTTAGAGTGCCTCTCCGCTTTACTCTTCGAGAAGACAACTGCTTCGCAAACGCGATGCTTTACCAACTCAAACCTTTGCGAACGCGGCCATCACCTCGCGAACGCGTAGACCAAGAACTTGGGGTCCCCAACTGCCTCACTCCTCTTCGCGAATGCTACATCACTCACGCGTTCGCGATGCACACACTGCCCTACTCTTCTCATTTGCGTCCTCTCTTTCGCGAACGTGTAGAACAAAAGTTCACCATCTCAGAGAACACTCTTCATGAACGCGAGACCTTGTTCGCGAACGCAAAGAACAAACCTTCTGCAATAAAATTCCAGCAAAATCTGCCATCTCCCAAAACTAAAAATTGGTCCGTTAACCACCCGAAACTCACCCGAGGCCCTCTGGACCTCAACCAAATATGCCAACACATCCCATAACATCATTCAAACTTAGTCGAGCCTTCGAATCACTCAAAACAACACTAAAATACCAAATCAACCTCAGATTCAAGCCTAAGAACTTAGAAACTTTCAAATTCCACAAACAACACCGAAACCTATCAATTACCTCCGAATGACCTGAAATTTTGCACACACATCAAGAATGACACTACGGACCTACTCCAATTTCCGAAATTCTATTCTGACCCCGATATCAAGATTTTCACTGCCGACCGGCAAACGCCAAATTTCCAATTTCGCCAATTAAAGCCTAATTCTACCACGGACCTCGAAATTACATTCCGAACATGCTCCTAAGTCCAAAATCACCTAACGGAGCTATCCGAACCATCAGAATTCACATCCGAGACCTTATACACACAAGTCAACATCCAGTTGATTTTTCCTACTTAAGCTTTCTCAAAAGAGACTAAGTATCTCATTCCTCTCCAAAACCACTCTGAACCCGAACCAACCAACACGATACGGTGAAATGTAGCTGAACAACATATAAAGAAGCAAAAATGGGGGAAATGGGGCTGAAACTCATAAAATGATCGGTCGGGTCCTTACATGAACTTGAATGACCTTTAGTGATACCAATCACTTAAGTTTTACCATCACGTGTAATAGTTCTTTCATCATATATAGAGTATGTATGAACTTTGAAGCATCTTTAAGCATGTGCCTTGGCCAACCATTATGCAAATGTCATTTATCCTTTTTTATGGTTGGACTCAAAATTCTTGCAAAACAAATTAATTTATTTTTGGTACCCAAATCGTTTTGGGTCCTTCATGGTTAGTAGATTGTGTAATTCGAGATACATGTAACTGTTTAGGTCTCCAAACATATTTTGATCTAACATAACTTTTGGCATAATTGTATGTAAATACTTTATGTCCAGAATTGCCACAATAATGACATGTAATATGAGAAGAAAAGTGTTTACCTGCAGTTGCCTTATTAGTTGACTTAGAGCTTTCCTCAGTCAACCTGTTCAAAGTAGGACGTTTACCAGTACATCTATTTTTAGTCGACTTATAGCTATTAAGCCAAGGAGACGACTTGGATCAATCAAAGTAGTGGTTGGTGGATTTGTGCAAGCTGCGTATTTGTTTGCGAAGCTCAAAAATTTCTTCTTAAAGTAAGTTGTTCTCCACCAGATATTCTTTAAGTTGAATATCCCAGTCTTTCTTTTCATTTCTCAACTTGTTATATTCTTCGAGTTGGATCTCCTAATCTTTCTACTCATGTGTCAACTTCTTATATTCTTCAAGTTGGATCTCCCAATTCTTCTTCTCCTTCCTCAACTTATTATATTCATTTAGAACCTTTTCAAGATCATTGAGAACCAATTTGATATCATCCTACAATTCATCACATTTATCGCAATACTTAATAGGAGTGGGACATACCTCGTTAATTTCTCCCATTGCCATGAAATATTGATTCTCCATTCTTTTGTGATTGTTTTTTTCTTTAGATTCATCCTCGTCGCTCCAAGATTTATGATTCTTTTTCTTGATATCACAATCCAGAATAGCATTAAAGCACACCTCGTTAGTTTCTCCTCTTTTTTTGAGACATATGTTTGTAATTTCTTCTTGATCATCCTTGTCGCTCCAAGCTGAGATTCTATGATTTTTCTTGAAGCCGGGATATTTTAATTTCATATGTCCAGGTTTACCACATTTATAGCAGCATATGTTCTCTTGTTGTTGAACCTCATTCTTCCGATTCTTTTGATGATTCTGGATGGATTGAGATTTTCTATTCTGCTTCTTTCTACTCTTCCTTTTTCTCGTCCTGGATATCACTGACAAGTCTTCTCGATCTTCACCATTTTCGGATTCTTCAAGAGTTGACGTGGATTCAATTTCATTAGCTTTGTTGGCGTCCCCGTAGATATTTTCCAATCTGTCCCATATATCTTTAGCAGTCTCACATATGGATATTCTCTTATATTCTTCTTCACTAATCTCCCAATAGAGCATGTTGATTGCTCTAGCATTTGTTTGCATAATATCTAATTGTTCTTTTGTGTAGTCAAATATAGATGCCCTTTTTACAAGCTTCTTTCCATCACTGTTGTTCGGAATAAGTCTTGGTCCATTCCGAATAACTAGCCTAGCTCGATAATTTATTGATTGAACGTAAACTTTCATTCTTTCTTTCCAATGGCTATAGTATTGACTATTTAAGTACGATGGCCTTCTTGTTGAGTATCCCTCTTGAAGTACGGTTCTAATAATTTGATGACCTGCCATGGATCTTTTCTCACTTGCTGTTAAGCCAAAAAATAAAGGTGTTAGACCTGCTCTTATACCAATTGAAAGTACAGGAGGTGGGGGTGAATTGTAGCTTTTTTAAATTTCTAGTCGACTACTCTTCAGACCTAGTCAACTTATGCGGAGACAGACTATAAAGAACTGTTAGTCCTTTCTATTTATACAAGTGTTAATAACAATAAACAGTAAAAGAACAGAATATAATATACGAGAGCGATAAGATAGATAACACCAGAAATTTTTATACTGGTTCGGAACCAATGTGATATCCTAATCCAGTCCTCTTGGGTTGCAAGAGTGTTGTCTTTTAGAGCTCTTTGTAAATTAAATTGAGTACAGCCTTTGTGGTTTTCAGCGATCACCACCAACGTTGACAAGGTTGGTTTTCACTCACTCACCAACAACGAACAAGAGTTGGTTTTCACTCGCTCACCAACAACAACTCTTTGGTTTTCACTCGCTCACCAAAAAAATGAACAATGACACAACCTCTCGGACACACTGCCTCTCTAATATTTTTCTATCTCTCTTCTCTCTTTTGTGTACACAGTAAATCTAAAAGTGAATTAAAATACTGGTTAAGAGTAGAATAAAGAACTTGTAGTTGGGTAAACAACTGTATAGAAGGTTGGGTATATTTCTTTATGTGTAGAGCTCCTCTTTATAGCCTTTTCAACTTGTTCCGGCTACTGCATAACCCAAGAGAATTATTTTTGTGCTGTTGCATGATTGTCTTGAATCTTGACATGTCTTCTTTTAGAATCCTTGATTGTTGCTGACATGTCTCCTAAAAATGGACTTGAATATTTTCTAATGTAGTAATACTGTATCACTATATCTTGTGCCAAAATATGCTTTCCTTTTGAAAGGTGTCATTTACATTTCAAACTCCAATGCTCATAAAGTCTTTTTTTATATGAACTTGGATATTTTCATGTGTACCGGAGGAATTGACTTTCTATCAATGTAAGCATGATTTTCGTCCTTTAAAGAATAGATAGTGATGAGATTCTCTTTCTTTGCCTCCTCGTACTTCTTTGACTTTTTTTATATGAACTTGGATATTTTCATGTGTACCGGAGGAATTGACTTTCTATCAATGTAAGCATGATTTTCGTCCTTTAAAGAATAGATAGTGATGAGATTCTCTTTCTTTGCCTCCTCGTACTTCTTTCTTTTGTAGATTTTAATATATCTTTGACTCCTTTCTTGATCTTGATAAATAATCTCTTTTCATAATATAGATTATACTATATCCATAATATATTTTCTTTCCATAAAAATATATTCTTCCTTGCCTTGTAATATCTCTTTCATATAGTATCTTTCTTCCACAAAATAATAGATCTTCTCCATGATTTCAGCAACTTTTCTTTCAAGATGTTGAAAAGCTTTCCATCCATAATTTTTAAAGATTCTTCTTCTGATATTGTAGTAAGTCATTCAATATCTGAAATTTCACTTCCAAATATTATTCCTTCTATGACGCTTGGAGATTAAATCTCTGAAAATAATCTTCCTTGATAAATTATTCACATGATATTCTCTTTCCCATATTTGTTTGGATCTTTACCAGCATTTTCTTTCTTGTGCAAAAATAAGATTACCACAAATAAATATTCTTTTATTAATAATTATTTTAGTTTGTTATCATCAAAATTAATATGTGAAACGATAAAGTATCAATTGACTAGATAAGAATAGCTCGGCCCCTGGCCATGTATGCACTCCTTCCATATATGCAATTGCTTTCTTCGGCCATCAATTTCTTGGTTTAACGTTGTATTGTCAATTCTTGAACTTCAATCTTTGTAACAGCTAGTCACATGGTAGGACTATCGTTTTATTGCTTAGAGCTTCTTGGGAAACCTTTTTCTCATGTCCAAACATATAGTGTATGGTGAGAAAGACTTCCTATCAAATAAATAAAGCAACAATTTACATGATTTATTAGGTCGGTGTACAACCGAACCGAAAAACCACATCAAATTGAATAGTCGAACTAAACCAATTAAAAAATCCGATTAGGTTTGGTTTGATTTGATTTGGTATTGAGTAAAAAAAAACCCGAACCAAACCAACATATAAATATATAATTTTTATATAGGATTTTCTTTAAAAATGTCTAGAAATATTTAGGATTCTCTTGCAGGATATAATATTTAATAGTATATGAAGTGCTCCATATTTATTAACCTTAAATAATGGGTTTTATGATCTTTTTCTCATCAAGTGTTACTGAAATGCGTCAATCTCTTTGTTCTTTCATATTCATATCATATGTTAAGATCTATTAAATTCTTATATCTTTTTTGAATGTGAAGTGATTATTATTATTTAGGTATCATATTGATCTTTATGTTTAATTATTAAATTCGGCTAACCTTGAAAGTGTACATCAACGAAAAATTATTGTCAGAGGACTAAAACAATGACTATTATGTGTTACTAAGGAAATTTTCCCATAAGAATATTTTAATAGATAATATGTTTGATAATTTTTATATTTTTACTAAACATATATTTACTTGTAAAAAAATTAATAAAGTAAGATTGAAATACTATTTAAGTAACAAAAAATCTGAAAAATCCGACAAAATCGAACCAATCCAAACCGATATAGTTGGTTTAGTTTGATTTTGATAAAAACTGAACCAACCTGATCCATGTACACCCCTATGTTGAGTTATTGATATGGTTCATACACATTATTTGTTTGATCTCAAAATGTGAAAAGAAAAAAATTGTTATCCAACTAAACAAAAATATTCAGAAAGCCTAAGAAATCCTCTTTGGAAAGAGAGATCATCGGTGTATAAAAGCTTCAAAAAAAGGGAACAAAGGAAGATCCTTATAAGCAAAATAAGAAGATAAAAAAATTAACTTATATACACTCATAATGTAAATATAAAAAAATCTTACATCATCGTGTATTTTTACTGATTACGACAGATTGTTTTCTTTGTTACTAGTATTAAGTTTAGTGAAGACAATTATATGGTGTACGTAACTTTAGTCTAATTATGTGATATCACACGAATAGTGTATATATAGAAGTTAAATAAAAAAGAAACGATAATGAACGGTTGCACCCATTTGGATAAGAATAGGAAATGGAATGGAGTAGACAAAGTTAAATATACCACATACTAAAAACCAATAGTGGAATTCAAAGTTTTGCCTGAAATAGGGCCAAATGTAGGCGATCTAGGAGCTTAGGTTCTCATTTAACTTTTTGAAAGTGACACAAGAATAGAATTTTCGAAAAAAATATCAAAATGCCTTTAGCTTTCCGATTTTTTTTTTTAAAAAAAGTTTCTTTTAGGTAAGATGTCAGGGATATTAGTGGAATCGAAATATTATTCTAGATTCTGAGAATAGACAAATATACTAATCAAACTTATACTTTATTTTTATTCGGTTGTATCCATTACTTTTTTGGAATTTATTATTTTGGGAAACTACTTTTTCTAGACATCACAAGTCAAAAAGATACAATACGAACAACGATGGACCTCCTTAACTTTTTATTTCGACTTAATTACATTTTATACCATGATTTGTGTTAGTTTCCATTTTAGTCCTATATTTGGTTTAATCTTCATCTAGTTATGTCAATAGCGTGTAAATTGACAATATAGCTATCATTGTCCACGAGATATTTTTTTTTCTGGCTTAAATAGAAACTTTTTCGGTCAATCTCCTTCTCGAAAATATTTGTTTGTTTTTTATTTACGTGTTACCTTTTAGATTAATCCTTTTTTTAATCCAACAACAGGAAAAAACTCAAAAAAAGTAGGTAAGAATTATTTGGTGATTAAACGATCTTAAAAGTTAAAAGTTAGGTAGAGCTTGTCATGTAATTAATCTATATCCTCCTATGTTCTGAATATTCTTTCCTATAATTTAAGCTTTGCTAGAGTCAAATATTACAAATTTTAACTAAGATCCCTTAAGACTACGTTTATATCTTTAGAAGATAAGTAAACTATTTTAGTGTTTTCCATGTAATTACTTATTAATATCTAAAAATAAATTTCAAATGATTCGACGTCCTTTCATTTCCTATCGACATTGAAAATTTCTTACATTCACTATAGAAAAGTTTAAAGTGTGCAACGTACAATTTGAAATACAAATAATTTTTATGTTGCATTTTATTTCTTCCCAAAAATATTTATAGGAGTAGTTTTTTTTTCCATATCTTTCTTATAAGGGAAACAATAATCTTCATATACTTAAATAGAGCACCTTCAAGTATGGTAAGTAGGGGAAGTTCAGCATTAAACAAATGTATATCTCAGCAATGCCACAGTACTAGATCGAAGGCCCCATGGAAGAGACCAGTGTTGGGAGTTGACAATATACCAAGGCATCAGTTCATTTTATGGTTAACCTGATGGATTATAATAAGTAGCGGAAGCAATTTCAGTATCAAAATTACTTGTAATCTAAATAACTAGTATAAACGAGATTTTACGGGTTATCTTTTGAAGCGTGAACAAAGCTTCTTTATCATGTGAGCCTCCAATTCTACAGCAATTCGATGAATTCTCCACCACCCGCACGTTTACGATCTCCGAACGTTTCACGGTCTTCTATTGTGTTACCCAAATAATATCCGGAAATAGTAATTTCGTAAGGGCGAAATTTTCTAGGAAAAAGGCTGAAAAATTCGGCCACTCTTGTTCTCTCCCTCTAGGTGGAAAACCTTATGTATTTATAGCACAAGTTTTAAGGGTTAAAACCCTTTTCCAAAACCTGTTAGGGTTTTCTTTTCCACTAGAAAAAGGATTCCTTTATTTCCTATTATTTATGCACAGTAGGGACAACAAAATTTAATTAACAAGGCTCCAATTATGGAATTAATTTTTAATTTTTGAAATTAATATCCACCATTATTAATTACGAATTATTTCACTAAAAATCCGTAATTGCACTCCTTATTCAATTTCGAAATTCATCAATTAAATCTTATTTAACTCCCCATGTTAAGATTCAGATACTAATCAATTAAATTAAATTACTGACGATTTAATTTATTGATTATTTTCTTTAGACTTTTGCTTAACTTATTTCATGTGTCGGATTCAAAATTCACCGGCCGGGTTTACACATGAAAACTTATAAGCTTTCATAAAGGTGTATCATCAATCTCTAAACCGAGACATGGATTTCATCAACGAACTATTACTTCGCCAATGTACATTATTATTATCCAATTTACCAGGCATATTGACCCACGAAAGAATCTCGCCTTTTAATATATTAAAATAACAATAATAATATACACATCTAATAATAATTATATCAAGATTAAGAGTATAAGTACATTTAATGGCTAGAGAGTTTATTTTATTAAGCCAGTATAAAATACTTATCTCTACCTGATCCGTTCAATACATACAAAATGTATTAGCACAAGAAGTTGAAATTAAATTATTCCTATAATCAAGATAAATTATATTTAATCTTGTGCTACAATCATCCATGATGGTTTGTCCAATTCCATCATTAGATTGTGAACCCAAACTTTATACTTATAAGAACCGATAATTTAATCTTCCGTGTATAAGCTAAACTCTATATACTAAATCATCTACTATATAAGTAAAAGACACAGACTAATATATGATCTATTTAAAACTTTATTAAAATTGAATAAATAATTATTCCATAATAAATACTATATTTAAACCAACCCATGGTTAATAGTATATATCCCAATAATCTCCCACTTAGTTTAACCATGACAATTATTAGAATATACTATATCCAAATGCATGGTTAATTGTATATGCCCCAACAACACCAATACACATAACTATGTAATATACAACTTTTTCAGTCATTCTTTTACATGACTATTAAAAGTCTTCACCTAATAAGGTTTTGTTAAAGAATCTTGCCAAGTTATATCTGATGCAATATTTGTCCAGTAGTGCTTTGTTGTAACTATCTAGTTTGGTATTAAACTCTTCAGGGATCCTGTTACCGAAACTATCCCAAGAGTGTACACCAAACTATGATTTTCTTTAGCATTCTCCCACTACGTCGAAGTACTACTAATATTACCTTCATTACCTTACGACATTGAAATATTAGTGACTTCTTACTATAGTGTTCAATGTTCAAACATCACTCCCATTCGATAAAGGCATATCATGTCTATTAACGTTCTCCCACTACTTAAATGCAATGGAACGTCAATTCAGACATGTGAGTTTTGATGTTCTTGAACATCTAGTTATTTCTTTGCCAAGTTCCTGTAAAAAAAATAGTTTACTTCTAGGAACATGGTTTATTAAACAGTCCTTATCTAGAAAAATGCATTTGTTTTAACAATTTCCTTATTTTTTTTAGGACAATAAAATAAAACTCCTTTCGTTTTCTTGGATATTCAATAAACATGCACCTATCTATTCTTAGTTCCAACTTACATATCCGCTTTCCCTTTCAGCACATATGCGGGACAATCCTATACCTGAACATGCCGCAGACTTAACTTACATTCAGTCTACAGTTCTATAGATGTCCCAGGTATTAACTTAGAAGAAACTAAATTCAGAATGTAATTTGTAGTTTCTAGGAAATATTCCAAAAACAAATAAGGCAAATCTGAATAATACATCATTAATCTATCCATGTCCAAAAGAGACTTATTTCTTCTTTCTACTACACTACTCTATTATGGAGTTTACGGTGTAGTCAATTGAGATGTAATCCCTTATTTTAATAAGTAACAAAAGAATTCTTTAGAGATGTGCTTGTCACTACAATCAAATTGTAGTAACTTAATACATTTCCTTGGTGCTTCTCCGTTTCAAGTCTTAAAACCTTGAATTACTTAAATCATTAAGACTTACGGTGCATCAAATAAATATATTAATATTTTGAGTAATCATTTATGAACATCACAAAAATACTCAAAACTATTTCTTACAAGTATGTTCATTTAACTATACAAATCATAAGGGATTCATTCTAGCTTATCACTAGCTTTATTTCCTTTTGAAGGGATACATCCTTTAGTCAAATTTCCTTCCAAACAGGATCCACAAGTTATTAGTTCCTCTACTTTCAATAAGCATTAAGGTCCATCCTTGACCAACTTGAAATCCTATCCGGATTTTTATGACTTAGACAAAAATGCACAGATAAGTTTTACTCAATTTTGAAGAACATATTCTCTTATGAGGTAGACTAATATTGTTTTATTTAGGAGGGACATTAATATACAATAACAAGGTCATGCATTCATGTACTACAAGAGATAAAATGTTTATCAAGCTCAATAACTCAAGAGTTATTCGAAAAATAAAACAAATATCTATCTCTTATTTTGGCCAGAAATCGGAATTTAATTCCTTCTAACAAAAGGTACATACATTGCATCCTTTAAATTAATGTCTTATCACTAAAAGAAAATTTTACCAAGTAATATAATAAATTGCATAAAGTCATTGTGGAGTTGAGATAAAAACATTAAATAGATCATAATAAGTCAAAACACTAAATAATAGAATTCAGACTGTATTCAATAGTTATATACATACATGCATCTCAAATAATAAATTTCGATGGGAAAAGAATCATTCATGCAAAGTATATTATATAATGCAAGAATTATACAATCCAAAAATAAATAAAACCAACTCAGATGGAAAGTATACTATTATTTTCAGTCAATTGCATATTGTAAGCACGTGATTTTTGCCCTATGAAAGAATTACTCCCAAAAATTCAAAATAAAATGATTTTTCTTGGTGTGCAATTTTGAGAATTTTTGTGACATTTTGGGATAATTATTTGTATTTGTCTGTGCATGTTTATTTGTTAAATTAATAAAAAAAATACAAAAATATGTTGCATTTTGCATGTAGAATTTAATTCTACAATTGTTACTAATTAAGTTTGTTTTACAAAAATTAAAAATAACAAAAATAGGCATCTTTTGCATTTTTAGCATTTAATGTCCAAATATACAATTTTATGCTTAATTATTACTTAATTGTGCATTAATTGTTATTGGAAGTTAATTTGCACTTTTATAACTTAATTTAGTTCTTAATAATAATTTAAGTATTTTTTATAATTTAGTTTTAGAAAAATAAAAGAAGAAAAGAGAGCAAAAATACAAAGAAAAATCGGATTGGGCCACTTCTTGAATTGTAAACCACAGGCCCAAAACATTGTCCAACCTTCCCCACGACCCGATCCATTTCAAACCGGGTCGACCCAATCCATAACCCAAATACCCAACCCCTCTCCATTTTTCATTTTTTCCAACACAAAACAAAACAAAAAAAAAAAGAAAAGAAAAACCCTAAAAACCTAAGAAAACCCATCCGCCCTCTCTCTCATTCTCTCCATCTTCTCCAAACTCCAAAACACACATCCATGGCTGCCCCCCTCCATCATCTTCAACCACACACAGTCTCCAAGCTCATTCATGGCTGCCCTCCGCGTCTTCTTCGTCGACACACACACAGGCTCCACCACCCTCGCGTCCAAACGACCACCCCCTTTGCTGCGTTTTATTCTTCTTCTACTCCTCCAAACCTTGGTTTCAAATGAAACCTCCATGACTGCCCTCCTTCAAGCTTCGCCATCGCGGCTGCTTCACCTTCTCAAATGACCCCTCCACCGTCCGCCATTGACGAGCAACAGTGTTGCTGCATTTCCGCTCGTCGAGCATCTGCTTCACGTCGATCTCCACCATACCACCATGAATGATCCTTCTGCTCCATCTTCTCCATAGCAGCTAACGAGCCAGTCCACTGTTCCATAGCGTTTCTAACGAGCCAGTCCACTGTTGAGCTCCCAAGGCCGAAAATCTCTTGTTTCTGCTACTGCTTCTTCGCTACGTCCAAAACAGACCCCATCGATGCATACTGTTGCCTCACCTTCGTCTTTTTCACTTCTGCTTCGCGTACAAAACCAGTCGCACCTGCTGTTTTGCTGCCACCATTTCGTTATTTGAGTTTTGGTCGATGTCGTCGATCGTTGTTTTGAGTTCGTCAAGGTTAAAAGAAAGATGAGTTTGTCGTTGAATTCAATATCCGCTAAGTCGTTGGCAGTCTTGGTGCGATAATCGTTTCCGGACAGATTTGTTTTGTTCAAAATTATCATCGCTCCGCTCCGGTTAGTTGTTTAACCAATTCGTGTTTATTGTTTTTCTTATTTTTCTTCAGTTTGTTTCATGTTTGTTTTATTGTTCTTGTTTATTTTTTAGGTAGAAATTGTTAGTTTAATGTTTGTTAGATTCAAATTGAAATTTAATTAATTATTTCTTCAATTTGTTTCATGTGTTTTATGTATTTTCAGAAATTGTTAACGTTGTTTAAATCGTTTGATTCCGTCATGTTTGTTGTTTAAAATAGATTTAATTCATGTTCATCTTTGTTTGAAGTTCGTTTTAAATCCAGTGATTTAATGTGAGTTTGTTTTGGTTTTTGATCTGTTGATTTAATTTGAATCACGTATTTTGTTGTTAATATTGTTGTCTATTTTGCTCATTCATTTTTAGGTCTAAGTTAACCAGGATTGGTTCCCAATATGGTTAATTTATTTTCATTAATTTGAAGTTGTATGATTCATCTGTGTTCATATGATTTGTTGTTGAATTTGTTTAGAAATTGGTCATATTAGCCATATTTTGGTTGAGATTGATTAGGTGAATTGGTTATAGCTGATGAGTAGTTTGGTAAATTGCAGTACGTTCAGTGGTTAAAATGGTAATTGCAATAAGGTCGGAGGGGTAGTTTTTGAATTGAACATTTTGAATAATTCTTTATGTTAATCATGGGGGACAAAATGTAATGGGGTGGTGTTTGATATAATTGTTTAATATAATGGGGGACAAGACATAATGTAGTGGGGGGAATATTGTAATTGTTTATGTTAGGCATGGGGGACAAAATGTAATGGATTGGGATTGATATATTTATTTAATGTAGTGGGAGACAAAGCATGTAGGCATGGGGGACAAAGGTTTAAAATAAAGAAAACATTAATTAGTGGAGACAAAGCATGCCATTGGGGGAATATTTTGGGTTAGAGGTTCAAGACAATAGTCTTGTTATAAATAAGAGTCATTCTTGACATGAGGGGGGGGGGGGGACTTTCTAGAGAGATTTTTTGGGAGAATATTTTTGAGAGTAATACATTCTGAAAATAAGAAAGAAGTGTGGTAGAGTTTTGAAAAGAGAAAGACAATTTGAACTTTCAGTTGAATAATTTCCGTTTGCCTCTCCTTGAGTGTTATTCAAAATCAGTAAACTACTGCATCTTGTATCCGTCTCTCTTCTGCTTTGACTGCGATTGCACTTTGGTATTGCTAATTTTTCAATCCGTTACTGGGTTATTCTACTGATTGTTACTGGTTTTGCGGTGTTGCTGAACCTGTTGTTGCTGTGTTATTACTGTTGCTGACTCCTACTTCTTTTTCTTCTTGTACTGCCATTTTCAGGTACACATTTGTACACTCTCGGCTTGAAGCGAAATGAAATATTAATCAGGCTTTGTTCCTGTTGAATCCCTCCTGTTTAGATTTGTGTTTGAATATAATTTTCCTTTCTTTGTATAAAAATGTAGTCGATTAATTAATGAGTAATGGGGTTGCATATGTATAACTTCTTCATCTAATAATGTTAGTTTAAATTAATCAAATACTAGTTAATTTGTTTTGATATTATGGTGTGTCAATCTCATGTTCTAGTATTATTGAATAATAGAATATAGAATGAAAGCAGTTTTTCTTTGTACAAACTCGATCGCAATTTTCCATTCGCATTAGCCGTAAACTAATAACTAATAAGTTACGTTTTTCAGCATGTAATTAATTGAGAAATTTTCTTTTAATTTTAGAGACAAACTTAATAGAAGAAATGTAGTCACTGTAGGTTTATCCTTAAAAATAAAAATGAGACGAGCCTCGCCAAATAAATCACACCTCGCTGGGGGCCCTCAATAAATACATAACCATTGACTAGACTTTGGATTTGGCCGTTTAATGAACCTTCACGGCCTCTTCCTAAAATAACAATACGTTAGTCTCTTTAGGACGCGCCTTAATAAATCTTACCTTCTTAAACTCGGGTGCACATTTATGTGACCCAAATCCAAATCTCAACGGAGTCGAAATGTATCTCTAATCATGGGTACATTGATTGTGACGTGGTTCGAGATGCGTGTCCATGACGTTGCAAATTCCTTTAAAAATAAGAATGAGATGAGCCTCGCCGAATAAAAATACAAAATTGCGGGGCCCTCAGTAAACATTGGCTTAAAAATTGCTTAGACTCCGGGATGGACCGTTTAGCAAAATTCCACGGCCCTACCCAAAGAAAAATGACACGCTAGTCGCTTTAAGCGCGTATTTAATAATGTTGGCTTCTTAAACTGGGGTGCACATTTATGTGACCCAAATCCAAATCTCAGCAGAGTTGAAATATGCCAACAACCACGGGTGCATTGATGTGACGTGGTTGGAGATGTGTTTCCACGATGTTGCAATTCTTGATAAAAATAATAATAATGACAAAAGCGGTTAAAAGTTAAAATTCGTACATAGGTTCAATATATATTAAATCAAATAATCAAGCCGAATATGACAGTTGAGCGACCGTGCTAGAACCACGGAACTCGGGAATGCCTAACACCTTCTCCCGGGTTAACAGAATTCCTTATCCAGATTTCTGGTACGCAGACTGTAATATGGAGTCATTCTTTTCCTCGATTCGGGATTAAAATTGGTGACTTGGGACACTCTCAATCTCCCAAGTGGCAACTCTAAAATAAATAAACAAATCCCGTTTCGATTGTCCTTTAATTGGAAAAACTCCTTCACCCCTCGCGGGGCGAAAAAAGGAGGTGTGACAGCTCTGGAGACTCTGCTGGGGACTGAGTAACCCAGAACCACTGGTTCAGGGTTAGAAATTCGAGCTTAGATAAATTGTTATATTTGGCTTTATCTGATTTTTACATGTTTGAGCCTAATGTGCTAAATGTTGCTTTTACCGCTTTGATATTATTTGACTGTATATATATAAACTGTGCTGAACCCTTCTCTCTTCACCTCCGGGGATGTGCTTACTGGTTGAAAAAACATGCCACAAGGAAAAGCCCCAAAACTGGGGCAGAAAATTTTCTGCCATTGTCGATAATTTTCTCGGAGGAACGAGGAAATCAATTCAAGTTTTAAGAGATAGCAAGACAGCACGATTTTAAGAAAAACAGTCGGAGGTAAGACAATTTCAAGTTTTGAAGTCGGGAGCCCGCCCGTATAATAAAGGTATACAGTTCACTCTTTAAATTTCAAGTTTTGAAGATGGGTCTATCCGCCCTCGAATAGGATATTTTTGGGTCTATCCGCCCTCGAATAGGATATTTTTGGGTCCATTCGCCCACGAATAGGATATTTTTGGGTTCATCCGCCCTCGAATAGGATATTTTGGGTTCATCCGCCCTCAGATAGGATATTTTGGGTTCATCCGCCTCGAATAGGATATGATGGGTCTATCCGCCCTCGAATAGGATATTTTGGGTTCATCCGCCCTCGAATAGGATGTTTTGGGTTCATCCGCCCTCGAATAGGATATTTTGGGTTCATCCGCCCTCGAATAGGATATTTTGGGTTCATCCGCCCTCGAATAGGATATGATGGGTCTATCCGCCCTCGAATAGGATATTTTGGGTTCATCCGCCCTCGAATAGGATATTTTGGGTTCATCCGCCCTCGAATAGGATATTTTGGGTTCATCCGCCCTCGAATAGGATACGATGGGTCTATCCGCCCTCGAATAGGATATTTTGGGTTCATCCGCCCTCGAATAGGATATTTTTGGGTTCATCCGCCCCCGAATAGGATATTTTGGGTTCATCCGCCCTCGAATAGGATATTTTGGGTTTATCCGCCCTCGAATAGGATATTTTGGGTTCATCCGCTCTCGAATAGGATATTTTGGGTTCATCCGCCCTCGAATAAGATATTTTTGGGTTCATCCGCCCTCGAATAGGATATTTTGGGTTCATCCGCCCTCGAATAGGATATTTTTGGGTTCATCCGCCCTTGAGGATATTTTGGGTTCATCCGCCGTCGAATAGGATATTTTGGGTTCATCCGCCCTCGAATAGGATATTTTGGGTTCATCCGCCCTCGAAAAGGATATGATGGGTCTATCCGCCCTCGAATAGGATATGATGGGTCTGTCCGCCCTCGAATAGGATATGATGGATCTGTCCGCCCTCGAACAAGATATGATGGGTCTGTCCGCCCTCGAACAGGATATGATGGGTCTATCCGCCCTCGAATAGGATATTGAATTTAATCCTTCCTCAAAAGGACATTTAATTTATTTCGACCCGAGTGGTCCTGCTTGTATAAACATTTCCAAAATATATATTTTCATAAATCATTGCCAAATGCATTTTATTTTCAAAGTTGCTGATGAAAGTCAGGAGCCCGCCTGGAGAATGGAGGGCGTTAAATTCCAAGATTGTTGAAGAAGTCAGGAGCCCGCCTGGAGAATGGAGGTTGTGTCATCTTTCAAAAGTCAAGGTGGAGTCAGGAGCCCACTTGCAGAACAGGAGAATACATTGAAGTTTGAAGTCAGTAAAACAGAAGGTTACAACAAAAATCCCCAGCAGAAATCAGAAGGAAGACCACAAGTCGAGCTAGAAGTAAAGAAATACCAGAGGAAACACAAAGCAACAAGGCAGCAACAATCACATGACCAAGCTCGAGAATAAATCTTTGTAATTCATAGATCATAGCTTAGTATAACTTCTTGTTTTCTTTCTAGCAATGGTGTAATAAGGAGATCGAAAAGTAGTGGTAACAGCACGCAACAGCAGTAACAGTAACATCGCAATCCCATGGTAGTCCCAGCTACCAAAACTTTCTGAACTACACGCGACCTGATTCCCTTATAACCAGGGATATGTAGGCTGTCCAAAACCAGGACTCGGTTGCGCCTTTCCTTTTTTATTTTCTTCTCTTTTGAATAACGATATGATCAAAAATTAGTCGCATTGTTCACTTTATCTTTGCCCGAAAGCTCTTCGTGTTTTCGAGCAAAGAGGGGCAGCTGTGAACACCTAATTTTTGACAACATTTAATTTTTTATCACTTCTTTTATGTAAATATTTTAGGGGGTTTTAACCTACTATTATTTTAGCTTTATTACACTTTTTATTATAGGATAAAAATACCAAAAAAAATAAAAGGTGAATTATCACTATTAATATATTTTTTTTATTTTTTATTTTTTTATATATAAAAAAATCCGAAAATATTTATTTATTTTTTATTTTTTTTTAAAAAAAATAATAGTAATTTCGGGAATGATTTAAAAAATAAGAAAAAGGGAAGTATTGAATAAAAAAAAATATAAAAGTAAAAATAGGTGGAATTCTCTTTTAAAAAAAGTAAAAGAATGTAGAAAATTTAAAAAAAATAAAAAGTTTTGTGGAAATTTTAAAACAAAATAAAAAGTAAAAGAAGGTTGGAATTAAAAAATAAATATAAAGGTATCTGAAAATTTAAAATTTTTTAAAGTAATTGAAAGTAACATTTTTAAAAGAAAAAGAAAAGATTGTGGTTTGTTTTTTTAAAGAAAAGTTAAATAAAGTGAGATTCTCTATTAAAAAAATAAAAAGTGGGATTTTAAATAAGATAAAAGTAATTAAAGTTGTAATTTTAAAAATAAAAGTAAATAAAGGTGGGATTTCATTTTCTAAAAAAATAAAAGCAATTTGTAAGTGGGATTTCTTTTAATTAAAAAATAAAAAATAATAAAAATACAAATCTGAAAATTTCGAAAATTTTGCTATAAATAGAAGAGAAAATTTAGGAAGAAGAGGGTTGAAAAAAGAGGAAAAACTAGATAGAGAGAAGAAAAAAGAGGGGGCGAAGAGTGCAGTATACACTCGATATACACTCTGGATACATAGAATATACAGGGACAGAATTCATTTTGGAGAGAGTAAAAAAGATAGAACCAAATTTTCTGAAATATTGAGAGCAGAAGAACACCATAGAGAGTTCAAATCTAGAAAGAAAAAACAAAGAGAGATTTCCGCACTATTTTTCTTCTCCATTTTTACTAGTTTTCTCCGTGTTGCTGGGATTTCTGGACTGAGGTGTTGAAGCTACTGTGTTGGGCTTTCTGCTGCTGTATGTTGTTGTGTTACATACTACTTTGATGACCTTCATCTTCTTGTATTGACAATACCAGGTACACAAACGATACAGTGGTTCATCTTATAAGCTACTCGAAACATGAATGCAAAAAATGAGAAAGATTTGAAGTTGTAGTTTAATGTAGTCTTTTCTTTCTTTTACTGTCTGTATGTAGAACATTCTATGCGCTGCCCCTGTAAACTCTTTAAACGACTCACTTTCGAAACTTAACTATAATAACTCGAAAGTATGTAAATAAAGTAGGACATTTTCTTCATTTATTTTAGAGAAAAACAAAAAATAAAAAAATGTAGTCGTTCTAAGATTATCTTTTTTTAAAAAAAAAATAATGAGACGAGCCTCGCCAAATAAAAATGTAAATTGCGGGGCCCTCAATAATTGGTCATAATAAATACTTAGAATTCGGGATGGACTGTTTAGTGAATTTCACTGCCTTCCCCAAAGATAATAACGCGTTAGACTCTTTAGACGCGATTTAATTAAATTACATTCTTAAACTCGGGTGCCCATTTATGTGACCTAAATCCAAATCTCAACGGAGTCGAAATGTGTCTCTAATCACGGGTACATTGATTGTGACGTGATCCGAGATGCATGTCCATGACGTTGCAAATTCCTTTAAAAATAAGAATGAGATGAGCCTCACCGAATAAAAATACAAAATTGTGGGGCCCTCGGTAAATATTTGCTTTAAAATTGCTTAGACTTCGGGATGGACCGTTTAGCAAAATTTCACGGCCCTACCCAAAGTAAATGATACGCTAGTCGCTTTAGGCACGCCTTTTAATAATTTAATTTTCTTAAAACTCGGGTGCACATTTATGTGACCCAAATCCAAATCTCAACAGAGTTGAAATGTGCCAACAACCACGGGTGCATTGATGTGACGTGGTTGGAGATGTATTTCCATGATGTTGCAATTCTTGAAAAAATATATAATAATAATGACGAAAGCGGTTAAAAGTTAAAACTTGCACATGAGCTCATAATTGTATAAAATCAGATAAACAAGCCGAATATGACAGTTGAGCGACCGTGCTAGAACCACGGAACTCGGGAATGCCTAACACCTTCTCCCGGGTTAACAGAATTCCTTATTCGGATTTTTGGTTCGCGGACTGTAATACAGAGTCATTCTTTTCCTCGATTCGGGATTAAATTGGTGACTTGGGACACCCTAAATCTCTCAAGTGGTGACTCTGAAATAAATAAACAAATCCCGTTTCGATTGTCCTTTAATTGGAAAAACTCCTTCACACCTCGCGGGGGCGGAAAAAGGAGGTGTGACAGCTCTGGCGACTCTGCTAGGGATAACACTGTTGGGAAATTATTTACTTACCTGTTGGGGGATAGAATGTTATCAGCTGGGGATAACGCTGTCGAGGATAACACTGCTGGGGGATTCTGATTCCTTCAGAACTAGTGTTTCACTCTTCGGAAGGCTGTTGGGAATGATACTGGCCTTTTGCTTTTCTGAGCACAAGTGTCATCCCTTTGTTCTGTCTGTTGGGGAACAACTTCCTCCATTGAAACTTATTATGTTGGGGGCAACACTGGTTCAAAGACCACTTCCCTTGAGACTGGTGTTATTTTTATTCTTCCTCGAATGGGTACCTGACTTCCAGAAAATTTTCTAAATGAAAGGAAAATTTTCTGCCCCAGTTTGACAGTCTCCCTTATGGCATGCATTTTTGTCATCAATGCCATTTCTTAGTTTAAATAGGCGTCCACCTGCATAATGAGAGGAATACTATTATGTCTTAGTTTAAATAGGCGCTCACCTGTATAACGAGAGGAATATTTTTATGTCTTAGTTTAAATAGGCGCCCACCTGTATAACGAGAGGAATATTTTCATGTCTTAGTTTAAATAGGCGCCCACCTGTATAACGAGAGGAATATTTTCATGTCTTAGTTTAAATAGGCGCCCACCTGTATAACGAGAGGAATATTTTCATGTCTTAGTTTAAATAGGCGCCCACCTGTATAACGAGAGGAATATTTTCATGTCTTAGTTTAAATAGGCGCCCACCTGTATAACGAGAGGAATATTTTCATGTCTTAGTTTAAATAGGCGCCCACCTGTATAACGAGAGGAATATTTTCATGTCTTAGTTTAAATAGGCGCCCACCTGTATAACGAGAGGAATATTTTCATGTCTTAGTTTAAATAGGCGCCCACCTGTATAACGAGAGGAATATTTTCATGTCTTAGTTTAAATAGGCGCCCACCTGTATAACGAGAGGAATATTTTCATGTCTTAGTTTAAATAGGCGCCCACCTGTATAACGAGAGGAATATTTTCATGTCTTAGTTTAAATAGGCGCCCACCTGTATAACGAGAGGAATATTTTCATGTCTTAGTTTAAATAGGCGCCCACCTGTATAACGAGAGGAATATTTTCATGTCTTAGTTTAAATAGGCGCCCACCTGTATAACGAGAGGAATATTTTCATGTCTTAGTTTAAATAGGCGCCCACCTGTATAACGAGAGGAATATTTTCATGTCTTAGTTTAAATAGGCGCCCACCTGTATAACGAGAGGAATATTTTCATGTCTTAGTTTAAATAGGCGCCCACCTGTATAACGAGAGGAATATTTTCATGTCTTAGTTTAAATAGGCGCCCACCTGTATAACGAGAGGAATATTTTCATGTCTTAGTTTAAATAGGCGCCCACCTGTATAACGAGAGGAATATTTTCATGTCTTAGTTTAAATAGGCGCCCACCTGTATAACGAGAGGAATATTTTCATGTCTTAGTTTAAATAGGCGCCCACCTGTATAACGAGAGGAATATTTTCATGTCTTAGTTTAAATAGGCGCCCACCTGTATAACGAGAGGAATATTTTCATGTCTTAGTTTAAATAGGCGCCCACCTGTATAACGAGAGGAATATTTTCATGTCTTAGTTTAAATAGGCGCCCACCTGTATAACGAGAGGAATATTTTCATGTCTTAGTTTAAATAGGCGCCCACCTGTATAACGAGAGGAATATTTTCATGTCTTAGTTTAAATAGGCGCCCACCTGTATAACGAGAGGAATATTTTTATGTCTTAGTTTAAATAGGCGCCCACCTGTATAATGAGAGGAATACTTTTCAGTCTTTACATTTTATGTTTCAGGCGCCCACCTGTATAACGAGAGGAATACTTTTGAGTCTTATACTGCAGATTTTGAAATCAGTAACCCACCAGAAGGCAGAAGGTTACAACAGGAATCCCCAGCAGGAAACAATAAAAATCCCCAGCACCGGGAAGCAGAAGGTTGCAACAAGAGGGCCCAGCACAAATTCAAGCGCCTGAGTCAAAAGGAAGAAAAGACGCGTCTTGAAAGAAGCGGCTTGTGAACATTAAATTATGCCCAGCATAACAAACCTGATGAAGAAAGCCGTATCCCTAGAGCAACCGCCGAAAAGCTTGATGACGAAAGCCATGTCCCCAGCGGACCGAACAAAATGATGAAACTGGTATTTAGAAAAGCAAAGGGCCAGTGTCATCCCCAAATTCACAGAAGAAAAGCACCGGAGGAAACACAAGCCGACAAGAAAGCAAGGCAACAAGAACAAGTTACAGTCTAGCCTAGCTTCTTGTTTTCTTTTAAGCACGATGTAACAAGGAGATCGGTAAGCAGTGGTAATAGCATGCAACAACAGTAACATCGCAGTCTCACGGTAGTCCCAGCTACCAAAACTTCCCGAACTACATTAACCTGATTCCCCTTTAGCCAGGGATATGTAGGAACCTTTTAAGCAAAGGTTCGGTTAAATCTTTTTCAAAAAATGCTTCACATGGAGTACTCGGATGGGCAAAAATCGCTCACTTTATCTTTGCACGAAAACCCTTCATGTCTTCGGGCAAAGAGGGGCAGCTGTAAGCACGTGATTTTTGCCCTATGAAAGAATTACTCCCAAAAATTCAAAATAAAATGATTTTTCTTGGTGTGCAATTTTGAGAATTTTTGTGACATTTTTGGATAATTATTTGTATTTGTCTGTGCATGTTTATTTGGTAAATTAATAAAAAAAAAATACAAATATATGTCGCATTTTGCATGTAGGATTTAATTCTATAATTGTTACTAATTAAGTTTGTTTTACAAAAATTAAAAATTACAAAAATAGCCATCTTTTGCATTTTTAGCATTTAATGTCCAAATATACAATTTTATGCTTAATTATTACTTAATTGTGCATTAATTGTTATTGGGAGTTAATTTGCGCTTTTATAACTTAATTTAGTTCTTAATAATAATTTAAGTATTTTTTATAATTTAGTTTTAGAAAAATAAAAGAAGAAAAGAGAGCAAAAATACAAAGAAAAATCGGATTGGGCCACTTCTTCAATTGTAAGCCACAGGCCCAAAAAATTGTCCAACCTTCCCCACGACCCGGTCCATTTCAAACTGGGTCGACCCAATCCATAACCCAAATACCCAACCCCTCTTCATTTTTCATTTTTTCCAACACAAAACAAAACAAAAAAAAAGAAAAGAAAAACCCTAAAAACCTAAGAAAACCCATCCGCCCCCTCTCTCATTCTCTCCATCTTCTCCAAACTCCAAAACACACATCCATGGCTGTACCCCTCCATCATCTTCAACCACACACAGTCTCCAAGCTCATTCATGGCTGCCCTCCGCGTCTTCTTCGTCGACACACACACAACCTCCACCACCCTCGCGTCCAAACGACCACCCCCTTTGCTGCGTTTTATTCTTCTTCTACTCCTCCAAACCTTGGTTTCAAATGAAACCTCCATGACTGCCCTCCTTCAAGCTTCGTCATCGCGGCTGCTTCACTTTCTCAAACGACCCCTCCACCGTCCGCCATTGACGAGCAACAGTGTTGCTACATTTCCGCTCGTCGAGCATCTGCTTCACGTCGAGCTCCACCATACCACCATGAACGATCCTTCTGCTCCATCTTCTCTATAGCAATTAACGAGCCAGTCCACTGTTCCATAGAGTTTCTAACGAGCCAGTCCACTGTTGAGCTCCTAAGGCCAAAAATCTCCTGTTTCTGCTACTGCTTCTTCGCTACGTCCAAAACAGACCCCATCGCTGCATACTGTTGCCTCACCTTCGTCTTTTTCACTTCTGCTTCGCGTACAAAACTAGTCACACCTGCTGTTTTGCTGCCACCATTTCGTTATTTGAGTTTTGGTCGATGTCGTCGATCGTTGTTTTGAGTTCGTCAAGGTTAAAAGAAAGGTGAGTTCGTCGTTGAATTCAATATCCGTTAAGTCGTTGGCAGTCTTGGTGCGATAATCGTTTCCGGATAGATTTGTTTTGTTCAAAGTTATCATCGCTCCGCTCCGGTTAGTTGTTTAACCAATTCGTGTTTATCGTTTTTCTTATTTTTCTTCAGTTTGTTTCATGTTTGTTTTGTTGTTCTTGTTTATTTTTTAGGTAGAAATTGTTAGTTTAATGTTTGTTAGATTCAAATTGAAATTTAATTAATTATTTCTTCAATTTGTTTCATGTGTTTTATGTATTTTCAGAAATTGTTAACAATGTTTAAATCGTTTGAATCCGTCATGTTTGTTGTTTAAAATAAATTTAATTCATGTTCATCTTTGTTTGAAGTTCGTTTTAAATCCAGTGATTTAATGTGAGTTTGTTTTGGTTTTTGATCTGTTGATTTAATTTGAATCACGTATTTTGTTGTTAATATTGTTGTCTATTTTGCTCATTCATTTTTAGGTCTAAGTTAACCAGGATTGGTTCCCAATATGGTTAATTTATTTTCATTAATTTGAAGTTGTATGATTCATCTGTGTTCATATGATTTGTTGTTGAATTTATTTAGAAATTGGTCATATTAGCCATATTTTGGTTGAGATTGATTAGGTGAATTGGTTATAGCTGATGAGTAGTTTGGTAAATTGCAGTACGTTCAGTGGTTAAAATGGTAATTGCAATAAGGTAGGAGGGGTAGTTTTGGAATTGAACATTTTGAATAATTCTTTATGTTAAGCATGGGGGACAAAATGTAATGGGGTGGTGTTTGATATAATTGTTTAATATAATGGGGGACAAGACATAATGTAGTGGGGGAATATTGTAATTGTTTATGTTAGGCATGGGGGACAAAATGTAATGGGTTGGGATTGATATATTTATTTAATGTAGTGGGAGACAAAGCATGTAGGCATGGGGGACAAAGGTTTAAAATAAAGAAAATATTAATTAGTGGAGACAAAGCATGCCATTGGGGGAATATTTTGGGTTAGAGGTTCAAGACAATAGTCTTGTTATAAATAAGAGTCATTCTTGACATGAGGGGGGGGATTTTTTTCTAGAGAGATTTTTGGGAGAATATTTTTGAGAGTAATACATTCTGAAAATAAGAAAGAAGTGTGGTAGAGTTTTGAAAAGAGAAAGATAATTTGAACTTTCACTTGAATAATTTCCGTTTGCCTTTCCTTGAGTGTTATTCAAAATCAGTAAATTGCTGCATCTTGTATCCGTCTCTCTTCTGCTTTGATTGCGATTGCACTTTGGTATTGCTGATTTTTTAATCCGTTACTGGGTTATTCTACTGGTCGTTACTGGTTTTGCGGTGTTGCTGAACCTGCTGTTGCTGTGTTATTACTGTTGCTGACTCCTACTTCTTTTTCTTCTTGTACTGCCATTTCCAGGTACACATTTGTACACTCTCGGCTTGAAGCGAAATGAAATATTAATCAGGCTTTGTTCCTGTTGAATCCCTCCTGTTTAGATTTGTGTTTGAATATAATTTTCCTTTCTTTGTATAAAAATGTAGTCGATTAATTAATGAGTAATGGGGTTGCATATGTATAACTTCTTCATCTAATAATGTTAGTTTAAATTAATCAAATACTAGTTAATTTATTTTGATATTATGGTGTGTTAATCTCATGTTCTAGTATTATTGAATAATAGATTATAGAATGAAAGCAGTTTTTCTTTGTACAAACTCGATCGCAATTTTCCATTCGTATTAGCCGTAAACTAATACCTAATAAGTTACGTTTTTCAGCATGTAATTAATTGAGAAATTTTCTTTTAATTTTAGAGACAAACTTAATAGAAGAAATGTAGTCACTGTAGGTTTATCCTTAAAAATAAAAATGAGACGAGCCTCGCCAAATAAATCACACCTCGCTGGGGGCCCTCAATAAATACATAACCATTGACTAGACTTTAGATTTGGCCGTTTAATGAACCTTCACGGCCTCTTCCTAAAATAACAATACGTTAGTCTCTTTAGGACGCGCCTTAATAAATCTTACCTTCTTAAACTCGGGTGCACATTTATGTGACCCAAATCCAAATCTCAACGGAGTCGAAATGTATCTCTAATCATGGGTACATTGATTGTGACATGGTTCGAGATGCGTGTCCATGACGTTGCAAATTCCTTTAAAAATAATAATGAGATGAGTCTCGCCGAATAAAAATACAAAATTGCGGGGCCCTCAGTAAACATTGGCTTAAAAATTGCTTAGACTCCGGGATGGACCGTTTAGCAAAATTCCACGGCCCTACCCAAAGAAAAATGACACGCTAGTCGCTTTAAGCGCGTATTTAATAATGTTGGCTTCTTAAACTTGGGTGCACATTTATGTGACCCAAATCCAAATCTCAGCAGAGTTGAAATATGCCAACAACCACGGGTGCATTGATGTGACGTGGTTGGAGATGTGTTTCCACGATGTTGCAATTCTTGATAAAAATAATAATAATGACAAAAGCGGTTAAAAGTTAAAATTGGGACATAGGTTCAATATGTATTAAATCAGATAATCAAGTCGAATATGACAGTTGAGCGACCGTGCTAGAACCACGGAACTCGGGAATGCCTAACACCTTCTCCCGGGTTAACAGAATTCCTTATCCAGATTTCTAATACGCAGACTGTAATATAGAGTCATTCTTTTCCTCGATTCGGGATTAAAATTGGTGACTTGGGACACCCTCAATCTCCCAAGTGACGACTCTGAAATAAATAAACAAATCCCGTTTCGATTGTCCTTTAATTGGAAAAACTCCTTCACCCCTCACGGGGCGGAAAAAGGAGGTGTGACACATATTACCTTTTTAATACGAAAATTTTAAACACACTACACATATATGTCATGTATCTTGAATAGTAATTTCGATGGGAAAAGAACTGCTCATGCAACACACATATGTAATGTAAGATTATTCACTCCAATAATTAAGACAGACCCAACTCAGATGGAGAGTATACTGTTAATTTAAATCAAGTGAACATCATAATTAATAGCTCTAGTTCCATTGATCCAACATGTATACTCAGATTGAGAGTAAGTACACGATACCAATTACTAGTATTTCACATAGTGAGCTTACAATAACTTAGATAGAGAGCTAATACATGTTATTAATAACTAGTAACTATATCCAGTGAGTTCATAATACATTTATTCGATATGGAGAAAGACCTAATGTCAACGTATAAATTTATTATCTCACTATAAATAAAAAATGGAGACCATAGAGGTTAATTCCTATCACTACTTTATCGCAACCACGAACTTTTCTCTGAGGATTAAGTTCCATAATTAAGAAAATGCTCAATGCCCCATTTAAAAAGTCTTAAAACGCTAAAAATAACGTTTTCACTGCACAACAGAGAGTATTGTTCACTAAGTTATTTCTGGTAAACCTACCAAATTTCATATCAATCGGAGATTGTTAAAATTACAATCTCCAAAAATTGCGATCAAATTTAGAAAATTACCATTTTAAGCATTTTTTAAGAATTTAAAATATGACCTACATTTTTTATCATATACCAATTCATGTCAAATCAACATGTGTTATCATGTTCCATATTAGACATAGATAAAATGATAGAAAGAATGACTTTTCGTATGTAAATCAAATTTTAATTCACCAAACCTCCAAAAACTCATCTAAATGATCCTGAATCGTCAAAATACGATGTGATTCACTGCATACCATTGAGTTCTTCTTAAATGATCATTTCTGATGATCTTACCGAATTTCAGGTCATTCGGAGATCGTGAAATTCACGATCGCCAAAACTAGACCAAATTCGAATAAATTATTTTTGGTGTATTTAGGATTAAATCCATGTGATTTTCATTCTTTGCTATATATCAGATCAAGTTAAATCATCATGTTTTAGATTTAACACAAATATAGCTGATATATAAAGAATAATTTTTCATATTTATAACAAATTCAATTTAATAAATTGCTTGAAAACCCATCTAAACGACCTCAAAATACAAAAAAATAGCATGATTCATTGCATAGCAGTGAGGTTTTTTCACTAGATCGTTTTCGATGAACCTACCAAGTTTCAGGTCAATCGGAGTTTGTCAAATTCATGACCACCAGCCTATAACCAAACTCAGAGAATAACCATTTTAAGCAGTTTCATGAATTAAAATAAATATGACATTGATTTCCATTCTCCTTATAATTATACTATGATCTCAAGGCATATATTATGTTCTTCCTATTTCTAGGATACATAATATCTCCTTTTGCAATATATTATCCTTTTATTAAATACACAAGAACCTAAGATATTATATTTTCTCCCGTTCTGTGAAAACCCCAATATCTCTTCCCATGGGTGGAGTTAGTTGAACTAGTACCCAAAGATAAAACTCTTTTTCTAGTTAAGAACCTCCACCATTAATGTAGATTTCTCAAGGATAATTTTCACATGGTATATTAAGCAGATTTCAATGACTCAATAAATAGACCATTTTGTGGATCCTACTTATTAATCATAATGCTCAATCCATGAATAGACATAATTTCACATATACAAATTTACTAAGAATTTTTCATGAGTTTAAATAAACAAACCACTTTAGTAGAAACTATTTATTACTCATAAAATTCTCAATTATTTTATGGCAGAATATATACCATAGCTTAAAAGCCATACCAACAATATAAAATTCATATAAAATACAGTCATATTTTACTTAATTAGAACCTCTAATCAGAGAACAAATTCTTCATCGAAAATCCAAAACTAGTAATCACGTAGGGCATGAAAACATAAACTAAAATTTGAGAAATTTTTTATGCACAAATATGCCAAACGCTCCAATCATTAGTCATCCAGGATGTCAAATAGAGGATTTCATTTTCTTACAAAATAATTATATCATCACACAATATCAATTATACCTTGTAAGACCTAGTCAATAAAATCATGCACCTCTATTATTGAATTTAATACAACAAAACGTCTATTTGCTAATAGCCAATGTGTAAACCTATTATATGACCAATATTTAATCATGGGGACCATTGGGTGTCACCCGCACCACCATTGAATTAAAAACTAATTAAAATTATTAAAAAATAATTTTCAAAAAATAAAAAACATCCAAAACATAGTCCAAAAGGCCTCAAAACGTCGAAAAACACCATGATTCACCGCTAAAGCAGTGCGTTTTTCGCACCACGTCATTTCGATGGACCCACCAAGTTCTAGCTCAATCTGAGTCCGTCAAGTTCGCTGACCTCCGAAAATACCGACAATTCAGTCAAAATCAGGTTTTGCGTTTTTCTAGGGTTTACCAAAAAAAATATCCAGATCATCCCAATCAAATATAATTAAAAAATAAATATCTCATGATTACAAGAACAATCCAAATTTTTTGCACAATTAATTCACAAAACAGTAGTGCAGTTTTTCAGAAAACCACATATACATGTAATTCAATAACGCACATAAACACGATATTCTTGTTTCATAAAAAACTTAGTTATATAATTAGATATGAGTGGGCTCTGATACCAATTAATGGATTATAATAAGCAGCGGAAGCAATCCCAGTATCAAAATCACATGTAATCTAGACAACTAGTATAAACAAGATTTCACGGGTTACCTCTTGAAGCGTGGACAAAGCTCCTTTATCACGTGAGTCTCCAATTCCACAGCAATTCGATAAATTCTCCACCACCCGCACGTTCACGATCTCCGAACGTTCCACGGTCTTCTACTGTGTTACCCAAATAATATCCGGAAATAGTAATTTTGTGGGAGAAAAATTTTCTAGGAAAAAGGTTGAAAAATTCGGCCACTCTTGTTCTCTCCCTCTAGGTGGAAAACCCTATGTATTTATAGCACAAGTTTTAAGGGTTAAGACCCTTTTCCAAAACCTGTTAGGGTTTTCTTTTCCACCAGAAAAAAGGATTCCTTTATTTCCTACTTATTTAGGCACAGTATGGACCACAAAATTTAATTAACAAGGCTCCAATTATGGAATTAATTTCTAATTTTCGAAATTAATATCCACCATAATTAATTACGAATTATTCCACTTAAAATCCGTAATTGCACTCCTTATTCAATTTCGAAATTCATCCATTAAATCTTATTTAACTCCCCATGTTAAGATTCATATACTAATCAATTAAATTAAATTACTGACGATTAATTTATTGATTATTTCCTTTAGACTTTCGCTTAACTTATTTCATGTGTCGGATACAAAATTCACCGGCCGGGTTTACACATGAAAACTTATAAGCTTTCATAAAGGTGTATCATCAATCTCTAAACCGAGACATGGATTCCATCAACTAACTATTACTTCACCAATGTACATTATTATTATCCAATTTACCAGGCATATTGACCCCCGAAAGAATCTTTACTTTAATCTAAAAACGGCAAAGGGCTAAATATACCTCTCTACTTTTAAATATTGTTTACTTGTATCCCTCGTTATACTATTGGGCTATCTATACCCCTATCGTCAAACTATTGGGCTATCTATACCCCTATTGTCATACTTTGAAACAAAAATACCCGTATTTTGGATGGAATGACACATGGCAACACTAGATTAAAGCGACCCATTTCTTTTTTTTACCCGACCCGTTTTTAAAAAATCCCACAACCCGATCCATATTTTCATTTTTTTCCAATTTGTTTTTTAAAATTTCAGTTTTTAAAAACCGAAAATATTTGTTAAAAAACGAAAATATTTTTTTTTCTATTTTTACAAAAAAAAATTCAGTTTATACGAATTTGTTTTTTCAGTTTTTACAAAAAGAAAATCTTTAAAAAAACTGGAAAAAAAATATTTTTCAAAAACGAAAATATTTTGTTGGAAATATTTTTTTCAGTTTTTTAAAAACGAAAATTTTCCAGTTTTTACAATTTTTTTCAGTTTTTACAAATATGTTTTTACAGTTTTTACAAAAAAAATATTTTGTTAAAAAATGATTTTTTTAGTTTTTACAATTTGTTTTAAAAAATATTTTCAGTATCTACTCAGTTTAAAAAAACGAAAATATTTTGCAATTTATTTTAAAGTTTTACAAAAAGAAAATTCTTTAAAAAAACTGAAAAATAAAAATATGGTTCGGGTTGTGGGTTTTTTGTAAAATGGGTTGGGTAAAAAAAAGAAATGGGTCATTTTAATCTGGTGCTGCCACATGGCACTCCATCCAAAATAGGGGTATTTTTGTTCCAAGGTATGACGGTAGAGGTGTGGATAACCCAATAGTATAACGAAGGGTACAGGTAAACAATATTTGAAAGTAGAGAGGTATATTTGGCCCTTTACCGAAATCAAAATCAAAACAATAATAATATACACAACTAATAATAATTATATTAAGATTAAGAGTATAAGTACATTTAATGGCTAGAGAGTTTATTTTATTAAGTCAGTATAAAATACTTATCTCTACCTGGTCCGTTTAATACATACAAAATGTACTAGCACAAGAAGTTGGAATTAAACCATTCTCATAATCAAGATAAATTATATTTAATCTTGTGCTACAATTATCCATGAGAAAATGGAATTTCAATAACACGACTATTAGCCTCCCCCAAAGACCTACAACAGTTGATCGCCTGAGAAAATGGAATATAGATGTCCCAAGTGATTGTATACTATATATGCAGCAAGGCAAAGGGAAGAAATTTTGAATCGCCTCTCTTTGAGTGTGATTATGCTAAGTTAATATGGGCCACATTGTTAGACTGGATGGGTGAAAAAATTCTATTGGTTGCTGAAAAAGTAAAGTACAATGGCAAGAGAAACAACAATAGCAGGACTAGAGCGATTTTCTCTTATTTTCAGGTACAATATATTATACTTGGACTGAGAGGAACATGCGTTGATTCTAAAAGCAAAAGATTAATTATGCTCGAAGGGTCAGAGAGATAGTACTGTAGCTGCATATCAAAGGTCAACAAAAGAGTCAAATGGATCGGAAGAGTTTATTACTTATTATTGAGCCAGGATAGTATTTGTATGTGTAGAAAGTTCAGGGGTTAAAGTGTACAGATTAGAAGTTAGTACCTAACTTAACTAATGAGATGTTAGTTAGTGTCTGTATATAAGTAGTTAGCTAAGCTTTGTTTGTCAGCTAATTCATTTTTCCTCTCCAATCGTGAATAACAATTAAGATTTTACAGATTGCCTTCTCTCTCATTCTCTCATGCATGTCTGCTTTCCTTGAAATCTGATATGGTATCAGAGTGGACGATCTAATTCCGTTGTATCTTCCTTCTTTCTGTCACTCTTATAGTTCTGATTTGTTCTATCGACTTTCATTCTCGTCGGAGTTCGTCGTCCCAGAGCTAGGGTTCCTAATTCAGAGCAAAAATGGCTAATGATGGATTGAATGCTGAGAATGTGCAAGGACACACTCATCCTGTTGAGACTGTGCAAGGACACACTCATCCCATTGAGGCTATGGTAGGACACACTCATCCTTTGTATTTATGACCATCAGACACGCCGGGAGAGCATCTGATTGAATTCAAGCTGATAGGGACAGAGAACTACAATTTGTGGTCTAGATCTATGAGAATTGGACTGTTTACGAAGAACAAAATTGGATTTATTGATGGACCTGTAAGAAGGAGAATTTTGAGCAAAATTTGCATGATCAGTGGGAGAGATGCAATGCATTCGTGCTATCATAGATAATGAATGTTGTCACCAAAGAGCTCTATAGTACTGTGGTCTATGGGTCATCTGCGTGTAATGTGTGGAGAGATCTGAAGGAAATGTTTGATAAGAGGAACATCTCTAGAATCTACAATTTGTCGCAGAAAATTATAGCCCTTAAGCAAGGTTTGGCACCAGTCTCTATTTACTATTCTAAACTGAAGGACCTATGGGATGAATATGAGCTATGACACCTACTCCTTCATGTCCATGTCCTGAGTCAAGGATATTTGTGGAACATATTGAGCAACAACGTCTAGTGCAGTTTCTAAGTGGTCTCAATGAATCATTTGCTCAGGTGAAAGGTCAGATTATGTTGATGATTCCAACTCCAAACATCAATGAAGCCTATGCAATGGCTGTGCAGGATGAGAGTCAACGAGCTAAGGCAGCTAGCATCAGTAACTTGGAAATAGGAGCTCAAGCAATGACTTATAACACAGGTCATGTAGCTAACCCAATGGCTTCCAATGCAGGTTATGGAGCTAATGTTGTGGGCTATAACACAGGGCAAACATACACTGGAGGCTACAAGCAGAAGAATCAGCTGTATTGTGATTATTGCAAGTACAAGGGACACACTAGGGATGTCTGTTACAAATTGGTAGGATATCCTGCAGATTTCAAACCAAAGAGGAAGAACTTTGGAAGGAATGCAACTGCAGCACATGTGCAGATGGACAAATGTACAGCAGCCCCAAATGAACAGATAGAAAGGTCAAAAGCTGAACCTGCAGGACATTTCTTTACAGAGGAGCAATATCTTCAGTTGCTAAGAATGCTCAACCAGGTCAACACCAACACCAACACTTCAACTGATACAGCTGCCCATGCCAAGGTCACAGGTATACCACTATCACTTCTGAGTATGATCAAAGAAAATAGGTGGATTATAGACTCGGGAGCTACGAATCACATGGTGTCTCGCCTACATCTGTATATTGATTATATGGAACTGTCTGAGAGTAATTCAAGAAAGATGTAATTACCTACTGGAGAGACAAGTGTGATCACACACTTAGGGACTTCCAGCATATTAGATAACATAGTGATTAAGAATGTGCTCTTTATACCTAAGTTTAGGTATAATTTGTTATCAGTATCTAAACTGACCAGGGATTTAAACTTATTTCTTGCCTTCTTTCCTGCCTGTTGTATATTCCAGGACATTTGCAATGGCAAGGTGAAGGGGATTGGTAGAATGGAGCATGGATTGTATGTGCTGGATCAGAATATCAAAGTTAACACACATGGAGGATTGCTTGTTGGTCTCATTTCTTCTATGTTGCCTATTAATAGAATAAATGTTGCCTTATGGCATAAATGATTAGGGCATGTGCCTATAGAGACTATGAAAAGAATGCATATGTTTAGAAACACAAAACTTGTTGACTGTAATGATCCATGTTCTATATGCCCTTTGGCTAAACAAACCCGTTTACCTTTCCCAGATAGCATTACAAAGAGTTATGCATTGGGTGATCTTACACATGCAGATGTGTGTAATAGTATTTCTTGACTCTTGTAGATGATTTCAGTAGATTCACATGGGTGTGCCTCTTGAATTCTAAGGATGAATCGATTGTGGTGTTGAAGTTCTTCATTGCTTTAATTAGAACAAAATTTTCTTCCAATGTCAAAGTCCTCAGAACAGCTAATGGAGGAGAATTTTTCAACAACCAGCTCAAGGAGTTACTTTGTGCAGAGGGGATTACTCATCAAAGTACATGTCCATATACCCCTCAACGGAATGGGGTAGTGGAAAGAAGACATAGATACATATTAGACACTGCCAGATCCTTAAGGTTCCAAGCTAATTTACTCTTAAGGTTTTGGGGAGAGTGTATTATGACTGCAGTGTATCTGATAAATAGAATTCCCTCTAGAATATTAGGTGGAAAATGTCCATTTGAGCTGTTATTCAACAAAGCCCCATCATTGGATCATCTTATAGTATTTGGATGCCTTTGCTATGCTGCAAATTTGAAGAAAAGGGACGAGTTTTCTGCCAGGGCTATTCCTGCAGTATTCTTGGGTTATTCCTTAACTCAGAAAGGTTATAAACTGTTTGATCTAACTAATTGAATAGTTTTTATCAGCAGGGATGTTGTTTTCCAGGAAGATAGTTTCCCATTTATGCAGCAGCCAGGTGAATGCAGTTCAAGTTCAACTATTCCATCCACAGATCAAGATCATAATACACCTGTTACTGGCCCTGATGCTCTATCTCCAACAACTATTTTTCCAATTGATGAACCTTCAGTTGATGTAATGCCCACAGATCCACCGCCTCCAGATATACAGGAGGACATGTCACTCAATAGTCCCATTGATGTTGCTTCCCCTACATCCCATAGTATGGATTCTCATACATTATCTACTGCTGATTCTATTCTACACTCACCAGCATCATTACCTCAATATGAAGGCAATTTTGAACCTCGCAGAAGCTCTCGAACTTCTAGACCTCCTATCTAGATGCAAGATTATGTAGGTCACCAAAAGAATGCCTACCCTATTTCCAACTTTGTTAGCTATCTCCATTCGAAGCCTCATTACTCCAAATGTTTGGCTACTTACTCTTCTGAGACAGAACCAAAAACTTTTGCTGAAGCTGCTAAGGATCCAAAGTGGGTTGATGCCATGCAACAAGAAATCCAAGCCTTGGAAGATAATCAAACTTGGAGCTTGGTGCCATTGCCACCTGGAAAGCAACCTATAGGGTGCAAGTGGGTGTTCAAAATTAAGTATCATGCTTCAGGAAAGATCGAGAGATTCAAAGATCGACTGGTAGCAAAGGGCTACACACAGAAGGAGGGCCTTGACTACACTGACACATTCTCACCTGTTGCTAAAATGGTGACAGTAAGATCAGTTGTGGCATTAGCAGCTTCCTCTGGTTGGCCCTTCTATCAGATGGATGTTCATAATGTTTTTTTGCAAGGTGACTTAGTTGAAGAAGTTTATATGTTTGTCCCTCCTGGTTTCTCTAAGGGTATTGACAAGCAGGGGGAGTACCTTGTATGCAGGTTGCATAAGTCCTTGTATGGGCTTAAACAGGCATCTCGACAATGGAATATCAAGCTATCTAAGGCACTACAGACCATGGGGTTCTCTTAAAGCCATTATGATCACTCTCTATTTACTAAGAAAACTGACACATCTCTTGTTCTAGTGCTCATTTATATGGATGATTTGATAGTCACTAGGAACAACATTACAGAAATTGACAGGACAAGGGCCAAGCTGCAGCAGTGTTTTAGAATGAAGGATCTTGGAGAATTGAATTTTTCCTTGGATTGAGTTTGCTCGATCTGAAAATGGCATATACATGAGCCAACATAAATATGCATTAGAGCTAATTTCAGAACTTGGATTAGCCGAAACCAAACCCTCTAGCACACCATTAAAAGTAAATCAGAAGTTGACCTCTGTTGATTTTGACAGGATAACCTCTTCTTCTGATGACAGTGTTCAAGACCCTCTCTTGAAGGATGCTGGTGAATATCAAAGATTATTGGGAAGATTATTGTATTTGACAATGACTAAGCCGGATATATCATTTGTTGTACAAACATTAAGTCAGTACATGCATTCTCCCAAACAGTCTCATTTAGATGCAGCAAGGAGAGATGTCAAATATGTTAAAAATGCACTAGGGCAGGGACTGTTATTACCATCATCAGGTGATGGGACACTGAAGGCATACTGTGATGCTGATTGGGGAGCATGCCTCCAAACGAGAAGATCAGTCACTGGTTACTGCGTATTCTTTGGCAATGCTTTGATTTCCTGGAAATCAAAGAAACAGGACACAGTGGCAAGAAGTTCAGCTGAAGTTGAGTTTAGGAGCATGGCTTCCACTGCAGCAGAGATTGTGTGGCCTATTGGTCTGTTTGGTGAGTTGGATGTAAAGTTACAACTGTTGTGGCTCTATTCTGTGATAGCAAGGCAGCAATCCAAATCGCAGCAAATCCTATCTTTCATGAACGTACGGAGCATATTGACATTGATTGCCATTTTATTAGAGAGAAGATAAAGGCTGGCATCATCAAGACTATACATGTGAATACTAAGGAGCAAATAGCAGACATATTAACTAAGGGGCTGGGAAGAACACAACACCAGTATTTGCTATGCAAGCTTGGAGTGAAGAACCTTTTTCTACCCTCCAGCTTGAGGGGGAGTATTGAGCCAGGATAGTATTTGTATGTGTAGAAAGTTTAGGGGTTAAAGTGTACTTAACTAATGAGATGTTAGTTAGTGTCTGTATATAAGTAGTTAGCTGAGCTTTGTTTGTCAGCTAATTCATTTTTCCTCTCCAATCGTGAATAACAATGGAGATTTTACAGATTGCCTTCTCTCTCATTCTCTGATGCATGTCTGCTTTCCTTGAAATCTTATACTTATAAAAGATGAATAGTTTTCCTGTTTAAGCGTATAGGAGAATAGCATGACTAGCTTAGATAGGAGATGATATAGTGCTGTAACAGGTGTCCATCAAAGAGTGCGGAACCAAAATGTGGTTTATTTTTACTCAAAATACTCAAATAAGTGTAAAAAAAAGTTACCAAATTATATATAACGCCACAAATAGTGGCGCTATACAGTAACGTTAACTGCACCGTTACTGTATAGCGCCACTATTTGTGGCCTTATACTGACACACCTTACATAGCGCCATTAATAGTGGCGTTATATGCCTTATTACCTGACCCCACCAATAATTTCTGGGTTCAATAATTTAAATGCGTATAAAGCCACTTTTTGTGGCGCTATATACAAAAAAAAAAAAAAACGGCTAGCCATTTTCTATATAAACATCGTAGAATCGCCACAACTTCATTCAAATTTTTTTTTAACTCTTGTTGGTTTCTATTGTTGTTAAATTCTCCAGCATTTTTTCATTATGTCTGAAGAACGTAGAATAAGAGTATCATTATATTGGGGGGTGAGGTTGTGATGGAGAATAACTCTGTGGGCTACAGTTTACCTGCTAAGTGTAATGTTAAATTGCTACTTTCAATGGAGTACGAAACATTGATATCATTGTTATGCAAAAAAATGAGTGTGAGAAAACGTTCAGTGATACTCAAAGTAATCGGAAGATATCCGTATTCCGTTATGCCGCAAGGGGTTGCTTTTTAATCAGAGTTTAACATCGACGATGATGACACTTTGAGTGATTTCTTGAGGAATCCGGACGAATGCCGAGAATTTCTTGTAATCACAATGTTGGAGATGTACGTGAAGGTCGAAGACGTTCCAAAAAATAAGGTTGTGCGTAGTAGAGATAACCCCCAGTCATCGGGTGGTTATTCTGGATCAGTTTTTGCCGGACATGTTCCAGATGAAAGAATTTTTCTTGATTTAAATTTATCACCGTCGGCGAATGAGCAGCGAGAAAATAATTAATACCCTGCTTTCCATAATTCACAAGAAGAGTGGTAAACTTCAATTTTCATTTGTGTTAATTATGTATATTTTTGCGTATTGAATTAATTTTAACGCTCATTTATTTAATAGGGGGTACTGGCCGGATATGAATTTTACAAGTGGCCCATCCGGTAGTCATCACCTAACTGAAAACGTCCATCATGGAATGTCATCACATTACAACTTGTAAGTGAAAAGCTACAGCCATATATAAAGCATTTATTTATTTAGTAGCTTATATTTTTGTTGAAATGTGCAGTGAAAACGAGCAAGTTGAACTACCCGTACTCACTCAATTGCCCGAAAACAACGTATTACATCAGGATCTGGCAGATGAACAGAGTAAGGAAGAGAACAGCGATTACGATAACAATGCCGATGAATCGGGAGACGAGACACCATTTTCTCGTGAGGATGGTAATGAAGAGGACGAGGAGGAAGGACCCGATTTGAAGAGAGCCCCCCATAGACGAAAAGTGAATGAGTCTGAATTGCCGTTTCATTCAAGGGATATTCCTTATATTGATAACTTGCCAGCCGTGCCGGATGTGGAAGCTCTCACAAGGGATTTTGATGAAATCCGGACAGCAATGTGGGATGAGTCTAGACCAACGGTGCTTGCAAAGGGGATGTTTTTTCCTGATAAAGCACGCGTAAGCAGGGCTTGTAAAATACACAATGTTAAAGAGTGTCGTGAGATACAGGTATCGGAGTCAAGTCCGACGGTATACAAGGCTATTTGGCGCAGGTGGTTTTGTCCATGTAATTGGATGTTGCGTGCGTCGAAGAAGAAAACAGGTATGTGGAAAGTGGGTAAATACATTCCCACCCACACATGCGAAATGGACACTTTCAACGGGAATCACTTCAACTTGGATATTGACTTGATATCTCTTGTACTTATTCCGCACATCGAAGCGTCCATAAGGTATAAAATCAAAGAGTGCATTACAGCAGTCTACTAGGAATATGGCCACACAATTACTAAAAGAAAGGCATATCTTGGGCGCAAAAGAGCGTTTGAAATAGTCTATGGTAACTGGGATAAGTCATTTGCAGATCTGCCTAGCTACATGGCTGCGCTGCAGCACTTTAACCCCGGAACAGTTATTGAATGGAAGCTTGAGCGGAGTCCGGGTAAACCAGAATATATATTCAATTACGTGTTCTGGGCGTTTAAGCCAGCAATTGATGGTTTTCCGTATTGCCGGCCCGTAATATCCATAGACGGAACTCATGTCTATGGAAAGTACGATATCAAGCTATTGATAGCCATGGCAGTGGATGCTAATGGACATATATTTCCTCTAGCCTTTGCTATTTCTGCAAATGAAAGCACAGAGACGTGGACAATGTTTTTGAACCACTTGAAAGAGCACGTTGTCAAACATCGTTCAGGTATTTGTCTAATATCTGATCGGCACGGGGGTATATTAAGTTCTGTGGAGAACCTTCCTGCCTGGCAAGAACCTTATGCATACCACCGTTACTGTGTGAGGCACTTTAAGGCCAATTTCAAGAAGGCACATCCCAAAAAAGATCTACATGATTTGATGTGGATGGCAGCAACAGACCACCAACAACATAAATTCCGGAGGCATATGGATTCTATCAGGCAAGAAGACGATGCAGCATATCGTTGGTTAATGCGACATGATCCTGAAAAGTGGACGTTGCATGTAGATGGTGGCAGACGCTGGGGAATTCTTACTACAAACGTGTCAGAATCCTTCAACGGGTTATTAAAGTCGGCAAGAGGATTGCCCGTCACAACCATGGTGCGTATGTCGTTCAAGCAGATGGCGGAGAGGTTTGTACAACGGTCTGTAGCTGCAACGGAATTGATGGAAAGGGGTGTTGAATTTATGCCAGTGCCTATGAAGAGATTAGAGAAATACATACGACGAGCACATTGACATTCCTTTTTGCAATATGATAACGAACGAGGTATTTTTGAAGTTCGCACCGCTATCCATAATAATCGGGGTAATAATGTACATACTGTAAGTGAATCCACAAGGTTATGCTCATGTGGGAAATGGTCAATCTACCACATGCCTTGTTCACATGCCATCAAGTGTTTTCAACGTGTTGGTTATGCGAAGACCAACTATATTGATCAACAATATAGTGTTTCCAAATACCTAAACACATATAGTGGTCAGTTGCAACCAGTGGGTTCTGAGCATTACTGGCCCCCAGAACCATTTAAAATGGTGTGTAACAAGTCCTATTTGCGTAAAAGACAGGTGCAGAAGAGAACGCGTATACGGAACCAAATGGATGTTAGTGATATCGTATATGCACGCAAATGTGGTATATGCTCGCAAACAGGCCACGACCGTAGAAAATGTCCTTTGGGTGGCAACAATAATCAAGCTCAGGGCGGGTGTTCTTCTATTGTACCTAACTACCCATGAGTTCATGTTGTAATAATTAGTTGTTATGTATACGATTTAAGTATTTATGAAATAATATTTTCTTGTTTGTTAATTATGATTTGTACTTTCCCTTTTTACCTATTTAAATAATAATTTAATATAATTATCGGTATATTTATTATGTGTGTTATCTTGTCGCTATCACGATATTTAATACACAAAATATACATATGGCTCTATGTGTGTCTTGTCTTGTCGAACTGAAAAAGCTGAAAACATCATGATATGGCGCCATTAGATATGTGTGACCGGCTGACATAAAGTCGTCTCGTCAACATCATGATATGGCACCATTAGATATGGCGCTATCTAATATAGCGCCATTAAATATGGCACTATCTAATATAGCGCCATTAGATATGGCGCTATATGTGTCTTGTTTAGCCTATAAATAATGGGGTCATTGTAGTTATTTTGTGTGCTAAAAATTTCCCCCAAGAAATATTTCATTAAAAGTAAGTAAGATTTTTATTATAAGCAAATAGTTCACAAATGGCTCAACCTGGTCGTCCACCAATTTGCTTATGTGGAAAACTATGCATGATGGATTGTGGGTGGGAAGGTGCTAACGTTGGACGCCGCTATTGGTGCTGTATGAACAAGTTGTACAAGCAACCCGACGAACCTACTTGTGAATTTGATGAATGGGCTGAGCAACCATGTTATCGGGAAAGCTACAGGGATAGATTACAGGAATTTCATAATATGTTGTTATACCAGCATAGAATACAAAAGGAGGGAGATAGAATTATTACAGAAATGAGAGAGAAACTGAAGGAGGTGGAAGATAAAAAATGGAGAGCAGAATGGAATTGTGAAGCACACAAGGAACGCAACGAAAAATATAAACGGGAACTTGCGGAGGTGAAGGCGAGAGTGAAAGAGTTAGAAGAAGAAAAAGAACAAATGGAAGAACGATTTAAGTGGTTGGAGCGAAGAATAAATGACAACTGAGGATGGAGCATTGACGTGTATATGTTTAGTGTCATTTTCAGATATCATGTATTTTTATTATGTTGTCCTGTTATGTTTGTGTTTGTGTTGTAGTAATGTTTTCCTTGTTTGTTGTACTAAATTTTATTTTAATTTAAGTGGAAGTTAAGTTTAAGTTGTTGTGTTACTATACCAAAAACTATAAAACGAAATGAGAACTAAAAAAAAGTAATTGTCATATTCGACTAAATATTGTTGTTAATGTATACAAAAATATTATTTACACCAAAAAAACAAAAATATGGAAGACCGAATCAATGTGTCCCGCATCCGGTGTGTCTCAAAGTAGCCGTTGGCCTGAGGCGCATCCCCTGCCGCCCGGGTACGCTATCAGGATCATCATCATCAAGTCGTCTCCTTATGGCCGGATGCGGCACAGGATGACATGTATCGGTGGTGCTGTCAGGTCCAGTAGAAGGCTACATAATAATATCAAACTTAGTATAGAAAACTACATAACAATTCACAAAAATTTATATTGTATTACCATAATCGTGTCTGGATCCTGAATGTAGTCATCTGTCGCAGAATCGCATGAAGCCTAAAAAAGTAAATTAATAAAGTTAAAACAAAATAAATAAGTTATAGTAAAAACAATAATAAAATTAATACTAATAAACTCATACCTGCGCATGTGATGAGCTGCCATAACTCAGTCGGTGCCCACTATCAAAATCTCGGATCGGTCGAGACTCATCAGTGGTAGACGGGCCAGGGAAATATCTACCCAACTCCACTCCTTGAAAATCCGAGCCCATGATCAAGAATTGACCCGATGGGGTCACCTGCGACGTCCCTGGAGTGTCATAAATGCCAAGGCTGTAAGACGGCATGTCGGTCTCATGTATGCCACCTCCCATATCAGCAGCAACATCATCAGCAGGAGCCTCAAAGCCCCCTTGCTGGGGACCTCCTCTCCGCCCACGACCACGTCGTCCAACACCAGCAGGTCGTCGTGAAGCAGCAACAACTCGTCGGCCACCACCCCGTGGCATACCACGACCTCGCTGGTATGTGGCTGGGTCAACATAATCTGGCTGGTGTGCCAAACGCTGATCCGATCGGCCTCGCTGCAGTGTCTGGGCAGCCACATCCATTAAGCGACGACTACAGTCCTGCATGATCACAGGGTCGTGGACATAACTCTGCATCTGCTTCCCCATACGATATACGGTATGCAGTCCAATCGCCTGCACAAAAGTTTTTAATATAAACTACGTATTTGACTAGAAATTACTATTAATGTAATTGATAATAACAGAAAACATACCAGAGCCTCATGTCTCCCGGCGTATGAGACGTACCGACCATCTACCTGATGAACTGGGTTCCCGATAAAAAGTCGGGAAACAGTGCGGTACCATGCCATATAAACTTCGATAGGAAAGTGTTGCAGAGCTGGGGTCAAGTCCCCTCGGCTGTCCCAAATACCCAACTGCGCTGTCAGCCACTCAATAAATGTGTTGTCCACTCTCATCCTATCATCCATCTCATAATGTAAAGGATCCCATGCAGGCTGAGTCGGTATAGACTGCGGAAATCCAAACTGACAAAATACTCGCTCTGAGGCATGATGCTAAACAATATCGAGGCACGTGAGAGGGACAGAAGCCCTCCAAATATGGCGACCGTGCATGCAATACGCTGGCAGGGTACCTATCAGCTCTTCGCTGTACGGCGTCCAGATGAACTATCAAATAATAACACAAACCGTTAGTATGCGCAACACCTAGTTAAACAATAATTGGTAAGTTTAGTTAGATATTCACCTATGCATCCTCCAGAAAATCCAACACATCCCTACAGAAGGGGAGATTATGATGGCCATGATACTCTCGTGCAAGTCTACGACGCAATACCCACCTACAAGCTAGAGGGAGATCAGGAATATGTACATTAGCCGGTAGCTGTGGTAGAGGTGGCCGAAGTTGCAGAAATCGCTCCCACACCCAAACCGAAAACAGAAAGTTGACGTACAGATTAACTATAACTAGGTAGAATTGGAACTAAACGACAAATTATTTGAATAAGTTGTCACCTGTAGAAGTGGCAGAAAACCAGAAACGTCTCTCTGTGTGCCCATGGATGCCCGGCACATCTGCATGTACAAAAAAGATAGGACAGCACCACCCCAGCTGTAGCTGACTGTATCATCAAAGTCTGCAATATGATGCGGAAAATGAAGGATCACTAGGTTCCCCGAAGTGTTCGGGAACAAGATCCCCCCAAATAGAAGGAGCAACAACAGCCTCGTATATTGCTCCACATCCACCTCCGCTGAGTCATCGGTGATAGTACCGTGGATCTGCACCAAGTGGTCTCTAATGGGGACCAACTGCATACGACTGCTCCCAATTGCTACATCTGGGTCCTCAGACCTGAAGCCCGTGATCCTGTGCAGCATATCCATATATGAAGCCCGGTTAAAATATCTCATATTCTCAGGCAGTAAAACTGGCAAGCCATCGGTGGACAGGCCATATAAAATCTCGACGTCCTGGAGTGTGATGGTGGCTTCGCCGATGGGCAGATGGAAAGTGTGCGTCTCCGGTCGCCACCGCTCAATCAACGCCGTGATCAAAGCATAGTCGAGCTGTATCCGGCCAATGCTAATGATCCTATATAATCCCATCTCCTCCAGGTGATGGACCACACGGGGCTGTAGAACGCGGGGAGGAGTCAAAAACTCCCACAATAAATCCACTCTCCTGCCCCGAAAAGTCTGCGTAAGCAACTCTCTCCCCCATATATGCTCGGATCTATGCTGGGGCTGTAGGGGTAGTAGCTCCGACGTCCGAGGGCCGGGATGTATAGGTGCATCCATGTCGTCAACTGCAAATTCATAATTTTTAATAACTATCATTAAAATTTATGTGTGTTTTTTATAATTTAAATTCATATTTTTTAACAACTTAATTGTAAAAATTATATATATACTTATGGGTTTCGTGCTAGATTTTCTGAGGCCCAGTGGTACCAAACTATCATTAATAATTTTATGTTTTTTTAATAATTTTTATTCATATTTTTTAATAACTTAATTGTAAAAATTATATATATATATATATATATATATATATATATATATATATATATATATATATATATATATATATATATATATATTATAATTATGGGTTTCGTGCTAGATTTTCTGAGGCCCAGTAGTACCAAACTATCATTAATAATTTTATGTTTTTTTATAATTTTTATTCATATTTTTTAATAAATTAATTGTAAGAATTATATATATATAATTATGGGTTTCGTGCTAGAATATAGGTTTCGTGCTAGAATATAAGATAATTAAACAATTACTACACAATACTATGCTACAAGGCTCTACATTTTACTACGCTAAAAGGGTCTAAGTTTTACTACTCTAAAAAGGTCTATGTTTTACTACGCTAAAAAAGTATACATTTTACTACGCTAAAAAATAATCTAAACTAAAAGGCATAAAAACACATAAATATACATGAGGATATTAACAAACACATTTTTTAGACTAATTTACATATTTTTATACAACACTAAAATTAAATCCGGATAAAATTTAACATGCTAGTTTCGGAAAAAATAAACACAAACCGAAATAGAACACATACAAATCAAGTAATATGCATTGTTATAAAAGTTTCAACTTAAAATAAATCGAAATACCTCGATTTAGAATTTTCGAAATGTAGATAGATCGAAATTTTGACTCCGGAAAAGTGAATCCACAATAACACGAAGCTCTACTCGACAGTGGGACCACAAATATTAAACTTTTATGTGACGGGGGGACCCAAAAAAATTTTGTTTTTTAATGGGGGCAGAATCGGTGGTGGTGGTGGTGGGGGACCAGAAATGAAAATGAGGGAGATGGAACGAAGAAGAAGAAGATGAAGGATTTGTATTAAGGGGTATAGCGCCACTATTAATGGCGCTATGTGTTCAGGTAATAAGGCGTATAACGCCACTATTAATGGCGCTATGTAAGGTTTGTCAGTATAACGCCACTAATAGTGGCGCTATACAATAACGGTACAGTTAACGTTACTGTATAGCGCCACTATTAGTGGCGTTATATATAGTTTGGTAACTTTTTTTTTTACACTTATTTGCGTATTTTGAGTAAAAATAAACCACATTTTGGTTTCGCACTCTTCACCAGAAAGGGTCTAACTCTAGAGTCCAATGAGTTAAACGGATGTACATATTTATATTTGGTTAAATATAAAAATCTAGTTTGACCAAAAAAAAATAAAAATAGAGCACCTTTAGAGTTTTAAGTACAAGAAATACGATTCCGATGACACAAGGAAGCAAAATATTGCCCCACGAAGAATGCGAGATCTCTAACGATCAAAATTTATCCCCATCGTGTTCACACTAAAATAATGAATATAAGATATATTTTGTATTTACGCTTATTAATTAACTATGATCAAGTGATATGCATTTTCACTTTAATATATTAATTTTTAAAGTAAATTATTTAATCAGGTGTAAACACCCGTCTGTACTAAATTTAACTATCTGACATGTTCTAGCAACTTCAAATAATATATGTGAAGAGGTTTTACGCAAATAGTCCTTATTGTACAGAATCTCTTATCTAATAATCATTATATGCTTTCCCATAGAAAAAGATACCATGATCTTGTAACTCCTCCCAAAATGTTAACAATTGTATAACCATGTTTACAACGGAAAGTAATACAGCTTTTGAAACATTTCAAATGTCTAGCTTTTATGAACTTTCTTGTCGAGTACTAGTGAGGCCGATTATTGAAATTTGACACCATAATCTACGTACTATAGTTTTATATAAGTAAATTATTCAAGGCGTAATAGCTTCCTGACCACTTAAACTTGTATCGGTTTGTAAAGCTGATATATGAACTTATATTTTTCCCATTTGAACACTTCAACTTGACGAAATGAATACTAATAAACACTTTCTGTCGAACGTGTTTGCCAATCGCTCTGACATGAATGTCATGTCACATGTTTGGTCTTTATTATATGACATGTGGATTTGTGGGTCCTATATTATTAAAAAAAGATTAATTTTTAAAAATTTAATTTCTTTTTCTTTCTCTTTTTTCTCCACCATACACAGCCAATAGTTCAGCAACAACTCCAAACCTCAGCCATCCTTGTCGCTTCTCTCCGGTACTGAAAATGCGGGTGTCTGTACGCCGACCGGTAATCACCTCTCTCTTCTCCTCCCTATCTCTCCGCCCTATCTCCAGCTCCTCCGTCGCCGATCACCTTGCAAAAACCCTAACATCTCAATCGTTGTCCTCCTCCGATGATCTCACAGACCCTACCCCTCGAACCCGAACCCAAACTACATTAGAAAAATAGTTCGAATCATGTATCAACAATCTCAGACCCAGGTTCACACCAGCTGACATAAATGAAGCATTGAGAGCTCAATTCGACCCGGACCTCGCCCTCGATATCTTCTCGTATTGATCTAGGCAGTTGTTGGAAGTTTGAAACAAGCTGATGCTTCCGAAATTCACGAAAATAACATAAGATTATCTAGAAATTTCAATTTTCATTTTTTCTAGTAAATCAATGCATAACAATTTGGAGTAGTTTTAGATTTGTGCTTGCCATCCTTGTGCTGGAGCCATTTAGTGAATGGGGAAGAGAAAGGGAAAAAGAAACCGGGAAGGGGAGGGAAAGTAGAATAGAAAATGAAAACAATTTACAGGACGGGGGAGTTCGCTTGGGAAGATGAGAGAGGTGAGAGGGCAGGGGAAAAGAGGAAGGGAGAGAGAAAGGTCCTTTTTTCTTTCTTATTTATATTTTATTCTATTTCTAATATTTTTTTAATAAAAATAAAACTATTCACGCGCCTTGGCAGCGTGATTTGCACACAATTTAGCCATGTCAGCTGTGCCACTTCCACATAAGCTTGGTCAATAGTCAAATGTGTTTATTAGTATTCATTCTATCAAGTTGAAGTGTTCAAATGAGAAAAATGTAAGTTCATGTATCGGCTTTACAAACCGATACAAGTTTAAGTGGCCAGAAAGCCATTACGCCATTATTCAACAAGAAAGCCTTAATGGCCTTTCGCTACCCAAAAATAAGGGAATTACCTATAAACTTTGTCGCTATATTGATCGTAGCTAAAAAAATTAATGATAATCTGTCGCTAGATAGGATTAGCGACTGATTTTTCTGCTTAGCCTTAAAATTTGTTTGTCGTAAATTTCTATTTTTTAGGTAGTGTTTTGAAATTGGTTCACGATTAGTCTTTTTTGTCATAATTAACATTTAGTTTTTGAAACATATATATATATATATATATATATATATATATATATATATATATATATATATATATATATATATATATATATGTATGTGTGTGTGTGTGTGTGTGTGTGTGTAAGGATGAGTAAGCAAGCAAGTGTCCTCACTCAGATTTGCGAATTTTAATAACCATTTTGCCGGTTTTGTTAAAAGAAAGCATATATATATAAAAACACAAACAGAAATCAAAAACTAATTTTAGGGAAAATTTTCAAATTTGCCCTTGAAATATTCAACTTATCTTATATTTATTCTCTATTTACCTTTCCATCCATCAAAGTCCCGCACTATTAATCTGGTATCATATTTTGCTCCTGTCACGCTTTGAACCTGGGCCTGGACGTAACACGACGCTCGGTGCCTGATTACATGTGACCGAGCGAACCAACTGGCTGGCTGAATCAATATGTGGTATCATAATGTACTGAATGCGGAAGATAAACTAACACATGCTGATATACTGAAAGTCTGGATGATATAAATCAAAGTGTGGAAATACTAATACAATTCTGAAACATATTTGTAGCCAACATAGCTTAATATGAAAAGCCTATGACTCTGTCTAACTGTTACTCTAGTCTATGAAGCCTCTAATGAAGTACTGAAAACATTGACTGTCTAAAAATACTGAAGATTATAGTAATGATAATGCCTCGAAAGAACTGGGGATCACCAAATAGCTGGTACAAGAATCATAGCGCTCTGAATCATCAACCTGTAAATCATTACCTGCATCGTGAGATGCAGGACCCAGGCAAAAGAGACGTCAGTACATTTGAATTGCACTGGTATGTAAAGCAACTGGAAGAAAGAATTATAAATGCTGAAACTGAAACTAAGCTAATAACTGAGAATTTATAATTGATAACTAAAATGTTAACTATTCAAACTGAAACTGAAATGATAACTGATAACTGAACTGATAACTGGTAGTTGAACTGATAACTGGTAGTTGAACTGATATCTGATAACTGAACTGATAACTCGTAACTGATATGATAGCTAATAACTGAACGGTAACTAATAATTGAACTGAAAGGAAGCAAGGATATGAATACTCCCTCTTCTAAATGATAAACAACCTATTTATCTGAATATTAAACTTAAACTGCGGCCTCAGGCCCAATATATATATGTGCACAAGCTGCGGCCTCGGGCCCAAGTATACGTATACATAACTGCGACCTCAGGTCCAAAATGCATAAAGCATAAACTGTAGCCTCAGGCCCAAAGATGCATAAAGCATTAGCTGCGGCCTCAGGCCCAAATATAGGTGTTCAACAATCAGGGATTTAAATTAGGAACTGAGAATCATACTGCAATACATAATAGTGAAATACTGAATCATGCTGAGTTATATGATACTGGAATACTGGATCACACTGAGTTACATTATACTGGAATACTGAATAGGACTAGAATGAGACATGTATTCTTGAACTGGTTATGAACACTGAAACTTCAACTGTTTATGACATGCTGAGTAAGCTATAGTGAGACTTAGGGACATCAAGCCCAAGTCTATATTGAATACGAACTGAGCTCACAACATTCAGAATGAAAGTCATGAACGAGTTACGAAGCTAGAGAATAAAAGTTCTACAACTATTCAAGGAACTAGGCTTAACTATATTTCTGAGGAAATTGATACGTCGTAAAAGAAACGTAATGTAGGGAGAATCATTAACATTCCCAAACATAGAGAGTTAGCCTCACATACCTTAACTTCCTGCTCTTGAGTGTAATACAACATTCGCCAACCCTTTCAACTTTAATCTATATCAATACAAGTCAAAGGGGTTCCATATTAGCAATAATACTCATGTTTTAGTCACTTAAGCATTTTCTTAAACACTTGGTGACATAAAGCTTCATAGTCCTTATTAATAGTGTCTCTACACCCAATAACCCATTCTCTTGCTCCTAGATAAATTCTAAAGTCTCAATTGGTTATAATCAATATTATTCTTTATCACCCATAAGGTAAACAACACCATTAACCAATAATCAACAATCAACAAGCCAAACCTATAATTGTTCATGCTTTTCTATCAAACCCATCAACTCATATCTCATGAACTTAAGTCAATAATCATTAATCCAATGCTAGAATAAATTAGAGGGTGAAGATATTACCTTTTTGACGTTCAATCGTCTTGAATTCGAGTTCTAGGGTTTCTTCTCTCAACAATGATTCCCCAAACAAATATCTAATAATATGGAGGGTTTACCCATGTTAATAAGATGTTGGGAAATTGAAATTAACTTAGAATCACCATTAGAACTTACCTTGGGTGGTGGAAGGACCCTTAAGGAGTTAGGTTTTTGAGAGTTCCCCTTTGTAGAGCAAGTTTTTATGTTTTGGGGCTGTGGGGGACGAAATATAGCTTTAAAAAGACCCCCCACTAGCGCGCCCACGCATCTGGAGGCCTGCCCGTGCTAAACGGCAGTCACACTGCCTCAAAATTAGCGCGGCCGCGCTAAGGGCGCGCTACCGACGCGCATATCGCATACTATTCTGTAAAACGTGCATAACCTTTTGCACAGAGATCCGTTTAGGATCCATAATATATCTTTGGAAATTTATTTCAAAGGCCTACAACTTTCATGCTTTGCATTTTCCCAAATTCCTTGTACATTTTCACCAAAACCTGCTGGAATACGAACCTTCTGCAAACTTAGTCGATTTTGTCAAATCTTATGTACCTCACTTTCCTTCTTGATTTTGAAACAACTATTTTCACCCATAATCATCCCGATAGGACTTAATATGTCCAAAATATAACCTTACTACTCATTTAACTCATTCATACCTAAGCCGAATGTACGGGGTGTTACATTATCTCCCCCTTGGGATCATTCGTCCTCGAATGATTGTCTTGACTGTAACTTCTACTAACTCCGGACCTTAAACGAGTCAGGTGCAAACATGAACTTTAATTAACACTTGCATACTAAACTGAATGAATACATAGTAACTGAATTGAATCACTATTGCGTTTACTGGATATTGGTCTGCCATGGATACGTGAATACTGAACTAACATGGATATATGAATATTGAATTGGCACGAATATTTGAGTAATTTGAGTACTAAGTTGTCATGAAGGTCTAAGTATTTGACTAACATGAGTAGCTAAGTATTAAGCTGACATGAGATTCTGAGTACTGAACTGACATGAGTATCTTAGTACTGAACTGACATGAGTATCTGAGTATTGAACTGACATGAGTATCTGAGTACTGGAAACTTGAATGTTATAACATGACACGTGAAATACTGGCTGTACCACCACTAATTATGGTGGGAACTCCAACTCATAAGCTAATTGACCGATCCTTCGCAAGAATCTATATGGCCCAATATAGCAGGGACTATGCTTCCCCTTCTTCTCAAATCTCATAACGCCTTTCATAGGCGAAACTTTCAGAAACACCCAATCATCAACTTGAAACTCTAGGTCTCTATGCCGCACATTTGGATAGGACCTTTGGCGGCTCTGAGCCGTCTTCAGATGCCCTTGAATCAACTTGACTTTCTCCATAGACTGATAGACCAAAATTTGGTCCCAACAACTCCCCTTCACCAACTTTGGACCAACCAATTGACGATCTACACCTTCGCCCATACAGAGCTTCGTACGGTGCAATCTTGATACTAGAGTGGTAGGTTATTATTAGAAAACTCAATGAGAGGTATATGTTCATCCCAATTACCTTTAACATCATGGACATATCCTCAACTATTTGAACAATGCGCTTTTCCTGGCCATCTTTCTGAGGATGAAAAACGTGTGCCTAATCATTTCTGAAAGAACTTCTAAAAGTTCATTTTAAACGGAGCACCACAATCTGAAATGACGGAGAATGGAGTCCCATGCAATTAGACAATTTCCTGAATGTAGAACTTGGTATAATCTTCTGTTGAATCTATAGTCTTTACTGGCAAGAAGTGCGCTGACTTGGTAAGTCGATTTACGATCATCCAATCAAATCATGCTTTTAAAATGAGCAAGATAATCCCATTATAAATTTCATATTTACCATCTCCACTCAAAATATGTGTATTCTATGATAAAACACTAGGCTTTCTACTGCTCGACTTCCACTTGCTGACAATTCAGACAATTGGCCACAAAGTCTGCAACGTTCTTTTTCATGTCGTTCAACCAATCAATCTCCTTGGTCATGATGCATATTTAGGGAACCTGGACGGAAAGAATACCAGGAATTATAGGTTTCTAACATGATCTTCCCTCTTTAAGTCCATCTATGTCTGGAACACACAATCTGTCTTGGTACCTCAAAGTACCATCATCTCCCCCCTTATTCAAAAAACATCGTTTTATACTTCCCACAATTGATTATCTTCTTAAGCACTTCCTGAAGACACCTATAGCATTGTTGCGAGCTAAGTCTTTAACTTGTATTCCAAAATTAGAGTCTCGTGCAATGCCACTACCCTCATAACACATAAATAGGCATGGTTTTACAACCTTTCTGTGACCCCTTTATCATCAAGAACTTAGCTCGGTGATCATTCTAATCACTTTGTATTTCTTACACATGCTAGACATAATACTTGTGGTAATTATACAATTTTCCCTCATTACCGAACTGATTTTCTTTTTCATATCCCATGCTAACTATTCATGTTTCAAATCACTAACTAGACTTACAAAAAATTTCACATCACCCCTTAGACCAAAGGTCTTATACTTGCGGATCCTTCTCTTTTTGTTGGGATCCATATAACTTTCCTTATTTTCTGCAATTCTGTGCACTCTACGTCAACAACGACTCATATTCCAACTTACTTCTGAGATAGGAGAAAACTAAATTATTCACATAATGGAAAGCTAATGTATTCACAACTATCATACACAATCTTAATAATCTAACTCTGATCACACTATCCATCTTGAGGAAACCCCTTTTCGATAACTCTTAAAGGCTATTCATGTAGTTTGCTCTCTAACTGCCTAGCTAATTTTTTTTCACTATCACTGTACTTCAGGTTTAACTTAAACTCTTTGGATTCTAACACACATTCAGTATTTCAAATTGTCATCCACTCACTATAGTTAACCTGGCTAAGTGCATCAAATTGTACCTCTACTAGCTCTGCTAAAATTGCTAATTTTCTGTATCAACTTAAAACTTACTTACTATCCTTTTTACTAACCACTTGCTAGCATCATATTTTCTTCTCCTGCTTTGAATAACTAAAGTGAAGCATAAGGTTATTCTAACTTCCCTTACCATCCAGCCCTGTTCTACGGTCGCATACTATCCCTTTTTTTTTCCTTCTAAAATATGTGCATGGATCACACTTAGGGAATTCATCTACCTTAAATGAAATTGGAATATCTAACCCCAAACTTTCTATACAATGCTAAATAATATCATACTATAAACATCCCGGGTAATCTTATAGTCACATAACCTAAGGGGGACTGGCATATCTTTTATCTTACATCAATGGTTGCTTCTTATAGTAACTTACTAATGTGGTACTTCTAGTTCTGATTTGTATAAATCTAAACAACTTAAAATCATTCCCTAAAATTCAATGTTGCATGCTCTTGGTTCTCATTGCATACATCATATCTTCTAGTCATTTGCATGAGTTGTACGAAATCACAACTTTGGTAATAACAAACGTTTCTGACTCCTAGGTATTTTGCCCTTAGGCTCTTTTCTGTCCAAAACTATAATGACCAATGTTAGGGTCTGACATCTGAACTATCATTTTCCAACTTGTGGCTCAATTTCCAAAAATTAAAAGAAATTGTTCTCTGAGGCAAAACACATACGATTACTATACACTAACTTATCCTTCAGAGTATACCATTTTTTGATAAATCACTTACTGCACCATCCAGCGATTCTTGGGTCTTAATCCGGACCTAAAATATGCGAAGATTTAGCTATAACCACTCTTACTTACATTTTCTTTTAGCACCCATAGGCATCACTGTATTACTCACCCGTCACCAGAATTTTGATACACTAAAAATTGGGTATTTAGTAAACATATAAACTGAATACTGGCATACTGAATAGCCATATATTTTCTAACTGAAAGACCATATAACTGGTAACTGAGGTAAACTGATAACCATAAGACATGATAACTGTTTTTGTACCTTCTGATAAGGTTATGCTCTAATCTGTACTACTATCCATTGCATCCCACTTTTAACATCCTCTCAAGTCTCATATTTACCAACATGTACTCCATAATTATACCCCAATGGAAAATTATCCTATATAGGACCTTACGTTTCTCCTGCGCGTCGCTTGGGAATCCAATACGTTTGGAATTCGATAGGAAGAGAAGGTTACCTTTTGCTATAAGCTTCATGGCACGATCTAGAGTAGAAAGAAGCGAGACAATCCTGGATATCTTGGTAGTTAACCATTTATATGAGTGGCCGATACACACATATAAAGAAAACTCCACTGGACACGGCTTCATAGACTCCCTAAGACTCTTAAACCTAGTGCTCTAATACCAATCTTTGTCACGCCCCGAACCTAGACCTGGACGTAACACGACACTCGGTGCCTGACTACATGTGACCGAGCGAACCAACTGGCTGGATGAATCAACATGTGGTATCATAACATACTGAATGCCGAAGATAAACTAACACATGCTGATATACTGAAAGTCTAGATGATATAAATCAAAGTGCGGAAATACTAATACAATTCTGAAACATATTTGTTGCCAACATAGCTTAATATGAAAAGCCTGTGACTTTGTCTAACTGTTACTCTAGTCTATGAAGCCTCTAATGAAGTACTTAAAACAATTACTGTCTAAAAATACTGAAGATTGTAGTAATGATAATGCCCCGAAAGAACTAGGGATCACCAAATAGCTGGTACAAGAATCCTAACGCTCTGAATCATCAAACCTGTAAATCATTACCTGTATCGTGAGATGCAGGCCCCGGGCAAAAGGTACGTCAGTACATTTGAATTTCACTGGTATGTAAAGCAACTGGAAGAAAGAATTATAAATGCTGAAACTAAAACTAAGCTGATAACTGAGAATTTATAATTGATAACTGAAATGATAACTATTCAAACTAAAACTGAAATGATAACTAATAACTGGTAGTTGAACTGATAACTGATAACTGAACTGATAACTGGTAACTGATATGATAGCTGATAACTGAACGGTAACTAATAATTGAACTGAAAAGAAACCAAGGATATGAATACTCCCTCTTCTGAATGATGAACAACCTGTTTATCTGAATATTAAACTGCAGCCTCAGGCCCAATATAATTATATATATATATGTGCACAAGCTGCGGCCTCGGGCCCAAGTATACGTATACATAACTGCGACCTCAGGTCCAAAATGCATAAATCATAAACTGCGGCCTCAGGCCCAAAGAGGCATAAAGCATTATCTGCGGCCTCAGGCCCAAATATAGGTGTTCAACAATCATGGATTTAAAATTAGGAACTGAGAATCATACTGCAATACATAATAGTGAAATACTGAATCACGCTGAGTTATATGATACTTGAATACTGGATCACACTAAGTTACATTATACTGGAATACTGAATCATACTGAGTTACATAATACTGGAATACTGAATCATACTGAGTTACATAATACTGGAATACTGGATAGGACTAGAATGAGACATGTATTCTTGAACTGGTTATGAACACTGAAACTTCAACTGTTTATGAAATGCTGAGTAAGCTATAGTGAGACTTAGGGACATCAAGCCCAAGTCTATATTGAATACGAACTGAGCTCACAACGTTCAGAATGAAAGTCATGAACGAGTTACGAAGCTAGAAAATAGAAGTTCTACAACTATTTAAGGAACTAGGCTTAACTATATTTCTGAGGCAATTGATACGTCGTAAAAGAAACGTAATGTAGGGAGAATCATTAACATTCCCAAACATAGAGAGTTAGCCTCACATACCTTAACTTCCTGCTCTTGAGCGTAATACAACATTCGCCAACCCTTTCAACTTTAATCTATATCAATACAAGTCAAAGGGATTCCATATTAGCAATAATACTCATGTTTTAGTCACTTAAGCATTTTGTCAAACGCATGGTGACATAAAGCTTCATAGTCCTTATTAATGGTGTTTCTACACCCAATAACCCATTCTCTTGCTCCTAGATAAATTCTAAAGTCTCAAATGGTTATAATCAATATTATTCTTTATCACCCATAAGGTAAACAACACCCTTAACCAATAATCAACAATCAACAAGCCAAACTTATAATTGTGCATGTTTTTCTATCAAACCCATCAACTCATATATCATGAACTTGAGTCAATAATCATTAATCTAATGCTAGAATCAATTAGAGGGTGAAGACATTACCTTTTTGACGTTCAATCGCCTTGAATTCGAGTTCTAGGGTTTCTTCTCTCAACAATGATGCCCCAAACGAATATCTAATGATATGAAGGGTTTACTCATGTTAATAAGATGTTGGAAAATTGGAATTAACTTAGAATCACCATTAGAACTTACCTTGGGTGGTGGAAGGACCCTTAAGGAGTTAGGTTTTTGAGAGTTCCCCTTTCTAGAGCAAGTTTTTATGTTTTGGGGTTGTGGGGGACGAAATATAGCCTTAAAACGACCCCCCACTAGCGCGCCCACACATCTGGAGGCCTGCCCGCGCTACTGACCGCGCTAAACGGCAGTCACACTGCCTCAAAATTAGCGTGGCCGCGCTAAGGGCGTGCTACCGGCACGCATATCGTATACTGTTCTGTAAAACACGCATAACTTTTTGCACAGAGATCCGTTCGGGCTCTATAATATATTGTTGGAAAGCTATTTCAAAGGTCTACAACTTTTATGCTTTGCGGTTTCCCAAATTCCTTACATATTTTCACCAAAACCTACTGGAATACAAACTTTCTGCAAACTTAGTCGATTTTGTCAAATTTTATGCACCTCACTTTCCTTCTTGATTTTGAAACAACTATTTTCATCCATAATCATCTCGATAAGACTTAATATGTCCAAAATATAACCTTACTACTCATTTAACTCATTCATACCTAAGCCGAATGTACGGAGTGTTACAGTTCCTCTCGTAATTATGGTTCTCCATCTTGAATTTAACATTTGCCATGTTAAATCCATGTAACAAATAAAAGATCCAAATTTATTCCGAAACAATCAAATTGCTTTATACGTACCATCTACAATAATTTAAAGTATGCTCTGAATAATTAAAAACATCCAAATACATCCTAAACAAAAAAAATGTCCCACTATGCACCTACGTGCTTCAATTGTACCATTCAAATCAAATCCATTTTTTCATGGTAAGAACACCGTTAGTGGAATGGGAACATTTGAGACAAATGAGGATTTTTATTTTATCGAAAGATAAATTACAAATATTAAATGTATAGTATTTGAAATTCCTCCCCCCCCCCCCCCTTCCTTAATTTTAACACAAGAAAATGTACAAACACATTACAGTGTTAGATCATGCGCACGTGCATTTAGTGTAACGCCACGTAAACTCTTGCTAGTGGGCATATTCCCATAAATAAGTACACTCCACTCCAAATATCATCCCTAAAATTCTGTTAAGCTCTCTGTCACGATTTTTAACTATGCCTCCTCGCCCCTGTTTTTTTCTCTCCATCCTGTAACGTTCACATACCAGTTGGCTATATTCTCCACGTGGCAATATATTATTCGTCTCTTCTATCTATAAAATAACCTCCTCCCTCCCTCCCTTGCCTCACCGCCACCGAATGCTCCTCTCCTCCCCCTCCCCCTTCTCTCTCTATATATCTCTCAGCTGTAGATATAACTGAGTCTCAGATCTGTATGTATTGCCGTGTATATATATGCACACACATCTCTATCTATCTGTGTCGAGGAGTTCCCATTTTTTGCGGCGGTCTCTAATTCGCTTGGTGCAGGTCGGGAACTGACTCGCCGGTGACGCTGTCCGCGCCGGAATCGGCGCCTTTCATTGATATTTTGTTTATATGTATCGATATTTAGAGAGCTCTCATTAGGACTTATTTGTTAGTAAAATTTTGTTGTTGAAATTAACTTGATATATGTATAGATAAGTAGAGTGTTTACCCCTGGTTGGTTAAGTAATAGATATGTAGAGAGTGTTTACCCACGGTTGGTTAAGTAATGGATATGTAGAGAGTTCAATTTTTTTAATAGATTAGTTATGAATGAAAGTGCGCCTCGTCGATGGCTAAGTTTGTTCCCGCCTTGCATCAACTGAATTGGTGACCGCGGTGAATTTGATATCTTTGGATCGATCTATTCTCCGCTACACGAGGTTCGGTTTTCATTCATTTTGATTTAAAATTTGCATACATTTTTATCTGTATCGTGTGCGTGTGTTTGTTTTTTCTCTTTCTTTGTTTAATATTTCTGTTGTGTAACTGATTGTATCTGGATCTAGCTTTATCTATTGGTGTGTGCAGGTTCGTGCTCCCAGTTGTGTTTATTTGTGCTTCATATCAGTGGCGAAGCTAGGAATTTTATTTAGGATGTTCAAATTTGAAATAAGTAAAAAAAAATCCCCGATAAAGGGGTTCAATATATGTTATATACCATTAAAATCTAATATTTTACCTATATATACAGTGTAATTTTTCGACAAAGGATGGTCAGTTGACCACCCTCGGGGCTATGTACCTTCGCCCTTGCTTCAGATGATTGAAGAGTTGGCTGTGCTTGTATACTGAATGTGCGAAGTTAGTTTTTTTTCTTTTCCTTCCTTCCGTTTTAATGCTTATTGGATTGATGAAGTTTCACTAAAAATAAGAGTTGCGGAGAACAGGCATAATACTTTAAAAATCCACCTGTGGAGATAGCCATGGATTAATCGTGCAAGTTTGATGTGTAAGAGGAGGTTGTGCTTCAATAGCGAATGTTCAAAGTGAACACTTTTAGTAATGTTGACGGCATTGATGAATCATAGATTGAAGTGATCGATTAATTTTGGAATATCACGTGTTTTCAAATGAAGAAAAGTGACTCTTGAATTGTTATTGACGAATTAGAGAATTTCTATATTTATTTATGTTTATCTGAATGTAAGAGATAGTAGTGCTGGATGATGGATATTTAAGTTTGAAATTTCTGTATTTTCTTTATGCCATTGATAAATCGTAAATTGTAGTTCGAACACCATAAGTTTTCTTGTTCACTCTGTTTCAAATGACACCTGACACCTACATTAATGTAGCTTCTGGCCTATTAATACAGTAATCTAGATAAGATATGAAAATGTAGATCCAGAAGGTAAATTATGCTGTAACTACAAAAGATTTCAAATTGATGGTGCATTTTTTAGTTTAACATTGCGCACACAATTTTTTGGATGCTTTAATGGCATTAACTGCCTCCATCTACGTATTGTCATCACCTTCTTTGGCTAAGTTCACAGGGAAATAAAACTGACAATTTCTCCAAGTCTCAGTTAATGTTTTAAATGAGAGTTTGTCATTCTAAATTTAGTTGATATTCAGTATTTGCTGTTGTGTTTGAAGGGTTGAGGGCTGAGGGACACAATTGAAGATCTTCCAACTGCTTGTTCATTTGTTTTGTGCTCATCTAAGTTTGTTTACATAGTAACCTAATAAATTAAAAATTGCACTCTTATCACAACTGAGAAGTCTTATATGTGAGGACAACCTGTCAGGTGTGTTTGACTGATGTAAAACTCATATTGAGGAATTCATGTTGGGGGTTTCAATGCCATTTTTGAGTTGAGGAGAAAGATAATTTGGAGGTGCCACAGAGTTTAGAGTAATCCATGGAGGCAGGAACAACAAATATGAGTTGCTTAGTGTTTGAGAGAAACTAGTGTTTGTAACGTACTGGCCTACAAGTTTTCAGTTCGAGAGTTTTGCGTATATATTCTTTTACAGTGGGTTAGTTGGTGTCTCTTAACCAATGTTTAATGTCTTGAAGTTGAATCCAGCAAATTTATATATGCCAATTTAGTAATTTACCAATTTGTGTTTATTTGTTCTCTGCTGCATCCTCAATGGCCAAAGCATCCGTCTTAACTACTAATAGAATAGATGAGTTATATCAATATATACTCTTGCTAATCTCATGATTAAGGGATGATCTAAATTTTTCGTTTTGTCCTCATGCTTCTTTTTTTTGTTTGTAAACGTCATTTATGTTCGTCACTCGTCAAAACTAATATGAAGCTTGACATGTTTAAGGTAATGTAGTAGGATAATTAAGCTGCAGGCTGTAACATATTGGTATCAGCTGTCTTCTTGTTATGGGTAGAACTAGAACCTGTAGAAAGAATAGACGGCGTGGTTGACAGCAAGATTCCAGGATGCAAAACATCTCTGGCAGAACAGAGTGTTTTGGGCTAGGTTTTTATCGTAAAATTTGTGCTACAGAACACACAAAGAAGATATCAGATGCAACTAGCCTCTACCTTTGCCAAAGGTAGATTAATTTCTATTTTCTCAGTGTATTCGAAGTCAAGTAAAAGACTTGTCTTATGATCCATGGAAATAAAAATGCTGGTGCCTGGCAATTTCTGACTCCTCTTTTATCTGTTATTTTCTTTATGAATCAGGTACTATAATAATGAATTTACGTTGGTGATTTGATTGGAAGTCTTTGATGCTTCTTTGGTTTTATGATATCACCTTGTATTCTTAGAAATTTGCTCGTTAGATTCCGCTAGTATAGGGTGTTCCAGGAAAGCAGGGATTTTTCAGCATCTCCATTTTCATTTTAATAATTTAGCTCATGTAACGCATGGAAACATGGGTTAACAGTGAATTGTAAAACACTATTGTATCTTTTGTCAGAAAACATCACTTCAATGCAAGAAGACATCCAGCCTCTCCTTTATCACCTGTTCAACTTACTCTGCTTCACCACTACCTCTTAATCTCGTTTTCTCACCAACTTGTGCCGTCCTAAGGTTTCTTTCCTCTACTTTCATTATGCCGAATGCCACTGGACTTTTCTTTACTTCACATACCCTGAACAAAATTTCTACTTCCTTATCCTCCCCCACTACACCCGGCTTAATGTCCCTGTTTTCAAATACTGGCTCCCACTAAACTAGCTGTTACCTATTTCTTACTAATTCCCTGATTTCTCAACCTGCATCAATGCCTCTGTTTAGTGACTATTCTATCTCCTTCATCATTAATGTGGTATTACGTATACAAATTAATGTAGTAGCTTTTGTCTTGTGTGGCATTGGAGGAAGTTGCAGCCCGTACACCTTCATATTCTTCCAATTCTCGATATTTTTACCTAATATCTAAATCACTTTTGCTGGAGTCGTGGTGCTTAAAACATGCTGCCCAGAATGTTGTAATCTGTTATTTTCTGATCGATACTGGGATGATGTTTTCATATTGAGGATTGTCCTTGTATTGGGTGTGAAGTTAGAAGTCTAGCAACGATAACTGATAGCAAATAAAATGTTGAAGGATCTTTGGGCAGAAGACAAAGCATGACATGAGAAGTGTGCATGGCTTTATAGTAGCGGATTGCAATGTGCAGCAAGGGGAGGGATTTTGTTGCATGGCATTTTAGATGTAGTTACAGGTCAGCCAGCTGAAGTTTATTATTTACTCACTAAATACTTAGTGTAAGCACGTGATTTTTGCCCAATATGAGAATTACTCCCAAAAAATCCAAAAATAAAATGATTTTTCTTTGGTGTGCAATTTTGTGATATTTTGAATAATTATTTGTATTTGTCTGTGCGTGTTTATTTGCTAAATTAATAAAAAATACAAAAATATGTCGCATTTTGCATGTAGGATTTAATTCTACAATTGTTAGTAATTAAATTTGTTTTACAAAAATTTAAAATTACAAAAATAGGCATCGTTTGCATTTTTAGCATTTAATATCCAAATATACAATTTTATGCTTAATTATTACTTAATTGTGCGTTAATTGTTATTGAGAGTTAATTTGCGCTTTTATAACTTAATTTAGTTCTTAATTATAAGTTAAGTATTTTTATAATTTAGTTTTAGAGAAATAAAAGAAGAAAAGAGAACAAAAATATAAGGAAAGTCGGAATTGGGCCTCTTCTTCGATTTCAAGCCACAGGCCCAAAAAATGGCCCAATCTTCCCTACGACCCAGTCCATTTCGAACTGGGTCGACCCAGTCCATAACCCAAAAGACCCAAACCCCCTTTGTCTTTCATTTTTTACAAAACAAAAACAAAACAAAAAAAATTAAAAGAAGAAAACCCTAGACTAAGTCATCCGCCCCCACCCCTCCTATCTTCTTCTTCTTCCTCTCTTTCTCCTCCTACCCCAAGCTCCTCCCATGGCAGCCCTTCCCCCTCACACCCCTGCCCCCCTCACGTCAACACACACACAACACAACCACTCTCACCCCCACGACATCCCCTCGCTGCCATGGCTGCGTTTTTCAAGTTCGTCGAGCAACTTTTACGCCACCATTGTTGCCCGTAGTTGCTTCTCCTCCTGCTGTTGCGTTTTCTTCTTCTCCGACACTGCTGCTGTTGCATTTTTCATCCTTCATGTTGCTGTTGCGTCGTCCAAACAAACCACCACAACTGCTGCCCGCCGCGTCCAGCCATGGACGAGCTTCATCGAGCTCGAACTCGAGCTCCCATGGCTGCCGTTGCATCTTCTCCGACACTGCTGCTGCTACTGTTCCGTGCTGCTGCTCCAGCAGTGTTGCTGCTGCTGCTCTGTCGAGCTCCACCAGCAGTGTCACCACTGCATCACGACTGCCATGGCTATGTTTTCTTCGTCGTGTCGCGGATGCTCCCCCATCGCTGCCATGGCAGCTCCTTCGCGGGTTGTTGCTGCGTTCTTCTTCTCCATGTTGTTGCTCGTGCTGCTACTGCTTCAGCAGCATGGCAGCAACGTGCTGCTGCTGCTTCAGAACCCCACATTGCCAAACACCCCTCCGTCGAGCTTCGTCTACTGTTTAAGTTTCCGGGCAGATTCGAGTCAATTTTGGTGCGATAATCGCTTTCGGACAGATTTGTTTACAATCAAAGTTCTTCGTTGATTCATCTCCGGTTAGTTGTTTTTGAGTTTTATTTTGTCCATATTTCGTTTTTATATTTCTCGAAGTTAAAATCGTTAAATATTTGATTCTTTTTTTGTTCGTTGTTCATCGTTGAGATAATTTTCTAGTTTGTTCATGTGTTTTGTTGATTTTAATTTTCAGATTCAAATGGTAAATTAATTAATTTGTTTTTCATGTTTATTTCATGTTTGTTTTATTGTTTAGGTAAGATTTTGTTAGTTTAATGTTGGTGAGATACAAATTGAAGTTTAATTAATTGTTTCTTCAATTTGTTTCATGTGTTTATGTATTGTTAGAAATTGTTAATATTGTTAAGTTCAAGTTTAAGTTCATAATTGTTTCTTCGTCGATCTTGTTATTTGTCTAAAAGAATTTAGTTGTGTTAGGGAAATATGTTGGTTTAATCGTTTAAATCCATCATGATTATTGTTTAAAATATATTTAATTCATGTTCATACTTTGTTTGGATGATCTTGAATCCAAATTTTGTATAGTTTGATTTCTTGTTTATCATTTATGATTATTTCTTGAATTTGTCTCATAATCTTGTTTAAGTTTAATATAGGAATTGTTGGTTGTAATGTTGTTAGAGTTGATTTTAAGTTCAATATTATTGAATTTAGAAATCTAAATATACTTGTTTGTTGTTGTTGAATCCGAAAATAGGATTGTTTGTTGCTAAAATATTGTTCAATCAAATTTTAGTTGTTCTTTGTTGTTCAATTTGTGTTCATGTGATTTGTTGTTGAAATCATGTTCATGTGATTTGTTGTTGAAATGTTGAAGAAATCATGTTCATGAAATTTGTTGTTTGAACATTGTTAGAAATTAATCATATTGCCTATATTTGGGTTAAGTTTGATTAATTGATGTGTTATAGCTGATGGGTAGTTTGGTAATTTATAGTACTTTCGGGGGTAAAATAGTAATTTGCAATAGGGTCGGAGGGGTAGTTTAGGAATTGTACATTTTGTAATTGTTTATATGAAGCATGGGGGACAAAATGTAATGGGGTGGGTTGTGATATAGTTATTTAATATAAAGGGGGGACAAGACAAAATTTAGTGGGGGGAATCTTGTATTATTTTATGTTAGGCATGAGGGACAAAATATAATGGGGTGGTGTGATATGTTTATTTAATGTAATGGGGATGAGTGCGAAGATAATGGGTTGGGTAGAGAAAAAGTATTGATTTTAATTAATTGAAAGATTTATGGGATGGGTTATAAGAAGTCTTGAAATCAGAATAAAAAAGAGGAGAGATACGAGAGAAAAAAAAACACAGATAAGAGAAACGAATCTGAAAGAAAAAATAAGAGAGAGAAAAAAGGCTGAACATTTAAGAGGGAGAAAATTCCGAAAAATATTTAAACTTTCAAAATAAAAACTAAAAAAATATATTCTGCTTTCTTTCATTGTTTGAAATCAGAATTAATTGTTGTTTCATCAAAGCTTGAAGCTTTTGTTTTTGGGATTACTACTCCACCGGTCTGTTACTAGGTTGTTACTGTTGCTGGGCAGTTGTTGTTGTTGTATTGTTATTACTGTTGCTGATTCTCATCTTCATTTTCTTTTGCTTCCAATATCAGGTACACAACTGACACGCTGGTTATTGTAATCCGAAATATGAAGCATGAATACATATGAAGAATGAAATTTTGAAGTTTTAATTTCGTTTTTCTTTATTCCTTTTGTTAATTGTATTTAAGCTATTTCATGTATTACTAAATAATAATTGGAATAAGAAAAAATAACATAAGTTAGTCTTTAATGAATCAGTTCGGCAAAACAGGTTAATTCACTAGTTATGAAGGTTTCAAGATTATCAACAGTAGGTTAATCATGAATAACTTGCTAAATTTAGCTAAGACATGAATTTAAATTAAAACTTCGTAAATTAGGCATTAAGGCATGACTTGAGTTCAAGCAAGACTAGAAGAACGTTTAAGTTTAATAAACTTTCTAATAAACTTTAGTAATTATGGTTAAATCAAGTTTCAAATGGTTGTGAATAATTAATCTCAATAATTTTTTTTATAACAATGCTGAGTTTTAATATAGCTATATTTGATTCTTTTGGATATTAGTTGTTGAACTTATATTTTATTTATAATTTCGAAATTAAGAATAAAATTCCTTTTTCATCAATATTTGTATTAATCAAGCAATTAGCATGTCATGTTTTCTTAATAATAATAATAATAAATAAATAAAAAAAACGTAATTAATTAGGATTTTCTTTTTAGAGACTAATTTTAAATAGAAAAATGTAGTCGCTTTAAGATTTGTCCATTTAAAATAAATGAGACGAGCCTCGCCAAATAAAACACACAAATTGCGGGGCCCTCGATAAAAATTTAATTGATTACTTAAACTTCGGGATGGGCCGTTTAGCAAATTTCACGGCCTTCCCCAAAGTAATAAAGCGCTAATCGCTTTAGGCGCGATATAATAATAATACATTCTTAAACACGGGTACGCATTTATGCGACCCAAATCCAAATCCCAAAACATTGAATAAAAATATGTTCCGGATCGTGGATGCATTTTATGTAACGCAATCCAAAGACATGTTTTTAAATGATGTTCACATTCTTTAAAAATATAATAATAACAATAAAAGCGGTTAAAAGTTAAAATTGCACTATAGTTTTTGAACATGTATTAAAATCAGATATTTTAGCCATTACAACAGTTTAAGCGACCGTGCTAGAACCACGGGATTCGGGGGTGCCTAACACCTTCCCTCGGGTCAACAGAATTCCTTACTTAGAATTTCTGGTTCGCGGACTTCATTTGGAAAGTCGAATATTTTCCTCGATTCGGGATTAAATTGGTGACTTGGGACACCCTAAATCTCCCAAGTGGCGACTCTGAAACAAACAGACAAATCCCGTTTCGACTGTCCTTTAAT